>NC_090272.1:18817500-20107500 GCF_040414725.1 Anabrus simplex | reverse complement strand
AGTCATAAAAATAATTCAGTAGATCCTGGAGCAAGAAAAAGACCCTAAGCTGGTGTTGTTTTCATGTTCAAATGTAAGGTACGAGGCCGACAGGGCCACGTCAGTGCGGTTAGCTGGCTGGCAGTCATACTTGGAGCGAACCAGACCTGAGCAAGAAAGCGAGGTAAATGACCTCGAATTGACTGCAGCAAGGAAGACACGCTGAAGAAAAGTAGCTAGTCCATATGCGAAGTAAATATGATTCTTAGAAATACAGCATAATAGCTGCTGCAGAACACCAGCGGCGATTCCGGCCAAATCCGGAATGATAAGGCGAAGCATACAGGCAGGCATGTCGCTAAAATAGCACCAAGGAAAATTCCAGATGCGACGCAACATAGTACTGCAAAACTAACATAAGTAATTTACAAACTGTGCATGGAAAACTTAACAAAAAATAACTAAATAGTAAGAAAAAGGGAACCCAGAAAGAATATCTTTAAAAGTTTACAATTAATAAATATAATCAGTACAAAATACAAATAACGAAAAGAACCAATGAAAGGACAAGAAAGCGCGGAAGGATACACTTTCGGTACCAATCAAAAGAAAAGTTGCCAGTGACGTAAACAGTCATGTTAAAATGCTGCAACCAATCAAAAACCCAAGAAGGAATGACGTAGGGCAGCGCAAAAGTGAAAGAAAATATACGAACAGAGTTCGTTAAGCTTGTAACATGAGTGCACGTCGAAGGAAACTTATAATCAATTAACGAAATGTAGCCAGATCGAAAAAAGTAATTAAGGTAAGAACAGCATGTAACATAAATTTAGAGAAATGGGAAAGGTACCGAAAACAGCGAAAGTTATCAACAAATGGTACGTTCATGAACGCATGAACCACCACATACCTAAATTACTTAAACTCAGCTCTCTAGCCTCCACGCCTGGCTGAGTGGCTCAGACGGTTGAGGTGCTGGCCTTCTGAACCCAACTTGGCAGGGCCGAGCTCAGTGCGATGGCATTTGAAGGTGTGTCAGTAGATTTACTGGCACATAAAAGAGCTCCTGCAGGACTAAATTGCAGCACGTCGACATCTCAAACAAACATAAAAGTTGTTAGCAGGACATAAAGCCAATAACATTATTATTTAGCCTACCCTATGACTATGAGTTATGCTCATGACCACTCGAAATTGTCTCAGTTTTGTATGTCGCATAATTGCACAATGCTTCAATAATCGAATCACCAGGTTACCGGTATACGTGGACAGTGAGTATGTAAGTAGACTGATGCAATAGCTTAAATAAATGATGTTTAATCAGAAAACCAGTGGGCTACTGTACATCTCGCGTAGCCTATACAAAATATGACGATTTAAAAAAGCCTCTGCTGATAGAAAAATACATTTTCAAAGATGACCGAGTTAGTTGGCCCACTCGACAATCTTCTTCTCAGTGTGTTTCACTTCATTTCTCCACATCTCTGCTGTCACCTGTAGGATATATTGAAGTATCACAACCTGACAAGTATATTATAAACTCCACTTGCCTATATCCAATAAATAACATTTCTACTTGGCCTACCTGATCAAGAGATTATTTCCACACAGCTGTAGCTCTGTCCAATCCGTGACCAGGTCTTGAAGCCACTGTTTTGTTATAATACTGTTTTGCCGCAGTCCATGCAAATTCGATGGTATTGAAAAATGAGTGGTATGGAGGAAGTCGTAGGACAGTATGGCCTTCACTGTGCAGCATCTCGTCAACAATTTACCTGGTTTTAAAGAAACAGGGAAATATTGTTATGCATACATGAAAGTCAACAACATGATTGTACACAACATTATCTAAACTTATGTTTAGGTGCTTCTGTACCTCTTTAAGCGACCTCGATTCATATTACACAACCTTTGCAGCTCATTCTTTGTAGCATAATCTTGATTTCTCTTCAAGTTTGCAGCAAATATCAAATCAGCACCTGTAAGAATTTTAACTTTTAGCATGAAGTTATTTCTTCTAAAAAAAAGTATTCCCTAAAAATATGAGATCACCCCTCTTCAAGGATAGGCCTATTAATTGATAAAAAATGTGATTTCTGTTGAATGATACAAAAAGATGTCTGATTTTAAGTGAAACCAACTACTATGTAGCAAAGTCCTCTGATGATGAAGTCAATGAATTACTACTTACACTACTTTATCCTAACATCTCTCATAAATGTATTTCCATTAGTAGGCCTATATCTGGATTAGAAGTCCACGATCACTTGCATTAAAGATATAAGTATAAACACCCATTTCAAAACCTTAGAACAAATGTAATTGCTGCGAACACTGAATCTATATCAGGCAGTAAGAAATAAGAAGCTTGGAAGGTGTTCAACAGTCAGGTATCAAGCACTGATTCAGGTGGAGATTGTTGAATGCAGAATAAACATAATAAATAGGACTGCAATACAAGTAATTTACTGATACAAATATCCAGTAATATTATATGAAAATACACTGGGGAAGTTTTGATTGAAGTACCTCTCTAAGGTTAATCATTGGCCTAAAGTGAATACCTGCAAGTCATTTTAATAACCAAGAGATCCCTTGACAGTGGAGAAGTCAAAATCAAAAACCACGTACAGAACCCAATGAGCGGTAAGTTATAATGTCACTACCGATCTCGTGCCAGTCAATTTCAATCAATCGGTCACCACTGAACTGCACTTAGGACAGTCGCCCAGGTGGAAGATGTAGTTTCAGGGATAGGCCTAGTCTTTTCTTCAATAATTGCAAAGAATTTGGAAATTTATTGAAATCTCCCTTGGTAAATTACTCCAATACCTAACTCCCTTCTTAAATTAAAAAAATATTTACCTCGCTTTTCATCCTCAACTTTATAACTGTACTGTGATCTTACCTACTTTTAAAATACCACTGAAACGTATTCGTCTACCAATGTCATTCCACACCACATCTCCACCGACAGCTCTGAACACACCACTTAGTCCAGCAACTCGTCTCCTTTCACCCAAGTCTTCCCAGCCCAAACTCGACAAAATTTTTGTAACACTACTCTCTTGTCAGAAATCACCCACAACGAATCCTGCTTCTTTCTTTTGAACTTTTCCAGTTCTCAAATCAAGTAATCCTAGTGAGAGTCTCATACACAGGAACTGTACTCAAGTTGGGGTCTTATTAGAGACTTACGTGCCCTCCCCCTTTACATCCGTACTACAAACCCTAAATACCCTCATAACTATGTAAAGAGAGATCACCTCACTATAATAAAATGAAGTAAAATAAAGTAAGAACATACCAGGTTTAAAGCCATCTTTCGTTCCAGCAAGAACAATAACCAGTCTTCCTCCCTCGGACACAGGTCGACGAATTACTCCTTGAACATCATGTCCAGATTTGTGTAGTTTATTCCAGGAGTATGTGGGTGACCCTGAAAGAGAAATGCACATTTGAAACCAAACACACCTGATGAAGATAAATTATTCTAAGATTTTTAAATAAAATATAATATATAAAATATATATTCACCACTACCCTGTAAGAATACACACACAGAAATATATTACATACACATATACCGTAAGTCAACAGGAATGCACAAAGGTTAAGTCTACAAACCGTATCGAAGTCGACACAAGACATGGTATAGGCCTACATGAGTAGGTTAGGTTAGGTTCGGTTCGGTTCGGTTCAGAATGAAACACTGCTCCATTTGAACTGATTGTCATTATGTCAGAAACTTATCATAGAAACAAGATAAAAACGAACACTTACCCCAGTTAATAACGAAACTCTTGCCATTAGCTTCGTATCACTGCGACTGATACCTTCTTCGTCGTAGTTCGTGTTTCAATTGCTCGTAGCAATGTCCAAGCATTTCTTGACCTGATGTTTGTAAAGGACGTAACCTTGCTTTCCTTTTCGGAGGAGTTCTTGCAGATTTTTCTTCCTTCTTAGACATCCCAATCGAATTCTGTTCGTATAAGTATGGGACGAAATAGGAACATAATTAATAAAATGTTGTGCTCATCATTTCACACAAACTATGTTATTAAAAGCATTATCCGAACATGCCAAAATTCTACTTACCTGGTATTAGCCAAATAGATTTACAATCCCACAGAAAAAGAAAATATGCTTTAAAAATTCTCATTAGTGACTTTAACACCAATGCGGTGGCAACACGCAATTCACGCTAGAACAGTGATTGAACGTTGCCAACGTGCCAGATTAACGGTAAATGTAAGACGTCCTATCGGCAAGTAGGGTCTCTAAACTGTATGGTTACCGACACTGAAAAAGACCCAACAGCAAGAAAATTAACTATAAATCAATACTTTAATATTACAGGGGAGAAAGGGTAAGGTTGCACCCTTAGGGTACGTCCTTACACGGGGACGACTATA
Source organism: Anabrus simplex (assembly GCF_040414725.1). Classification (NCBI taxonomy): domain Eukaryota; kingdom Metazoa; phylum Arthropoda; class Insecta; order Orthoptera; family Tettigoniidae; genus Anabrus; species Anabrus simplex. Next base: position 20,103,106 of record NC_090272.1, on the reverse strand, counting down.
CTTCTTCACAATAACATGTGCGGCGTGCATAACGAAATGTTCGCGTCGCACTACTATTCGGATCATTCTCTCTACGAATTCCCGTTCGCTAATAACATATTTTAAAGTAGGCTAATCTCATTTGGAAATTAAACGGTAGAGATTTCTCCTGCACTGTAATAATAATAATAATAATAATAATAATAATAATAATAATAATAATAATAATAATAATAATAATAATAATAATAATACCGCTGAAAGCAACGGGAAACTACAGCCGTAACTACCTCCCGAGGACATGTATGAATGATGTACTGATGATGGTTTCCTCCCGGGTAAAATATTCCGGAGGTAAACTAGTCCCCCATTCGGATCTCCGGGTGGGGACTACACGAGAGGGGACGATCATCAGGAAGATGGATACTGACATTCTGCGAGTCGGAGCGTGGAATGTTAGAAGTTTGAAACGTTGTGGTAGGTTAGAGAATCTGAAAAGGGAGATGGATAGGCTAAAGTTAGATGTAGTTGGTATAAGTGAAGTAGCCTACGTTGGCAGGAAGAACAAGATTTTTGGTCAGGCGACTACCGAATTATCAACACAAAATCAAACAGGGGAAATGCAGGAGTAGGTTTAATAATGAATAAGAAAATGGGGCAGTGGGTATGCTACTACGACCAGCATAGTGAAAGAATTATTGCCGTCGAGATAGACACCAAACCAATGCCCACCACAATAGTGCAGGTCTATATGCCTACTAGTTCAGCGGATGATGAAGAAATCAAAAGAATATATGAGGAAATAGAAGATTTAATACAATATGTAAAAGGTGACGAGAATCTAATTGTGATGGGAGACTGGAATGCAGTGGTAGGAGAAGGAAGAGAAGGTAGTACAGTAGGAGAATTTGGATTGGGACAACGGAACGCAAGAGGAAGTCGGCTCGTTGAATTCTGCACTAATCATAATTTAGTCCTTGCCAATACTTGGTTCAAACACCACAAATCAATCAATCAATCAATCAATCAATCAATCAATCAATCAATCAATCAATCAATCAATACTGATCTGCATTTAGGGCAGTCGCCCAGGTGGCAGATTTCCTATCTGTTGCTTTCCTAGCCTTTTCCTAAATCATTTCAAAGAAATTGGAAATTTATTCAACGTCTCCCTTGGTAAGTTATTCCAATCCCTAACTCCCCTTAATATAAATGAATATTTTCCCCAGTTTGTCCTCTTGAATTCCAACTTTATCTTCATATTGTGATCTTTATTACTTTTATAAACGCCATTCAAACTTATTCGTCTACTAATGTCATTCCACGCCAACTCTCCGCTGACAGCTCGGAACATACAACTTAGTCGAGCAGCTCTTCTTCTTTCTCTCCATTCTTCCCAACCCAAACATTGCTACATTTTTGTAACGCTACTCTTTTGTCGGAAATCACCCAGAACAAATCGAGCTGCTTTTCTTTGGATTTTTTCCAGTTCTTGAATCAGGTAATCCTGGTGAGGGTCCCATGCACTGGAACCATACTCTAGTTGGGGTCTTACCAGAGACTTATATGCCCTCTCCTTTACATCCTTACTACAAACCCTAAACACCCTCATAACCATGTGCAGAGATCTGTACCCTTTATTTACAATCCCATTTATGTGATTACCCCTTATATTAACACCTAGATACTTACAATGATCCCCAAAAGGAACTTTCACCCCATCAACGCAGTAATTAAAACTGAGAGGACTTTTCCTATTTGGGAAACTCACAACCTGACCTTTAACCCCGTTTATCATCATACCATTGCCTGCTGTCCATCTCACAACATTTTCGAGGTCACGCTGCAGTTGCTCACAATCTTGTAACTTATCTATCACTCTATAGAGAATAACATCATCCGAAAAAAGCCTTACCTCCGATTCCACTTTTTTACTCATATCATTTATATATATAAGAAAACATAAAGGTCCGATAATACTGCCTTGAGGAGAACCCCTCTTAATTATTACAGGGTCAGATAAAGCTTCACCTACCCTAATTCTCTGAGATCTATTTTCTAGAAATATAGCAACATATTCAGTCACTCTTTTGTCTAGTCCAATTGCACTCATTTTTGCCAGTAGTCTCCCATGATCCACCCTATCAAATGCTTTAGACAGGTCAATCGCGATACAGTCCATTTGACCTACAGAATCCAAGATATCTGCTATATCTTGCTGGAATCCTACAAGTTGAGCTTCAGTGGAATAACCTTTCCTAAAACCGAATTGCCTTCTATCGAACCAGTTATTAATTTCGCAATCATGTCTAATATAATCAGAAAGAATTCCTTCCCAAAGCTGACATACAATGCATGTCAAACTTACTGGCCTGTAATTTTCAGCTTTATGTCTATCACCCTTTCCTTTATACACAGGGGCTACTATAGCAACTCTCCATTCATCTGGTATAGCTCCTCCGACCAAACAATAATCAAATAAGTACTTCAGATATGGTACTATATTCCAACCCATTGTCTTTAGTACATCCCCAGAAATCTGATCAATTCCAGCCGTTTTTCTAGTTTTCAACTTTTGTATCTAATTGTAAATGTCATTGTTATCATATGTAAATTTTATTACTTCTTTGGCCTTAGTCTCCTCCTCTATCTCGACATTTTCCTTGTAACCAACAATCTTTACATACTGCTGACTGAATACTTCTGCCTTTTGAAGATCCTCACATACACACTCCCCTTGTTCATTAATTATTCCTGGAATGTCCTTCTTGGAACCTGTTTCTGCCTTAAAATACCTATACATACCCTTCCATTTTTCATTAAAATTCGTATGACTGCCAATTATGCTTGCCATCATGTTATCCTTAGCTGCCTTCTTTGCTAGATTCAATTTTCTAGTAAGTTCCTTCAATTTCTCCTTACTTCCACAGCCATTTCTAACTCTATTTCTTTCCAGTCTGCACCTCCTTCTTAGTCTCTTTATTTCTCTATTATAATAAGGTGGGTCTTTACCATTCCTTACCACCCTTAATAGTACAAACCTGTTTTTGCATTCCTCAACAATTTCTTTAAACCCATCCCAGAGTCTGTTTACATTTTTATTTACCGTTTTCCACCGATCATAATTACTCTTTAGAAACTGCCTCATGCCTGCTTTATCAGCCATATGGTACTGCCTAACAGTCCTACTTTTAAGACCTTCCTTTCTATCACATTTATTTTTAACTACCACAAAAACAGCTTCATGATCACTAATACCATCTATTACTTCAGTTTCCCTATAGAGCTCATCTGGTTTTATCAGCACGACATCCAGGATATTTTTCCCTCTGGTTGGTTCCATCACTTTCTGAATCAGCTGTCCTTCCCATATTAACTTATTTGCCATTTGTTGGTCATGCTTCCTGTCGTTCGCATTTCCTTCCCAATTGACATCTGGCAAATTCAGATCTCCCGCTACAATCACATTTCTTTCCATGTCGTTTCCCACATAGCTGACTATCCTATCAAATAATTCCGAAGCCGCGTCAGTGGTACCCTTTCCCGATCTGTACACTCCAAATATATCAAGTTGCCTATTATCTTTAGAAATGAGCCTTACACCTAAAATTTCATGTGTCTCATCTTTAACTTTTTGGTAGCTTACAAATTCTTCTTTCACCAGAATGAACACTCCACCTCCCACCATTCCTATCCTATCTCTACGATACACACTCCAGTGCCGTGAGAAAATTTCTGCATCCATTATATCATTTCTCAGCCATGATTCAACTCCTATTACAATATCTGGTAAATATATATCTATTAAATTACTTAATTCTATTCCTTTCCTTACAATACTTCTACAGTTCAACACTAACAATTTTATGTCATCCCTACTTGATTTCCAGTTCCCTGTTCCCTTATCACCGCTCCCTAGGCCACCCCGTTTCCCTGAATGTACCTCCCTATTACCCTTCCAAACAAATTTCCTAACTTATACGTACCACTGCGGTTTAAATGAAGGCCATCTGAGCGCAGATCCCTATCTCCTACCCACCCATTAGGATCTAGAAATTTCACTCCCAGTTTCCCACATTCCCACTCCATAGTCTCATTTAAATCCCCAATCACCCTCCCGTCAGTATCCCTTCTACACAGTATTCCACTAATAACAATCTCCGCTTTCTTAAACTTCACCCGTGCTGCACTTACCAGATCCCACACACCTCCAACTATGTTGGTACTTATATCAGCTTGCCTTACGTTGTTGGTACCAACGTGAAACACTACCACCTTCTCCTTCCCCTCCTCCCTCTCTTCTACTTTCCTCAACATCTGCCTCAACCTAATTCCTGGATAACACTCTACCCTGGTACCCTTTCCTCCACACACTTTCCCCACGTGTCTAACGATGGAATCCCCCATGACCAGAGCCTTAACCCTACCCTACGGCTGTATACGTGGACGAGACCTGGAGGCACTGGAAGGTATTAAATAGACTTCATTATGATTAGGCAGAGATTCAGAAACCAGGTGTTAGATTGCAAAACTTTCCCAGGAGCAGACGTGGACTCTGACCACAACTTGTTGGTCATGAAATACCATCTGAAGCTGAAGAAATTGAAGAAAGGAGAGAATGCAATAAGATGGGATCTAGACAAGTTGAATGAAAAGAGTGTGAGGGATTGTTTCAAAGAACCTGTTGCAAAAGGACTAAACGAAAAGGCTGAAGGAAACACTATAGGGGAAGAGTGGAGAGTCATGAAAAATGAAGTCAGTAGGGCTGCTGAAGAGATGTTAGGAAGGAAGAAAACATCAACTAAGAATCAGTGGATCACTCAGGAGATACTAGACCTGATTGATGAACGACGAAAATACAAGAATGCCAAAAATGAAGGTGGCAGAAAAGAATACAGGCGATTAAAGAATCAAGTGGATAGAAAGTGCAAGGTAGCTGAAGAAGAATGGCTGAAGGAGAAGTGCAAGGATGTCAAAGGCTGTATGATCCTGGAAAGGTTGATGCTGCATACAGGAAAATCAAGGAAACCTTTGGAGAAAGGAAATCTAGGTGTATGAATATTAAGAGCTCAGATAGAAAACCACTTCTAGGGAAAGAAGACAAAGCAGAAAGATGGCAGGAGCATATCCAACAGTTGTATCAAGGTAAAGATGTAGATAATTTGACTCTGGAACATGAAGAGGCTGTTGATGCTGATGAAATGGAAGACCCAATTTTGAGGTCAGAGTTTGACAGAGCTGTGAGTGACCTAAATAGGAACAAGGCACCTGGAATTGATGATATTCCCTATGAATTACTGACTGCCTTAGGAGAAACCAGCATGGCAAGATGTATGAGACAGGAGAAGTCCCATCCGATTTTCGGCAGAATGTTGTTACACCTATTCCCAAGAAAGCCGATGCTGACAGGTGTGAAAACTACCGCACCATTAGTTTAGTATCTCATGCCTGAAAAATTCTAACACGTATTATTTACAGAAGAACGGAAAAGCAAGTTGAAGCTGAGTTGGGAGAAGATCAATTTGGCTTCAGAAGAAATGTAGGAACACGTGATTCAATCCTGATTTTACGTCTGATCTTAGAGGAACGAATCAAGAAGGACAAGCCCTCGTACATGGCATTCGTAGATCTAGAAAAGGCATTCGATAATGTTGATTGGACCAAGCTATTTATGATTCTGAAGATGATAGGGATCAGATACCGAGAACGAAGAATTATCTACAATCTGTATAAAAATCAGTCTGCAGTGATAAGAATCGAGGGTTTTGAAAAAGAAGCAGCAATCCAGAAAGGAGTGAGGCAAGGCTGCAGTTTGTCCCCTCTGCTTTTCAATGTTTACATAGAACAGGCAGTAAAGGAAATCAAAGAGAAATTTGGAAAGGGAATCACAGTCCAAGGAGAGGAAATCAAAACCTTGAGATTTGCCGATGATATTGTTATTTTATCTGAGACTGCAGAAGATCTCGAGAAGTTGCTGAATGGTATGGATGAAGTCTTGGGTAAGGAGTACAAGATGAAAATAAATAACTCGAAAACAAAAGTAATGGAGTGCAGTCGAAAGAAGGCAGGTGATGTAGGAAATATTATATTAGGAAACGAAGTCTTAAAGGAAGTAGATGAATATTGTTACTTGGGTAGTAAAATAACTAACGATGGCAGAAGTAAGGAGGACATAAAATGCAGACTAGCACAAGCAAGGAAGAGCTTTCTTAAGAAAAGAAATTTGCTCACTTCATACATTGATATCGGAATTAGAAAGATGTTTTTGAAGACTTTTGTGTGGAGCGTGGCATTGTATGGAAGTGAAACATGGACGATAACTAGCTCAGAAAGAAAGAGAATAGAATATTTTGAAATGTGGTGTTACAGAAGAATGCTGAAGGTGAGATGGATAGATCGAATCACGAATGAAGAGATACTGAATCGAATTGGTGAGAGGAGATCGATTTGGCTAAATTTGACGAGATGAAGAGATAGAATGATAGGACACATCTTAAGACACCCAGGACTTGCTCAGTTGGTTCTTGAAGGAAGTGTAGGTCGTAAGAACAGTAGGGGTAGACCAAGGTATGAATATGACAAACAGATGTAGGATGCAATAATTACGTAGAAATGAAAAGGCTAGCACAGGATAGGGTGGCGTGGAGGGCTGCATCAAACCAGTCTATGGACTGATGACTCAATAATAATAATAATAATAATAATAATAATAATAATAATAATAATAATAATAATAATAATAATAATAATTGAAAACAAATAGAAACTTTATGATAAACTAATATTCGTCTGCAATTGACACCAAGTTAACTGAAAGTGAATCTAAATAACACGAAGCATATTCACAGGACTTCATTCGCGTTTACCTCAAAATAAAATACAAACAGAAATGACGTGCAATATGCCAACAACACAAGCAAACCTGAACATAGCTTTTACTTAGTGTGCGTATTTATTGGGCATTGTTAACTGCGGTGGAATGGAATTACTGTGAATGAAAAGAAGAGCATCAACAATCGTCTGGTTGTAGAAGAGAATGAAGCCCACTGAACTGAAATTTATCTCTGAAGCTGAACGTGATGCTTGCATATATATTACTTTCTTAGCGGTCTGGTGAAGTTTTGAATAGTTTTGTCCATTTGTTCTCCAATAGGACGGTATATCCATCTCCTTCCATTCCACAATTTTGCTTTAAATATCTTTCCAGCACATCTGTTGGAATAGGAGCATCATGAACGTCAGTCCACGAAGAAAACTTCATTACTTTGGCCGGTTGTGGCATAGTCGTGGAGTGCGATGACACGGAAACATTAGAATGCTCGTCACTCAAGCACACCTCGCTCAACGTAAGTCTTTTATCTAATCATAAAAGGACAAAATTTGTGATACATGCAGCATACAAAATTAGAAGGAGTAACTTTATATAGCTATTGTGAATTGTGTTAATACTTGGTACATACGATGAATATTTATATAAAGCAGATGATTAGAGATTGAACAGAGAAAGAATAATATAAGCTGAATAGTGGAGTTGCGTTCATATATGGTATTTTGACAGAAAAACCGAAACATCTATGTATAGTGATATCTTTACACACTGTCAAAAAATCTCAACATTACCTTTACAGGCTGTTAAGAAAAGAGGTAAAACAAAATTATTCGGCAATACAGGAAACTAATAGCACTACTGTAACAAGGTAGTTCCATACTATACCATAAGTCTATGTGACTAATGGCTCTAGACTTCAACGGAGTTACATTGTCTAGGTTGCCTTAGGCACACTTCAGTTCCTGGCTGACATGTACCACATCCTTTCCTTCTCTCATTTTCCTGCTCCACATTCCCCTAATAATGTTAAATAATTTTGCGATTCTATCCGGGTGCATCCATTCTCTGTTCAATAACTTTACAATTGTATACAACTGATTTTCGTTCTCAATTTTCTTTACATCCTCCTCATCTATGAGTTTTTCTCGTATTTTCTTAGTCATTGGACAATCTTTTATAAGGTGTGCCCATCCTAACTCTTCAGAACATAGTAAACATTTATTTTCATCCCTGATTCGTCTATAGGCTTTATTTTTTGTATCCCCATTAACCACCATATTATACCTCTCATTCCCTTTTTTGTTATAATCTCTATTTTTGTTCTCATTCTCCCACTTACATTACAAAATTCTTCTAATGACCTCTTACTTCTACATTGTGCATCAATGCTTTGTTTTTCAATATCCTTAGCACTATTTTTTTTACATATTCTCAACTTCTCTTTACACTCCTTTTCCCAGTAATATCCCATTCCTATCGTTTCCAAAATGTTCCGTACCCCATCCACCCAGTATCCTTGGTTCAGATGTTTCATTTGGTGTTGATATGCTATCTGTAAAATTTGTCCCCCTTCTCGTAACTTCATTCTCAACCAATACTTTATTATCCTTTTAATAATATCCACTCGCAGACTTATATCTTTGCACATCATTCTCACTCCACAACTAGCTGAACAACTGGGTAGGCCCATAATTATTTTCTCAAATCTACTCGTAATTGTATCAAGTGAGTCAACCCTCCCTTCGACTCCCCAAATTTCTGCTCCATACAACACTCTAGATTTAACTACTGCATTAAAAACATTTTTATACACTCTGTAGTCTGTGTTGGGCATCTTCTTCTCCAGTATGCTAATAGCTGACAGTGCAATTATGCCTTTTAGTTTTGATCTTTTTATTTGCTCCGTCCATTTCCACTTAATATCAAACCCAAGTATTCCACTTTCTTGACAACTTCTAACCTCGTCTCACCCATCCACCATTTTTCATTCTTTGACAATTTGTATCTTTTTTTGCACACCATTACCTTTGTTTTCTGTGCATTAATTTTTAAGTTCCACTCTTGACAGTAATTTACTACCACATTTATACTACCCTGCATACTATTGGGTGTCAAAGTGAGCAGAATGATGTCGTCAGCAAAAATGAGGCCCGGAATATCCTGGTTCTCAAGGCTTGGGTATACCCCTGCCTCACAACCTTTCGACTGAAAGATATCATTTATAAAGAGTAGAAACAATACTGGTGACAACTTACAACCCTGTTTCAACCCTACATTAGAGAATATTTCCCCAAATACTGCTCCCTCCTTGGTTTTAATTGAACAACTTACCTCTGAATATATGTTTTCAACTGCTCTTACCATCTTCTGGGACACCCCTATCCTTCTCATCTTGACCACGACCGCCCCTCTGCTCACAGAATCAAATGCTTTCTCCAAGTCAATAGCAGTAATGTACACTTTTCCGCCTTTCTTTTTTACATACTTATCTATTATTGTTTTCACTACAAAAATATTATCTGTTGTCCTCATCCTTTCTCTAAAGCCTGCTTGCAGCCTCTCCAGAATCAGTTCCCCCTCTGCCCACTTCATTAACCTTTTGGCCAACACCCATGTATATATTTTACTTAATGTATCTAGCAACGTTATACCCCTGTAGTTGTTAGGGTTATTTTTATCTCCTTTCTTCTTATAGACTGGGCAGATCACTCCCTCTTGCCAAAATTTTGGGAACTCACCTCCTTCAAATATTCTGTTAAATAGTTTCACCATACTATCTAGGATATCCTTATTCTGTGCTAGCTGCTTTCAAAATTCGTTAGTGATGCCCGAAATCGCTCCTGATTTGCCTTTCATGGCTTTCCCTATTACCTTCCTTACTTCTTCATTCGAAATTTCCTTGTCTAATGCAGGCATAGTGCACCCTAGTCCTATCGATATTCCGATTTCGTTTATTCTCGGGCTCCACCTGTCTTCAGCCTCTAAAAGTTTCTTATAGTGCTCCACCCAGATAGCCTGACTTATTTCCGTCTGCCGCGACAGCTTTCGCATTTCACAAATCCTCTGGATTTTACTCCATACTTTCCTACTATCATTCTGTTTTGCATTGCTATTTAATTCAACAACTATCTGCCCCTGCCATTCGGACTTAGTTGCATACAGTAATTCCCTATATTCTCTTCTCAAACTACAGAATCTCATCCTATGGTTTTCTCCCCCATGTTTTCTAAACTCCTTCAATGCTTTCAGCACTTCATACTTTTTGTGCCTGCATTCGTCATTGTACCAGCCTTTTCCTATTATATTCTGCCCCTCCTTTATCCTCATCTTCTCCCCTGCCATCTTTACAGAATTTTCTATTATTTTAACTGCTGTACTCGTTTGGTTAATCTCGATCATTGAATCTATTCCAGCTTTCACTATCTGCCCTATTTCTCCCTCAAAATACTTCATAAACTCATTTTTAGCCCCTCTTTCCATCTGTATTTAGTAACTAGCGTTTCTTTGAATTTTATCATATTGCTTTTTGATGCCTTACCCTCTCTATCCTTTACTCTGACAATGATTGGAAGATGATGTGACTCACCCCATTCTTTAACCTCCATGCATTTGATCACAGACAACGCATTCCTGGAGCATAGCGCCAAGTCTATGCTACTACCCCCTGTTTCCATTATGAATGTCAGGTTCCCTAATTCGTCGCCATGCCACCATCCATTCAAAATATATAGTTCTATCGTACCACATAGCTCTAGCAACTTTTCTCCATTCTTATTACAACCCTTATCCTGGCTCACTCTCTTTTGTACATAAACTGCTTCTGTCACCTTATCGTACACCGGCTTCTGGTCTGGAACCCTCGCATTGAAATCCCCCATTATTAGAATGCCTACATCCTAAAAAATATTTTGCATTCTATTAATTTCTACTGCCAACTCATCAAAGAAATCTCTTTTCGCAAATGTCGAGGATTCAGGAGGGTTGTAGACAAAGCCAATACATAAATCTGGTTCATTCTCATCGTACATCTTTATTTTGACCCACATCATTTCTTCCATTTCTGATTCTATTTGGACTATTCTAGCTTGCAAATCCTCCCTAACCATCACCATTATCCCACCCGGGTATCTGCCCCTGTCGGTTCGTCTATCTTTTGACTTATAGTAGGCCGTGAACTCTCCTATTTCTATAATACATTTCGGTGGAATCCATGTTTCCACACATGCGAGAATATGCAAACTATGTAACAACTCTTTAAAAGCTTCATTTTGTAACTTACTTCTAAGGCCTTCGATATTGATACACCCTACTATTATCTCTAGTTATTTCTTACTTCCCTGTCTCTCACTCTGGCTGTTCTTCTTGGACCTCGTAATCCTTGTAACACCCAGATCGTCAGAGTTCTCATCTAGAGTATTAACACATTCTCTATCGAGGCCACTCTCGTATCCATTACCTTTTCTGAGCCAAAAGTCCTTGAGACTCACACGTCTGCGTTTCGGTGTTGCGTCCTTCATAGAGTCTGCACTCAGCTGTCGTTGAAGGTCACCTGGACTGTCCTCGCTATTCGTTGTCTCAGCATCTCCTTCTTCCTCTCTCTGTCCTTGTCGCGTCACTACCTGGTCTTCACTCGCTACTTCGCATTCTGCTGGTCTCAGATGCCTCGTGCATTCACCTTCCTCCTCGGCCAATGTACTCGCTGTGTTGTGCATATTCTTTAACTGCTCTACCCCCCACGTTTTGGTCCACTTGTCGTTGCCCACCACTGATTTATTGCGCCTTATGTATGCCATTAATCCTTCACGTCTAGCTTTTCCTAGGTGGAGCTGTAGCATTTTCTGGTTCTTGAAGGCTTCTTTTTCCATCTCCTGTTTGACCCATACGTTTTCACCTTTCAGCCGGCTAGTATTCCGCAGAATCTTCCTCACTAATAGGGTTGATACTGTCCCCTTCAAAAGTGGTAAAAATCATTTAAGGGAGAATATTTTATTTCTACTGTGAATTGGAACAATATTTCGTGAACCAGGAAGGGAGTTTTAGCACGTTGAGTCGACTAGAACCAGTTACCAGGTGTATGGAAATCCCAGCTAAGAGCGAGCGAGAGGGAACGAGCAGATACCGCTAGCCAGGTAACCTTCAAATCAGCCGTGAATACCACGTGATCAGGCGAAATGTGTGTCTAATGCTCGATCGATACTAGCAAAGTTATATGACGTCTGACTATGGCAGCCAATCAGGTGATAAATTTCGTGTGAAGTTAATGAAGTGACCAATCGTGTATAATGAAAAGACGCACCCCTTTCTTAAGACGGTGAATTATGGATTTTCCTAAGGAAACTTTACTCTGAATTTTCTACCTCTGAACGCGACGAGTGGGGATTTATTCTGACTTCAACTACAGACGTGAAAAGACGCACTTTGCTCACTGGGGAACTTCGTCTTATTTAGAGCTTCCAACATGTTACAGATAGCAGTTCAGACATTCACAGATTCTATTTACAATTAACTGAAGATATTAAAAGATAAGTTGCTTTTCCATCTCGTCAAACAGCGGTGTGTGTTTTGGACTTGTCTCAGACTTAATTTTCAGTTTCAGCTTTCGCAAGAACTTCTACAGATAAGATTATTGGTTCGAGTGCAAGTCAGGATGCCTGTCTTCCTACGATATGAATGGTGTGGTTTCCAGCGCGCCAGTATGTCCTCAATGAACGAATAGAATGTGAAGCAGCTCAGACGGGCGAGACCAGGAGCGATGGTGCGTAACGCGGTAATGCACTAGGTCATCAGCCCGAGTTCTACGATCGACAGTCACCACCAAGTAATATTTAAACATTGTTATTCTTTCTTCCTATTTGTAAAATGTAAAGTGTAATGATATAGCCTCTACTTATTTGCTTAGAAGAATTTCTATTAGTTAGAATTTTTTCCGCCTCTTCTTTCTTGGTGAAGGTAGTTTGGGATGATGAGTGTGTGTATTTTAAACCTATTAGCTTGTTTTGAGTGAATGTCGTCGAGAAATGTTTCAACTGTCCCGAGTTCCTTGTGGCAGGAGAAATAAAAGTAATACGACCTCAACGTTAAACTAGGATTATTTGAATAATTTTTATACTTGAATTGAGATCCGATGGGACAGTAATTTCGGGGATTCCATTATATCAGAGTTCATTCCTCGATTATATGACGTATGGTTGGATTCCGAGCGCGATAGAGTCATCTGAGATATTGTTGTGCAGTAGCTTCCACATGTATGATCTTGCGCGGCCAGGGATGATAATAATAATAATAATAATAATAATAATAATAATAATAATAATAATAATAATAATAATAATAATAATAAAAATAAATTAACCTAATTATCGCGTAAAGGAACACCTAAGGTGATGAGCGTAATAATAATTATTATTGAATAAGGTTGATGTGCGCTCATTTGTATTAATTTAGGCCTGGGAAATGGCAGTATCTGACCGATACATTTATATATATTTTTGCTGTGCTATTATAATTATTTGACTGGTAGATGGATATTATAGAATTTAGCAGATAAGTTGTGCATCCATTATTGAGTCAATTTAAGAAGAAAATATGTTACCTGACATAATTTCTTCGTTGTGAGCGCAGATTAATTGAGAGCCACAATTATGGTGGAAAGGTAAAAATAAATATCGCAGCTCATGAATCGCGTGCGCGTAATGTTAATTCTGACCTGTGTTTAGGCAATTTTGTCGATGATTTTCGGATGATTTTTGCTCGTAAATTTTCACTGAACATCGTCGTATGACTGAATTCTTCAATAAAGTGATAATCATTGCTCTATCACATCTCAAGTTGATGAGAGGAAGTCCCCACGATATTGTCATCATGAGAATATTTTCCCTGACTTTGAATAAACATGAAAATAATAATCAAGGGCTAGCATTCGTGTAAATATGTATATAATATTTCCGTGTATCTTTGTGTGAATGTAGTGTGTGTGATTTGTCTGTGTTTTGCTCATTGTAATTTTACAGTCCATATTTGTGATGATGCTCTTCGCTGTTTCGTGGATTTTTGGCCCATTTTATGCCAACTTCAGTGGTTCACTATTTGACAGAATATAAACCTTTAATGAATTTTATTCGTTTTAAGGAAGAATAGGGTCTTAACTAGCGAATACATATAAATAAGTATTGGCCATGTCAGTGGATTAAATTCACAAAATAGAAGTTTTAAGCGTGACATAACTAATTATTTTCAATCAATGGGTAAATGTAGGTTAACATGATGTCAAATTCCAAATTATTGTGTGAATATCAAGTACTGAATAATTATGAAAGGGAATTTATTAACTAGTTTAAAGGTCAAGGAAGACGATTCAACCATAATTTCATGGGAGAAAATTTTTTTATTTAATTTTTAGAAAGGAGTGAAAATGATCATTTTCAAACTCGATTTAAATGAAGTCCATTGAGGAAGGAAATTTTATTTTCAAATCATTTAATTATTAATGGAAGAGATAATCTCAAATTAATTATTATTAATCATTTAATTAATTTTCAACTAAAAATCTAAATATTATATTTACAGACTCAGGCATTTGCTGTTCCATTTATCGATGGAGTGTCCATGTTGGTAACGACATAAAAGAAGATGAGTTATATGAAAGTTCCTAGATTTTGTAAATTATTTGTAGAATTTGAGAAGAGCAGTCGTTGTAATAAATGTGTGAAACCTATTTGGCTTTCTCTCATTTGCCACTAGTTCATCATCTATCCCTGCACTTAAAATTTTCGCACAGCCGATAAGCGAACGATCTACCCCAGGAGATCCTCGCTCACCGGCCGAGCTGAGCCCGGCCTGACGGGTGCAATACGAACCTCACTCTCACTGGTCTCTTGCCTTTGACTTTCCCCATTCTCTGTATCTCGTCTATATCGGCCTCTCTGCAACTAACCTTCAACCTCTCGTTAATTAGCTCCAACACTTTGAATACCAGGTCTTCTTTAGTGTTCTCGGGTAGCCCATATATAAAGATATTTCTCTTTCGAGTTTCCTCTTGTCGCTTCTTCTCCTGCCATCTCAACTCTTTTATCTCTTCCTCCATTCTTCTCACCTTATCCCTCAAACTTGATATTTCTTTATTATTTTGGTCCATCCTTTCTCTCACCTTTCCTATCTCCTCTTTCACCATTTCTCGTAGTTCACTAGATTGCTCTCGTAATAGCTCTCTCATTTGTTCAGCTTGAGCTTGAGCTTGAGCCTTACCAATTTCCCTTATCTTCTCCATGTCTTCCCAACCAACTGCATTATCATGATCAGGTCCGGGGTTCATCTCGACCCCTCCAATGACCAACAACACTGCCATCACTGATGCAGCCATCAAAATTGAAATCAGACTCACCTGCTGACCGGCTCTGCCACCCATATTGCGCCTCGTATTCCTGCCTCTACCGTGCCAACGACCTATCGTCGCCCGGTACAATTCTATTGAAATCCCCATATCAGCACTCACTCACTCACCAACCTTCCTCTTCGCTTGCACGATTACAACTGCGCCTTTAACCTATACTAATATGATAATAATAATAATAATAATAATAATAATAATAATAATAATAATAATAATAATAATGCTATTTGCTTTTACGTCCCACTAACTACTTTTTCGGTCTTCGGAGACGCCGAGGTGCCGGAATTTAGTCCCGCAGGAGTTCTTTTTACGTGCCAGTAAATCTACCGACACGAGGCTGACGTACTTGAGCACCTTCAAATATCACCTTCAAATATCACTCAGCCCGTCATATAATAAAGAGAGAGCGCGAATTTTGTTAGTTTGTGTATATCTGGAGGGTAACCTCAGAAACTACCGGACCGATTCTAAAAATCCTTTTTTAATGTAAATATACATTATCCCTGAGAGACATGGGCTGTATTTTATTTTCAAAATAATTCGAGGTGGGGGGCGACGGGGGAGATATCAAAATAATAGGGTAATATAAGCGAAATATCGAATTTGTCGTGCAACGACGAGACTAAGCTCATTTTAAGCCCCTTGACCCAAAGAACAAATCTCGGTAAGCCCTACGAAACCATGTTTTAAGGCCCTAAAACCGACCGTTATGGAGATATTGGCGCCACACTACCCCTGCTCTCGGGATTGGATAAGGAAATGAACTAACGTAACTATGGCAACGCCAGCTCCAGAATTCTACAGCAGCGAGATTATGCGTGTACGTTTGGGCATAGCTGCCAACCAAAATTTGTACACATAATCCCTGAGATATCTACAATATATCTCGAAAACTTCACATGTTAAGACGTGAAGTGGTATTTATAATCTCTTTTAAAAATAAAGAGACATGTGTTATTTTGTTTTCGGAAAAGACACTTAAGGAAAGGGGGGAAGGACTGAAACGTGGGCTGGCGTGAATTCTTAAGATGGGTATATCTACGGCATTTCTCAAACACTTAACACGTTACAGGTGTGAAAATTGATATTTTTAATATTTTAAAAATTAAAAAAACAGGTATTATTTTGTTTTTTTAAACCACTTAACGTGGAGGGTGTAAAAGGGACTGAAAAGGGGGTTGAATTAATTTTATTAGGGTACTGATATCTCAAAAACTGAAGTTGTTACAGACGTAAAAAAATGGTTTTTAGATTCTCCTTTAAGAAGAAAGAAATACACATTCTTTTGGTTTTGGAAAATCCACTTAAGGGGGAATGAAAGGACTAAAATATTAGTTGAATTATTTGTGTGAGGATACTTATATCTAAAAAACCTAAAGATGTTGCAGACGTGAAAATGGGTATTTGAAATCACCTTTAAAAATAAAAGACACTCATTTTTGGGGGTAAAGTTAACTTCAGATGGGAGGGGCGGCGTTGAAATCGGTGTTGAATTATTTTCACGAGGATACAAATATCTCAAGAACTGAAGATGTTACAGTCGTGATAATTGGTATTTGGCAGCTCCTTTATCAATAAACACGTCTTTTTTTGTTTTCGGTGAAACCACTTAAGGGGCTGAAAAGAATTGAAAAAGCAGGTGAATTTGTAAAATGAGTACCGGTATATCTACAGTGTATGTCAAAAACTTTAAATATTACAGACATGGAACTTGGTACTTGGAATGTCCTTTAAAAATAAATAAACATGTCACTCTTTTTTGTTTTCGGAAAATCCACGTAGGTGGGCGTGAAGGAAGGGCTGATAAAGGGGTTGAATTCTTTTTATGCGGATACTTATATTTCAAAACCTGAAGATGTTACAGATTTGGAAATATGTATTTGTAATCTCCTTTAAAAATAAAGAAACCTTTTTTTTTTACTTGAGAGATGACGTTCTCACGTGTACAGTTCTATGTCGCATGGTCATTTCAGCCCCAAAAGGCAATACCACACACTTGGTTTACAAAGAGTTTCTGGGGTAAATGAATCTCAATTCTTCAGTTAGGTTTTATACTTCAGGGATTTTCAGATAATGTCTTAGTACAGTACTGAGGAACGATTACTTTTATCAAATTACGAAATCCACGCGAGAAGCCGCGGGTGTGTACATAAAGTTCACTGCAGATCGTACAGTACACAAAATTGACGTCTTTCCCATCACCGTCAACTGCAGGCTTGTATACCAAACAAATACGACTTTTAAGTTTAGGATCCGGTTCAGAAGTCTTGTATTGTGCGGGTTTTAGTTCGTTTGTTCCTTCTTTTTTTTACTTCACGATTTTTTGCTACGGTTTCCTTTCTTTAGGAACTACAGTCCACATTCGTTTCCGATAACAGGATAGACGGAAAAGTCAAACTGAAAACCACAGCAAATTTGATCGGCTCCACTCGACCGTAATGCAATGCGCTCCGCTGACACGCAGTACACTGTACACATTGAAGCAGTCCGCCCATGGAACTACCACACCGCTGTCCTTGGCTCACCGCGTACGAAAGACAGAGCGCTGGCCCAGACCGGCCTGTGCCAGGGCTCTCTAAAGACTAGGTATGCTCGCCCGCCATTATGGTTCATTCTTGCACTACGTTAGTAAGGCAATTGGCCGCCCAGTCTTATATATCCCTCTTTCTTACTGTTCTCGACGCTAGAAAATAATGCTAAACTAACATACTATAAAAATACTCATTCTCAGTATTACTCAAACGATTACTCAACATAAATATTAGTATATTTCGTACCTTATTGAGTAACTTTACTCGAGACCGTGATTGTAAAAGCAACGCCGTTGGTAATTTTCCTTTTAATAAACAAACAAACTAGGGATGTACTCTCACCGGAGAAATATTAGAAAAAGTAGCTTAACAATAAATCGTTTTTTTATTATTATATTATTCATAAGTAGATAGGTTGTTCGAAAGCTATGCGTCACGGTACCGTCTAATCAAATGAGGGACATCTTAAATCGTGGAATTTGATGTGGCAATCGGTCAGTGTTGAAGATATATAAATTGTGATAGAAGATTTGGTACCACATGATCACAGTCCGTATTTCATACTTGCGTAAAATTGATTCAGCGCTATTTTCAATGTTGTCGAAATAATAAGAAAAATATTCTTCGAACAAAAATAACGCAGAAATGTGATGTATGAAGACGAACACACCCAAGTACCTGGGATTCTTCAAGTTTATTCTAAAATTCAGTCCCTTTTCTTATTTACCAGTATTTAAAAACATTCTGTGCAAAATAAATTTAATTTTTGGTGAGTGTTTTTTTTACAAGTACCGGGCGAGTTGGCCGTGCGCGTAGAGGCGTGCGGCTGTGAGCTTGCATCCGGGAGATAGTAGGTCCGAATCCCACTATCGGCAGCCCTGAAAATGGTTTTCCGTGGTTTCCCATTTTCACACCAGGCGAATGCTGGGGCTGTAACTTAATTAAGGCCACGGCCGCTTCCTTCCAACTCCTAGGCCTTTCCTATCCCATCGTCGCCATAAGACCTATCTGTGTCGGTGCGACGTAAAGCCCCTAGCAAAAAAAAAAAAATTTACAAGTTGCTTTACGTCGCACGGACACAGATAGGTCTTATGGCGACGATGGGACAGGAAAGGACTAGGAGTAGGAAAGTGGGAAAGAAGCAGCCGTGGCCTTAATTAAAGTACAGCCCCAGTATTTGCCTGGTGTGAAAATGGGAAACCACGGAAGAATATATTCAGGGCTGCCGATAGTGGGGTTTGAACTCACTATCTCCCGAATATAGGATACTGGCCGCACTTGCCCCACCAGTTAGGTTACCCGGTGTCAAACTAAACTGATTGGCAGTAAAAACACAACACAGGACAAAGATCCCGTAGAAAGGAACAAAACGTAGCGTGATAAACACTACACACCCAGAAAACACCAAAAGAACATAGTAAAAGGCAAACTTACCTCCAGGTGGTAGAAAAAAAACAGGTGGATCAAGCTACCAACCGACAGTGTGTCAAATAAATGTTGCGTGGAAATAAAGACCAAACTTTCTTTTTTTTAAAAAAAGAAAATATATAATTCATGAAACTCAGATTAACAAATGTTAAATAAATGACATCCTCGTAGTTAGTAATATTTAAAAAAAACTAGGTACCAGAAACCAAATAAAATTAGGTGACATAGGTTTAAAATAAGGAGGCCTTTAGAATTTTAAAAGATTAATTTAAGTTAGGTAAAATAAGGGAAACAGACCTCACTTAAAACCACAGGAAAAACACAGTTAAACTCAAGAAACACCAAAAGATAAAATTAAAGAAAAATTATTTAAAAACCGCCGGACGGTAAGAAAGTAATGAGAGTAAATAAATTGGTACCTAGAGCTTGAAAAAGACCAAAATTAAGGAATTAAAACACCAAACGCCAGTCGGCAAGAAAGATATAGTCTGCAGGAAGTATTACAAACACCTCAACCTGTTTACTTAGTAACAACCACCAAATCAATTATCAGTGGATTCCATATGGAAAGGATACCATGTTAAAAATTAGAAAATACAACCTTCTTGGTTCACCGTTATTCCATGAGAGATACCAACTCTCTATCCGTTTCACATCAACAAACTGGTACCATTAATACGGTGGGAGTTCCAGTCATGGGATGCTAAGTGCTTTACGTAAAAATTTACCAAGGGAAAGAAAGCCACCACAACAAACGTAGAAGGAAAAGGAAAGAAATCAACTGGGGTGCCCGAGAAACAGTAAATGCGCAACGGGGTGACAAAAATACTGAAACAACATCAGACAGGGTAGTCTCCCAACATAAAAATCATCACCAACATCAATCCATTTCAAAAATCAACATCCATTACCCCGGCAACAAAAGCAATTGTTAAACCATGGGAGAACCAATCCCGAAGGAAGATCCAACAATGGCACCAAAACAATGGAGGCCAGAAGGGCAAAGATCAAACGCAAAACACGATTAAAGCCCCCCCCAAAAAAATAAGGTAAATTAAATTAAAATAAACCAGCATAGCATAAGCAATCCCTACTGGATCTTCCACGTATTACTCCACTTTTAAAACCAAAATAAATTTCAGAGCAGCAGTAACATCTTTACGGTGTGATGATAATAATAATAATAATAATGAAAATTTTACACCACTGCTTTTCTTTGGAAATTACCCCCAGTAACACTTAAATTCCATTACAAGAAATGTTATACACTAGGTAACTGAATTAACAAGGACTTTTCAACCCGATACTTGGTTTTGGAAGAGCACAATAATTTTTCCCAACAGTGAAAAGGTCCACATCATTATAATCGAAACGCACAAGTTGCTAATTAATAAGTTTCCTCCGAAGAAATCACACGAACAGTTTTCCGTTGATGAAAATACTAAAATAACAAGGTTGACTTACGGTTGGTTGGTTCTTCAATCAGTAGAATGATAATTCATGGCTCGGCCATGTGTACTTTACCAAGTTGGAGATCTTCCTTGCAGCTTTTTAAAACAATCACTCACTACGAGGTTACAAATACAGGAAAAAGAAAATATTTTTAGGGTGTGGGGCACATCCCCACATCCTTACGATTTACTATCCACCGTCCATGATGATATCCCAAAGCATCGCCTTGAGTACAGAACGCCAACGACCTTTAGCCATGTTTACCAAACCGCAACTGCCTGCTCGCTTAGCTTCCCTCTCTCTCGCCCCAGAGAGAGGGTGACTACATCAAGATGGCTGACACCAAGCGCTGATTGGCCGGAGCAGCTTCAAGAAGAAAGCGACAAATAGTTATCATAGCCGTAGATGGCGGTAACGATCAGAGCTCACATGCGCTCGCTGAGTTAAACATGAAATATTGTGAGAACTCCGTTGAAAGCAGAAGAAAATTAGAATACAGTTTTCTACACCGTAATAGGCAAACTCAAAACGTTGGTGGAAAGGAGACAAACGAAACCTCGGTTTCAGCCTCCCCCCCTTTAAGGGTTACATATCTTCTTACATCACTCCATGACGAAGTCCAGTGTATGAAATTAAGCTAGATTTTAAGTGTTTCAGTCCACAACAAATAAAAGTCACTGGTACCAAGTCCATCTCCAGATTGTCATAGCATGCAGAAGTTAAAGCATTCCAAAACGGGCAATGTACATAGCTCAGCACCAATCAACCATTAAGTTCATTAAACACAGTTCAAGGTCCGGAAGTTATAGGATACGATAAACTTACACAGCGCCACAACACAGTTTTTCTTTTGAAATTCACAATCTCCAAACAGTTTAAGGATTCAATTTTCCTACATGTTTTACACCAAGTTCGCTTTAGATTACCTTTCACATACAGTTTCATAGCAAACGCTTTACCATAACCATTCCTGAGTTCATGTGGAATCTGGAAGTTTTAAAAATTTTCACATAACCAGAATCAATGTTCTTCGCTTGCAGACTTCAATCACCAAACACACCTTGTTTACAAGAGAAGTTCAATGGACCTTTAGAAACCAGTATTTTAAGTCCACTACAGTCCAGGGTAGATCACCTAACATTTCTTACAATACCCTTCCAACCTTTAAACCAATTTTCTTTATTAAATCGGGTTGCTAATAAAGAAACGCACCATCAAGATTGTTTCAATTACAGTGAAATGGCCCGTAAAAGAAAAAACAAGGACCAAAGGGAGGGAAGAAAAATGCAACGTTGGTGAGTAATCATACATAAGGTGATAAAATCCAAAATATCCAGGTCACGTGATAAATTAGGTTGGCACTAGTGTATATCTTTGGCTTGAGAAGGTACCAAGAGCAAGGAAAAGGAAAAAAGGTAAAGAAAAGGAAGGGAACCTTACTAAACAGAATATTCTCCCCCCCAAAAAAATAGCAAGGAGCAAAATTACAATAACAGAAAAGTCACATGCATACAATCGGAGCACAATCAAGGTTTCCGATATCAGAAGGAAACCACCTTAAATAAGGTCAATTAAAATTTACACAAATCAATAAAGGGGAATTAATGCCCTCAACGAAGGAGCACACTTACACATTAAATACAACACGGTAGTAGGCTACGCACAGACACAGCTTAACCAAGGAAAGGAAAACTACACGAACCCCAATTACTCACTTTAGGGAGTTCCAACAAGATGAGGAGACGGTAGATACATGATAGCAAAAAAAAGAAAGTACCACGTACCTCGAAAAATACAGTTTAGGAAATAGGCAACATGACCATGCAATTCCACAGAACTGCCACAGGAACGCCGCAGAACCACCCACAGTGGGGCCAACTAAAGGCTAGCTTACTAAATATACTACAGAAATCTTCCCGAAAATTAGTAATACTCAGGTTTACAGTGCCACACAAGAAATCACATACATAACCCAGTAGAAGGAAAATATGAAACAGTATAGCGATCAGAATAAGTACACCAGAATGACAAGTTTAGCAAAAAACAAATCCATGGCTACAGGGTAAAGGTTTACTCAGAAAGAGCAAATTGATAGAACGGACGGAGACATCTAGAGCTCAAATAGATGGAGGGCACGCGTTCAAGTTGGTCATCAACGACCAAACTATCAACAGCATCCAGCAACGAGAAACCGGGATGGACAGAATTAAATTTCAGAAGACCAAGGCAGTACCATGGAAAAAACATAACAGGAGAGGTTTTGAGAAAATAAAGTTTCATGAGTTCAGACACAAGCACAACCCAAAGACCAACCAACGTCCGCAAACTTCAGTTATTTCCCTCCCGGACAGCTAATCAAATTAAAAGGAACGTGAAATTCGCCTCAGATCAGTTGACCAGCAGGAAGAAGAGGAACCATGTCCTACACAACATAACCTACCAGTAGCCCGTCAGGACCTCGACACAAATCGGACTAAAGATAAGTGACATCACCCTGTTGCTCAACAGCAGACAGGTACCTATCTCCATTTCCCAAGGAGATGAGGTAAATAAAAGAATAAATGGCAGAGACGAGGCAGGACGATAGAAAAAATATTCCATAAGACTAGGAAGAAGGAAGGAAGGCTACCCACAAACCTCATGATCCTTTAGCGGAAGGACGCTAGCATACATCCAGAGTTTCCTCAAATAATCCCATACTTATTCGGAGAAACACCGAACGATAGATGTTAAAACGACCATATCGACAAGCATCGAAATCCACCAAGCAACACCTAGAGCGGTAGGTCGACATTAAATGAACTTATAGCAATAATAAAGGAATACATGATGACGTCAGAGAAACAGGTTATGCATGAAAACAAGGGAATGGCCGAAACAAAATACAACAGGAAACCAGTTACCTAAATCTACCTTCATACAATACTACAAGAGTTGCGTGCAACCCAAAAACAACAATTCCCAAATCTACCAGGACACAGGAGAAATCAGAAGGCCGAACAATCTTCCATCAAGTGTCATAACTACCCAATAACGACTACACAACATCAAAACGACAATAACTTCCAAAAACATGTGCCAGCCCATCAGGGTTTAAAAGATTTCACAATCTTCAACACCATGTTAAGAAGTCAACATGCGACCATCAAAATTTTACACATCAAACAACACTTCGGTACCGAAATAACACCACCAGATACAGGCCCAACACCAAACCTATCGCGGCTAAAGAAGTAGAATTCTCAGGTTAAGGACCTTACTTTGACAACCAAACGCTACAACAACAGGTAGATAAGGTAGGATACTCGACATACTACAAGAGCACACAACTCGCATAGAACAGCACAGAACAGGAAACAGACCAAATAATTTGAAACAAGGAACCTGGCGAAGAAAGCTTCCAGAGGAGCACAGAACTAAAAGATGATCGTGGGGCAACAGAAAACAATAATGAAAAGGGAATTTCCAACAGTTATCAAATTGAGTACGAAGAACTATTAGGAACAACGAGCTAGCTACGAGCCAATCTCAAAAGGAATTCACAACTCCCAAAGACATGGGAATAGTAAGGAACAGGACATTAGATGAATTAGCAAGGGAGGAGCACCTATTACCAACCGTCAGGCAGTGGAGAACCAGGAAGACGCAAGTCCATGCACAAGGCAAACAGGTTACCACTCTCAACACCAATCAACAGAGCTCCTTCACAACTAATCACATCCGCCAAAGATTTAACATAAAGAAGGCTTCACTGACATTAGAAGGGTTTTTCAACCTACACCATTTAACAAATGATATTACAAGGGAAACCAAGTCTTGGGATGACCCCTTACTATCAGCAGGAAAGAGCAATCTTACAGTAGAAATGAAACAAACAGCCCAGAGACAGAAGAACCAGAGAAACCAGAGATAATGATAATGTACAACATCTCGAAAGGGAGCCCTAACCCCACATTGCATAGGCAAATCACGATGAAAATCAATAGCTACAGATTATGCAGACTTAATTTTTTTTGGGGAGAACAATCCAGGGTTGTAGACAAACCCAAGCTACCCTAGAATGGGAACAAGAAATAGAACCTAGCAGGGCACGGAAAGATAGCACAAGCAGAACGATTTTAACCAACAAGTTTTAACTTAACACGGGTAGATAGACTAGAAATTCACCATATAGCGGAGCTACAAGGTCTGCATAAGATAATAAGCTTCACATGCCAAGTCCGTTTCATCACGAAAAATCAACAAGAGACCTTACAGGATAATTTTCCCAGACCTATCAAAGGAAAAACTCACACAGGAAACCATCATAAGCCAGGGAATCAATACAGAGATTAAAAATCAGAAAATATTACACGGTTTACACACCACCCAAGATTTAACCCTAATTAGCCCACTAAAGGTAGTTCTTAGGCGCATCTTTAAACCGTACACCACATCCTACCAAAGGTTGTACCAAACACCAAAATTAAAGGGAAACCAAAAGGGAAACTACACCTTAACCAGATTTGATTTGAGACAGATGAACCCGCCTAATTCTCTTAGCGATGGGATCACTAACTAACACTGATACAGGGGACAAGAACTGCAAAATGGTACAAGGTCCTTGGTACCTGGGAGCCAGTTTAGCAGTAAATTTTTTGATAGCTTTACTAATTGGGTAGCATTTAATGAAGACTTGGTCTCCAACCTTCAACCTTGTTGTTTTTCTACCCTTGTTGTACCGTTTCTTAGCCTTCTCGTACGATACAGACAGATTTTTCCTCGCTTCATCCCAAATTTTCTGAAGATCATTGGGCTTAGACAGGTCAGGAAGAAGGTCGTCGATTCCAAGTAGGTTGGACATGGGCGAATACGGAGGGTAACCAAACATCAGAGACATAGGCGTCTTACCATGAGTTTCGTGTAAGGCTGAGTTGAACGCATGGGCCAACCAGTGCAGGCAAGAATCCCACTTGGACTGATTGTTATGATGAAACGCAATCAAGGCGGACTTTAGATTCCTGTTCATTCTCTCAGCGTAAGATGGGTTAGGATAGTATGGAGTAGTAGTTACATGTGAGATGCACAACTCAAATAAATATTTCCTGAATGAATGGCTGGTGAAAGAACTGGCATTGTCGGAAACTAAAAACTTGGGAGGACCAAAGGATGCAAAGATAGAGTTCAAACAACTGATAGTCGTTCGAGTGTCAGTAGATCTCGTAGGGATAATCCAGCTGAATCGAGAAAAGGCATCAATGCACACGAAGATGTGGGTGTTTCCTAAGGTAGAACGGGGGAGTGGACCCAAGAAATCGATGAAGAGCCGTTCCATTGGGCGAGAGGCTTGAGAAGAAGATAAAAATCCCACACGGTTGTTCAAACTCGGTTTACTAATAGCACAGGCTTGACAAGATTTCACCATGTTTCTAATGTCATTATCCATCCTTTTCCAAATGAAGATCTGTCTAATCTTTTCCCTAGTCTTGAACGTACCCAAATGTCCCCCAATGGGAGAGCAGTGATAATATTTGAAAATTTCCGGGACAAGGACCCTAGGGACAACAATTTTGAAATTCCGACTCTTTCGACCTTTACAACAAAGAACACCCTTAACAAGAGAGTATGGCTTTACTACAGATCCTCCGTTAAGCTTATCAATGATATCCTTCAAATCTGGGTCAGTTTTCTGATGATCAGCAATTTCATGATATAGTAGAGGAAGATCCGAAAGAATGGCATTAACTCCAAAGACGTTAGTTACAACTTCTTTATCATCAGGATTTACATCGGTGCCAAAATTATCTTCAAACATCCTACTTAGGCCGTCGGCGATGACGTTCTCAGAACCCCTGATATGCCTGACATTGAAATTGAAAGATGAAATCCTCAAAGCCCATCTAGTGATACGACCAGTTCTCTTGGGTCGGTTTAATACCCAAGAAAGAGCTTGGTTGTCAGTCTCGAGATCAAAATTAACATGCTCGATGAAGGGTCTGAATTTTTCCAGGGCAAACAACACGGCCAGAGATTCCAACTCATAAATGGAGTACTTGTTTTCTAAGTTGGTAAGAGTCCTGGACACGTAAGCTACGGGCCTACGCCCATCTTCGTACTCTTGTAGAAGAACACCAGCAACCGCTTTGCCAGAAGCGTCGGTTTGCACAATGAACCTTTTATTAAAATTTGGAATAGCCAAAACGGGAGCATTCATCAGAGCGGATTTCAAAGCTTCAAAGGCTTCTTGCTGAGGACGACCCCAGAAGAACTTCACGTCTTTACGTCTAAGATGATTTAACGGAGCAGCTATCTCTGCAAAATTAGGAATGAACTTCCTAAAAAAATTGACCATGCCTACGAACCGTGCGATGCCTTTGACATCTTTAGGGGGGCGAAAGTCCCTAATAGCCTGAGTCCTAGAGTGGTCGATGGAGATACCATCGGAGGAAACTACATGACCAAGGAAAGACATACTCGGCTTAGCAAACGCTACCTTTGACAACTTGACAGTCAGTCCAGCTTTCCTCAAGCGATCCAGGACTTCTCTAACATGTTCAACATGTTCTTCGAAGGTTTTTGAGAATATAACCAGGTCGTCAAGGTAATTAAAGACGAACCTAAACTTAATGTCAGAGAGAATGGTGTCTAACAGCCTCGTGAGAACAGCCGCGCCACAAGATATGCCAAACGGAAGTCTCAGAAATTCATAGAGGTTCCAATCAGTGATGAAGGCGGTCAGTGGAATGGAAGACTTAGACAATGGGACTTGGTAATATGCCTGATTGAGATCTAACACGGTGAAAAACTTGGCACCCGAGAACCACCCAAAACAAGTGTGCAGATCGGGTAAAGGGATGGATTGCAAGATGACCTTGCGGTTTAAAGCCCTGTAATCGATAACAGCCCTGAAACCTCCAGAGGGTTTAGGTACCAGGAAGACCGGGGATGCATAGGGAGAGGTAGATGGACGGATCACTCCGTCAGCTAACATTTGGTCAATAATCTTTTTAAGTTCGAGCATACGAGGAGGTGAGAGGCGGTAAGGAGGGGATCTGACAGGAGTGTTATCAGATAACTCAATCTGATACTCGAGAACATCAGTAACTCCTAGCTTGCTAGTAAACACATCGGGGAAATCATTACATAGAACACGAATACATTCAGCTTCCTCCTCACTCAAATGGCTGAGATCCAATTTATCAATTTCACCAACTCCTTCCGGCACTGACTCGTCTACACAGGAAACCTTGATTGCACACGAGGAAAGATCCCTAAAATTAAATTTAGAATCAGGAGAAAATTTAAAGAAAAACATTCTAGCTTGAAGATCCATAACTAGTCCCGTTTTCGACAAGAAACCTGTCCCTAAAATCATGTTGCAAGACAGGTTAGGTGCCACAAGGCACGTGATTTTCCAGGTGAAATTCCCAATTCTTACTTTTACCTTTACAGCCCCCAGAATTTCCAACTTGTTCCCATTAGCAGCCACACACTTCACACCAACAGGTAATAATTCATCCAGTTTACAAGCACTCTTCAGCTTGGAATACCATCCAAAATTGATCACGTTGACAATACTGCCAGAATCAATCAAAGCTAACAGGGGTTCGTTATTTACTTCCACTTCAGCAAAGGTACCCTGGGAAACACCACAGGTAGAAATCTTATTACACCTTTGGGGACAGATAACCTTAGCAGAGCCCGGAGACCTTCCAAAATTAGAATTTTTATACTTTATTTGGGAAACTCCTAGTCATTGACCTGATTTTGGAGCAGACAAGGGGCAATTATTCTTAAGATGCTGAGCAGATCCACAAGTATAGCAACAACCCCTAGAGTTGCGCTTAACTACAGTACAAGCATTCCTGAGGTGATTCCTAGAACCACAGTTAAAACACTTCTTGGCATTGGCATCATTATACATAGAAGAGTGGACAGGAGGAACAGGTTTGGCAGGAGGAGGTAAACTTACAGTTCTGGAGGCATCTCCATGCTTGACGTCTTCAGCGAAGGAGCATGCAACCTCCAGTTCATCAAAATTAGTGGGGCACTTACTCAGGGAAAGGTAGGACCTGTATGAAGGAGAGATCCCTTTTAAAATTCTTGCCACCATTTCTTCCTCGGGAACAGTAATTTTGAAAACTTTACAGAAAAATCTGAGGTCAAGGATATACGAAAGTAAATTTTCATGAAGGAACTGCATCCGAAAACAATGTTGAGGAATTAAGCTCTGTAACGCCAAGGAGGGAATAAATTTTTTCAACACCGATTCATGAAATTCATCAACCTTAAGTTTTGATGAAATGGCCTCTGAGATTTCCCGTTTCAGAATACCTTCACAATGGGAGAAAAGAGCACGAAGGATACCCAAATCATCGATAGAATAAACTTTACCGGAATCCTTCATTTCTACTAGAAACCGCAGAAAACGAATGCTTTCCTCAATCGAATCTACTGAGAAATTTTTCACCCCATGGAAAAGCTCCTTTAAAGGGTAGTAGGTGGGAGTAAGGCTCATCTTAGACAACAAACTTTCCAGGACGGGAGAGGCAGCACAACATAAGCCTTGGTTATTAGGAGGGGTAACTACATGGTTTGAGGAACACTGAGGAATAGGGTCAGAAGGATTACATTTTTGACTGATTTTTAGGTTATCCATATCTCTGCTGGCAATCATCAGGTCCAGCTCAGCGGAAATGCTAGAGGCAATAGCCAACAATTTGGTGCACTGAGAGATAAACTCGGGTTCAGGTTTAAGCGACAACAAATCATGGATCCTTCCCAAGTAGTGATATACTCTGGCCTTTAAACGGTCAATTTGTGCTTTAGAAGGAGACAATTCCAAGAACTCTTCCCTTATTACTTCTATCTCAGTCAAGGCCTCAGTGATAAAATGAAGTGACTCACCAACATTGCTGGGGCGAACACGGGATGGATTAATGGGCACCTGAATAAGCTCGGAAAGAAGATTAGCACAATCAGCAACAGAACCAGCAGGACTAGCTCCACGTATCGCTAGCTCATAGGTTAACTCTGCCTTACGGAGCTTGTGGGGAAACAGGACCGCTCGAGACATCGTGGAGGTACATGAAACAAAATTCCAACGAATTAATCAAGATAAATGCGCTTCTTTTCACAAAAGTAAGTAACCTTTAAGACCATTAGCCTTTTTTCCACCACTCAACTATTTGACACACTGTACGGTTTTCAAGAAAGGGGGATACGACCTACCTACAGGAAATTAACACTAGCACGAGCGTAGTCAACTTAGTAACCACGCTCTGAAGCTACCACTTACTGCCCCACCAGTTAGGTTACCCGGTGTCAAACTAAACTGATTGGCAGTAAAAACACAACACAGGACAAAGATCCCGTAGAAAGGAACAAAACGTAGCGTGATAAACACTACACACCCAGAAAACACCAAAAGAACATAGTAAAAGGCAAACTTACCTCCAGGTGGTAGAAAAAAAACAGGTGGATCAAGCTACCAACCGACAGTGTGTCAAATAAATGTTGCGTGGAAATAAAGACCAAACTTTCTTTTTTTTAAAAAAAGAAAATATATAATTCATGAAACTCAGATTAACAAATGTTAAATAAATGACATCCTCGTAGTTAGTAATATTTAAAAAAAACTAGGTACCAGAAACCAAATAAAATTAGGTGACATAGGTTTAAAATAAGGAGGCCTTTAGAATTTTAAAAGATTAATTTAAGTTAGGTAAAATAAGGGAAACAGACCTCACTTAAAACCACAGGAAAAACACAGTTAAACTCAAGAAACACCAAAAGATAAAATTAAAGAAAAATTATTTAAAAACCGCCGGACGGTAAGAAAGTAATGAGAGTAAATAAATTGGTACCTAGAGCTTGAAAAAGACCAAAATTAAGGAATTAAAACACCAAACGCCAGTCGGCAAGAAAGATATAGTCTGCAGGAAGTATTACAAACACCTCAACCTGTTTACTTAGTAACAACCACCAAATCAATTATCAGTGGATTCCATATGGAAAGGATACCATGTTAAAAATTAGAAAATACAACCTTCTTGGTTCACCGTTATTCCATGAGAGATACCAACTCTCTATCCGTTTCACATCAACAAACTGGTACCATTAATACGGTGGGAGTTCCAGTCATGGGATGCTAAGTGCTTTACGTAAAAATTTACCAAGGGAAAGAAAGCCACCACAACAAACGTAGAAGGAAAAGGAAAGAAATCAACTGGGGTGCCCGAGAAACAGTAAATGCGCAACGGGGTGACAAAAATACTGAAACAACATCAGACAGGGTAGTCTCCCAACATAAAAATCATCACCAACATCAATCCATTTCAAAAATCAACATCCATTACCCCGGCAACAAAAGCAATTGTTAAACCATGGGAGAACCAATCCCGAAGGAAGATCCAACAATGGCACCAAAACAATGGAGGCCAGAAGGGCAAAGATCAAACGCAAAACACGATTAAAGCCCCCCCCCAAAAAAAAAGGTAAATTAAATTAAAATAAACCAGCATAGCATAAGCAATCCCTACTGGATCTTCCACGTATTACTCCACTTTTAAAACCAAAATAAATTTCAGAGCAGCAGTAACATCTTTACGGTGTGATGATAATAATAATAATAATAATGAAAATTTTACACCACTGCTTTTCTTTGGAAATTACCCCCAGTAACACTTAAATTCCATTACAAGAAATGTTATACACTAGGTAACTGAATTAACAAGGACTTTTCAACCCGATACTTGGTTTTGGAAGAGCACAATAATTTTTCCCAACAGTGAAAAGGTCCACATCATTATAATCGAAACGCACAAGTTGCTAATTAATAAGTTTCCTCCGAAGAAATCACACGAACAGTTTTCCGTTGATGAAAATACTAAAATAACAAGGTTGACTTACGGTTGGTTGGTTCTTCAATCAGTAGAATGATAATTCATGGCTCGGCCATGTGTACTTTACCAAGTTGGAGATCTTCCTTGCAGCTTTTTAAAACAATCACTCACTACGAGGTTACAAATACAGGAAAAAGAAAATATTTTTAGGGTGTGGGGCACATCCCCACATCCTTACGATTTACTATCCACCGTCCATGATGATATCCCAAAGCATCGCCTTGAGTACAGAACGCCAACGACCTTTAGCCATGTTTACCAAACCGCAACTGCCTGCTCGCTTAGCTTCCCTCTCTCTCGCCCCAGAGAGAGGGTGACTACATCAAGATGGCTGACACCAAGCGCTGATTGGCCGGAGCAGCTTCAAGAAGAAAGCGACAAATAGTTATCATAGCCGTAGATGGCGGTAACGATCAGAGCTCACATGCGCTCGCTGAGTTAAACATGAAATATTGTGAGAACTCCGTTGAAAACAGAAGAAAATTAGAATACAGTTTTCTACACCGTAATAGGCAAACTCAAAACGTTGGTGGAAAGGAGACAAACGAAACCTCGGTTTCACACTTAAGCCACTGCAACTATCGAGCTCGGTTTTGGTGAGTGTTATTAATCTCATCAGCTTATGCAGTTGTGATGAACAGAGGATTTTTGTTTGTTTAACCGAACATTCATGAAACAAATAATTACATTCGGGAAGAAAATAGGAATAGATAACTACTTCTATAGCTGAATCTTCTCCCCCAACCTGAAGTATTGCACTGATAATCAGTTACCAGTGACTTGTAAGGGAAGTGACCTACGAGCTGTGGAGAATATAGAAAATTTTTGACTTTGGCAAAGTTAACAGTACTTCTTTTTTTTAGAGAGATCCCTCTGCTTTGAGGAATAGTAGTATGATTTCTCAACACGACTCACTTTATTACATTTCAAAGGGTTGCAACAGTCCGCCTCTGTAGTGCAGTGATTAGTGTGATTTGCTGCCACCCCCGGAGGCCCGGGTTCGATTCCCGGCTCTGCCATGAAATTTGAAAAGTGGTACGAGGGCTGGAACGGGGTCCACTCAGCCTCGGTAGAGGTGGGTTAGATTCCTACCTCAGTCATCCTGGAAGTGGTCTTTCGTGGTTTCCCACTTCTCCTCCAGGCAAATGCCGGGATGGTACCTAACATAAGGGCACGGCCGCTTCCTTCCCTCTTCCTTGTCTATCCCTTCCAATCTTCCCATCCCCCACCCAGGCCCCTGTTCAGCACAGCAGGTGAGGCCGCCTTGCGAGGTACTGGTCATCCTCCCCAGTAGTATCCCCCGACCTAATGTCTCACGCTCCAGGACACTGCCCTTGAGACGGTAGAGGTGTGATCCCTCGCTGAGTCCGAGGGAAAAACCAACCCTGGAGGGTAAGCAAATTAAAAAAGAAAGAAAGAAAGAAAGAAAGAAAGAAAGAAAGAAAGAAAGAAAGAAAGAAAGGGTTGCAACATTGGTTAACTTGCTCAGGCAGCACACAGAAAAAAGATATTTAAGTAATATTTTACAAATGTACTGTCTTCTTTTTATTACAGTATTTATAAAACAATAACACTCCGTTCCTTGCTTACATTTTTCTCTTCTTTTCCGAAGCAGTTCCATACATTTGACCTCGTTTCCATTTTTTTTAAGTCCACAACAATATAGGATAGAATTTTGAAGAAGTGTCTAACATTTTTCTTTAAAATTACAGCATGTTGGAGAATATGTACTGCTACATTTATCATTCAAATTTTTCTCCGTTACAAGATTTCCACCATTTTGCATTATATAATGCTTATAGTCCCTATAGTAGACCTCACAGTTACAAATTAATTTCATAACTTCACAATTTGGTTTCTTGAGACCACCCCAATGTTAATAAATACGAATATTTCAGAGCTTGAGTCAGGGCTGTCTGCATATAGGCCTACCACAGATCTTGGTTTACAAAAATCCGTTTATTGTATTACCATCAACGTTAAACAATGAAGTTAGTTTTGACAAATATTGTAACTGTGGTGTTTGGATGTTGAATTCCTGTTGCCGGACTTTGGGGCAGAACTGAATATTGAATGATCAATGTGTCTGAATTAAGGGATGTAGTAACGTCAGCGGGAGCTGGAAGCAGGATTAAGTCACTAGTTGAAGTAGAAGGTGTAGAAGAGGCAGTGGAGGCATAATGCAGACCAGAATAGAAACCAAACAACCTGTATACCGCAGTAGAGACATAACTACAAATAGCTGCAGAACAACCCACCATTATGTAGTAAACATCCACACAAATATAGCACTATTCTGTCCATGCACGCGGTGATTAAGGCAATACGTTCAACGTGACGAAGCGAACGCTCGTAGGAGAAACTAGAGTTTGATCACATGGCCAATTGCCCATGTATGAATCAAAATGGCGGCTAAGCATACCCATCTTATAGAGCCTTAGCCCGTGCGATGACGTCACGGGCTTCTTATGTTCGAGCCTTTCAAAGCCCATTGCAGCCTACTGCCTAAGCAGCTCATGGGCTGGGCCTCTCTGCAGGACTCTGCCGTAGGTATCGCAGAAGGCGGCAATAGGACTAGCGATCAGGGTACTAGGCTCTCGGTTGCCGGAGCTTGGTGCTGTCAGGACTGCTCTGCACGAGCGCTGAGCTGCGAATTGTGTTGTGTGTTCGAATGTGTTCTGTGTTCTGCCCTTCTTCTCACAACGGCAAGCAGAATTTGACTTAATTGTGCCTGGAGGGCGATGCGCCAGAAGGCTGCGCAATAGGCTACAGCCCGGCAAAGGAACTCTCCCTACCACCGGTACAGGGTAGTATCAGACAGGAGCTTACTGTCGCAACATAATTTCAGGCAGCTGCATATAATTAAGTTTCAAATGAATAGTAACTTATCCTCGTACATAGGAGAAGGAAGCATTTCATGTTTTTAAATCACTTTAAAGATTAAGTCCACACCTCGCAGGGGGTGCGACAAATTAATTTCTACGGAGATAAACTCCAACCCGAAAATGTCAAACAAGGAGACAATTTTATTAGTTCTGACTCACTATAAACCTAGATATAAAAGCTAGTAGTATAACCTTTTCTTACCATAGTTTCTGGTAACTGTGAAGATGTGATCAAGTGTTTTTCATCCCATGTATCGAGCGGTATAATAAAGAATTCCGAGAATATGGTAAATCCAAAATTCTTTTTGCATTCTTGCTGTAATGTCTTTTTCTCTAAAGTGATGACATGGTTGGGAATACATGCCGCTGTTAAACTGAATGCGGAATAAGCTTGTAAGTTTGTGTTATACAAAGATGGCACTGAAGTACATGAAACTATCTATTTAATCACAAAAATTAAACAAGATTTTACATTCCGACAATATTTCAGAGCGGTTTCGTACATATATTTTAGACGCATTGCTCTCTAAATTCGACAATTTTGAGGAAGAAACAAGCGGTAAATCATTAGAAAAATGTTTACACCTTCAACTAAATGTCTACCGGTACGATATTTAAATTCCGGTTCGCGGTACATGACACTTCCAATGTCAATTATGGTTAAAATATCTGTCATCAACATTCGTAAAGATGTTGATTTATTGTTTCCTTTGGTGCATCGCAGCCACATTTTAGCCGGTTACTCAACATCGCTACAGACCTGAACAATATGAGGATACATTTAATAATTTACGACACACATTAAATTTTGCTGACGCCACCTTCCATATAGACGTGTCCAACATTGCCACATTCGAGGTAAACAATCCAGGCTTTTTATTCCACGTATTAGGCTTACAGAGAAAACGTATCGTAGGACCCATGCATGCAGCAGTCACTACTGTCTCATAACAAACCTTTCCCGCTTGCTAGGTTCAATCACCTACCTTGAGGTTCAATGTCGGATGCGCTTGTGAACGGTTGGCTGTTGAGAGAGCTAAAACGCATTGACATTATTTAATTTCTTTGTGTGTGTGTGTTCCATTTATTGCTATTTATATATTGGTGTTTAGTGCTTGTTGGTAGAAATTGGGAGTAGTGTTATTTATTTGAATTTTATAACAAGTAATTAATTTGGTGTTCAGTAGATTACGTTCTCTAGGTTAAGTAGGCTAGCTACTTTACTTCGAAGGTGTACTTTATTTCGAATTTAGGTTTAGGAAATACTTTAGGCAATAATATTAACTTTTAAAACAACATTTTTAGATATCTGTAGGTTCGTTGGCATAATACTTACAAAGGCAGATTATCATAAGGAGTTGTAACTCATTGTAATTTCCGCCGCTACTTTTCCGATATTTCGTACAGATATTCCGTTCAAACTATCACGAAGGTAATAATTTATTACATTAAATAACACGATAAGCCTGTAAACATCGAGTTAAAGAGAAGTTAAAGAGAATTCACGGTAAATTTGATTGGATAATTAAGGTAATTAACAGTTTTTTTGGATTGTTGACGATTGTTGCTACATGCATATGATAGTTGTGTAAATAAATACAAAGTCAGCTGATTCATTATTCCGAAAATTTGTAGTCTTAGTTCCCTGCATACCGGTACTTTGTACTTTCCACCTTCGTTTATTCACCGAGTAAAAGTTAATAATCAAATTCCTACATCCAAAAAATATTTGCACTTCAAGCCCTCGGCGTGGTTTTGAGAGAAATTATAGTAGACAACCTCTTATTCTCAGCAATTAAGGAGAGTTTTATTCTCCGGTCCCGCGTAGTAGTGAAAATAATACTAATCCACCAGCAGTTAAAGTTCATATAACCACACTTCAGCTGAAAATTGTAGTTTAGTGTAGATACATTGTAGTGTAGATACAGTATATTTAGATATTTATATTTATTTAGATAGTGCCGTATCTTGCATGCTATATTTGTGTGTTATCTTTCGTGTGTATCTATTGGAGCGTAGTACTAATAATAATTTTTCTAAGCATTTAGCTTTGTTGGTAATCTTTCAGCACAGTAGTTCCTGCACATTTCATTTGTGTTTGTGCTTAGTAGTGACATACGGTACCTGTATTGTAATTAGGATACGTCTGAAAGTAGTTTAAACATTACTGTAGTATACTGCACAGTAGTATACGAGTATATTCCGTTCAAACTTTCACGAAAGTAATAATTTATTAGAATTTATTAGAATTTAGTGTGCTTATTTTATTATTGTAAAATATTTGTGTATTACTGGTGTAGTAGAGGTATCCGTAGAAACTCTTACTAAAATCCTGTCGTTGTAATTAGGATAGGCTTAATTGCAGTTTGGAATTGTGTAGTTCTTGTGTATTCCCTTCGATATTCAGTAATTAACAGCAATATCCTGTTAGAGGTTGTAGGATAAAAAATAGAGTACGACTAAGTAGTATTGTAGTGTAGTCGTATATTAATAACCGTATTGTCGTGTGATCTTTGAGTACTATCCAGGCAATATATCCCTCCTCACATTTATTTTTTGCAAATAAGTTATTTTAAAGAATCTCTAAGGAGCCCGAGTGTACGAACTGAGGGTGTGGCGAGGCATTGAGGGGTATGAGGGAGGGAGAGTTTGCGGAAGATAATCAGGATTCTCACAGAAGACAGGAAGGAAGGTAGGATTCCCTCAAACAACGTACAGGTTACAGAAGGTGTACACGAGGGAGGGGAAGGAAAAGGGGGAGTTGTAGAAGACAGGTGGTCTAATGTTTCAAGGGGAAGGAGATTGCAGGCTAAGGGCTCCATTCAGGATCAGAATTCAGGACAGGTGTGTGTGAGAAATCGGTACGAGTCACTCCAGGTAGAACAACAGAAGGAAGATGAGGGACAGGGAACTGTTGCTGAGATGTGTGGAAGTACGAGGAAGGGAAAAAGTAGGAAAGGGAAATGTAGAGTAGAGGATAGGAAAAGATAGGTGGAACAGGGCCATGAGAAGGAGAAAAGGGAGAAGGAAGTAGCTTCTGCAGCTGCTATCAGGAAAGATAGGGCTGACCAGGAGGGGAGGGGATCAAATGAGATGGGTAGGGTTGAGGCTCTGGTCATGGGCAATTCAGTCGTTAGACACGTGGGGAAAGTGTGTGGAGGAAAGGGAACCAGGGTAGAATGCTATCCAGGAATTAGGTTGAGGCAGATGTTGAGGAAGATAGAAGAGAGGAAGGAGGGGAAGGAGAAGGTGGTAGTGTTTCAAGTTGGTGCCAACAACGTAAGGCAAGCAGATATAAGTACCAACATAGTTGGAGATGTGTGCGATCTGATAAATGCAGCACGGATGAAATTTAAGAAAGCGGAGATTGTTATTAGTAGAATACTGTGTAGGAGGGATACTGACTGGAGGGTGATTGGGGATTTAAATGAGACTATGGAGTGGGTATGTGGGAAACTGGGAGTGAAATTTCTAGATCCTAATGGGTGGTTAGGAGATAGGGATCTGGGCTTAGATGGCCTTCACTTAAACCGCAGTGGTACGTATAAGTTAGGAAATTTGTTTGGAAGGGTAATAGGGAGGTACATTCAGGGAAACGGGGTGGCCTAGGGAGCGGTGATAAGGGAACAGAGAACTGAAAATCAAGTAGGGATGACATAAAATTGTTAGTGTTGAACTGTAGGAGTATTGTAAAGAAAGGAACAGAATTAAGTAATTTAATAGATATATATTTACCAAATATTGTAATAGGAGTTGAATCATGGCTGAGAAATGATGTAATGGATGCAGAAATTTTCTCACGTAACTGGAGTGTGTATCGTAGAGATAGAATAGGAATGGTGGGAGGGGAGTATTCATTCTGGTGAAAGAAAAATTTGCAAGCTACGAAAAAGTTAAAGATGAAACACATGAAATTCTAGGTGTAAGGCTCATTTCTAAAGATAATAGGCAACTTGATATATTTGGAGTGTACAGACCGGGAAAGGGTAGCACTGACACGGATTCAGAATTATTTGATAAGATAATCAGCAATGTAGGAAACGACACGGAAAGAAATGTAATTGTAGCGGGAGATCTGAATTTACCAGATGTCAATTGGGGAGGAAATGCGAACGACAGGAAGCATGACCAACAAATGGCAAATAAGTTAATATGGGAAGGACAGGAGATTCAGAAAGTGATGGAACCAACCAGAGGGAAAAATATCCTGGATGTCGTGCTGATAAAACCAGATGAGCTCTATAGAGAAACTGAACTATTACATGGTATTAGTGATCATGAAGCTGTTTTTGTGGTAGTTAAAAATAAATGTGATAGAAAGGAAGGTCTTAAAAGTAGGACTATTAGATAGTACCATATGGCTGATAAGGCAAACATGAGGCAGTTTCTAACCATGATCGGTGAAAAACGGTAAATAAAAATGCAAACAGACTCTGGGATGGATTTAAAGCAATAGTTGAGGAATGTGAAAACAAGTTTGTACCTTTAAGGGTGGTAAGGAATGGTAAAGACCCACCTTATTATAATAGAGAAATAAAGAGACTAAGAAGGAGGTGCAGACTGGAAAGAAATAGAGTTAGAAATGGCTGTGGAAGTAAGGAGAATTTGAAGGAACTTACTAGAAAATTGAATCTAGCAAAGAAGGCAGCTAAGGATAACATGATGGCAAGCATAATTGGCAGTCATACACATTTTAGTGAAAAAATGGAAGGGTATGTGTAGGTATTTTAAAGCAGAAACAGGTTCCAAGAAGGACATTCCAGGAATAATTAATGAACAAGGGGAGTGTGTATGTGAGGATCTTCAAAAGGCAGAAGTATTCAGTCAGCAGTATGCAAAGATTGTTGGTTACAAAGATGATATCCAGATAGAGGGGGAAACTAAGGCTAAAGAAATATTAAAATTTATATATGATAACAATGACATTTACAATAAGATACAAAAGTTGAAATCTAGAAAAGCGGCTGGAATTGATAAGATTTCGGGGGATATACTAAAGACAATGGGTTGGGATATATTACCATATCTGAAGTACTTATTTGATTATTGTTTGTTCGGAGGAGTTACACCAGATGAATGGAGAGTTGCTATCGTAGCCCCTGTATACAGGCCCCGATTTACAAATGGGCGGACTGGGCATTTGCCCAGGGCGCCAGTTTTTGAGGGGCGGCGGCCGGCGGATCGAGTAATTATGGCCTGCGTGAATTACGTCTTAAATTCATTACATTCAAATTACTTTTACTTTCCACAAATTATTTCAATTCATTTATTAGCCTATATTAATCAATTTAAACTATTCTAACTTTAAAACCGGAATTTAATCTATATATTTAATTTTTATGAAGAAAAATTAATAACTGCAAGCAATTTAACTCGTGCGGGTGCTGGGTGGGCAGTTGTAATTGGTAGCTTCGCAACCCTGTTAGTCTAGACAGCCCTGTCTGTCATTGGCTCGTGACGGTTCCTGTGCGTATTATTGTTTACATCCGCTCACCAGCAACCTGATAACCTCACCTAGCCAACTCATTGTCTCGTGTAATTCTTACATGTTTTTCAGTATTTATCCAAGAGTAAAAAGTGAAGTGGTGCTGAATACAAAAAAAACAACAAAGAAAACGCGCTGCTAAAAAGCAGATTGGCGAACTTGAACAACATAAAGTGCCTAATTCATCTTCTATCGATGATCCTGCTACTTGGAATGTGAAGTTAAATTAATTAGTTGAGAATATTATTGAATATCGTTCAAAACAAAAACGTAATGGTGGACTTTTCGAAATCTCTGCGAACTTAATGATGGTAAAAGAACATTGTCTCAAAACAGGTATAAGAGTACTCTTCCGAATGGAGACGTTGTTTTAAGAGATTCGTTATTGTATTCACAGTCAACTGGGAAAGTATTCTGTATGGAAAAATATTTTTTTCAAAAACATTTTATGTAAATTAACTGATTAATGTTTGTTGTGATTATTGGGATTTGATTATTTGGACTCGGAAGACGGCGATAAATTGTGTAAGTAAAGTATTTATTCAATTGTTTGTTTTGGTTTCTCCTCAGTATGTGAATTTTGGAATTGTTTAATTTGCTTGAAGTCGATATGATTTTGAAATTATTTGATTGTCATTGTAACTCTGGTGCATCCTGTACCACACGCGCCACATCGGCGTGGGAGATTTCCGGTTTCGTAAAGTTGCACAAATTTCGTAATTTCTAGAGGCTTCCTAAATGTTCTTTGTCAGCACTATTTTTCTGCGCTCCTATTGGAGAAAATAAAAGGAAATGTGATTGGTAGGTGAAGGAAAACATCGTACGCTCATTGGCCGTGGTAGGATTTCATAATTTCCGGGGAGAAGCGTTGTCACTGGAGCCTTGCTCTGCGAGGGCGTCTTTTCTGTTTGACCACTGAAGGGAGCGGTCACCTTCCAAGGTACGGGTCTTCTTGGCCCCACCATCCGGTAAGCACCGATTATTTTCTTTTTAACTTTTCAGGTATTCAGTTTCAGATGTAGTGTTTCATTTAATTTAACTTGCCGGAGCGTACCCGTGTTTCCTTCTGCTTCCAAATGTTATCATTATGACTTAGCCGTTTCGGTAAGTCACCTCACTTTGTTAAGAGATAGTTCCCCGTTTGTTGTTTTGTAAATTAAATGTTATACGCCTTTCGAAGTAATCTTTATAAGTAATTTTTTTTTCTCGGGACTATCTCATTCATTCCGCTTCATCGTGGATTATTCATCTTTAGGTCGGGTACCCTTTCTCAGAAGTGTTTTTGAGGGGGCTACCCACCGAAGATGCTCTGCTCCATGATTATACGTAAATATTTTTCTCCTTAGATGTATCTTTTCACTTTAGTTTAACGTTACCTTCCTTTTTTATTTCAAACTGTTTTGGGTTTTTAAAGGTAACTCCAGGACAGTGGAACGTCATGTGTGATGTTCCGGTGTAAAAGAAATTTAATAACTAAATGCTACCCTCATGTAAACTGTAAATTGTAATCGTTGTTGAAATTATGCCGTCAGAATTTTAATGATATATTGGCTATTGTTTTATATATGCAATTGAATCTAAATAGTTAAGTAAAGTTTAGGATTACATTGACTTCGCTTCTTCAGTATTACCAATACCTTCCACCGCCTGGATATGGTTCCCAGACGCTTCCCGGTTATCCTTTCTTAATAGTCATGTTGGTTAAACTGTTTGTTTATTTCCTGTGATTAATGTGCTTGCAAATTTAGTTTCGTACATGTTGACATGCCTGGTGTACAGTACTTTTAGTGAAAGCATTACGGTAGCAAACATTTTCTCTTCATTAAACCTATTAATTGTAACCTTACCCTTTGGAGAGGTTGCAATGTTAATATCTAAGAACAATGTATTTTAAATCAGTGTGCGAACTTTCATGATTCTAACTCGAGTAGTGTTAGTTACAAATCGTTTCCTTTGATATTGTTGTAAAACTCATAATCTTGAAAACTGCAATCTTTAATTTTTAAAAAATTATTTTTTTCATAGGGACAGAAAAACGAGCAGATTGGTGGGGGGGGGGAGGCGTCTAAAGATTGTTTGCCCAGGGCGCTAACTACTCGAAATCGGGGCCTGCCTGTATATAAAGGAAAGGGTGATAGACATAAAGCTGAAAATTACAGGCCAGTAAGTTTGACATGCATTGCATGTAAGCTTTAGGAAGGCATACTTTCTGATTATATTAGACATGTTTGTGAAATTAATAACTGGTTCGATAGAAGGCAGTTCGGTTTTAGGAAAGGTTATTCCACTGAAGCTCAACTTGTAGGATTCCAGCAATGTATAGCAGATATCCTGGATTCGGGAGGTCAAATGGACTGTATCGCGATTGACCTGCCTGAAGCATATGATAGGGTGGATCATGGGAGACTACTGGCAAAAATGAGTGCAATTGGACTAGACAAAAGAGTGACTGAATATGTTGCTATATTTCTAGAAAATAGATCTCAGAGAATTAGAGTAGATGAAGCATTATCTGACCCTGTAATAATTAAGAGGGGAATTCCTCAAGGCAGTATTATAGGACCTTTATGTTTTCTTATATATATAAACGATATGAGTAAAAAAGTGGAATCAGATGTAAGGAATTTTGCGGATGATGTTATTCTCTATAGAGTAATAAATAAGTTACAAGATTGCGAGCAACTGCAACGAGACCTCGATAATATTGTGAGATGGACAGCAGGCAATAGTATGTTGATAAACGGGGTTAAAAGGCAGGTTGTGAGTTTCACAAATAGGAAAAGTCCTCTCAGTTATAATTACTGCGTTGACGGGGTGAAAGTTCCTTTTGTGGATCATTGTAAGTATCTAGGTGTAAATATAAGGAAAGAACTTCATTAGGATAATCACATAAATGGGACTGTAAATAAAGGGTACAGATCTCTGCACATGGTTATGAGGGTGTTTAGGGGTTGTAGTAAGGATGTAAAGGAGAGGGCATATAAGTCTCTGGTAAAACCCCAACTAGAGTATGGTTCCAGTGTATGGGACCCTCACCAGGATTACCTGATTCAAGAACTGGAAAGAATCCAAAAAAAGCAGCTCGATTTGTTCTGGGTGATTTCCGACAAAAGAGTAGCGTTAAAAAATGTTGTAAAGTTTGGGCTGGGAAGAATTGGGAGAAAGAAGAAGAGCTGCTCGTCTAAGTGGTATGTTCCGAGCTGTCAGCGGAGAGATGGCGTGGAATGACATTTGTAGACGAGTAAGTTTGAGTGGCGTTTATAAAAGTAGGAAAGATCACAATCTATATATATAAATAAGAGTTTTGTCTGTTCATTGCTCAGAATTTGAAGATAATGGTATTTCTGCATCGGTCAAGTCCATAGTAACAAGAAAATGCACTTTTTACTTTTCCGTAATGTCTGTCTGTCTGTCTGTCTGTCTGTCTGTCTGTATGTATGTATGTACACTCATCACGAGAAAACGGTTGAAGAGAATTTAATGAAAATCGGTATGTGAAGTCAGGGGATGAGCCTCTACAATCTAGGCTATAAATCATTTTACTCACGCTGAGTGATACGGTAGTTTATGGGAAGGCCTAAAATTGAATTCTCAACTATTTATGTTATCAGTGGTCTAATGAAAATCGGTATGTGAAATCAGGGGATGAGACTCTACAATCTAGGCTATAAATCATTTTACTCACGCTGAGTGAAATGGTAGTTTAGGGGAAGGCCTAAAATTGAATTCTCAACTATTTATGTTATTAGTGGTCGTATTTTAAAGAAAATGAGTATGCAAAGTTGGGGAATAAGTAGCTACAATCTAGGCTATCAATAATAGTATTCACGTTGAGAAAAAATGGTAGTTTAGGGGAAGGCCTAAAATATATTTCTCAAATATTGTTGTTATTAGTAGTCCTATCTTGATGAAAATCGGTATGCAAAGTCAGGAAATAAGTCGCTATAGTCCAGGCTGTAAATTATTTTATTCACGCTGAGTGAAATGGTAGTTTAGGGGAAGGCCTAAAATGTAATTCTCAAATATTTCTTATTAGAGTTGTAATCGATGAATGCTACATAACTAGGGTTTTATAGTATTACATTTCCTATTATTCATGTCTTATACATTGTTACCGTACTGGCTACGATCACAAAGATATTCATCATTTTAGATTTTTGTTACTAAGTCCATATCAGCGCCGAGTAACCAGAAATGGGTAAACAGTATTTAATGAAAATCGGTATGTAAAGTCGGAGAATAAGAACCTACAGTTTATGGTATAAAATATTTTACAAATCACAGAGTCGAAAGAAAACTGAATGTGAAGGCCTACAATGTAGAAAGCTCATAACAATGATCAACAATAACATTACATTGACCATTGCTTGTCGTGATGTGCTTTGTGTCATCTGTTGCCCTTCATCTCCGGTAGCTAGGATTACTGCTGCGTACAGAGTATTTTTTATTTGATTTACGTCGCACAGACATAGATAGGTTTTATGGCGACGATGGGATAGGAAAGGGCTA
Source organism: Anabrus simplex (assembly GCF_040414725.1). Classification (NCBI taxonomy): domain Eukaryota; kingdom Metazoa; phylum Arthropoda; class Insecta; order Orthoptera; family Tettigoniidae; genus Anabrus; species Anabrus simplex. Next base: position 20,058,736 of record NC_090272.1, on the reverse strand, counting down.
GGAGTGTCTTAGGCCTTAATTAAGGTACAGGCCCAGCATTTGACTGGTGAGAAAGTGGGAAACCACGGAATACCATCATCAGCGCTGCCGACAATGGGGTTCGCATCCAGTATCTCTCGGATGCAAGCTCACAGCTGTGCACCGCTAACCACACGGTCAACTCGCCCAGTCCTACAGAGTGTAACAGCCTGCCTGAATATTGATGGGAAGTAGCTGGGGAGTTAGATAACTTTCTTCTTTAGCATGACGTTCCCCTGGTTTATAAATTTTCTGATTCTACTGATACGTAACACACTGGATCATCGTAGCATTCGGGCTATTCAATCCCTACTCTGAGGCACTGATTGGAATGAACAGTGTGCATATTTAGCGTAATAATGGCAGATGAGTGTTCATGGCAATCTGCGGCCTGATCATCCCAACTCTGGAACTTTGGACTGTTAGATTGGCAACGCAATCAAACCGCAGAACTGTTCGTTAAAAGTGATAAAACGTGCGGCTTTCCATTTGATCGAGTATTTTATATGATAGCATTGCTTTTAATCGCTACATTCGTACTTACGTTTTTGTAATGACCTATGTTGATTTCAGGTTAAGAAAACCACAAAGTCAGTCTTTCTGAGAATCCCGTAGCGAAGCACGGGTACATCAGCTAGTATGAAGATAAAGTTGGAATTCAAGAGGACAAACTGGGGAAAGTATTGATTGATTGATTGATTGATTGATTGATTGATTGATTGATTGATTGATTGATTGATTTATTGATTGATTGATTGATTGATTGATTGATTGATTGATTGATTGATTGATTGATTGATTTATTGATTGATTGATTGATTGATTGATTGATTGATTGATTGATTGATTGATTGATTGATTGATTGATTGATTGATTGATTGATTGATTGATTGATTGATTGATTGATTGATTGATTGATTGATTGATTCACAACTTCTGAACAAACACAGAAAAAAGTTGTTCACAGTACTTCTCTGGTCTCTCAAGTCAGACGTCAGAATCTGAAAAGGGAGATGGATAGGCTAAAGTTAGATGTAGTAGGTATAAGTGAAGCACGTTGGCAGGAAGAACAGGATTTTTGGTCAGGCGGCTACCGAATTATCAACACGAAATCAAACAGGGGTAATGCTGGAGTTGGTTTAATAATGAATAAGAAAATAGGGCAGCGGATAAGCTACTACGACCAGCATAGTGAAAGAATTATTGTCGCCAAGATAGACACCAAACAAATGCCCACCACAATAGTGCAGGTCTATATGCCTACTAGTTCAGCGGATGATGAAGAAATTGAAAGAATATATGAGGAGATAGAAGATTTAATACAATATGTAAAAGGTGACGAGAATCTAATTGTGATGGGAGACTGGAACGCAGTGGTAGGCCAAGGAAGAGAAGGTAGCACAGTAAGAGAATTTGGATTGGCACAAAGGAACGAAAGAGGAAGTCGGCTGGTTGAATTCTGCACTGACCATAATTTAGTCCTCGCCAATACTTGGTTCAAACACCACAAACGACGGCTGTATACGTGGACGAGACCTGGAGACACTGGAAGGTATAAAATAGACTTCATTATGATTAGGCAGAGATTCAGAAACCAGGTGTTGGATTGCAAAACTTTCCCAGGAGCAGACGTGGACTCTGACCACAACTTGTTGGTCATGAAATGCCATTTGAAATTGAAGAAATTGAAGAAAGGAAAGAATGCAAAAAGATGGGATATAGACAAGTTGAAAAAAAAAAGAGTGTGATGGATTGTTTCAAGGAACATGTTGCACAAGGACTAAATAAAAAGGCCGAAGGAAACACAGTAGAGGAAGAGTGGAGAGTCATGAAAAATGAAGTCAGTAGGGCTGCTGAAGAAATGTTAGGAAGGAAGAAAAGATCAACTAAGAATCAGTGGATAACTCAGGAGATACTAGACCTGATTGATGAACGACGAAAATACAAGAATGCAAGAAATAAAGAGGGCAGAAAAGAATACAGGCGATTAAGGAATGAAGTGGATAGAAAGTGCAAGGTAGCTAAGGAAGAATGGCTGAAGGAGAAGTGCAAGGATGTCGAATTCTGTATGGTCCTAGGAAAGGTAGATGCTGCATACAGGAAAATCAAGGAAACCTTTGGAGAAAGGAAATCTAGGTGCGTGAATATTAAGAGCTCAGATGGAAAGCCACTTCTAGGGAAAGAAGACAAAGCAGAAAGATGGCAGGAGCATATCCAACAGTTGTATCAAGGTAACGATGTAGATAATTTCGTTCTGGAACATGAAGAGGCTGTTGATGCTGATGAAATGGGAGACCCAATTTTGAGGTCAGAGTTTGACAGAGCTGTGAGTGACCTAAATAGGAACAAGGCACCTGGAATTGATGATATTTCCTCTGAATTACTGACTGCCTTAGGAGAAACCAGCATGGTAAGGTTATTTCATTTAGTGTGCAAGATGTATGAGACAGGAGAAGTCCCATCCGATTTTCGGCAGAATGTTGTTATACCTATTCCCAAGAAAGCCGGTGCTGACAGGTGTGAAAACTATCGCACCATTAGTTTAGTATCTCATGCCTGCAAAATGTTAACACGTATTATTTACAGAAGAATGGAAAAACAAGTTGAAGCTGAGTTGGGGGAAGATCAATTTGGCTTCAGAAGAAATGTAGGAACACGTGAAGCAATCCTGACTTTACGTCTGATCTTAGAGGATCGAATCAAGAAGGACAAGCCCACGTACATGGCATTCGTATATCTAGAAAAGGCATTCGATAATGTTGATTGGACCAGGCTATTTATGATTCTGAAGATGATAGGGATCAGATACCAAGAACGAAGAATTATCTACAACCTGTATAAAAATCAGTCTGCTGTGATAAGAATCGAGGGCTTTGAAAAAGAAGCGGCAATCCAGAAAGGAGTGAGGCAAGGCTGCAGTTTTTCCCCTCTCCTTTTCAATGTTTACATAGAACAGGCAGTAAAGGAAATCAAAGAGAAATTTGGAAAGGGAATCACAGTCCAAGGAGAGGAAATCAAAACCTTGAGATTTGCCGATGATATTGTTATTTTATCTGAGACTGCAGAAGATCTCGAGAAGTTGCTGAATGGTATGGATGAAGTCTTAGGTAAGGAGTACAAGATGAAAATAAATAAGTCGAAAACAAAAGTAATGGAGTGCAGTCGAACGAAGGCAGGTGATGTAGGAAATATTAGATTAGGAAACGAAGTCTTAAAGGAAGTAGATGAATATTGTTACTTGGGTTGTAAAATAACTAACGATGGCAGAAGTAAGGAGGACATAAAATGCAGACTAGCACAAGCAAGGAAGAGCTTTCTTAAGAAAAGAAATTTGCTCACTTCAAACATTGATATCGGAATTAGAAAGATGTTTTTGAAGACTTTTGTGTAGAGCGTGGCATTGTATGGAAGTGAAACATGGACGATAACTAGCTCAGAAAGAAAGAGAATAGAAGCTTTTGAAATGTGGTGTTACAGAAGAATGCTGAAGGTGAGATGGATAGATCGAATCACGAATGAAGAGATACTGAATCGAATTGGTGAGAGGAGATCGATTTGGCTAAATTTGACGAGAAGAAGAGATAGAATGATAGGACACATCTTAAGACACCCAGGACTTGTTCAGTTGGTTTTTGAAGGAAGTGTAGGTGGCAAGAACGGTAGGGGTAGGCCAAGGTATGAATATGACAAACAGATTAGAGCAGATGTAGGATACTTACGTAGAAATGAAAAGGTTAGCACAGGATAGGGTGGCATGGAGAGCTGCATCAAACCAGTCTATGGGCTGATGACTCAAACAACAACAACGACATCCTATAGTCTGAAGGTGTCAGAGGTCTCAGCGCGTGGCTAGAGGTAGATTGCACGTAGCGACCATCTTGCACAGTAGCCCTTGCGCCAGCTCCCCAGAGTTAGTCCCATAGGAGCCCATGTATAGCCGCCATCTTGCACATTAGCCCCTGCGCCAGAAAATACTTTTTATACCTACTATTAACTATACCTTAAAATCATAACATTTTGAGTCTAAAGTGATTCAAGGGTCAAAACACAACATTTCTTACGTTTAAGGTCCATTGCAGAAAAAATCATTTTCCACCCTCTCAAACACACCCATGAGGCGTTAATAATGTAACATATAATTCGGACTATGAGCACTATGCGAGACATATATTTTAACAGCGTGCCTTGTGGGCACGGCTCATCTCCCGTGATATATGCCTTGTGCATTTGGATTATGTGTTACTAATACGTGTAGATCGAGTTGCACTACGTACGCTTACGCCATCTATGTGCGACTATTGGAACGTGGATTGTGTACTAACTTTGCCCGCCAGAGTGCGTATGCCGTGTTAGACGCTGTCGCTACGAGTGGCTTTCTGTTAGACTTGCTTGCAAGTGGACGCTTACTGTAGCCATGGATAACAGCTCTTCACCTTCTAACATAATGACCGACTCGGTCGGTATTGGATAGTAGGGAAGGTATACCTCGCCAAGGGACGAGGATGAATGTACTTTGATGTATTACATTTGGACATTAGTATAAATATGCAGGATTATTTATTTCTTACTTTTGAGTGCAGTAGTATTAGGTGAAATACCGTGAGATACCTTGGTATATATGGCATCTATGTAAGTATGCTTTTTATGATTTACTTCTGTTTATATTATTTTACTGGTGTGCGTCGTTAAATTTTACTTGGTGTACTTGTATTTATTGTGATCTGAATTGTATCTCAGTATTTGGGTTGTATGGCGTTTATAAGATTCAAGTGAGTGTCGTGTGTAACGGCGAGGCCATTATTGTCTCGATAACTTTTGAAATTTTATCTTGCCTGGCTAAAATTTTACCTTGGATGTTTCGTTTTCCTGCGTATTTGCGAGTGTTTTTCTGTGTTATTTGCTGGATGCGTCTGTGGTTAATATTTTGTAATTTTGAATTTATCGTTGTCGTTGCTGTGTTTTGGTGCATGTAACGGTGTTTACTTTTCTGTTGTTATTCTCATCTGTTTTTTCGCGCATTTTACGTGTGTTTCGGTTTTCTCATGCCCGTGTATCGACCTACGCAAGCACTAATAATCACAGTTTTTAATATTATTATTATCATTAAATTTCGTAAATTTTAATTTATTTGGTCCATGTATTTAGGGTTAGGATTGTATATTTTCATCACTACTGCGTGTGTTTCATTATATTATTGTTCTGATTAAATGGGTATCCCCACATTTATTTTAAAAATATGATAATCTAATAAGGTAACTTGTAACATAACGGTTTTCATTGAGGGTTTTGGACAGCCCTAGTATGAGCGACCTGACGTTCGAGTCCTTATCTCTTCTTCTAATTGTTGTTGCTTATTTTAACGTACCTGATTTGTCATTATTGTCTTGTCTTGCGTCAAGTTCTCGAGTGGCGTCGTGAATATAATAATGAATTGTTTTTTATCTTGAGGCGAGATCGTGTGTTTGAATCGGTTGTGTTGATTGTACTGCCTCGTTCCCTTACTTATTTATATATTGTGGTGTTTGTTGATTACCTAGTCTATGATAGCTTTCTGATTTAAATTGTAAATTTGTTGAGTTTTATATTTTCCAACTTCTGTGCGGGCTTGTGTTAAACATTTTGGTCTGTATATGTGTGTGTTTTAATTTTATGTGATGAGTTGTGGGACCAACGTTAATGTGGGTATTGCGTATAATGATCCCTTCACTGGGGATTGTCTGAAGCTATGCTATCCAACCCATTTTTCATTTTTAATTAAATTTTAAAATATTATTCTAGGGATATTTTATATTAACTTGCGATGTTTGGGTCGTCTGGTGCACCAGGATTTTTTAATTTGATGAAATTCTATAATTTTTTAATACGATATTTATTTAAATTTAAATTATTTTCTTTCTATATTTTAATTATACTACTAATTATTCTGGTTCTTTTTCAAATTTCCCTTTGTTTATTTATCAATTTTTAAAAATGTTTTCACTTTATGTAAATATTATTACTTTAATTATAGTTTTATTTTAAATATGGAAAATTTGGTGTTGTTTTGGTGAATGTCTCAGCATTTCCTTGATATAATTACCTCTTATTTTCATAGGGGTTGGCTGTTCAGCACTCTTCCTAGCTTCCTCGTATGCGTGATAAATTGTAGTCTGATGTTCTGTTTGGTTTATTTTTTCCTTTATTCTTGTGTGCACACTACCCTGTGGCGTTATCTAGCCTAACGTCATTTACTGAAATAGTTAGGGGGTGTTGCAGTTGTTAGCTTGTCACGTGAGTAGTATAACTAGATGGTTCGGCAGCCTACTCCTCCTCCGGCTCCAAGGGGCTTGCTCCTCCTCCTCCTCCCGAGGGGCCTTCCCAGAGGCCTCCTCCACCGCAGCCAGAAGCCTCTTCAGTGCTGCCAACTTAACCTTACTAGCGCAAAATTTGAATTGGTAAACAAAGCCTCGTGCTTTTTGTGACAGCCACGTGCTTTTTGACAGACTACAACAAATCGCTAACCTCAGTACTGACATCTTGACGGGCCTAAACCTCAGTGCTGCCAACTTAACATAACTAGCGCGAGATTTGAATCGGTAAACAAATCCACGTGCTGATTGTCAGCCACGTGTTTTTGACAGACAACAACGTATCGCAACACTCAGTGCTGCCATCTTGACGGGCCTAAACTTCAGTGCTCCCAACTTAACCTAACTATCGCGAGATTTGAATTGGTAAACAAATCCACGTGCTTTTTGAGAGCTGTCATCCGCCATCTTTAATCAAGAGAGGACCGCGCTGCCCTCTTGCAGGTAATTTCGTCAGATGTCATCCGCCATCTTTAATCTACAGAGCATCGTGCTGCCTTCTTTATGGCTACTACTTTAAGCACGTATCAGCGGGCAATTTGAAAAGTTCCGTTAGCTGTCATCAACCATCTTTAATCAAGAGAGCACAGTGCTGCACTCTTTAGTTGAAGTTTGGTGGTGGCAAATTCCATGTGCTCTTTTTGGAAACAAACCCACATGCTCTCTTGACAGCTGTCATCCGCCATCTTTAATCAAGAGAGCACAGTGCTGCACTCTTTAGTTGAAATGTGGTGGTGGCAAATTCCACATACTCTTGTTTGGAAACAAATTCACGTGCTTTTTTGACAGCTGTCCCCCACCATCTTTATTCAAGAGAGCGCCGTGCTGCACTCTTTAGTTGAAATGTGGTGGCGGCAAATTCGAAGTGCTTTACAAACTCACGTGCTTTTTTGACAGCTACCATCCGCCATATTTAATCAAGAGAGGACCGTGCTGCCCTCTTTAGCTACATACATTTAACATGTGGGGGCGGCAAATTCGAAGTGCTTTAAAAACTCACGTGCTTTTTTGACAGCTGTCATTCGCCTTCTTTAATCAAGAGAGCACAGTGTTGCACTCTTTAGTTGAAATATGGTGGCGGCAAATTCGAAGTGTTTTACACTCTCACGTGCTTTCTCGACAGCTGCCATCCGCTATCTTTAAAAAAGAGAGCACAGTGCTGCACTCTTTAGCTACTTACCTTTGAGGCGCACAATTTTTAAAAAATTCTACAGCAGCCATATTTAATCAAGAGAGCACCGTTCTGCACTCTTTAGCAAGATACCTTTGAAATGTGGTGGCGGACAATTTGGAAAGCAGCCATCTTTAATCGACAGAGCACCGTGCTGCACTCTTAAACGTAGTAGTGGACAATTTCTACGTCACAGCCGTCATCCGCCATCCTGCATCGCAAACCTTAGTGCTCCCTCCTTTAGGTACTTACCTTTGAGGCGGACTATTTGAAAAATTCACTTTGACAAGCTGTTATCCGCCATTTTGCATCGCAAACCTCAGTACAGCACTCTTTAGTTCAAATGTGGTGGCGGACAATTTGACAGCAGCCATCTTTAATCGACAGAGCACCGTGCTGCACTCTTTATCGTAGTAGTGGACAATTTCTACGTCACAGCTGCCATCCGCCATCTTGCATCGCTAACCTTAGTACTGCCCTCTTTACGACACTGCTGGTAATTTAAAATCCTGGTGAATTTTTGAACAGCTGTCATCCTCTTTCTTTCATCGCAAACCTCACTGCTGCCCTCTTTAGTTGAAATGTAGTGGCGCATAATTTGAAAAATTCTATTTGAAAAGCCGCCATCTTTAAACAGCACAGCTACCGCTATCTTACATCGCTTACCTCGGTGCTGCACTCTTTAGTTGAAATGTGGAGGCGGACAAATCTATTCGACAGCAGCTATCTTTATTCAACAGAGTACCGTGCTGCTATCTTTCCTGCTAATACATCGCTAATTAGCACTTAGAGCCTATTACACAAGATGGCGGTGTCTTTTATAGTCACTTCCTCTGTTAAGGCATAGCTTTATCGAACATGTATTAACATGCATCGGGAAAGCTAGAGCAAGCACGGGCTGTAGTGATGACGTCATTGTGCATGTTTAGACCTGATCGTTTTCTTAAGAATAAGTAGGTGAAAGGAATGCAATAAGTACAACATTTTGAATACGATCAAATATTTATTTACAATGTACTACAACAGTGTTTGTTTTGCTGCTGACAAGGTTGATATGCTTCTTAACAACGTTTTGCAGTATGCCTCCTGCAACATTCAAATTAAACAAAAACATTTTGAAATTTATTATACTAAGTATGTTATGCTTTACAGAGAAGATCATGCACTTCCTACCTTGTTGTTATTCCTTTTCTGAATCATCATCATCATCATCATGAGGTACTAGAGAAAGTTCATTCATACACTGTTTACAGTGTTCAATCCTCGGATTTGTACCATCCCAATCATCATCACCATTTTCTCCTCGATGCTTGTAATGTCGTTGACAAGTTCTGCATAAAGCTACTTCGATCGAGATCTTACTGTGTAGAGGAAGGATGTCCCAAAAATTATGTACGTAAGAGGCAGCGTACGTAGATAAAAATTCTGGAGGTAAGTATTGAATAAGATGTTTCGGCATCGACGTTCCATGTTTATAGAACATCACAATAGCCTCACTCACTCGTGTAAGATAAATAAGATGTTGCGTATGAACATGCAAACAGCACGCACATTTACAGTTTTGTTCCATAGGGTACGATGTCGAAGCACACACTAATGTAAATGATAAAGATCTATTCTTATTTATAGTCTCGTAACAATATTCGTTAGATGCTAAGTAACATCACTCATATGAATAACAAGACAATAGGCTGCTGTGTTAGCAGGAATGTTTTCAGATGTTTCAAATTCTAAACGAATATCAACTGGAGATTCTTTTATAGATTCTTCATGATAAGAGCAGTCTATAACTACAATCGGTGCTTTATTATTAAATTCTTGAGGTTTAAATAGCGGACGATCTTCTTTCTGATAATACGATGATTGAAATTTACAAAACATGTCATAGAGCATCCCTAACTTATTTTTCTCAAAGTTAATGTCTATGTTTTCGTAGGGATACGTAATTCCGTTGAGATATAGTCTAACGTGTCTTAATTTACAGTGATCAAATGGTTAGCTATCTTTTTCGTGATTGAACTTACGATTAGTTTGAAATCCAAACATAATATACAAGGGCTTCTCAGTAAAACGCGATGTTTTAACAGCCCAGCTATGCTTGTTTGTAGGTGGTAACACAGGATATTCATGCAGTTCCCAACTTCGAAAACGTATAGGTAATGGTGTATCATTTTCTACAATCTTGAACAATCGAAGTTTTTCACGATCAGATAAGGTTACATGTGGAATCCTCCACAGTATACGATGAAGTGTAATTTTCGATTCTACTGGTGTTTCTACTATTTAAGAGAATTTTAATCACTTCAATCACGGATTAGAATAAGCTCTTGTTTTGCGTTGATTATAATACGTGTAAAATCTTCTGCGAAGCCAAAAATATGTTTCAGTGGTAACATACCCGTAAAAGTTCCATCCTCATTAATCATCCAGTTGTTAGTAGCTTTTGGACACCATCCTGCCATCCGAAAAAGATTACTTTCTTCATCACAGAAAGAAGGGTAGAGTTTCATTGCACTTGTAATACCAACATTCTTCGTTCGATCTATTTCACCATTATTTACTTCATATCGCGCTTCAGAAAAGAGAAAAGCTTGAGCATGGTTGTTTATTTGTGATGTGCTTGGTCCACTTCCATCCGACTTTTCTAGTCGTCCCTCAATATAGAGGTAGCTTTCGTGTGGTAAGGTGTATATATCTTGCTGATTAATAATAAAATGAATTTCATCATTGTTATTTAATCCAAACGCAAAAGGCTGATAGGAATGAAGCTCACTTCGTACTACACCTTCACGAGTTTCTACTGTATTCGTAATGTCTAGCATTTCTTCCATTCTGTTGTAGTAGCGTATATCCTAAATCTTGGAGTATCTGCTTATGGGTATCTGTTAACTCGATGAGTCTCTGCACACATGTAGTATGTCTTCGGAATGTACACCGTGTTTTATAGATGTTTTTCATACTGGTTTGAGATGTAGTTTGTAAGCTAAGTACGCGTGCCGATCTAAATGAATAAGCTGATTATGTTTATTTATAAGTCTAGGAGTAATGTTGCTAATGTGTTTTACAGACAGAGGATGATAAAGAACTACTGATGGTTTCTCACAAATAGTATATCCACGTTCCTCTGTAACAATAAAGTCGTGCAGGACGTGCGAAGGTTGTAGATTACTATTCAAGTATGTAATAATATTACAAGTAATGTTCACATGATAATCATCGAAGAGTGTTATAGGTTGATCAGACTCGTAACGTACGTTCGGTAGGAGCTCCCTCGATGAAAATCCAAGCAATGGTCCAATAGAATCAGGTTGTGATTTGAAGTCAATCTTAAATGATGATTCAATAACACATTTATGTGTAATGTTGCTTATAGTGATTGGGAACTTATAATTATGATTACTAAAACTATCTTCTCCAAACTGATCAATTAACGTACTTTCAATATAGTCATGAATATCGTCTACTAAATAACTACCTGAGGGTAGTGTTAGCACATACTGATCGTAATAGAACTTGTTTCACCATCAAGCACATTGTAGATTTTATTGTAGCTCTCAAACGATACTAGTCCAAGACCATTTGGCTGATAGCCAAGTTCGATTGGTGGATTAAAACAGACGATTGTTTCAGGTCCTTCTCCACGTACAGCAAAACGTTCTTTCACTGTTCGTCATCACGTAGACACTAATGCTCTTTCTCTATTGTCTGGGTTTGATATAAGAACATAAGACATAATCGTCCGCACATGCGTGTTTTAAAGTTTTGCACAAGGTTTTTATTGTAAACAAATTCTGGACTGCTTCCGAAATAACGTATGAGCTCAAAATGAGGAGGTAAGTCTCCATAGCTATCATAATACCATACTTCAGATTTACGTTTTACATACGCAACGTAATGAGTTCCATGTCCACGACTGTTGACTAAGTTAATTACTGCACTTTCACGTTCACGTTGGCGCGCTGGTAGTTAATCGCGCATGTACACTCCTCGAAAATAATGAATTCCTAGTTGTTTAGCAAACGTAAAAACTTCATCATGCGTTAGAGCTCGATGTGGCAGTCCTTTCAGTAGACTTTTTTGGAGAAATGTAGATACCAAGCCCTTTCTTGTATGGCGCTAGCTTCATGTTCACACCTTTGCCTCGTAATGCAATTGCCTCCATCGCCTTGTTATGACGTTCACTCTCTTTCAACTGTTGTTTCGCTTCTTCTACAGCTTTGACAGTTCTCGCTACAGCACTAGCACCACCTAGCAATGACCCTAAAGCTGCTAGGCCAGCAAACAGCGCAGGAAGAAATCCTCCTCGTTTTGGTACAGGAATAATTCATGCACGTTTACTAAATATTGCTCTGCACTTTGGAGAAATTCTCGCTCTTGCTGCGCGTAATGCCTTAGTAATAGCTACACGAGGACTATATTCTCCTCGAATAGCTTTTTGCGCAGCCTTTATAACATCTTTCCATCCAACAGCTTTTACTTTCTTCTTCATGTCGTTTGGATATCCTTGTTTCACCATGCTGTACACGACTTTACTAGTCAAGAGCAAATCATAAACTAACCGTTACCTCCTGTTTCCTTTAATATATATATATATTACTATTACGTACTTTATGATTCAGTTATCATGAAGATTATAAAGCAGCAAGACACACTACCTGTTACCGACATTGTACCACATCTCTTACCTAGTTCTAGTACAACTACAAAAAACGTCATGGAACGTTCTTTCCTTTTACTCTTCGATGTATTATATCAGGTCTATCGGGATGCGGGAAAACAAATCCTTTACTTACACTTATTACTTCTGTAAATGGTGTACGCTTCGAGAATATTTACGTTTTTGCAAAGTCACTCTATCAACCGCTATATACTATTCTACAAACTGTAATGCACGATCTAGTTAAAGATGGAATAAGATATTTTAAATTCGCATGAGCAAGTACCATCACCAGACGATGTGCTTCCTAATTCTCTTATGATCTTTGATGATGTCGCAACAGAACAGCAAAACGTTATTCGTGCATTCTTTAGTATGGGTCGGCATAAATATGTTGATTGCATCTATTTGTGTCAAACCTATTCTCGTGTGCCTAAGCAGTTGATACGCAACAACGCAAATGTTATTGTGCTTTTTCGGCAAGATGAGCGCAACATGCGACATGTGTATAACGATCATGTTTAACACTGATATGACATTCGATGACTTTAAACGTATGTGTGCTAAGTGTTGGTCATTACACCGTTACAGCTTTTTAGTTATTGATAAAGAAAGTGATGTTCGGCATGGACGATATCGCATAGGCTTCGATCATTTTATATGCATTAACACAGAATTACAGTAACTACTTGATTAAAAACCATCATCATGTTAACATCTAGCAAGGAGATTACATAACATATCATCCAAGCTCGAAACAATATTCGACGGAAATTTAAAAAGCTTAAACGTATTCAAGCTGACACAGATTTATTTTTAAAAACACAACTAAGTACACCACTCAAAGAAATTTTTAATTCTACTTCATTACCGCAGTCTACAGCTGCCTCTGTGGAGCCGTGGTAGAGTGTCGGCCTCCGGATCCCAAGATAGCGGGTTCAAACCCGGTAGAGGTAGTCGGATTTTTGAAGGGCGGAAAAAAGTCCATTCGACACTCCATGTCGTACGATGTCGGCATGTAAAAGATCTCTGGTGATACATTTGGTATTTACCCGACAAAATTAATTAAATCTCAGCCATAGACGCCCAAGAGAGATCCGGTTTACTCTAGGTCCGCTAGATGGCAGACAGAGTAAACCGGAACGTCGAAATTGACGAGCAGACAGCCAGATGGCGTCAAATCGAAATGTCTGCAAACGGTAGCTGAGGCCATACGATTATTATTATTATTATTATATTTACCGCAGTCTACTTCAAGTTTTGCTTCAATGCAAACTTCATATCATAAAGAGAAGCATGAAGAAGAAGAAAAGCATGAACAAGATAAGGAAGAGAAGAAGCAGGATGTAGATCAAGAAGAGGAAGAGGAAGATAAGGAAGAAGAACGTAATGATACATCACCATCTAAGCGTGTTGAGTTTTTAACTACAGATGTTATTACTGAAACACATCGACGCAAAATCTACCATCTTTGTCTGAGGTTATGATAACACCAGAGTATCGCAATCAGTTTAGAACTTTTATTCAGGATACCTATGGATCTCTCTTTACACCTTATATAGAAAAACGTTTTAAAGGACAAACTGACACTATCTACGGTATTCGCTACGAAGATGACTGTTTCTGGATAGGAAATTCAAATGTTAAGATTAATAACAACAAACTCATTGTAAAATGTGTTACCTATAAACCCACGAAAGGACACTTAGAACTTCTTTTCTCACGAATACCTGACAAGGATATAATTTTACAAGATGATCTTAAAAAATATATAGCAATACTTTTGCTACTGACGCAACATGACGTAATTACAAGAGAACAGAAGCTGTAAACGTAAATAAGAGTTACAAGTATCGTGAGTTTATTTCTAAGCTGTTTCCGACTGCACGTAGTCTTGACGTTATCTACAAGCCTTTGTTGCCGTATGTGGATATAAGATACTGGAATAACCCAAACTTAAACGTTGAACGATTTCAACAAGAGGCTGGTCACACAGGTCACGGATCAGAAATTCTAGAAATAGAAGGAGAAATACGTTTTGCCGGTATATTTTGTAATGGCTCGTCAAGAGAAGATCTCACCTGTAAAGGTAAACATCGCACATGAGTTACATAAACCAGCACGTCGCACCTTCTGTCGCAGGCGCGTTATTACACGAGGAAAGATGATCTCTGGCAAGCAGACTTAGTAGAAATGATTCCATATGCCTCCAGTAATAAGGGGTATAAGTATCTACTTACTGTTATCGATGTGTACTCGAAGTTTGCTTTTGCACAACCCGTGCGTTCTAAAACAGCAGCTCAAGTTAAAGAAACATTTAAACATATTGTTAAAGAATCGAAACGCTGCCCAAGGCTTCTTCAAACTCATCAAGGTAAAGAGTTTTACAACAGGAATTTTTCTTCTTACCTCAAGTCGCTTGGCATTTAACACTACTCTACGTTCAGCAATCTCAAGGCAATTGTTGTAGAACGCTTTAATCGTACACTCAAAACAATGATGTGGCGAGAATTTACAGCACAAGTTTCATATCGTTGGATTGACCTGCTACCTAGACTTTTATCTACTTACAACGATACACCACATCGCACTATCGGGACAAAGCCACGTCTTGTTACAAGGAATACACCTCGTCTAGATGCTATTCATCTTGTAATTAAAACAGCTGATCCACGTCGCTATCGCTTTAAAGAAGGTGATTTTGTTCGCATCAGCAAACACTAGTCTTTCTTTGCAGAAGGATACACACCTAACTGGAGCACTGAAATTTTTCAAATCAGAAGTGTTAAGCTTACTAATCCAGTTACGTATTAGCTTCGCGATCTCAGCGGACTGCCTATTGAAGGAGGATTCTTCATCGAAGAACTGCAGAAAACAAAATATCCCGATCACTATTTAGTTGAACGTGTTATTCGACGTCGTTGGAATAAACTGTATGTTAAATGGCTCGGTTTTATAACAGCTTTAATTCATGGATTAATAAAGAGGATGTACTTTACATCTTATGTGTGTTTTCTTTTAATCCTCTACCTCTCCTTTCTTCTAAGTCACTAGGACATGCTGTAGGATTAAACAACACCTGTAATACGTTTTGACAATTCATATTTATTTTAGAATATATATACATTTTATCCTTTGTTTATTTTACGGGTTTTGTCACTCAGTTTTCGTTTGATTGTACCAACAACGGCAAGTGCTGCTATCTTCTTCTGAGCAGCTAAAGCACTAGATAACAACACACACACAGCATAACTACGAAGCAGATTTTAACAGCTACACACATACTCTGTGCTGGCAGCATGTAACTACGTGTCAGGCGAACGTGTTCTAGGGCCGCAGCGGAGATGAAGCTCGAAGAAAAGAAGATCAATCACTTTATTGATAAGTCCACGCCCAACATGCTTCCTCATCTTTTTCCCAGCACGTTTCTTCACCTTTTCCTTGTTTACTCTCTCCGCAGCCATGATAAGTGTTTATAGGCGAAGACAACTCGTTAATTTTAGGTCCGTGATACAGTTTAATTAGTTGACATGTACGGCATTGTCTCACAGAAAGTCTTCTACCTGAACTCACGTGTTCATGATGTAAACTACACGGTTGAAGCTCTGACAAAACAGGGTCTTGAGTCCACTCACGAGACACCTTATCCCAGATCTTCTTTACAGCATTCGCGGCTACATTATCCAAAAATGCCTTTGGTAATGCATTTAACTCTTCTTCAGTAAAAGTGTTTAGTTTCTTTTTGCATGCATAAAACTTTACGATCGCCTTTTCAACTGCGTTACACTTAGAATCTGTTATTAATGACATGATGTCTTTACTCTCCAAATGTTTCTTTTACACTAAGGTTATTTCGACACTGCAGTTTACATATGTTGTTCACTTCCCGGCATGCACTGCAACACAACCAATCAAAGAGCATGCATACATGTTGTAAAGACTGTTTACTTGTTTCTCTACTATGCTCTTGCGGAAGAGTTTTAAATAATGGGCACCCCAATTCATGCATGTCGATAACTTCACACGATGATGGTAGACAATCACGCAACCATTCCTTCTTTTCACAACCCTTTAAAATAACAAGATACGCTCTTGACAAATATACATTCACCATTAAAGGTAGAAAACGATAAGGTATTCCTTTTTCTTCCCACTTCAAACCTAAATTGTTTTCGATCCATTGAGTCTGCTTTTTATCTTCATCTGTTTGCAAACAGTAAGGGAACGGTGGGCTAAATACTAAACTAACAAGTTTTGGTGCCCAGAACACACTGCAATCTAACACAGCCACCTCTTTAAACACAAATTTGTTGCCGTTTACTTTAAAGCCTTGCACATCAACAATAATTGTTTTCGTCATGTTTGCGCTCCACTCTCTATCAGTGTTTCTCGAAGTCAACGAACAGGTTTAAACATGCACGCCTACAACAACGTCATCGCTGCAGCACATGCACACTCTTGCTTTTATGATGCATACTAATTGCATTCCTTTCACCTACTTACTCTTAAGAAAACGATCAGGTCTTAAACATGCACAATGACGTCACCACTGCAGCACGTGCTTACTCTAGCTTTCCCGATCCATGTTTTAACTTGTTCGATAAAGCTATACCTTAACAGAAGAAGAGGCTATAAGAGCCACCGCCATCTTGTGTTGTAGGCTCTAAGTGCTAATTAGCGATGTAGTAGCAGGAAAGATAGCAGCACGGTAATCTGTTGAATAAAGATTGCTGCTATCGAATAGAATTGTCCGCCACCACATTTCAACTAAAGAGTGCAGCACCGAGGTAAGCGATGTAAGATAGCTGTAGCGGTGTTGATTAAAGATGGCAGCTTGTCAAATAGAATTTTTCAAATTATGCGCCACTACATTTCAACTAAAGAGGGCAGCAGTGAGGTTTGCGATGAAGGAAAGAGGATGACAGCTGTTAGAAAATTCACGTGGATTTTAAATTACCAGCAGTGTCGTAAAGAGGGCAGCACTAAGGTTAGAGATGCAAGATGGCGGATGACAGCTGTGACGTAGAAATTGTCTACTACTACGATAAAGAGTGCAACACGGTGCTTTGTCGATTAAAGATTGCTGCTGTCAAATTGTCCGCCACCACATTTGAACTAAAGAGTGCTGCACTGAGGTTTGCGAAGCAAGATGGCGGATAACAGCTTGTCAAATTGAATTTTTCAAATAGTCCGCCTCAAAGGTAAGTAGCTAAAGAGGGCAGCACTGAGGTGTGCGATGCAAGACGGCGGGTGACGGCTGTGACGTAGACATTGTCCACTACTACGTTAAAGAGTGCAGCACGGTGCTCTGTCGATTAAAGTTGGCTGCTTTTCAAATTGTCCGCCACCACATTCCAAAGGTATCTACTTAAAGAGTGCAACACGGTGCTCTCTTGATTAAAGATGGCTGCTGTAGAATTTTTTCAAATTGTGCGCCTCAGAGGTAAGCAGCTAAATAGTGCAGCACTGTGCTCTCTTGTCTAAAAGATGGCGGATGGCAGCTGTCAAAAAGCACGTGAGTTTGTAAAGCACTTCAAATTCGCCGCCACCATATTTCAACTAAAGAGTGCAGCATTGTGCTCTTTTGATTAAAGAAGGCGGATGACAGCTGTCAAAAAGCACGTGAGTTTGTAAAGCACTTCGAATTTGCCGCCACCACATGTTAAAGGTATGTAACTAAAGAGGGCAGCACGGTCCTCTCTTGATTAAATATGGCGGATGGTAGCTGTCAAAAAAGCACGTGAGTTTGTAAAGCACTTCGAATTTTCCGCCACCACATTTCAACTAAAGAGTGCAGCACGGCGCTCTCTTGAATAAAGATGGCGGATGGCGACTGTCGAAAAAGCATGTGAGTTTGGAAAGCACTTCGAATTTGCCGCCACCACATTTCAACTCGAGAGTGCAGCACTGTGTTCTCTTGATTCAAGATGGCTGATGACAGCTGTCAAAAGAGCACGTGAGTTTGTAAAGCACTTCGAATTTGCCGCCACCACATTTTAAAGGTATGTAGCCAAAGAGGGCAGCACGGTCCTCTCTTGATTAAAGATGGCGGATGGTAGCTGTCAAAAAATCACGTGAGTTTGTAAAGCACTTCGAATTTGCCGCCACCACATTTCAACTAAAGAGTGCAGCACGGTGCTCTCTTGAGTAAAGATGATGGATGACAGCTGTCAAAAAAGCACGTGAGTTTGTTTCCAAACAAGGGAATGTGGAATATGCCACCACCACATTTCAAATAAAGAGTGCAGCACTGTTCTCCCTTTATTAAAGATGGTGGATGACAGCCGTCAAAAAAGCTTGTGGATTTGTTTCCAAACAAGTGCACATGGAATTTTTTAAATTGCCGTCACCACATTTCAAAGGTAAGTAGTTGAAGCGTGCAGCACTGTGCACTCTTGATTAAAGATGGCGGATGGCAGCTGTCAAAAAAGCATGTGGGTTTGTTTCCAAACAAAAGCACGTGGAATTTGCCACCACCACACTTCAACTAAAGAGTGCAGCACTGTGCTCTCTTGATTAAAGATGGTTGATGACAGCTAACGGAACTTTTCAATTTGCCCGCTAACAAGTGCTTAAGGTAGTAGCCATAGATTAAAGAGGGTGGATGACAGCTGACGAAATTACCTGCAAGAGGGCAGCACGGTGCTCTCTTGATTAAAGATGGCGGATGACAGCTGTCACAAAAGCACGTGGCTTCGTTTACCGATTCAAATCTCGCGCTAGTAAGGTTAAGTTGGTAGCACTAAGGTTTAGGCCCGTCAAGTTGGCAGCACTGAGGTTTGCGATACGTTGCTGTCTGTCATTCGATAAAGCTATGCCTTGACAGAGCAGGGAAAAGGAGGTTATAACAATCGCTATCTTACGCAAGCTGTTCAGAACTGTAGTCTTATTATTTTTCTCTTAGAACAAAGGTATTCCTTGACATGTTCTTTTAAATTGTCCACTTCTACGATAAAGAGCGCGGCACGGTGCTCTGTAGATTAAAGATGGTGGATGTGGAATTTCCCGCCACCACATTTCAACTAAGGAGTGAGGCACTGTGCTCTGTAGATTAAAGATGGCGGATGTGGAATTTGCCGCCACCACATTTCAACTAAAGAGTGCGGCACTGCGCTGTCTTGATTAAAGATGGCGGATGACAGCCGACGAAATTGCCCGCTAAAAGGTATCTAGCTAAAGAGTGCGGCACGGTGCTCTGTTGATTAAAGATGGCGGATGACAGCTAACGAAATTGGCCGCAAGAGGGCAGCACGGTGCTCTGTAGATTAAAGATGGCGGATGGCAGCTGACAGAACTTTTCAAATTGCCCGCTACTACATTTCAACTAAAGAGTGCGGCACGGTGCTCTGTAGATTAAAAAGAGTGCGGCACTGCGCTCTCTTGATTAAAGATGGCGGATGACAGATAACGAAATTGCCCGCAAGAGGGCAGCACGGTGCTCTGTAGATTAAAGATGGCGGATGACAGCTGACAGATCTTTTAAAATTGCCCGCTACTACATGCCATAAAGAGGGCAGCACGGTGTTCTGTGGTTTAAAGATGTCGGATGACAGCTGACGAAATTGCCCGCGTGATAGCAGCACGGTGCTCTGTTGATTAAATATGGCGGATGACAAAAAGCACGTGGCTTTGTTTCCAAACAAGAGCACGTGGAATTTACCGCCACCACACTTCAGCTAAATATTGTAGCATTGTGCTCTGTTGATTAAAGATGGCGGAAGATAGCTGACGAAATTACCTGCAAGAGTGCAGCACGGTGCTCTCTTGATTAAAGATGGCGGATTACAGCTGACAATAAAAGCACGTGGATTTTTTACCGATTCTAATCTCGCGCTAGTAACGTTAAGTTGGGAGCACTAAGGTTTAGGCCCGTCAAGATGGCAGCACTGAGGTTTGCGATACGTTGTTGTCTGTCAAAAAGCACGTGGATTTGTTTACCGATTCAAATCTCGCGCTAGTTAGGTAAAGTTGGTAGCACTGGAGTTTAGGCCCGTCAAGATGGCAGTACTGAGGTCAGCGATACGTTATTGTCTGTCAAATAGCACGTGGTTGTCAAAAAAGCATGTGGCTTTGTTTACCAATTCAAATTTCGCGCTAGTAAGGTTCAGTTGGCAACACTGGAAGAGGCACCTGGCTGCGGTGGAGGAGGCACCTGGGAAGGCCCCTCGGAAGGAGGAGGAGGAGCAGGCCCCTGGGATCCGGAGGAGGAGGAGGCGGCCGAACCATCCAATTATACTACTCACGTGGCTTCTTTGTTGAACCTACGCTGAATGGCTAGTTGTAGGATGCGTGGCAAGCTCCCAAAAATGGCGAAAAAATGAATGAATTTATAAATAGGAATTTGTGACTTGAGATATCCCACCAGCCAAGGTAACCCGGTACCAAGCTAGCTGATTGGCAGTAAAATTACACCACACAGGACCAAAGGTCCAGTGCTAGAGAAACAGACAGGAAGCGTCACATGCACTACTCATCCAGAACACAAATAAAGAACATAGAAACAAGAAAACTTACCTACAGGTGGTAGAAACAACAAAACGGTTGGATCAAGTTACTAACTGACAGTGTGCCAAATAATTGTAGAGCAGAAAACAAGACAAATCTTTCTTTTAAAAATATATATAATTCATGAAACTCAAAGAGAAAATAACAGTTTAAATAACAGGACATCCTCGCAGTTAGTTTTACCAAAACAAAATAGGTACCAGAACAAAATAAAATTAGTTTGACATAGAATAAAAATAAGGAGGTCTTTAATATTAAATTAAAGTAGATCAAATAATGTAACCTGACCTCACCAAAACCACAGGAAAACTCCAATTAAATTCAAAGAAACACCAAAGACAAATTAAGGGAATATTATTTAAAACCACCGGTCGGTAAGAAATTAATTAAAATAAATAAAATGGTACCTTCAATTTGAACAGAAAACTATAAATAACGATATTAAATCAGAAACCACCGGTCAGCAAGAAATGATTTTCTTTACTAATCAGATATACTTGGAGAGTAGGATACTATTTTCAGATTCACATCAGTTATAGGGTAACCAAAATACAGTGGGAGGTCCAGCACAGGATATCAAGTGCTTCTAGTTACATTTACAAAGGGGCCGAGATTTCGGACATGTTGGGGATGAACCTAGAATAAAATCCAACCATGCCAATAAATCTGCGGACAGCCAGTTGGTTTTTTGGCCTGGGAAATTCAAGAATGCATTTCACTCTTTCAGGATTAACAGAGATGCCGGAGCCGGAAACGATATGTCCCAAAAATGTTATCCTTCTAGAGCACGAAGATACCTTCTCAGGATTGACGGTGAATCCGTGCCTCTTTAACCTAGTGAGAAATTCACGAAGATGAGCGACTTGTTCCTCAAATGTGTCAGAAAATATCACAACGTCGTCTAAATATGAGAATAAAAAAGAGAACTTTAAGTCACCAAAGACGGAGCCAAGAATGCGACTCAGCACTTGACCGCCTACTGAAATGCCCATAGGGACTTTGTTGAATTGATATAAGCCAAAGGAGGTGGCAAAAGCCGGAAATTCCCGGCAACTAGGGTCGAAGGGAATCTGAAAATAAGCAGAATTGAAATCGAAAACAGAGTAGAACTGGGCCTTCCCGAAAGATTGCAGGGCAGACTCAATGGTCGGGAGAGGGAAACTGTCAAATACAACGTTGCGATTTAAAGATCGATAATCGATCACAAGGCGCGGTTGGCCATCCTTCTTGGGGATCAGAAAGGCGGGGCTACTAAAGGAAGACTTTGATAGGCTAATAACACCTTTCTCTAGCAGTTCATTAATACACTTCCTCATAGGGGCGAGCCTAGGAGGGGAGCAACTGATAGGAGGGTGTCTGACGGGAGTACGATCTTCCAATTCAATGCAGTATGAAAACTCTTTCGCGCACCCTAGTTTGGCAGTAAGTACCTCAGGGAAATCTTTTAGAAGGTCATTGAGTACCGAGACTTGATTGTTGGAAAGATCAGGTGTATCAATAAGGGGACCGCCGTTTGATTCAAGGCATAACGGATTATTACCAGTAGGATTCTCAAAAGGAAACATTTTGTTTGATCTAAAACGAAAAGCAAATGAACAGCTGATGAAATCGATAGATAACCCGGTGGCTAACATGAAATCAGATCCAAGGATGAGGGGAACAGTCAGATCGGGAACAACGTTGAAATTCCAGTCCCAAGAAAGGTTATGAATTTTGAAATGGATACGAACACGTCTTATGGGACGCATGCGATGACCATCGGCAGACACGTAGGTTGTAGAACATTCTCTATCTCGAAGATATTTCAAAACCATGCCTTCTAACACAGACTGATTTATGAAAGAGCCTAGGATCCGGTATCCAACAGGGCATATTTAGAGTGCGAGCCAGAAAGAAATTTGGCCCAAGGAGATGCAAAGGGAAGTCCACAAACTTTGCCGTTAGAAGAGGTTTGGGGCACCAACGACGGGCCTTCTCGCTGGCGCGGGATCAGTTTTCCCTGGTTTCCACTGCTTCGCGGACAGACATTACGAAACACGCCGACTAGGCCACAGTGACAGCTTTTTACGGGGGTCTTGAGTTACACTGCTTGAAGACGTGCCTATCTTTCCCACAATTCCAGCATTTAATGGAGTTAGTCGTCTTTCTACGGGGTACGTATCTGAAGAGCGAGGAGGTTTTGGCCTATAATCAGAACGATCAGTGCACGACGCAGGGGAGAGTGGTTGGGCAAAGGAGACCGATTTGACACGGAGCGACAGGTGGTATCAGGGAAAAAGACAACTAGCGGGCGGAGGAGGAGGTTGGTATGGATGATTCAGTTGAAGAGTAGACTCGTATTCGCGACCCAAATTGATTATATCATCCACACAATTCACTTCAGATCTCTTTATGAAGAGTTTATAGTTAGGAGCCAAATTACGGTAAAATGTATCGAATATTTCTGTCTCATGAATGTCAGCATCAAGACGGTTGAACAAAGTAAGAATACCAGTCGCATATTCATCAATAGGTTCAATAAGACCTTGAGTTCTCCGTAGAATCTCTTGTTTAAGGACAAAATTCATGTCTGATAGACCAAACCTAATTTTAACTTCTTTCGAGAAGTCGGACCAGCATCTGACTTTAAATTTATTTAATCGGAGCCATTTACTTGCATACCCCTCTAGCATACCGGAGATGACAGGGACAAACAGGTCTACGGACATAGAGGCACATGCGGTGATGTCTTCGACCCTTTCTAAGAATTCAATCACGGAGAAACCTTTTTCTTCACCTGAAAATTTCAAGTTCCATTTGCGAATAACAACGAGCGCAGGACTAAATTGAAACGGCCCACTCACAGTAGGCTGAGGAACACGATTTACAGTATGAACGTCAGTGCCAGAGATAAGCTCATCAGGGCGATTATTTACAGGAATACTCGCATTGTTGTGGTCAGAGTTTGAATGAACGGAATTACCTTCCATAGATGTGCCTGAATAATTTGCATATCAACACAAGGAATATTTTCACACGCATCGTATTGTATGTTCTCCATTGTTTGCAGATAAAATGAATAATGCAAGAGGAACAATCAACTGACAAAATCACAACCAAGGTTATACACAAGATGTAATGGAAGTATGCCGTGAAATAACATCAATTAATATACATATCACTCATGGCACAGTACAAACACCAAGAAGGGGACTTAATTTTAAAAGAATCCAGCACTGCTCCACCGAGAATCAGACCCTCAGTGAAACCTTCCTACTACACACTCTCTCTGCTGCCGAAGACCCACACGCACATACGCACACACACTCTCACGTACGTACACCGACAGGTCCGTGGATACTTACCTACTTTCCTCATTAATAGGCCGTGGACGGGCTCGAACAGACTAAAACAGCCTGGAGCTGGACTCGAGCCTAATTAGAGTAAGGGGAGAAACGGGAATTGAAAGAACCCAGAACCCTTCCCATTAAATGAAAGAATGGGGTCAAAAATATGGGGGTTTATTGATAAACATAAGACAAAACAAGATAGATGAAAAGAAAATGAATAGGAACAAATGTTACTCACTGAGGTTTACGTCAGGTGTCTATCTCATGCATCCAATTGATATCGAGAGGCTCATCAAACAAAAAGCAAACATAGCCACATTCGCCTCTTACGTCAAATATCTCCCAACGTACGGTTCGATTGCCCCCACCTTATTTCGCATGCGTGACATATGACGCGTCGCTCCCCACAGTGAAATGATAAAACGCACATACTCTAAAGGAACTTCACACACATCAAAACATAAGATACATCCAGATCACAACTCAAGTATGCTCCGCGTATTATAACTAGCATCATCAGAGACGCGATTCATCACAACAATCCCCCATCTCGAATACGCAGCATCTCAAAGAACTAAAGAAAGATAAAAGATGGTTGCTATAGTTACGAGGCGAGTAAACAAATCTAACAATGAAAGAAGACACATTCCAAGGAACACAACAATAGTTAGTAAATAATTAGGCCAGCAATTAGCCCAAAGAATGTAAATAAAGAAAATGTAAATAAAAATAACACTGTGATAAACAGAGAATACTATTAATCAGGCAGACAGACAGCACAACCACACATACACACGCACCATAGAGACCCAGGAGAAGTGTACGTAAATCAGAATAATCAGTATGTCCAGACACATAAGGAATATACAGTAATCCGCTCATGGACTCATGAGCTCAATACAAGATGCGTAAGAATGATAAAGGATCCCCGCATCGAGGCAAGACTTATCCCAATTTAAAACACCGCAACATCATCATAACCAGCACGCCCACAACGTACCCATATCGCCTCGCCAGGGACGAACATGAATACCAGTCATAGCGTCAAAACACAGCATCACACATCCAGAGCTCGGCCATGAAAGAAATCGACGAAAGATAAAAAGTAGGTCTCAAGCATCATATCATATGCACGCAAAACAATCACACAACAGACCAATATCATCCTCCATCCTCACAGGTTTATATGGCACGAAAATAGAGCACACAAAAAATCAATGGAAACCTACAGTAAAATGAAACGTGAAATTAGCAGAAAAATATATAATTAATATGCCCAGGCAACCATAGCAAGCCAAGGAAATGAAAGTTACCTGAATAATCGGGCCGAGTGCAGTGCCTTTAGGTAGTAACAAAATAGCGACTCAAAGAAAGAGTCGGGCAATTGAGTGTATAAATCCACGGCAGGAAAAGTAAACGACACAAGTAAAATATTTCACGTCTCAAGATGCTCAGTTTTATAGACCGCCATGTTGGCTTCACCGTCTAACGATCTTATTCCAAAGAAAGTGAGCACAAGACTGCCGGGAGACACTTTGGTTGATGGCGGGAAGCGCTCTCTGCGAAGGAGAAAACAAGTCATACGTCAGTCCAGGGAATAGATCGACAGAAATGTCGATAGCGGTCAAATAATGTGGTATGTTCTAAAAAGTGCGTCACAAAGGCAAACTTGGTGCAGCTACCCCATTCTAAAAGCATCCGTAGAGTACATCTCAGCGAAGTGAAGCCCGTTTAATCTGTTCCTTAATATCAGTTGTAAATATAAGACCCTAGTGTAAGATGTAGTATGTACATCCGTTTATGTATCTTTTCATGTGTATTGTCTTGAAGTCTTAAGTAATATGATGTAACTAAGTGATGTTTATGTGCTCTTTGTCACACCTTGTGATAATTCAAATGGTCAGTACCTGTTATGGTATCCCTTGGCAAAATGTAAAGCAATTTACCGTGCCGTGTGCACATGATTTCCCATGGAAAATTTTGAGATGATACCTAATGTCACTGTAAGTGTTGGTACTTACTATTGCCCGGTGAGTTTCTAACACCTTCCTGTTACATAGGGTCGTGAGAACCCTGTTTGAGATTAAATGAATTCCCTAATGTATACGACCGGATAATTTTGGTTCCTTAATATATGTGCATTGTACCTTTTCCCTCACTGTCTGCTTCCTTGTCCATGTCGCAGCTTTCGCGCACATTCTCCATCCTGAAGCTGCTATTTCCTGAAGCACTCGAGGGCAGGTACATCACATTCGTGTCACTGGAGCTCAACATTTGGTGCTGAATTTTCGCAAGTCATGGGTGTGTTTACCACCTAGTGCGCTGTGCTCTGTACTTACTGGCCATTTGTACACTGACTTCCTGCACATTGAACAGTCCGTATTATGCTCGGTGTCGCTCTTTCCATGTCATCTACCACCAAGTAAAATTGTTTCAAAAATTTATTCTAATTGCATGAAAAGGAGAATATTCGACGTCGTTGATAAACTGCGTTACTACTTTGGTGACGCCTTAATCATTGAACTTACGTTGTGGCCTATGCCAGGCTCTTTCGACGCTACTGTGTTCTGAGACATGAACTATTTCTAGTGCATGTACTGTACAAAACATGCTACTCCTTGGCCTCCTGGTGTCCTTTTCCAGGCGGGGTGTTATACGAGACATATATTTTAATTGCGTGCCTTGTGGGCACGGCTCATCTCCCGTACTGTGCCTTGTGCATTTGGACTATGTGTTACTAATACGTGTGTATCGAGTTGTACTACGTACGCTTACGCCATCTATGTGCGACTATTGGAACTTGGATTGTGTACTGAATTTGCCTGCCAGAGTGCGCACGCAGTGTTAGACGGTGTCGCAACTAGTAGACTAGACCTGAAGGTCGCTATCTACTGTTAGAATTGCTTGCAAGCGGACGCTTAGTGTAGCCATGGATAGCAGCTGTTCAGCTTCTAACATAATGGCCGACTCGACCGGTGTTGGATAATAGGAAAGGTATACCAGTAGTATAATTTGACAGTTCTGCCGCCACCGCGGGCTCCCAGAGGCCACCTCCACCGCCACCACAGCCAGAGGCCTCCCAGATGCCTCATCCACCACCACCACAGCCAGAGGCCTCCCAGAGGTCTCCTCCACCACCCGCGGGAAATTTGAATTTGTAAACAAAGCCACGTGCTTTTTGACAGCTATCATCGACAACAACGCATCGCTAACCTCAGTACTGCCATCTCGACGGGCCTAAACCTCAGTGGTACTAACTTAACCTAACTAGCGCGAGATAAACAAATCCACGTGTTCTTTGACAGCCACGTGCTTTTTGACAGACAACAACGCATCGCTAACCTCAGTACTGCCATCTTGACGGGCCTAAACCTCAGTAGTACCAACTTAACCTAACTAGCGCGAGATAAACAAAGCCACGTGCTTTCTTGACAGCTGTCATCCGCCATCTTTAAACCACAGAGCACTGTGCTGCCCTCTTTATCGCAGTAGCTGCAAATTCGTCACCTGTCATCCGCAGTGCTGCCATCTTGGCGGGCCTAAACCTTAGTGCTACCAACTTAACCTCACTAGCGCGAGGTAAACAAATCCACGTGCAGCTGACATCCGCCATCTTTAATCTATAGAGCACAGTGCTGCCCTCTTTAGCTACTTACCTTTGAAATGTGGTGGCGGATAATTTGAAAAATGCTTTTTGACAGCAGCCATCTTGCATCGCAAACCTCAGTGCTGCCCTCTTTAGCTAGATACCTTTGAAATGTGGTGGTAGACAATTCCACGTGACAGCAGCCATCTTTGAGCACAGTGCTGCCCTCGTTGTGGTGGCGGCAAATTCCACGTACTCTACAAACTCACGTGCTTTTTTCTGACAGCTATCATCCGCCATCTTGCATCACAAACCTCAGTGCTGCACTCTTTAGCTAGATACCTTTGAAATGTGGTGGCGGCAATTTGAAAAATTCTACATTCTCTTGTTTGGAAACAAACCTATGCGCTGTCATCCACCATCTTCAAACCACAGAACACCGTGCTGCCCTCTTGCGTCAGCTGTCATCCGCCATCTTTAAACTACAGAGCACCGTGCCGCACTCTTGCGTCAGCTGTCATCCGCCATCACTAAACTACAGAGCACCGTACCACACTCTTGCGGGGCAATTTCGTCAGCTGTCATCCGCCATCTTTAATCAAGAGAGCGCAGTGCCGCAATCTATGCGGTGGTGACAAATTCTACATTCGCCATCTTTAATCTACAGAGCGCCGCGCTGCACTCTGTGGTGGCGGACAATTTGAAAAGCTGCCAAGAGAGCATCGTGTTAGCATCTTTATTCTTCGAGATGTGGTGGCGGCAAATTCCACATCCGCCATCTGAGAGCACCGTGCTGCGCTCTTGATCGTAGTAGCGGACAATTTAAAAAGAACATGTCAAGGAATACCTTTGTTCTAAAAGAAAACAAGACTAAGGTTCTGAACGGCTTGCGTAAGATAGCGATTGTTATAACCTCCTTTTCCCTGCACTGTTAAGGCATAGCTTTATCGAATACTTGAAGATTATATTACAAAAGCAGTGATTAAGTATATAATCGATACAACATATGATCAGAACATTGAATGATGTGTTTAGAGTGCACCTTCGTTCTAAGAGAATCGAACCCGAGACTGCCGGGTGAGAGACAAGCATACTAAACAAAACCGTAGGAGCTGGCAATTCTCTTTCTATATAATAATTTCGTGTGGCTATTTCTAGCCAAGTGCAGTCTAAAAATAAATCCTAGTCTCGTTACATCAGGAAGGGTAACTGGCTAAATCCTGGTTTTTCAGCGTCAGGAAGGGCAACCGACCATACCGTGAAACGATAGTGTATGATGTAAGAGGCTAGATACTGCTTTTTAAAAACTAAGAAGAGCATCTAGCTGTAAAACCCCGATTCTCGTGTTAGAAAGGGCAACTAGTTGTAAAACAGATTCTTAATCCCAGTTCTTTGACGTCAGGAAGGACAACCGGTCGAAAACAATAGTGTATGATGTAAGAGGCTAGATACTGCTATTTAAAATCCTAGAAGGGCATCCAGTTGTAAAGCAGATTCTTGTGATTTAAAATCTCACGTCAGGAAGGGCAACCGACCGTAAAACAGTAGTGTATGATGTAATAGGCTAGATACTGCTATTTAAAATCCTAGAAGGGCATCCTGTTGTAAAACAGATTCTTGTGATTTAAAATCTCGCGTTAGGAAGGGCAACCGGCCGTAAAACAGATTCTTGCGATTTAAAATCTAATGTTAGGAAGGGGGTACTCGTCTGTAAAACATATTTTTAATCCCGGCCCTGTTACGTTAGGAACTACATCTAGCTGTAAAACAGGAGCTCCAAACATTTACAGTGTTAAGCTTTAGTAGCATGCTATGGGTTACATTTTTTGTTCTACCGCATAGAACTCTACCTTTGAAGTTGTATCGGCGCAGTCATTCAGACTGAAATTGTACACTCGGCTTCCGGCTGCACTAACCTTGAACGAGGACACTGCATGCTGATAAGCCACTTGTAACTCAAAGAGCGTTTTCTTAGCTGTGTAGCATTTAGCTCATGTAAGTTCCTAACATAAAATATTATGATTGTACGGAGAGGTTAAAACACAGTACCAGCACATAGCCCACTCCTATCGAAAGAGCCTGCACGGCGCCGGCATATAGGCTACTCCTGTTGAAAGAGCCTGCACAATGTTTAACGCCCCCATCAACAGTCCTTACTTAATGCTGGCTTTTTTGCACGCCCTCGAAACCACCTAAGAATGTAATATACTACAGTAGGGAGAGGGTAAAACTCGGTGCCGGCACATAGCCTACTCCTACTGAAGAAGCCTGCACACAGCTTAACGCCTCCATCCGACAGATGAATCACCCTCAACATCTTGTACTTACAATCACTTTCGAAGAAGTCTGCACAAGGTTTAACGCCCCCATCAACAGCCCTTACTTAATGCTGGCTTTTTGCACACCCCGCCTCTTAGATCATACACCATAGTTTTAGGACCGGTTACACTTCCTGACGTTAAAGGACTAGGATTTTAAATCGCAGTATACATGATAAATTTGTTGTAGCAGGTTTTATAACTAGATATCCCGGTACCGGCACATAGCCTACTCCTACCGAAGAAGCCTGCACAAGGCTTATCACCTCCATCCGACAAATGAATCACCCTCAACACTCTTGTACCCGCAATCATTCTCGCTACTTCGGGAGATAGCGGGTTCGAACTCCTACTGTCGGAAGCCGTAAAAAATAGCAAATGCTAGGCGAGGGGCCTGCGCGATCGTCATAACGTGTAATTACATGATCTAGCTAAATGTAGTTTTAGCTCAATACCTTTAAGTGCCTACAGGTAAGGAATACCGCGGATGTAGCTTAGTACCCTCCCGTTTAAGTCCAGAGGTCGAGGATCGCGCGCTAACTTTCTAAGGCTCGATCCGCTGCAGAAGTCTTAAATTCTGACACCTCGGCATCAACAGCAGGTTCGATCCCGGCTTAAATACATCAGCCTGCGGAACTCAGCGTAAGACCCTCAGGAGAGCTCTTGTTGCATAAACATTTCGTTCCGACTGTACCGCAAACGTCTGCAATTCTTGATATCCGCTTGGCAACAAGGAGCATATTTACTCGCTGCAGTCTGCGTGAAGCGCTCACAGTTCTCTGTATGCGATTATTACGTACACATCTCCCGTCTAAGTACTGTCTGCTGTGAATATTATTCTTCAGCCTTTATCTTAAGGTAAGCTTGAACTGTTAGTTACTGTTTGCAAAGCAACTTCTACGCTAGGTAATAGACATCTACATTCATATATTGAACCCATGACCTTTGTGCCCTAAGAACATTATGCATAAATCGACAATCATTTAAAAGTTGGATTCTTGATAGCATGGATTTGACACGTGACGAGGAGGTGATTACCTTCGGTCCCACGCTCTGGGGTACGTGACGTCAGCCACACGTGTCAACGGCGGAAGAATCTCAAGTCATTTTTGTGAACTATTTCAAAGCGCGTGTACATGGCGACCCAAGCCAAGTCAAAAAATATAGTGCCTATCAAAGGGGGTCAATCATCTCACAAATCGAACCCGTAAAATTTTTTAATGTCCATGAACACTACCGCCAGAAATGTAGCAAGCATGTAGTCACTTTCAAAACTCTTCAAATTACAGTTTAGGTAAGTCAGAAATTTTATAGAAATTTTCTTGGCGGCAAAGGGAGAGATCCGAAGAGAGGGGGTAACTGCTATAAATATGAAGGAACGCCATGACGAACTCTCCTTCTCCGGCATTTGTGATACAAAGCGGACGAAAAATTGTTGAGCTGCTCTGCGAAATCAAACAACGAAAGTAGACTGAGTTCAACTGCAGATTTCAGCCAGTGTGGCTAGGTCTTGAGTTCATGAGGGGATAGTTTTCTTGAGTGAAATAATTGTACCAGATAGGACGGTCAAAGTACTGAATAAATTCTTTTTTTTTGCTAGGGGCTTTACGTCGCACCGACACAGATAGGTCTTATGGCGACGATGGGATAGGAAAGGCCTAGGAGTTGGAATGAAGCGGCCGTGGCCTTAATTAAGGTACAGCCCCAGCATTTGCCTGGTGAGAAAATGGGAAACCACGGAAAACCATCTTCAGGGCTGCCGATAGTGGGATTCGAACCTACTATCTCCCGGATGCAAGCTCACAGCCGCGCGCCTCTACGAGCACGGCCAACTCGCCCGGTGAATAAATTCTAATGTGATTAATTAATTCGTGTGCGGAAACAATTATGGTCCATCGTGTGCGCTCAACAAACAAGTGAAGGGTATTTTCTTTTTTTTAATGCTTTATTCCAGGAAACCTGAAGAAAATAATAATAAACTGTGAAGCCATGAATGTAAAAATGGCTAAATAAAGTGCCAGGGTCTTAGGTGAGCCCTATGACGAACACTGGCGTGACGACATGAGGTAGGTGACTTTCCATCTTACTACCTCTTATATCTTGTCTCGTGATCTCTAAAAGTGTATTTGAATGGGGATATACATGTAAAAATGGCTAAATAAAGTGCCAGGGTCTTAGGTGAGCCCTATGACGAACACTGGCGTGACGACATGAGGTAGGTGACTTTCCATCTTACTACCTCTTATATCTTGTCTCGTGATCTCTAAAAGTGTATTTGAATGGGGATATACGACGCAGTGGTCACCCCTACTAAGCTTTGTAAATGTGAGAGTACGACTAAGAGAGTCATTTGTTTTATTTTCCACTTGGATAAAATTTTGAAGTCTTGCGAGTGCCGTATAATGTTGTAAAAGTTATTGAATAGGGTTCCGAAGTGATATCACGTCCAATGTAGATCGTCATCCGTGTGAGTGTACTGCCTATATTTTGTGATGTCAAATTAAGATGTTCATTCGACGTAAAATTCTTCTGTCTGCCATTTGACGTTAATAATAATCCATGGTTACTCATTTTCAATCGAGTGGAAGCGCGCTGTCGGGTGAGAACCTAGGGTGATGAGTTTGGTCACGGAGAGAAACTTTTTAATGCCCATTTTTAAACTGTGTCTGACTGACAATAAAAAGATCTAGTAGAATGTTTCAGTCATTTCTCGTAAAAATCAAGTTATTAAATACGATATCATTTATGCCAAGTTATTCATGATTAACGCATTGCGCGATATTAGACGTCGGGATTTCTAGTGAGGATTTTATTCCAGTTCTTTGTCGATGATAATTGTGGAGCTGGGAAACAGAGGTTAGTTTTGTTGTTATGAGATTTGTTAATCAGGTTAGAGTCCTGTCATTGAAGCCGGGACACGGAAGCCCGAGGAATGTTTTATATGAGTTGAGATGAGATGTGCGAATCAGGTTAGAGTCCTGTCATTGAAGCCGGGACATGATAGCCCGAGGAATATTTTATATTGTTGGGAATGGAAAGAAATTCATAGAAATCCATAGCGGTATCAATTGGCGACGCGTATAATTAGTGTGGGCATCTTGAAGCATAATCTGTGCATTTTGTTGGTCAGAATATCGTATTTGTTTAATTATGTCGGCAGAGTTTAAAGGGAGCATTTTGAGAAGCCAGTCAACTGTGAATAAACCAGGTGTTTCGTGTAACTGCCATGCGAACTCGGGGGATGAGAGACCTCAGCTATGATAACGGGACAGGCGTGGAGGTGAGATTGTACTGTATTCTCGGCCAGGGAAACGTTAAAATGCTGGATTTAGTTGAAATTCATAGCCGGTAATGATCTGAGTATTGTGAAATACTGTAATTGGGGACGTAATGAACATTTGAAACCATGAACTTCGAGTATAAGGAACAGAGTAACCAAATTCAGGGTTGTCCAAAATATAGAGCGGTGGTCGTGATAATTGGTTTGTCTGTGAGGGGTGTGCAAAATTCATAATGGTATGACGAGATATGACATCGTGATTATATGGAGAGTTGTTTGGTTTGCACGTAGATTATTAGGATATCCAAGTGTCAATAACGGTTAGGACTAGATTAGATATTAAAAAGTGTGAGATCACAAGACAAGATATATAACTGGACATGAATTGTGTAAAAATTCTTTTCCAGCCAGATAAACATCGCAATATTGAATTCACATCACAAGCTGCGCAGAAATTTGTGAAGAAACCAGAGTCCGCGGAGATAAAATATGTTGTTCGTTAACATTTCGTTAAATCATTTAAATTTATTTAATTATTAAATTCAGTGAAACCGCATTTTGAATAACTTTAATCAAGCGAATAACTTGGAGATGTATTCTGGAAATTTTAGTTTGTTTTTTCTGGGGGAATATTAAAATATAAAGTAACGATTAAAGGGATATATCCGAAGGAAATGGATTTTACTGCCACAAAGTTTGTGAGCATTGCTATTGTTGTAATTATTGAACTTTGATTGATTGAGCAGTGAATGTGCTGGGGATAGTAAAGTGGAAACTTTGGTCATCAACCGATGTAACTTAATTGTGTTTAGCCTTCAGCCTAGAAACTTGGATGGTCAGGGGGTCATCAACCTCAGTGACTTAGATTAGGGCCATATGACATTGTAGCATCATTTCCTTGCGGTCATCATCCACAATGACTTTAAAGTAACTTAGAAGATTAGATGTCGGTCCATGACATAGACGCAGGTCACATCGATTCAATTAAGGGCCCATGCCGTAGAACCACTGTGTGGCACACACCGATTGGACGGCCTTAATTATTCCCAGAGTTCAGAGTTCGTGTTACGAGGGCTGGACCATAACGAATCACTATGATGGTACATGTGGTCTCACATGGAAGCCGAATTTAAGGATTTCCAGACTTTCCTTTCTTAAATGATTAATAATTGAGACAATGGTTTCTAGTATGAATGCCCGTCAGGCAGTTACGTTAAAGTCTCACTCCAGTGTTCTGACGTTTATGTAAAATGATTGTGGTGTCCAGTGGACACAATTGACTTCTATGATACCGTTGACATAGAATGCTTCAAAACTTCCTGAATAAATAGGAATCTTTTAAATAGACCTTTCATTCCAGTAGATAGATTAGAATTACTGAACCCTACCATTACCTCAGCAAGTGACGAAGAACCCGACACGACCCAAGAAGACAGATCTCATGAACTTTGCTGATAGGTAAGAAAGGTAGGTATCCCTCAATATGGACCCAAAGGGTGCAATATGTTTGTTCTTTTCTTTTTAGGTACAACTAGAATATTATCATTCGAGTTACAGGCTTGAAAGTACGCATTTTATTCATCCGAGTAACAGTCTGCAGCACGTGCATTTTTAAGTATGTTTTCGAACTTTGAGTTGTAAAGATAGCTAGGTTAGCTGATGTACCCTACACTACATTCATATATGTTTGTTCTTTTCTTTTTAGGTACAACTAGAATATTATCATTCGAGTTACAGGCTTGAAAGTACGCATTTTATTCATCCGAGTAACAGTCTGCAGCACGTGCATTTTTAAGGTATGTTTTCGAACTTTGAGTTGTAAAGATAGCTAGGTTAGCTGATGTACCCTACACTACATTCATATATGTTTGTTCTGTTCTTTTTAGGTACAACTAGAATATTATCATTCGAGTTACAGGCTTGAAAGTACGCATTTTATTCATCCGAGTAACAGTCTGCAGCACGTGCATTTTTAAGTATGTTTTCGAACTTTGAGTTGTAAAGATAGCTAGGTTAGCTGATGTACCCTACACTACATTCATATATGTTTGTTCTTTACTTTTTAGGTACGACCAGAATATTATCATTCGAGTTTCAGGCTTGAACGCACGCATTTTATTCGTCCGAGTAACAGTTTGCAGCGCGAAGATTTTAAGGTATGTCTGACCTCTATACGTTGAAACTTGGTTTCTTCCGAACATCTTAACTTTAAGCTAATCATAAATAGTTGTTCTCTTCAATCCTCATGCTATAGACGAGGTTAATTTTATAATTTCAAACACACATAGCTATTTCTGACCTCAACAGGCTGAAACTTGGTTTCTTCTAAAACATCGTAACTTTAGTCTATTGATAAATAGTCGTTCTCTTCAATCCTCATGCTATAGACGAGGTTAATTTTATAATTTCAAACACATACATAGCTATGTCTGACCTCAACAGGCTGAAACTTGGTTTCTTCTAAAACATCGTAACTTTAGTCTATTGATAAATAGTCGTTCTCTTCAATCCTCATGCTATAGACGAGTTTAATCTTATAATTTCAAACTTACAGTCATGTCCGACCTCAACAGGCTGAAACTTGGTTTCTTCTAAAACATCGTAACTTTAGTCTATTGATAAATAGTTATTTTCTTTAATCCGCATGCTATAGAAGAGGTTAATCGTATAATTTCAAACTCACAGTCATGTCCGACCTCTATAGGTTGAACATCGCAACTTTAGGCTAACCTCTATTGGTTGTTCTCTTTTCAGATGTTTCCCTGCTCGCAGTTCGATGTAACTTTTACAAGACGAGATGCCCTTACGCGTCATGTAAAATCGAAACATCGTGAGGCGTCTGATACGTTCTCCTGCGAGCAGTGTGAGGCGACGTTTACGAGCGTAGATACCCTTACGCGTCATGTTAAATCAAAACACCCTAGCATAACATCCGCTTTATGTGATGTTTGCGGGCTTTACTTCGCTAATGTAGAGCAATATCAGGCTCACTTAGCAGAGGTACATCAAATATCTACTTGCCCTCAGGTAGTAGGGAAAAAGCGTGCAGCTACTGATGTAGCTGTAGAAAGTACTAGTAGTAAAAAACCTAGGAAAAATGAACTTCAAACTATTCACTGCGAGCACTGTAACACTGATGTACCATCTTCACACTTACGGAGTAATGCACATAAAAATAATGCGTGTAGAAGTGGTAGTAACGCAAACATCGGGGAAATTAATACAGCATTTAAAAATAGGATTTCTAGTTACAGAACCTTGAACCTTTCGCCTTGTACATTAAAAGCACGGATGAATCCCAAATAACGGACATTAAATCATTTAATACGAAGAATTTTGTCATAAGTGAGTCGACTAATTTTGGTGATGTACTTAGGGATGTCTCTAACATTATTTCAACTAAGAGCGAGGAATTTCAGGAAAAGGAATCAGGGTGGGCTTTAGTTGAAATAATGTATCTAGAAGTTAACATCAATAAGTACAATCCTATGCGTGGATCTTCGCACATCGAGCTGCCGACATGGATTCAGTAAAGAAAAGCTGTTGTAAACATCCAAAACA
Organism: Anabrus simplex; assembly: GCF_040414725.1. Taxonomy (NCBI): domain Eukaryota; kingdom Metazoa; phylum Arthropoda; class Insecta; order Orthoptera; family Tettigoniidae; genus Anabrus; species Anabrus simplex. Next base: position 20,021,963 of record NC_090272.1, on the reverse strand, counting down.
ATGACGAAGCATGTTTTGCATGGGCGGTGATGTCGGCTTTAAATCCTGCTAAATCGAATGGAGCGAATAGAACATCATCGTATCCACACTATTCAACGCAGCTAAATTTCGATAGTATAGAATTTCCTGTGCAGATAAAGGATATTAAGCGCTTTGAGGAACTAAATAACATTAGCATTAATGTGTATGGTGTAGAGAAAAAGTCTGTAGTAGGTCCTCTGTATTATACATGTCATAAGAAGAGTACTCATGTTAACTTACTCTATATTGAAAACAGTGAGAATAGCCACTTTTGCTGGATTAAAAATCTGAGTAGACTTGTTGGTAGTCAGTTGTCAAAACATGATGGTAAAAAGTGGCTATGTGATGGATGCTTGCAGTATTTTAGAACTGAAGATCAGTTAACGAAGCATTCCAAGAATGACTGCAATCATGTACGTACAGAGATACCTATTACAGGCAATAATGTTTTAAAATTTACAAATTTTCACAAGCAGATGTGGGTACCGTTCGTGATTTATGCAGACTTTGAAGCCATCCTCACGCCATGCAACACATGCTTACTTAATCCTGACAACTCTTTCACTAATACTATGCACATGCATGTCCCGTATAGCTTCGCGTATTACATCAAGTGTAGTTATGATAGTACGCTTAACAAGTTAAAGCTGTATCGAGGACATGATGCTGCTAAAGTATTTTTAGAAAGAGTTGAAAGTGATGCAGTTCATCTTGGTCGTATTCTAAATAGTAATATTCCTATGAAGCCACTCACCGAAATTCAGTTAAATGATCATGAACGTGCTACAAAGTGTAGCATTTGTGATGGGGAATTTTCCGAAAATGACCCTAAAGTTTTTGATCATGATCATTTAACTGGTTTCTACAGATGTGCCACTCATTATAGCTGTAATCTTAAGTATAGAGTTCCTAAATTTATCCCTGTAATTTTTCATAACTTATCTGGTTACGACTCTCATTTCATCATTTCACAATTTGGAGCTTCAGATGAAAAAAGTAGATATAATCCCTCAGAATAAAGAGCGGTACATTTCGTTTGCAAAGTCTGTAAAAGTAGATGCGGAGCATTCTATAAAACTGAGATTACTTGACTCGTATCGCTTTATGGCGAGTAGCCTCGATAAACTTTCTAGTCATTTACAGCCAGAACAATTTACGGAAATTCGACGCGTTTTTCCCGAAGAAGCGCAGTTTAATTTACTTCGGCGTAAGGGTGTTTTTGTTATGAATATCTTGACTGCTTAGAAGGCCTCGAAGAACGTGCCTTACCATCGAAACAATCCTTTTACAGCTCGCTGAATTCAGCAGATATTAGTGATGATGACTATTTACATGCACAACATATCTGGGAGCAGTTCCACATTCAAACGCTGGGTGAATACTCCGATTTATATTTAAAGACGGATGTACTTTTGCTAGGTGATGTTTTTGAAAATGTTCGCTGTGTTTGTAAGAAAACCTACAGCCTTGACCCATGTCAGTATTTTACTGCGCCTGGGTTAAGTTGGGATGCGATGTTAAAATACACGCAGGTGAATTTGGAACTGCTAACTAATATTGATATGGTGCACTTTATAAAATCATCTATTCGAGGCGGTCTAAGTCAGTGCAGCGGGCGGTATTCTAAAGCAAATAATAAGTACATGCCGAGTTTCGATTCTAGTCAGGAATCTCAGTATATCGTTTATCTCGATGCTAACAATCAGTATGGGTGGGCGATTAGTCAGCATCTACCGGTGAGTGGTTTCCGCTGGCTAACGCAGTGCGAAATTGATGCTTTACAGCTGCACGCCCTAGGCGATGAAGCTGATAAAGGCTATTTCCTCGAAGTTGACTTACAGTATCCTAAAGAGTTACACACTTCTCATAATGACTTACCGTTCTGCCCTGAAAATATGAAGTCCCCGTACATCGCATCAACGACGAAAATGCTAATTGCTAATTTGTGTGATAAATCTAAGTATATCATTCATTACCGAAATTTAAAACAGTGTTTGCAGCATGGTTTGAAGTTATCCAGAATTCATCGCGTACTAGAATTTAATCAGTCACCGTGGCTAAAGCCATATATCGATCTGAACAATAATTTAAGAACGAATGCGGTTAACGAGTTTGAAAAAGATTTCTACAAGCTCATGAATAACAGCGTGTTTGGTAAGACTATGGAAAATGTTGACAAACGCGTTGATGTAAAATTGATTACAAACTGGGAAAATATTTAGAAAAGGTATGGTGCTAACTATTTAATAAGTAAACCAAATTTCCACAGCTGCACCATCATACATGAGAATTTAGTTATTATACAGATGAATCGTGTTAAGGTTAAGTATGACAAACCTACCTACGTCGGCTTTGCAGTACTTGAATTGGCTAAAACACTCATGTATGAATTCCATTACGATTATATGATGAGGAAGTACGCGCATAATGCGCAATTGCTCTACACAGATACCGATTCGTTTATTTATCAAATCAAAACTGATGACTATTACAATGATATAAAGCCAGACTTGGGTAGGTTTGATACAAGTAACTATCCTGCAAATAATCAATATCATCTACCGCTAGTGAACAAAAAGGTTCTAGGTAAAATGAAAGATGAATGTGCTGGGAATATTTTCGATTCATTTGTAGGTACTAAATCCAAGTCATATTGCATAAAACTCTTAAATGAACTACAAATAAAGAGATTGAAGGGGGTTAAAAAGAATGTCGTTCAGAACCAACTAAGTTTTGAAAACTATAACAATTGCATTAAAAGTAATCCACCTGTTTTGCATAAGCAAATGTCTGTCATTAGAAGCAAGAAGCACCAGTTGTACACTCATTTAATTAGTAAGGTAGCCCTTAATAGTGATGATTGCAAACGGTTTGTCATTCCAAATTCTACCAACACTCTAGCCTGGGGACATAGTAGTATTGATAGGTACTACTTTACAAAAAGCAGATGTGTGTAAACATTATGCTGGAGGTGTGTACTTACGTTACACTGTCTTACATCACAATTCACTGTACATATTGTAGGGAGAGGTACGCTGAGAGCGTAGTACGGCAAGTTTAAACTTGTACATACAAGAATTGCGTCGAGAATAGGAGAAGTGCGCAAACATCACTAGGGTAAAATGATTCGAGATAAAACTTGTACATACAAGATGTAAATAAATAATGTAGAATTGGCATATTCTTTTATTTTAGGCTAGATATTACCTTCCTCCCTCTCCTTATTTGCAAGATAGAGTTTCGTTTATTACTCAAAGAAGAAAAGCAAGAAAGAAGGCGATGAGCAGATTCGTAATTATAGTATCGTCTAGTTCGGTAAGTATGTCGAGAACAGAAATTTTTTTCCTCAAAAGTGTTTGATTCTAGTCTTGCAATGCAGTGTTCTACAACATCGAACTATGAACAGCTGTATGTGTTCAAGTATAAACATGCAGGTACGCGATATGTGCAAGATTGCGTTGTATGTTCGATAAAGCTATGCCTTAGCAAAGTAAAGGAAGTTATAAGAGTTGCTATCTTACGCAAGCTGTTCAAAATTTTAGTCTTACTTTTTCTCTTAGAACAAAGGTATACACCAGATATGTTGTAAACACATCAACCGATGTTCTAATCATATGTTGTATCGAGTACCGTGTTCGATTATATTCTTAATCACTTCTCTTGTAATATCTTCGTAGAACAAAGGTATTCCTTGACATGTTCTTTTAAATTGTCTACCGCTACCACAAAGAGTGTACAGCACGGTGCTCTGTTGATTGAAGATGGCTGCTGTCAAAAAAGCATTTTTCAAATTATCCGCCACCACATGTCAAAGAATAAAGATGCCAGCACGATGCTCTCTTGGCAGCTTTTCAAATTGTCCGCCACCACACAGTGCAGCGCGACGCTCTGTAGATTAAAGATGGCGAATGTAGAATTTGTCACCACCACATAGAGTGCGGCACTGCGCTCTCTTGATTAAAGATGGCGGATGACAGCTGACGAAATTGCCCCGCAAGAGTGCGGTACGGTGCTCTGTAGTTTAATGATGGCGGATGACAGCTGACGCAATAGTGCGGCACGGTGCTCTGTAGTTTAAAGATGGCGGATGACAGCTGACGCAAGAGGGCAGCACGGTGTTCTGTGGTTTAAAGATGGTGGATGACAGCGCACAGGTTTGTTTCCAAACAAGAGAATGTAGAATTTTTCAAATTGCCGCCACCACATTTCAAAGGTATCTAGCTAAAGAGTGCAGCACTGAGGTTTGTGATGCAAGATGGCGGATGATAGCTGTCAGAAAAAAAGCACGTGAGTTTGTAGAGTACGTGGAATTTGCCGCCACCACAAAGAGGGTAGCACTGTGCTCAAAGATGGCTGCTGTCACGTGGAATTGTCTACCACCACATTTCAAAGGTATCTAGCTAAAGAGGGCAGCACTGAGGTTTGCGATGCAAGATGGCTGCTGTCAAAAAGCATTTTTCAAATTATCCGCCACCACATTTCAAAGGTAAGTAGCTAAAGAGGGCAGCACTGTGCTCTATAGATTAAAGATGGCGGATGTCAGCTGCACGTGGATTTGTTTATCTCGCGCTAGTGAGGTTAAGTTGGTAGCACTAAGGTTTAGGCCCGCCAAGATGGCAGCACTGCGGATGACAGGTGACGAATTTGCAGCTACTGCGATAAAGAGGGCAGCACAGTGCTCTGTGGTTTAAAGATGGCGGATGACAGCTGTCAAGAAAGCACGTGGCTTTGTTTATCTCGCGCTAGTTAGGTTAAGTTGGTACTACTGAGGTTTAGGCCCGTCAAGATGGCAGTACTGAGGTTAGCGATGCGTTGTTGTCTGTCAAAAAGCACGTGGCTGTCAAAGAACACGTGGATTTGTTTATCTCGCGCTAGTTAGGTTAAGTTAGTACCACTGAGGTTTAGGCCCGTCGAGATGGCAGTACTGAGGTTAGCGATGCGTTGTTGTCGATGATAGCTGTCAAAAAGCACGTGGCTTTGTTTACAAATTCAAATTTCCCGCGGGTGGTGGAGGAGACCTCTGGGAGGCCTCTGGCTGTGGTGGTGGTGGATGAGGCATCTGGGAGGCCTGTGGCTGTGGTGGCGGTGGAGGTGGCCTCTGGGAGCCCGCGGTGGCGGTGGCGGCAGGACTGTCCAATTATACTACTTATACCCCGCCAAGGGACGAGGATGAATGTACTTTAATGTATAACATTTGGGCATTAGTTTAAATACGTAGGATTTTTTAATTCTTACTTGTGAGTGCAGTAGTATTAGGCGAAACACGGTGAGTTACCTTGGCATATATGGCATCTATGTGAGTACGGTTTTTATGATTTACTTTTGTTTATATTATTTTACTGGTATGTGTCGTTAAATTTTAGTTGGTGTATTTATTGTGATCTGAATTGTATCTCAGTGTTTGTGTTGTATTGCGTTTAAGCTTCAAGTGAGTGTCGTGTGTAACGGCGAGGCCATTACTGTCTCGATAACTTTTGAAATTTTGCCTTGCCTGGCTAAATTCTTTTTCCCGTGGATATGCTGTTTTGCGTCGTATTTGCGAGTGTTTTTCTTTGTTATTTGCTAGATGCGTCTGCGGTTAACATTTTGTAATTTTGAGTTTATCGCTGTCATTGCTGTGTTTGGTGCACGTAACGGTGTTTACTTTTCTGTTGTCATTCTCATCTGTTTTTTTCGTGCATCTGTACATGTGTTTCGGCTTTCTCATGCCCGTGTTTCGACCTACGCAAGCACTAATAATCACAGTTTTTAATATTATTATTATTATTATTATTATTATTATTATTATTATTATTATTATTATTATTATTATTATTATTATTATTATTATTATTATTATTATTATTATTATTATTATTATTATTAAATTTCGTAAATTTTAATTTCTTTGGTCCATGTATTTAGGGTTAGTATTGTATATTTTCATCATTACTGCGTGTGTGTTTCATTATATATTGTTCTGATTAATTGGGTATCCCCGAATTTATTTTATAAAGTAATAATCTAATAAGGTAACTTGTAACATAACGGTTTTCATTGAGGGTTTTGGACAGCCCTAGTTTGAGCGACTTGACGTTCGAGACCTTATATCTTCTTCTAATTGTTGTTGCATATCTTAACGTAACTGATTTGTCATTATTGTCTTGTCTTGGATTGCGTCAAGTTCCCGAGTGGCATCGTGAATATAATAATGAATTGTTTTTTATCTTGAGGCGAGATCGTGTTTTTGACTCGGCTGTGTTGATTGTACTGCCTCGTTCCCTTAATTATTTATATCATGTGGTGTTTTGTTGATTACCTATTCTATGCTGGCTTTGTGATTTAAATTATAAATTTGTTGAGTTAATATTTTCCAACTTCTGTGCGGGCTTGTGTTAAACATTTTGGTCTGTATATGTGTGTGTTTTAATTTTATGTGATGAGTTGTGGGACCAACGTTAATGTAGGTATTGCGTACAATGATCCTTTCACTGGGGATTGCCTGAAGCTCTCCATTATGCTATCCAACTCATTTTTCATTTTAATTAAATTTTGAAATATTATATTAGGGAATTAATCTAATAACTTGCGATGTTTGGGACGTCTGGTCCACCAGGATTTTTTAATTTGATGAAACTCTATAATTTTAGGGAACTATATTTACATATTTTTCAATTATTTATTTACTATATTTTAAATAAACTATTAATTATCCCGTTCTTTTCAAGTTTCCCTTTGTTTATTTATCAACGTTTTAAAGATTTTTCAATTTATGTAAATATTATTACTTTAATTATAGTTTTATTTTACATTTGGAAAATTTGGCGTTGTGTTTGGTAAATGTCTCAGCATTACTTTGGGGTCCTTGCCTCTTGTTTTTATATGGGTTGGGTTTTCAGCACTCTCCCTAGCTTCCTAGTATGCATGAAAAATGGCAGTCTGATGTTCGGTTATGTTTGGTTTATTTTTCCTTTATGCTTGTGTGCACACTACACTGTGGCGTTATCTAGCCTAGCGTCATTTACTGTAATTGTTAGCGGGTGTTGCACCCACACCCACTCATCTGATAGAGTATCCTAAAACATTATTTTAAGTAAAGGAATCATAATTTTCGGATAAACCGTTTACCGGTTATCGTCGTTTATGAGTTAGGGATTAAAATATACTGTGACTTAAAATCATCACATTTTGATTCTAAACATGATTTTAGCGTCAGAACACATAATTTCTTACGTTTAAGTTCAATTTCGGAAAAACTATGTTTTCACCCACTTACACACCCTCTCACCCCATCATATAAAAGAGCATCAAAACATGATTTTAAGTAAACAAACCATTATTTTCGGATAAACCGCATTTATGTTCGGGTTTGAAAGCTGACCCCCACCTTAAAATAAGCACAATTTAGACTAAACATGATTCTAGGGTTAAAACACAGCATTTCCTACTTTAAAGGTCAATTTCGGAAAAAGTAGATTTCCACACCCTTACACTAGATCTCGCCCCCTCGTCTGAAAGAGCATCCTAAAACATTATTTTAGGTAAAGGAATCATAATTTTCGGATAAACCGTTTAGGAGCTATAGTTGTTTTCGTGTTAGGGGTTGAAAACTGACCACACCTTAAAATCATTACATTATGTATCTAGATATGATTCTAGGGTTGAAACACAACATTTCTTACGTTTAAGGGTATTTTCGTGCAAAATAGTTTTTCATCTCTTACACCCCCTCTCATCCCCTCATCTAAAACAGCATCCTGAAACATTATTTTAGGTGAAAGAAACATAATTTTCGGATAAACCGTGTAGGAGCTATAGTCGTTTTTGTGTTAGAGTTTGAAAACTGACCACAGCCTAAAATCATCACATTCTGTGTCTAAACATGATTCTTGGGTTAAAACACATTTCTTACGTTTAAGGTCAATTTTGCTGAGCTAAAAGTATTAATATTTCCATGGATCTAAGTAGGAATCCCTAATCTGCGAACCATGTGACCTTGCTGAGGTGGGGAGGCTTGCATGTCCCAATGATGCAGATAGCCGAGCCGCAGGTGCAACCATATCGGATGGGTATCTGTTGAGGGACCAGAATAACGAATGGTTCATCGAAAGGGGGGTAGCAGCCTTTCAATAGTTGCAAGGGCGGCAGTCTAGATGATTGACTGATACGGCCTTGTAATAATACTCAACATGGCTTAGCTGTGTTGATACTGCTATACGGCTGAAAGCAACGGGAAACTACAGCCGTAACTACCTCCCGAGGACATGCAGCTCTCTCTGTATGAATGATGTACTGATGATGGCTTCCTCCCAGGTAAAATATTCCAGAGGTAAACTAGTCCCCCATTCGGATCTCCGGGTGGGGACTACACGAAAGGGGGCGATCGTCAGGAAGATGGATACTGACATTCTGCGAGTCGGAGCATAGAATGTTAGAAGTTTGAATCGTTGTGGTAGGTTAGAGAATCTGAAATGGGTGATGGATAGGATAAAGTTAGATGTAGTTGGTATATGTGAAGTAGCCTACGTCGGCAGGAAGAACAGGATTTTTGGTCAGGCGACTACCGAATTATCAACACAAAATCAAACAGGGGAAATGCAGGAGTTGGTTTAATAATGAATAAGAAAATAGGGCAGCGGGTAAGCTACTACGACCAGCATAGTGAAAGAATTATTGACGTCAAGATAGACACCAAACCAATGCCCACCACAATAGTGCAGGTCTATATGCCTACTAGTTCAGCGGATGAAGAAGAAATCGAAAGAATATATGAGGACATAGAAGATTTAATACAATATGTAAAAGGTGACGAGAATCTAATTGTGATGAGAGACTGGAATGCAGTGGTATGCCAAGGAAGAGAAGGTAGTACAGTAGGAGAATTTGGATTGGGACAAAGGAACGAAAGAGGAAGTCAGCTCGTTGAATTCTGCACTGATCATAATTTAGTCCTTGCCAATACTTGGTTCAAACACTACAAACGACGGCTGTATACGTGGGCGAGACATGGAGACACTGGAAGGTATCAAATAGACCTCATTATGATTAGGCAGAGATTCAGAAACCAGGTGTTAGATTGTAAAACTTTCCCAAGAGCAGACGTGGACTCTGACCACAACTTGTTGGTCATGAATGCCATCTGAACTTGAAGAAATTGAAGAAAGGAAAGAATGCAAAAAATGGGATCTAGACAAGTTGAAAGAAAAGAGTGTGAGGGATTGTTTCAAGGAACATGTTGCACAAGGACTAAATGAAAAGGCTGAAGGAAACACTATAGAGGAAGATTGGAGAGTCATGAAAAATAAAGTCAGTAGGGCTGCTGAAGAAATGTTAGGAAGGAAAAAAAGGTCAACTAAGAATCAGTGGATAACTCAGGAAATACTAGACCTGATTGATGAACGACGAAAATAAAAGAATGCTAGAAATGAAGAGGGCAGAAAAGAATACAGGCGATTAAATAATCAAGTGGATAGAAAGTGCAAGGTAACTAAGGAAGAATGGCTGAAGGAGAAGTGCAAGTATGTCGAAGGCTGTATGGTCCTGGGAAAGGTAGATGCTGCATACAGGAAAATCAAGGAAACCTTTGGAGAAAGGCAATCTAGGTGCATGAATATTAAGAGCTCAGAAGGAAAGCCACTTCTAGGAAAAGAAGACAAAGCAGAAAGATGGCAGGAGCATATCCAACAGTTGTATCAAGGTAACGATGTAGTTAATTTGGTTTTCTGGAACATGAAGAGGCTGTTGATGCTGATGAAATGGGAGACCCAATTTTGAGGTCAGAGTTTGACAGAGCTGTGAGTGACCTAAATAGGAACAAGGCACCTGGAATTGATGATATTCCCTCTGAATTACTGACTGTCTTAGGAGAAACCAGCATGGTAAGGTTATTTCATTTAGTGTGCAGGATGTATGAGACAGGAGAAGTCCCATCTGATTTTCGGCCGAATGTTGTTATACCTATTCCCAAGAAAGCCGGTGCTGACTGGTGTGAAAACTACCGCACCATTAGTTTAGTATCTCATGCCTGCAAAACTTTAACGCGTATTATTTACAGAAGAATGGAAAAACAAGTTGAAGCTGAGTTGGGAGAAGATCGATTTGGCTTCGGAAGAAATGTAGGAACACGTGAAGCAATCCTGACTTTACGTCTGATCTTAGAGGATCGAATCAAGGAGGACAAGCCCACGTACATGGCATTCGTAGACCTAGAAAAGGCATTCGATAATGTTGATTGGACCAAGTTATTTATGATTCTGAAGATGATAGGGATCAGATACCGAGAACGAAGAATTATCTACGATCTGTCTAAAAATCAGTCTGCAGTGATAAGAATCGAGGTCTTTGAAAAAGAAGCAGCAATCCAGAAAGGAGTGAGGCAAGGCTGCAGTTTGTCCCCTCTCCTTTTCAATGTTTTCATAGAACAGGCAGTAAAGGAAATCAAAGAGACATTTGGAAAGGGAATCACAGTCCAAGGAGAGGAAATCAAAATCTTGAGATTTGCCGATGATATTGTTATTTTATCTGAAACTGCAGAAGATCTCGAGAAGTTGCTGAATGGTATGGATGAAGTCTTGGGTAAGGAGTACAAGATGAAAATAAATAAGTCGAAAACAAAAGTAATGGAGTGCAGTCGAACGAAGGCAGGTGATGTAGGAAATATTAGATTAGGAAACGAAGTCTTAAAGGAAGTAGATGAATATTGTTACTTGGGTAGTAAAATAACTAACGATGGCAGAAGTAAGGAGGACATAAAATACAGACTAGGACAAGCAAGGAAGAGCTTTCTTAAGAAAAGAAATTTGCTCACTTCAAACATTGATATCGAAATTAGAAAGATGTTTTTGAAGACTTTTGTGTGGAGCGTGGCATTGTATGGAAGTGAAACATGGACGATAACTAGCTCAGAAAGAAATAGAATAGAAGCTTTCGAAATGTGGTGTTACAGAAGAATGCTGAAGGTGAGATGGATAGATCGAATCACGAATGAAGAGATACTGAATCGAATGGGTGAGAGGAGATCGATTTGGCTAAATTTGACGAGAAGAAGAGATAGAATGATAGGACACATCTTAAGACACCCAGGACTTGTTCGGTTGGTTTTTGAAGGAAGTGTAGGTGGTAAGAACGGTAGGGGTAGACCAAGGTATGAATATGACAAGCAGATTAGAGCAGATGTATGATGCAATAGTTACGTAGAAATGAAAAGGTTGACACAGGATAGGGTGGCATAGACAGCTGCATCAAACCAGTCTATGGACTGATGACAAACACACAAGTAGGAATCGAACCGTTGGTTCCATCACTAGGTCACATTTGTTCTTATACCGTCGTGTTCTAGACGGGTAGAAATGGCGTGTTAAGGGGCAAAAATTCTGTCCGTTTTGCTATACGACGTACCGTTTTCGAGATATTTGACATTTTGCATTAGGAATCGAACCGTTGGTCCCATCACCAGGTCTCTTTTTCTTATGACATCGTGTTCTAGATGAGTAGTGCTGGAAAATATTTGGTGCGTTTTGCTCTACGACGTACCGTTTTCGAGATATTTTGCATTAGGAATCGAACCGTTGTTCCCATCACTATGTCACTTTTATGCCATCGTGATCTCGACGGGTAGTGTTGGGGCAGTGGGAGGCAAAAGTTTTGTCCGTTTTGTTGTACGATGTACGGTTTTCGAGATATTCGACATTTTGCATTAGGAATCGGTCACTTATTCTTATGCCATCATGTCCCAGACGGAACGTTGCTGGGTGTCAGGAGAAACATTTTTGTCCGTTTTGCTCTACACGCACCGTTTCGAGATATTTAACATTTTGCATTTAAGCCCCAATCGAACCGTTGTGTTTACCAAATTATGATCTATGCCATAACAAGAACAGATCAAGTTATAAAAAGTTGCTTCAGGACACAACATAACAGGATAAAGCAGACGAAATATCAAAGGGTTTAAGAAGGAAGCGAACCGTTGATCTCATCATTAGACTACTATTTCTTACGCTATCATGTTCCAGGCAGAGCGTTCGTGTGTATTAGACGGAAAAGTTTTGTCCGTTTTGCTCTACGACGCACCGTTTTCGAGATATTTAACATTATGCATTTAAGCTCCAATCGAACCGTTGGTCCCATCACTATAGATCACTTTTGTCATGTGATCGTGTTCTAGACAAGTAGCGGCGGGCTGTCAGGGGGCAAAACTTTTGTCCGTTTCGCTCTACGACGTACCGTTTTCGAGATATTTGACATTTTCCATTTAAGCCCCAAAATTTCTTTTTGACTTTTAACTGTTTTTTTAGTTACTGTATTCTAGACGCTAACTATTGTGTCTACGACAGAGTCGAAAATCGGCCGTTTTGCTCTAGGACGAACTGTTTTCGAGACATTTTGCATTTAGAGCCTTATATCTCTACGTCTTAGTTTGATTAACCACACCTGTGCAGTTACGCCCATTAAGCAAGTGTCGTCACAGCAGGCTTGTTTTTAACACCAGATAGCACCTCAGCACCATCCATGGCAGTAACAAGTCTTTGTAAAAATTTTCACAATTGTCAGCCATGGCGGTTTGGCGGGAAACCACAGCCAACGCCCTAACCCCAGGTCTTCTGCATAGCGAGTTGGAGGGTACCTATGGCCAAGATGGCGTCCGACGGCCGACGCCTTAGCAACAAGGTCAAACACCTCCTTCTGCCTGGCGGGAACAACTAACGACGCCCCTTCCCTCGTGCGCTGGCCTCCCAGGTGCGGTGACGTCATCAGCTACAGGCCCACTGATTGGCTACGGATATCCGTTCCCTCATGCACTGCTCTCCCATATGCTAAGAGCAGTCACGTGACCCCCTCAGGGGCCACTCATTAGCTCGGGAGGCCGGATGACCTTGAAATTGATCTTGAACTACCACAGCCCTACTACTGCCTACTGCCATTCCTGTTGTAATTACGGCGAGTGCATGTTTCGAACTGAGCTGACACATAGGCCTACTGACGAACGGTCAAACGCACAAACGTTTTTTCACATAAATCTGGCAAGAAGCTTAGTTGAGTTACGTTTTGTTTCACTTCCATTATTGCCTTAATTGCTTGTTTATATAATTCAGATACTTTCTTTAAACTACATTTTCAGCGACAAGGGAGACGTCTCGTCAGAAACCCTCACGGCATACACCGGTATGAACAACCACAGGCCAGCATATACGACATGGTGCCACAAGAAAACATACAAATTCCTTTAAATTCCGCGCGAGCCGTGTAAAAACTCTATGTAGAAACTCCAGTCAGTTGCGCGTTTTTTTTTTGTTCCATCACTTCGTCCACAGTCCACAACGGATTCTCATCTCGTAGGCTACTTAAAACCTTCATAACAATTTGTTTGGACTTCCTACTTAATTTTCCCTCCTTTCCCCCCACTTTTATTAGCTTTAAAGTATTACACTTGTTACTCAAGCGTCACAGCATCACCCACGTGCTTTTCACGGCTGGGAGCCATCATGGATATTGTAGCCAGTACTGCCAACAGTTTTCTTGGATCCATCTTCAACGCCGTAAAAATATATACGAACTAAGCAGCAATGGAATGAACTCGAACAAAGCTTAAAAGTACACAATGCAATAAGATATCAAACTCATGTTAAATAACTACTTATTTTACTACATATACCTTCGAGAACAATAACTATCACAGAGATATACATATGAAATATAAGAGTTGGTAACGAACCCGAATAACATACAACTTGTGAAATATTTTCCATATTTCGACAGCACAAAAATTTTTAGTTGGTCAAGTCAGTTCACCAGAATATCTTACTAAACTGAGGGTGGATCCTGACTTCAGCAACAAGCAACAAACATAGGAAATATTTACCGCTGCGGAAGCCTCTCCACTGACCAGAAGTCTATCTGACATCAAAGGGACCGCTTAGGTCTTGAGTTGACTCTCAGCATAGTAACTATAGGCCTATCTGTATACTCTCTATGATCTCCTAAATGTTAAAAACTCTTGTTAAAAGAAGACTTTTCACTTTTTAAACAAAAATAATTTATTTTATATATCTTGGCTTTCGTGAGAACTCTAACACTGAAATAGCAACGGTGGATCTCATAAATCTGCTGCAAGTGTCAATAGATTATAATAATTTTGTTGGTGGGTTGTTTGTAGATCTAAAGAAGGCCTTCGATACAGTGGACCATGAAAAACCTGTTAGCCAAATTAGAGAGAGCTGGAGTTCGTGGTGTTGCTTTGAAGCGGTTTGATAATTATCTTTCTGATAGAAAACAGTACCGGTATGTAGTGCTGAATAACTGTAGGAGATCAGCACTTACGGTAACACATGGTGATCCACTGGGGTCGATATTATGGCCGATACTCTTTTTAGTCTACATCAACGACATTGCTACTTGCCGTTTGAAAGGACGTATCACACTATAAGCCAACGACACAAACATGTTCTATATTGGTTGCAATATAAACATGGTTGTTAAAGATATGCAGAACGCCTCAATACGCTGTGGACTTTGTTCCAAGCAAATATATTTACAATTAATGTACAAAAGGCTAATTATATGATAATGACAAAACAAAGTCAGCATGAAATCACACATAGTAAAATATATCTGCACAATGCTGAAGTAAAACTAGTGAGTACTGTCAAATATCTTGTGTTGGTAATTGATAGGAACTTGAACTGGACAGACCATGTTGAATATATTACTAAAAGGATTACACCTGTTGCAATCGTCTTAAAGAAGCATAGTTATCTTATCCCACATCTTCTAAAACAGATACCGTATACTACTCTTTAGTTCATAGACACTTGTAATATTTGAATGTTATCTGGATACGCTGTAAGAAGTCTGACTCGAATGAGCTATTGGTAGTACAGAATAGAGCTGCTAGAAATATACTTAATCTTCCCTACTTAACCCCTAAGCATGAATACAGAATTCAATGCAGCCATACTCGTGTATAGAATAACACATAAATCTATACACCATAACACTACATATACCTGATTTCTGACAACCATACATATAGTGCCGGGCACGCAAATGACTTTTCCTTTGTTCGTTCTTATAAATCTATTTATTCTATAAAAGAACATGTCCTGACTGACTGACTGACTGACTGATTCATCATCGCCGAGCCAAAACTACTGGATATAAAGGAATGAAATTTTGAGTATACATTTATATTACAATGTAGGTGCTCGCTATCGGAGGTTTTTTCGAAATTCTGTCGCTAAGGAGATGAAAAGGGGTGTGTATTTTTATGAGTGTATCTATATTTCAAAATTTTAAAAGTTTACAGATGTAAAAATTGGTATTTAGAATTTCCTTCAAAAATAAAGGAACACGTATTTTTTGTTCTCGGAATATCCCACTAGGAGGGGTGAAAAAGGGTGAAAAATGGGTTGAATGCCTTTAATGAGGATACTTATACCCCAGAAACTGAAGATATTACAGACATGAAAATTGGTATTTGGAATCTTCTTTAAAAATGCAGAAATGCGTGCTTGTTGTTTTTCGAAAATCCAATTAATGGGGGTAAAACAGGAGTGACAAATGGGGTGAATTTTTAGAAAGACTATATCTACAGTATATCTCAGAAACGTACAATGTTACAGACGTAAAACTGGTATTTGTAATCTCCTGTAAAAGTAAAGAAATGTGAGCATGCCTACAGCATATCTCAAAAACTTAACATGTCACAGAACTGAAATGGTATTTTTATCTCCATTAAAAATAAAGAAACACGCATTTTTTGTTTTCGGAAAAACCACTTGGGTTGGAATAAAAATGACTGAAAAATGGTTTTAATTATCTTTATTAGAATAATGATATCTCAAAAACTGAAGATGTTACAGGAGTGATATTTGGTATTTGGAATAGATAGATAGATAGATAGATAGATATGATTTATTTTAACTGGCAAAGTTAGGGACACGATTCCCTGTCTTACACTTAACCAGTGAAATACGTAATTAACATAAAATATATGACATACTGAATAAATGAAAAAAGAGACTGAAACAAATTACTACGGTACTATGCTATCCTGCTGTACATAATAATAACTATTATAATACACAATATAAATTAACATTTCGCTTCCTACGAAGAAATTAACATACAACAAAGAACGAATTACAATTTCAATAATAATAATAATAATAATAATAATAATAATAATAATAATAATAATAATAGTGTTTAATAGACTCCGTTGTAGGTTTCGAGAGTTTCTCTGAACGCCTATCATTTCTGCATTTAGGATGTGGAAACAAAACGTACACATTAATCAATGCCCACGCCCCGACCAATGAAGACAACCGAAGAAAAGCAGACAAAGTTGATAGTTTTTGGGAGGAATTGGAAGATCAGATCTCCCGGATTCCCGAAAGAAATGTGAAGGTATTAATGGGGGACTTCAATGCTCGGATAGGAAGAGAGAAAAAGTTCAGAAAAATAGTAGGGGAATATCCGGCACACAGGCGGACAAACAGGAATGGAGAGAGGCATATTGAGTTGTGCCGAGCCTTTAATTTACAACTCATGTCAACTAAATTCAGACACTTGCCAAGAAAACAAAAAACGTGGAGATCTCCCAATCCGATTCTGGGTGAATTCCAAATTGACCATGTGGCGATCTCTAAACAAGCGCAAAAAGAAATCATGAACGTGAAAGTATTACGAGGTGCCCAAGTTGATTCTGATCATTATTTAACCAAAATAAAGATGAGACTTCTCCCAGTCAGGAAAAGACGAAAGGAGAAAAGAGTACCAAGATACGATGTGGGAAGGTTAAAACTTAGTGAGGAAATAAAGCATCAATACCAAAAAGAGCTGGAAAACATGAATTCAGTAAATTGGGATGACATTCGAGACAATATTAAACATGCTGCAAGTAAAACCATTCTCTTGGCGAAACGAAAGAAACGTGAATGGTGGAATGAAACATGTGAAGATGCACTCTTGCGCAGAATGGAGGCATGGAAGAAATGGAGTTCCACCAGAAGGAACTGTGACTTGATTGCCTTCAGAGATCAAAGAAAATTGACAGCACAAACTTTCAGGCAAGCGAAAAGACAATATGAAACAGATCAGCTGAAGAAGACCTCAGAAGATTTCCAGAAAAATAACACCAGAAATTTCTATCAGACCTTTAAGTCACGGTTAAAAGGATATAAATCACCTGGTCTATGTTTTGAGGATGAAGAGGGTAAACTAGGAATGAACAATAAGGAAAACTGTCAAATTCTCGCCAGATATTTCAAAAGATTACTGAATTGCGACGGTCCACAAGAAAGACTGGCAATTAAGCGACCGCAGGTAACAATGCCAGATTCAAAGCCACCTGACGAACGTGAGGTATCCAAAATCATCCAGGAGCTAAAAAAGAACAAGGCAGCAGGTGAAGACGGTATTGTGGCAGAACTGCTCAAAATGGGAAATGCAGAATTAATCTCATCATTGACCCATTTATTTAAAATTATTTGGGAAACGGAAAGAATTCCAGAAGACTGGCTAACTGCTTTAATACATCCATTACACAAAAAAGGGAACAAGAAGGATGTCAATAATTATAGAGGAATTTCGCTGCTTTCGGTCCCATATAAAATGCTGTCTAAAGCCCTTCAAAGCAGGGTTGAAGAAAGACTCGATGAAGAACTGGGCGAGTACCAAGCTGGATTCCGGAAAGGCAGATCATGCGCTGAGCAGATTTTTAATCTCAAGAACATCATAAAGTACAAGATGCTGGGACGAAGCAAATATGTTGTAGTCTTCGTGGATTTTAAGAAGGCCTACGATTCGGTAGATAGAGAGACGTTATTCGGAATACTGGAAGAATTTGGTGTGGACAGTAAAACAAGGAATATCATCAAACAGACACTTACCAACACCAAGTCAAAGGTCAAGTTCATGGGTGAAATATCGGAGTCCTTTGAAGTCAAGACAGGTGTGAGACAAGGGGATGGACTCTCACCAATTCTCTTTAACTGTGTCTTGGAAAAGGTGATAAGGAAATGGAAAGAAGGAATCCCAGACAAAGAAGCATTCCGTATTGGAAGAGGGGCAGGTGCTATACGGATAGACTGCCTGGCATATGCTGATGATATCGCAGTCTTTGCCAGTGACATAGAAATAGCAAAGAAAAGAGTGGAACAACTCTATAGCATAGCAGAAATGACTGGACTGCAAATATCATACAGTAAGACTGAATTTATGACCAACATCAAAGAGGCTCCCCAAATGTTAAAGTTGAAAGAGGGGAAAGTCAAAAGAGTAAAGAGCTTCAAGTATCTTGGAGAAATAGTTCAAGAGAATGGATCAGAGAAGCTAGCTCTGATAGAACGAACGAGAAAAATGGAAACAGCGTATCATCTCACTAGAGACATCTACAACAAGAAAGCTTTGTCATATGGAGCCAAATTAAGACATCTGGACACAGTCATCAGACCTGAATGCTTATACGCAGCAGAAACATTGGACATGATTGGAAAGGGAGATCTAGAGAACATCAGAAAGAAAGAGAGGAAAATGCTCCGGAAGATCTTGGGCCCGAAAATGAAAGGTGGGGAGAGGAGACTTAGACCCAACAAAGAACTATACCAGAAGACAGAGGAAGTCGTCGTTTTGATGAAAAAGCGAAGGCTTCAATTTTATGGACATCTACAGAGAATGGACACCAACCGACTGACAAAAAGGATTTTCAGCTTCTTCAGTCTAAGGAAGACGGAACCAAAATGGTTTCGGGAAGTAAGGACCGACCTAGCCAGGATAGGAGTAGAAAAAGAGGACGTACTGGACAGAAACAAATTTAGACAAAAAGTGAAGGAGTTCAAGGGTTTTCAGGAGACTGGGGAAGAACTTGTGAAGAAGAAGAAGAGAACCTACACAGAAGAACAGAAGAAAGAAGTCAGTGCAAGGATGAAGAAGTACTGGCAGAATGTGAAGTCAGGACTGGTGAAAAATAACGTAAAGACTGTAAAACGTGGTCCATAGATGGCCTGAACGATAATTAATAATAATAATAATAATAATAATAATAATAATAATATAGATAAACCTACTAATATTTACAATTAATTTGTCCAATTCCAGAAATATATCACATTGACGAATGTTACAGTTTTCCTCTGTTTACTGTGGGTGAAAAACATTGCAAAATGGGGATAGGGATAAGGATAACTATGCAGGAAACAACAGCTGAGTACTTTCTAACACTATTGAATAATATTAATAATAATAATGATAATAAAGAATAATAATAATAATAGTCTAATAATGATAATAATAAGAAGGAGAGGAAGAAGAAGAACCATAGGGAGAAGAAGAAGAATGACCAGAAGAAGAAGACTGTCACACTACGAGCTCGTTGCATAGAGATATTTTGAACACATACTTTTAAATCTTCCGTGGTTTGATATCCCTCTGACCTCCTGCGGATGGAAGTTCCATTCACGGCTGGCCACAACATGAAGGAATTGTTGTAGGTTGAGGATTTATGCTTAGGAATAGCGAGCAATGTCGAGCTCAGCGCTCTGGTGTTTTTATCATGGTGTTCAGAAAGGCTATGAAATCGTTCATACAGGTAAGATGGGGATTGTAAGGTAAGGAATCGGTGCAATGAAGTCAGGGTATGCAGCTTGCGTCTGTCTTCAAGGCGTAGCCATCCGAGGTCGACGTAAGATTGGGTAACATGATCTGAAAATTTCAGATTACATATAAATCTTACACAGGCATTCTGTGCACGTTGTAGTTTATCTCGAAGCTCGGTTTTCACATCTTTGTAAACTACGTCACAATAATCGAATATTGGAAGAACGAGGGTTTCAACTAATTTCTTCTTTAAACTGAACGGAAAAGTAAATTTGAAATTTTTTAATGTGTGCAACGTAGCAAAAACTCGTCTACTCACAGATATTATCTGATCCGTCCAAGAGAGGTGCTGGTCAATGGTTACTCCGAGAATTTTTACGCTCTTGCAAAAGGGCAAAACTTGATTTAGAAGTTGTACGTCGGGGATGGACATGCGGAAATTGTCGGAAATAAGTCTTGGGTGGGCAATTACTATAGTTAGAGACATTTTTGGGTTCAAAATAAGTCCATGCTGGTATGACCATTTACTTATGGCTTCTAGATCCATGTTAATTTTCTCGATTGCTGTCAAAACGTCTGTTGGTTTTGCATGGATGTACAATTGTACGTCGTTAGCATAGATGTGACGTTTACAATGTGTCAGCTGTTTAGCTAGGTCGTTGATATAGAAAGAAAATAGCAAAGGAGCAAGGGTTGACCCTTGTGGGGCACCTCTTTTTTACATATTGCCACGAAGAAAATGCACCTTGATTGATGACACGTTGTTGACGTTCGTGTAAATAAGCTCCCAACCATCTCAGAGTACTGTAGGAGAACCCTAGGTGATAAAGTTTGGATAGGAGCAACTCATGGTCTACAGAGTCAAATGCTTTGCTGAAGTCCAATAATACTAGGATAGTCAGTTTTTGCTCATCAATAGCCTGTCTTATATCGTCAGTCACGCTTAGTAAGGCAGTACATGTACTGTGATTGCGTCGGCAACCTGACTACTGTGGGTCTAATATGTCGTGGTCATTGAGATAGTTGGTGATTTGATTATGCACAATGTGTTCGAGTCCCTTGGCTACTATTGACAGTATATTTATAGGTCTGTAGTCACTGTTTAGTCTAGGAGATTTTGTTTTAGGTAAAGGATACACCAGGGCCATTTTCCAGACAGTGGGAAATACACTATTTTGAAGGGAGAAATTGCATATGAATGTCAATACTGGAATAATAGCGTCGATAATTTTCTTTAGCATTATAATACATATATTGTCCACCCCTGTGGATTTAGTTTTAATTCGCATGATAGCCGCTTTCACTTGAAGGGGTGAGACATGACTAAAATATAATTTGTCTCTGCCTAAGGGTGGTGTGTTGCAATTTGCACACAAAAGATTTTCTTTTGCTTCTTCGTTTAATTGTACATGGGAGGATACGAAGTAATTATTCAATTCATCAAGAGAAACTTCTAAATCGTCTACCTTGTCCGGTTTATTTAATCCAAAATGGCAGACTGACTTCCCTAAAGTAGTGGATCTTACGTCAGGTTTTATAAGGTCATGGGCGTACCGTAGTCGAGCGTTTCTTACTGTCTGAGTCGTTTTATTACGTACGGTAGTCATTTGTAATAGATAAAGTTTTCCTCTGTCGGGTAATGTTTATATTTCCTATGAGCTGCATCCCGCTTAGCCATCATTGCTCTAATATCATCATTTAGCCACGGGGAGAGTCTTTTACAGACGCGTGCTGATCGTATAGGGGCATGTTTGTCAAAAATATGTAGTATCATGTTATTGAAAGTGGTGACCATGTCGTCAATATTAGTTTCATGAGTTATCTCCTGCCACGGCATCGAAAAAGCGTCTTCCAATAATTTTTCGTTGTTAATACGGCTATAGTCTCGGTAAGTCACGTACTTAGGTTTATGTTTAGGGCATTGCAGTGCGTAAGACATAAAGATGATGTCATGGGCTGACAGTCCGGGAGCAGATGTCTGGCCGTGATGTAATACTCTGTCAGGGTTGTTCGTTATTATTAGGTCCAGTAGTGTGTGTGAAGTTTTAGTGTGGTGAGTGGGAGAAAGTGGGAGGACCGCCATGCTGCATGCCTGAAACGTATTCAATAAATGGGTGGCTTCGGAAGAATCTGGATCTAGAAGGTTTGTATTAAAATCTCCCATCATTATAAAATGTTCGTACATAGGTAACAATCTGTTAATATCAGTCTCTAAGTCATTCAGACGGCGAGCTTTAGGCGGTTTGTATACTACACCTACCAAGCATTTCACAGTAGCGACCTGTATCTCTATGAACATGTACTCCGGTTTACGTTCGTACTGTTGAGGCGACTGACAGATAATTTGAGGTTTCAAGCGCGAAGAAACAAAAGCACAGACCCCACCTCCCCCTTTGCCAAGTCTGTTATTCCTCAGTAGGCAGTAGCCAGGTAATTCAAGATTCTTAGCTTGATGTTGGACTTTCAACCAACTTTCACTGCATAAGATGATATCAGAGGACAGTGGAATGAAGATCGCTTTTAGTTCATCTATACGAGTTTGAGAAACTAAACTCTGGGCATTAAGGTGACATATGTGAAGTGCGCTTTTATGTCTATTTAGAGCTGACTGGAGAATGTGTGTTGTAGCTTCAAGGGGTGGTGTTCGGGTCAATGGGCTAGCAGGCAGACAGGTTGAAGGGATGGGCGGGGAAGGGGAAGTGTGACAAGGAAAAGTATTGCAATGGTCAGAAGGATTACTGCTGTTAGTGGTAAGCATTGCCAATTGCTAAAATGAAAACTAACTAGAAGTAGAACACAGCATGCGAATACATCCAATGAATAATCAGCCATTTACGTATTTTAGATAGCTAAATTGTCTATAATAATAATAATAATAATAATAATAATAATAATAATAATAATAATAATAATAATAATAATAACGTGCAACAGCAGATTACGCGTACAGAATAACTCGAGTAGGAGCTTATTCTACATAGTGTAGATGTTAGATCTATGTAGACTTAAATACGGGGGCCTGATTTAAATTAGAACCAGTTAGGAAAGAGATTAGAGAGTAAGTCAATCGACAGATGGTAGGATAAGAAGACAGATAAGCTAATCGATATTTAGATCAATTAATACGGTAAATGGATGGATAGGTAGATAGACAGATGATAGATAGATAGATAGATAGATAGATAGATAGATAGATAGATAGATAGATAGATAGATAGATAGATAGATAGATAGATAGATAGATAGATAGATAGATAGATAGACAGACAGATAGATAGATAGATAGATAGATAGGTAGATAGATAGATAGATAGATAGATAGATAGATAGATAGATAGATAGATAGATAGATAGATAGATAGATAGATAGATAGATTGATTGATTTTCATAAACTAAATAAAAAGATAGCTTCTCGGCTGTGACTTACGGTAAAGGATGGGAGTAGACTCACATTGTCAAGTGATAAAGCAGCACAGCAACAGAACCTTATGCCATAGGAAGTTCCTCTAACTGGCAAACTCTTAATTTCATCCCGTCCGCCTTCTTGATTATGATGTCTCCTGAATCAGTCCAAGTGTTTGTAAGTCAAAAACGCTGGATTGCTGTCTTCAAAATGGACATTCTGACAGCCGTAAGATCTTCACGGATTGTTGTAGATGAACCTTTCAGTTCCCTTTTTTCGTGAAGACGTCCTGCCGTGAGCGATAAGACACAAATTTCACTAGGATAAGTCGTGTTTTTCCTGGAGATCGACGTCCTACTCTGTGACACCTATCGATGTCATTAAGTCTCACATCTGCACCTACTGCTTTGCACATGTTGAGCACTAGTTCATCGCAGATTTCGTTCGAACTTTCAGGAATGCCGAAAATTCTTACATTATTTCTCCTGCTATATTGCTCCAATGAATCACACTTAGCGTCCATATCCTCCTTCAGTTCGCGGATTTCCGCCTCCTTCTTATCAAGTTTTTCAGTTAACTCTGACAACGCTTCGATATTAAATTGTAAACTTTTTTCAAGTTCTTTTATGACCACTTCTGTTATGCGAGTCGAAATGGCCTGCACAATTTTTTCAAGGAAGCTGTCCGAGTTAATGAAGTCGTCCAGCGCGCACTTCACGAGGCGGTCTACGTTGGCAGCACTGGTAATGGCTGGGCTTCCAACTCCGTTGTTTCGGCGACCCATTTTTTTTACAATGCGAATTTGGAAGAAAAGGAAGATCAAAACTAACAAAACGTGTGTGTATATTGATTGGTGAATACAAATGTAACACTTCCGCAAATTTTTGTCACTTTCACTGCTGTATAACACCTTCAAATCGCTTGATTACTGTGGAGCCTCACTCACTCACGTCTGTCACCAAGCATGGACGTAGCATGGGAATCTCCTTTAAAATAAAGAAATACGCATTTTTTGTTTTAGGAAATCCACTTAAATGGGTGGGGGGGGGAATTGAAAAATTAATTGTATTATTTGTATGAAGATACTATTATCTCAAAAACGAAACATGTTGCAGACGTGAAAATTGGTATTTGGAATCTTCTTTAATAGTAAAGAAATAAGTATACCTTTGATTTCGGAAAATCCAATGAAGGGAGCTGGTGAAAAAATACATGGACGTATATTTTCATTAAAGACTTTTATGCCTTTCAGCGTTCAGTCTGCAAGCCGCTGTGAATTTACTATACGTCGCCACAATAATCTATTTGCAACTAGTGCTATGGCCTCATTTACTTCTATACCTCTTATCCTTAAATCGTTAGAAACTGAGTCTAACCATCGTCGTCTAGGTCTCCCTCTACTTCTCTTTTACCCTCCATAACACAGTCCATTATTCTGCTAGGTAACCTACCCTCCTCCATTCACCTTACATCACCCCACCACCGAAGCCGGTTTATGCGTATAGTTCATCCATCGAGTTCATTCCTAACTTAGCCTTTATCTCCTCATTACGAGTACCTTCCTGCCAATGTTGCCACCTGATTGTATGAATAAGATATCCTGAGTCCACCCAGCTTTCGCTCCCGTAAAGCATAGATGGTCTGAAAACAGACCGATGTACAGATAGTTTCGTCTGGGTGCTGACTTGCTTCTTACAGAATACTATTGATCGCAACTGCGAGCTCACTGCGTTAGCTTTACTACACCTTGATTCAATCTCACTACATTACCATCCTCGAAGAACACACAACCTAAATACTTGAAATTATCGACCTGTTCTACCTTTTTATCACGAAACTGACATTCAGTTTTGTTGAATTTCTTACCTACTGACATAAATTTAGTCTTCGAAAGGCTAATTTTCATACCATACTCATTGCACCTATTTTTAAGTTCCAGGATATTAGACTGCAGGCTTTCGGCACAATCTACCATTAAGACCACGTCGTCAGCATAGCCCAGAGTGCTTACTACATTTCCACCTAACTGAATCTCTCCCTGCCACTTTAAACCGTTCAGCAGATAATCCATGTAAACTACGAACAGCAAAGGTGAAAGATTACCGTCTTTTCTAACCCCTGTAAGTACCCTGAACCAAGATCTCATTTTACCATCGATTCTCACTGAAACCCATTTGTCAATATAAATGCCTTTGATTGACTTTAATAATCTACCTTTAATTCCATAGCCCGCCAGTATGGCGAACATCTTTTCCCTCGGTACCCTACCATATGCTCTCTCTAGATCTACGAAATATAAACACAACTGTCTATTCCTCACGTAACATTTTCATTTACCTGGCGCATACTAAAAATCTGATCCTGACATCCTCTCTGTGGTCTGAAACCACTCTGGCTTTCATCCAACTTCCTCTCAACTACTGATCGCACCCTCCCTTCCAAGATGCCAGTGAATATTTTGCTTGGTATATTAATCAATGAGATAACTCTATAGTTGTTGCAATCCTTCTTGTTCTCTTGCTTATAGAGAGGTGCAATTACTGCTTTAGTCCAATCAGAAGGTACCTTTCCAACACTCCATGCTAATCCTACTACTCTAAGAAGCCCTGCCTTCTCACTATACTTCACCATTTCAGGTCTAATTGCATCTATTCCTGCTGCCTTATGACAATGGAGTTTATTTACCATCCTTTCCACTTCCTCAAGCGTAATTTCACCAACATCGTTTTCCTCCTCCCCATGAGCTTGGCTGATCGCAAGACCATCATCTCCAATGATTCCCTGAGATCTATTATGAGTTCACCTGAATTACTCAAAACACTGTTCATTTCCTTTTTCTCTCCCTTCCTAAGATTCTTTATTACTGTCCAGAAAGGTTTCCCAGCTGCTTGACCTAGCCTTTCCATGTTATTACCAAAATTCTCCCAAGACTTCTTTTTGGATTCAACAACTATTTGTTTAGCCCTGTTTCTTTCACGTACGTACAGATCCCTGTCTGCCTCGGCCCTTGCTTGTAGCCATTTCTGATAAGGCTTCTTTTTGCGTTTACAAGCTCCTCTCACTTCATCATCCCACCCAGATGTTCGCCTTTTCCCATCTTTACATACAGTTATTCCCAGGCATTCCCTTGCTGATTCTATTACAGCATCCCTGTATGTCACCCATTATCTTTCTACTGTATATCCTGAACCTGCTTACTGTCTACTGTTCGAAACTTCTTACTAATCATATCCATGTACTTCTTTCTAATCTCCTAGTCCTGGAGATTTTCTACCCTTATTCGTTTGCAGACAGATTTAACTTTCTCTACCCTAGGCCTAGAGATACTTAGTCCACTACAGATCAGATAGTGGTCTGTAACATCGAAAAATCCCTGGGAAACTCGTACATTCCTGACAGATTTCCTGAATTCGAAGTCGGTTAGGATATAGTCTATTACGGATCTGGTGGCCCTAGCCTCCCATGTGTAGCGGTGATTAGCCTTATGCTTGAAAACTGTATTCGTAACAGCTAAACCCTCCTGGCACAGAAGTCCAGCAAACGCTTCCCATTCCCATTAGCTTCCATATCTTCCACACATTTACCAATCACCCTTTCGTATCCTTCAGTTCTATTTCCAACTCTCGCATTGAAATCGCCCATTAGCGCTATTCTATCCTTGCCGTTGACCCTGACCACGATGTCATTCAATGCTTCATAAAAACTTGTCAACTTCATCCTCATCTACGCCCTAAGATGGTGAATACACTGAGACAATTCTCGTCCTAATTCCTCCAACTGCCGAATTTACCCACACCATTCGCTCATTTACGTGCCTAACAGAGACTATGTTGCGTGGAATGGTATTCCTGATAAACAGCCCTACCCCATACTCTGCCCTTCCCAAGTACAATTTATAATCTCCTATCTCTTCCTCGTTATCTCATCTTAACCGTATATCACTTATTCCTAGCACATCCAGATGTATCTTCTTTGCTGACTCAACCAGTTCTACTTTCTTTCTTCCATAAGACCCATTAATATTAATAACTCCCCATCGAATTCCATTTCGTTCGCCAAGTTGTATCCAAGTAGTCCCTCGCGTCTCAAATGGAAGTGGGTACCCCGTTACTCCCATAGGTCCGAGGCTTGCTTAAAATTCTCTGAGCTGGGTAAATTCATGAAGCAGGATGCTACCCTACTTACACATAGTCCAAGTAAGGATCTCTCCTCTAACGGGTTATGGACCACCTGTAGATTGTATAGTCCTAGCCGCGTGAGCACAAGGAGGGCCATGACCCAGAATGTGTCCGAGATGCCCACTCCCATTCCATAGCAACTGGTATCTCCACTCTCAGGACCGCTTACTAGGCCACTCAGCCATTGTGCATGGTTCACCAACTAGGAAGTGACTACTGTAACCCACACCATGAATCATAATTGAAATAATTGAAAAATTAATTGAATTAATTGTATGAGGATACTTACATCTATTACAAACAACAGTTGTTACAGACGTGAAAATTGGTACTTTGATCTCGTTTAAAAACGAAGACAACGCATTTGGGGGAAAAATCATCTTGGGGGCGGGGTTGAAAAAGAGTTGAATTTCTTTTATGAGAGCACATATATAGTTTAATGGAGGTATGTGCAGTGAATTCAAAGATGAAGACGTATAGCTTAGAGGATTACGGGGGTATGTGTTTGGAATGGTGATGTGTGCTTATGGGAGGCTTTATTAATAGTATGATGATATTCAGTGGATGGAGTTTGTATGATCAATTTACTGGTAAGTGGAGTGCTGGAGATGTGTACATAGTTGAGAAGGTAGAATTTTAACCTGGAAGTTAAGTATGCCCAGGTTATAACGAAGAGTATTGAGTTGGTGAGTTAGTGGAATAGGTGAATTATGTGGTATTTTGCAAATGTAGAGGCCTTATTGATTGTGATATGAGTGTACTTGAATACAGTGAGAGTAGGACAGTGAACAAGGAATGCGAAGCAAGTAGCTGAGTAAACAAGGACACGTGCTGAGTATGTTGAAACACGAAATCGGCGGTTCTTGCAGCAACGATCTGTTGTGACTGATATGTGTAGAATGCAGGGAGAGAGTAGGGCTCGATTAGTCTTATTTAAGGTATCAAATTAGTATATTGTGACACTTCATGGACGCGTATGGTTATAAATAATAATTTTTTTAATAGGTCTTAGCAAGAATTCAGTGGTTTGCACAAGACTCCACTCGATGGCATGGCCCTTCGACGAGAAAGCGGTTACAAACTCTCAATAGTGTTGCGAGCTGTTTGTGCATACCTTACGTAAAAAAAATTCTCCCCTTCGAATTGGTGCTCTTTTCTCCGTCTGCTGTTACGAACTGTCGGCTTCCCGGCTGCTTGTACTAATGCTGACACTGCTCGCCTGCATGGCGCATCCACTCTGACGTCACGCCTATAGTATGTTCTCGATCTACCCCGCTGGCATATATATATATGGCCTTGTGTCGTTCATTCGGCAGGTCAGTTGTGGTATAACCTTGTTAAAGACAGTGGGAGCTGGAACTCTGTACACGGCTGGACCGTGTCCATTTTACTTGTAAACTTCGTGCTGGACTTCTGTCAAGGGTGAGCAGACACTGTTTCTTTCTATCATTTAACGTGCCCTACCTTGCTATACTTGGGCTTCGCGGTAGTAACGAAAATTGAACTTTGGTCCCTTCAGGACACATCTGAGTATTCGTGCAGCGCAAATGTTCTGCCTTTTGGACATTTATATTCCTAAAATGTGGTGTAAATGGTGTACTGGACATCTGATCTAAAATTCTAGCCCATACACATTCCTACCTTCTGAGATGAACTTTTGCATCGCGTCTGTTAGTGCTGGGGACTTGGCGGCTTGATCCTTATCCTATCCCATTCCTCCGTTTCTTATTTCCTTGTTTTCTTTTCTTATCCCATCTATCTGTTAACTTTGCGTAAAAATGGTGCTTGCTCAAAAGATATGGTCTGCTAATTTAATTTGTATGTTCATCGGTTAGCTTCAATTTTATTGTCGCTTCTGCGCATGCATGTGTGTTTTAATCCCTTCTGGGATCACTTGTAAGAATTCCTATTTTTTTTCTAATCTACCAAAAGGATCACTCCCTGGATTGGAGATTGGTTTATTTGTGTTCTGAATCTCTAGAATTGTTTGGCATGAGGTTACATTTTTTGATGTCCTATTGTAAACATTGCATCAATTTGTGAGCTTATCTAGCAAGTGTATGACACTACCAACTTTGTATTCTACTGGCACGAGCCTGAAACTTTATTTGATGTACCTCCCTTCTAGCGTATTGTGCAATATAATGCAAAGAAACTTATTTCAGAATCTATGGGTTCCCTCCCCCTTTTTCTCTTTCCCCTAATTGAAGTGTCGGAACATATGTCCAAAGATTGTAGTGATTGGTGCTTAGGAATTCGATTATGACGATGTAATCAAATTTTGTATCACCTACGTGTTTTAAAATCAAACTTAATGCTTTTATTACGCCATATGCTGGTTCATACTATTTGTTCTGATGTAAAGATAATTTGTTACCCGTTTGAGATTGGTATAATATATTTGTTATTTTCAAACGTGTTTTCCAAAATTCTCTTTCACGAGTTCCTTTCCCCTATTACTTCTGTTTTCACGTGTACCTACCACGGCAATTCTCTTGGGTAGCGGCCCTTTAACTTCTTTATGCACATGTATGGAGTTCTGAATTGCACTGTTTACGGTAATGTTGGCACGATGTATTGATCTGTTATATTCTCATGTTGCACGCTTCTCGGCACTCTGCGCGCTTGTGTACTGTCAGTTCTGAGTACTTTGATATCTTGTTGTCTAGCATCCCGATCAAGGGCACTCTCCTAAAAACAAATCTCAATTACAACGCTATTTCTAGCAAGTTGATAGTAAGCAAAGACACTATCAAGTACAAAGAGCGTTACAATAGTTAATCAAAAACTGACGATTCCACATCTTATCTCATTACTCTAGGTTCTTATATACCATGCAAGAAATGATAACCGCAATAAAAATTTGGAAGGACATTAAATTTAATAACGAATTCTAATTAAATATAATTATAATAATCTGAATAAGCAACACCTTGGAAGATACTCTCACGTAAATCCTGTCATACTCTGTTAAATCAAAGTCTTTCTTGAAAGAATTATTCAACACTGAATTCAAATGTTACAGTAACTCATTACACTCTCCGAAACTTCATCAAAAAAATTATTAATCACTTGAAAGGAAATCAGTTAATTGAGTCTTTCACTTCCTCTTAACTGTTTGTTCATTCAACTATAATTCACTTTCATCCGTAGCTTGTCTTCCCTGTTCTATCTGTTTCATCCAATAAATATCTAGCTAGCTAATAATAACTTGAATTCCCTAACGGTCTTTCAACATAAATATAGAATCATCTCTAATGAACAACCATAATGTAATTATTCCATAATTGAATGATCACATGCCCTCATTCATCTGGATGCTCCGCATCGCCGCACCTGAAAATCAACCACTAACTACTGACATGTTAAATAATCCAATGCCAGAAGATCGGCACTGCGCTAGCCCCTCTCCATGATTCTGAAAATAATGCTAATGCACGAATAGCTACCTCAAGCAATACTACAAATATCAATTCATAATGACAGGTGACATAGACCACAAATAATTCTATCTACCGTTCAAGTGTAATAATTGTCGAAGATCCTACCTACATATCCGCTCGCCTGTTCCACTATTTATGTCATGCCAAAACTCAAACCGTGACTATTCATATGCTCTCAACGTAATCTCTTCGAAATGCTTACAATTTCAGTAATAAATACATCACTTGCTTATCCGACACTTAACATACGCGGCGAACATATCACTCAATAAACCATCCTATCACATTGACTATCTCGAAGAATAAATCTACCATCGTAATAAATAATCCAACAAATCTCATTCACAAACATATCGCACTAAATCATAACTTCAGACGATCCTACTCTTGTTTTACACCATCATAATATGCACCGCATCAAATCATTACCTAAATAAACAAGCAAAGGAAATCGAAGAGCCTAATTTATGCATACGAAACATCACTTAATTCCTACTGAATAAACACATAACTACACTCTGCGAGCTATTCATATAAAGGACCACAACACCAATTATCACACCCATATATATCCGAAAACTTACCTGCAACGCTCGAGATTATCCTACAATTAAATTCCACGATTATTCCATCAGTGGAGGAGCAATGAATGAACGTGATTGGGCCTAACCCTATTAGTTACAGACGGCAAGTGAAATTCTATCACATGAGCGGTCGGACAACACATCACTAAATTAATAACAACTGACCCATTAGGTTATCCAAGTTATTCCTTTAAAATCACCTGTGTGATATTAACATCTATTCCTACAATAAGCTGCTACAAACAGAGCAAGGACAGACAATGTACAGGTACTCATCGTTTGAAGATCCAGTCGTTCATCCCATCATGTTAGCAGTGGTATCCTGGTCATCTGTTCATGTTATCTCGGACATTTCAGCAGAGCTCAGATCCATCAGGGACCCTGCCAGTTTAAGCGTACATCTCCACTTTGTTATTGTCTTGGTTCATAATTGTGGACAATCTTACTGGTTCCAACCCTGAAACTTGCATAAGATTCGTTGAACAGAGTTTATACAGATCTTATAATTCAACTTTCATTTGTTAACACTTCCCTGCATATGTCAATGCTATATGACCAATTATTGATCTTATTAACGCTATATGGCCTTCAAATTCAACAGATTTTCTTAGTTTTTAAACGTATATCAGAGCTATCCTCAATATTGGGTTGCTAACTGCTTTCTTCATACATGTATTGTCAGAAAAAAAATTCCATTTTAATTATCTTACAATAATAAAAGATTCGCTTTTCATAATCCATAGAACTACCATATTATAATTTCCATCACACCTGATTTTGACATTTGAGAAACTTGTTACCGCAGTCGCTCTTTTTATTTGCAGAACCTCACAAAGGAAAACAGCCTACAATTATTCACTATTCTAGCCGTTGCCTACGCTATAATACAAGGCCTGGAAATAGAGCCCGTAAAACGCTATAGAAGTGGTCACACTGCAGTTCATTGGCGGGCCGTTAGGATCGCTACCTTGCCCCCTGTTTACCAGGTTCGCGCCTTTAAACGTGTGTATTGAGTTGGTTGTGAATGTGTGTAATCTTGTGATAATAAGCACTCGCAGGTTCAATCATGGTTTATTGCTGTGTTCCTTATTGTCATTCACGACAAATTAAAGGTAGTGGAATTTCATTTCACAAGTTTCCAGTGAATAGTGCTTTGAAAGAACGGTGGCTTGTTGCTATATCTCGCAGAGGAGACAAGCCGGGATCTCTCTGGGTTCCTACAGAAAAATCGAAGGTGTGCAGTAAACACTTCAGAGAAGAAGACTTTAGTGTAAGTACATCTAAAAAGACGCTCCTGCCTAATAAAGTCCCTTCAGTTTTTACAGAGTTCTCCAAACACAAACAAGTCACTTTAAAATGTAGGAAGGCTCCTAAGAAAAGACAGCTTGAAAAACGGACCGTGAAAATGAGTATATAAGAAATAAGAGAAAATGTGTGGAACAATCGGATTCTCCTGTGCCTGATAATACTGGAGAATCTGACCTGATAAATGTAGGCACCACAATAGTAGGTACACAGTTTTCTCCCGTCCTAAAATCAACAGTACCAAAATACATTACCAGGAAATTAAAGAAGGAGATCAGAAGAAATAGAAAGCACGTGACAATTATTCAGAGGTTGCGCGTAAAAATTCGTGACTTGGAAGCAGAACTTAGTAAGGTAAAGAAGGATCCTGGAAATCTTGCAAGTCGAGTTTCTAAAATTCAGAAGAAAGCTGAGGGAGGTAATATGAAAGCAAACTTTTTGTTAGAACAACTTCAGAGCTTTGGAAAAAAGAAATGTAAATACCAGGAGACTACAGTTAAAATTTGTGTACTATTATCTTCCAGGTCGCCAACTGGTTATCGGCTTCTCAGAACACTCGATATTTTGCATCTTCCTCATCCAAGAACGTTGAAATTGTATGTTGGATACTCAAAAGGGGAGACCGGCATAACTTCGCTAACTAAAGCCCGATTACTGGTAGAAAAACTGTCGTTGGTGAACGATAACGAAAAGGTTGGTTCCCTTATAATAGATGAAATGTCCATAAAGCCGAAACTTATGTATGACAGGAAATTAGATATGTTTATTGGACTGAATGACATTGACATTGACGCTCTTGGAATCGAAGATAGGTTGGCCAATAAACTACTCTGCATTTTGTTCAAGGGACTTTCTACATATTACAGAATACCGGTGTCTTTCTATTTCACTTCATCCATTACGGGCTCACAACTTGCAAAATTAACCTTGGATGCGTTAAATGCTGTTGAAGTGTGTGGTTTCAGAGTGATCAGAACTGTGACCGACAAGTCTCAGGTAAATGTTTCGATGTTCGAAACATTATGTGGAGGAAGCATTACGCATGAGATACAACATCCAGCTGATAAAACTAGGCCTCTGTTCCTAAGTTTCGATCCCAGTCACGTCATAAAAAACGTGCGATCCCAACATTTGTCACGAGACTTTTTTGTAAACAATGCTATCGTGACCGGCGATCATTTGAGAGTTCTTTTCAAACTCCAGAAATCTTCAATTATGAACCCGGTGAGGAAACTAACCAGAAAAGTAGTTTATCCTACAAATTTGGAGAAAATAAATGTAGCAAGAGCCAAAATTGTATTTTCCCCTGAAACAATCGCTGGTTTGAAGGGTATGGAGGTGGTTTGTCCCGAGAGCATTAAAGACAGGAACAGTTTAAAAGAAACAATTTCTTTCATGGAGCACTTTATGAAGTGGTTCGATGCCCATGATGTCTGCAACACCTCATATGGGACATATTCCAGGAATGAGAACAAACTGGCATTTTTCAGCATTGAAGATGAACGCCTCAGTTGGTTAATAAATGATTTCCTGTCATATATCAAGAACATTCAAATGCATCCAGAGAAAGAGAAAAGATTCACGAGGGAAACGTATCAGGCGTTGGTCTTGACTACCCAATCCACTGTGGCCTGCGTAAAATACCTCATAAGTATAAATTTTCATTATGTCTTGACGAGGAATCTAACAAGCGATGATATCGAGCTTTTCTTTAGCCACCTACGACGCAAAGCTGGATACAATGACACAATGGATGCAAGGTCATGCCTTAACGCAATCGAAACAACGCTCCATACAGGAATTATTGCGGCATCAAAACATGGCAATGTTGAGCTGAGGGATGAAAATAAGATCCGCAACGTACGAACCAGTTTACTACAACCAAGAATGTGCCAGATGGATGAAAGATATAGAAGGAATGAAAGTCGCGATGATGTGCAAATTCCGCAGCTTCCTGAACACGTAATGTCTATCATTACAAAACCCTTGCAAGGTAAATTACATCAGATCTGTGTGAACAATACTTTTTTATTTAAGTGTTCGCTAGTACATAAATATGATTAATTTGTTTCAGATTCAACAGCTACAATATCTGGTATTTCTCTAGCTATGGTTGCAGGATACTTAGTGCGTGTGGCAGAAGAACAAACAGACTGTGAAGGCTGTTTAGAACATATCACTTCTCCAGCTAGTGAAAGTCCAACATTGTGTCTTATTCGCTTTCAAGATCGAGGAGCCCTCAGATACCCGAAATCATCGTTTGTGGCTCTTCTGCAGCGCATGACGGAATTTGTTACCTCTGCTGTGCAGTATTTACCTCGACGACAGTTACTAAAAATGTGTACGTTTTTTCTGAAAACCAGGTTCATCAGTGAAATTAAGTGTAGAGTGTGTAAAGACGACAAACTACCTCTTTTTCTACTCCAAAAATTTCTGAGACCTCTATTAGACAACATTGCTTCGAGCCACTCAAGTAGAAGTGAGAAAGTTTTGAAACTCGATAAGAAGCCCCTGAGTAGGAAAGTTTTAAAACTGTAGACACCTACAACATTCAGCTCTCTTTATTTAGGATATAATTTACTTATAGACATACACGGCCATGCTAACGCAAGGGGGCAACAGCGCGATCCTAGTGGCTGAACGGTGAACTAAGGTGGCACCCGTTTTCATTAGTGCATTTCAAGGCCTTGTATTATAGCGTAGGCAACGATTCTAGCACATGTGATACCATGGGGGTGAAGGTGAGATACGACAAAAGTACAACAGGCCGTATTTCAGGTCCAGACCCTTGGAAGCGCTGCAGGGTGTAGAGTCGCGTCTTGATTGGCTGACTTGCCTCGTGGCCTATGCTCGTAAAATGAAAAATGGCGATTCAGTTCTGTGCTGTTTAATACTGTTTAATTCTGTATGGTTATGAGAAGAAGTTGCAACGAAGAAGGAACCGGTTAAAGTTTTTAGATACGGTGCGCTTAATGTCCAAGTGTTGCTGTACGTTTGAGTTCTGTAGTTTTGCAATTTCATTGTAAGCTACATGTAATCAGAACATAAACATTGTTATTTTCTGGTACTGATTCGGTGTTCGGCTGTTGTGCAGTGCACACGTCTCGCTCCGGTCACTGGTGCAGCGGCTTTTTCCTGTCTGTAGATAAGTAGAGTGTTTTATGTTTGTGTTTGTATCCTCGTAAATTTTCTTTTGTGTTTGTTTCGGAGTTAGTATAGTGTAATCCCCTTTTGGACTACTATGTCTGTAGATAGTGGCGGTGGCCCGTTAGGACGACCTCCTGATATTGGTAAAGATGCCGTGCGTGAGGATTTACACATGGACGCTAGTAATACTGATACCCAACGAGACAGTTCTCAAGATACCATACGTGATATGGATCAGCGTCCGCCCGTTCCTGTACCTACCTATTCTAACACTCATCTTGGACCTTACATAGTTTTTGTCGAATCGATTGAATCTCAAAATAAAAGAGGACATATTCACCCTATGACTCTGGGTCGGATTTTCTACGAGAGGCAAATTGGTGACGTCAAGGCCATCCATAGGAAGGGAAGAAATAGAATTCAAGTTACTTTCATGTCTAGTAAGGCTGCAAACGCCTTTCTTTCTCATCCCATTCTTACAGAAAAGAAATTGACAGCTTTTACTCCGTCTTCGAATATTCAGCGAGTAGGGGTAATACGGGGAGTAGACACTACTCTTTCTGAATCCGACATTCTCACTTATTTAGACTCACCCTATCCTGTAGTGAAAGTACAACGTCTAAATAGACGTTCATCCAAAGACGGAAAAACTGAATATATCCCTACAGGTACTGTGAAGGTTGTATTCGAAAGTCAACAACTTCCGAAAAGTATGTCCATTTTTAAAGTCATTTTAGAGGTTCAGGCCTTTATATTCTCTCCTTTATTATGCAGACGATGTCAGCGGTATGGACATACCGCTACTAATTGTCGTTCCAGGGAGCCGAGATGTGGAAAGTGTTCCCTTACTCATTCTACTGAAGATTGCACTCACCAAGTCGTTAAATGCGCTAACTGTGGCGGAAATCATCCTGCGGGAGCAGAACATTGTGAAACCCACAAACAACAAAAAGAAATTAAACGCATTATGAGTGTTGAAAACAAATCATATTTCGAAGTGAAAAACTATTTTGCCCCATTACAGTCTCTATCTAACCCCCTTCTGATGCCCCAACATTATCCTCCTTTACCCAATAGACCATCTCAATCGGACGAAACTCTCCCTCGAAAGCATAAATTTACTATGGTGGTTAGTAACCCTTCCCGCCCACCCGTTACACCAGGTTATGACAGGGCATCATATCTTAATTTGATAAGTAATCCGAAGACGGTTCCAGAACATTCTGGCACTCCCGTCGTGCGTTTGCTACCTGCTACTTCTAACGAGCCTGCATCTACATCACGGAAGCCAAGTCCTCAAGGGCAACCTTCGACTCCCCACGCGCCAATATCGGCATCTCCCTCTGCCATGGCTTTACATTGTAAATCAAACGTTAATTCTAATGAACAGTGTCGAAACACCCTTAAAAACCTTGCAGATATAATCGCCGAAATGGGCCCAAACGACCCACGGCAGCATCAGTTAAAATCAGCATATGATGAGTTTCTTCTATCCTTGGGACTTTCCCCTACTGCCAAGTAAAACATGCGGATACTGCAATGGAATTGTCGGAGCATATTAAATAAGAAACATCATACAATATTCTGGAATATTAACAGCTCTCATTTGTACTGACTCCTTAAGCACCTTGATGGCTTTCGACCATCCCGAACATACCAATAATTGGTACATTCAAAATTTATGCAAATTAATTTATGACTTGTCCCTCCGTCATGTTAAAGTATTATTCGCATGGATTCCGGGCCATTCTCGAATACACGGTAACGTCACAGCGGATATCCTATCTACAGAGGCCGCCCAGGGTACTGGATTGGACTACTATATCGCAGTATCACACACAGACTTATGGGAACACTGTCGTCACTTCATCCACGATCAGCGGTGTGCAGAATGGCACCGAACTTCCCAGTTGAAAGGTAAGCACTTATTCACGCTTATGCCTGATATTCTTAATAAACTGTGGTTCGCCTTTGGTAACTACACTCGGCGTCATATTACTACAATCCTACGGCTCCGCTTAAATCATGTGTGTACGCCTGCTCATCTCTATCGCTTTAATCTTATCAAAAGTAACTTATGTCCATGCGGTCGGGCAGTAGGTACTGTCAATCATATCTTTTTTCAGTGTCAGACATATGAACATCACCGTCGCGAATTCCTAGCTAAGCTTCTTCCTGCGGGTTACCAACTGCCGTTAAATGTTTCGTGTTTATTGTTTCAACCGCCTTTTCGCGTTGTAGACTTCATACTTATTTTTTTAGTTACCTGTAACATCCAATTGTAACCTTTTCCTTCCCTATAGGTACGAACTTTC
Organism: Anabrus simplex; assembly: GCF_040414725.1. NCBI lineage: Eukaryota > Metazoa > Arthropoda > Insecta > Orthoptera > Tettigoniidae > Anabrus > Anabrus simplex. Next base: position 19,983,994 of record NC_090272.1, on the reverse strand, counting down.
GCATCCCAACCCCTATTTGTGGTCCGGTCTAGTTTGTTTGTAGTAAGACGTCGTGGCAGACCACACAGACGTGAAGCATTAGAACCCTGTGTCCCTGTGTTTTTGTGTTATGCCTTGATAGTTTAGCCTCCATATTATTGGTATTTTCCTCATTTTAATTCTTGCCGGCTGTAATTCGCTTCATTACATAGCTAACCCTACTATCTCGTAGTGTACTAATTTCTTTTAATGTTGGTACCTCTCCCAGACATTACTTCTCCCGCAAACCAGTGACTGGACGTAGCGTCTTACGACGATGTCCAAAAACTAACCAAGAAGAAGAAGAATTGTTATTTTCTGCCAGAAGATGCTAAGTACAGCGAAGGTAAGTTATGGAAATATAATTGTAGTTTATTAAAGTATACTTTTTCATTCCTTGCATTTCTTTGTTTTCGGTATTGAAACTTTGTTTATAAACGTCATGTTCTTTATTTCATGGAGGTAACACCTTGAGGTTAAAGTACTCCTGCAAGTTTTCAGCATGTACAAGTGGCTATTATGTCGATATGACTGGCAATCTCAACATCAAGAATAAGCATTTTTATAAATAAGGATTCTCTGAAGCTGTGGAAGCATGTGTGTCGTGTGAGTGATGGTATAAATTGTTCTAGTTTTTATGTTTGTGATGTTCATTTCCTTGAGAAGGACCTTATTAACTGCGGCACACTAGGCACCAATTAAATTATAATGTTGTTCAATCAATCAATCAATCAATCAATCAATCAATCAATCAATCAATCAATCAATCAATCAATCAATCAGTGATCTGCAATTAGGGTGGTTGCCCAGGTGGCAGATTACCTATCAATTGTTTACCTAGCTTTTTCTTTGATATTTTCAGGAAATTTATTTAACATTTCCCTTGATAATTTATTCCAATCCCTTACTGCTTGTGCTATAAATTAATATTTGCCCCAATATGTCATCTTGAATTCCAACTTTATCTTCATATTAAACATCTGGAAACTATCCCCTATAATCCCTGTAACTTAGACATGCCTGTGTCAAGTAATAGCATGGCATAAAATAGAAATGTAGGCCTAAATGAAATTCAGTAATTTCACAAACAGGATTTGTAATCTAGATCTTTCAGTACCGTATTAAGTGATGTTGAAGTGGTTGAGATTGGAGAAAACACACAAACTGTTATGGATGAAGGTGAGTAGGTCTATCATTTTTTGTCAGTAAATCATTTATATCTGTGCTCAGTTACAGAATGCTAAAGAAGCTCTATCTGGTATGTGGCGGAATGAGGATAAGGTTATGGCACTTTCAATTTATAAATGTGGGCCTCGCATATATGGATATTTGGTTACTCGATAATCCATCTGTCAGGCCTTTGAACTCTTTACCATCTCAAATACCTTATGACACTGGTCTGAATCCATCCATACTTGAAGTGCTGAAAGTAAAGGTTCTAAAATGTCTGATATTGATAAATACTGTGCGCTCCTATTTGATGAAATGTCACTAGAAAAGGGGTTATATTATGAGGCTAATAAACAAGGTATATTTGTATGAAGATCTTGGTCCTTTAGGAAGGTCATCTGCTCTAGCAAATCATGCATTAGTTTTCATGTTAAGAGGTATTCACAGAACTTGGAAACACATAGTGTAATTGCCTATTATTTCACCACAAATTCAGTACCAGCATGTAATGTAGCCTTACAACAGCTGATTGAATTTGTTATAAGTAAGGGCTGAAAGTTGTTTGCACAATTTGTGACCATGGCTCGAGAAATCAAAAAGCATTGTGAAGGTAATTTGGATAGACCCAGTCCATTCCATTTTCTTGTGTAACAACTGGATTGTGGTTCATATTGAGGTTTCTTTGAAAGTACAGTGTCCATCTTCATTTTTGCTACATTTGCAGTTGTTGTCATGTATCATGTTCCCCTTCTGAAAAATACCAGAAGTGCCTTAATTGAAAATAAGATTCAGGTTAATGATCACAGGGTGGTAAAAAAATAAATACATTCCAGAGAAAAGATTTAAATCAATCAATAAATACTGATCTGCATTTAGGGCAGTCGCCCAGGTGGCATATTCCCTATCTGTTGTTTTCCTAGCCTTTTCCTAAATGATTTCAAAGAAATTGGAAATTTATTGAACATTTCCCTTGGTAAGTTATTGCAATCCCTAACTCCCCTTCCTATAAATGTGTCCTTTTTTCCCAAACTGAGAAAACAACATTTCAACTTCCAGGATAGCTATGTGAATGAAAGTTAAAATTGCTGCTACACAGTTAAGCCATACTGTGGCAGCTGTAATTGAAACATTTGTAGCTACTCAAAGTGTTGCCTCAGAAGCTATATACACAGCAGAATTTGTAGAAGCAAGTGACAACCTTCTGGATTCTGTGAACAGTTGTAACCAGAATGCCCATGAAAGTAAGATGTATAGATGTGCCCTTTCAGGAAATTCTCCACACATTGAGTTTTGGAACACTATTCTACAAGAGATAGGTACCTGGAAAATAAGAGACCTTAAAACTGGTAGAGATAAGACATGCACATTCAGTTTCATTGATGGGTGGCAGATTACTGTAAGATCTAGTATGTTTTTGTGGAATAGGTAAAAGAAAGTAGGATTCAGGTATCTTAATATGAAAGCTCTCAATCAGGAGCCCTAAGAGAATGCATTATGTTGCATATGACAGCATGACATTTCCAACACAAATCCTACATGTTTTCAGTTTGTAATACTTTTAAAAACTTGTATTGGAAATAATATGGCTTTGCCCTTCAAGACTATGGGTAAGTGTGAGAGTGATAATTGTTTTCCCCTTAGCAATTTATATCAATTTTGAAAAGTGCTGATGATGACAATCGAGAAGTACATAAGTGGCACTGGCTCTGTTGATCATGAAGGTATAAATTACTGTCTCAAGTCAGACCAGTGAATCCCACTCTGAACTTTTAGAGGACAATCAAGCTGTGACATATGTAGAAGGATATATTATTAAAGTTTTAGGTATAAATAATGAGTGTGATGTGTGCAAGAGAAATCTATATTCACCTAACTTGACTGAAGGCCATTTATTTACATATTTCAAAGAAAACAGTTCATCAGCTAACTTGCCGTATGCCAGTAAACAACTGAAAGATTTTCTGCTTCACATTCATGACCCATTGTATATATTTTTGGACAAATATGGTCATACAGAAGCATTAGAAGATGGTTTTAAAGGTGTATTTTCCAGGCCAGCCTACTCCTTTTGTAGGAAACATTGTCTTGAAAATGTAATTTTCCAGGCAGACTCTTCCATTTCTCATTTAAAAGAGTGTAAACATTTGGTTGAGAGAAAGTATTCAGCTGGACATGACAAAAAGGTTTAAAAAAATTCAAATCCCAGTAACAATTGTGTATGTAAACAGTGTTAATTTTGCTAGAATTTATTATCACGTTAGCTGTACACAGGCTTAAGTAGTTTTAAGACTTGTGCAGTTGTATAGACTGTATGATTGCTTGTCCTATTTGCTGGCACTAATATATTTTCTTCATTGGTCGATTGGGTTTGCTATGCCATATGTTGGCCTAGGTATTTTAGTTTTAAGACTTGTGGTTGTAATAATTATATATGTATAGCCTATTGTATACTGCTTCTCCTTCATTTATTAGGTTACACATTGTCATATGTAGGCTGAGGAATTTTAAGACTTGTGTGGTTGTAAATATTATCTGTATATACTGTATGGGTTCATGGTGTGAGTTTCTGTAGTCACATCCTAGTTTGTGAACCATGGGCAAAGGTTGAGTGGCCTAGCAAGTGGTCCTGAGAGTCCTGGGATCTGACACTTCGAAAAATGAAGGAACCTGTCAAAGAAAGAAAAGGGCCACAAGGGGCAGGAAAATGAAATACTCCCTAGACCTCCATATGTAATACCATCAGAGTTAGAAAAGAACAAGAGTTGACCAAGGGAAGTTGGATAGGGTAGACTGTGAGGAGCCTGGCCCAAGTAAGTGGAAGCAATGCTAGGACTCAGGTAAGGGCCTCGTGGTCGCCAACCCACGCTCCCAATTCCAGGACCTCTTTGAGTCGCCTCTTATGACAGACAGGGGATATTGTGGGTGTTGTTCTATGCTCCACCCACAGGAGAAACTAATGGATGAAGATGATTCCTAGGAGAATAATGGACTTTGTTATGGAGGGTAAGAGAGGTAGGGTGAGATCAGGACAATGATTAGACAGAGTTCTCAGGGATTTTAAGGTCAGGTTCACCTCTGGGGGGAGGGATAGAATAACACCCACAGTATCTCCTGCCTGTCATAAGAGGCGACTAAAAGCGGCTCTAGTGGCCCCAAACTTGGGAGCGTGGGTTGGTGACCACGTGGCCCTTAGCTGAGTACTGGCATTGCGTCCAATTACTTGTCAGGCACCTCGCTTTCATCTATTTTATCAGACCTCCCCTGGTCAGCTTTTGTTCTTTTCGACCCTGACGGTACTAGGTTGCGAATCCTAGGGAGTCTTTCATTTTCATGGCCTTTGTCTTCCTTTGGCCGATATCTTCACTTTTCGAAGTGTCGGATCCCTTCAGTTTTTTCTCTCTGATTAGTATTATATAGAGAATGGTTGATTACGTGTACTTCTTCTCAAATCAATAATCACCACCAACACTTAAAAGCCAGAGGTGTAGAACTAAAAGAAACCACAGAGCTAATTGCAAAAAGAGGGCTTTGAAGAGACATAGTTAATTCACAGAGGATTGTAGGCTGAACGGTGAAGGGCATAACCGTCTATAATGAAGATATATGTATTTTTTTTTATGCTTGTACTTTTGCTGAAACCATGGTACTGTAGTCTTCATTAACTGATGAAGGCCTAGGCAATTTGAAGACTTGTATAGTGGTTAACATTGTTTGTGAACATTGTAATGAAACTACCACCTCGGCGACAACTCTTAAACGCAGATCGCTGATGATTGATTGATTGATTGATTGATTGATTGATTGATTGATTGATTGATTGATTGATTGATTGATTGATTGATTGATTGATTGATTGATTGATTGATTGATTGATTGATTGATTGATTGATTGATTGATTGATTGATTGATTGATTGATTGATTGATTGATTGATTGATTGATTGATTGATTGATTGATTGATTGATTGATTGATTGATTGATTGATTGATTGATTGATTGATTGATTGATTGATTGATTGATTGATTGATTGATTGTGTTTTTTCATGTACCTATCCTTCCTCTGAAGGAAAGATCAGTTTCATCTACTTTTCCTGTTGTCATTTATAATGTTTGTAGTGTTTTCAATGTATTAATTAAGTTGCAATTCAATAAACTTCAAATGTCATCACGATTTTGTTTTTATTGGTTGATAAGGTTATGTTAGTGTTTCTCCCACAGAATACAAACCACTCAAAGCTCCTCATTCCAAACTGAACACACAGTGTCATTGTATGCGACGTTGTGGTCCTGTTCCCAATGACAAAGTTTATTTTTCAGCTTGTAGGTTTCCGAATTTAGTGAGCTGGCCGAGGTGATAGGTATGAGAATCTTAGCTTGCAGAGTAGTTCCTGCATGCAAACTTTCGTTTTGTTATTTAGAATATCCTGCGTCCCCACACGTTTCTCAGTTTTTTAACATATCGAATTTCGTTTCATTGTGTATACGAAATTCTGAAAATACAAAGTAATTTATGAACCAGTAATAAAACAAATTACTCAGCCATGCCATATTCATTATGAGAGAAAAATGTAGACTATTACATGTTATTCAACATGTTAAGATATTGAGAAACGTGTGGGGAGGCGGGATATTCTATATAAAAAACGAAAGTTCTCATTCCAGGAGGTACTTTGCAAGCTAAGATTCTCATACCTATAACCACGGCCAACTTGATGCGTCGCTTTCGCTAGCGCACAAGGGATCTATTCGGCCGTGCTATCACTTAGGATCCAGACCACTAGGAGCGCTGCGGTTATCTTTGTTTCCAAGCTCTTAACATGGACTGTGCACTTCTGTTATATATTGGTGTTCTGTGTGTGATACGTCATATCGTACGCCATCTAAATGGTTGACCGTGCATGATTCCAAGTTATCATGGCCCTCTATGACTCTTTCCGGACTAAATACAATGTCTGACCTTTCCTCTTCTCAGCTGTTGATATTATTTCATACTAATCTGTGTTTGCGTCTGAATTATACCTCCATTCAATCTTCTATAAAGCACTTCTTACATGAGATTCACAATAAATTTGCGAGTTGTCTCGGCTTTCGTACATGATGGAACGCATAAATCAGCCGCATGCCGATGATTCACATTACTTCTGTGCTGTTCGCTTAAATCTGCTTATCTTATGACTTTCAACGAATCCTTGACACACGACCCCAACATCATTGAAAGGTTATAATATAGATTTTTATTTTATTATTATATTTTTATATTTAGACATGTGCAGTTTTCTCACTATAGTATAGTAAGGGATAGAAAGGAGTGATGGGTAAGGGAGAGCAGGACATATCCGTAAGTGGGCGGAGTAGGACATGCCTACCCGAAATGTGAAAAAGAGAGAGATATGTGGAACGAGGAGTGACAGAGGCGGTGTACAGGAGGAGAGCGGTTTCAGCCTCACGCGGCTGGCCGCAAAAAGAATGGTGAGAAAGCTACAATGTCATCCGGTAGAGTTTCTTGGTGTATTCTTTTGGGCCCCACGGATCGGGCCGGTCGTGTCATCATTGGAAGGGTGGCCTTTTTCTCACCAGGGGTGATGGCACGGCCGGACAGCAGTACTAGTAGTAGGTCGTTAGTTTTTAATATCCAGCGGGGTCGATGGACTGAGGATGACTGCTGTGGTGAGTCTCCCTAGGGAGTGTCGCGTTTCCGGAGGGTCTGACGGACCTCATGGCATGCCCAAGGAGGCTCGTGTTTATCTTTTCTCCTTTTGTTGTAATTTGTTTGCACTGTGAACATGTATTTGGGCCGAACGCTTGTTATGTTCAATAATAAATACAGTACAACATAATACAATGAGAACACATATCTCCAAAAAAGAAGATATTACAGTCGTGATAATTGGTATTTAGAAGATCCTTTATTAATAAAGAAACAACTATTTCTTCCGGAAAATTCACGAAAGGGGTGGAGTGTGAAAGGAATTTAAGAAAAGTGAATTCTTTTTAGGGGGTTACTCATATCTCCGAAATGAAGGTAACAGACGTGAACATTGGTATTTGGAATCTCCTTTAAACATAAAGAAACACACCTGCATTTAGGGGGGAGGGTGAAAAAGGATTTGAGACCAATGGACTTTACTGTTGGTAATGTACTTGATTCTGATCATAAACCGATCATTTTTAATCTTTCCTGGGTTGTTTTCAAGAGCCATCCTTCCCTTTGGAGAACATAAATTTAGATTACAGTAGATTCTCCTGGCATATAAATAAAAATTTATACTAATTTGAAATAAACGATAGGAATGATAATGACCACGCAAATGTTCACCTTTATAATAATGTCAATAAAACACGGAAGTATACCACTCGTATCGCCAGAAATCCCACGCACTTGCCTGCGCGCGACGATTGTGTTGGTCACATTGTCCGCAATGACAATGGCCGCAGATGTATTTGACCGCCAAATAGCGGTCTTGCATCTTCCTGCGGGGTACAATAATAATAATAATAATAATAATAATAATAATAATAATAATAATAATAATAATAATAATAATAATAATTGTTACCGAGTTTTTGTGGTAGTTATGCGTGAAAGAAGGTGCGGGGTGGTGAACAGGTCTCAAGCTACTAAAGTAAAATTAATTTAAAATTTAACAAGGTTATATTTTCTTTTCAAAACAAAGAAATAACAAGCATGGCAGGTACAAAGTAGCAAGTCCAAAGGGTAGTTACAATATTTACAGAATTTGGGGCTTAGCGCCCTGACTTCACAATGCTAGGGTTATCAGCTCAGTTTTACCCCAAACACAAGTTTCAACAGAGGGGCAGAAAACCCCATTCATGCCTAGGAGCCCTTGCTCCAAATTACACTGAAAAGCCTCCACGAGGCATACAACACTCAATTTTCAAAAGAGCCACTCGCTCTCAAATTTAAGCCTCTCCCAGGCCACACCAAACTCCACCTTCAAGCTGTCCTCAACGGACATAAACACAGGGGTAAAATACCCAATCTACTGAGGTCTATAAAATGAAAAGAACGTTAATTAAATGACCTCTAAAATAACAATTTGCGAGGAGGCGAACTTGCACTCCTGATACACTTTGATTAAGACCTACTTGGCACTAGGCCGTTAATACAAGGGCTAATCCCATACTAAAGAGGTGACTTAAGAAGAGAACACTTTGTTTTACGCTAACGAATAGGTTGAGAAAAATAAGTTCACCTCAAAACAATATGAGTGGGAGCTCGAGAGGGTTAGCACTCTCTATCCCAGTATGTAGCTTTAAAAGAGAATATATGAAAGAGTAGTTACATTTAGGAAAAGGTTACATGGTGGAACGCTTAGAACCCGCCCCGAGAGTTAAACTGCTGAGCTAGCCAAGAAAAAAAGTTATTAATTGGCCATTACCTTGTTGTTGACCGCTGCCGAGGAAAGAGGCGCTTCCCGCCTCCTGCTATGTACTTTATACACTGAAAGATGGAACAGAAGTGGCCCGGAGACCCTAAAATCAGCAGTTTAAATACTCTCGCGGAAGGTTCTAGGCGTTAGGGGAATGAGAACACCCTCCCACGAGGATTTTATTGGTTCATCAATAAACCCCCTACACAATACTAAGAAGAAACACATAATTGGTGGAAAATTAATTTAAGAAATTCGGGATAGGCTAGATTAAAAACAAGGGGAAAGAAGGGGTTAATATTGCCAACTTAACCAATGACTGAAAAAATTTTAGCAAAGAACAAACATTTGAAATAAAAATTTCTCTAACAAAATAGTTCTTTGACTTCGCACTAGGGTGCACTATTGTTGATCTTCAGTAGTGTCCTCTAGAAGAGAAAGTTCACACTTCTTACTTCAAGCGAAACAAAAACACATCAAAAATGACACAGTTCAAAAACTCAAAATTTTCCACGTGGTGACATCTTCTGAGAAAGTAGAGAATTAATAGCGTAGATAAAGTTCAGACTTCCTCCAGCAGAGGAGTTTCAACTGGCGCAAATTTTAAATTTGCGGCGTGGAGGTGTACCGCCCGGTACAGACCTCCCCCCCCTAAAAGTACCTCCAGGGGTGACACATGAAATCTGTTTGAAACAAGGTCCAAGTTATGCTGTGGATATGAAGATTGATTGCAGAAGCATTTATAAGATTTTCTTAATTTGGTTTGATTCAGTTTCAAAATTTTGTTGTTGCAGGTGAAGTAAAGTCTTTATATTTGTAGAAGTTGAATTTCTGAAGATAAACTTTTAATACTTAGAGGTGAAGAAAAATTTTGCAATTGCCGCCAAATATTGCTGTTGAATTCCCAAGTGTAGTCATTGCTTATCGTAACTGTCCATGTAGTTGATGTTGATTAAGTTGAATGGCCAGACCGGCCGTTGCAGCTTGCGTCCAAAAGGAGGCCGCTCGGACCCCTCAAGTACCCTGAGATACCGCTCGCCCGCAGTATGAGGGGAGCAGAGGTGTTGAAACACGCCGCGCCCGCGGTGAACATATACAGGCTGCGGGCAAGTAGCAGGTCGTGCGCCGCGCATCAGCCTTGGCCGGGAGGAGAGCTCCGGCTCGCCGTGCACCTGACGTCCTCGCTGGAGAAGAGGGGGCCCGTCCTCTGCCCCAGTTGCTGCACGGCGCCGCGCGGCTGCGGGGGCACTGAAACATTAAAGCTAGGCGGCAGAATTGTGTTGGACCATCATCTTTTTGAGGGCACAGGCTTGGTGAAGAGGTTGAGGGGTCAGCGGCGTGCAGGTGTCCATGGCATTTAATGTAATCAAGCCGCAGTGTGTATAGCAGGAGACGGGAGCGTGGTAATGGCCATGGTAAGGACAAAATGGCAGTTTAACGGATCGGGGAAGGTTTTACAAAAAGCTTACATATAAGACAAAATATTATAGAAGGGGCAGAAAGCCTTAAAAGTGAAACTCAAAAAAAAATATAACCTTCATATTCCTTTCAAAATAATATGAAGCAAGTTAACACAGAAATTACACCGGTTTCACCTGGGACAGGTGAACTCTAAATATCCTCTCGGTGGCTGGATTACTTAACAATAAGGTAACCGGCGTAAGGAAATCCAGAATAATGCATGGCCCATGGAATCTGGGGGCAAGCTTGCCCGCGGGAACAAAGTTCTTGACCATCACCTGGTCACCTACCTTCAAAGTGGTGGGTCTCCGTCCACGATCATACCTTTCCCTAACCTTTTCATGAGATACTTTAAGATTGGCTTTAGCCTTCTTCCAAAGATCTTTAATATTATCCGGATCTATTGTCTCGGGTAGAATGTCAGTCAGAGACCAGAGGTTAGAGAGCGGCGTGTTGGGAACAAATTTGAACATCAAAGAAGCTGGAGTAAATTTATGTGATTCATGAACCGCCGAATTCAAAGCAAAAGCTAACCAATGCAGGGACGTGTCCCACCTGGAATGATCTTCATGATGATAGGCAATAAGTGCGGACCTGAGATTACGATTAACCCGTTCAGCCAGAGATGGTTGAGGGTAATAAGCAGAAGTAGTTACATGAGAGATGGATAAGTCAAAACAGAATTTACGAAATAAATTAGATGTAAAAGCCTTAGCATTATCAGATACAATATATTGGCACGGACCAAAAGAAGCAAAAATAGAATTTAAGCAAGTAATGGTAGACTGAGCGGTAGCCAGCTTAGTCGGAAATAACCAAGAAAATCTGGTAAAACCATCTACGCATACAAGGATGAACTTGTTAGCATTACCCTTTGACTGGGGGAAGGGTCCTAGATAATCAATGTACAGGCGTTCCATGGGGCGTGACGCTTGATGGGAAGACAAAAGGCCTACCTTGGTGGACATGGTTGGTTTACTAATCAAACAGGATTTACAAGCCTTTACTAGTTCACGGATTTCACCGTCCATACCTTTCCAGATGAACATTTCACGAATCTTTTCACGGGTTTTAAAGATTACAAGATGCCCTCCTAATGGGGTCTCATGATAATATTTGACGATCATAGGCACGAGAACAGCTGGAACGACAACCTTCATCATCTTGTCATGCCTCGATTGGCAACATAAAACACCATTCCTCAGAACATAAGGGACAACATGTTCCCCAGAAGAAAGGGTTTCCATTATCGGAGCCAGCGTCGGATCTTCACGTTGGTATTTCTCGATATCCCTAAAAAGCATGGGAGCATCAGTTAAGATGGTATTAACATCAGATAGTGTGGACTCGGAAGGTGATGAACTGACGACCGGTTCATGGATCTCAACGTCGTTTGAAAACATACGGCTGAGTCCATCAGCGACAATATTTTCGGTACCTCTGTTATGTCTAACATCAAACTGGAAGGCAGAAATACGAATGGCCCAGCGGGCTATACGACCAGTACGACGCGGCCTACCTAAGACCCAGCTTAAGGCTTGATTATCTGTCTCCAGGTCGAATTTAACATGTTCCAGATAGAGACGGAACTTCTCTAAGGCGAATAAGACTGCCAAACCTTCGAGCTCATATATGGAATACTTGGCTTCTTGAGCCGACAAAGTCCTAGATGCATAGGCGATGGGTCGCCTCCCTAGTTCAGTCTCCTGAAGAAGGACTGCCGCTACTGCTGACGACGACGCGTCGGTTTGGACGATGAATTTCTTCGAGAAATCAGGCATAGCAAGTACAGGGGCATTACAAAGAGCTAATTTAAGGTCTTCAAAAGCGGCTTGTTGAGAAGGTCCCCACTCGAATTTGATGCCTTTCCTACGAAGAAGGTTTAAGGGCGCCGCTCTATTAGCGAAGTTAGGAATAAACTTCCTGAAGAAATTCACCATACCAATGAACCTGGCGATACCTTTAATGTCCTTGGGAGGTTTAAAATCACGGATGGCCTGTGTTCTCGAATGATCGACGGCTACACCATCAGATGACACAATATGCCCTAGGAAAGACATAGAGGGCTTAGCAAAGGCGACCTTGGACAACTTAACAGTTAACCCAGCCTTGCGAAGGCGATCGAGAACTTCTCGCAGATGATCTAGATGCTCTTCAAAAGTCTCTGAAAATACGACTACATCATCCAAGTAGTGATATAAGTACTCAAATTTGATATCGGAGAAGACCCTATCTAGTAGCCTAGTGAGTACAGCTGCTCCCGTGGGGAGCCCGAAAGGCACGCGGTTGTATTCGTGTAAGTTCCAGTCCGTGGCAAACGCTGTAAGATGTTTAGACTCTTCGGCAAGGGGAATTTGATTATAGGCCTGATTCAAGTCCAAGATAGTAAAGAACTTGGCCTTACGAAACCATGAAAAACAAGAATGAAGGTCAGGAAGGGGCACAGATTGCAACACCACCTTCCGATTGAGAGCCCTATAATCAATGACAGGCCTGAAACCTCCTTGGGGTTTCGGAACTAAAAAAATAGGCGAAGAATACGCCGACTTAGAGGGCCTAATAATACCATCCTTCAACATCTGATCGATAATTTCTTTCAGAGCCTTCATTTTAGGTGGAGATAGCCTATACGGTGGAAAACGGACAGGAATCGAATCCGTGACCTCAATTTTGTATTCGATCAGGTCAGTAACACCAAGAGTATCAGAAAACACCTCTGGAAACGACTGACACAGCTTACGAATACTATCAGCCTGCTCCTCAGGTAGATGTCTAAGATCTAACAACATCTCATCCTGGGTAGGCGAAATAGAAGAACATGATGCAGAATTACACTTTAATAAAGGGATGTTACAATTAGAGGCAAATTTGAAAGTGCAAGACCTACTCTGAAGGTCGAGCACAAGACCAGTGTGAAAAATAAAGTCCGCTCCCAATATAATGGGGCAAGACAAGAGCTTGGCCACAAACAATTTAACTTTCCATGTGAATTTAAAAATACGAATTTTGACTAATAAGGAACCTAGAATTTCTAATGGGGATGAATTAGCCGAAACATATTGAACAGGAGATGAGACATAGTCAGGGAGTTTACAAACCAATTTCAATTTAGAATACCATTCAGCCGAAATAATCGAACAAACACTGCCTGAATCTAAGAGAGCTGTTATAGGCTCGTTATTTAACTCAATCTTAAGAAAAGGAACCGGTGCGGGGGAATCCGCCGCAATCCTAAGACACTCTTTGGGACCTTCAAAAGATAAATTTGAAAATTGCTCGTTCCCTGAATTTACAACCTGTTTACTAGGGGCTGAGTCTCGGGAAGATGGATTAGTCGACTCAGCCGAAGCCACTAGTCACTTTTTATAATTGGCATAGGTAGAATTTGCACCAGAAGTTGAGCAGGAGGGGGTGCTAATCGAGTTTGGGCAATTCTTGGCGATATGTGAGAAAGCCCCACATTTAAAACAGCCTTGTGCTGAACCAGCTCCATTATTTGCCCTACTAGTTTTGACCAATGGACATTTATTGCGAAGATGGTCAGGCGACCCGCAAGCATAACATTTACGGGGTGTGACTGGTAGGCGAGGTGGAGGCCGAGTATTACTAAACGAAGGAGGGGGTTCTTTTGCCACACGCAAAGAGTCAGCGTACCTCACTCCTTCCGCTGAGACGGCCAACGCTTCAAGTTCAGAGAAAGTTTGCGGGCACGCCGCGAAACACAAATATGACCTATAAGATGGTGAAATGCCTTCTACAATAGCCTGTACAATCTGATCTTCAGGAAAATGAAGGGCAAACACCCTAGTATAAAACTTAATGTCTTGTATGAAATCAGCCAAGTTCTCATCCAAGCGCTGTACACGATAATAGTACTTCTGAATCAGAGATGACCTCGCGCGGGCGGGAATAAAATTTGCAAGCAAGTGTGCATGAAAATCTTCAATAGATGACTGTTCGGCTATGGCTCTTACTATTTTGTCAGAAAGAATACCAATTGCATAAGGATAGATGATTTGCAAAATTTGACATGGAGAAAGAGAAAACACAAGGGCATGATCCTGAAATTCAACCAGAAATCTTAAAAATGAAATTACTTCACTGGTGGTATTAACCGAAAACTTAGAGATACCTCTGAGCAACATTGCCAATGGATGAGGCAAGCTGCTAAACCCGGGTGACATAGTAGGTAAAGATTTCAATGGCAAGGTAGTTAATTCAGAACGGATGTTACTCAACGATGCACGGCGTTCAGACTCGTCCAATGGGGCAGAAGTTGTTTGAGCAGCAACGGTTATCCGATTGACTTCTCCCTTATGAGGCTCTTCCTCGCTACCTACATTCACCGTGACGGGTCGATCAGTTTTGGGAGGAACCTCCCCAGTTAACAATTGAGTGACCTTGCTAGATAATTCAGACATATTTTCAAGCAGCGTACTAGCTTCCTTCTTCTGAACGTCATTCAACTTCAGAGACAACAGATCATTAACTCTATTTGAAAAGTGATATAGCCTAGCTTGCACAAGCTTAATTTGATTAGGAGAAGGATCATTTTCATCAAAAAAACTAACTACAGAATCTAGCCCAGTAATATTCTCCGTGATCGTGGAAAGAGAGTCGTCAATTTCTTTCTCTCCCAAATTGGGGATGGAAATGGGCAAATCTAGGGACTCTCTAAGCTTGTTTGTGTCTACTGCAACCGTGCCTCCAGATTGTACATTTCTAATAGTCAATTCATAGATCAACTCCTCCTTGCGCAAATAGTTAAGATGGAGAACATCGCGAGGGCCGGGCATGGTGACAGAACAATTTTGAAAAACTCAAAAAATTCCAGCAACTGGGAAAATAGTTAGAGTTCGGAACAAAACAATGTTTAGCCGTCAAAAGGGGCTAAATTGAGACCCATTCAACCACGCTCTGCTACCACTTGTTACCGAGTTTTTGTGGTAGTTATGCGTGAAAGAAGGTGCGGGGTGGTGAACAGGTCTCAAGCTACTAAAGTAAAATTAATTTAAAATTTAACAAGGTTATATTTTCTTTTTTAAAACAAAGAAATAACAAGCATGGCAAGTACAAAGTAGCAAGTCCAAAGGGTAGTTACAATATTTACAAGATTTGGGCTTCGCGCCCTGACTCCACAATGCTAGGGCAATCAGCCCAGTTTTACCCCAAACACAAGTTTCAACAGAGGGGCAGAAAACCCCATTCATGCCTAGGAGCCCTTGCTCCAAATTACACAGAAAAGCCTCCACGAGGCGTACAACACTCGATTTTCAAAAGAGCCACTCGCTCTCAAATTTAAGCCTCTCCCAGGCCACACCAAACTCCACCTTCAAGTTGCCCTCAACGGACCTAAACACAGGGGTAGAATACCCAATCTACTGAGGTCTATAAAATGAAAAGAAGGTTAATTAAATGACCTCTAAGGTAACAATTTGAGAGGAGGCGAACTTGCACTCCTAATACACTTTGATTAAGACCTACTTGGCACTAGGCCGTTAATACAAGGGCTAATCCCATACTAAAGAGGTGACTTAAGAAGAGAACACTTTGTTTTACGCTAACGAAGAATAGGTTGAGAAAAATAAGTTCACCTCAAAACAATATGAGTGGGAGCTCGAGAGGGTTAGCACTCTCTATCCCAGTATGTAGCTTTAAAAGAGAATATATGAAAGAGTAGTTACATTTAGGAAAAGGTTACATGGTGGAACGCTTAGAACCCGCCCCGAGAGTTAAACTGCTGAGCTAGCCAAGAAAAAAAGTTATTAATTGGCCATTACCTTGTTGTTGACCGCTGCCGAGGAAAGAGGCGCTTCCCGCCTCCTGCTATGTACTTTATACACTGAAAGATGGAACAGAAGTGGCCCGGAGACCCTAAAATCAGCAGTTTAAATACTCTCGCGGAAGGTTCTAGGCGTTAGGGGAATGAGAACACCCTCCCACGAGGATTTTATTAGTTCATCAATAAACCCCCTACACAATACTAAGAAGAAACACATAATTGGTGGAAAATTAATTTAAGAAATTCGGGATAGGCTAGATTAAAAACAAGGGGAAAGAAGGGGTTAATATTGCCAACTTAACCAATGACTGAAAAAAATTTAGCAAAGAACAAACATTTGAAATAAAAATTTCTCTAACAAAATAGTTCTTTGACTTCGCACTAGGGTGCACTATTGTTGATCTTCAGTAGTGTCCTTTAGAAGAGAAAGTTCACACTTCTTACTTCAAGCGAAACAAAAACACATCAAAAATGACACAGTTCAAAAACTCAAAATTTTCCACGTGGTGACATCTTCTGAGAAAGTAGAGAATTAATAGCGTAGATAAAGTTCAGACTTCCTCCAGCAGAGGAGTTTCAACTGGCGCAAATTTTAAATTAGCGGCGTGGAGGTGTACCGCCCGGTACAATAATAATAATAGTAATAATAATAATAATGTTCTGGACCGTCGTCAACATGTGCGGACCGCGCTGGAATCGGGTCCTGAACGGGTAATGACTACGAATGGAGTCCGGTCGTAGGTTCGGTACCGCCAAGGCACCCAAGACGACACAACGCCGGATATCCTCAAGGATTTGATCCATTTTAAAAATGCTTATAGGAAAATATGGCAAAGATTTAGGGACCCATATGACCGGGCAGAATACCTGGAGCTAGCCCGGGAGGTATAAAATCGATTACTGGAAAGAAAAATGGAAAATGGGAGTAACTTTTTCGTCCAATCGTGAATTTTTGTGGATTATATCCGACTGAGCAAATGTCATGGGATAGCGGAGCACTGATGCGCAGGTGTGTTGTCTGCGTACCACACGCCCCCTGTGCTAGCGGCAGTTGTATAGGAGACCTTATGAGCAGTGGCTGTGCTTGTGACAGGTGTAATATGGAACGTCGTCGTGAGCTGACACCGTTCGAACGGGGTATGGTGGTCGGTGCCCGACGGTTGGGAAGTGCGATTTCGGAAGTGGTGCGGGAATTCGGCTTCACACGATCAACCGTGTCCAGGGTGTATCGTGAATGGTTGAATGCGGGTGTCACCGTCCACAACAGACGAACGACCGGCCGTCCAGCCACCCTCGATGACCGTGACCGGCGACATTTGAGACGGATTGTCAATAGTAACAGAAGGGCAACCGTGCTACAAATCACGGCTCAATTCAACACAGGCTATGCTAGACACGTCTCCCAGTGGACAATCCGTAGGAACATGGGTTCTATGGGGTACGGGAGCTGGCGCCGCTCACAGGTGCCACTGTTAACCCAACGTCATCGGGCACAACGATGCGCATTTGTCGCCAGTCACCAGGGATGGACAGTGGAACAATGGCGTAACGTGATATGGTCGGACGAATCACGATTTCAACTGCATCATGCCGATGGGAGGCACCGTGTATGGTGCAGACCACATGAAGCGATGGATCCCGCCTGCCTCGAAGGTGTGGTCCAGGGCCCTGGTGTCTTTGATATGGTCTGGGGTGCATTTTCCTGGTATGGAATGGGCCCTCTAGTTGTTCTGGAAGAGACTCTGAATGGTACGCGATATGTTGAGCTGCTCGGAGACCATCTCCACCCATTTTAGGCCTTCCAGCGCCCAGACGGTTCTGCTATGTTTCAAGATGATAACGCGCCGCCACATCACTCCCACGTCGCCCGGGTATGGTCCCAAGAAAATGCAGTGGAGGTCCAACGACTGCCGTGGCCACGCAGGGGCCCCGATATGAACCCTATCGAGAATAACTGGGATGTCCTGGAACGCAGGCTCCGTGCCATGGATCCTGCACTAACGAACAGACCAGCATTGGCGGCCGCTCTACAAACGATTTGGTGTCAGCTGCGCCCAGAGGACTGCCAGGGGCTTGTCGACTCACTTCCAAGGCGTCTCACTGCAGTTCGCAGGGCCAGATGAGGCCCCACACGCTATTAAGTTGCTATCCCATGACATTTGCTAAGTCAGTGTATAGACAATGTTAAGCATTCAATTATAAATGTCAGTATAATACCGTACCGAAGCACGGGGATCTTGCTAGTATGGTATAAACAGCATGAAGTTCTCTGCGATCCAAATATTTAAATGTATCCCTTTGGGAGTAAAATCAGCACCACCTTTGACAAAATTCAAACGAGTCATGCATTACTTGTGGGAAAGGTTTAAATAAAAATATCGGTTGTCATTTAAGTCATTCTCCCAAACAGTCTTGCAAACTTGTGCCTCTGCAAGTTTTATGTGAAGTAAATGTAAATACTCTGTCATCTATTCTTGTACCTCTGCAACTCTTATGTTATGTTGTCGCGGTGTAATTTATTGGGAATATGTGGAATTACCGCTACACTTGAATCTAGTACATGTGGAATTTAAAAAAAGAAAGGAAACTATAATTTAACTTTCCGCCATGTAATACAACACTGCAATTGCCGTAAATAGTTCATTGTTATGCATTTAAAGACCTGATCGGAGTAAATTGTGAAATAACGGTGGGCTAATTCCTCACCATTGGATCTTTGTTGTTATGAACTTTGCATTGGTTGGCTCGCCAACTGATTTTCAACTGTTTTCCCAGCTTGCTTTGTGACAGCCGCTGGAACCGTGGTCGTTGTGCAGCAGCTGCAAGATGCAACAAGATGTCCGTGGTTTGGTCTCCTGGTGTTTTGGCCTGTAAGGAGGCTGTGAGTGATTTCAAACCACCGCAGAGTGTGCTTTCTGTCCGGCGTTACATTAACTTCAGCGGTGGGTGGTAAAAATTTAACTGTGGGTCTGAAGTTTTTTAAAAAAAGAAAAAGATACTATGTGTCCCCTTCTCTCCTCCATCGAAGCATGCCGGATTCCATGGGAATATTGCTGTCACAGTGTAGGTTTTGTTAAGTATTTACCTTATGAAACAGCCTCATCACTTTGGCAAGTCAAACTTTGTATAACGTATAAACTCTCTCGGCGAGATTGTAGTGCGTCGCTTCGTTCAAGCTACCACCATCTCGGTCCTCTTATACTGCCTGCTCTATGCCACTAGTTTAACACAGGAAGGCGGGACTACTAATATTTCTAAAAGTCGCCGTAAGAGTGCAGCAATAGACGCACAATTTCGCTGTCAGTGTGGGTGTAATACTGTGTTGTTGGTACATGAATGTGTGTGAAAACCTGTGTTATTTCGTACAATGAGTAAACGTGTCTGGTCACTTCCGTTCGTACAAGAGATATTTTGCACAGAACTGTAAAATGAATTAATCATGTTATGGTTATAGATATTTCAAAAGTGATTTTAAGGTGTTGGTACTTGTTTCTTTCCGTTCGTGCAAGGTATATTTTTTGTAGAACTGAAACTTCAGATTCTTTCCCCGACATATTCAACTGTTGTGTACCATTTTGCCAATCTCGCCAAGGTGGTTCGCAGCCAGAAAAGATAGGACTCCATGAAATACCGTCCACAAGGGAATTAAGAGAAAAGGCAAGGACCTAATAAAGGAAGTAATTGGATATCTGTGCCTTTTCACCTTATTTCAGAAGGTGATGGAGCCTCCGCGGCTCAGGCGGCAGCGCGCCGGCCTCTCACCGCTGGGTTCTGTGGTTCAAATCCCGGTCACTCCATGTGAGATTTGTGCTTACGAAGCAGAGGCGGGACAGGTTTTTCTTCTAATACTCCGGTTTTCCCTGTCATATTTCATTCTATCTGTCATTCATTAATCATTGTCCCGGAGGAGTGCGACAGGCTTCGACAGCCGGCACAATCCTATTCTCACTGCTAGATGGGAGTTTCATTCATTCCATTCCCGACCCGGTCGAATTACTGGAAACAGGCTTCGAATTTTTTTCAGAAGTTGATTAAAGCCGTGGAGGATAGTGGCTTCCTTGTGATAAGATATATGACGGACAATCACAAAACAAAAACAAACGTCTTCATCCATAGACATTTTGGACAACCTCAGATATCCAGACGATAATATTCCAATCAAACTAGAAACAGGAAAGCAAATCCTAATTTGCGGGTACTAGGTTCGTGTTGTTGAAGAGAGGATGGAGTATGACGTTTGTGTCAGCAACATCTCACTGCCTACACACCGCTAAATGGAACTGATTATTGCATCAGGACAGAGGAGGAGTTTGATACCCAAAACCTTGTTTTGTTGCTCTGGTGAGGCATTTGCAGGAGTACGTTTAAGCTGCTGTGCCTTATTGTCGAAGTCCTTCGAACGTACGAGCGTAATACGAGGACTTGCGGCGTCTTCCCTTTCAGAATACCGGGCGAGTTAGCTATGCGGTTAGGAGCGCGCAGCTGTGAGCTTGCATCCGGGAGATAGTGGGTTCGAACCCCACTGTCGGCAGCCCTGAAGATGGTTTTCCATGGTTTCCCATCTTCACACCAGGCAAATGCTGGGGCTGTACCTTAATTAAGGCCACGGCCGCTTCATTCCTATTTCTAGGCCTTTCCTATCCCACCGTCGCCATAAGACCTATCAGTGTCGTTGCGACGTAAAACAAATAACAAAAAAAAAAAACCTTTCCGAATGTGTTTTGTTACAGTGTGAGGTCAAAGAACATCAGCAAATTGTTAGTGATATTATCCTAACCAAGTTCGTTAGACCTCTATTACGGTATATGATATTGCGTTGGCAAGAACACAAAAAGTACGGTACCACTCCAAGCCTTCGTGCAGGAAAATCTTTAAATTTTGCATGAAGAGGCCAATTGCGACTTCATACAGGTAATATTGCCGATATTTAATATTACTGCTGTAATTTACCAGCTTCAGTGAACATATGACCATACTGCATAGTGTTTTGTAGGCTGTCGTCATTAGAATAAGTTTAGAACACTGTGCGTCTATGTCTGCCATCTAGCGGAGAAATGTCGCAGCGTAGTCGCAAAAAGACTCGCATAGGGCAGGTAGTACAGGAGGTTCGAGGCGGTGGTTCAAGCTTACTGGGGAACGAATCCAACATGTCGGCTCGGCATGTAATATTACCTGTTTTTCGCTTGAAGATACCATTCGCCTTCCGATTAAATGAAGTGAACATTTTTATGGTTGAAGTTGTGTAACTAATTGAAATTTTAACATGCCCAATCAATTATCTTATAAAAATGTTAATTGGAAAGAGTTACTTTTAGGTAACTAGAACCGCTGTTGTAACTGTTAGCCTGTGGTTTTCAATGATCTACCTTTTTAACAGGACCTGTGATAAGTTAAATTGCTGTTTCTGAGGTTTTTAATTTAAATTCTTCCCCGTGGAAGTTTAGTTTTACAAACTGTGTAGTCTGTATGTATAGTTAGCCACCTAAAGGCGTCAGAATGCTTAAATAATAACTGTAATGTTTGTAAATTCAACAGCCGAGTGAATACGGAATTGTGCGTTAGGTTTAATTTTATCCCATTTTCCTTTTGGTTATTCGATTTTCATTTGTTATTATTATTATTATTATTATTCCTCTCGTGTTTGATTGGTTTCTACTGTTTTCGAAGCTACCCTCCATTCAATAGCATTGTTGTGGAATGCTTCCTTCTTTTGTTATCTTGATAACGGTTCTGATTAGCGCGCATTGTCGCGGTGTGAGTCGGTGTTGTGATTATGCATGTGATGTCCGGATGCCGGTTGTTGGGTGATGATTTGATGCCGTTGGTGTGATGAACTGGGTTAAAGAAATATGTTTATTTCTCTTAATATAATTGTTTAACCTTATGGTTGGTGCTCTAGGTTAACATTAATTTATTTTGACACTAGCTGATGTACCCGTGCTTCGTTACGGAATTCTACATTAACATTGTATACAGAATTCTAGGCTAGGTAGTGTACACGTTAGGAGCAAGATTGTATACAATTGCATAGCTCTTAACGTTACCCTAGAAACGCGACGGGGAAGTCACCAAACGTCTTTACTCATATGAAGACTGTGTTAGGTAATTTTCATTGTAATGATAGGCCCGCTTGCCTACCATCAGTCACCACCAGGTTGGGGAGTTTCAATATAATGGCAGGCACTCAATCTCCACCAGCCATTTTACATCCTCAGAAAGACTGTCTTAGTGGTTTTTCCAACTGAAATGAACATAGGTCTTTGCAATGACGTGAGTAGGAATGGCGCGATTAAAAGCAATACTTTCATATGAAATACTCCATCAAATGAAAGACCACACACTTTCTCACTTTTAACGAACAGTACTATGCTGGAATTCCAGAGCTGGAATGACCAAGTTGCAGACAGTTCTGATCCGTGAACAGTCTTCGTCTTTTTCTGCGGTGCGGGTGGGAGTGGGGGGGGGGGGGTAAGGCGAATAGTGGAGAGTCCCAGTACAAAAACTATGCACTAATCTGTTTCCGAGGAGTACCCGATGAGTCGGAAAATCTCAATTCACTACAATGGCAACGGAAAACCTATCTGATTTGGAGGCAATTTTTTCCTCCAAGCCAGAGGAGAAGCCCCCTCTTCACTGCTAATTTGGAATTAAATGAATGTAGAATTTAATAAAAGTGAAGAGGAAGAAGCTTAAGAAACTTCTCTTTTCAGGGTTAACTTTTGAGTTATTTAATGAATTGTGGTGCTATAATTTGAAACAGGCTTAAATAGTAATTCTAGACCAGGCCATACTACTGCTATAATTTGAAATAGGCTTAAATAGTAATTCTAGACCAGGTCATACTACTACTACTACTACTACTACTATTACTACTACTACTAAGTGAGCCTCTGCCGTAAGTGTGCATACAGCTCATTGAAAACAGCGCGTCAGAGTAGGGATCGAATAACTGGAATACTATGATGAACCAGTGTGTTACGTACCTGCAGTATCAGAAAATGTATGAACCAGAGGAAAATTAAAATGAAAACCTACAACCTGTTTTCCAGTCATTGGCCGGGTCAGGGATGTAATAAATGAAGCATATATATAGGCTGTTAGTACGATGGGGTCGCCACTCCCAGTGATACATTAATGACTGATAGACGCTATGAAATGATATTGGAGAGTATTGCTGGAATGAAAGATGACAGGGAAAACCGGAGTACCCGGAGAAAAACATGTCTCACCTCCGCTTTGTCCAGCACAAATCTCACATGGCGTGACCGGGATTTGAATCACGGTTACCAGCGGTGAGAGGCCGATGCGCTGCCGTCTGAGCCACGGAGGCTACATGAACCAGAGGAATGGCATGCTAGAGAAGAAAGTTTTCCAACTCCCCAGCTATTTCCCGCCAATGTTCAGTCGGGCTGTTATACTCGGTACGCAGTAGTAATCCCACCTATCGGAGTTGAGCGGGACCATAAGAAACGAAGAACATCACAACAAACAATGGTCAATGTAAAGTTATTGTCGATCAGTAACAATGGTCAATGTAAAGTTATTGTTGATCAGTGTTATGCGTTTTCGATATTGTAGGCCTTCTGAAATACCACTCTTATCATAGTCGGTACAGTAAAACTGAATGAAACATAAATGATCGGAAATTGTATTGTCTATAACTTTTGTTATGTAGTACTTTTCGATAGCACCAGTAAAATAGGTACCGGTATTTAAAAATTAAATTTTAGGCGCCTCCCCCTAAACTACCATTTCATCTCGGGCGAATAAAATTATTTACAGCCTAGACTGTAGTTTCTTATTCCCCGACTCTATATAGCGGTTTTCATTAAATTCTGTTAACCCATTTTCTCGTGGCTAGGCGTTGATATGGACTTAGCAACAATACTACAAATTCATTGATATCTGTGTTATCAGAGCCGGTACGGTAAAAATGTATAAGACATAATTGATTGGAAATTTAATTCTATGTAACTTTAGTTATATAGTATTTATCGATAGGACCGCTAATAATAAAAATATTCGAGAATTAAATTTAAGGCCTTCCCCTAAACTACCATTTCACTCGGCGTGAATAAAATTATTTATAGCCTAGATTGTAGCGGTTCATCACCCGACTTTACATTCCGATTTTCATTAAATTCTCTTCAGCCGTTTTCTCGTGATTCATGTATATACATACATACAGACAGACAGACAGAAATTACGGAAAAGTAAAAAAAAATGCATTTTCTTGTTACTGTGGACATGACCGATACAGAAACACCATTCTTTTCAAATTCTGAGCAATGTACAGACAAAACTCTTATTTTATATATATAGATGGGCTACCTTAATGTTACTTCTTGATACTATCTGTTAGGACAGAAACAAAAACTACCCGTTTTATTCTCCCACTAGATATTTATTGACACTTGTTTTACATGTCCAGAACAACAGCCTGTCATCTAACATCCTCCGACCTTTTGATTGTAACAACTTTTAGAATCAAAACATACACAACATATCTCAGTTATATCTTACTTTGCAGGCCCCTTTAGTCCAACAGTCTGCGAGGGATCTTTATCCTCCTTCAATATTGCGTCGTTTACACCCATTTCCTGACTAAAGGCTGACTTGGAACACCCTTCTCCTCCAACAGTACTTCAGCAGGCGTCGTTATCTCCAAGGGAAAAACTCGCTGCACAGGACGAACCATCTCTCCCTGCGCAGTTTTCAGCTTAACAACTCTGATGCAGCCATCTTTACCAGGGTATGTTTCAACAACTCGGGCCATGGGCCAAAATGTCCTCGTCTTCGCTTCATTCTCGAGAAGAACTATATCACCAACTTTTAACTCTCGTTCCTTCTGCTTTCTTTGACGTCTTTGGATCAGCTGATTCAGATATTCTGATCTGAAAGTCTTTCGTAATTCTTCTCTCAGTCTTTGTACGTATCGATACCTCTTACTGAGATCTACTTGGTCCAGGTGGTCAAGGTCGAGTAAACCTGCTTCTGGTATGTCCTGGAGAAACATTGCAGGCGTCAGTGGTATAGGGTCATCGGGATCTTCAGAAATATATGTCAAAGGTCTTGAGTTAATTGTTGCCTCACAATCACACAATACTGTAGACATCTCTTCATAATGTAAGGACGCAGATCCCAAGATTCACCTTAACAGTTTCTTCACCATTTGGATAAGGCGTTCCCACGAGCCACCCCACCATGCTAAAATGAAATGAAATGTCGTATGGCTTTTAATGCCGGGATATCCCAGGACGGGTTCGGCTCGCCAGGTGCAGGTCTTTCCATTTGACACCTGTAGGTGACCTACGCGTCGTTATGAGGATGAAATGATGATGAAGACAACACATACACCCAGCCCCCGTCCCATTGGAATTAACCAATTAAGGTTAAAATCCCCGACCCGGCCGGGAATCGAACCCGGGACCCTCTGAACTGAAGGCCAGTACGCTGATCGTTCAGCCAACGAGTCGGACCCCACCATGCTGCTGTGGGTGGATTGAATTGCCACTGAATTCTCCTGGTCGAAGCTTCTACTTATATTGTTCTCCAATCAATGCAACGAAATCTATTGTTAGCTCCAACAAAATTGGTTCCTTTGTCACTATAGACGACCTCAGGTCTTCCACGTCTCGCTATGAATCTTCTAGGAGCGTCGAAAAAACTCTTCTTTGACAAAGATGCTGTCAGTTCAAGGTGGATAGCCCTATAAACTTCACAAGTAAAGAGCACTATCCAACACTTACTACCATCTCTCAACCTGTCACTTCAAGGTGGATAGCCCTATAAACTTCACAAGTAAAGAGCACTATCCAACACTTACTACCATCTCTCAACCTGAGGGGGCCAGTTATATCTACGCCCGTAACATCAAATGTGTTGGCGTCTCTCACCCGGTCTTCAGGTAACGTTGCAGGAGATCCATGCATTCTCTTAACCACATGGAGATTACACCCTACACATCTTGATAGTACCTTCTGCACTTTTCCCTGAGAGTTGTGAGCAGAACATTTGATCAAGCATGATTAGTCCTCATGTGTTGGTATTCGATTGTGTACGTTCAACCAGCTTGTGATCATTTGGAAGAAGCATTGGAAATCTGAAGTTATCTTCATCTTGACGCCTTATCACCTGCGTCTTCAAACGGAGAAACTCTCTGCATCTTCTAGAACGTGAAATTTATTCAAAGGCGATACCTTCGTATATCTGAAAATTTCTTGTTGGAAGAACTTTACTGAATTCCTTTCTGCAGCATCCAATTCACTGGCAGACAACTCTCCAGAAAAAGTATTCTTCCTTGCGTTTTTAATGAATCGCTGCATCCACGCTACTATTCTGAGGATCTTGTTGTATGTAGCTCAAGTACCATGCATCTTTCTGAGAGGAGGTAACCAGCGATAAAACATCTTCCTTTTTTTCTCTCTTGGTTTACCTCTTCTTGATTTACGACAGACTATACAGCCTCTGGAAGGTAAATCGGCCTGGGATTGGAGATGGTGTGAATTTCATTCACCCTGTTCCCAACAAATGTTCCCCAGTGACCTTCTCTGGTGGTCTAGTGCAACGCAGTGATTGAATCTGTCCAGTAAAACTCCCTCATGTCAGTTATATTTAACTCTTTATTCACTTGCATGGCTAAACGTACTAATATTAAGCAAGCCAACAATTCCAACCTGAGAATAGTTGTACTTTTGAGTGGAGCAACACTCGATTTTGCTTGTAGCAAACTTAGTTACTTGCCGTTCAATTTCGCATCTCAGAAATACAGCCGTTGCATAGGATAATTTCGATGCATCCCAAAAGATGTGCAAGGAACAGGAGTCCGCATTTGTCAGTGAAGTCCGTCTAGGTATCCGTACATCATTCAAAATAGGTAGTTCTTCAACCCATTTCAGAAATTTTGACTTTAGTTCTAATAGCTCGGAGTCCCAACTCAACTTGGCCTTCCAGCTTTTTTCAGGATTAGTTTAGGGAAAAGAGTGACGGGAGAACTGAATCCGATTCGATCGAATACTCTATGCGCCATTGACAGAACAGATCTCCTGCTCATTTCTCCTTCAGGTTTACTCACTCCATCAATATTGCAGAACAGTTTATCTTCATTCTTGTCCCACGAGAGTCCGAGGACTTGTATCGGTCTTGAGCCTTTTTTGCTTGGTAGTGAGGAAATGTTCTCGCAACCTCTCAGATCAAATCTACCTTCAGCCATGATCCCAGTAGCTTGTTCCACGGATGTATTCAGTTCCTCTACTGAATCAAATGATGTGACGCAGTTGTCTACATAAAATGAAATAGTCAGTTTCTCTGCCACCTCTCTCTGAGATGGTTTATATTGATCCAAATGGTGCTATATGACAGCCCCCCCCAAAAAATCTTCTTCTCCTCCTCCTCGAGATTCTCCCACCAAATGAACCTCAGAAAATCTCTATCCCGATTGTGAACAGGGATCTGAAGAACAGCTTTCTTGATATCAGAGATCATGTCGATCCTCCCTCGACGGAACTTTAGAAGGATTGCGGGGATTAGATCTAATAGATTCGGTCCTTTAGCCAGACAGTCATTTAATGAAGGACTTTATTGCCAAGCTAAGCCCAGCCAGTGAGCGAGAGATCCCAAGGGGGACCGTTCGTTTATGGCTTTCTGTTTCTAGAGGCATCTAAGGGAATAGGGTTGACGACCAAGCAAAAAAAATTAAAACAACTTTCTGACATTTATTAATATAAGCATTCGTTAAACAAACAAAATATCCTTGCTGGTGTCCTCCAGTATTAAATTACAACAACAAAATTAATCTTCATCCTTCCAGTCGCAACGGTTAGGCTCTGAAAGTAAAGATTGTAAATGAAATTATAGCTCGAGCCTCCTAGAATTTACAAATATGTTTACAAAAGAAATCAGCCGGCAGTCGTCTACTTTCCAGTAACAAACAAAATTTAAACTAAAGCCTTCCTTTTGATTCATTAGAACTTCAACACGTGGTAACTGTTTGCTATTAACCAATTACGTTGCTTAAAAAAGTAACACTAGCTAAAGACATGTAGAAATTTTACTATTAAATCTGAGTCAACTCGAAAGTCCTAATTAAATAATTATTTTTGCTATTAATAATTTTCAATAAATTATCTAGGTATTATTTACATCAATTATAACCCGATCGCACTCACAAACTCTTATATTCCATCAGATAACTTTCACTCTGATCATGACACACTTGTCAAATTAATTAATTAATTAATTAATTAATTAATCATTTAATTATTATCATTGTTACTCGTTATCTCCGTAGCTCAAATGAATTATGTTGTTTGTAGACATTTAATCTTTACTTGCACAGTACTTTTAAGTTTAGAAATTAATTAGAAATTCTCCGGAAAATTAATTATAAATGCATTGAAAATGTTATTATAACCACGTGTGAGTAGAATTATTAATAAATCGCTTGCCCTTGCTGAAAATGAACTAGACGATCTTTCGTCTAAATCAGCATTAAATAAAAATTAAATCCTAATCTAGTCTTACTTGACGTTATTATCAGCAAATTGTTCCTTAAATTTCACTAAACGAATTATCAAGGCGGCAAATCAACGTTGAAATAATCGGTGTCTTTGCGATGTACGCACGACCAGATTAAAACACAATGAACACTTGAAACACGAAAATATTCTTAACTACATCACACACACATATCACATTCACACAAGGGTAACGCGTATTTTATGTACACAATATTTACAACGAATCCTGCCTCAATGAATTAATCAATTATTTTTACATGGTCGCGTCAATCAAATTCGGCACAGGTCCGGTAACATTAACGACTCGATTAGTGGTCAGTGATCGAATTAGTGTAAACACTTTGATTGAAATAATATTTAAATAACAACGGAGATCCTTTTAAATTTCAGAGATTAACTGGAAGATTCTAATAGAATTCAATAATCATCACCATCACATGGGTTACAAATCGCAAGTCTAGCGTCCGTGAGCCTTAAGCACATTTATTATTATTCCCTACTCATGAATATATTCAACACGTGCTGCACCTTAATTATATCTCACACTGTATTCCCAAAGACACGAGCAACAAATTACTCAAATAATATCCCGCATGATCACCAATATTCCAGGCGTAAATATGAGCAGAACACTTCAAAAATCATGTGAGCATATTCTAAGTCAATTTATAGCTCACGACCATTAATTACATTTTTAACCCGGTCTTCTTTTTTAAGTTATTATTATTTTAGTGATTATTAGGTCTATCAGTCCTTCTAAAATATTATGAAATTAGATGACACGATCGTAAAGAATTCCAAGCGAACTTAGATGACGCTCAATTCGACACTATTTCACAAGAATTAAGTACAACTCCATATCACGAAAATTCATGGATCACACGTAAGCAAGATAAATTTACCGCGTGGTCAGTTGATTTTTAACATATCTAAGTCCTGCATTTGAGAATTCATTCAAAGAACTACTACAAAAAATAGTCTAATAGATCTCAAATTCCAATCACACATATGTAACTCAACTACCATGACACCTTAAGAGTGAAAATTGAAATAACTCAAAGTACTGCAAAAACTGATAGAACTATGATCTAGGGAAGAAAGATCATCTAGTTTTACATAGATGAGAAAGGTGTCAGATAATTAAGAATGGTACTCAGTTGTTAGCTTCAGTTCGATTCCAGGTTGAGGTCCGTCATTCCGGCATTTTCCCGTCGGTCATCTTTCTCCAGCTAGAAATGCCTTACATGTTTAGTAAGTCATGGAGACACAGCAATAGACGCCCAACGATGAAATTTCGCTTAATCTTGTGGAAGAAGGATCCATCTTGAGGTTCACCACGGCGATATGATGGGTTGAGTCTTCGCCACGTGCCAGTAATGTTATGCTGCAATTGAGACAATGATTATTAAAATTTGTACGCACATTTGTAACACCTCACCATAGCGCTCAAGTTTCCCAATAGTACAGAGTTTTGATGTCGTGGAGACCAATCACTTCTCTGCTATCCCTCGATTATCCAGTAACTCTTCAACGCTATTTATCCAAGGGAACTTCACTTCATACCTTCCCCCAGGACCCCTTTTCACAGTTTCCTTGAAATGGTTTCGCACGGCGATTTCTACTTCTTACTTTGTTTGACTTTCACAGGGGTCTGTGATACCCAAGACATCCCAATTCTAAAGATCCGCTAATCGATAGGTGTGGGTTAGCATCGTAGTTAGCATAGTGGCATGGGTCATAGACTCAGTTTCGGTAATAAACTTGCCCATCACAACCAATCCCAGTCTCGTTTCCACAGCAGTAAGACCACACTGCAGTTTCTTCATGGTGCCAGTGTATAGTTTTCCTAATGCATATGTTCATAATAGTACTTCAGCAGGTGGCTGTCCAACTCTCAGGCAGGTAAGATGAATCCCCTTCGCCTTTAATTCTTTAAGCCAGGAACCACCTATAGGACGGGCGATGCCACCACATATTACGGCATGATCCAACATCTGAACCTCACATGAAAAGTTTCCTGTCAAACACTTCAACATATTGTTGTAGCGCTTGTGTTTTATTTCTTTCGTCGAAACCAAACAGTGCGTGTATCTCTATTTCAGAGTCAGCAGCTACACATCCCATTTCCTCCGCAGTTATCTTCAATGTAGTAAGAACCAGTGTCAATCAGTGCTCTCACAGTGCGCAAATTTCCGTTGGTCTCAAGGTTCACTAGAACGGTCTGAAGAACTGCTTCTGAACTCGACTGATTTGAGAGCGAAACATTCTGCACTTTCTCTGCTGTCTCTTCTGATGCTCGCTTCTGCTTGTTTCCAGCTGATGGCATACAATCGTATGGTGCGTCTTGCAAAAAACAATGCAACTTACTTTTTGTTTACAGTCCCTTACTCGATGTCCTGACTTCAAGCAGACGAAACATCCTTTCTTCTTTCTCAATATATCTCGCTTCTTCTCCAGCGATAATCTCTGTGCCTGGAAGCACTCGTTACTTTCATGAGACTTGTCACAAAATATACCGACAACTCTAGTGTTCTTGTGTTGGCAGGAGAGTAGATCCATTGCAGTTGTTGGAGCTTCGTCAAGGGGCTTCTCTTTTCTTCTGCTTCTTTGGACCTTGTCTTCACTTAATTTAAATCCAGCACTTGCCAGCGAGATTATTTCTCCATTTTCTACTTTCTTCCTCAGAAATAACATCAAATGTTTTAACAGATCTCCATAGACTTGACTTCCATCATTCTCACGAATTGTTGGTTGATTTCGAAACCAGATCTTCAGAATATCTTCTGGTATGGAGGATTCTATGAGTGAAATAGCATGGCCGCATACTTGTCCGATGAAATGCCAATAGATTCTAGCGCACGCAAGTGAGTTTCTATGTTGTCATACAGCCGAGATAGGTCGCGGGCGTTCTTGTTTTCTGAACCAGCAGCCTCCTTAATTACTAATGACAGCAGCTCCCTTACATAACATTCCGTTAAAAGTTCCTCTCTACCAAATCTATTTCGCAGACTTTGAATAGCTTTCTCATAGTTTTTCGCGCTGGCAGGGAAGCTATCCACAATCTCTCGTGCTCTTGAGCCCTCGACAGTTGCTTGAATCGGATACTGCAACTTGTCTTCGTTTTCCATTTCATAGTCCTCATGTATTCCTTTAAACTGGCTTAGAAAGTCCTTAATCTCACCGCTAAATGTCTTTAATTCTATTTTTTCGGAGAACTATGTCTATAGATAGTGGCGGTGGCCCTTTAGGAAGACCTCCTGATATTGGCAATGATGCCATGCGTGAGGACTTACACATGGACTCTAGTAATACTGATACCCAACGAGACAGTTCTCCAGATACAATACGTGACATGGATCAGCGCCAGCACGTTCCTGTATCTACATATTCTAACACTCATCTTGGCCCCTACATAGTATATGTAGAATCGACCGAATCTCAAAATAAAATAGGACATGTTCACCCTATGACTCTGGGTCGGATTTTCTATGAGAGGCAAATTGGTGAAGTCAAGGCCATCCATAGGAAGGGAAGAAATAGGATCCAAATTACTTTCATGTCTAGTAAGGCTGCAAACGCCTTTCTTTCTCATCCCATTCTTAAGGAAAAGAAATTGACAGCTTTTATTCCGTCCTCGAATATTCATCGAGTAGGGGTAGTACGGGGAGTAGACAATACTATTTCCGAATCCGACATTCTCACCTATTTAGAATCGCCATATCCCGTAGTTAAAGTACAACGTCTAAATCCAAAGAGGGAAAAACTGAATATATACCTACAGGTACTCTGAAGGTTGTATTTGAAAGTCAACAACTTCCGAAAAGTGTGTCCATTTTTAAGGTCATTTTAGAGGTTCAGGCCTTTATATTCTCTCCCTTATTATGCAAACGATGTCCATACCGCTACTAATTGTCGTTCCAGGGAGCCGAGATGTGGAAAATATTCCCTTAATTACTCTACCGAAGATTGCACTCACCAACTAGTTAAATGCGCTAATTGTGCAGAAAATCATCCTGCGGGGGCTGAATGTTGTGAAATCCACAAACAACAGAAAGAAATCAAACGCATTATGAGTGTTGAAAACAAATCATATTTAGAAGTGAAAAACTATTTTGCCCCATTACAGTCCATATCCAACCCCCTTATGATGCCACAACATTTCCCTCCTTTACCCAATAGACCTTCCCAATCGGAAGAGACTCTCCCTCGAAAGCGTAAATTTACTATGGTGGTTAGTAACCCTCCCCGCCTACCCGTTGAACCAGGTTATGACAGGGCATCATATCTGAATTTGATAAGTAATATGAAAACGGTTCCAGAACATTCTGGCACTCCAGTAGTGCGTTTGATACCTGCTACTCCTACCGAGCCTGCATCTACATCACGGAAGTCAAGTCCCCAAGGGCAACCTTCGGATCCCCACGCACAACTTTCAGCATCTCCCTCTGTCCCGACTTTACACTGTAATTCAAATGTTACTTCTACTGACAAATGTCGAAACGTCTCTAAGAAATTTGAAGATTTAATAGAACATATGGGACAAAACGTCCAATTTAAGCATCTGTTAGTCATTACAGGATGAGATTCTTCTTTTATTGGGACACTCCACTCCTTCCAAGTAAAACATACGGTTATTGCAATAGAATTGTAGGAGCATCCTACACTCATCCGACTCCGCCTAAATCATGTCTGTACGCCTGCACATCTCTATCGCCTTACTCTTCTTGAACGTAACTTATGTCCATGTGGCCGCGCAGTCAGTACTGTAACTCACATCTTTTTTCACTGTCAGACATATGAACATCAACGTCGCGAATTTATAGGTAAGCTTTTTCATGCGGGTTACCAACTGCCGTTAAATGTTTCGTGTTTTAACCGACTTTTCGCGTTGTAGACTTAATAATCAATTTTTTAGTTACATGTAACATCCAGTTGTAACCATTCCCTTTCCTGTAGGTACGGACTTGTACATACTAACCCTTATTTGTGGTCCGGTCTTGTTTGTTTGTAGTAAAACGTCGTGATAGACCACACAGACGTGAAGAATTAGAACCTTGTGTCCCAGTGTTTTTGTGTTATGCCCTGATAGTTTCGCCTAAATAAAATTGGTAGGTATTTTCCTAAGTTTCATCTTCAACTGCTGTAATTAGCTTCATTACATAGCTAACCCTTCTCTCTAGTAGTGTACTAATTTCTTCTAACGTTGGCACCTCTCCCAGACATTAATTAACCCGCAAACCAGTGACTGGACGTAGCGTCTTATCACTAAGTGTCCAGTCTCGTCCGCGACATCGTACTGTACGGTTCGTTGTGTTCGAGGTTTCGTGTTCGGTGTCTGAAGTTTCTAGAACTTACTCCTGCATTCGAGTGCTAGCTTGCGTGTGATTGTGCAGTGGTGGCATGAGTTCTGATAGTGGAGGTACTCGGGACTTTCATCCCGCGTCAAATAGTAATGTTGAACGGGAAGAAGAAGTGAAAATGGATACAAACGTGAATGATAGTTCTACTCCTACCCCTTGCAAACTTCGACCCAAGGCAATACTAACCCTCCCCCTCCTGCTCAACCTCCTAATACTAGTGCATGTACTTTATACCCATTAAACCACCCAGGACCATATCTTGTTTTTGTTTCATCCAAACAAGGTAATAACATTGGCAACCTACACCCTATGGCTATAGTGCGTTTACTCCATGAAAGGAACTTTCCTGTTAAATCCATCCAGTATAAAGGCCGTAACAGGATTCAGGTAAACTTTCACTCTCCTAATCATGCTAATGACTTTCTGCAGAATAAGTTCCTTGATACCCACAAGTTGCATGCCTTTATTCCTCACTCCAATATCTTCCGCGTAGGCATTATACGCGGTGTTGAGAAAGATCTAACTGAATCCGATATTCTTACTTTACTTCAGAGTGACGTCAAAGTTCATTCTGTTCATCGCCTACGCCGTAAATCCCTCCAAGATGGTCAGGCAGTATATCTACCTACCGGCTCCGTAAAGATTGTTTTTTGCTCCAAAACGTTGCCCAAATATGTTTCAATCTATCATGTAATGTTAGAAGTCAATCCCTTTATATTTTACCCCATTATTTGTTCCAAATGCCAGCGTTATGGACACACCATACGCAATTGCCAGTCCACTAACTTTCGCTGTCGCAACTGTGGTTTGCATCATCCTACCTCAGACTGCCTTGCTAATGTCAAATTATGTGTACATTGCAATCGAGAACACGAAACGGCTTCATCAGATTGTGCTGTTCATCAGAAGCAAGTGGAAATCAAAAAACTAATGTGCACTGATAACATTTCCTTCTCAGAAGCTTCTGCTCGACTATTTCCACCTACTTATTCTGAGTATAATAACATTCAACAATTTCCTCCCCTACCCTCTCAACATCCTTCTCCAATACCAGACGCCCCTCGCAAACGCAAATTCACACAAGTGATTGTTAAGGATTTGCCATCTAAACCTTCTCCCGGCTATGATAGAGCTGCGTATCTCCAGCTAGTGCAATCCACTACATCCTCTCGCCCCTCTCAATCTCTGAGTTATCAATACCCCATTCAACCCAGTCAGCCCACTCCCTCAACATCGAGCCCGTCAATGCCTCTGCAACCCGCACAGCATCCTCAAATAGGTACTACACTCCCTCAGCGAGAACATGTTCATCAGTGTGTTCTCAATCTTCTCATGCAGCTTACTCAACTAATTGGCGATCACCCCATTATCTTACCAGTTATTAGTCAACTTCGCGAAAGTTTACACCTTATATTTAATAATGGTAGTACGCATCCTTCAATGGAATGCTAGGAGCCTACAAAATAAACAATACGAATTCAAAATTCTCATGCACGAAACATCTCCTCATATAGTCGCTTTGCAAGAAACTTGGTTTTCTCATACAACTCACTTTTACTTTCCAGTATATTCTATCGAACGCCATGACGGACCAGGATTTGATGGTGTCGCACTTATGATACATACTTCGTTATCGTACACTCCATTACATCTACAATACATAATACCAAATACCTATTCCCTAGGTCTTATATATCAGAACACGTATGTTATAAACTTGTATAATCCCCCTTATAACTACATCTCTTTTGACCAATGGTTCAAATTTTTTAATCAGTTTCCACCTGATACCCAACTGTTGTTTTTGGGCGATGTCAATATTCATCATACTCAGTGGGGAGCCCCGCTCAATACCTCCAAAGGCACACAGTTCTTACATGCTGTAACTCAACATAATCTCTTGCTTCTGAACGATGGTTCCCCTACCAGGCTCACTCCTCCTGGTTCGTTGCCTAGTGCAGTCGATCTATCACTTTGCCGCAACTCCATTGCCTCTATAACCACGTGGCGGGTACTCAGTGACACTCATACAAGTGATCACTTTCCTAACCTCATTACTTATGGCCACGGGTATATTACTAAAAACCCACTTAACGACCATTATATCGCTCCGCTACGTTCCATGAAACAGTTCAATGCTTCGTGCTTTAACTCCTACATGGTAACCCAATTGGAGACCTTCCCTGTAACAGAATTATCCTATCACTCACTGCTCAAAATACCATCCTTTTACACCACCATCAAACTCCATAACAACTGGTGCCTCTCAATTAAAGTGGTGGGACAGTGAATGTCACCAATTAATCCTTAAACGCAAGAGACTCTTCAAAATTCATCGTAAAACTCTAACCCCTTCACACTACTTTCACCTCAAACATCATATTGCGCATATCAAACGTGTATTCAATCAAAAACGACGACAGGCCTGGAAAACTTTTATATCCTCTTTCCATAACCATATTTCTGCATCTCAATTATGGAATGCTATCCGTGCTCTCACCCGGGCTTCCACTCACGTCCCACGCCCTCAAATCCCGCCGACTATTCTGAATGACTTTCTAAGGTCCCTCACTCCAGACCATGCACTTCCACCCTATACTCCACCTATCTCTGCTTCCACTCGTCAGTGTTCAGTCCTTTCACGTCCCATCACTCTCCCTGAGCTCACGTCCGTTCTTAATTCCTGCAAATCATCCCCTCCTGGTCCTGATTATATCTCTTATGCTATGTTACAACAGTTGCCGACCAAGGCCCTACAAGTGCTTGTTCAGTACTTTAATTTTGTGTTACATACTACGACTCCTCCTCCCGAGTGGAACACTTTTTTCCTAGTTCCGGTTCCAAAGCCTCGACGTCCAATGACCTCCCCTCACAATCTTAGAGGAATAATTTTGCCGTCTTGTATACGCAAACTATTTCTTAAACTCCTGCTCCAAAGGTTTCTCTGGTACTTAGAATATTATTCCCTCCTTCCCAAGTATCAGTATTTTTACTGTAAGGTTCGAAATGCTCAGGATGCGATCAATATGCTTATAATAGACATCTTATTAGCTAAATCTCGAAAAGAACACACTATTGCTGTCTTCCTCGATATACGAGGTGCCTTTGATTCCGTCCCCCTGAATATGTTATGGGATGTGTTATCACAGAAAGGCATCCCAACCACTTTCATAACTCTTCTACGTCATCTGTTAACGTCTCGCACTCTAATCTTCAAACCTCCTCTCACTACGCCATCCCCTCGTCAAGCTACTGTCGGCGTCCCTCAAGGTGATATCTTCAGTGGAATACTGTTTGCTTTATATTTATCCGGCCTCGAGCAACTTGCCCTCCAATCTGCCCGAATTCTTATGTATGCCGACGACATAGTTCTCTACTTTTCCCATAAAGACGTAGATGTTGCTCGCAAATGCATAACACGGCTGCTCATTCAAGTTCAGTCCTGGTTACACACTCATGGGTTCTCTTTATCACCCGATAAATGCTCTGCAGTAATCTTTACTACCAAGCGGGTTTACAACTCCGAGCCTTTACTGTTCGATACTTATGAAATTCCCATACGTTCGCACCATAAATATCTTGGCATTATCCTTGACCGTAAATTACAATTTTCCCAACATATGCAACACCTACGCAACTGTACTGCCACGTATATTAACCTCCTAAAAGCCATTACACGTCGTTCGTGGGGAGCTGATCCTGCTACAGCAAAATTAGTCTACTGCTCCACCATCCGTGCTCGTTTAGACTACTGTGCACATATAATTGATCTTGCATCACCATCCTCCCTTCAATCCCTCAACACAATTCAAAATCAAGCACTACGAGTTTGTTTTGGTGCGTTGTCTACCACACCTACTAATGCCTTATTAGTTGAAACTGGTGACCCTCCTCTTCTCCTTCGACGCAGATTTCTAGCATCTAAGTATCTCCTCAAACGACTTCTCGTACTCTCCAATAACCTTCTACCCAAAATACAATTACTCGCTCAATCATTCTCAACACCTATCACACATCCTTGCCGAGCCCCTGCCTTAATTTGGGCATTTGAGTCTGTCTCCCCTTTTAAATCTACTATTATTCGTAGTCATGTGCTACCATACTATTCTGTGGCATACGACGTGATTCAATATAC
Organism: Anabrus simplex; assembly: GCF_040414725.1. Taxonomy (NCBI): domain Eukaryota; kingdom Metazoa; phylum Arthropoda; class Insecta; order Orthoptera; family Tettigoniidae; genus Anabrus; species Anabrus simplex. The sequence goes on along the minus strand of NC_090272.1, from coordinate 19,946,157 downwards.
TCCTACTATTATTCATTCTAAATAATCTTCTTTTGCTATGCTCCCTTACCGGCTTTCATTTTTCCCTCTACATTCTAAAAAAGTTCGCATTTCATCCACTAATGCCTGTCCCAATTTTTATACTGATGGATCGAAAAATTCTTGTGGTGTCGGCGCTGCTTTTTATTACGAACAGACTCAGTATGCTGAATTGTTTCACTTGTCGTCCTACTTTTCTATTTTTTCGGCTGAACTCCTTGCCATACGACAAACATTACTGTACATCAAACATTCATCCATACAATCTGCTAATACATTCACTGACTCTCTCTCCGTGCTACAAACACTAAAATCTAACAAGCTTACGCTGAACTGGTATGTTTATAATGTCAAACACATCCTCTTCAATTTACACCAATCAGGTGTCCAAATAACCCTCATTTGGATACCTGCACATAAGAACATACCAGGCAATGAACGAGCCGATCGCTTAGCGAAAGAGGCTTCCCTCTTATCTACAACCTCAGCTACATTTTCTGTTCCAGCCACAGATTTCATATCTCTCCTCAAATCACAACAACGACAAGTATGGCAAAACACATGGACAATATCTGCATGTCAGAAGGGCAAATTCTATCATAGTCTCCAACCCATACTACCTACTACTTTCTGGTATCAACACGCCACCTACACTCGTCGTCATATCATCAATATCATACGTCTTCGCTTTAATCATTCCCTTACACCTCTCTATAAATTTCGATTTCGCTTACAACCGCATCCCCTATGCCATTGTGGATCTGTCGATGCTGATATCAATCATCTCTTTTTTCAATGCCCATTGTACAACTCTCCTCGCCGATGCCTGTACTCCAACTTAATACAATTATCCACTCCCCTCGTCAATTGCATGTCTCATCTACAAGCCCTCTCCCACAATCATACGTATCTTAAATCAGTTCTTAGATCACTCTAATTTACAACACTAACCCCACTTTCCCACAATACATTGACACTACTTACATATTTCATCATATTCTCATTTGCCTCCCGCCCTCCCTCACGCCTCCTCTTCAACCAAGACACATAGCTACCGTTTATTCTCATCTCCCCCTCCACTGATCGCGTGTACATTTTCATTGATGTTCATATCAACACACTGTCGCCCCTCTTCATCTTTTGTTTACGATTTCACTGACACTTTGCCCTCCCTACATCCCCCATATACGTTGCTCAGATATTTCTTTCCATCTGTCCAAAGTCCTACTCTCTCACATATATCCACCCTTCCGTCGTTCCCCTGCCCTCTCCTGCTTGTCCCTTATATGTTGGCCCGGTGTGTATGTTTTGTAGAAGTCGCTGAGACGGCCACTCTAGCGTGAAGATTAGTATACCTTGTGTCCCTGTGCTTTTCCTATATCTCCTAGTCTTGTATACGTATTTCCTCACTCTCAATTGTCTAGGTGATACGTCTTTTCCTGAACTACTTCAAGTGCTTTGAACCCATTTTGTGAGTTTGCTGCCTGGTCTACCTCCCTCAATCTTCAAGTACTTCGTACTCAGAAAACATTGTCAACTGCATTGGTGTACTACTTTATTGAAATTGTGTGCGTGTGTAGAACTAGTACAAATATAATACAGTATTGTGTTTGGGTGAAATAACGAGCCCAAATCAACTTCACGAACAGAACAGACGTAGCGTCTTACGACGATGTCCAACAACTAACCAAGAAGAAGAAGAAGAAGAAGAAGAAATTTTGTGAAGCGAAGCCCATAAAATTATAAAGAAAAAGAAACTTTTTATACTGTAAAAACGCTTCTTCATCTGGATCAAGTGCTCTATGAACGAAGGCCTAATTTTTATTTGAGGTAAAATTCTGTGAATATGTGGTTGTGTTCTGACCATCCCTGTTTTCATTTTTTAATTTTTTTCCGGCAGTAGCGTTTCACTGCACTCCACCATGTTCTGAGCGTGGCTCTTTTAAATCCGCCTTGTGTTAGCTGCCATTATTTAATTTAACGCATAGTGATGCTTTCTTCTGTTGCAGGTTATGACTTTCGAACATCGCTGTTTTCTGTGTTTAATCCGTAGTTAGTGGGAGCAGACTTCATATTTTTTGCCCAGGAACGCTTCGTGTGTTTAAAGTGCTCTACTATAAGGCCTATTTTTTTAATGTTTGGTATAATTCAGTGAATGTGTAGTTTTGAGTAAGTAGTTTTACACCACGTGTTCTGATCATCCCTGTTTTTTATTTGGTGGAAGTAGCGTTTCTCAGCTTTCCACGTGTTCTGACCGTGGCTGTTTTAACCTTTATTTTGCGGTAAAATCTAGAGATCGAAATGCTTTTGTGTTTATTGTGTTCCGTATATTGACACTGGGTTGGTAAGTAGCATTTTCAACTGCATGGCTATTTTTATTTCTGTATTGAGGTAAAATTCCGTGAGCGAAATGCCACCTCTCGTTAGCTGCCGAATTTGTGACAGAACTTTTCCCAGAATGTACAATTTGAAACGACACATTTCTATAATTCATCCTGAAATGGAATATAATCCACAAGAAACTAGGCCTATAAGGAACCCGCCAGTTAATCCGTTTAGCTATCAATTTTGTGACAAATCTTTACCCAGAGCGTTCAATTTAAAAAGAGACATTTCTAATATTCATCCCGGAGGTGAACATAATCCAGTAGAAACTGTATCATGCCTGTTTAAGTGTGCAATTTGCCAGCAAGATTGTTATGACCTGGACATTTACAAGGAGCATGTGTGTGAGGCCCATTGTATTACAGTCGAGACAGAAAGTCACGAATTTGTATCGGAATCAGAATTTTATAAGTGGAAGCAGACAGTTGAGCAAAGGACAATGCATCCTTTGTGATACACAGACAGGGCAAGACTCTATGCGATAATTCTTTCGTTGTAACATTTTAATGCCATCGATTGGCGAAGTATAGGACAAATGTTTTGCCAGAGAGTAGACAAAGAGAATCAAAATACAGGGAACTTCAAAAATAGGTGGTTATTGTCCTGCTAAAATGAACGCAGTTTTTGAAAATGGGTACGTAGCAGTAGAATTTTGCAGTACTCATATATGACACAAAATGAAGTGGCAAAACTTACTTTAGGCCCAGCTGAACGCAGTGATTTGGTTGAACGCGGCCTACAATTGAAAATTTCAACCGGAGATGAACAGGTTGACAGGTTGGACAGCTTGATAGCAGGGTAAGCCAGCTGGAAGGGGATATCTCGGACCTCAAGGGGGTCTCTCTGTTGTCGAGGGAAATTTTGGGAGCCATATTTCTGCTGTTAAAGGAAGGTTAGAAAAGTGGTTTTCGACCATCAAGGGAGATATGCAGAATATAAGGGAAAACATTATTTACACAGTAGAAATAGAGTAACTCAAAAAGGACGTATCATCACACCTCTAACCCCCCTCAAACCTAACCGTCAATACAGCACACCTAGATCCGAAGGTGCTTATAGAGAGCCTTCCGGAATTCCACGGATGACTGGAAGAGGACCCGACTAGCTTCATCGAGGGATCGGTCAGTCTATTAGGAAGGACTAATCTACCGGAGGACATCTTCGTGCAACTCATCACACCGCGATAAAAGGGGCAAGCCGCTACCTGGTGGAATAACTTGAAGGGTCTAAATTTAAACTGGATGGACTTCAAGAGGGAATTCCTTGCTAGGTGTAATTCTGAAGGGGTGATGAGCTCTGTGTTAAGGAAGCTACTGACTAAGGCACAACCCACTGTCATGAGAGCCAGCGTCTTCGTCCTACAGAAGTACCAACTCTTCAACTGTCTGCAACCGGAAGGAAGCAAAAACGAGATCTTACCAGACATCACAGAGCTACTCCACAATAATATTCGACCCAGTGAAAGTATCACAACCAAAATCCATTGATGATCTACGCGGAATCATCACCCAGCTGGAGGAACACAAGAGCAAAGCTACGGAATATACCAGCACAGTTAGGAAGTGCTACTAGTGTGGAAGAACAGGACACCTGAAGAACAAGTGCTCAACCTTGATGGCGGAAAACTAGGTCCGGCCCATTCTGGATTGAGGGGGGGATGGGACTGGGAAGAGGAATGCGCCTTAAAACCTGACAGATAAGCAATCCTGGTCAAGTAGGAGAGGGATTAGTCAGATAGCGAGTAGAATAGGCCAACCCCGCCCAACTATCATCTTGAGGATTGGCAACGAGACTTTTTCAGCCATACTCGACAGCCAAGCAAGCCATTCATTTGTCATTGTGACTGTTGCCAGGTTACTACCGCCTAAGAAGTCTCACCATCTCAAAAAGTGTAGTGGAAGCAGCGGACGGGGAAACATATTCCATTCAAGGACAGACTAACCTAACCGCTAAATGCATGAACATGCCTATTGTAATTGACGTTGCAGTGATTCAGAACCTGGTACATGACATCATATTAGGTCATGACTTTTTGGTGGAATACAAGGTGATCCTAGACTATGCAACTCATGAAGTCTTTTTGAGAAAAGACAGACGTCTGAGGGTCGCTTGGCAAGATGGAAATCTCCGGACTCGCAAGAATACGGAAGTTGACGTAGACCTGGGAGATATCCATTTAACACATCTTTGACCGAGTGAAGAAGCGGAGCTGAGGCACACATTAAAGGACCTTCTGGAAGTCATCACCAATAAAATAGGACAGACTACCACGGTAACGCACACCAATGAATGCAGCGCTTCCTCAGTCATGAAGCAAAACTCTTGAGGTCATCGATGTCTGAATATATTTGTTATACTGTGACGTTCGAAGGGACCACTTCTTTGACACGTGGTCCCTGGCAAGGGATTAACTTCCTCTTAAAACACTCTTTCACATCATCTTTATAATGTAAATGGTTTTTATTTGTGGCAACAGAAATTGACATTTGTTACTTACTAAGAAGCGTGTGGGTTTTTTCACCACCCACAGGCTAACAGGCAGAGAAACGTATGCTGCTGGCAGGGACCCACACTGTATCCTGCATTACTTTCCTATCTGTACTTTTTAAGTCGTCTTCGTGCTCAGTGTTAAATGTGAAACCTTTGTAACTATTCATCCTGTTGTACCAATTACCTTGAAATCCAACTCCATAAAGAAATCAATAATCATAATCAGCAAGAATAATAATCAACTTGTTTCAGCTTTGTTTTCACTGGTAGGGACCAATAAGTTATTGTGAACTCTATTTGAAAATTTAATTCTTTAAAATATATATGACCAGTTGGCTCACATCAACACTCGTAGGCATTATATGAGGAGATCTAATTGAAGAAGATGGCAGTTTTGTATTGTTCGGTGATAATTGTCAGAAAGATCTTACATTTCCAGTGGGAACTCCACCTGTCATGATCCTTTCTTGATGGGTTTTAACCCCTTCATTCCTGAATTTCTTCTCCTTATTGATCTTTCATTGCACCTAAGGATTGTATCAACTCTTCATATATTACGGATTTCATTTTGGACTTTGCATATGATTAGTATTGCCAGAGTATGGGAAATAATTTTACCCTATTAATGTACATTTTCTTTCAGGTGTCGGTGATTTGCCATTCGTCGCCCTCGACAAGTGATGATCTGCTGCTGGGTGAAAAAGATGTTTTGGTGTTTGGCAACTTGATTGATCTGTGCATTATGTAACATTTGTAACTTTCCAATGTAAACATTCGCCTAACAGGAACTGTAAACTTCAGTTTTGAATAAATGTGTAGGTAATTTAAAAATATAAACTGTGTACTTTGTTTTGTATTTAACTTTTTACTGTTCTATTATCATTAGTGTCATGGGGCAAGGGTGAACCAGGAAATTTGGTCGTGTAAAACGGGTATCCTTGGTAAGTATTTTGGTAATTATAGGTAAACTGACCAGGCGTCACATATTACACACAACAATCCTGTGTTTGGACGTTTTGTCCATTCTGTGAAGATAAAGGTTTGCTACACAATTGCTGACGTCTCGTTTTCAAACATTACTGCTCTGGCGATGGCTGTAAAAAAATTCAGTTATTTCTTGTTCTTGAGTTGTTCGATCATACATTCTGTTCTACTGCATACAGTCAGTCTGGGGTAGGTAATAATTTACCAAGCGAGTTAGCCATGCAGTTAGGGTCGCGCAGCTGAGAGCTTGCATTCGAACCGACTGTCGACAGCCCTGAGGCTGGTTTCCGATTTTCACACCAGGCAAATGGTGGGGCTGAACCATAACTAAGGCCACAGCCATTTCCTTTCCCGTGGTCACCGTAAGACTTGTGTCAGTTCTATGTAAAGCAAATTGAAAAAAAAATATTGTAGGTAGTAATTTGTTTATCGGTTGAAAGGAATTTTCTCCCACATGAAGAAAGTGGATATTATACTTCAATTTATGCTATAGAAATTAGATCTTGGCATTTTTGTTTTCAAGCAATTGTTTGAGAATCTTTGCAATTGTTGTACAGAACAAAGTTTGAACTTTTGCTTTAGGTCGCACTGACACAGATTAGGTCTTATGGCGATGACAGGAATGGACTTGGGGCGGGAAGCCAGTGACCGTGGCCTGGTGTGAAAACTGGAAACGACGGAAAACTAACTTTATGGCTGCTGACAGTGGGGTTGAAACCCACTATCTTCCAATGCGAGCTGACTGCTGCATGGCGCAAACCACGCAGCCACTCGCTCTGTCAACTTTGAATCAAAGTGAGTCTTTGAAATTCAGAATTAAAAATTGATAACAATAACACGTTATCTGTATGTGATTTGTGCTGATATTCAACCCCTGAATTCTTAAAACTTCCAAAATCCCACTGTCTCAGTTTGTCTCTCCAAACGTTGTCAGTTTACAGCAGTTATCCTACTCTCGAGTTTTCCAAAATACTGAGTTCTGTTTTTATATGAATATTAATGCAATGTTCATTAACCGAGGATTGCATACTTAATCCATAGGTGGAAAATTCAAGTAAAATGGTAATGTTGAAGGAATGATGAAGACACCTGTAAGAGAAGCATTATTAATGTATGAATAACTGAAATATTTTTATCTAACAATGCCCTTCCTATCAATTATTTTCCTTGAGACTGGTCACCCATCTCAGCCTCATGTTGTTATGTACCGGTAGTCCTCGGAACGATTTTTTTCTGTTCATTTCTCTATGCTTACGAATAAGCAGAGCACAAGTACGTTGTGCAAAAGTGCATTCATACAGTAAGGTTCATGATGGTTATTTGCATCTCCTGGATACCTTCATAGTCACATGCTTATACAGGGGAATGGGATGAAACAAATGGAGGCTTACAAGTTCTTCCAGGTAGGTGTCGAACGAGAGAATGAGGTAAGTATAGGTAAAATCATAGGACAGTTATTTTCTATAGCAATTAAGTAGTGCTGTGTGTGTGTGTGTGTGTGTGTGTGTGTGTGTGTGTGTGTGTGTGTGTGTGTGTGTGTGTGTGTGTGTGTGTGTGTGTGTGTGTGTGTGTGTGTGTGTGTGTGTGTGTGTGTCGGTGGGTGTGTGTGTGTGGGTGGGTGGGTGGGTGGGTGGGTGGGTGGGTGGTTCATGGTGTGCGTTACTGTAGTCACGTCATAGTTCGTGAACCTTGGGTAAGGGTTGAGTGGCCTATTAAGTGGTCCTGCGAGTCGGGATACCAGTTGCTATGGAATGGCAGTCGGTATCTTGGGCATGTTCTGAGTCATGGCCTTCCTTGTGCTCAGGCGGCTAGGACTATACAATCCACCAAGTGTCCCTAACCCGTTAGAGGAGAGATCCTCACTTGGACAATGTGTATGTAGGGTAGCATTCTGCTTCATGAATTTACCAAGCTCAGAATATTTTAAGCAAGCCTCGGACCTATGGGAGTAATGGAGTCCCACTCCCTTTTGACAGGCGAGGGACTCCTTGGAAACAACTTGGTGAACGAAATGGAATTCGATGGGGAGCTATAAATGTTAGTAGGGCTTATGGAAGAAAGTAGAACTGGCTGAGTCAGCAAAGAGGATGCATCTGGATGTGCTAGGAGTAAGTGATATTTGGGTAAGGGGAGATAACAAAGAAGAGACAGGAGATTATAAAGTGTACTTGACAGGTGTTAAAAAGGGAAGGGCTGTTAATCAGGAATACTATTGCACGCAACATAGCTTCTGTTAGACACGTAAATGAGTGAATGATGTGGGTAGATTTGGCAGTTCGAGAAATTAGGACGTGAATTGTCTCAGTGTATGCACCATGTGAGGATGAAGTTGGCAAGTTTTATGAAGCATTGAGCGACATCGTAGTCAGGGTCAACAGCAAGGACAGGATAGTGCTAATGGGCGATTTCAATGCGAGAGTTGGAAATAGAACTGAAGGATACGAAAGGTTGATTGGTAAATGCGGGGAAGATATGGAAGCTAATGGGAGTGGGAAGCGTTTACTGGACTTCTGTGCTAGTATGGGTTTAGCAGTTACGAATACATACTTCAAGCATAAGGCTATTCACCGCTACACATGGGTGGCTAGGGGTACCAGATCCATAATAGATTGTATCATTACCGACTTTGAATTCAGGAAGTCTGTTGGGAATGTACAGGTTTTTCGGGGATTTTTTGATGATAGAGACCACTATCTGATGTGTAGTGAACTAAGTTCTCTAGGCCTAGGGTAGAGAAAGTGAAATCTGTCTGCAAACGAATAAGGGTAAAAAATCTCCAGGACGAGGAAGTTAGACAGAAGTACATGGATATGATTAGTGAGAAGTATTAAACAGTGGACAGTAAGCAGGGTCAGGATATAGAAAGAGAACGGGTGGCATACAGATATGTTGTAGTAGAAACAGTCTAGGAACAACTGTGTGTAAAGATGGGAAAAAACTAACATCCTGGTGGAATGATGAAGTGAGAGCACCTTGTAAACATAAAAAGAAGGCTTATCAGAAAAGGCTCCAAACAGGGAATGGTTCGTAGATGAAAGAAACAGAGCGAAACAAATAGTTGTTGAATCCAAAAAGAAGTCGTGGGAAGATTTTGGTAATAACCTGGAAAGGCTAGGTCAAGCAGCAGGGAAACCCTTCTGGACAGTAATAAAGAATCTTCGGAATGGAGGGAAAAAGGAAATGAACAGTGTTTTGGGTTTTAATTTAATTTCGTGTGGCTATTTCTAGCCGAGTGCAGCCCTTATACGGCAGAACTTCCGATGAGGGTGGGTGGCATCTGCCATGTGGAGGTAACTGCGTGTTATTGTGGTGGAGGATAGTGTGGTGTGTGAGTTGCAGGGATGTTGGGAATGCCACAAACACCCAGCCCCCGAGCCATTAGAATTAACCAATGAAGGTTAAAATCCCCGACGCAGCCGGGAATTGAACCCAGGACCCTCTGAACCGAAGGCCAGTACGCTAACCATTCAGCCAACGAGTCGGACAGTGTTTTGGGTATTTCAGGCGAACTCGTAATAGATCCCAGGGAATCGCTGAACAGGTGGAGGGAGTATTTCGAACATCTTCTCAAGGTAAAAGGAAATCTTCCTGGTGGTGTCGCAAACAACCAAGCTCATGGGGAGGAGGATGATGTTGGTGAATTTATGCTTGAGGAAGTGGAAAGGATGGTAAATAAACTCCATTATCATAAAGCAGCAGGAATAGATGAAATTAGACCTGAAATGGTGAAGTATAATGGAAAGACAGAGATGAAATGGATTCATAGAGTAGTAAGATTAGCATGGAATGCTAGTAAGATACTTTCAGATTGGACAAAAGCAGTAATTGCACCTATCTATGAGCAAGAGAACAGGAAGAATTGCAACAACTATCGAGGTATCCCATTGATTAGTATACCAGGCAAAGTATCCACTGGCATCTTGGAAGGGAGGGTGGGATCTGTGGTTGAGAGGAAGTTGGATGAAAACCATTGTGGTTTCAGACCACAGAGGGGATTTCAGGATCAGATTTTCAGTTTATTTACTTATTTAGCTTCTGGCTAGTACATAACTCTACATAAAAACATTCAAAGACATAAGAATCAATATAACACTTCAAACAATCAACCAATCTAAAAAAACAGTTCACATACTCAAATCGAAACTGTCTAACCATTGTACAACCCAGTCAGAAGCACACAAACGCCTTCAGCTGACTGGAGTATGACCTCTTTGGACATTCAATGACAATATGATAGATGGTCTGTTTCTTCTCACCACAGTCACACTCAGGGGAGGAGCGCATACCCCACTTATGCAACAATGTCCCACATCGTCCATGATTGGTACAGACTCTGTTGAGAAGAACCCAAGTTCTTCTGGGGAGATTGAAACCAGGTGGTGGATGTTGAGACTAAAGAGGGTCTGCTGTTCATCTGAAACTGTGTTGGTCCACTCCAATTGCCATTCATCAGAACCGTTAAAGTTCCTATTGATGAGTTCCCTTGTAGTCTGAATGGGTGGAGATCTTGATATCAGACGTCCATATCTAACAACCATGTCTTCATGAATGGGAAGACTTGGGTTCATTGTTATCTTCCTGAACTCGCATATTAGGGCGTTTTGTCTGCGTATTCTTGGGGGGTGTTATGTGGCTAAAGATTGGCACCTAAAAAGGAGGAGTAGTTCTGACTGTGCCGCTGACAGTGCGTGTTGTCTGATTCAGAACAACATCAATATCTTTAACATAAGGGCTATTCAGCCAAACAGAAGAACAATACTCGGCTGTAGACTATACCAGTCCAATGCTGACGACCTAAGAGTGGATGCTGATGCTCTCCATGTAGAACCTGCAAGTTTCTGAATGATATTGTTCCTGGTCTTCAGTTTAGCAGCGGTATTCATTAAATGTTTCTTGAAGGATAGTGTGACTCCAAGGTACTTGGGGTTAGGATTGTGTGGTAGAGGAGAGTTATCAAGGGAAATATTCAAAGTTATGTTTGCCTTCCTGTTATTAAGGTGAAAGAGACAGGTTTCTGTTTTACTGGTGCTAGGTATCAAAGTACTTGCTCAAAATGTCAAGATCTCTCTTTAGAATTGCTTCTGTCTCATTCACATTGGATTGCTGAGTAACTATTGCCAGGTCATCCGCGTAAGCATATTGACGTGATGTAGTGCCAGGTATATCACCAATGTACATATCAAACAGCAATGGAGAGGCCACAGATCCTTGAGGGAGACCATTGTTGAGCTTTTTAACTTTACTATGTGATAGCATGTTGTTTATGAGTTGTGACATTACTCTGAAATCTACAAGTTTGAAAAACGTATACACAACTCCCTCTCTCCAAACCATATCATAAGCGGCTGTAAGGTCTATGAACACTGCACCACTCTTCAGTCATTTTTCAAAACCTGCTTCTATGTGGGTTGTTAACGCAAGAACTTGGTCTTCACAACTACGGTTAGGTCTAAAACCAGCTTGTTCTGCTGGGAGTGATCGTAAAATTAGAGGGCTTATTCTATTGTAAATGAGCCGTTCCAGAAGTTTGTAACAAACACTCAGAGCAATTAGATGGTAACTTTCAGGACAATCAGAAGGTTTACCTGGTTTCAGAATAGCCAGAATGTTGGTTTGAACTCTGGAGGAAGTTTGCCTGTAATCAGAATATTTGAGAAAAACCGTGACAACCATTTCCTTGTGTTCTTCCCACAATGCTTGAGTAATTCAGGGTGAATGCCATCAAAACCAGGTGCTTTGGGGTTCTTTGTTATCTTCAGAGCAGACAGGAGCTCTTCTTCGGTGAAAGGGCTAGAAATATTTGATGAACCAATATTATGTCTTTTCATGAAGGTTAGTTCTTTTCTTATTAACCGATTGAGTTCTTTCTTGGGTTTCACTTTAGACATTCCAGCAATCCATTTGACAACTTGATCAGGTGATACAGCAGATTTGGGCTGTGGAATGTGAGGTGATCTCCCCAACTTCTTTAACACGTCGGCTGCCAGAGTGGTACATTGTACCGCTGAGTGAGTGTCTCATGAGACCACGGCTGAACAAAGTACCACTGACAGGTGTTGCTATTAGACTTTCTCTGCCGGGCTGGCGGACCACTGAGCTGTTGAATTTGCTATGCTAGCGTACTGCTTTGGCCTCGGAGCAAATCTGGCGTGCTTGGTTTCCAAAATATAGTCTTTATTTTTTATTAATCCAACCTCCTTTTATTGGTAATATGTGAGTATTTGTCCAATCAGTTTAGCCATGCGCTTAGGTGTGCCAGGTTAGCTAACTCGCAAGCTCAAGATTTTGAAGATTGTGCGTTTGAATCCTACTGTCGGGAAACCTGGTTAATGGTATTCTGTAATTTCCCATTTTCACCCCAAGCTTATGCTTACCTCATCAATAGGTCACACTGATTCCTTCCAAATTGTCGCACCCATACCTGAGCTGATTTCTATGCTTATCGCAATAAATATAGCATAAACATGAGCATATTTGCATTTTCTAAATTATTGACAACATAGCAACATTTTACATTACCACCGAGCATTTGGCAAGAAGTAAATAGGAAATAAATATATTTCAAATTTAACTTTGTGAAGAGGTTTTTTATGTTGCAAAATGTAATAGGTCAGTTTGACATGGACACTACTTACCAGAATTCTCATACTGAAGGGCTAGCGTCATTATCTTCCGAGTTTGAGAAGAAAATGGTTTCATTTTTATAACTAACCTCACTAGTAAAATAACTTAGAAATATCTCGCAATTATTTCACACACACCCTACTGTAAAAGAATGAGTGCCTTGCGATTGTAATCCTAAGCGCTAGTAAACAAATCGTGGTTCGCTCTGTTATCTACAATGTGTACTCTCAACAATGCAAGCTTCTAGTACTGCTAGACTGTACTGCTCTGGCCATCTAGGCAAAGCCATGCAGTGAACTTTTCTGTGGGGCCATGGCGGTACCTCGGGATGCTGGGAATTTTTATTGTATTTCGTACGTACATTGAACACTTAAGTGAAATATCACTTTGAATTTCGCTTTATTGCTTATTTACTACATGCATAGAAGAAAAAATTCTTTGGCCACTGGGACATTTCCTGCTATGTGTCCTGGCAGTCAACAAGGCTCCAAGTCTTTCTGCTAGAATGTTTTAAATCCATAGTCTCCATAGTTTCTGTCCACTTGTTCCGTCTGGCTTCATCGAAGTTGTTAATGAGTTCATCAGCAACATCCATTTCTCCATTCTTTTGAAAATTACTGTAGAGTTTTTCGCACGTTTCTTTCCATCCGAGTATATACTCCTTTCTGACTCCTCTAGGAATGTGTCTTTCTGCAGTGGCAAGTATTGCTTTAACAACTATCACAGTTAACTTTGACAAAATTCCACTGTGGAAAAGGAGAAAATCTAATAATGTGGATCTAAGTGCCTATTTCCAAAAGAACATGACAGTGCTGACTGTGTGGGAAGTTTGTGAGCACTCTACGAATAGCAGGTAAACTGTATCCCTGGTGATCAGTGGACACAAAACATAAGTTAGGATTGGTTTCTGTGTTCCACCTTACTACTTCAAAGGAACCTTTTTCCTTTGGATTGAAGATGAGCTGAAAGTTGGACAAGTCTGACCATTCAGTAAGTTTTTCAGTACGCGCCAGGTAATTGAAAAATGTTACAAGAGGAACAGGCAGTTGTGTTTATGTTTCATAGATCTAGAGAAAACATATGACAGGGTACTGCAGGAAAAGATGTTCACCATACTGGGGGGCTATGGAATTAAGGGTAGATTATTAAAATTAATCAAAGGCATTTATGTTGACAATTGGGCTGCAGTGAGAATTTATGGTAGAATGAGTTCTTTGTTCAGGGTACTTACAGTAGGTTAGACAAGGCTGTAATCTTTCACCTTTGCTGTTCATAGTTTACATGGATCATCTGCTGAAAGGTATTAAGTGGCAGGGAGGGATTAAGTTAGATGGAAATGTAGTAAGCAGTCTGGCCTATGCTGACGACTTGGTCTTAATGGCAGATTGTGCCAAAAGTCTGCAGTCTAATATCTTGGAACTTGAAAATAGGTGCAATGAGTATGGTATGAAAATTAGCCTTTCAAAGACTAAGTTGATACCAGTAGGTAAGAAATTCAACAGAATTGAATGTCAGATTGGTGATACAAAGCTGGAACAGGTAGATAACTTCAAGTATGTTCTACTAGCATGGTAATAAGTTATAGTAAGTGAGATTGAAATAAGGTGCAGTAAAGCTAATGGAGTGAGCTCACAGGTACGATCAAAAGTATTCTGTAAGAAGGAATTCAGCTCCCGGACGAAACTATCTTTACATCGGTCTGTTTTCAGACTAACTTTTCTTTACGAGAGCGAAAGCTAGGTGGACTGAGGATGTCTTATTCATAAGTTTGAAGTAACAGACATGAAAGTAGCGAGAATGATTGCTGGTACAAACCAGTGCGAACAATGGCAGGAGGGTACTTGGAATGAGAACATAAAGGCTGAGTTAGGAATGAACTCGAAGGATGAAGCTGTATGCTTAAACCAGCTTCAGTGGTGGGGTCATGCAAGGTGGATGGAGGATAGCTTTTTTTTAAATGTTATTTGTTTGTGGCATCGACCTCTAGAGGTCTTTTGCCACTACTTGCACCATGTTATAAACCTGCGTGTAACTGGAATTGCGGAAGTGTTGAATGTGAGGAAAGGAACATTAAGGACTACACAAATACCTAGTCCCCAGGCCACTGATATTTATCATTTACAATTAAAAACCCCTGACCAAGCCGGGGCTGCCAGGTGACAGGCAGACGCATTGCCCCCTACACTGCGGGGACAGACAGAAGGATAGGTTACCTAGGAGAATAATGGACACTGTTATGGAGTGTACAAGAAATAGAGAGAGTCCAAGGCAATGATGGTTAGACTCAGTTTCTAATGATTTAAAGATAAGAGATACCGGTATAGAACTAAATGAGGCCACGGCACTAGTTGCAAATAGAGGATTGTGGCGATGTTTAGAAAATTTGCAGAGGCTTGCAGACTGAACACTGAAAGCCATAATGGACTATAATGATGATGTGTGTATGTTCTATTCTACTTCTGTTTTCTGCTTTAATTTCTTGCCTCTGCCTTGCCTCTTTGAGCTTAAGTAACAACACCATATGTCATCTTCTTATCTGTTTACCAAAGAATCCCTGCACCTAAATTCCTCCTTTGTTACCACCTTTTTATAACCGTAACTCATACCATCACAATTTATTGAGGCATTTTTTTTTAAATACAACCACTTGGTATTTACATATTTGTCCTTTACCACTGTCTTCAGTTATAATCCTATTTTCTATTAATTTCAACTTTCTTAACTTTCTTCCTTAATTCCTCTGTAAGTATGCAAGTGCTAATCCTGAAACCTGGGCATTCTTTTCTTTTAAGAAGAATTCCAAGCTGTTCAAATGTATAACTTTTGGCCCCGGAAAATATCGAAATATGGATGCAATTTTTATGACGGTGCAGACCTTCATTTCGGGATAATTGGTGGCTAAACGGTAAGTTTTATCACAAAACAGATAGCATAATCACTGTTCAATTTGGAGAGATCTACAACTTTGATCGTATGACTTATTGTCGTGTCTCAATTTTTGCTACGTTAGATAGCGCTGCATTTTTAGATTATAATCAAATCTCTCCAGCTCGATTGTGACAGCATTTATAAAAGGGGCCTGTCTTTATAATGAAAAATCTCCATCTCTGCTGTGAATGGCAGGTGCCAAGTGAGCCTGCCGTTATCAACAAAACTTCCTCAATGCCTACCTAACATCGGAAACACAATGTATAGTGTCCTCCCTGTTTTTTTTTCTGATAGCGCTAAGAGAAATGCAATTTAATATACCGGTAATCTTAAATATGCCTTTACAGTGATTTATGGAGAAATCTGAATACAAGATAGACAACCGTAGCGAAGCACAGGTACATTTACTAGTAGAATATAGGCTAAAATAAAGTTATAAAACAAACCTACTACGTTTGCTGGGTAATGGTAGACCAACCAAGGGCTGTACAAAATACAGTACTGTAAAGCAGTTGCAAGTCTATAGGATGTAAGATGCAAGACTTTCATGGAAAAGTGTGTGCAAAATAGTGTCCAATTGAATGGGAGTGTAAGTTTCAATGACTCTCAAAAATTGAGGTTGAAAGTGCTGAATCAAAATCGTCGACTGCCAAGTTCTTCAAATGAAATACAGAATTATAAATTTTCCACAGCTCCAGTCTGTAGAATTAGTTAATGAACACATGAAAGAATTTCGTATGACAAAAATGTGTAAACAAATAAAAAACAGTACCATGATTGTAGATCAGCTTGAAAATGAACTCTTCATTATTTATGCTGATTTGAAAATGAAAATTCTCAGCCTGTTTCCAGTCATTTGACTGGGTCAGGAATGGAATGAATGAAGCCCCCATCTATCGGTGAGAATAGAAATTATGCCGGCTGCTGAAGCCTGTCGTACTCCTCTGGAGCAATGATTAATGACTGACAGATGTGTTGAAATGATATTGGAGAGTGTTGCTGGAATGAAAAATGACAAGGAAACCTCGGAGAAAAACCTGTCCTGCCTTCGCTTTGTCCAGCAAAAATCTCACTTGGAGTAACTGGGATTTGAACCACAGAACCCAGCGGCGAGAGGCTGCTGCCTGAGCCACAGGGGCTACGAGCAAAAGCATTTATCACAACAAAACCTACTGATGTATTTGGTTTTAAATGACAGACACCATAATGGTGGAGATCACTAAGCTATTGCGTTTAGTTACAATATATCCCGCTACCACAGCAAGTAGTGAGTGAGCCATGAGTACATGCAAGAGGATTAAAACCTATTTAACATGTTCACTTCCACTGACGCTTTAAAGCATCAAGGTGATATATACAGCAATGCCGCTGCCGCTTTAAAGCGTCCAGAGCCCTATGTTTCTAAAGCTACATAGAAACATGCCGGTTTGGCGATGTGGTTATGCCGGCACTGCAGGAAGGTTACCTTTAGAACAATTTGCCGCGCGCGGTTTCATTGTTGAGAAATTGGGTGACAATCAGTATTGCTTCGAAATGGAGAAGAACAGGTCAGAGCCCGGTCCGTCTCATCCTAAGAAGAAGAAGTATGAGAGACAATTTTATACTAATGCAGATTTAATTAAAATGTTAGAGGTTTCTGTTAGTGAATCTGATATATTGTTAGGCAGTGAGTGGAGGAATTCTCACAGGGAAAGTGACAAAAGTGCACTGAATAAAGACGACAGTGTTTGTGAAAATGTGCAATCAACATCCGCAAATGAAAAGGAAATTAACTGAGTAGGTGATCCAATAGCAATGATCCATCACGTGCATTGTTATACAAATAATTAGTACAAAAGAAAAGTATTGCTCGACACTTTAAAGCGTCAGATGGCACTCTCATCTGAAACACAACCTGAATTACCATGGACGCTTTACAGTGTAAAAAAAAAGTGTTTTAAATGCGTAATATTTCATTTTAAAACTCGATGGACACGTTTTTTATAAAATGTAGTGCCATTTATTAGGATTTACTGATACTGCCAAAACAGCTCCTGAGAAAGATATTTTAGAAAATGGTGGCAGCGAACGTGTTAAGAGACTCAACAACGAATCCCTCTTTGTGTGATATCAGCATTTTAGCTGTAGAAAAGAAAATACTTTAGAAGAACTGTCCTCTGATGCCACTTTTTTTTTTGGAAAGGCATTGATTGACACATTCACAGCAAAGAAGAACCAATGGATGGATTTGGTGTATAAGACAGTTTAGGTAAGTGTTAGAATGTTTTGATATAACCGTTATTATAACATTGTTACAGGTAAAAGGACCCTCCTCGGAGACAGCCCTACTCAGGGAGTCGCGCCCGTGCCAATGTGAGTCCCAGAGCGTACTGACCCGGTGTGTATAATCTGGTATGGGTCCCAGCTCTGGGTTACGAGTGAAGACCTCAACGACATCTATGGTAGAGAAGTTGGACTTCGGTATGGTATAGATGGCGGAAGTGGCAGCCCAATACTCGGGATTAATAGAGTATGACACCGAGTAAACACCGGTATAAGTGGCTCACCTCTTCCAAGTGCCAACAGCCTCTTTGAGGGCGGATGAGCGGAAAGAGGGCAGGGCACCCTGATGTCCTTGGAGTAAGAAATTACTTCTTAAGGCGGATGAACCTAATTGTAGGTCAACGGCATAGGATGTCGAAGGCAACAAGAAACCACCACATTAAAGATCCTTGTGATATCCCAAGAATAGAAAGCATGATGATATCTTCGAACATAAAATATTCTGGAATAGCCCCCTATTTGGATCTCCGGAGGGGGATACAGGAGAAGGCAAAGAGCAAATCCTACAAAGTAGGTACATGGAATGTGAGATCCTTGAAAAAAATGTGGTAAGCTGGAGAATGTGAAGAACGAAATGAAGCGACTAGGAATGGATGTTTTAGGAATGAGTGAGGTAAGATAGCCAGAGAGCATAGATTTATTTCAGAGTTTTGTACTCTGGCTGTTCAGATGGAAAAGGTGGTGTTGGATTTATAATGACAAAGCAGTTAGGACAGCGAGTGTCAGGTATTTGGGGATATAATGAAAGAATACTGTTCATAAAATTAAAGACAGAACTTAGAGTTACAGCTCTAATCCAGATGTACATTCCCACCTCTACATACACAGATGACGAAGTGGAGAAAGTATACGATCCACTGGAAGAAGTGTTGCTAAATGTCCAGGATGAAGAAAATCTCATCGTCCTCGGAGATATGAAGAAGGCAGAGATGATATGGAGGGCGATTATTGTCTTGGTTCCAGAAGCAAAAGGGGAGAAAAGCTCATCGAATTTTGTCGAAGTCACTCCCTTGTAATTACAAATACTCTCTTCAAACAGCCAAAAAGGAGAAGACACACATGAACAATGCCTGGAAATGGTAGTAGATACCAAATGGACTATATAATAGTTATAGAACGGTATCGAAATCAAGTAAAATCAAGTAAAAGCTATCCTGGGGCTGATATTGACACCGATCATAACCCCGTGGAAATGACAGGCCAATTGAAACTTAAGAAAAGAAGAATAGAATGACGCACCCCAAAATGGAATTTGAGTAAAAAGAAACACAGCGAGGCTATCAAAATGTTCAAAGAAGAAACTAATAACAAAATTCATACCGAAGTACTGGCTGGAAGTAGTGCTCAAAAAAAATGGGAAGAAATCAAGAAATAAATAATTGATGTAGCAGAAGATTGTTTTGGAAAAGAAGAGAGGAAAATCTATAAGCCATGGGTTACAACCCACATTTTGGAACTAACTAACGCGTGCCAGATGGCCAAAAGGAAAGGAAATCATGAAGAATACAAGAAAAAAATTCCATTGAGAAACTAAAAAAGCAAAGGAAGAGTGGATCGAAGCACAATGTAAATAGATAGATGAAAATATAACCAAAGGTAATACCGAAAAAGGTTTTTCAGAAGTCCGGAGGCAGTTCCAAAGAAAGATAAATCCCTTGAGTACAATAAAAGGAAGCAATGGAGTTGTGATAATAGAGCATGATAAGATAGCTATAATATGGAAAGAATATGTAGAAGGCCTATATGAAGGACAAATAGATGACGATGAAGCAGAAAATGATAGTGAGATAGAACAAGATGAGCTGGGACCATGTATACTTAGAGAGGAATTTGATAAAGCTTTAAATGAGCTAAAACAAAGGAAAGCTCCTGGAGTAGACTCAATTCCAGTTGAAATACTACAAGCTCTAGGGGATAAGGCAAAAACTTCTTTATATCAACTAGTAAATGATATTTATACTAGCAGAGAAATAGCAGACGATTTTGAGAAAATTCTATTGATACCTATCCCAAAAAGTAATCATGCAAAGAGATGTCAAGATTATAGAACATTAAGCCTGGTAACACATGCCTCCAAAATTATTACAAGAATTGTTTACCATCGCATGGAGAATAGAATAGAAGAAAATCTCTCAGACGATCAATTCGGGTTTAGAAGAAACAGAGGAACAAGAGAAGCAATTCTGAGGCTTATAACAATTATTGAACAAGCCCTAAGAATCAATAAGAACATCCTAATTGCTTTCACTGATATAGAGAAAGCGTTTGATAATGTTAACTGGAATATTATGTTTAAAGCCCTTAGAAGTTTGAAAGTAGACCACAGAGATCGGAAAATCATCCATCAGCTGTACAAGAACCAGACAGCACTCATATGAAAGGAGCAAATCAATGTGAAAATTAGAAAAGGAGTAAGGCAAGGACGTGGTCTGTCACCTCTATTATTCAATATGTATTTAGAAGAAGCAATGAAAAAGTTTTCAGCCACCTCCACCCATGGAAAAAAACGGCCAACTATACCAAACAATACGTTTCGCGGATGATATTGCCCTCATAGCTGAAACTGAGAAAGAGATAGAGACCTCATTAAAAAAACTGAATGATCTACTAATACAAAAATGTTTTTTGGTTGCTATTTGCTTTACATCGCACCGACACAGATAGGTCTTATGGCGACGATGGGATAGGAAAAGCCTAGGAATGGAAAGGAAGTGGCCGTGGCATTGATTAAGGTACAGTCCCAGGATTTGCCTGGTGTGAAAATGGGGAAACCACAGAAAACCATCTTTAGGGCTGCCGACAGTGGGGTCGAACCCACCATCTCCCGGATGCAAGTTCACAGCTGCGTGCTCCTAACCGCATGGCCAACTCGCCCGGTAGTACTAAAATGTAACATGAATGTTAACAAAACAGAAACCAAGATAATGAAATGTACTCCGGATGGTAAACAGGATGTTAATGTTTGGTTGGAAGGAGAAAAATTGGCTCAAATAAATCGGTTCAGTTATTTTGGAAGCATCATTGCATCTGATGGAAGGTATGGAATGGACGTCCATTCTCGAATAGCGCAGGCTAAAGAAGCTTTCAATAAAAAAAGAAGCCTGTTGACCTCCAAGGGAATATCCCTACCAGTAGGAAAGCATTTCATTAAGAGCTTCATTTGGAGCATTGCAAACTATGGCTCTGAAACCTGGACTCTATTAAAGGCTGATAAGAAAAGAATAGATGCATTTGAAATGTGGTGCTGACGTCGAATGTTACGAATACCTTGGACTCACAGGCTAACAAATGAAGAAGTTCTCAAGAGAGCTGAAGAAACCATCAGTCTAGAGAAAATGATCACGAAAAGAAGATGTAGTTAGATAGGTCATTTACTCCGGTATTCATCATGGTGCACCACACTGCTTGAAGGGAAACTGGAAGGAAAGACTAGAAGAGGATGACCAAGAGCAGGGTTCCTTGATGGCATTAAAGGGTGACATCCATATCAATTAATCAAGCAGCTGGCTCAGGATAGAAGGTCGTTGGACGAGGACAGTCATGCTACTCACCAACCATCAGGTTGAGGAGAGAGAGAGATAACATTGTTATTTGTTGATTTCATTGTTGATTTTAATGTTATTTTACAGGATTGCCATTCGATAAAAATGCATGGGTATCAACCTCCATATTTTATTTCTAGCAGTAGGGTGTTTAATCTATAATGTTCCCGTTTTTTATTTCACGCTGCACCACTGTTGAAATGATCTTCTCTTGTTTTTGCATTCATGTTAAGGCAGTGGCATGAGAACTCTTAGACTCCACTTACTTGAAAATCTTGTAAAATAGATTGTAAAGTGTACGTATGCCTACCTGTTAGTCCTGGTTTCCTTATATGGGGTCAGGGATGAGATGAGATGAAATTACATGGCTTTGTTTTTACAGCCGGACACCCTTCCGGATGCCAATCTCGGTTGAGGAGCTATTGAAGATGAAATGAATGATGGTGAATGAAATAGGATGAGGGTAAGGAGGTCTATGAATAGGAACTGTCTTGGCATTTGCCTGGAAGTGAAAATGGGAAACCACAGCAAACCATTCTCAGGAAAGCTGATGGTGAGATCCGATTCCACCTGTCTCCCGAATGCAGAGCTTGGCTCCATAACTGTAGCGGAGACCCTCCGAATGCACACTCAGTTAAAGGGTATTAAGTTTATGTATGTCCAATCCTTGTCCCATTTGTCTGAGGGGTTGGGTATGAAGTGAGATGAATCTTCATAGCAGTTTCTGGTGCCAGCACATACCCTACTCATGTCCAGTAGCACAAAGGAGTCTGGTCAAAACTTTACGTCTCCATCGTACCGACGTTCACCATCAACAGCGTCATATGTCCTCACTCCACATGAGCAATGCAGAAAGGTTCGAAATCAAACCCCGGTTTTTGGCACGCAATCTAGTGATTAGAAATTGTATACCTGCACCTCTCCTTCTTTCCCTGCCGGCCAACATTCTGACAGTGAACATGAGACTCAAAGTGGCTAACGATCATGGCCACCAGGCGGGGCTGGTTAAAGAATTTTAAGTGATTTTTGTCATTTATTTGTGTAGCCAGACACAAGAATCTGATTCCATTGCAAATACTTACTGCTGGGTAATTTACTGGAGTAAAAATGAGAGAGATACTGTTGATCACTTGCATTGTAGTATTAATAGTGCTTGGTTTGAGTTTTTGTAGTGATATGAAGTAGTAAGAAGTGAAGTGTTACATTGAAAACTTTTTGTACTTTCTTTTAGTATGTTATTATTTAAAGAAAATGTCACAACTAAATATAAATAAAAAGGTGATACTGATACATAATTAGGTTATCAAGCCCAAAATTATTCTGCACTTGTTCTTCATAATTAAACAGTTGGAAAATTTCAGAAATATTGGAGCTGTTACTGAAAGTTACTGAGCCTCCGTGGCTCAGGCGGTAGCATGCTGGCCTCTCACTTCTGGATCCTGTGGTTCAAATCCCGGTCACTCCATGTGAGATTTGTGCTGGACAAAGCGGAGGCGGGACAGGATATTTTTTCCGGGTACTCCGGTTTTCCCTGTAATCTCTCATTCCAGCAACACTCTACATTAACATTTCATTTCATCTTTCAGCCATTTATCATTGCCCCAGAGGAGTGCGACAGGCTTCAGCAGCTGGCACATTTCCTATTCTCGCTGCTAGATGGGGGCTTCATTCATTCCATACCTGACCCGGTCGAATGACTGGAAACAGGCTGTGGTTTTTCATTTTCACTGAAAGTTACTGACTTCCTTCTTACAAAATACTGTTGATCGCAACTGCAAGCTCACTGCACCTTGATTCAGTCTCACTTACTATATAACCATCTAGGGAGAACACAAATTCTAAATACTTGAAATTATCTACCTGTTCCAGGCTTGTATCACCAATATGACATTCAGTTCTGTTGAATTTCTTACCTACTACACCAATTTAGACTTTGAAAGGCTAATTTTCATACCATACTCATTGCACCTATTTTCAAGTTCCAAGATATTATACTGCAGGCTTTCAGCACAATCTGCCATTAAGACCAAGTCATCACCATAGGCCAGATTGCTAACTACATTTCCACCTAACTGAATCCCTCACTACCACTTTATACCTTTCAGCAGATGATCCATGCAAACTACAAACAGCAAAGATGAAAGGTTACAGCCTTGTCTAACCCCTGTAGGTATCCTGAAACAAGAATTCTCACGGCAGCCCAATTTTCAACATAAATGCCTCTAATTGATTTTAATAATCTACCCTTAATTCCATAGCCCCCCAGTATGGCAAACACCTGTTCCCTCGGTACCCTGTCATATGCTTTCTCTAGATCTACGAACCATAAACACTACTGCCTATTCCTCTCATAACATTTTTCAATTACCTGGTACATACTGAAAATCTGATCCTGACATCCCCTCTGTGGTCTGAAACCACACTGGTTTTCATCCAACTTCCTCTCAACCAGTGATCGCACCCTCCCTCCCAAGTTGCCAGAGGTACTTTGCCTGGTATACTAAGCAATGGGATTCCTCGATAGTTGTTGCAATCCTTCCTGTTCTCTTGCTTATACTTGGTGCAATTACTGCTTTTGTCCAATCTGAAAGTATCTTACCAACACTCCATGCTAATCTTACTACTCCATGAAGCCACTTCATCCCTGCCTTCCCACTATACTTCACAATTTCAGGTCTAATTTCATCTATTCCTGCTGCTTTAGGACAATGGAGTTTATTTACCATCCTTTCCACTTCTTCAAGCGTAATTTCACCAATATCCTCCTACTCCCCATGTACTTGGTTGTTCGTGACACCACCAGGAAGATTTCCTTTTACATAGAGAAGATTTTCAAAATATTCCCTCTACCTGTTCAGTGATTCCCTGGGATCTATTATGAGTTCACCTGAATTACCCAAAATACTGCCCATTTCCTTTTTCCCTCCCTTCCTAAGATTCTTTATTACTGTCCAGAAGGGTTTCCCTGCTGCTTGACCTAGCCGTTCCAGGTTATTACCAAAATCGTTCCACGACTTCTTTTAGGATTCAACAACTATTTGTTTCGCTTTCATGTACGTTTGGAGCCATTTCTGATAAGCATATCTGTATACCACCCATTGTCTTTCTCTATCCTGAACCAGCTTACAGTCTACTGTTCGATACTTCTCACTAATCATATCCACGTACTTCTGTCTAACTTCCTCGTCCTGGATATTTTTTACACTTATTCGTTTGCAGACAGAATGCACTTTCTCTACCCTAGGCCTAGAGATACTTAGTTCACTACACATCAGATAGTGGTCTGTCTCATCGAAAAACCTGTACATTCCCAACAGACTTCCTGAATTCAAAGTCAGTAAAGATACAGTCTATTATGGATCTGGAACCCCTAGCCTCCCATGTGTAGCGGTGAATAGCCTTATGCTTGAAGAATGTATTCGTAACTGCTAAACCCATACTAGCACAGATGTCCAGGAAACTCCTCCCATTCCCATTAGCTTCCATATCTTCCCTGCATTTAACAATCACCCTTTCGTATCCTTCAGTTCTATTTCCAACTCTCGCATTGAAATCGCCCATTAGCACTATCCTATCCTTGCTGTTGAACCTGACTACAACGTTGCTCAATGCTTCATAAAACGTGTCAACTTCATCCTCACATGGTGCATACACTGAGACAATTCACGTCCTAATTCCTCCAACTGCCAAATCTACCCACCTCATTCGCTCATTTACGTGCCTAACAGAAACTATGTTGCATGCAATAGTATTGCTGATTAACAGCCCCTCCCTTTTTAACACCTGTCAAGTACACTTTATAATCTCCTATCTCTTCTTTGTTATCTCCCCTTACCCGAATATCACTTACTCCTAGCACATCAAGATGCATCCTCTTTGCTGACTCAGCCAGTTCTACTTTCTTCCATAAGCCCTACTAATATTTATAGCTACCCATCAAATTCCATTTCGCT
The DNA here is from genome assembly GCF_040414725.1 of Anabrus simplex. Taxonomy (NCBI): domain Eukaryota; kingdom Metazoa; phylum Arthropoda; class Insecta; order Orthoptera; family Tettigoniidae; genus Anabrus; species Anabrus simplex. The sequence continues at coordinate 19,920,911 of NC_090272.1, read as the reverse complement.
CACCAAGTTGTTTCCAAGGAGTCCCTCGCCTGTCTAAGGGGAGTGGGATTCCGTTACTCCCATAGGTCCGAGGCTTGCTTAAAATATTGAGCTTCGTAAATTCATGAAGCAGGATGCTACCCTACTTACCCACTGTCAACTTCATCCTCATCTGTACCTTCACATGGTGAATACACTGAGACAATTCTCATCCTAATCCCTCCAACAGTCAAATCTACCCACATCATTCACTCATTTACGTGCCTAACAGAAATTATGTTGCATGCAATGATATACCTGATAAACAGCCCTACCCCATACTCTGCCTTTCCCTTTCTAACACCTGTCAAGTACACTTTATAATCTCCTATCTCTTCCTCGTTATCTCCCCTTACCCGAATATCACTTACTCCTAGCATATCCAGATGCATCCTCTTTGCTGACTCAGCCAGTTCTACTTTCTTTCTTCCATAAGCCCCATTAATATTGATAGCTCCCCATCGAATTTTTTTGTTCGCCAAGTTGTTTTCAAGGAGTCCCTCACCTGTCAAATGGGAGTGGGACTCCGTTACTCCCATAGATCCGAGGCTTGCTTAAAATGTTCTGAGCTCAGTAAATTCATGAAACAGGATGCTACCTTACTTACACATAGTCCAAGTGAGGATCTCTCCTCTAACGGGTTAGGGACCACTGGTGGATTGTATAGTCCTAGCCACCTGAGCGCAAGGAGGGCCATGACTCAGAATATGTCCGAGACGCCCACTCCCATTCTATAGCAACTGGTGTCCGGACTCTCAGGACCACTTACTAGGCCACTCAGCCGTTCCCCAAGGTTCATGAACTGGGACGTGAGTACAGTAACGCACACCATGAACCACACACACACAAAAATCACTAGTTAATGGCTATAGAAAATAACTGTCGTGTGATTTTACCTATACTTACCTCATTCTCTCCTTCGATACCTACCTGGAAGAACTTGTAAGCCTCCATTTGTTTCTTCCCATTCCCCTGTACAAGCATGTGACTATGAAGGTATGCAGGAGATGCAGATAACCATCATGAACCTTACTGTACGAATGCAAGTTTGCACAGCGTACTTGTGCTCCGCTTATTCGTAAGCATAGAGAAATGAACAGAAAAAAATCATTCCGAGGACTACATAACAACATGAGGATGAGAGGAGTGACCAGTCTCAAGGAAAATAATGGATAGGAAGGGCATGTCAGATAACAATATTTCAGTTATTCATACATTAATAATGCTTCCCTTAGAGGAGTATTCATCCTTCCTTCAACATTACCATTTTACTTGAATTTTCCACTTATAGATTAAGTAATGCAATCTTCGGTTAGTGAACACTACAATAATATCAATATAAAAACAGAACTCAGTACTTTGGAAAACTCAGAGGACAATTGCCGTAAACTGACAATGTTTGGAGGGACAAACTGAGACAGTGGGATTTTGGAAGTTTTAAGAATTCAGGGGTTGAATATCAGCACAAATCACGTACAGATAACGTGTTATTGTTATCAATTTTTAATTCTGAATTTCAAAGATTCACTTTGATTCAAAGTTGACAGAGCGAGTGGCTGCGTGGTTTGCGCCATGCAGCAGTCAGCTCGCATTGGAAGATAGTGGGTTTCAACCCCACTGTCAGCAGCCATAAAGTTAGTTTTCCGTCGTTTCCAGTTTTCACACCAGGCCACGGTCACTGGCTTCCCGCCCCAAGTCCATTCCTGTCATCGCCATAAGACCTAATCTGTCAGTGCGACCTAAAGCAAAAGTTCAAACTTTGTTCTGTACAACAATTGCAAAGATTCTCAAACAATTGCTTGAGAACAAAAATGCCAAGATCTAATTTCTATAGCTGAAGAGTTATATTTTAGCATAAATTGAAGTATAATATTCACTTTCTCAATGTGGGAGAAAATTCCTTTCAACCGATAAACAAATTACTACCTACAATATTTTTTTTCAATTTGCTTTACATCGAACTGACACAAGTCTTACGGTGACCACGGGATAGGAAATGGCTGTGGCCTTAGTTATGGTTCAGCCCCACCATTTGCCTGGTGTGAAAATCGGAAACCAGCCTCAGGGCTGTCGACAGTCGGGTCGAACCCACTATCTCCCGAATGCAAGCTCTCAGCTGTGCGACCCTAACTGCACGGCTAACTCGCTTGGTAAATTATTACCTACCCCAGACTGACTGTATGCAGTAGAACAGAATGTATGATCGAACTACTCAAGAACAAGAAATAACTGATTCTTTTTACAGCCATCGCCAGAGCAGTGATGTTTGAAAACGAGACGTCAGCAATTGTGTAGCAAACCTTTATCTTCACAGAATGGACAAAACGTCCAAACACAGGATTGTTGTGTTTAATATGTGACGCCTGGTCAGTTTACCTATAATTACCAAAATACTTACCAAGGATACCCGTTTTACACGACCAAATTTCCTGGTTCACCCTTGCCCCATGACACTAATGATAATGGAACAGTAAAAAGTTAAATACAAAACAAAGTACACAGTTTATATTTTTAAATTACCTACACATTTATTCAAAACTGAAGTTTACAGTTCCTGTTAGGCGAATGTTTACATTGGAAAGTTACAAATGTTACATAATGCACAGATCAATCAAGTTGCCAAACACCAAAACATCTTTTTCACCCAGCAGCAGATCATCACTTGTCGAGGGCGACGAATGGCAAATCACCGACACCTGAAAGAAAATGTACATTAATAGGGTAAAATTATTTCCCATACTCTGGCAATACTAATCATATGCAAAGTCCAAAATGAAATCCGTAATATATGAAGAGTTGATACAATCCTTAGGTGCAATGAAAGATCAATAAGGAGAAAAAATTCAGGAATGAAGGGGTTAAAACCCATCAAGAAAGGATCATGACAGGTGGAGTTCCCACTGGAAATGTAAGATCTTTCTGACAATTATCACCGAAGCAATACAAAACTGCCATCTTCTTCAATTAGATCTCCTCATATAATGCCTACGAGTGCTGATGTGAGCCAACTGGTCATATATATTTTAAAGAATTAAATTTTCAAATAGAGTTCACAATAACTTATTGGTCCCTACCAGTGAAAACAAAGCTGAAACAAGTTGATTATTATTCTTGCTGATTATGATTATTGATTTCTTTATGGAGTTGGATTTCAAGGTAATTGGTACAACAGGATGAATAGTTACAAAGGGTTGACATTTAACATTGAGCAGGAAGATGACTTAAAAAGAACAGATTGGAAAGTAATGCAGGATACAGTGTGGGTCCCTGCCAGCAGCATACGTTTCTCTGCCTGTTGGCCTGTGGGTGGTGAAAAAACCCACACGCTTCTTAGTAAGTAACAAATGTCAATTTCTGTTGCCACAAATAAAAACCATTTACACTATAAAGATGATGTGAAAGAGTGGTTTACGAGGAAGTTAATCCGTTTGCCAGTGACCATGTGTCAAAGAAGTGGTCCCTTCGATCGTCATAGAATAACAAATGTATTCAGACTTCGATGACCTCAAGAGTTTATCTTATCACATACTTTGAACTGTTCCGCGAACAGGATGATCTTCCCTGCCTGCGCGCATGGTGTACCTTCTACATTGCCATATTTCTTGAGTTTTGAGAGGGTAGAGTATGCACACGATTTCCCAGCATGACAGAGGATCTCCAACATTCTGCGATACACCTACATTTGAGCCAGTTCACCCTTCCACACTGTAAAGCTGCACAGGTAAATCAACACTTCACAACAAGTTTGAAATCTGAGGTAACAGTATCACACAAGGAACGCTCTTCTTGCAGTGTTAATGCTGGTTTCAATTTCTACATCTGAATACCATTCTTGCATTAGCCAGCACTCTGTGCACTTGATAGTAATAAGCTTCGGCAGTTATATACCCTCTCCCAGGGGATAGAGAAAGGTGTAATTCCCACTATTACCCATCTCCTCCTGTAAGCCAAGATCACAATCATTTTGACTTTCTATAACATTTTTACGCTTTCACCTACTCCCAGTGTCTATTAACATATGAAAACCATTTCCTGAAAATTAGCAATTAAGAAAATAAATATTTTATTTAATGAAAAACCTCTACCAAAATGCCAGTTAAGATGAAAACAGAAGGTTTACTTTAACAAGAGAAACAGTCTGTCAATCTATTTAATTCATAGATTTGAAAATTTAAGGAAAAAAAGCTTCAGACCTCATCTAGGATGGGGAATGGCCACATAACATCAATATTCTTTAGCAAAACTTCACACATGACACAACATAATTCTTATAAGATTTTTGCCCGAGGTGCTATCTCTCTTCAAATGAAACCTTCAACCTCTCCCTTCCACTGAAAAGTAATCCAAAGTACAGAAAAAATAACACCCTTCAAACTATTTTCTTACAGCATCATATAGAATAAAGCACATACACACTTCTTTTTTTTTACAATTTGCTTTGTGTCGCACCGACACAGATAGGTCTTGTAGCAAAAAGGGCTAGGAGTGGGAAGGCAGCGGCCGTGGCCTTAATTAAAGTACAGCCCCAGCATTCGCCTGGCGTGAAAACGGGAAACCACAGAAAACCATCTTCAGGGCTGCCGACAGTTGGGCTCGAACTCACTATCTCCTGAATGCAAGCTCACAGCCAATGCACAGCCCAACTCGCTTGGTGTAGACACTACTTGCAGGTTGCCTCTCTTCTTTTACGGCCTCATTGGACTACTTCAGTCAATCATTTTCTGGTCATCATCTTTAATGGGTTTTGTTTCCAAATTACCCAGTAGCTCTTCATTCGTTCTGATCTTTTCTGTTGTTCCACACCTGTAAGTACCTTTTTCATAGCATGCCATCTGTCTCCTTTTGGTTTAAATCTTATTTTTATGTTTTTCAGTTTTGTTTTACAAATCATCCAGAGTTATTTGTAGTTCTTCCATATCCTCTCTAATTTCCTTAATCCATCCTACTTGTTGCTTGAGATTCCAGAGTTTCTCTATAAATTTTCCTGGTAATCTGGTTTCTAATGTCACAAGCTAATACAAGATTAAGAAAAACTAGGAAATACCTTAAAACCTATTTTCTTTCATTACAGCTTATAGAATAAACTAAACACTATTTACAGGTCTTTTCTCTTCATACACAACCTTCAAGTTTATACAAGATCACGAAAAACTAGGAAATTCCATATAATCTATTTCTTATTTCTATTTATAGTATGTAGAATAATGTACAGTACAGACTATTTACATAAGGTGGTTTCCTATCTGTCTAAAACAAATAGAAGATTAAGAAAAACTAAAGTACCCCAACATTAATAACAATTACCGTAGGTATCAAATCACTTTTTAACTTACACATGTGCAATATTTTTATGTTAGGTCAAATTGCCGGTGATTACGAATTGGTGACATGCCGTTGCCTCCCTCGCAGCTTGCTAAAGAGTAGAATCTGTTGGTAGAGGTAAGCTAGGGGAAAGGTATGTATGTGTGTGGCACTGTTTAACCGAGAGGGAGAGAGGGGCGATGTATGGTTATAGACTGTCTGTCTTTACGTGTAGTAGAAATTGAATACACCGAGAACAATTCTGGAATAACTTCATGTGCGGTAACGAATTAAAAATGAGTACTGTACTTTGTATAACTTTATGCTTAATGATAGAATCATACCCTACATAACAGTCCTGCCCGGTATTAATACCGGGTGCCGGTGCCCAAATTCAAAGCATTTGGTATGGATAAGTATAACCCAACCCACATTCCAGACCTATAAGTCAGAGATTACCTCCAGTGGGATTCATTAAAAGCTAAATTTTACAAGAAGAATGAAATAATAGTCTCTCTCCTTTATTACGAGGATGCTTGCTGCTTATTGTTTAAAGGGGCGTAACATCTAGGCCAATGTCCTAGTCATTTCCTCGAGAGACTATTGTACTCACTGCAGTGTTAATTGCTTCTGGGATAGTCAGTGCCTTGGAGGTTTCTTTACCTTTAAATTTCTGCCTTGTGCATTTAAAGCGCCTCTGAAGTTCAATTTTCTTACTAACATTGCTCTTGGTCTGTGGTAAAGTTGCAATATGCTGTTCAGAAGCATTCAGAAGAGGAACTAACCATTTCAGACTTTGACTGCAGATGTTGTATTGCTCTACATTATTTTTTTTTTTGCTAGGGGCTTTACGTCGCACCGACACAGATAGGTCTTATGGCGACGATGGGATAGGAATGGCCTAGCAGTTGGAAGGAAGCAGCCGTGGCCTTAATTAAGGTAAAGCCCCAGCATTTGCCTGGTGTGAAAATGGGAAACCACGGAAAACCATCTTCAGGGCTGCCGACAGTGGGATTCGAACCCCCTATCTCCCGGATTCAAGCTCACAGCCGCGCGCCTCTACGCGCACGGCCAACTCGCCCGGTGCTCTACATTATTAACTTTAAGGAGAACATTATTAAATTACCGAGTCAAGTCTGCTCTGAATTTGGCAATATCGACTACTGCAGGCCTACTTATCAATTCACCATTGCCAACTTCATTTAAAATTGCATTTCTTTCGGCAGCTACAATATGTTCTTCGCCCATATTAGCATTTCCCGAAGACTGAATGGTACATTCAGAAGGTGCTAATATATGACATAACAAGTGTATATGCTTGCACATATTCCACTTAATGCTTGCATCAATGAAAGTGCAACTAAATTTGTGTATGCAAGCCTCGCAGTGTGTACATGTAATGGAACAACTGCAGTCTTGTTGCACAAGCCTCACAGCATAATATAACTGTGGAACATTTGACGAGGCAATAGCCCAACCACCGTCTCCATTTTCCGATACCAAATCGGACCTCAACTGTAATGATTTCTTATGACGGTCCCTAAAATCCCTTAACTTTGCAGTCACTTTTCCTTTCCCTATAACAATCAGACGGTCAAACAATTTAGTTTTAACCAATTGCATTATAGCATGAATTGCTTTGTCTAGTCGTTTTACTGGTTGTCCTTTCAATAACATGTGTTTCAGAGTTCTATGCATTGCCTCTAAAAGCATGTTAGTGTTAATGCCGGAATTCAATCTATGACAATATGACCACGCCTTACAGCATCTTGCATACTGCTGATGGAAATACAAGCCAAAATCCTTTGTCTCCTCATCCTCCAATAACTGACGTGTAATTGCATCTATCCCAGTGCTAAATGCGGCTTCATCTGTCTCATGCAGAAGAGATCTCAATCTCTCAAAAGTTAGTTTTTGCTTTTCTGTGTCTTTAATTTTTATCAGATTTCTTTTCCATGCCCGAATGATATGCCATGTGCAAAACAAAAGCATATTGGATTCACCCATAACTTCTTGCCATGCATTATAGAACGATTCTGCCATGTCCGACATGAATACGTTACAACTGATCACTCCAGTTCTCTCTTTGATGCAACTAAAAATACTCGGAGCGTTGCAGAATCTATTTTGCTACCTATAAAAAAAGGCACACGGCAGCCCTTGCCTAAGATCATCTAAAACAAGTACCGTAACTATCTCGAACCCATATGCATTCAAACCATGAGTGCTGTCCACACAGATACAGTCTGAGCCAAATTTCTCCAGCACCTCCTGCTCTGTGAATATGGCAAGAAAGAAAACATTTCTCGACAAAAATGGGTATTTAGGTAGGACTACGTTCTGAGGATTGTAAAACAGAACGCAATTAGATCCCAGCTGCTTTTCTGTTTCTACCCATGCATCCACACTTACCGCATCATTAGGATGTTTAACAGCATCACTATTTAAGAGAAAGCCTTTTGATATTGTAAAGGTCTTGTTTTGTGATTAAGTGCTCCCATTTGAGATTATCTTTACTTAAGGACGACCTTACTTCATCTAAAATATCGTTGTGAGACACTTTCATTGCAATTTTTGTTGCTAAATCACTGCGTTCAGCTGGGCCTAAAGAAAGATTTTCAGTTCATTTTGGTGTCCTATATGAGTACTGCAAAATTCTACTGCTTCGTGCCCATTTTTAAAAACTGCGTTCATTTTAGCAGGACAATAACCACCTATTTTTGAAGTTCCCTGTATTTTTGATTCTCTCTGTCTACTCTCTGGCAAAACATTTGTCCTATACTTCCGCAATCGATGGCAATAAAATGTTACAACGAAAGAATTATCACATAGAGTCTTGCCCTGTCTGTGTATCACAAAGGATGCATTGTCCTTTGCTCAACTGCCTGCTTCCACTTATAAAATTCTGATTCCGATACAAATTCGTGACTTTCTGTCTCGACTGTAATACCATGGGCCTCACACACATGCTCCTTGTAAATGTCCAGGTCATAACAATCTTGCTGGCAAATTGCACACTTAAACAGGCATGATACAGTTTCTACTGAATTATATTCACCTCCGGGATGAATATTAGAAATGTCTCTTTTTAAATTGAATGCTCTGGGTAAAGATTTGTCACAAAATTGACAGCTAAACGGATTAACTGGCGGGTTCCTTATAGGCCTAGTTTCTTGTGGATTATATTCCATTTCAGGATGAATTATAGAAATGTGTCGTTTCAAATTGTACATTCTGGGAAAAGTTCTGTCACAAATTCGGCAACTAACGAGAGGTGGCATTTTGCTCACGGAATTTTACCTCAATACAAAAATAAAAATAGCCATGCAGTTGAAAATGCTACTTACCAACCCAGTGTCAATATACGGAACACAATAAACACAAAAGCATTTCGATCTCTAGATTTTACCGCAAAATAAAGGTTAAAACAGCCATGCTCAGAACACGTGGAAAGCTGCGAAACGCTACTTCCACCAAATAAAAACAGCGATGATCAGAACACATGGTGTAAAACTACTTACTCAAAACTACACATTCACTGAATTATACCAAAAACCAAAAAAATAGGCCTTATAGTAGAGCATTTCAAACACACGAAGCGTTCCTGGACAAAAAATATGAAGTCTGCGCCCACTAACTACGGATTAAACACAGAAAACAGCGATGTTCGAAAGTCATAACCTGCAATAGAAGAAAGCATCACTATACGTTAAATTAAATAATGGCAGCTAACACGAGGCGGATTTAAAAGAGCCACGCTCAGAACATGGTGGAGTGCAGTGAAACGCTACTGCCGGAAAAAATTAAAAAAATGAAAACAGGGATGGTCAGAACACAACCACACATTCAGAGAATTTTACCTCAAATAACAATTAGGCCTTCGTTCATAGAGCACTTGATCCAGATGAAGAAGCGTTACAGTATAAAAAGTTTCTTTTTCTTTATAATTTTATGGGCTTCGCTTCACAAAATTTGAATTTCGCTCACATTACCCGCCCACTACTCCGACTTTTGGCTCCTCCCCGCAGTCGGACTCCGCCCAAGTCGCCTTAATTACAGAAAATTACTTCCATCAATCACGAAATCTGAAGCTACCATAGAAGATAAAGAGTAGGTATATAGGACTACATCACAGAACTTACATTGCTCGTGGGTAAAGGAGCAGGGGCTGCGAGTAACGTCTCGTAAGTTTTGTAGGTCAGCCGCTAACCTCTCAACAGTCGTAAACTTCGTTTTCAAAACTTCTCCATCGGGAATTTCACTGTCTATTTCTTGAATAAACTTGTCATAAGTCTTAGTAAAATTGTTCTTACTGTCTTGTGTCTTTTCACGGCTGTTAACATCTTGCAACTTTCACTTTGTTATGATAATAATGCAAGGATATTTAGACTTACCGATATCGGCTGATGATGATTTCGGGGTCATCAATAATGTTAGGGCAGAAACAAAACTACCCGTTTTATTCTTCCACTAGATATTTATTGACACTTGTTTTACATGTCTTCTCGATTTCTTTTAGTAAAACAACAGAATAGGGGTTTGGATAAAAATCTTATAGAGTTCCCAGATACATAGAATAAACACAGCCTATCATCTAACACCCTAACATTATCGTTCTGATTTGGGAATGCGCATGGATTGTTTCCTTTAAAAGGCTTCAGTGTTGACTAAGGTATCTTAAACCATGTTGTAATTATGTATGGTAGCTGGGTCTGTTGGCTTTTAATTGTTTTATAAGAATTTGGTAAAGGTCTGGTAGACGGGTAAATTGTAGAGGCGGCCGTACCAAGGAAGGTGCACATAAATGATGAATTTTGAAGCGTGTTCATTATATCCTCCCTTTTAAAAAGGCAAAGAGTTTCGAGCTCGGACAATAATATTGTAATGGTGTTCAACTTAAATTTCAACTTGAGTTTAATTTTTTAAAACTTCTTGTACTCTATTCATTGGTTGAGTTTGAAGACATCTTACGTTGTGATCACGCTTTTAGTGGTAGTTTTCTTTTTATAATAAACCTTGTTGGTTACTTTTTAATTGGTATCAATTTGTATTCTATATTTTATGTATTAAATTTTGGTCATTAAGTGTGAGGGTGAGTGCTTTTGTAGTTGAATTCCTCTATCCTTTGGCCTTTTTCCACCCTCCGTTAATGTCCTTGACCTACTGGTATTGCCCAGATTCCATCGTTTCCCAGTCCTGTGTCTGTCTTTAGTTGCTGAGGCCTGCTCTAAGTGGTTGGCGTGTTTTCGCGCTGGGTTGGCCTCTAATCTCTTAGTGGTTGTGCTAGCAGTCGAAGACCTGGGCTGCGGTGTTGTCCCGCCAGTTGTTTGATTGTCCTTTTCTTCGATTGTTGGTATGCGACAATATATATATATGTAAATACCCTATAATCTATTCTTGTACCTCTTGTTATGTAAACGTAAATACTCTGTAATCTATCCCTGTACCTCAACAACTCTTATGTTATGTAAATGAAAATATTCTGTAATTTATTCTTGTACCTCTGCAACTTTTATAATCTGGAATCTATTATTGTACCACTGCAACATTCATGTTATGTAAATGTATATATTCTGCAATCTATTCATGTACCTCTGCAACTTTTATGTTATGTCAAGGTAAATAAAATTAGAACTAATTATCAGTAATTCGCATATTGATGATGCAAATAGTTTATATAGGGATAAAGGATGGAGCCTCCCCGAAGATTGTGGTTACTGCAATAGGGCGATTCCTGGGCAACGGTTTAATACCGGCTAATTCTTCCACATAGGTGCTGCTACACAGCAACAAGTATGCAATAGAACTTACCAACGAAAAGTCTATTTCAGGACCAACCACGCACAGAACACTCATCAATCCCTATTGGTAACAGCTTACGAATACGTCACTTGAACATTGAATCGATTTCCAGTGCTAAGAGTCAACACATTTCACGTTTGATGCTGCAGAATGAAGTATGGCAATACTGGAGACTCACACCAAGAATGATGCAGATCTTTACAGAAGAGGAAGAATTTACGGATACGTCCTGGTTGGGTCCATAATGATGAACAATATGGCATTGCAACATATGTCAGGTCCCATCTTACTGACTACAAAGTAACTTAACAAGATAAAACAGCAGATAGTTTTGTTTTGGGTGTAGAAGTTGCCGGCACCATGGTTGCAAATATTTACAAACCACCGCAGTTTAGTAGGCCAAATCAACCTGTAAGATTCTTCAGGCATCCAGTTGTGTATATTGGTGATTTCAACAGTCAGTCATGTCTGGGGATACCAGAAAGGAGACCAAAATGGAGCTACTCTAAATTAATGGATGGACATGCATAATCTTCAGCTTGTGTATAATGCTAAAGATCCTTGAACGTTCCCTGGCAGATGGTTAAAGGATTATTCTCCTGATTTTTGCATCACATGTGGATGGATATAATGAAATGACACAACAAAATGTCATCAAGTCTTTCCCACACAGCCAGCATAGGCCAGTCATTATTCACTTTGGTACTGAAATTCCATTAGTCACCTCCGTACCTCAACCTCGATGGAATTTTCAACTTGCAAACTGGGAACTATTTCAGAAAGGTCTATATAATACCGTTCAATGGATTCCTCCAGACATATTCAATTATGAACGATTTGTGGGTGCGATTAAAGCAAATACCATGTAATGAATCGCACATGGTTTTCGGAAGGAGTACATCCCCAGATGCTCCCAAGAATGCGATGAGTTATATGCCAAATATCAAGAATATCACGACGGCGCGACAGCTGATGACCTCTTGAAAGCTCTGAATAAGAACAGAAGAGAAAAAAAGGCATAAAACAACGGAAGAACTCAACTTCACACATTCTAGAGGGCATAGTTAAATATTCAATAAGATTTTTGATGAGGGGAAGTACCCTAGGGAGTGGGAGACAGGAATTGTATGTCCAATATGCAAGGAAAAGTGTAGCAAAGACAGTATGAATAGTTATAGGGGAATGTCTCTGTTAGATTCCTTAAGTAAAATCTATACATGGGTATTAGTGAACAGGTTAAGTGAATGGGCTGAAAGAAACGAAGTTTTGTCAGATTTCCAAGGGGGATATAGAAAAAAGAAAAGAACAGTGGACAATATAATGATAGTGAAGACGGTTTTGGAGAAGTATATGAGCTCGTCAAGAGGTAAGGTATATGTAGCGGCAATCGACTTTGAAAAGGCGTTCGATAAGGTTAATAGAGGGACTCTCTCAGAGAAATTGTGTAGGTTGAGGTTGTCGGAAAAGATGCTAAGGGCAGTGAAGGCGATATATAAAGTGGTTATGTGTTGTGTAACATTGGGTGACGATAGGTTTGGACAGACCACTAGAGTCCAGGGTTGTTTTAAAGCAAGGGTGTAAATTATTCCCAATTTTGTTTATTTTATTTATTAACTATATCTTGGATGAACATGGGAGCGACAATTGGGCCGTACCGGTGATTAATGGGATGGAGATACCGGGTTCGATTTTTGCTGATGATGTGATATTGATGACACTATCTTCAACAGGGATGCAGATGAGCTTAAATACATTGTCGGATTTCGCAAAGAAATGGGCCTTGAAAATTAACGGGAATAAATCGAAAGTGCTGGTAGCCCAGGTACACAAAGGAAGGAAGGAGGAGGGGAAATGGGTCGTGCAGGAAGAAAGGTTGGAACAAGTAAGTAAGATGGAATATTTATGAGTCATGCTTAACAGAAAAGGGACTTGTGATGATCAGATAAAGCGTGCGAGAAACAAAGGGATGGCCACCCTTGCCTCAGTCAAAAACTTGCTGGCTAAATTTCCGGGTATCAGTTATAAAACTTTGAGGTTAGTCTTAAGATCGGTGGTTTTTTAGGGTAATGTATGGTGATGAAATTTAGGGGTGGATGAGAAAAGATTAGAATTAAGACGAATTATTGGTAATTTCGGTAAGTCGGTGCTGTGACTCCCGCAATGCACAGCTAATGCAGGGGTGGAATTACTTGGAATTTCAGTGTGTGAAACGAATAGTGAAATATTGGATGATTTTGAAGAGACAAGATGGCGGTAGAGTGCTACAAGCAGCGTACGAACAACAACTGAAGAGTATGTATAAGGGTTGCTGGCTAGTCAAAATTAAAAGATATTTGGAGAGGATAGGGTTAGGGCACATGTGTGGGGAGTTATGGACAAAGACATTAGCCAGAGGGCTCAGGGAACTTTAGAGGAGGATTAGAGGCATTCATAGGCAGAAATTATTGGGGTAAAGTACACTAAGAAGTTCGCTAAATGTTTTTATTAAAGTAGAGGAAGTATCGGGGATAAATATTAGATACGTTGACAGGTTAAATAGGGGTGGGTTGGTGTTGTGGCTGATGGGACTGCATAAGAACAAGGGTTAGTTAAAAGGGAGGGACAAGACAGTTTGTGCACTATGTGGGGCAGTGAATGACGATTTTCACTTATTAGGTGACTGTGAAGAAACTAGTAATATAAGAAATAGATTATTGAGTGCCGAACATAGGAAACTATTGGGAAAAGGGGATGAGCAGTCTATTTTAAGGTGGATTATCAAGCAGTGAGAAGACGGAGGCGTGTTGCACAGGTATCTATGTGCGGTAAAAAAGTCATTTGAGAGTAAGATGAAAGAGGGAGAGTAATAGGGTGGATACGGGGGTACGTGTTTGGAATGGAGATGTGTATTTATGGGAAGCTTGTTTAATAATTCGATGATATGCACTGGATGGAGATTGTATGATAAATTTTATGGTGAGTGGAGTACTGGTGTTGGGTACATAGGTGAGTTAGTGGAACTGGGTAAATGATGTTATTTTGCAACGGTAGTGGACTTATTGTTTGTGATATGGCAGGATGGAATATAATTGCTGACTATCGTTGTTTTGTAATTGTACGGGAGTAGGTCAGGGAACAATGAATTCTAGTCGGAAAGCCTGGAACCTTATTAGGAAACTCGTACAGATTCCAGGTTGTCAAGTACAGTCACATATGTGAATGCTAATGCTGTTGCATCCAAGACTGATGAATATTTCAAAAACTAAAGTAGACAAGGAACAGACACGAACTGTGAGGAATGAACTATACATAAAAGGGTCCCATATAAAACCACACCCAGTCTACTCACGTGATTTCTGCATTGAGGCCATTGATAAAGCCTTGAATATGCTAAAGGCAAACAAAGCCGCTGGTTTTGATGGCATATATCCAGAGTTTCTTAAAGCCATCGGTCCGGAAACAAAGTTGTGGCTTATTGAATATTTCAGTGAAATTCTGAAAACTGGAAAAATACCAAAGCTTTTCAAACAGGCTAAGATATTTGCCATCCTGAAACCAGGAAAAAAAGGAACAGGTGCTTCTCACTATCGACCGATATCACTACTCAGCATGACCTATAAGCAACTAGAAAGGCTTGTTCTAAATCGCATTCAAGCGTCCAATGATCGAATCATCCCAATCGAACAAAGTGGCTTTAGGAAACATCGGAGTTGCTGGGACCAGGTCTTAACATTGACAACTGTAGTAGAAGCTAGATTTCAACGAGGTCTCAAATCAGCTGCAGTTTTCGTGGATCTTACAGCAGCTTACGACACTGTGTGTTGATGTACAAATTTATTGAAATCATCCCATGTCAATAGTTGGCACTTTTAATGAACATGCTTTCTGACAGGTTCTTTAAAGTGTTCCTGAATGGGCAAGCTAGAAGGTGGAGGATTCTAAACAATGACCTACCTCAGGGATCAGTTCTTCCCCCATTTTGTTTAACCTGTATATCCATAACATGCCTCACACAGATTCCATGAAAAGCTAGTATGCAGACGACCTACCATTAATTATCCAGGGTAAAGATTTCATGAACTATGAGAATGTTCTAACTAGTGAACTGGCAAAACCGAGTCATTACTCCGACAAATGGAGACTTCAATCCAACCCAAACAAGACTGAGGTTACAGCATTTCATCTGCATAATAAAGAAGCCCAAAGGAAGCTACATGTTTCTTTTGAAGGAATCAAAGTACCCCATAACTACAATCCAATATATCCTGGAATCACTCTGGATCTGTCCTTGGCATTCAAACAACAGTGCATCAAATATCGAAGAAACTTGGCTCAAGAGTGAATCTACTCCGAAAATTGCCAGAAGCAGCTGGGATGCAGACGCTAATACTCTATGTTCTGCTGCACTCGCTCTTGTGTGTTCTGCTGGTGAACATTGTGTGCCTGTATGGGGAAACCTCCCTCATACCACTAAGATTGAAGTGCAACTCAATGAGACCATGAGAGTTATCACTGGTACTGTTTCATCTACTCCCACAGAGTGGCTACCAGTCCTAGCTAATATCGCTCCGCAAGATCTAAGGAGGAAAGCAGCTAAGGTCAGCTTGTTCAAGAAGATCACCTCTCACAAGAACTCTATGATGCCCTAAAAGATCCACCAACAATACGTTTGAAATCACGCAAGCCACCCTGGGTTGATTTAGAAGGTACCTATTCTTTCGATATTGCCTCCAAATGGCAACAACGTTGGAACGAGCATCCACTCAACAATGCTCACCTGGTTGAAGATCCTCCATAGAAGCTGGAGGGATTCCAAGTACCACGCCAAACCTAGTCTAAGCTGAACCGCATTAGAACGGGTCAAGGGAGGTGTGATCAGACCTTAAATTAATGGGATTTCCGTACATCTGCTGCCTGTGACTGTGGAGTGAAGGACCAAACCAAAAAAATATATTTATAGTTTATATATTGTATGTGTTTATATGCTCAAACATTTACTAATAATCTTATATACACAAACTTTACTTTGATGTATAAGTACCCGCCAGTACGTAATGCCCCGTGCAATTCCTATGTATGAGCCTGCAAGCTCGTTGGAATTAATTGGAATAAATGAATGAATGAAAGCGGTGGGATAGGGAGGGGCTAGGAGTGGGAAGGAATCGAACGTGGCCTTAATTAAGGTACAGCCTGGTGTGACAAATGTAAACCACGTAAAACCATCTTCAGGCGGGTTCGAACCCACTAGCTCCACTAGCTCCCGGATGCAAGCTCACAGCTGCGCGTCCCTAACCGTACGGCCAAATCTCCCGGTATTTAAAATTCTATTGCAAGGTATGAATGGAATGTAATCTGAATATATATATATTGAAATTAAAATTTAAACATGTTTGAGTCAAATTATTTATGTTATCCATACAACGAATATAGGAAAAGTAAGACTTTTATGTTTTGTACAGCCCCTTCCTGAGAGCAAGCATTTGAAGAATTTTAAAACTAATTGAACAATGACTCTTAATCTGAAGATTAACATCAGAAGACAAAAGTGTTGTGGTAAGTTCTGCTATGTATCTAAATGCCATGCTAATAAAAGCGGTTAATATTATTCCTCACAGATAAGGAACGTGAGTTGGACTCTCCGCAGTTTCATTTCTCGACGTTGTTTGGCACATATCAATAAAAGTTGCCTTTAGGATTAATCATTTTAACAGTATTAGTCAATGTAGCATACTCCTTTATTCCCTTAATTAAGATAAATCGGCAGTCAGAGTCAATATCAGAACGTCAGCTGGACTACTCCACCTCTCCGCAGTTTCATTTAACGACGTTATTTTGGCAAGTATCAACGAAAGTAACCTTTAGGATTAATCATTTTAACAGTATTAATCTATGTAACATTCTCCATCACTCTAAGTTACGACAAATCGGCAATAAAAGTCAATATCTTTTCCATTAAGAAGTATGCATTTCTACCACAAATAGGCCGCCAGCGCCACGTGTCGAGCTGTGTAACTACTCCGATTACAGTGCGTGGACCCGATTGTCAAGGGCGGTAAGGAGCTAGCTAGAGCGACGCATCAAATCGGCCGTGTACCGAGAAGCTTGTTTCTCAATATTATAAATGCTCTTAAAGTTCAAAGGCATCTCCCTGTATTCTTTACTCCCTGGTCACCATACTCGTTCTATTACATGTGCATACATGGTACAGGCAGGCTGCAGACAGCACATGGTTAGTTAACTCTAGCACAAAACATAGTGATAGTCCTTTTCTTGAAAAACATCGCATGGTATCTGTCACATATCCCACCACAGCGCTTGCACACACATTCTTGTCCTGGAGAATGGAAACCTACTTTCTGGCATAATAGGAGGGGAAAACCATGTATTGAAATCCTAGTCTTCACATATCTGAGGTCGTAGTTTGGTTGTTTCCAATTTTGTATGATCATGGCGTCGGTGGCATAGAACTCTTGTCAGATTTCTTCTCTCTTTGATGCAAGTTCCATCATGATAGATTTGTAGGTGGGTGTCGCTGGAAGTAGAAATTTTAGCCTAATTTCCTCTAAGTAGAATGGTTCCCTTGCCAATACCTACACCAATCGAGATAGAGTGTACCTGGAGACACATAAATCTATCTTTAGAAATGGTGCTATAACTGTTTCTATGCTTGACAATTGATCTTTTGTTAGGTATGGCCAGATGTTTTCTATTCCGTAGGTGATGACAAGTGAAACCTTGACGTTAAACAATTTTACTGTTGTTTTGGTGACAATTTTCTCAGGTGTTTTATGCTATTTGTGCCTCTAAAGGCTGAGCTGGTTCTGTCCTTTATATGCTAAGAAAATTTGTCTCCACCTGTTTACAAGGTTACTCCCAAATATTTCGTATGTGATACTGCTGCTAGAGGAACTGTTCTGCGGAAGAAAGTCTCCTGTTTCCCACGTCTTCTAAATGCCATAGCCACTGTCTTCTCTTTATTAATACATAGCTCGTAAGTGTCCGCCCAGTATGCCAACTGATCGAAAGAGGTTTGTAAATCCTCAATCAATATTGAGGCCATCACAATGTCATCTACATAAATATATATTTTAACTTTCTCTGAATGTATCGCCTCTATTACGCCCGCTGTGGCCACTGAATACAAAAGTAGACTAAGTGGGTCACCTTGTAGCACCCCTACTGTTTGCTTTATGGTTCTTGATCGGGAGATTCCATCGTCTATCACTATATAGTTTTCGCTTAGTATGCTTCTTATAATGCAGCATAAGGGATTGTCTTGGCCAAGTAAATTTTCTATGATGATGTCTCTACTGATGGTGTCGAAGACTTGTGAGAAATCATCGAAAATGGCATGTAGTTTCCCTTTCGGTTTTGATAATGCATCTTCAATGTCCCTTTGATGACAATGAACAGCTTGCGTAGTGTTTCTTCCTCTCCGGAAACCAAATTACTCTTCGGTTAGGTAAGTATCTACTAGATCCGTGAGTCTTCTAGTAAGTAGAGCGAACATTCAAGTGCTATTACTCTGTAATTGTTGGGGTTCGTTGAATCACACTTTCCTTTATACAGCATCTTATGGCCGATTTTCTCCAGTTGTTTGGGATTACTCCCTGGCGAAGGCATCTATTAAATCAGGTTGTGACTTGATCCCAGAAGCCATAACCCAATTCTTTGCATCTAGTCAATGAACTAGATTCTTTGAAGCTTATGTATGTTTTAATGTGGTTTTTGTTTATTAAGGTGAGACCTTCACTCTCCAGGTAATCAATAATCTATGTTGATTTTTGATTTGGATAGTCTGTGCGGCAATTAAGATCCATTGCAAGGATAACTAAGTTATTGTGAGGAATTTTGATGAGCATCTGGGCACATGCTTTCCTATCCTTGGAGCTCATAATTGCAGCCTTTCCCTATTCTACCGAGAATAAGTAACTTTCTTCGAGAACCAAATCTGTTTTCTCAGATTCAACTGTGGGACATGTGTTTCTTGATTGTAATATTGATGTTAGGCTTTCCTCCCAGATGTTCATGGGGATATGCCTAGGAAAAGATGGGTTTATCTGGTTAAAGACACCGTAAGTGTTTTGTTCATCGTCTTCGGTCAATTTCCTCTCTTCTTCATCTTGGACATTTCTTTTAGCTTTATTAACCAGCTCACTATAAGTTCTTGCTTCTGAGACGTAGATCTGTCGGTTATTATCCGTAGGGGCGTTTCTCATGTTACGAAGAGCAGTTAAGGCTACTTTCCGAGTGGCGTAACAGTCTTTATTGAACCACAGTTTGAATTTTCTCCCTGTTAATCGCATAGGAACTGTGGCCATATTTATAAGATGCTCCAATATCTGTGTTGCTACGTTTATGTCATCCGCGTCAAGTGATTTTGATAAGGCCTTCATGTGATCTGTGTCTATTAAAGTTTTATTCAATTTCCTTGATGGTCTTTTAATTCCTGAAATGGACTGCCTTTGGAATCCATTCACAGAAAATGATGTTACAACTAGGAGGTGTTTCGTAGCAATGACATTTAATGTTCGTTGTGAAACTGGGGTTGCATCTAGTCAATGAACTAGATTCGTTGAAGCTTATGTATGTTTTAATGTGGTTTTTGTTTATTAAGGTGAGGTCTTCACTCGCCAGGTAATGAATGATCTATGTTGATTTTTAGTTTGGGTAGTCAGTGCGGCAATTAAGATCCATTGCAAGGGTAATTAAGTTATTATGGGGAATTTTGATGAGACCTTCATCAGTTTCATCAATGATTTCTTCAGCAGTATAATCTGGTTGAAAATGAACGCCTACGAGAGAACAGTTCTTTGCGTGTACAGTGAGCATGTTTTAAGTTCCATGAAATCCCTACTTCAAAACGAGTGAAGTGTGGTTTGAGCATACAAGTGATACCTCCTTTAGGCCTACCAAGTGGACCATGATCTGCGTAAGAGTTAGTTCAGTAGAAACCGAATGGGTTCCAGTCTGTAGTAAGACACGTTTCAGTTAAAATTATAACGTCAAAACATTCAAACATATTTCCAGGTATGAGATTTATCGTATTTTTAGGAGTTCGATATTCCATAGCAGTAGTTGTAGGTTTGAATCTGGGTATTTAATATTCGTATATTCAATAGTTTCCTAGGTCGACTGCTTCGGATTCCTGCCTTATCCTCCGAAAATTAAACCGTCTTATGATCAATCTTTGGGGCCAGAATTCTTTGTCTTGCATCTTGGCGTAGTGATGAAAAGGTATTTCCACCTTGAATGCTTTGCTTCTCCCTATTGTTTGCAATCGTTCATATTCGATGTTTTCATTTACTCCATTTCTTTGAAGGAAGTTCGCGATATTTTCTGCTGTTGCGGTTTGATGTAATCTACCTACATATAGCCATGTTTTACGTTCTACTGCTTTTAATTCTTCATTTGTTTCTTGTTTCTTGCCTAGTACTATTGTGCTGCTGTTCCTTCTTCTGCGTCCCTGTGTAGACCATGCTCCTTGCCTTCCTTCTAAATCTGCCTGTTCTGGATAGATATCATTATTCTGTACTTCGATGAGACTAAATTTAGGATCAAAAACCTCGTTCGACTGCTGAAGAGGAGGTGTAGTTTGAGACATAATAACTGTTGGTCTAGGGTTTGATGAAATGTTTTTGGTGAAAGACCTTGGAGGTTTCCCTTTATCTTTGACCTCTAGAATATTTTTACATGCTCTTCTAGAGAATCGATTTTCTGTGTGAGCAGACTTATTGGAGAATTTTCTTTCTCTCCCATTTTCTCTTTCATTTGAGTTTCTGGGAAGTTAACTCTTTGTATCAGTTGGTCTATACGAGGATTCTTACTTACGATTTCCTCCAGCTTAAGCATCAATTGGCGCATTGCATCTCCTTGTAATTTCGTAGTCTTTGGTGCTGTTTTTCATTTTTCGCAGAGCCATGTTAGTTTGCAATCATTCATCATTCATTTATTTCAATTAATTCCAACGAGCCTGCAGGCTCATACATAGGAATTGTACAGGACATTAGGCTACATACTGGCGGACACTAACATATCAAAATATAGTTTGTGTATATAAGAGCATATAAACACATACAATATATAAAATATGTACATCATCAATATGAGGATTACAGAGAATTATTTCTGACTGTAATTACATTTAGATAATATGAAAGTTGCATAGGTACAAGAATAGATTACAGAGTATTTTCATTTACATAACATTAGAGTTGCAGAAGAATATATTTAAGATTATTTACAATTACATAACACAGAATTTCAGAGATACAAGAACAGATTACAGAGTATTTACATTTATATAACATAAAAGTTGCAGAGGTACAAGAATAGTTCCGGACAGTTTGCAAGATTGTTTGGGAGAATGACTTTGATGACAACTGATATTTTGATTTAAACAGCACTGTACCTTTTCCAAAAATAATGCTTGACTCTTTATTATCAAGAGCAATCAAAGGCATTTATGTTGACAATTGGGCTTCAGTGAGAATTGATGGTAGAATGAGTTCTTGGTTCAGGGTACTTACAGGAGTTAGACAAGGCTGTAATATTTCACCGTTGCCGTTCGTATTTTACATGGATCATCTGCTGAAAGGTATAAAATAGCAGGGAGGGATTCAGTTAGGTGGAAATGTAGTAAGCAGTTTGGCCTATGCTGACGACTTGGTCTTAATGACAGACTGTGCCGAAAGCCTGCAGTCTAATATCTTGGAACTTGAAAATAGGTGCAATGAGTATGGTATGAAAATTAGCCTCTCGAAGACTAAATTGATGTCAGTAGGTAAGAAATTCAACAGAATTGAATGTGAGATTGGTGATACAAAGCTAGAACAGGTCGATAATTTCAAGTATTTAGGTTGTGTGTTCTCCCAGGATGGTAATATAGTAAGTGAGATTGAATCAAGGTGTAGTAAAGCTAATGCAGTGAGTTCGCAGTTGCGATCAGCAGTATTCTGTAAGAAGGAAGTCAGCTCCCAGACGAAACTATCCTTACATCGGTCTGTTTTCAGACCAACTTTACTTTACGGGAGCGAAAGCTGGGTGGACTCAGGATATCTTATTCATAAGTTAGAAGTAACAGACATGAAAGTAGCAAGAATGATTATTGGTACAAACAGATGGGAACAATGGCAGGATGGAACTCGGAATGAGGAGATAAAGGCTAATTTAGGAATGAACTCGATGGATGAAGCTGTACGCATAAACCGGCTTCGGTGGTGGGGTCATGTGAGGCGAATGGAGGAGGATAGGTTACCTAGGAGAATAATGGACTCTGTTATGGAGGGTAAGAGATGTAGAGGTAGACCAAGACGACGATGGTTAGACTCGGTTTCTAACGATTTAAAGATAAGAGGTATAGAACTAAATGAGGCCGCAACACTAGTTGCAAATCGAGAATTGTGGCGACGTTTAGTAAATTCTCAGAGGCTTGCAGACTGAACGCTGAAAGGCATAACAGTCTATAATGATAATGTATGTATGTATGTATGTTACCCGCATGCCGTCCGACTCGTTGGCTGAACGGTCAGCGTACTGGCCTTCGGTTCAGAGGGTCCCGGGTTAGATTCCCGGCCGGGTCGGGGATTTTAACCTTCATTGGTTAATTCCAATGACCCGGGGGCTGGGTGTTTGTGCTGTCCCCAACATCCCTGCAACTCACACACCACACACAACACTATCCTCCACCACAATAACACGCAGTTCTCTACACATGGCAAATGCCGCCCACCCTCATCGGAGGGTCTGCCTTACAAGGGCTGCACTCGGCTAGAAATAGCCATACGAAATTATTACTACCCGCATTGCCAACCACAATATCAGCCATCAACGTAGAAAATAATTGTACTTCGATAGGCCTGTTGCCTCTAATTCTTCCAACTCTCTGCACATCGTCTATGTCCGCTTCACTAAAATTGAATTTCATTTTCCCCTGAATTAGGTCCACTACTTTATAAATTGTAAGCACTTTGCCCTCCCTCTTCTCCTCAGGCACGCCGTATATAAATAGGCATTTCTCTCTACGATTTAGAGCGTTGGCTTCCAATTCTTCTTTCAGTTTCAGCGTCTCCTCTTCTAATCGTCCTATTTTCTCTCTTAACGCTGCAACTTCTTCGGCATTTTTCCTTACTTGCGATGCTGTGTCTTCTGCCCTTTCTCGGAACCATCCCTTCATTTTTCAAACTCCCTCTTTTGCTCTTGAATCATATTTTTGAGTTGCTCAAAGAGGCAGACTTCTACAACCACCTCTTTTACAACTCTTCTGATTGCTTCCATGTCTATTTCCATTGGAAGTCGGACCTGGGTTCAGTTCTATCCCCAATCCATAGCATTATCACAATCACCGCCGCTGATAGCATTAATTCTACTTTCGTTTACATTTCTATTTTACACCCTCTTGTCTTTACTTCCTTTTTCTTCTTTCTTCCCTGCCTTCCTATGATCGCCCTGTATTGCTCTACACCAATCATTGTCAGTCAGCTCCTCACTACCTTCTTGCACTCAGCACCTACACTCCCTCTCCCACTCCAGGGACCCTCCTCTCAATATGTCTGCACTCGCCAGTGGCTTAGGCTGAATTGTGCTTTTTAGTAATGTATTCAACATGGTCTGTCCAATTCAAGTTCCTATCAATTACCAACCCAAGATATTTGACAGTACTAACTAGTTTTATTTCAGTATCCTGCATGTATATTTTACTTTGTGGGATTTCATTCTGACCTTGTTTTGTCATCATATAATAATTAGTCTTTTGCACATTATTTGCTAATTTATTTGCTTGAAACCAAAAGCACAGAGTATTGAGGTCTTCCTACATATCTTTAACAATAACGTCTATATTGCTACCAGTATAGAACATATTTGTGTCGTCGGAATATAGTGTGATACGTACTTTCAAACGGCAAGTTGCAGCGTCGTTGATGTAGACTAGAAAGTGTATCGGCTCTAATACCGACCCATGTGGAACGCTATGGGTTACCCTAATTGCTGAGCTCCTACAGTTATTCAGCACTACATACTGTTTTCTATCAGACAGATAAATTATCAAACCACTTCAAAGCAACACCACGAACTTCTGCTCTCTCAAATTTAGTTAATAGTCTTTCATGGTCCACTGTATCAAAGGCCTTCTTTAGATCCATAAACAACCCACCAGCAAAATTATTAAAGTCTATTGACTCTTGCAGCACATTTATTAGATTCAGATTTATATATATATAGATTTATTAGATTAAGTGTCAGAGTTCTCACCAAAGCCATATTGCGCCTTGCAAAAGAAATTATTATTGTTTAAAAAGTGAGAAGTCTATTTTTAACAATAGTTTCTAATATTTTGGAGATTATGGAGAGAATACAGATAGACCTATATTTACTAGGATTCCTCCCAACCCCACCCTTGAAGACAGGAACTACTTTAGCTACTTTTAGCTCACTAGGTAATGTACCAGTTGCCAAGGCTTCGTTAATGATCTCCGTTAGCATACCGCTTAAAGAATCCTGGAATTATTTTAGAAAGTTGGCAGTTATACCATCCTGCCCACAGCTACTCTTGTTTTTTAGATTTGATATTATAGATCTTACTTCTGTTTCATCAGTTGGACGTAGGTAAAATGAGTTCAAGTAACTAGGAACCCCAAGTGTTTTAGTGCTCTGTGGAGGGATTGCTGAAGCCAGGGTTTTAGCAATATTTGAAAAATATAAATGTAATAATTCAAATATTTCCTGACTGTCTGTAATTATCTTGCTACCTATTTCTAGAGATGTAAAATTATCTCCATTTTTTTCTGTTATGTATGATTTCATTGATAATTTTCCACGTTTCCTTTGGGTTCTTGTTATGAATTCTAAATTTTTTAGATTAATATTTTTAAGCTCCTTTTTACATGTGTGACATTGTTTCTACACTTGCGATATTTCTGATTGAGATTGATGTTATTCTTTAGGGTGGGATTTTTAAGTTTCGCATGTAAAATGTCACGTCGTTTAAAAAGGCGAGAAGTTCAGAAGATATCCATGGAGAGCTACCGGTACTTTATGTTTGATGATTTTGTGCTGTCTGCCTTTGCGTACTAAGCGGTAGTTGGTCAATAAAGGAATTGTATATTATGTCAATCCTACTAGTAGTGTCAGTCTTGCCTAAGCCACCGACAAAGGAGGTCGCATTGAGCGGTGAGTCCCGGGAGGGGGAGTGGAGTACGAGAGTGTGGAGTGCTGGAAGGTCGCCGAGAAGTGGGCCGATAATGATTGGTATAGAGCAGTACAGAGCGACGATAGGAAGATGGCAGAGGAAAATTAAGAAAGAAGAAAAGAAGCCAGGTGGGTGTAAAATGGATATGGAGAGGAAAGGAGAACTATTGTTATCGGCAGCGGTGATTATAATTTTACTATGTATTGGGGGAGTCGAGTTGAACCCAGGCCCGTCATCTAGTAGAAATGAGGAAAGAGAAAATATGGACGCAATCAAAAGAGCTGTACGGGAGGTGTTGACAGAAGTTTGCCCTTTAGGGCAAATAAAAGAGATGATTGGAGAACAGACCAGTAAGATTGACGAAATGGAAGTATGGATAAGAGGAAAAACGGACGACATAGCAGCACAGGTGAGAAATAACACCGAGGAAGTGGTAGCATTAAGGGAAAAAGTAGGACGACTTGAAGAGGAGAATTTAAAGCTGAAAGTAGAAGTGGAAGCGAATATTTTATATAGAAGGAAGAAGTGCTTGTTTATTTATGGATTGCCTGAGGAGACGAGTGAAGCCAAAGTAATTACAACTTATAAAGTAGTGGACCTAATACAGGGAAAAATGAAAATAAATTTTAGTGAAGTGGATATTGACGATGTGCAGAGAGTGGGGAGAACTAGAGGCAATAGGCCTATAAAGGTTCAATTGTTTTCAACGTTGATGGCGGATATTGTATTAGCAAATGCGGGAAATGTCCAGAGGGATAAAATATGGATAAGGAGAGACGTGGGAAGTGACGCGATCAGAAATGAGAGGCTACTCAGAAAACACAAGATACTGGCTGTAAAACAGGGGCTGAGGGCAACTATCAGAGGTCAAAATCTAGTGGTGTCAGACAGAAACTGGAAGAGAATCTGGTCTGTGGATAGATTGATGGATTTAGAATCGAAGTTAAAACAAGAGGGAGAAAAGGAGAGTAGTGCAATAAACGGTAGGCAAGTGAGGAGAGATACAAATAACAGTGTGCTGAGGATGGACTTAGAGATGAAGTCAAAGCGGGCTGAAGAAAAAGGGAGTAGTGCAGCGAGTAGTGGAGAGGATAGGCAAAATACAAGAAGTAACAGTGTACCGTGTGAAGAGAGGCAGGGAGAGGTGTCAAGTGATAAAGTGGCCAATAGCAGTGTTCGGAGTGAAGAAGTGCGGGTAGAAAGGACAAGTGAGAATGTGACTATTTGCAGGGAAGAGAGAAGTAAGGGAAGTGTCAGTGAAGTAAGGGAAGAGCAGGGTAAAAAGGGAACGGCAAGGTTAAGCTTGTTGAGTCTCGACCAGAGTAGGGCTAGACACAGGGACAGAGATCTGAGAGAAATGTGGGGTTCAAGTAGACCATGGAGGAGTGGTGGTAGGGCTTGGTATGTATGATTATGTGTTATTTATTTGCGGGGGCTGAAATGTTGTGATGGAGAAGTGATGTATAAGTTATGATATGTTATAGGGTTGAAATGTGGTGTTGGAGAAGTGGTGGTATAAGATGGTGGATGGCAGAAGGTGAGTGTAATGGTAGAAGAAGTAGAGGTGGTATAAGAGGTGGAGTTGGTGTTGTATTGCTGAAATGTGGTGTCGGAAAATATTTAGGGCTTGGTATGATTATATGTTATGATTAATTATGAAGTGTTATATCGTTGGAATGTGGTGTGGGAGAAGTGGTGATATAAGTAGAGGTGGTATATGATGTGGAGTTGGTGTTGTATTGCTGAAATGTGGTATTGGAAGTATTGAAGGCTTAGTATTTATGATTAGGTGATGTATGGTTCGGTATTGAGATGGTTTACGGCTGAATTCGTGGGAGTTGGGAGGTGGTATTATTGTATTGGTGTCCGGTATGAGTATTTAATTTTTGGAGCTGGGGAGAGGTGATTTTATTATCATTTTGTAAATTTTGGTTTGTTTGTATGGAGATCATTTTGTAAATTTTGGTTTGTTTGTATGGAGAGGATAAAGAAATATGATGTTGGAGAGGTGTTGGTATAGGCGTGATTGGTATTTGTTATTCATTGTAATTTTATTAGGTTATGATGGTATTTATTTATGAAGGGTGGAATGTGGTAATGGAGAAGTGGTATAGGATGAAGAAATATGATGTTGGAGAGGTGTTGGTATATGCGTGATTGGTATTTGTTATTCATTGTAATTTTATTAGGTTATGATGGTATTTATTTGTGAAGGCTGAAATGTGGAAATGGAGAAGTGGTATATTGTTGATATTTGGAGTTGGAGGAGTGGTGGTAAATGTGGTGTTGGATAAGTGTTATATCGTTGGAATGTGGTGTGGGAGAAGTGGTGGTATAAGTAGAGGTGGTATATAATGTGGAGTTGGTGTTGTATTGCTGAAATGTGGTGTTGGAAGTATTGAAGGCTTAGTATTTATGATTAGGTGATGTATGGTTTGGTATTGAGATGGTTTATTTATGGCTGACTTCGTGGGAGTTGGGAGGTGGTATTATTGTACTGGTGTCTGGTATGAGTCTTTAATTTTTGGAGCTGGAGAGAGGTGAGTTTATTATCATTTTGTAAATTTTGGTTTGTTTGTATGGAGAGGAGGAAGAAATATGATGTTGGAGAGGTGTTGGTATATGCGTGATTGGTATTTGTTATTCATTGCCGGCAAGTGATGAAATGATGATTGATTAGTTGTATAGTGTTGTAAGTGTTGAGTGAAATAAGGTCAACTGAAGAATATGGGAGTAAGTATGTGTAAATTGTATGTGAGTTTGTAAGAGTGAATACGGGTTGGCAAATGGTGAGTCATTGATGTATTGTGTAATATACAAATCTATTGGTGGCGAAATTGTGCAGACGGAGGGGTGTAGGAGATATGCATTGCTAAAGGACAAAGTTACAACAGGTGAGGTGTGAGGTAAACACAGTTATGGCTAGCGAGGCAAGGTCTGCCTGAGCACAGCAATGCAGAGTGGGTCATGTAGAAAAACAATGGCGGTGTGGAATGTGCAGTGTCAACAAGGACACTTGGTAGAAGGAGTTGTCTGCCTCCGGGATCGCGCAT
This sequence comes from Anabrus simplex, assembly GCF_040414725.1. Taxonomy (NCBI): domain Eukaryota; kingdom Metazoa; phylum Arthropoda; class Insecta; order Orthoptera; family Tettigoniidae; genus Anabrus; species Anabrus simplex. The sequence goes on along the minus strand of NC_090272.1, from coordinate 19,892,570 downwards.
GTGATATTATATGTTTATATTGGCAAACGGTTCATAGAGGGAATCAACCGTTGGCCAGCTGATTATTAATAGTATTATTAATATTATTATAATATTATTATTATTATTATTATTATTATTATTATTATTATTATTATTATTATTATTATTATTATTATTATATTTAGCGATTCATTTGTTTATTTGATAGTTGTAGGGTGGCTTAGGTAGAACTCTATTGTGAACATGTATTGGGGCTAAACGCTGTGTTGTTCATTAATAATGAATAATAAATAATAATAATAATAATAATACTAGTAGTGTTGTTTATGACTTTTGTGTTATGTTCAGTGATATTACTACTTTCAGGTCTACCATATTTTCGGTCTACATTAGTTTGCAATTGCTTCTACTCATGATACCGAATTCTGCCTGTTTTAAGCCCTCAACAGTCTTTGTGATACCAGAGTTCACAGGCGCCTTCACACTGAATTGCGTGCGAGCCTAGTTCGAAATCCTGTCTGCAGGTGCCGCATTTATCTAAATTCTAGCAACCGTCTTGGTCGTTTATGGATAGGCATCTCGATATGCGGCCATGACTGAATTAACGGAATCCAATATGGCGATCTTATTGGAGAAAATGCAACGTAGAAATTCAATATTAAATAACAGTTAAAATCTTGATTTGCAACTTTCACTAACACAACCCATTGAGAGGAAGCACTTTCTAAATATAAACCGTTCACTATATTTATTACGTAGGACCACATGCTCTATTTAATCGATGCAAAAATATCACCTTCAATTACATTCATCAATCACCTCCACAGTATAAAATACAGTAGAGACAATACGCGACAGTCTGCGAGATATAGAGGGACAGCGATTAGAGCTCTGTCTAGCGGAGGGACCTGGAGTTGCCGATTCTATCATAAGAGCACGTGTATTTGCTTGTGAAGTTTTTGGCGTTATTTATGTGTTTGCATTAAGTTGACATAAGTAAATAGTAGCGTGTGTCATTTCTATATATCTCCTCTCAATGTGAGTGGAAAGATATGTGCTGTGTTTGGCTGCAATAATTATGAAGTGCAGAAAGATTCGCGGTCCTTCTGTTTCCCTCGTGACAAGAAAATGTATTAAAATTATAAAATCCTTTTAATAACAACCACCTACTCAATACAATACATTACTCATTGAATTATAAAACAATCATGAGGTGTCTTAAATAATGGAACATGTTTCGTTCGACATAGCGAACATCATCAGCCTTAATTTACAAACATTAGGTCAGGGCCCTGAGCTGAATGATAAAAATTGTTAAAAGAGTGACAATGCCATAATAAAAAGTAAAATGATAACATTAGACTTGAAATTGTAACAATATGTACAGATTAACAGCAAGTATTTGTTATTCATTGAACGATGGTAGTCTGTAAAGTTAAAACAAACATGAGGTTGTTAAAGTAAAAATATATAGATATAGTGGATCTTAAAATATATGTCAATGCGTGAAGCGTGGATTAATTATTGACTATGGAGTTCTTAAATTGAGCAAAACAAAAGTTGAAATAGAGTTTATTGAATAGTACGAGTCAAATAGTGTGTTTGCATATATATTCTTCCTTTTACAAAGACATTTTGTAGTACTTTCTAAACTTCTGACCTGTCCGACCAATATTTTAACTGGCTTAAAATATAATAAGCTCATTTTATTGTATAGTGCAGAAGTTAACCTTCAATACCGATGCGTTGTATGTGTGATCTGTGGATTTTGATTTAATTCAGGAAAATGCATATGTGTGCGGCTGGTTGTGCTCCGAGTTACCCAATTTGGAATGCCGTAATGCGTTGTCAAGCACTGAAGAAAATATGGGTGATTTAAGAAATATACATATTTTGTTGAAACAATATGATGCAAATTTGCTTTACCCTAATGTAATGACAAGTATTGTTTATAGGAAAATGTTGAATGTTTTTGCGGATAAATTTATAGATTTTCTTTCTGTTAGTAGCCTCAAGTTAAAAGGAAAATTGTCCAGTTCTAAAATATAAATTTATTGAGTCATGTGTGTAAGGAATGCGCTCATATTTTTATTGACAAGTGTCCTAATGTGATGATACAATGATTTTAAATGAAAAAAGACAAATCTAGCCGTGAAAGTTCAGGAAGGTATGCTAATGCTAAAAAGGTAATGCATAAATGAAAGCAGCAGTCCATTTCACACCTTAATTATATGTCTAATTTCAGTCTTTAAATAATAACTTATTAAATAATTCTTCATTAATTTATCCAGAATTGCTTTAGCAACTTTGAAGTTAATATTTTCGTAACACTTTATTTCTAGACGTAATTTATTTATCCATTTCCGTATATACCATGACTGGCCACAACGAGGTTCGCGAGGCCATGCGGCTCTTGAGTCAGTCTCGTTCGGCTCTTGACACCAACCTTACGAGTAAAATTAAATGATAGAATAATGGAATCTAACGACATCGCGCGGCCGGTGGCAGTCAGTAGCAGCGATGTGCGGCTTAACATTCTTAGCGCTGTAGGTCAGTGGTGAGAGATGGGAGGTGAAGATAGTTCCGGGGCCTTCCGTTAGATAGTGCTTTGAGCGGGAGTGTGTGTCAGTGAGTCAGTATCGTGAGGTGAAGCCAGTCGCGTTCACGTATAGGCAGTAGCGAATGCCGAAACTTTTCTGTGTGCAGTTGTGTGCTGTTTCAGTACAGTTGTGGCCTGATGTCCGAGCAGTTGCGATGCTCTTTAAGAAGCGTAAATATGAAGAGGAGAATCGAGCTTTTAATACCGCCTGGGAGGAAGAATTCGTTTTTGTAGAAAGAAACGGTAAGCCAATGTATATTTTGTGTCAAATAACTTTGTCACAGTTCAAGGCCAGTAATATAAAACGCCATCATGACACTAACCACAGCGGTTTCAATAAAGATTTTCTCGTACCCTCGCAGTTAAGGAAAACCAAACTGAAATCACTACAGGAAAAACTTCATGGACAGAGTAGGGTTATGTCAATTTTTACCAAGGAAGCAGATTTGACAACCGAAGATGGCTTCATCTTGGCTTTTAATACTTCAAAAGCAAAAAAGCCTTACACAGATGGGGGGGGGGGGAGTTTGTTAAGAAGAACATGTACAAGTTATTTCTGTTTTAGAACCCGAAAATAAGAAACTGCAGAAACTGATCAACGAAATGACCGCTACTAGACACACAATAGAGTGGCGAATTTCTGTTATTAGTGCGGAAATTTAAAATAATTTACAAAAAATCTAAGCTAGTGCTCAGCAATACGTCTGGCTCTGGACGAGTCCACTGATTTCAAAGGTAAACCACAACTAGTCCATATTTGTGAGGTATGTGTCAAAGGACTTGTAGGCGGTGGAAGAACTTTCAGACCTGGTTGCTTTGAAGGCTACTACTCGTGGTCGTGACATTAAAGAAGCCCTGGATGGTGTTCTACAGAAAAACTCAGCGTTGCTACCGATCTTGCACCATCTATGACTGGCACGAAACAAGGGCTTATATTGCTTTTAAGTGCTGACACATCATTTCCTGATTTCCTACCTGTACATTGCATTATTCACAGAGAACATTTAGCAGCAAAATATTTTCAGTACCCGCATATTATGCAGGTAGTTCCAAAATTGTGAACTGTATTCGTTCATGTGAATAGAAGATATGAACAATGATGAGCTTCCTGATGATGTTTCTTGGTACTGCTTAGTAAGATGGCTATCAGTAAGCAGTGTTCTTGGCAGAATTACTTGATCCAATCAAACACTTTATGGAAGAAAAAGGAAAATAATTCCGTAAACTTAATGACCTCCAGTGGTTGTTAGATATGGCTTTTTTACAGATGTGGTCCAGCATTTAAAAACACTAAACATATCTTAACAAGGAAGAGAAAACTTATTTCTGATTTGGCCCAGACTGTACTTAGCTTTCATAGCAAGTTAAAGCATTTTGGGAAAGACCTTCTGACTAAAACATTTTCTCACTTCAGATGTTCGAAGAAAATTACTGAAAGCCTTCCTGACGTTCAGGTGGAAACTGAAGATTATATGAGTAAAATGTCTGAAATTGCTGAAGAAATCAATGGCAGATTTAATGATTTGAGATCACTTAAACCTTCATTTTAATTCCTGGAAAACCCCCTTTTCTGTTGAATTTGTGGGCGATAGCAGTCCTGTTTCATCACCAATAACAAAGGATACAGCAGCTGTAGAGTTGGAGCTACTAGAACTGCAAGAGGACGAAGGACTAAAGGGACTCAGACGAAGTGGGGTTTCCACCATAGAATTTTGGAAGAATGTTCCAGAAGAAAATACCCAATAAGAAAAGAGTGTGCCAAGAGACTTATCTCAATCTCTAGGACTACTTATGTGTGTAAATCACTGTACACAACGCTTAAATTTATTAAATCTAAATATCTATCTGAACTAACTGATGAACATTTAAGTGAACTTATGCGAACTGCGCTTACCAGTTATCAGCCGGATTTCAAAAAACTAACAGCATAAATGAACACTCGAAAAACCAGTTCACAAAAAAATCTCATTCCTTGATGTGTATCTGCACAATAATGTTCTGTGTAGTATAGAAAATAAATGTTCCTTCATTTGTTATAAAATGAAAAACATGTCTTCATTTTATAAACCATTTTCTAAACATGCTCCCAATTTTGTCTCCTAAATTTGCGGCTCCCAGAATTAAGGTTAGTGGCCATACATTTCCATTGATATTTGAATTTAGCGCGAATTTCCATGTCACACCACTAGGAGCACCACTTGCGAATTGTCTCCCATTTTAACAAGGCTAAATCCGGATGTGTTGCGTATGGTCACTACTGCATTTAGCAGTATTCTCGTCAGGGTTGCCACTGGGCGAAACATTTTTGTACTGCATTTCTCCTAATAAGGTACTAGATTATGGAAAATAGTACTAAATCATATTTTTACAATGAGTATGATTGTTCTTAAAGATAGTATAGAAAACAAAGTATACTTATCAAAAACACACATTTATTAAATGAAAACATATGTAATTACCGGAATTGACCATTTTGATATCTATGATGGGAAGCAGCCATTTTGTAGTCTTAATCACCATCATCTTAACACTTCTAGTTGCAAGCTGACTATGGGTTGAAAATCATTTATTTATGTTTAGGATATGAACACTATGAATATTCTCATGCATTTCAGTTCAACATTCACACCACACACACATAGTATTTGTCTTCATACACTACCCAAAATTTGGCTGTCTTTTAGAATATATTCATATGCATTTTACATTTTGCTCTTTTCTTAATCCTTGGAAAACATTAACTGTTTTGAAATGCAAAAAGATTGGGCAGGTGTGTGTTTTTAGTTTATTTTTTGTTAGAAAGAGCCCATCCAAAATACAGGATTGGAATTTGTTTCTCAATTCGATCTTATTAACAGTAACAGCAGGAAAAAAACCCGTTCTGTTGGAAGAGAAGACTGTAATACTCAGAGCACTGCCTTCACAAAAATTGTCAAATTTGGAAAGTCGTAGTAGCCTACAGGACTTTTCATTTCGAAAACAGAGTTCCAAAATTTCATAACTTCTTAGCTTTTTTCAGCGATTCTGTGCACTTGTTTATTAAGAAGGAAGCAATACATTCCAGTGTCGACTCAATTAAGTGTAACTTAAAAACTTTTAATTCTGTCGAACACACAAGTTCAACACAAATATTGTTTAATACTTTAAAGGTATATTTTAGTGTAATGTTCATATAGAGCTGATGTGTTCGACAGACTGAAAATCTTTTAATTTTCTCTGTGACTTACCTAACCACCATTTCCTATCCAACTTCATAAACACTTTCATTAATTACATTAAGGAAATATATAGCTAATGAGATTATACTGATGAAACTGCCATCTTTTTGCCATTTTTTAGGTTCGATATGGAGAGATTTCTTAAAATAGGACCATGAAAACCCACTGTCTTTAAAATCTTTTTGCAGAATTCAACCTGAAGTGTTAGGCACTTGTCTCTGAAACTCTTATCAATTTCTTTCTTGTTCTTCTGCTGCAGTGGAAGAGCCTCTATTCTACCCCCGTAAAAGGTACTACATTTCCATAAAAAACTAATGAACTAAAAACTTCCATGAAGTACTAGATCTAGTACTAAAGTACTAAAGATGGCAACCCTCATTCTCGTCTTAGACCTGGGGCCTATTCCACAAAAGTATGGTCTTATACATTACAAGTATCTAGTGTGGTTTCTTGTAATGTTTGGAGTTGTACATTTCTGTTCCACAAAAGATTGAAAGTCTCTTGTATATTACTAGTGAACTGTAACAAGTTTTACAAGTGTCGACATATAAATATACATACTACGTCATAGCATTTATCTTAAAATCGTATTTTAAGTTAAGTTATGCAGCAAAGATTCGAAGAACTCTATCATTTCTGTGAATTTCTCAATGCTACAGTGTTATTTTTCTGCTTATTTCTTTGATGATAGGAAATTACTCCGTTATTATCACCCATTCTGTTCTTCCGCGATCTCGCATATGTTTCACGATAGTCTGACATACCCACCTTGGTCTGTCATTTGGAATCGGATGCCGCTCATAACGATATTCGGCCACCAAACTTAATTTTTACAAAATTGCAAATTCCGCATGCATTGTTAAAATGGTGTCAAGGAAAGGAAGTTATTCATTTTGAAGGAAATATAAAGAAGGAAATATATTCTTTTCGGTGCATTCAGTAAGAGTCTGAAAAAACAAGACAAAATAAAAGGGTAGATGGAAATATTTGATTTGGAAAGCTCACGGAGCTTTTGAGGGGAAAAGTTGAATTAATGATTGGAATTAATGATTCCAGGAATGTCCTTCTTTAACAGGTTTGTTCAGTATTTTCAGGTCAACGAACAATTTGAAGAAATTTTACATCATTTATTGCAGCTACCACAGAACAAATTGACCTACAGATCGAAGATTTTGCCATCCCATGCATATCTGCAATACCATGGTCAGGACGAATAGAAATAAATAATGTGACGAATTCATCTGAATCACATGTTAACAGATATGGTGTACATGTTCTCCGCCACCTGCAGCGCTGCTGTCGATAAAAGTCTACTTACGCGCTCTTTTTATCGTCTTAATATGGAAGTGTGTAAACAGATTGTGGTCTGTTTCGGTAGTTTTATACGTTCTCCAGTTTTATACGTGAAAAATATCTGGTGTTAACTTTTCGTGAAGTGAAATGTGAAAAAGATTAAGCATTTAAGAAGTAGGACGTATACTTTGGCATGGGCTTCAATTTAATAACGCAAGCGAATATGCCTACAACTTTCTATGTCCAGGGTTGTACGTCGGGTTACGATAAACATTCGAATGAGAAACGGCATTTTTTCACCCCCAAAAGATCCCACTCTGTTCTCAAAGTGGTCGAAGCCTATCCCACGGCAAGATCTGCCTTTAAGTGATAGTACGCTTAACATCATTTTTAAGGCAGATTAGAGGCATTGCAAAAGCTGTTGTCAAAGAGAATGTCAAAGTACAGCTCAGGAAAAAATTACAGCTAGCTTACCTTTGATCAGCCCCTATTATCAAGTCGGGAAAATGAACAAATAGTACCTTTCACCAGTTCAAAAATGAATGCTATTCATCACCTCTGTGGGTATATTGTTAAACGTGCAAGCAAAGTGACAGATTTTACAGCATGTATTGGTCCTCTGCAAAACAATACAGAGGAGTCCGACTCCATGGTCAAATGGTTAGCGTGCTGAACTTTGGTCACAGGGGTCCCGGGTTCGATTCCAAGCAGGGTCGGGAATTTTAACCATAATTGGTTAATTTCGCTGGCACGGGAGCTGGGTGTATGTGTCATCTTCATCATCATTTCATTCTCATCACGACGCAAAGACCGCCTCGTCAAATCAAAATACCTGCATCTGGCGAGCCAACTTGCCCTCCCGGCACTAAAAGCCATACGCCATTTTATTTAATTCAGAGGATATGCAGGTATTTCATTTGACGATTATCATTTTTGTTTTCTCATGTAGAGGAAGTTGTGAGAAATTTTAGTATACAAGAAGCATTATGGGGAGTAGTATTTCAAGACTCTAGGGGCAGTTTACCTCCAATTACTGTTTCTCATGTACTTGGGTGTTGTACTGAACATGCTCAGGACTTGGTACCAAAATTAACTTTCCATTACATGCGATACCGATTTTATTTTCGAGTAAAAGAAGTAAGGAATGAAATGCAGGCTCGTACGACCACAAAACATACCCGGAAAATGTCAATATGTCCAGTTAACTGACTGATGGGGTGAAGTGCTGGTAAGATTATTTAGGCTGAGCATGTTAACATATAATTTAAGTAGTTATATAGGAATTAAATGTGTATGACATACCGGTACGTAACAATCAAGTGGGTGCCTGCAGAGTTATAATATATTTATGTTACGTAGCATGTACACTAACAGTTGAATATATGGTTTTAAGGTTATAATAATTGATAAATGCAACTGAGTTTGATTTCGGAGTGAGTTAATGAAAGATCACTTAGCTCTATAGACACATATACGTGTGAGATATTCGCTAAGATACTGAAGAACCAATTTCAGAAGTAATGCCATTAAATCATTACTAAATGCAAAAATTTCCTACGTAGTTTTCACATACCATGTTACTTTCAAAACAACTAACACTATATCTTAATTTGAACGAAAACACAATCGCCCATAAACACAGGCATCGGTCAGAAAACAGAATGCACAGTCCTAAAACATCACAGTAATTAACACACGGTTTTTAATCTTTTATTTAAACGATAAATTCCGAATTAAGTCACATCAGATCTCATTTAGAATCACATGTTCGGAGACAGCTGATCACCTCTTATCTACACCAGCGCCGCGTAGTGTAGAAACATATCAACAAGCAGAAGTCGTCACACTATCCATTTCTATTCGTCATGCCATGGTACTGACCTCCATTTCCTAGCCAAAGCAGTGTTGTTAGTAACTGTTGTTTAGAAGAGAGAGATTTATTTCTGTTCGTACGATGTTTTAACATATGCCCAATATCCATCAAAATTTCTTCCACTTGTATTGTGCTTAACCTAAAATGCTCATTGTATTCAAATAGTGTTAAACTGAAAGTTTATTCTTTTCCTATACAGACGGTAGTTTTCATTTTCATTATCATCACTATCACTACTGCTAGACCACATATTTAGCAAAATGTATTTGAAATAAGTATATTTAAATAGCACTAGTGCATTTATATATTATTGTCCTTTCACTGGTAGAGAATACTTCCCAATTCACTAGTAAGTTACAAGTACTAGTACTTTTGTGGAACATACCTATAAATACTCACTGGTAATTTGTAAGTATGGAGTAGTAAAGAACAACTGTAGAACATTATTTTGTGGAACAGAAACTCTGGTATTTGTACTAGTTACTAGAGAATTTACTTGTAATGTACAAGACCATACCAGGATGAATAGAATTCAATAGTGTGACGACTCCCTCTGAATCACATGTTAACAGACAGGGTATAAATGTTCTCCGCTACCTGCAGCGCTGCCGTCGATAAAAGTCCAAGTACGCGCGCTTTTTGTCGGCTTAACTTAATATGAAAGTGTGTAAACAGTTTGTGGTATTTTTCGGTATTTTTATATGTTCTTCAGATTTATAGGTGCAAAGTACCTGTTGTTTTCGTGAACTGAAAAAGATTAAGCATTAGATAAGTAGGACGTATACTTTGGCATATACATCTATTTACTAACGTATGTGAATTTGCCTACAACTTGCTATGTTCCGGGTTGCAAGTCGGGTTACGATAAACATTCGAATGAAGAACGGCATTTTTTCACACCCAAATGATCCCACTCTATTCTCAAAGTGATCGAAGGCTATCCCACGTCAAGATCTGCCTTTAAGTGATAGTACCCTTAACATCATTTTTCAGTCAGATTAGAGCCGTGGCAAAAGCTGTTGCCATAGAGAATGTCAAAATCATAAGTACAGCTCAGGAAAAAAAATTCTGCAAACTTATCTTTGATCAGCCACTATTGTCAAGTTGGGAAGATGAACAAATTCACCAGTTCAAAAATTAATATTATTCATGACTTCTGTGGGGATGTTGTTAAACACGCAAGCAAAGTCGCAGATTTTAGAGCATGTATTGGTTATCTGCAAAATAATACAGAGGAGTCTGGCTCCATGGCTAAATGGTTAGCGTGCTGGCCTTTGGTCACAGGGGTCCCGAGTTCGATTCCCGGCAGGGAATTAACCAGAAGTAGTTAATTTCGCTAGCACGGGGCTGGGTGTATGCGTCGTCTTTTCATCCTCATTACGATGCGCAGGTCGCCTACGGGAGTAAAATCAAAATACCTGCATTTGGCGAGCCAAGTTTTCTTCGCACACTCCCGGCATTAAATGCCATACGCCATTTTATATAATATAGAGGAGGCTAAAGGCAGTCCGTTTTAAGTCCTAACAAGTCTACTAGAATATAGTAACTCACCCAAATATTCCATTTACCCATCGAATTCATTATTTATTTTTTCTCATGTAGAGGAAGTTGTGAGAAAATTTTAGTGAAGAAGATGCATTATGGGGAGAAATATTTCAAGAATGCCTGGATATTTTACCTCCAATTACTGTTTCTTATGGACATGGGTGCTGTGCTGAACATTGCTCAGGAATTGGTACGTACCAAAATTAATTTTCCATTACAATACGATGCCGATTTTATTTCCGAACAAAAGAAGTAAGCAAAGAAATACAAGCTCGTACGACCGTAAAACATACCCGGAAAATGTCAAAGATGTCCATTTAACTGACTGATGGGGTGAAGTGCTGGCAAGGTTCATTAAGCGAAACATGTTAACATATTTTTAAGTAGTTATTTAGGAATTAAACGTGTATGCCATACGTAACAATCATGTGGGTGCCTGCAGAGTTATAATATGTTTATATTACTTAGCATTTACATAAACTTGCAATTTCCATTCTCAACCAAAAAAGGTAGTCATCGGTGATTTGAAGTGTCATAGTACGTCTTGGGGATACAAAGAGACTGACACAAATGGCCAAAATTTAGAAGAATGGGCTGAATGCATGGGTCTTAAACTAATCCATGACCCAACAGAGGTCGATGGAGGTGAGGTTACAATCCAGACAACATTTTTGTCACAGAACAAATTGCTCAACAAACCAAGAAACAAATTGCAGATCCATTTCCAAGAACACAGCATCGAGTTCTTATATGTACCGTACAGGCAGTTGTTAAACCAGAGAAAGTTATTTTTGAAAGACAGTTCAAATTCAAAAAAGCTCAGTGGAATACTTTCTCTCAAAATCTGGATGATGAAATAGCAAAAATCAAGCCTGATCCAGTAAATTACCTAGATTTTGCGAAATTAGTAAAAAGCATCTCCCGTAAACACATCCCTAGGGGAATGTATATACCTGGACTTGATAAGGACTCAAAATCCCTCCTTAATAAATACACTGCTGTTTGTAGAAAGTGAAACACCAAGACTGAGAGCTGTGATCACAATGCAATTTATTCCACATATTAGGGACATGACAAGACACAAATGATTACAATTACAGAACTGTATATGTACGGTGACCGTGTAAATTCAGTACGGCGTGGCGTCACAACGCGCTGCAATCAGAGTCACTAGACATCGTGGCATGCAATCAAAGAGCACCTGAATATGCTGCTGGGGAATGCTCTGCCACGCGGTTTGTAGGCGCGTCCATATATCATCAACAGTGGCTACAGGAGGGGCAATGCTTTGGGCTGTCAAACCTCCCTGATGTAGCGGTAGCTGTTCAGATTGCCTTCAAGGCGCAGGAGGCGAGATCGCATGTTATAGACAATTGCGCCCCAAACCATCACACTTGGCGTTTGTCCGCTATGCCACTCAACAATACAGTCTGCCTGATGGCATACACCACGGCGGCGTCTAACGTGTATGCGACCATCACTGTAGGACACGTTGAAGCGGGACTCGTCCGAAAACACTACATTTTGCCACTCAGCACGCCAGTGTCGGTGTTCACGTGTCCATTGCAGTCTATGGCGTTGGTCGTTGCTGGTCAATGGAAGCCGGCGCAATGGCATGCGTGCCACCAGTCCGGCCCTCAGAAGACGGCATCGAACCGTCGATGCAGACATGCCCACACCAGTTGCAGTGCTTCAACGTCGAGCCAACGCCGTGGACAAAGCTGTTCTGCCTGTTACGGCCAAGCGGACAAGATGGCGGTCACCTAGCGCTATGGTCACATTGTGTCGTCCAGTACCCTGTCAGCGCTGTGTAAAGCCCTCTTCTTTCCACTGGTTCCACATACGCCTCACCGTTGAAGCAGCGTACCATGTACGAGCCGCAATGTCACGGAACGACAGACCCATCTCCCGGAGCCCTATCATTCTGCCCCGTTCGAACGCACTCACATGCTGATATTCCCTTCTGTGATGTCGGCGAGACATAGTGGCACTTATGTACACGTTTCCACTTCGTATGACGTCTCCGCACTGACTGAGCGTTGCGTAACACTGCCCTGACCAGTCACACACAGAAGGGCACTGCTGGGCTTACGTGCACGTCATATCTCTGCAATTTTACACACTTATTATTGTTCCACTGTTCTACACGTCCTCTGATTTTGGCGTGTTTCAGACCATGGCTTCTGAGTGTTTCACTTTCTACAAACAGCAGTGTATGAACAGCTATTTGAAATTGATCCCTTCGCAGAGGATACAATACAAACAGGAGAGCAGCTCCTCGAAGCTATATCAACATCAAGAAAAGAAAAATGTTCTATCCTTCTCGAAAGTTTGGATATGAAACGCTCAAGTCGACAAGCCTAGAAATTACTTAAAAATCTTAACGGTGATCCTACAGTCTCGCCCTGTGAGTTCAGTAAAGTTACTCCTGATCAAATAGCTCATCAACTATTGCTGAATGGCAAAAGCACGAGAAGATCTAGAAAATTAAAAATCGAACGGTATGAAGAGGAGAGTGACCACCTTGGCACACCATTCACGGAAGAAGAACTGAGAACTGTCATCAAATGTATGAAAAATAACAAAGCTGCCGGCTTGGATACCGTAAGATCAGAGCAAATAAAACATTTTGGCACCATAACTATCAACTGGGTATTGAAACTAATGAACGCGTGTGTGACTAGGATGTTGATTCCAAAGATCTGACGCAAAGCAAAAGTTATGGCCTTGCTTAAACCAGGAAAAGAGCCAAATGACCCCAAAAACTTCAGACCGGTATCTCTTCTTCCCAGTTGTTAGTTTTCATTTGACACTTTTCCATGTTGGTTTTTAGTGCATCTTTGTAACGCTTGTGTGGTCTTCCAATTTTTCTATGACCATCCTTTAGTTGGGAGTACATAATTTGTTTTGGGAGACGGAATTCAGGCATGCGAACGATGTGGCCTGTCCAGCGAAGTTGGTGCTTGATAATCATGGCCTCAATGCTAGTGGAGTTAGCTTCCTCCAGAACACTGATGTTAGTGCGTCGATCTTGCCATTTCACCATCAGGATCCTTCTCAGGCAACGTTGATGGTATTTTTACAGGCATCGTATGTGCCTCCAGTAGGTAGTCCACGTTTCACATCCGTATGTAAGAGATGGTACACATAAAGCTTGGTCTGAGTGCTGATATTATGATTATCAAAGACCCTTACCCGAAGACGACCAAAAGCCATACTAGCACATTTGAGACGGTGTTGAATCTCATCATCAAGATTTGCATTTGCTGAGAGATGGCTGCCAAGGTATGAGAAATATTCTATGTTCTTCAGAACTTTGCCTTGGACTGTGATTGTAGGGCAAACGGAGATGGAGTTGGGTGCAGGCTGGTAAAGGATCTGAGTCTTTTGGATGTTAAGGCTTAGGCCAATACTTGTATAAGCTTCATCAAATGCATTTAAGATTGCTTGTAAGTCATGTTCAGAGTTTGCAAGAACGACATTGTCATCAGCAGTGGAAAGTTTGGTCTTGGCTCGTAGTCTACTGAGACTGAATAAACCTCCATCAGTCCTGTATTCGATTTCTATGCCTTTTGGTAGTTTCCCAACAACAAGATGAAGTACAGTCCCAGCAAATATAGAGAACAGAATGGGAGCTATCACTTCACGCCTGCAGTGATTTCAAAATTTTCTCCAGGGTTATTGTTGACATGAAGCAATTGAAGAATATTTATGTACTTCTGAGGACAGCCCATTCTTGCGAGGATCTTCCACAGGGCATCTCTTTTAACCAGTATAAAGGCCGTAACAGGGTTTAGGTAAACTTTCACTCTCCTAACCATGCTAATGATTTTTTGCAGAATAAGTTCCTTGATACACACAAGTTGCATGCCTTTATTCCTCACTCCAATATCTTCCGCGTAGGCATTATACGCGGTGTTGAGAAAGATCTAACTGAATCAGATATTCTTACTTTACTTAACAGTGACGTAAAAGTTCATTCTGTTCATCGCCTACGTCGTAAAACCCTCCAAGATGATCAGGCAGTATATCTCCCTACCAGCTCCGTAAAGATTGTTTTTTGCTCTAAAACTTTGCCCAAATATGTTTCAATCTATCACGTAATATTAGAAGTCAATCCCTTTATATTCTACCCCTTTATTTGTTCCAAATGAAAGCGTTATGGACACACCATACGCAATTGCCAGTCCACTAACTTTCGCTGTCGCAACTGTGGTTTGAATCAGAGTACCTCAGACTGCCTTGCTAATGTCAAATTATGTGTAGGGCCTACATTGTAATCGGGAACACGAAACGGGCTCATCTGATTGTGCTGTTCATCAGAAGCAAGTGGAAATCAAAAAACTCATGTGCACTGATAACATCTCCTTCTCAGAAGCTTCTACTCGACTATTTCCACCTACTTATTCTGAGTATAATAACATTCAACAATTTCCTCCCCTACCCTCTCAACATCCTTCTCCAATACAAGAAATCCCTCGCAAACGCAAATTCACACAAGTGATTGTCAAGGATTTGCCACTTAAGCCTTCTCCCGGATATGATAGAGCTTGATATCTCCAGCTAGTGCAATCCCCTCTCAATCTCTGAGTTATCAATACCCCATTCAACCCAGTCAGACAACTCCCTCAACATCGAGCCCGTCAATCCCTCTGCAACCCGCACAACATCACCAAACAGCCCCTACACTCCTACAGCGAGAACATGTTCAACAGTGTGTTCTCAACCTTCTCATGCAGCTTACTCAACTAATTGGAGATCACCCCAATATCTTATCAGTTATTAGTCAACTTCGAGAAAGTTTACACCTTATCTTTAATAATGGTAGTACGCATCCTTCAATGGAATGCTAGGAGCCTACAAAATAAACAATACGAATTCAAAATTCTAATGCACGAAACATCTCCTCATATAGTCGCTCTGCAAGAAACTTGGTTTTCTCATAAAACCAACTTTTCTTTTCTTTTCTTTTCCAAGTTATTCTATTGAACGCCATGACGGACCAGGATTTGATAGTGTCGCACTTATGATACACAATTCGTTATCGTACACTCAATTACATCTACAATACATAATACCAAATACCTATTCCCTCGCCCTTATATATAATAACGCATATGTTATAAACTTATATAATCCTCCTGATAATTACATCTCCTTCGTCCAGTGGTTCAAATTTTTTAATCAGTTTCCATCTGATACCCAACTCCTTTTTTTTGGCAGATGTCAATATACATCATACTCAGTGGGGAGCCCCGCTCGACACCTCTAAAGGCACACAGCTCTTACATGCCGTAACTCAATATAATCTCTTGATTCTTAATGATGGTTCCCCTACCAGGCTCATTCCTCCTCGTTTGTTGCCTACCGCAGTAGATTTATCCCTTTGCCGCAACACTATCGCCTCTATAACCACGTGGCGGGTACTAAGTGACACTCATACAAGTGATCACTTTCCTATCCTCATTACTTATGGACATGGGTATATTACTAAAAACCCTCTTAACCACCATTATACCGCTCAAATTCGTTCCATGAAACATTTCAATGCTTCGTGCTTTAAATCCTTCATGGTAACCCAATTAGAGACATTCCCTGTAACAGAATTATCCTATCAATCAATTCTCAAAATAATAACACAGTATCTGGACCTCTACCATCCTTTTAAAGCACCATCACACTCCATAACAACTAGTACCTCTAAATGAAAGTGGTGGGACACTGAATGTCACCAATTAATCCTTAAACGCAAGAGACTCTTCAAAATATACCGTAAAATTTTAACCCCTTCACACTACTTTCACCTCAAACATATTGCTCATATCAGACGTGTATTCAATCAAAAACGCCGACGAGCCTGGAAAACTTTTATATCCTCTTTCCATACCCATATTTCTGCATCTCACTTATGGAATGCAATCCGTGCTCTCACTCGGGCTTCCACTCATGTCCCACACCCTCAAATCGCATCGAATATTCTGAATCAATTTCTAACGTCCCTCACTCCAGATTATGTACTTCCACCTTATACCCCAGCTATGTCTGCTTCCACTAGTCGGTCTTCAGTCCTTTCTCGTCTCATCATTCTCCCAGAGCTCACGTCCATTCTTAACTCCTGCAAATCGTCCACCCCAGGTCCTGATTATATCTCTTATGCTATGTTACAACAATTGCCGATCAAAGCCCTACAAGTGCTTGTTCAGTACTTTAATTTTGTATTAACCACTACGACTCCTCCTCCGGAATGGAACACTTTTTTCCTAGTCCCAGTTCCAAAGCCTCGTCGTCCAATGACCACCCCTCACAATATAAGGGGAATAATATTGCCATCTTGTCTACGCAAACTATTTCTCAAAATCATGCTCCAAAGGTTTCTGTGGTACTTAGAGTATTATTCCCTTCTTCCCAAGTATCAGTATGCTTACTGTAAAGGTCGAAATGCTCAGGATGCGATCAATATGCTTATTATTGACATATTATTAGCTAAATCGAGGAAACAGCACACTATTGCTGTCTTCCTAGACATACAAGGTGCCTTTGATTCAGTCCCCCTGAATATATTATAGGATGTGTTATTACAAAAAGGAATCCCGACTACTTTCATAACTCTTCTACGTTATCTGTTAATATATCGCACTCTCATCTTCAAACCTCCCATCACTACACAATCCCCTCGTCAGGCTACTGTCGGCATCCCTCAAGGTGATATATTCAGTGGAATACTCTTTGCTTTATATTTATCCGACCTTGAGCAACTTGCCCTCCAATCTGCCAGAATTCTTATGTATGTTGACGACATAGTTCTCTATTTTTCCATAAAGATATAGATGTTGCCCGCAAATGCATGACACAGCTCCTGCTTAAAGTCCAGTCTTGGTTAAACACTCATGGGTTATCCTTATCTCCTTATCCTTCCAAACAAGAGCACGTAGAATTTGCCGTCACCACATAGATTGCAGCACTGTTCTCTCTGGATTAAAGATGGCGGATAACAGCTGTCAGAAAAGCATATAGGTTTGTAAAGCACGTGGAATTTACCGCCACCGGGCAGCACGGTGCTCAAAGATGGTTGCTGTCAAAAAGCATTTTTCAAATTATCCGCTACCACAAAGAGGGCAGCACTGTGATTAAAGATGGCGGATGACAGCTGCACGTGGATTTGTTTATGTCGCGCTAGTAAGGTTAAGTTGGTAGCACTAAGGTTTAGGCCCGTTAAGATGGCAGCACTGCGGTTGACAGCTGTGACGTACCACATTTCAAAGGTAAGTAGCTAAAGAGGGCAGCAGTGTGCTCTGTTGATTAAAGATGGCGGATGACAAAAAAGCACATGGCTTTGTTTCCAAACAAGAGCACGTGGAATTTGCCGCCACCACAGGTATCTAGCTAAAGAGGGCAGCACAGTGCTCTGTGGTTTAAAGATGGCGGATGACAGCTGTCAAAAAGCACGTGGCTGTCAAAAAACACGTGGCTTTGTTTACCTCGCGCTAGTTAGGTTAAGTTGGTACCACTAAGGTTTAGGCCCGTCAAGATGGCAGTACTGAGGTTAGCGATGCGTTGTTGTCTGTCAAAAAGCACGTGGCTGTCAAAAACACGTGGCTTTGTTTACCTCGCGCTAGTTAGGTTAAGTGACAGCTGTCAAAAAAGCACGTGGCTGTCAAAAAGCACGTGGATTTGTTTATCTCGCGCTAGTTAGGTTAAGTTGGCACTACTGAGGTTTAGGCCCGTCAAGATGGCAGTACTGAGGTTAGCGATGCGTTGTTGTCTGTCAAAAAGCACGTGGCTGTCAAAAAACACGTGGCTTTGTTTACCTCATGCTAGTTAAGTTAAGTTGGTACTAGTGAGGTTTAGGCCCGTCAAGATGGCAGCAGTGAGGTTAGCGATGCGTTGTTGTCGATGACAGCTGTCAAAAAGCACGTGGCTTTGTTTACTAATTCAAATCTCCCGCCAAAATTCAAATTTCCCGCCAGAATTCAAATTTCCCGCGCCGCGCGAGGAGGAGGAGGCGGCAGAACTCTACCATTATACTACTAACTGATGAGGGTCATTTCTTACATAAGATTGTCGAAATTGCACTGAGGTAACCTTCTTTGATTAAAGGGATGAATCCATTTTCTGCACCGTTGTTTAGATCGCCTTTTCTTACATAAGATTACCGAAATCGCACTGAGGTAACCTTCTTTGATTCAAGGGATGAATCCATTTTCTGCACCGTTGTTTAGATCGCCTTTTCCCAGGAGCAAAGCAATAGATGTTTGAAGTAATACGAATTCCGCTACCATGTTGTTTGATTCCATCGAGGTATTGAAATATAAAACTGCGAGATAGTCCAAAACCCGACTTACGTGCTAAATAACATGCCATTGTTTTGATTGGCTGGTGTGTACTCTTTACGTTAATGTTACGTTCCGTTCCTCCATTGTGAATACCACAAATTTTACGTTAATTTTACGGTTACGTTACGTCGTTAAGTTTACGGTTACGTTTGCATTGTGAATGAGGCCTTACATATATTCACCACTCCGTAGTTCCACTGACCTCTCCTACTTACCCCTTATATGTTGGGCCGGTGTTGTCTGTTTTGTAGAAGTAGCTGAGATCGGCCACTCTAGCGTGAAGATTAGTATTTCTCGTGTCCCTGTGATTCTCCTATATCTCCTAGTATTGTGTACATAATTTAATCACTCTCATTTGTCTAGGTGCTACGTCTTCTAATGAACTATTTCAAGTACTTTGAAACCATTTTGTGCGTCCACTGCACGATCTACTTTAGTCAGTCTTCAAGTACTTCTCAATCAGAGAACATTGCGAACTGCATTGGTGTCCTAATTTATCGGAATTGTGTGCGAGTGTCGAACTAGTGCAAATATAATAACGTATTGTGTCTGGGTGAAATAACGAGCCCACATCAACTTCAAGAACAACAAGTTCTCTTTGGACCAAGGAGGATATAGATATAATTTTGGCGGCTAATGTAGATGACTAGCAGTACATAACATCTGATCTGAAAAGTGGATTTCGATGAGAATATTGGAGTCAATTGGAGTAGGACGTATTCGTCTGTGGTTCATTCTCGGTTAATAGTAGTTGGGTTTCGATATTAGATGCGAGACTCTAAGACCACACGAATATTTGTTCGTGTAGTTGTTTTATAATCAGATTTTTAGAGACGTATTCAGAATTTCAGGCAAAATTTTCCTTACGAGAGACTACTCGGTCTGTACTAAAATAAAACCCAAGTTACATGTCTACGGAGATGGCAGGTTCGACAAACTTAAAAATTGCACCCGATAGGCGTGGAATGGGAAACCCTAGTTGTAAAACCGGTAGGATGGATAGAATCGTTTCTATGTTGAATGATGTGGATCGTTTTTCTGAAGCAGGAGAAGATACTTTGTATGAGCAGCTCTTTGTTATTGTGGAAGTTGCCTGTAAATTCTATTACAGTAAGTATTTTTGTTGAACACGTTCGAATGGTGATGGGTGTAATGTAATGTAAATCGATGTTTATATATTCCTGAAATATTTATTTTTCAAAAATCCTTCCAGAGACCTTAATTTGTGAAAATAACTATATTTTTGACTTGAAATTAGCTTTCAGTTTATCGGATTATGTCGAGTACATACAAAAGAGATGTCAATTAGAGAACAAATGTAAATTGCATACCGCATCTTTCAATAACATGTTTATGTCTAAGCATAAGATAACGTGTACCTTTTATATGCAGCCTAAGTGTGTTGAGACTGAAGGAATCTGATTTCTTCTCTGAGCCAGAAAATGCCATCAAATACTAGTCTGACAAGTGTTTTGGGGTAATTTAGATGAAATCATAATAGATCCCAGGGAATCACTGGGCAGGTGGAGGGAATATTTTGAAAATATTTCAACGTAAAAGGAAATCTTCCTGGTGGTTTTATGAAACACCAAGCTCATGGGGAGGAAGAAAATGATGGTGAAATTATGCTTGAGGAAGTGGAACGGATGGTAAATAAACTCCATTGTCATAAAGCAGCAGGACTAGATCAAATTAGACTTGAAACGGTGAAGTATAGTGAAAAGGCAGGGATGAAATTGCTTCATAGAATAGTACGATTAGCATGAAGTGTTGGTAAGGTACCTTCAGATTGGAAGTTGGATGAAAACCAATGTGGTTTCAGACCACAGAGGGGCTGTCAGGATCGGATTTTCAGATGCACCAGGTAATTGGAAAATGGTACGGGAGCAGTAGATAGTTGTTTGTTTCGTAGATCTAGAGAAAGCATGTGACAGGGTACCGGAGGAAAAGATGTTCGCTGTACTGGGGAACTATGGAATTAAGGGTAGATTATTAAAATAAATCAAAGGCATTTATGTTGACAATTGGGCTGCAGTGAGAATTGATGATTTCTTTGTTCAGGGTACTTACAGGGGTTAGACAAGGCTGTAATCTTTCACCTTTGCTGTTGTAGTTTACATGGATTATCTGCTGAAAGGTATAAAGTAGCAGAGTGAGATTCAGTTAGGTGGAAATCTGGTAAGCTGTCTGGCCTATGCTGAAGACTTGATCTTAATGGCAGATTGTGCCAAAAGCCTGCAGTCTGATATTTGGAACTTGAAAATGGGTGCAATGATATGGTATGAAAATTATCCTGTCGAAGACTGAATTGATGTCAGTAGGTAAGAAATTTTGACAGAATTGAATGTCAGATAGGGGATACAAAGCTGGAACAGGTAGATAATATTTCAGTAAGTAGCCTACTATACGCAAACCTTTTCTTGATACCAGGATTTACGGGGATGTTAAGTAAGGAGGAAGCTCTCCCAGTTCCGGTTATAGTGCCAGTGGAATGGAAATGAAATCTGAGTTGAATCGATAATATGATCAATCGATATGAATTTTCTAAACTTTTATCTTAAGCCAGTTACTGTGTTACACACACATTATATAACATTACATAATATTTCTCGATGCAAATCTTGTTCCTAGCATGAATTCTATAGTTTGGCTTTGCTGTGTAAACAACAACAGTACTAATATGTAAAGTGTACACCAAATGTCTCACGGCGATGC
Source organism: Anabrus simplex (assembly GCF_040414725.1). Classification (NCBI taxonomy): domain Eukaryota; kingdom Metazoa; phylum Arthropoda; class Insecta; order Orthoptera; family Tettigoniidae; genus Anabrus; species Anabrus simplex. The sequence goes on along the minus strand of NC_090272.1, from coordinate 19,871,012 downwards.
GTAACCGATTCATAGTTTGTGTTTCAAAGGTTCCCGATAGGAATCTCGAAGATAAGCGAGGTCTTCCGATTCAGCACTAGGGACCTCAGGTATCAAGAAAATGTTCGGGTGTAGTATTTAGGTTGTGTGTTCTCCTAGGATGGTAATATAGTAAGTGAGATTGAATCAAGATGCGGTAAAGCTAATGCAGTGAGCTCGCAGTTGCGATCAGCAGTGTTCTGTAAGAAGGAAGTCGCCTCCCAGGTGAAACTGTCTTTACATCGGTCTGTTTTCAGGCCAATTTTGCTTTACGGGAGCAACAGTTGGGTGGAATCAGGATTTCTTATTCATAAGTTTGAAGTCCTCTCTGTGAACCATGTGACCTTGCCTGCTGGGGAGGCTTGCATGTCGCAATGAGGCAGGTAGCTGAGCTGTAGGAAAATTGGGAAACCTTTGGAGAAAGGAAATGTAGGTGAATGAATATTAAAAGCTCAGATGGAAAACCACTTATAGAGAAAGAAGACAAGTCAGAAAGATGGCAGGAACATATCCAACAGTTGTATCAAGCTAAAGAAGGGGCTGGTGATGTTAATGACATGGGAGACCCAATTTTGTGTTCAGAATTCGACAGCTTTGAGAGACCTAACTAGGAACAAGGCACTGGGAATTGATGACATACCCTCAGAATTACTGACTGCCTTAGGAGGAACTAGCATGAAGAGGTTATTCTGTTTAGTGTGTAAGATGTGTGATACAGGAGAAGTGCCTCTAACTTTTGGCAGAATGTTATACCTATTCCCAAGAAAGCCAGTGCTGATTAAGTGTGAAAACTACTGCACCATTAGTTAGTATCTCACGCCTGCAAAATTTTAACACTTATTATTTAAAGAAGAATGGAAAGACAAGTTGAAACTGAGTTGGGAGAAGATCAATTTGGCTTCAGAAGAAATGTGGGAATACGTGAAGCAATCCTGACTTTACGTCTGATCTTAGAGGACAGAATTAAGAAAGACATGGTGTTTGTAAATCTAGAAAAGGCATTTGATAATGTTGACTGGACCAGGCAGGCTGTTTGAGATTCTGAAGGTGATCGGGATCAGATATTGAGAAAGGAGAATTATCTACAATCTATACAAAAATCAGGCTGCAGTGATAAGAATCGAGGGCTTTGAAAAAGAGGCAGCAATCCAGAAAGGAATGAGGCTGCAGTTTGTCCCCTCTCCTTTTCAGTGTTTACGTAGAACAGGCAATAAAGGAAATCAAGGAGGAATTTGGAAAGGGTATCAAAAGTTCAAGGCAAGGAAATCAAAACCCTGAGATTTGCTGATATTATTACATCTGACTCTGCAGAAGATCTGGAGAAATTACTGAATGGTATGGATGAAGTTTTGGGGAAGGAATACAAGATGAAAATAAATAAGTCCAAAACAAAAGTAATGGAGTGTGGTGGAACAAAGTCAGGTGATGCAGGAAATATTAGATTGAGAAATGAAGTCTTAAAGGAAGTAGACAACTATTGTTGCTTGGGTAGTAAAATAACTAATGATGGCAGAAGTAAGGAGGACATAAAATGCAGATTAGCACAAGGGAGGAAGGTCTTTCTTAAGAAAAGAAATTTGTTCACCTCGAGCATTGATACAGGAATTAGATGGTTTTTCAAGAGTTTCGTCTGGAGCGTGGCATTGTATGGAAGTGAAATGTGGATGATAACTAGCTCAGAAAGAATGAGAATAGAAGCTTTTGAAATGTGGATTTACAGAAGAATGCTGAATGAATGAAGAGATACTGAATTGAATTGTTGAGAGGAGATCGATTTGACCAGAAGAAGAGATAGAATCATAGGGCACATCTTAAGACACCCAGGTCTTGTACAGTTGGTTTTTGAGGGAAGTGTAGGTGGTAAGAACGGTAGGGGTAGACCAAGGTACGAATATGACAAGAAGATTAGAGCAGATACAGGATGCAGTAGTTATGTAGAAATGAAAAGGTTAGCACAGGATAGGGTGGCATGGAGGGCTGTATCAAACCCGCCTGTGGACTGATAATTCAAAGAAGAAGTTAGAACTGACATGCATGAAAGTAGCGAGAATGATTGCTGGTACAAACAGCTGGGAACAATAGCAGTAGGGTACTCTGAATGAGGATAAAAGGCTAAGGTTAGGAAGGAACTTGATGGATGAAGCTATCCGCATAAACCAGCTTCGGTGGTGGGATCCTGTGAAGTGAATGGAGGAGAATAGGTTACCTAGGAGAATAAGGGACTCTGTTATGGAGGGTAAGAGAAGTAGAGGGAGATCAAGATTACAATGTTTAGACTCAGTTTCTAATGATTGAAGGATAAGAGGTATAGAACTAAATGAGGCCACAGCACTGGTAGCTAATAGAGGATTGTGGTGACGTTTAGTAAATTCACAGAGGCTTGCAGACTGAACACTGAAAGGCATAACGGGCTATAATGATAATGTATGTATGAATCCACCTTGTCAATACACTTATCATTGTAAATGTTTCGAGAGTGTAATACATTTCCTTCATCAGCTATTTTTTAAGTCCAACTTATTTACAACTATCAAAGAACGATATAACACTTTTTTGTTTAGCCCAAAATTTAAAGAACTAACTTATTACTGGTATATTATTATTCACCATGTCATTGAGTAAACAAACTTTAGTGGTGTGTGTGGGCAATTTTCAATATTTAGATGATGTTTAATGAGAATCACTTCCTGAGTAAATTTTAGATCTTCATGTCTTATCTTTTTCTTCTTTTTTCCTTCTTTTCTTCCTTAAATGATTAAATGCTAGTTTATACAACATCTGTTATTCTTTCATTTGAACTTTATTCAAAGTTTTTTTTTTTTGGGGAAAGAGACATTTCTAAACTTTCTGAAATATTCATGAATTTTTCCTTTTGGTCAAATGTATTAATCCCATGTTTTTTATGAATCTCATCAACCATATGTTCTCCCATTGCTAAATATCTCCTATGTTTAACCACATTAACGTATTTTTTGTACCTTATAGCCAAACTCCTTCCAGACTGTCCTACATGTTTGGCATGTCAATTTGTAAATTCCCGACATTGAATATACATTTATTCTCAATTTTATCTGAATTGAAAATTATTTTATTAGTATTATCAGTTTCATATGCAGTATTGATGTTCCTATTCTGAAAATTTTAGCCAGTTGATAAGAGCACATATTTTTAAAACTTGTTTCTTTTTGTCCTTTCTGATCTTTAAATTAAGTTGTTTGTGGTTCATTTTTTACTTTATTTATCATTCTACTAATAGCCTACATTTTCTGGAGTATCCATTGTTACGAGCAATCTTTTCCTGTTTGTGAAACTTACAGCCTGACTTTCATACCGTTTATCATCCTACCTTTGCCTGCTGACCATCTCACAATATTGATATAGATGTTGATTCCCATAGGGAATCTGAAATATTTGTCCCGAATGAGTAAATTTAAAATCTATATATATAAAGCAAGATGTCTTGACTGACTGACTGACTGATAATAAACACACAGCAAAACCTACTGGAGATAACTGCATGAAAATTTGTGGACATGTTCCTACCGTAGTGTAGATGCACACTAAGAAAGGATTTTTAAAAATTCCTATTTTGAAGGCGTGGAAAGGGGTGAAATGTGATTTTGCATTTTTGTTAAATATCTCCGTTTTTGTGAAAAATATTGTACTTATATTCATTCAGATATTTCTGTTCTTATAGCATAAAGACATTTTTAAAGTTCCCATTTTAAAGGGGTGAAATGCAGTTTTAAATTTGTGTTTAATATCTCCGTTTTTGTGAAAAATATTCTACATATATATTCATTCAATCTTCCAAATCGTCTCAACAGCACAGAATAATCTTGCATTTCTTGAAAAGTCAACGGAAATATATTTATTTTCAAGATTTTCCAGATGAAACACTTCCCTTGCACGCATGAATCTTTGGCTTTAGCCAGTCAAAAATGGCTGCGGCACTTTCCAGCATATAAGTGTACGCGCCAATTCAATCCGCTTCCGTGTATTTCAAGACGATAATCAACCAAATATGAATGTTTGTCAGGGAATTAATGAGAAACTATTTTACACAGCGCTGATAGCGTAACGGTTAAGACAATGGTCTGCAGACTGCAAGAATGCAGGTTCGAATCTGCCTTTCGTTGGCTTTTTTTAAATACAGGAATATTGTTTTATCAAGGAGAATTATTCTTTCCTTCTTTCTTTCTTTCTTAATCTGCTTACCCTCCAGGGTTGGTTTTTCCCTTGGACTCAGCGAGGGATCCCACCTCTACCACCTCAAGGGCAGTGTCCTGGAGCTCCCGACTCTGGGTTGGGGGATACAACGGGGGAGGATGACCAGTACCTCTCCCAGGTACCATCCTGGTATTTGCCTGGAGGAGAAGTGGGAAGCCATGGAAAACCACTTCCAGGATGGCTGAGGTGGGAATCGAACCCACCTCTACTCAGTTCACCTTCCGAAGCTGAGTGGACCCCGTTCCAGCCCTCGTACCACTTTTCAAATTTCGTGGCAGAGCCGGGAATCGAACCCGGACCTCCGGGGATGGCAGCTAATCACACTAACCACTACACCACAGAGGCGGACAAGGAGAATTCTTCTTCTTCTTCTTCTTCTTCTTGCGTTACGGCCTCTGTAGGACCACGGACAGCTCCTTCATGGATTGCATTTTCTTCTTCTCCTCCCAGAACCTCTTCATCCTTTCTCTTCTTCTCTCCCGCTCTTCTTCCGAGATATTCAGTATCCTCTTCTCTTGTCTACTCCACTGGTGACTCTCAATCCTTTTCCTGTATCCATCCCTATCGTTGATCTCTGGCATATTAGTCGGTATGTACTTGCTTTTCCAATTTTCCTTTTCTTCCACCTTGATCCCCAATTCTGACCAATCTTTCCGGAGTTCAACTACCCACTTGGTTCCTGTCTTTCCTCGTGTCCTCGCTGTTGTTTCCCATACTCTTTTCGTCATTCTATCCATATTCATCCTGATTACATGTCCCGCAAACCGTGCTCTTTTCAGTCTGATTTCTTCTGAGATTGTCCTCATGTTCCGGTATAGTTCTTCCCTGGGTCTCCTCATCCATCTCTCACCTCCTCTCTTAGGGCCTAGTATTTTCCTCAATATTTTTCTCTCTTCTTTCTCTAGTTGTTCCGCACCATTTCTTCCTAGTGCTATTGTCTCAGCAGCATATAATACAGCATTTCTCACCGTTGCCTTGTAATGTCTGATCTTTGCGTCTGTAGATATATTCTTTTTATTGTATATATCTCTGGTCATACAGAAGGCTGATCGCATCTTCTTTATCCTCTCTGTTATTCCTTCATTGCTCCTATTCCTTCCTGTTATAAATTCTCCTAGGTACTTGAATTTGTCCACCTTTTGCACGGTGCCTTCCGGTGTTGTCCAATCCTCAGTGGTATTCAATGTCTTTGTCTTGTTGTAGGTGATCCTCAGTCCTACCCTTCCGGCTATATTGCTTAAGTTGTTGAGTTGTGTCTTTGCATCTTCTTCTGTCTCACTTACTATAACTATGTCGTCCGCAAAGGCTAGACAATCTACTTGGGCCCTATTGTCCTTTTTGTCCCCAACATGCGTCTTTGGTATTCCCATTGTCTCATTCATTGTTCTCCACTGTCTGATGACTTCATCCAGAGCTATGTTGAACAACATTGGTGATAATCCATCTCCTTGTTTGACGCCAGTGTTGATATCAAATTCTTCAGAGAGTACTCCTCTGAATCTCACCCTTGCCTTTGTGTCTGATAGAATTTCCATTATGAGTTCATGTGTAGTGCCATCTAATCCTCTGTTCTTCAGTATTCTTCCAAGAGTTTGTCTGTCGATGGAGTCATATGCCTTAGTGAAATCTACAAAGGTTACCACCGTTTTTTTGTTCTTTAAGGCCCTATGTTCTATCAGTTGTTTCAGTATAAATATCTGTTCTATGCATCCTCTTCCCTTCCTAAATCCTGCTTGGTAGTCTCCAATTGTACTTTCTAACTGTTCTTCCAGTCTATTGAGCAGGACTTTCGACAACACCTTATAGCCAATCTCTAGTAGCGAAATTCCTCTATAGTTGTTTGCATCCCTCTTGTCTCCCTTCTTATGTATTGGTATTATGATCGCATTCTTCCATCCTTCTGGCAACTTCTTTGTTCTCCAAATCTGGCTGATGATGTTGGTCATGTTGTCTACTGCCTTGTCACCTCCCCACTTAATCATCTCAGCTGATATTCCATCTTCTCCGGTTGCTTTGTTATTCTTTAGATCGCTTATGGCCTGTGCGACCTCATCTCTAGTTGGAGGACATGACTCTCTCTCTTCTGTGTTTGTCCCCAGCTCCAGCTCTTCTTCAGGTGGTTCACAGTTTAACAGGTCATGAAAGTATTCTGCAAGTATCCTACAGTTCTCCTTCGCACTAACTGCCAGATCCCCATTCTTATCTCTTATAAAGAGTTCTCTGCCTTTATATCCACTCAGGCTCTTTTTGAATTTCCCAAAAAAGTCTCTACTATTGTTTTTCCTGAAGTTGTTTTCAATTTCATCCAATTCCTGCTTCATCCTCTGTCTTTTGGTCCATCTTATGGTTCTGGCTGTTTCCTTCCTTACTCGTAGGAAAACTTCCCATTTTTCCAGGTTCTTCTTAATGCTCCAGTCTCTCCAGGCTTTCCTGCGATTCTCAACCGCTTCCTCACAGTCCGTATTCCACCACCAGTGTTTCTTTTTCTTTTCTTCCTTTCCCCATATTTCAGCCTGTTTCCTCATATTCAGCTTCATGTCATCCCATCCATTGCCAGTTTCTATTCCTTCCTCGTATTTGGATCGATTGTGCCGTAATTTGTCTCTGTCTATATTTATTTTTCCAGTTGGTCTACTTGTCTGTGGCAGTCTACCCCTGTGCGGAATCCAAAGGCACTTGATTTCTGTAAGATAGTGATCTGATTCTATTCTTGTGTTCTTTCTGACCTTTGTGTTCATAATCTCTTTAGTGTTTGTCCGATTGATTGCCACATGGTCAATCTGGAATTCCCCAATGTGGGTGCATGGGCTTGCCCATGTCTTTTTCTTATTCGGTTTGGCCCTGAAGTGAGTTGTCATAAGTCTCATTCTGTGTTCTCGACATAGTTCAATTAACCTTTCTCCGTTTTTGTTCGTCCTCTTGTGTGCTGGGTACTCGCCTACTATCCCCTTATGTTGCTTCTCCCTCCCTACCTGTGCATTATAATCACCTACAAGTATCTTTACTTGTCTGTGTGGTATGCTTTTCAGTGTATCATCCAGTTCTTCCCAGAAACTGTCTACAGCTTTCTTGTCTTTTCTGTTCTTGTCATTGGTAGGCGCATGTCCATTTACTATGGTATATTTTTTGTTCCCTGCTCGAATTGATAACGTGGAAATCCTTTCAGACCTACTCTTCATTTCAATTATGCCATCCTCATACCTCTTGTCTATTATGAATCCTGTACCAAAGCATGTAGGTGTGTGTCTTCCTTTTCCCACTCTGATTCCTGGTTTTCCTTTCAGCACTATGAAGCCTTCTGACTCCACTGTGTCTTCATCACTATATCTTGTTTCTTGCATGGCTAGTATCCCAATGTTTCTTTCTCTCGTCTCATCTATTACCTGTTTAAGTTTACCAGTCTTTGTCATTGTCTGTACATTTATGGTCCCCATCCTGAAAATCTTTTTCGTTTTGATCCTTTTGGAGGTTCTTGGGAGCTCCGACTCTTCCCATTCGCACATTCTGGCAGGTCCCCCAGAATCCGAATGCCTGCTTGCGTCAACTTTGGTTGACGGGGGATTGTCCCCCTGGGGTAATCTCAATTCTACAGTGCGATCCATTCCATGAGCTAAAAGGAATGTTTGTTGGGACAGCTCGGGACTGTCCAATTATACGACTGAGGTTGTTAGCCCCAGAAGATGAAATAAGAGCTTGATGTTCAGCTCAGGCTGGCATTTCCTCCAAACCTCACGCTTCGGTTTTCCCGCCGGTACTCGGGTGGCTGACTGCAGTGGTTTCCCACTGGGCGATGGGTGCGCCACGTCCCTACGCCAGGACAAGGAGAATTATTACAGTTTCATATTTTGTTAGTGATTTATGCAGCCCTCTGTTGTGGCCTACCGGGTCGACAGTAGCTGGACAGACGACGAGGTGGCTGCCCAACTGCAACTAGAGGGCCGCCAGATCTTTAAGGTGGTCCGCATTCACAACGCTGAGGGTCCCACTTCACTCATCAGGATCCTCTCTCGTGACGTTGCCACCCTGGACGCCCTCCTGCACGACGGTGCGGTCATTTATGGGACTCGTCACTGTATGGAGCCATCTCGCCCGGTACCTCCACAGAAGATCAATGTGAGCGGTGTCAGCGATACGACCATCCTCCTGGAGCTCCATGTCTACCAGCTCAGGTATGCGCCATTTGTAGCCAGGAGAATTTCACTAATAGTTGTCCCAATAAGTCTACGCCAAGTGTGTTAATTGTTCCCAGCCTTATCCTTCCTTTTCATATAAGTGTAAATCTCGCCCTGCACCGGAACCCAATCATCCTGAAACCGTCATCCCTGTGATCTCCCACGACCTTCCTACCCCAGCTCCCTCCTCTTCCCTCCCCGCCCCATGCTCAGAAAACATCATTTGTTTTCTGACCATGGTTCTCCAAAATATCCTTCCCTTTAACTGACCCCACATCCTGCATCAGGTTCAGTTAGCTTCCCGGCTAGTCTTTAATATGCAGCTTGAGATAGCATACTCCGGGAATAAAATGCACTTTGCATTTCTTTCTCTTAATGCCGTCCCCTTGATTAGTTCATTGTTGTGGTTATATTATACTAATATCTGTTCTGTACCTGCCCACCGGGATCTGCTGAACCTTTCCTTAGATCTGTATGACCCGGATGTTTTTGTTCTAAACGAAACATTCTTAACGCCTTTTCACCAGCCACGTTTTTCTAAGTATCGCTTTTGTCGCGCAGACCGCATCGGTGAAGCTCGAGGAGGTGTGGCTATTGGTCTTAAGCGTCATATCACCAGTAAGATGTATTTTTATAATTTCACTACTACACCTTTTGAATATCTTATTTTTGAAACTTTACCTAACGGTTCTTCTCTTACAGTAGCTACCCTTTATTTACCACCTTGTACTTCCCCACTGTCGATTTTATTAAACACCTTGATTCTAAATTTTCCACTTATATTTAGATTGCTGATATTAATATATATTCATATAATATTACCCAATCTTATAGTTTTACTCAATTACTTTCTGCCATCCGGGCCGTGCAGATACCCTTCCCCTTCCATACTCGTCCATTTTCTAATATCACTCCTGATGCCTTAATCCTTTTCCCCCATCTTACTATAGATAAACTACTACTAGTGACTCCGATCATCTCCCCGCTCTTCTTACTTTCCCCACCGTTTCCTGCACTACCCGTACCAAACCCTTTCGTCCTCCACCCACTATCTTGATTAATAAATTTCATGATGTTCCGTATTGATATCTATAGTATGTCATAGAAAGAAAGAGATCCACCTTATCAATACTAAATTTATTAATGTCTTTAAAACAGGACCGGTTTCGACTTTTCACAAGTCATCCTCAGCTGTCATATACATACACATTAGAATACATGTTTTAACAGTTGTATCTTACAAATAAATATGTCATATTTGATAGACATTAGGTAGTATGTCTAGAAGTGAAATTCTGCTTCTTACGTCTAAGTTTAGAGGATCAAGAATATATTAAAAAGATATCTATCTTTAACACATTAAAAGAATTACAACACATGATAAAATTTGTTGTTTACACCTGACCTTGAATATAGCATTAACGTTAAAGTTTTACCAGTAAAAGTTCTTTAAAAAGACTTTCATATTGCGTTGTTTTTAGTCGACTAAATATGCTTAAATGTAGCTGCATGTGCTTATACAGTATACTTTTTATTAGGCTTAAACTTTGTCAAAATGTGTAATGTGAATCTGAATTTGAAATTACGATAACAAAGTGAAATGCGTTTGAAATAACAGTAAGCTAGGTAATTGAAACCTGTGTTGAATGACTCCTTCAATTATATGCTATTTAAAATACATTACATGCAAATAAGACAATAGCACACTTCAATATGTAAAAGTTAAAAGCTATAAGACAATCGTGTAAGTTTTGTGAAATTCATATGAAGTATTGTTCTTTCTTCATGCGTATGTGTCAAGTTCAAATGGGGTAGTATATTTTATATAAACTGTGTCAAAATAAATAATGTGAATCTGAATTTGAGATTGTGTTGACAAATGAAATGCCAGGTGATTAAAACCTGTATTGAATGACCTCTTCAAATATATACTGTGTAAAATACATTATATGCAACATAAGACAATGGTACATTTCAATATGCAAGTTAAAAGGTAAGAGGCAGTCCTGCAAATTTTGTAAAGCTTCATATGAAGTACTGTTCTTCACGTGTACATGCCAAGTTGCCAATCATCTCACGACAATAGTTAGCAAGTATCATAGATCGGAAAAGAACCACCTACAACAACAGCTTTCATAACCCCAGCAGCACATTCATCTTCAATCTGTATATTTAACAAGATAATATAAGGTTATAGTGATTGGACTTGAGCAAATATCTTACAGTGGCCAATAGTGCCCCATTTGAACTTGGCATGTACATGTACTTCATATGAAGCTTTACAAAATTTGCAGGACTGCCTCTTACCTTTTAACTTGCATATTGAAATGTACCATTGTCTTATGTTGCATATAGTGTATTTTACACAGTATATATTTGAAGAGGTCATTCAATACAGGTTTTAATCACCTGGCATTTCATTTGTCAACGCAATCTCAAATTCAGATTCACATTATTTTGACAAAGTTTATATAAAATATACTACCCCATTTGAACTTGACACATACGCATGAAGAAAGAACAATACTTCATATGAATTTCACAAAACTTACATGATTGTCTTATAGCTTTTAACTTTTACATATTGAAGTGTGCTATTGTCTTATTTGCATGTAATGTATTTTAAATAACATATAATTGAAGGAGTCATTCAACATAGGTTTCAATTACCTAGCTTACTGTTATTTCAAATGCATTTCACTTTGTTATCGTAATTTCAAATTCAGATTCACATTACTCATTTTGACAAAGTTTAAGCCTAATAAAAAGTATACTGTATAAGCACATGCAGCTACATTTAAGCATATTTAGTTGACTAAAAACAACGCAATATGAAAGTCTTTTTAAAGAACTTTTACTGGTAAAACTTGAACGTTAATGCTATATTCAAGGTCAGGTGTAAACAACAAATTTTATCATGTGTTGTAATTCTTTTAATGTGTTAAAGATAGATATCTTTTTAATATATTCTTGATCCTCTAAACTTAGACGTAAGCAGAATTTCACTTCTAGACATACTACCTAATGTCTATCAAATATGACATATTTATTTGTAAGATACAACTGTTAAAACATGTATTCTAATGTGTATGTATATGACAGCTAAGGATGACTTGTGAAAAGTCGAAACCGGTCCTGTTTTAAAAACATTAATAAATTTAGTATTGATAAGGTGGATCTCTTTCTTTCTATGACATACTCCACCCACTAGTCGCTTTTCACAAACGAACTGGCTAAATTACTGTACCACGATCACCAATCTTCTTCATGATTCCCCTCCTCACAGTTCCTTTCCTGCCCTCTTAGCACTCATAGCTCAGGTAGAACATGCTCTCCAAACCGCCAACTCACTTTGCATTCCTCATCATTCCTGTCATCCTACTAAACCACCAATACCTCCTAAAGCTTTATCTCTCCTTACCTTAGCCCATGACTATTACCAATCTTACGTTCGAACTCGTGACCCGACAACTCTCCTTGCACACAGACGCACTCTCCGACATGCTCGCTCCTTCATTATAGCTATTAAGAAGAAACACTGGACTACTGCTTGTACTAATCTTTCTGACATGCACGACTCACATAAATTTTGGACAACTTTTCGTCAACTGACTAAAACTGGCACCTCTTTCCCCACTTACCCTATTCTTACTTCTCCTACTCCTCCAGTCACGCCTAAAGAAAAAGCTGATGTTTTTGCGGATTACTTTTCTACTGTATTTTCACCATCACATTTACCTCACTATCATCATCCTGACGAATCTACTATACTGCAATACAATGATTCTACTCTTCCTCACCTTCAACCTTCTTTTTCTAATTTCTGCGACATTGATTATACCCATCCATTAAATACTCCCGCCACACCACAAGAAATCCTCAATTATATCCGTCATAAGCGTAATACCGCTCCAGGCTCCGACCGCATTACTTAGACATATTCGAGAAGCTCCTCCTATTCTTATTAATCATCTTTGTACCATTTATAATACCATGCTCTATACCGGTTTGCTCCCTGACCACTGGGGTCAAGCTGTCATCCTTCTTTTCCCAAAACCGAACAAACCTCTCTCTGACCTTCGTTCCTATAGACCTATCTCTCTTCTTTCTGTACTTTCCAAGATTTTCGAAGGTATATTATGGCTTATTATTTATAAGTTTAATTTTCTGTATTGATTGGATTCAATGTATAGACAAGAAAAGTGTTCTACCGATCAATACTTATTTATTGTGAATATATATATATATATATATATATATATATGAGTCTAGTGTCAGACCTAAGACAAAACGCTGGTTAATAGAGCAAACGCCTGAAAAGCCTTACATCTGATATGTCAGCGACTATCACGTTATTTGCACTCCCTCCATCTTCTCCCTGATTCTCAAGCTGGCTTCCGAGCCCATTTCTTCACTCATGATCACCTCTTCCACATCACTTCCTCTCTGGACACTTATCTCCAAACCCATCGTCCTGCCGCCTTAATCTGTCTTGATGTCAGTAAGGCCTTCGATACCGTTTGGTACGAAGGTCTTTTCTACAAACTTTCCCGTCTACCTCTGCCCACCACATTTTTACGACTTTTATTTAATTATCTTAAATGTAGAACTGTTAAAATATCTATTCATGGTACTTATTCCTACACCTTTCCTATTACCTCTGGTGTAGCCCAAGGTTCTCCCCTTTCCCCTCTCTTATATGTCCTCTATACCTATGATATTCCCCATCCTGACCCTCCACTTAAATTATACCAATACGCTGATGATTTTGCTGTCCTTGCTTTAGCACCCACCTTCACTTCCTTTTCTCATAAACTGCAAACTTATTTTAATACCTATGAAACCTGGCTTAATTCTTGGCACCTCTCTATTAACACCACTAAAACTCAGTTTCTGATCTTCCGTAAAAAATCCCGTCTTCGTCCTCTCTGTAATCGACTCCGAATAACTATGTATAATACTCCTCTTGTAGAGAATAAAATACTAACTTATCTGGGGATACAGTTTCAAAATAATTTTAAATGGACACATTACACATTATTTAGCCTCAATCCATTGTAAAACCTTGCATCGCTTCAGAGCCCTTCGTTCCTTAACTGGATCCTCCTGGGGATTGAAACCTAATCATATCCTTACGCTCTACAAATCCTTCATCTGCCCCTTATTCACTTACGCCTCCCTGACTTGGATCACAGCCCATCCCACCGATTATGCTAGACTTTCCAGACTCAACTTACATGCTATACGAATTACCTATCATCTCTCCTTCGATACTACTCCTGCTCATTTCCTGCCCTATTATGATTTTCTGCATATTCTTACTCATCTCCATTCCTTATGTCTTAAATACTGGTCACCAGCATAACCATCCTATTATTAAAGAAGCCCTTACTTTGTCTCCTCTCGCTACTTCCATATTACATTACACTCGAACAGTGGACACTGCTCATCTCTTTCCTCCCGATCCACTTTAAATTCCACTCACTCTCCACGCAGCGACCTACATTGTACTAGGCTATTCTCTTTAAGCTCAGTTTGAGTTCATTGCTACTGGCTACGGTCGCGCATATCTCTGCCACTTTCCGACAGTGGCGCCACAAGCGCTTTCTCTAACAAGTGCAGGGAAGTGTTATGTTTATCTCGTCCGCTGTTTACTATTGTTGTTTTTTCTGTATCGTCCATCACATATTTATTTCTTCGTTCTGTTAACAATATAAACTATCTTTTCATGCAAGTATATATTAATTCTGATTTCAGTATATTTTTTGATTGTCGTTCATTTTTGTAATTCATGTTTTTCTTTCTTGGCACACAGGACATAGTGAATAGTGAATGACTTTTCTCAATGTATCATATATTAGTAGCACCTTTTGCATATGCTAAATTGTGTTTCTTTCATTTCTATGCTGTTTATTTATGGTTTCATAGAACTATTTATTTGCGATTCCTTTCATTCTTGCTTGGACTCCTTCCCAAGTGTTGAGTTAATTCTATGAATTTGTTGTGCTGCTATTATATCCATCAAGATGAACTTTAAGTTTCTTAATGTGCGTATAGCAACCTACGGACATTGCATTTTGCGGAAGAATCTTGTTCTTTTCTCGTATGTATATATTGTATGTATCTCTGTATGTTGCTTTTTGTTAGTAATCGGGGTCTAGTGGGGGTCGCCTATTCGGGGTGGGATGTGGGTCTCTCCCTTGGGTTGCTCCTTGTGACCGCGGTGTTACCCCTGCGCTGGATGTTCTCGATGACTCTCCCTCCCACTCCTGGTGTGTACGATACACACCCTTCCTATGTTCTTTCCTTTCATGAGTCATTTTCTAATTGTAAGGCTAAAGATCTACCAGTTTAGCTGACAGCCCGCTTACCCCACTTAGGGGTAAGAATTGAAATAACTTACTACACTACGCTACGCCTCCACGGTATGCGCTAGCCTTGCGTTTTGGTGGGTGTGCTAAGTACCAACTGATGAGCCCAATTTAGCACACAGGGGCGAAACGCAGGCAACCAAGAATGAGTTAGCTGGAAAATTTATAATGTCCAATAATGGACCATTTACTCATTCAGGACAAATATTTCATGTTCCCTATGGGAATCAACATCTATATCATGTCTACAAATATTGATTAAGTTCATTTTTGGACTTTTTATGCAGTTCTTCTTCTTATGTGAGTTTTATCATTATTTATTTGCTTTTTATTCAAAGTAAATGTACCTTGAACTTCTCCACAGTTTGCTGTATACAAGCTGTGCTCACTTTTAATGTCTTTGCAATGCTCTTGCGGAACTGTTACCTATTAATGGTGAACTGCTGTTAAAATTAGGAAAGTGCACTGTTATCATTCATTGTAGAGTAGAGGGAGAAGGAGCATTGTCTAGATGTGTATCAAATTAAATTAAACATTTTAAAAGTATTTTCCATAAACAGATCTTGAATTTTCATTTTCAATTTTATCAGCAAAAGGCAATCTCATTATTATAATTATTATGTTAAAAAGTGTTTGTCTGTGTTTAAATAGTATTACCTTATATTATTGTAACAGTAAAAAGCATATTACATAAGTGTTTGGTGTTTTATTGATTTCCGGTCGAAACGACCCTAGGCGACCTCCAATGTTACATTCGGCAGACGACCACTTGCGAGTTAACCTAAAAAAACAACTATAGGCATAATGCTTAACCAGTTCAGTGGTGAGGTGAGAAACAAGAAATTCCTGCATAGTGGAGAATCATTTTCAGTAAAAGTTTTCTTTAAGAAAGAAATAGTTTTTGCCAACATATTAATATTATGTTAAACTTTGCATAAAAGTATATATTGTAATTAAACTGCATTGTTCAGTTCATCCAATATCAGTGCAGAAATGGCATATATGCCATTTCATATTTGCTCTGATTTGGAGCGTTATTTGTGTAACTGTTGAAATACATAACACACAAATGAAGAATTATCAAATAATACACACATTCTTTCGAATATAATATTTTCCTTAAATAAAATAGAAAAATGTACTCACCTCGTAGGCCTGTTACTTGCCATTGTAGAGGGCAACGAGTGATCTGTGTGTTCATTCATCCTATTTTTGTCACCACATTATACAAAATTACACTACACTGTTCTACACTAATTATTTACACTTAATAGTTATTACACATGACTGGGAAAAAATTGAAGAAACTCTTTCAGGATGGTCACTGGTAGTTGTCAGCACCCAGATTGAACAGCGGGTACCTAGTGTACACTATGGGCTTCTCAAATTCCCCCAAGCATAGATCCTCAGACACACTAGCATGTATGCAATGCTTATAATTCAGCTGTATGGTAAAGCCTGAAGCAAGGACATTGCATACTATACAACAGACAAGGAAACATCGGCAATGGGTAAATTAATAATACCAATATAAATGGTCCGTTATTGGACATTATAAAGTTTCCAGCTAACTCATTCTTGGTTGCCAGCGTTTCGCCCTCGTGTGCTAGGGTGGGCTCATCAGTTGGTACCTAGCACACCTACCAATACACTGGCTAGTGCATACCGTGGAGGCCACTGCGTAGGCTAACTGGAGCCACCGGCAGTGCCATTGCACTAAGAGACTTTGTCTCATTACCAAAAATTGATGCCTGCTTGGCCATCAGATGATATAGATGTTGATTCCCGTAGGGAATCTGAAATATTTGTCCTGAATGAGTAAATTTATAATACCAATATAAATGGTCCGTTATTGGACATAATAAATTTTCCAGCTCACTCATTCTTGGTTGCCAGTGTTTCGCCCTCGTGTGCTAGGGTGGGCTCATCAGTTGGTACCTAGCACACCTACCAATACGCTGGCTAGTGCATACCGTGGAGGCCACTGCGTAGGCTAACTGGAGCCACCGGCAGTGCCATTGCACTAAGAGACTTTGTCTCATTACCAAAAATTGATGCCTGCTTGGCCATCAGATGATATTGATGTTGATTCCCGTAGGGAATCTGAAATATTTGTCCTGAATGAGTAAATTTATAATACCAATATAAATGGTCCGTTATTGGACATAATAAATTTTCCAGCTAACTCATTCTTGGTTGCCAGCGTTTCGCCCTCGTGTGCTAGGGTGGGCTCATCAGTTGGTACCTAGCACACCTACCAATACGCTGGCTAGTGCATACCGTGGAGGCCACTGCGTAGGCTAACTGGAGCCACCGGCAGTGCCAATGCACTAAGAGACTTTGTCTCATTACCAAAACTTGATGCCTGCTTGGCCATCAGATGATATAGATGTTGATTCCCATAGGGAATCTGAAATATTTGTCCTGAATGAGTAAATTTATAATACCAATATAAATGGTCCATTATTGGACATTATAAATTTTCCAGCTGACTCATTCTTGGTTACCAGCGTTTCACCCTCGTGTGCTAGGGTGGGCTCATCAGCACACGAGGGTGAAACGCTGGCAACCAAGAATGAGTCAGGTGGAAAATTTATAATGTCCAATAACGGACCATTTATATTGGTATTATAAATTTACTCATTCAGGACAAATATTTGAGATTCCCTATGGGAATCAACATCTATATCATCTGATGGCCAAGCAGGCATCAATTTTTGGTAATGAGACAAAGTCTCTTAGTGCATTGGCACTGCCGGAGGCTCCAGTTAGCCTACGCAGTGGCCTCCATGGTATGCACTAGCCAGCGTATTGGTAGGTGTGCTAGGTACCAACTGATGAGCCCACCCTAGCACACGAGGGCGAAACGCTGGCAACCAAGAATGAGTTAGCTGGAAACTTTATAATGTCCAATAACGGACCATTTATATTGGTATTATAAATTTACTCATTCAGGACAAATATTTCAGATTCCCTACGGGAATCAACATCTATATTATCTGATGGCCAAGCAGGCACCAATTTTGGTAATGAGACAAAGTCTCTTAGTGCAATGGCACTGCCGCTGGCTCCAGTTAGCCTACGCAGTGGCCTCCACGGTATGCACTAGCCAGCGTATTGGTAGGTGTGCTAGGTACCAACTGATGAGCCCACCCTAGCACACGAGGGCGAAACGCTGGCAACCAAGAATGAGTTAGCTGGAAACTTTATAATGTCCAATAACGGACCATTTATATTGGTATTATAAATTTACTCATTCAGGACAAATATTTGAGATTCCCTATGGGAATCAACATCTATATCATCTGATGGCCAAGCAGGCATCAATTTTTGGTAATGAGACAGTCTCTTAGTGCATTGGCACTGCCGGTGGCTCCAGTTAGCCTATGCAGTGGCCTCCACGGTATGCACTAGCCAGCGTATTGGTAGGTGTGCTAGGTACCAACTGATGAGCCCACCCTAGCACACGAGGGCGAAACGCTGGTAACCAAGAATGAGTTAGCTGGAAAATTTATAATGTCCAATAACGGACCATTTATATTGGTATTATAAGTTTACTCATTCAGGACAAATATTTCAGATTCCCTATGGCAGGGATGGCGAACCTATGCCACGCGTGTCACTAGGTGACACGCGAACACGATTTCGGTGGCACGCCACATGAACATAGTAATGTTTTAATATATGTCTTGTACCACAGACAATACATATCTTTTAGTGTTTCACGTGTAAGAAATAAATATCGAAAATCTAAATACTAGTTCCATCCGGACGTGCAATATGGCAACAGAATGAAAGGAATGCCAGCCAGATTCACTATTGTCAAGGACAAAATAATAAGAATGAGTGAAGAAGTTTCGGAGCAGTTGAAAAATAATTTGGATAACTCCCAGATGTATGCAGTATGTTTTGATGAAAGCATGGATGTGACCTTACAAGCAAGGATAGTTGTTTTTATTTCTTTGCGGAAATGTGATGAGTTAGAAATGATATTGTTGAGCATTTTAGTATTTTTGACCATTATATCTAATAATATTTATCTTTTTACAATTTGTTTTACGTCGCACCGACACAGATATAGGTCTCACGGCGACGATGGGATAGGAAAGGCTTACGAGTTGGAAGGAAACCGTCGTGGCCTTAATTGAAATACAGCCCCAGCATTTGCCTGGTGTGAAAATGGGAAAGCACGGAAAACCATCTTCGGGGCTGCCAACAGTGGGGCTTGAACCAACTCACCCGGTGATAATGTGTTATGACGAAGTGTTTTACAATGGGAGCTTATTATTGATTTATATACAAATAATAATAGGTATTCTCAAAACTCACATAATTAGAAAAGTATTATTTGCAGTATTTGCCAAATACGACCACGGAACATGCAATCAAATGTATTTACAAGATATATATCTAATAAATAAGTAAATCAGTAAATAAATTAAATAATAACATATGTTGCAGCATTATTGGGAATTTGGGAAGGAAGTCGTGGGGGGTTGTAGGTTGTAGCCTTTCCTTAAAGGAAAATAACAAGTGGCACAGTCAACAGTTGAGAATAATAAACCAGACTTAAAATGGCACACTTGTTGGAAAAGGTTCGCCATCCCTGCCCTATGGGAATCAACATCTATATCAAATGGTTAAATTGCCGATCGCGATGAAACTTGGAAAACACATTGAGGTACACGTAAAAATGATGTCGGCATCAATTTTGGGTGCCAACATTCATTAGGGCGTTAACTACGGGGCCTAAAAGTTGCGACATTTCAAATTCCGCGCGATCAGCGATGAATACCTGCTGGCCAATGCTAAGCTGGCACACTGCGTATCTGGAGACACGCCTCTGCACCTCCTCCCCTCTCCGCTCCAATTGGTTCGCCACCGCACGTTCCCCTTCTCCCCACGCTTGCCAGCCGCTTAGCTGTCGAAGAGAACCGGTGCTACACTTTGCGTACTCTTATCAGCCTTCCTCATATCTCTCCTTTGTAATTTCCACGTTGTATTAGTTTACGTTTTCTGAAATGTTTATGAAAATGTTTGCACCGGGCAAGTTGGCCTTGCGGTTAGAGGCGCGCGGCTGTGAGCTTGCATCCGGGGGATAGTGGGTTCGAATCCCACTGTCGGCAGCCCTGAAGATGGTTTTCCGTGGTTTCCCATTTTCACACCAGGCAAATGCTGGGGTTGTACCTTAATTAAGGCCACGGCTGCTTCCTTCCAACTCCTAGGCCTTTCCTATCCCATCGTCGCCATAAGACCTATCTGTGTCCGTGCGACGTAAAGCAATTAGCAAAAAAAGTACGGTGCCTGTTGTTAATTGTGATTTGTTTTTGTTTTCTTTTCACTATTTTTTAATGTTTCGAATAGACCAAAGATTGTTTTTGTTTACTATCAGTTATTGACGGGGAGTTTGCCCGATGTAATTGTTATGGAATCATTTATTGTGTTGCCTTGTAATTGTTGTTTGTTGTACCAGTTCGTACAATACCCATTTAACTTTTTGCGTATGTAACTGTATGTAACTGCCATTATACCCAGAAGACTGTAGTGTGATACTTTGATATCGGTACCTGTTGAATACATAGACCTTCGTCAGCTATAACGCAAAAGTACCGGTACAGTAAGACTACAGTCTGCCTGTGATTACTGTATATCTATTGCATATATAAATGCACATCTTTTTTATGTTTCAAGGCTTTTCTTATTACGTCAAACTTTACTACATTCCATGTCATACTCATATCGAAGTTGCCTATGCATTAAATTAATTTATATTTGACAACCATTGCTGCAATTGAAATGTGTTGTGCCTGTCACTGCAAAACATAAATAAATCGTTCAGTACAAGCACAAATAAAAACATTCTACCTATATGCCTATTCCTTATACCAGAGTACGCAATACAGAAAATATCAGTAGTTTCAAACTCGGAGTTTATAATTGTTGTTGTTGTCGTCCGCAATGTTGTTTCGTTATGACACAACTGATAGCGTACACAAAATGGGTGGGGGGGAAGGGGTCATAAAAAGATGATCTGGACGTATAACCAGGTTTTGATATCCCGAGGTACGGAATCTCGTTACATTCATTGAGATCCTCTAGCCGGGCACGTAATTTCTTTACATGAAAAGGTATTTAACTTTGTTTAAAGGTGGGAGATTTATTTAGTGGTGGGTGATTTAATTTAATTCCATATGTATGTCCACTCTAAAGGACACTATCGACAGCTTTAAGGCGTTTTAGAAGTAAATAATAATTTAAGCGTAGGTAGGATGTGGTACCCCATCCCACGTTTCCGTGGTACTTAACTCGGAGTTGTACCCACGAATGTGACACCTCACTGGAATTAGCAGGAATGAAAATATAACATTTGAGTAAAATATGGGTATATTAGTGTAGGTTATTTATTATCATTATGTGTGAAACGGAACGTAATTTAAAGGATTTCAATAATTACAGTACGAAAAGCAGCCGGTCCCATTGAATAGCTAAGCAGCCGGCAAGTGCTGGGAGAAGGGGAACGTGCAGTGGCAAACCAATTGGAGCGGGGGGGGGAGGAGGTGCAGAGGCGTGTCTCCAGATTCGCAGTGTGCCAGCTTAGCATTGGCCAGCAGGTATTCATCGCTGATCGCGCGGAATTTGAAAAGTCGCAAATTTTAGGCACCATGGTTAACGCCCTAATGACTGTTGGCACCCAAAATTGATGCCGACATCATTTTTACGTGTACCTCAATGTGTTTTCCAAGTTTCATCGCGATCGGCGACTTACCCATTGCCGATGTTCCCTTGTGAGTGTCCCTCCACACAAACAACACCTCTTATTTGCATGCAGTCTTAATTTTGAGGGTGGATTGAAATCTGGAAAATGCCTTCCTGAGAATAGAGTTGACAAATCAATGGGTGTGGGTCTTGCTGATCGAATTGACAAGGTTGCGTTAAGGATAGCGTTCGCATACGTCTGAAACAGTTTGAATACAAATCTCCAGTTAAGTAAATTTGCTGCTGTGTTTCTTGTATATCATGAAAGCATTGAACCTTTTTATGTCCAGTAGGTGTCTAAAAATCTGTACGGTGTGATACATTGGTCCGATAAGTCCACCCCTCCCATTGAGTCATTGTGCTCAATACAAGCTACTGTCTTCTCTTTGGTTTCTTGTTTAGTAGAATATGCATTTCTGAGTCATGAATGCTACTCAGCATGCAGACATCTCTTGTCTTTTCACTTCTAGGCCATGAGCTTGTTTTTATAGGCAACTTTTCAACTTGTTCCCCACGATGTCCTTCGGAAGATTCTTCGTTGGATTTTAAAGCACCACAGCGTATAATTAGACCTCGGATTTTTAGACGCTAAAATTTGTATTTTAAGTGCCTAAAATAGGCTCTCAAATATGTAAAAATAGAATCTAAAAATGTTTTAGCCAGCTTCAATTTTACATATTTTAATAAAATTTAATTAAAATATCATTTTTATTTTTCTAAATTGATAATTCTAAATGTGTACAAGTAATAAGGAAATAACATGTTAATACAATATTTCACATACACAAGGGTTCACCACATTTTTGAGTTTTTATCTCTTAAATAATTAAAACATTGAAGTACAAGCACATTACTGCTCATAATTTGATGCACAGTAAATCACTAGCTCTTTTTCTAGATTTTCTGTTGTGAAACTACACACCGCTTGTCTGACAACACTAGCTTGTAGGCTGAGAAAGTACGCTCAACGTCAACAGAGGTTACAGGGCTGTATGTGAATTTTGGTACAAGACATGGGGAGATGTCACATTCAACGTTAGTTTTGCCAATCAAAACATCAGTCACAGCACGAAGCGTTGACAGTCCTGGGTTCTTCTGCAGTACTTTATTAAGCTTGTCCCGAATTCTATCCCCAGTGGGGCCTGGAGCTAAGCTGATTTTTTTCTTTCACCTCTTCTAACAAATCCAATTGTTCGTAAACAGGTTTCCTGGAAGACTCAAGTGCAGAAATGACAGGGAACAAAAAAGTGTAATGCAACCTGATGTAGGTAATTTCTTGAGAAATGGTTACATCCTTTAGAACATTTTTATGCGATGGGTTCTGGTGGCAGTGGAAGATCAGGTAATTCATTGCGGAACAACTGGATGTGTGTGGGAGCCTTTATAAAAATTTTCTTCGTGGAGGAGTTCATCTTATTGACTCGGAAATTCGGCACGTATCTGCTCAGCCACGTTTCCTAGCATGAGCAAGACAAGTGACGTGAATCAAAGCAGGGTAAGATACTTTCAGCCACTTAACAGCAGCAATCATGTAGGCGGCTGCATCAGTAAATATAAGAAGCACCGTATTTTCATCCATGTTATTGGGGAAAAGCACCTTGAGACCTTTATTTACAAACTGAGCAACTGTCTCCTGATTGGTTTTAGTTGACTGCCTGCTACAGATCAAATGTGGCAAACGCGGTGTGCCGGGATCTAATTTTCCGACTCTCTCTCTCTCATGTGATAAATATAATTTTTGATCCGTATTGATGATATTTGATTGGAATATTAACAATAAGTTAATTTATTAATTTGACCACCTAATCAATACAATGAGTCTTGTCTTTGTTGATTTACATTGACTTGTTAACTAAAATGGTACATGTTTCGCCTGGTATCTAGGCATCATCAGCCATTGCCTTAACCTTGAAATAAAATCAGGCACCTGATTTACATATAAATAAAATAAAACTAATTTATAAAAAGCCTTAAAGAGACTTGAACTAAAATTAACATATGGTAAAAGACTAGTACAATGTTGGTTTTCAAGATATTACAATGAGTGAGGAGTTTACAATTGGTGAAAGTATTTGCAATATTGACATTAGAAGGCTGCTATTAAAAGTAAAATGAACAAAGCAACAGTCTGTTATAAACAAGTGGTAAGATTGCTATAAAATTATGTTAACTGACCAGCGGTTACAATTAGACAGTGACGATCAAAATCGTATTTATTCAGAAAATAATGTTGAATAAAATAATGTCGAAGGACGGTCATGTGACCTGAAAAGTCGAGTCAATGGCATATGGTGAAGTTGTGGTTCACTTTGATGAAAAAATACAAAGTTGTAGTTGAAGGTTGATGAAAAATGTTTAAATTTGACCTCTATGGACCATCTTAATTTGATACGATGCTAAAACGTTGTTAAGAATATGGGTTTATTGACATTCTAGTCGAAAAGGCAATGTGACAGTTGAATCATTTGACGATGGTGAGGGTAACTTGTTACGTTATGAGGACAGTCGTCAATAACTTTTAGCTCATAACAATGTAACAAGTTACCTTCACCATCGTCAAATGATTCAACTGTCACATTGCCTTTTCGGCTAGAAAGTCAATAAACCCATATTCTTAACATTTTAGCATCACATCAAATTGAGATGGTCCATAGAGGTCCAATTTAAACATCGTTCATCAACCTGCAACTACAACTTTGTATTTTTTTCATCAAAGTGAACCGCAAATTCACCATATGCCATTGACTTTCGACTTTTATCTCGTGTAAACAAATTATTACAGGTCACTTGACCATCCTTCGACATTATTTTATTCAACATTATTTTTTGAATAAATACGATTTTGATCGTCATTCTCGTCATTGTCTAATTGTAACCGCTGGTCGGTCAACATAATTTTATAGCAATCTTACCACTTGTTTATAACGACTGTTGCTTTGTTCATTTTACTTTTAATAGTAGCCTTCTAATGTCAATATTGCAAATACTTTCATCAATTGTAAACTCCTCACTCGTTGCAATATCTTGAAAACCAACATTGTACTAGTCTTTTATCATATGTTAATTTTAGTTCAAGTGTCTTCAAGGCTTTTTATAAATTAGTTTTATTTTATTTATATGTAAATCAGGTGCCTGATTTTATTTCAAGGTTAAGGCAATGGCTGATGATGCCTAGATACAAGGCAAAACATGTCCCATTTTAGTTAACATGTCAATGTAAATCAACAATAACAAGGCTTATTGTATTGATTAGGTGGTCAAATTAATAAATTAACTTATTGTTAATATTCCAATCTCTCTCTCTCCAGTCGTTCCACTCATGACTGAGTATCGTGACCCAAGGACTTTGTTGTTTCTTTTATAAGCTGATAACATTCTGTACGTACTTGCATTTTCCGGACAGTAACTCTCCATGGTAAGTCCATGAACTTTTCTTTGGACAATTAATTTTTCCAGGTTGTCATCCTCTCTTCTCATAATGTGACCAAAGAATTGCAGGATTCTCTGGTACACAACTTGGCATAAACTTACTTGTATTCTGATTTCCCGCCTGGCAGTCCATGGTATTCGCAACATCCTTCTCCAACACCACATTTCAAAGGCGTTGGTTCGGTTCCTGTCTTTAGCCTTTATGGTCCAAGTTTCGCATCCATACAGGAAGATAGAGAACACAAGCGAATGGACTAATCTTTTCTTCGTATTCATAGATATTGCTCTCTCTTGCCAGATCTTCTTTAATTTTACCATAGCTGTACGTCCTAGAATGATGCGACGTTTGATTTCTTTTTCTCAGCTACTTTTATCCGATTATTGAACCAAGATAAGGAAACTGACAGACTCTTTGGAGATTGTTCAGGTGCTGTGGCAGCTGAATCTCTGCACCTTTGTTGACAATCATTAGTTTTGTCTTGCTCCAATTAATTTCCATGCCAAGTTTGTGACTTTCCTGTTGTACACGATCCATTATCTCAACAACCCCTGTACACTGCTGGCTACAAGTGTGGTGTCGTCTGCAAAACGGAGGTTAGTAATTCTCTTCCCAGCAATCGAAAATCCTCCTTCCCAACTGTCGAGGGCATGCCTCATGATATATTCACCATAGATGTTAAACAATTGAGGTGATGAGATGCATCCATGTCTTACACCTTTGGAGACTTTGAAACTTGATGATAGATCACCATCAACTCTGACTTTGGCCAAGTTGTTATCCTATAAGCCTTTTATAAGTGAAATGAGATGAGATGGAATTTCCATTTCCTCTAGAACACACCACAACTTCGGCCACAAAACACAATCAAAGGCCTCTTGGTAGTCATTGTAGTACAGAAACAAGGGAATGTTGAATTCATGTGCCTTTTCAACCAACCGACGTATATTTAGAATCTGTTTTCTAGTTCTCTAGTTTATGATATGCAATAATATTTTACTTGCACGTGATATTAGTGAGATGGTTCGATAATTCCCGCAGTTCCTTGTTGATCCTTTTTTGTGAAGTGGAATGAAGATGGAAATGACCAGTATTGTGGCCATACACCACTGTCCCATATGTTGTTACAGATGAAGTGCATTAAATGTACCCCTTCTTCTCCCATTTCCTTAATCATTTCCCGAGTGATGCCATCATTTCCTGGTGCTTTATGATTCTTCAGGTGTTTAATTGCATCTTCTACTTCTCTCCTCAATATTGAAGGGTCTGGTTCAGAGTTAGATTGATTAGGGTTGTACTTATTGCGAATATTCCCGGTGGTCGCATCTGCATATAGATTTTCACAGTATCTTTTCCACCTTTCAATGGCCATCTTCATCTTCCACAACCCATGAACGGGGCTTGAAGTCGCGGGTAATTTTCTTTACCTTCATAAAGAGATCACGAGGTTGACAGTGCTGCTTATGCAGTTCAATCTCTTCACAGATTTCATGAATCTGGTTTGCCTTATCAAGTCTGCACTGCTTTTGAATTTTTCAAGATAGTGATGCGTGCATTTTAAAATATTCATCAGTTTCACAATTGTTTCTTTTTTAGCTGTTTCCTTTCCTCTATTAGGCTCAAAGTTTCGGCGCTTAACCATGGCTTCCTAGGAAACTAATTCTGCCCATGTATTTCCTTGCTTGCACTACCCATAAGACCTATCTCTGTCGGTGCAACATAAAGCTTGCACTACTCACAGCAGTCTTCAAGTTGTTCCATACCGAATCTGCAGTGTTAGTGGGAGATATTCCTAATGACTGTAGTTTGGGACGAATAGTCTCGCCGAAGCTACATAGAGCTCTATCATCAAATTTCATTCCCCGTACCTTTGTTGTGGTTTTGAGTTTTAGTCGCATTCTCATGATGACGAGGATATGGTCTGAACCAGATTCAGCATCAGGGTAACTTGTGCTGTTTAAAACAGATGACTTCCAACGACTTCTGATCAGGATACAATCAATTTGATTTCATACCCTGTCTCCAGGGGACATCCACATATATCGGCGGCGAGGGTGATGTTGAAAGAGTGTATTGGTAACAACCAATTCCTTATCTATACAAAATTGCAGAAGACGCTCTCCTCTATCATTTCTAGTCCCAAACTCATATGGAGCAACATGTACACTAAGGTGGTTATCGGATGACGTGTCACCAATCTTAGCATTGAAGTCGCCTTGAATGATGAGAACTTCTCTTTGAGGAATGTTATCAATAAAGCAGTCTAATTAACTGTAGAATTCGTCTATCACATCTTCAGGGGCAGTAGATGTTGGTGCATACACCTGTACAATATTTAATTTACAAGGTGTTGAATTTATCTTGATGGAAATAATTCTATTATTAACTGATTGGTATCCAATGACTGCGCTACATAACTTCTGTGGAACGACGACTGCTACACTATTTCAATTTTGATGATTATATCCAGAGAAATATACTGTGTTACCATTGATAGTGGTGAAATGCTCAGCACCTTTCCAGTGTGTCTCACACAGTCCCAAGATCTTCACGCCATGTAGTGTCATTTCTCTTTCAACAGTTGATAGTTTGCCAGTCTGTAGTAAACCCCTCACATTCCAGGTTCCACATAATATCTCTCTGCGAAGCGAACATCTTTGATTCGAGGCTTCTCTCAACCCTGTCCCCCCTGGCGATCCAATCGGGGGACTTGAAACTCTGGAATTATATTCATAGTAGGTACGAACATTTAGAATTGAACAAAGCCATTGGGTTGCCTTGGGAAAGGTAATGAGGTGGGATCCCGTGTCCTTCCTCATATCAACTAGGCCGCTTCTAAATGGAGAATAGACGCCCCTGCAGCTGCTTCTAACATAGAGTACAAGCACTGCTTGAGGACAACTCATCCGGCTTATCTGCCATTGTGGTATTAACCTTCTTCTGCCATCTAGGTCGTTGGTTCTCTTCAACTATTGCCTCATCTGCCTGCTGCGCCGTTCCAAAGGTCACCTCCGCTGAAGCAGCCATTAAGGGCTTCACCGTAACCCTGGCAAGGGACTACCAGCCGGGTCAGCTGGACCAAGGTTTTTTAAAGAGGTGTTACTCCTATCCGACTATCAAGTGGGCAATATAACGACCTAGAGTGTCAGTAGTCTCATCGACAGAAATCCAGATGTACGAGTCTCCTATATCTTCCCTTATCCGCCTGGCTGTCTCTTCGTAAAGAGTGTCCAGGTAGTTTTTCTTAAAGTTGTGACGGATGGAATGTTCCGATGACAATATTTTTGTAAAAAACTTTTGAAGGAAGTATTTTCAAGTGAGTTGAAGGGAATATTTGCCTACACAAGAGCTCTGCATAAGTCCGCATGGAATTCATCTTTGCTTCCCTTATTTAGAGATTCCGTTGCTAATAATCTATGTTTAAGATTTGATTTTCTTTGCAGATTTTCCTGATGTTTAATCCCCTGGACATGTTGACTAAGATGCGAGCGCCTTTCACTGAACACGTAGAAAAACAACTATAAATAGTCGCAAATATTGTGTAAACCATGCAAGTATATAGGCCAGATGAAAATATGCACAGAAGACTATTCAAATTCATAAGGCCTTTTAGTGCTTCCCGATTCATCCAGTAGACATGCACCCTCGACCTTTAAGTGACGCAGTAGAGGTAATAATTCCATGTGACTACAGTATTCCTATCCTGGTACAGCCTTTGTAAGACAGACCCTCCAACGAGGGTGGGCGGCATCTGCTGTGTACAGGAAACTGCGTGCTTTTGTAGTGGACAATAGTATTGTGTGCGAGATTTAGGAATGTTTTCGACAGTACAAATACACAGTTCCCGAGCCAGGGGAAAAAACCATTTAAGGTTTAAATCTCCGATCCGGCCAGGAATCGAACACGGGGCCCTCTGAACCGAAGGCGACTATGCTGACCATTCAATCAAGGAGCCGAACACAGTAGAGGTGAATTTAATTAGTTTCTTTTCCTGTTTTGTTATGTTCGTTTAGATTATGTTGTGATATACTAACAATTTGTTGGTTATTTTGATCCATCTTTTCAATACAAATTACAGTTTGTGTTGCTAAGTTGTAATGTTACAACACTAATTTACCGGGACATGTTTCGCTTTTATTCACAAGCATCATCAGCCTATACAATTGCCTCAAGGTTTGTCATATTTGGATTGTTGTTACAAATTTCATTACATTGAATGTAAATCTAATTTCAATGATAACAATATTTAAAACACAAGAATAATATACACATTAAAAATTATGACAATATGATTTGCAATGTTAAAATGGAGTAACTCTTAATTCTAAAACACATTGACGTCCAAAACACAGTTTTTACAATTTGAAAATTTGGCTAAAAATTGTTTGCAATGTTAAAATAAAATTGATTCAACTATAATTTGGCATTAAAGTTTGAGTCATAAATATAAATATTGGATGTTAATATATAGGAGCCATAGTTTCTGAAGTGCGTTGGTTTCTAGAACACAGTAACATTTCAGTATTGAGAATTTTAGTTAAGAATTGTGCTCTCTAAATAATGTTATTTAAAAAAGACTAATTTTGCATTTTCAAGTGAGTTGAAGGGAATATTTGCCTACACAAGAGCTCTGCATAAGTCCGCATGGAATTCATCTTTGCTTCCCTTATTTAGAGATTCTGTTGCTAATAATCTATGTTTAAGATTTGATTTTTTTTTGCAGATTTTCCTGGATCAAAATAACCAACAAATTGTTAGTATATCATAGCATAGTTCAATACGGGTCTAATAATGAGATTAGTTACATGTAATGTGATAGCAACCAGGCAAAAACTAAGACAAACAGGTATATTAACCTCAAGGTTAAAGTCAGTAAGATTGCTAAAGATATCTGGTTTTTGAAAGAATGTTTAAGGTGCGGTGTAATACCGAAATTCTTAAGGTCTACCCAAAGAAAGAACATATCAAGTTCAAAATCTCTTGACACCCAAAACAGAGTAAACAAAATATGGCTAAAAAACGAATTAAAGTTACTGTACAGAAAAAAATCGCTACTAAACTTACAGCTCTACAAAGCACACTTAAGTATATCCCATTTTACATCACCTTTAGACTGGAGCTCCATTCAACGACATACTATTGAAAAACTCTCCAACATCTTAGACAGAAAGCAAAAAACTCTAGAAAACAAATTAAAACACCTAATAGAAGATCAAAAAAAGTTAACTGTTAATGGAAAAAATGATTCAATTCCTTTAAAGATAAACAACCCCGCAACAATTAATTTATCAGACACAAAATTTTCTGAAAATGAAATGAACATACTCAACAAAGGAACTAAGTTCAATTGGCCTAAATGGAAGAATTAACTATCACAATAGCGGAATCTGAAGCAAATATAGGGAAACTGCCGGCAGAAATACAAAATGACATTAAATATGAAGTAAAAAAGAAACTCCCAAGTTTAGTAAAAGAAATGAAAACTAATTCCGACCAGACCCTCCTAAAACAAAAGATTTAAAGACAAAAATAAAAGATAACGACATTATCGTGACTAAGGCAGATAAAGGCGAAACAATAGTCCTAGTAAATAAAAGTGACTACATAAAAAAAACGAAGAGTTCTTTTCTAATGATTCTTACACTATAGTAAATAAAGACCCGGTCTCTAGAATTCAAAGGAATCTAAAAACAATCCTTAAAAATTCAATTTGTTTATTTAATGAGCAAGAACAACAAAAAATGGTCAACATGAACCCAACATTACCCAAGGCAAAGGCACTACCTAAAGTACACAAAAACAATACACCCATTCGACCAATTATAAACAGCAGAAATAGCCCAACATATAAAATATCAAAATTTATATATCAGTTCCTCAAAAAGCATTATAAGTTCCAGAGTAACTCCTCAATTAAAAACTCAATTGAATTTTGCAAAATATTAAAAAACTTCAACTTACAACCCCACCATAGAATGAGCTCATTTGACATTTCCAATATGTATTCAAATATCCCCATTAAAGAAACGATCAAAATTATTTACTCAAACCTTTCCAAATATAGCAACTTCAGTAAGCTAGAAGTAGATGAATTTACTACTCTACTTAAATTCGTACTAAATAACAACCATTTCACCTTTAACAATAAAATTTACCACCAATTAAGTTTAGCCATGGGTGACCCCATATCAGGAATATTAGCAGATATTTATATGGATAACATAGAACATAGCATAATAAAACCAAACATAGAAGGAATCTGTCTTTGGCTGAGATTTGTTGACGATACATTTGTAATAACAGACAACCGAAAAAATAACAGCGAAAAAATCCTTGAATTTTTAAACAACATCGATAGATACGTAAAATTTACCAAAGAAGATGAAAAACACAACTCATTGAATTATCTAGATGTTACTGTAACACGCTTGAAATCCAAATTAGATTATCAGATATACAGAAAACCAACACACGCCAATAACAATAAGAAATGACTCACTCCACCCCAAATCCCACAAACAAGCAACCTTTTACGGTATGGTCTACAGAGCCTACAAAATACCCTTATCACCCGCGAATTTTACAAAAGAAATAAATTTTATAAAAGAACTAGCACTAGCCAATGGATATAAAGCAGACATAGTAAATCGAATCAACAAAGTAAAGCTCAAAATAGCCACAAACCTCACACTGGAAAAGACAAAAAATCCAAATACGCAACCTTCACTTGCACCACTTCAAAGATTCACCAAATAGCAAACCCACTCAAAAAATGGGATATGCAAATAGCCTTTAAAACATATAACACTAACAAAAACTTATTTTTTAACCATAACACAGTAAATGCCTACAATAACAAATTTCAAGGCTCCGGAATATACAGACTAACATGCGCACAGTGTAAATCTTCATATGTTGGCCAAACTGGACGCAGTTTCCTAATCAGATACATGGAACACTTTAACACCTTAAAACACAATAAATACTCCGCAATGAGTAATCATATGAAAGAAACCGGTCATCATTACACCTCAATAGACAAAGACCTTACAATAATCAAAAGAATCGAAAAGGGGAAGCTAATGACAGAATTCGAAAACATATATATTTATTTGGGTCAATACTTTAATAAAGGAAAAAACTTGAATGACGCGGTCGAAATAAAATGTCCGTTAATAGAGCAGTTGCCAACATTATTACGAAATCTCAAATCAGATAAAAGCAAATTCTTTAAAATATTCAATCTAAATACACTCACAACTGAAACCATTTCGGCAACGCAAAAAAGTCCCCCTCCACATAACACGCCAAAGCTTAACGCCCCGCCTGCAGGATCGTCCTCTACCCCCACCTCGACAACAGATAACAATTCCCTACCACATAGCACGTCAATAGCAAACGCCCCGCCCAACATCTCTTCCCCTCAACCCCCTACCCCCCCTTCACAACAGCTCTTTCATACGTACAACACAATGAGTAGAGCCACAATAGTCACAGTAACACAATAAGGTCCACAAGATTCTGTAGCAGCAGACAAAGGGGTAAGTGATAATGCAACATCAACACTCACATTACAAGCACAACACACACACAATATTACTTAAGTTCATTTCCATTTGTTCCAGATGCTTCTTCTATTCTATAAATCGAAAGAAACATAATCAGATACTCAAAATTTGGATTGAAGCCCCTTTTAACCATAACTTACATCAAAACAATCAACTTCCAACGGAGAGTCTGGTCGCTACAAACAAGAATTAAATATGTCGATACTTCCTCTGATCAAATTGCCAAACTGCAGCAGCAAGCCTCATCAAATCTAGAAGCCATTTTCCAACGAACCCAAGACTTCAATTCTAGATTATCATCAAGACTAATCACGCATAATGCAAAATTACAGTCTTTTAAATAACATTATTTAGAGAGCACAATTCTTAACTAAAATTCTCAATACTGAAATGTTACTGTATTCTAGAAACTAACGCACTTCAGAAACTATGGCTCCTATATATTAACATCCAATATTTATATTTATGACTCAAATTTTAATGCCAAATTATAGTTGAATCAATTTTATTTTAACATTGCAAACAATTTTTAGCCAAATTTTCAAATTGTAAAAACTGTGTTTTGGACGTCAATGTGTTTTAGAATTAAGAGTTACTCCATTTTAACATTGCAAATCATATTGTCATAATTTTTAATGTGTGTATATTCTTGTGTTTTAAATATTGTTATCACTGAAATTAGATTTACATTCAATGTAATGAAATTTGTAACAACAATCCAAATATGACAAACTTTGAGGCAATTGTATAGGCTGATGATGCTTGTGAATAAAAGCGAACCATGTCCCGGTAAATTAGTGTTGTAACATTACAACTTAGCAACACAAACTGTAATTTGTATTGAAAAGGTGGATCAAAATAACCAACAAATTGTTAGTATATCATAGCATAGTTCAATACGGGTCTGATAATGAGATTAGTTACATGTAATAGATTATGTTGGCCGACAATTTTGTTACTATCGGTACTGATGCCAGCACATGGCTGAATTGTGTGTTTTCCTCCCTACATTTACTGTATGTTTATCAAAAAAGAATCATTGATGTATATATTTAGAATATGTATAATCTGTTGTACACTTCCTACAATTGACAGAAAGTGCATATATAATTTTCTTACAATTTCCACCTCATATTTTTAGGTTCCCTATGGCAGCAGGATATTTTCATTTTTCAATACGTTTGTACTATTATTCCTCTTCTAAAACCTGCTTGAAAATTTGCCTTTCTCCAAAATGAATAGACCTTACAGTACCACACAAACATGGCCAGTTTTTAATGATTCTATAAA
This sequence comes from Anabrus simplex, assembly GCF_040414725.1. Lineage (NCBI taxonomy): Eukaryota > Metazoa > Arthropoda > Insecta > Orthoptera > Tettigoniidae > Anabrus > Anabrus simplex. Next base: position 19,837,180 of record NC_090272.1, on the reverse strand, counting down.
CAAAAAATTGAGGGATCGGGATGCGCTACAATCCCCACTTCATATTTACTGTTATACTTCGTTTAGTGTATGTGTGCTGAATTGATGTATAAAATGTATAAACCGTAATACAACAGAGAGGTAGAAGGCCTACATATTAAGTACGACTCTCACACCAAGGTACGTACTTCAGAGTGAAATATAAAACTGATTTCACTTACCTCTTCGCTGCAAACTTCGTAGAATGTAATTTTTCCATCCGACATGAAATGGCGAAACTCCTGCAACCACTGTTCAATTAAGGATGTCTTGGAAGCTGCCACTTTCGGCATAATGCACACACTGAGCAAATGGGCGCACTAAAAGTTTCTCACAGAATGGAATGAAAAGTTTCGTTTCCAGCAGGTCAATGGACACTGTCCCCCACGTTGTGACACACGGACTAAGGGACAAAGGGAGAATTCACTGCGGGAGGTTCTTAAGGGCTTCCGGGGAGTGGTAATTAGTTTACAGCTTCACATTTTGTCTGAAAAGAGTTTCAAGAAAATACTATCCAAGATACTGAAAAAAAGTCTGCAAATATTTTTCTCTGACTAAATTAAAAGCGTTTTTAATTGATTTAGGGATAAAATATAGCAATTATATGAATATAGGCAAAATAGGTTCTAACGCCAATTTAGACATTTTTAGGCACTATAGGACCACAGTTTCTGACCTTATAAACACAACTTCATTTTAAGGAACAAAATATGTTTTTGCCTAAAATCCGAGGTCTAGTAATAATTATCTAGAGCTATGAGGTATCTCTTATGTAGAAGAGGCTAGAGCTAATACAACTTTCGAGGGCATGGCATACTGAGAAATATTCACCCCCACGCACCTCATTTATGCACATCCTGTTTTGGCCTCACATTATTTAAAAGATTCCATCTGGAAACAAGCTTTCTTATTTGGAATGTACCTTTTCCATCCCAAGCGACCTTTCCAAAGTAGTAAACATTTGTTATAGATGGATGATCATCTGGCAAACAGGAGGTTGTAAATTTTGTTACAATGATGTCAAAAACTGGCTTCACTTTGTAGAGTTATCAGAGAAATGTAAAAATTTCAGAAGAAGGTAAAAAAACGTTTCTTGGACATAGTCTCGTAAAACACGGGTGGAGCAAACAATGTATTATGTGAAAAATGAGATAGCCTCTGTTTTTGTATTATATCCTGAAGAAAAAAGATGGTTCATGGTGTGGGTTACTGTAGTCACGTCCTAGTTCGTGAACCATGGTCAACGGCTGAGTGGCCTAGTAAGTGGTCCTGAGAGTCGGGATATCAGTTGCTGTGGAATGGGAGTGGGCATCTCGGACATATTCTGAGTCATGGCCCTCCTTGTGCTCAGGCGGCTAGGACTATACAATTCACTGGTGGTCCATAACCCATTAGAGGAGAGATCCTCACTTGGACTATGTGCAAGTAGGGTAGCATCCTGCTTCATGAATTTACCGAGCTCAGAACATTTTAAGCAAGCCTCGGACCTATGGGAGTAACGGAGTCCCACTCCCATTTGACAGGCGAGGGACTCCTTGGAAACAGCTTGGCGAACGAAATGGAATTCGATGGGGAGCTATCAATATTAATGGGGCTTCTGGAAGAAAGAAAGTAGAACTGGCTGAGTCAGCAAAGAGGATGCATATGGATGTGCTAGGAGTAAGTGATATTCGGGTAAGGAGAAATAATGAGGAAGAGATAGGAGATTATAAATTGTACGTGACGGGTGTTAGAAGGGGAGGGGCAGAGTTTGGGGTAGGGCTCTTTATCAGGAATACCATTGCACGGAACATAGTTTCTGTTAGGTACGTAAGTGAGTGAATGATGTGGGTAGATTTGTCAGTTGGAGGAATTAGGACTAGAATTGTGTCCGTGTATTCACCCTGTGAGGGTGCAGATGATGATGATGATGATGATGAAGTTGACAAATTTTATGAAGCATTGAATGACATCGTGGTCAGGATCAACAGCAAGGATAGAACAGTGACAAATTTTATGAAGCATTGAATGACATCGTGGTCAGGATCAACAGCAAGGATAGAACAGTGCTAATGGGCGATTTCAATGCGAGAGTTGGGAATAGAACTGAAGGATACGAAAGGGTGATTGGTAAATGTGGGGAAGATATGGAAGCTAATGGGAATGGGAAGCGTTTGCTGGACTTCTGTGCTAGCATTGAACCTTTGAACTTACCATTCCATCGTTGGTCGGCCACAGCTGCTGCAGTAGAGCAATATCGAACTCTTAAATCTTGTGGTCGTAGCGGGAATACTTCAGTCACGATCTTAACCAAATGATGTGGTTCAGAAGAGAGCCTAACTACTTGAAATGAGAAGCAAATATGTGCTTAATAACTTTTATTGAATCAATTAACTGCACAAAAAAAATTTAATATAAAATCATTGATAAAAAAAATTTAATTATTTAATGTTTCAAACACAGTCACATTGCATGGCGTTAGTTTTATTAATTACAGTATCGAAGAATTTTCTTCGGAGAAAAGTAGAAATATCACAGATTAGTGGACAGCGAAAACTAGTAAAATGAAAAGTAACCTGAAAATCGGGCACCTATTAATCCAAACGATAACTGAGAATTAATCCACATGATCCGTGGAAAATCTGACCTTCAACAAATATATTTCCAGATTTACTCTTAATTAAGGTTATCCACCAGTCAGATACCCTGTCGGATATGGGAACACCCGCCGAATGGACCCTTAATCGAACCAAATTGACTATCAGTTGCTTTGGATAGGTTGCAAAATAATACTGGAAAGGATGGTGTACACTACAAGTTAACAGCAGCATTCATAATTGAAAATAAAATTCCACCATGTATTGTCCTATCGTGACATCCTTAAGTTATAGAATAATCCCGATGCTGAAATGTGCATCACCCACGTGCGTCAGAAAGCACTCATTTCGACCCAATCTTCACCAGGTCAACTGTTCCAGATTGTTAATGGAATATAACTACAGTCTGCCTCAGAAATATCACATTTAATATACAGCCTGTCTCAAAAATTCTTCGCCATCAACAGATATAGCCTGTCTCAAAAATTCATCCTCATTGCCTCTCACGGCAGCATTACACATGATATAGGGGCTTCCTCTGCCTTCAACGTCTATAAAACTCTTATCCCAACATATCATTCCAGCACAGTCCAATTTTTTTCTGTTTCAACACTTTTCACCTCAGTTCTCCAGTGACAAACAACTTCTATAAGAATCCTTTTTCATTAATTTTTACTACAACTTTCGGACCTCAGGAATACAACAACACACCGTGATTTCCTATATCACCGACATACACGATGTCACAAAATTTAACTTCCCACGAATAAAAACACGACTTTATCAGATTTCACCGGATTTTAAACATATCTGTTAAATACATTTTTAACATAAAAAAATTTTATCTTGTGGTAAATATTATTATTATTATTATTATTATTATTATTATTATTATTATCATTATTATTATCATTATATATGCGTTAGGCCCTCTAAGGGGCATGTAGAACCATTAGTTAGCATTCTTCTTCTTGTTTCTCTTATCCTCCCAAAACTACTTCATCCTCGCACTGTGAGTCTGTCGTCTTTCTTGACTCCATGCCTCCTGGAGTTTCAAGTTTCTTGTACATTGTCTGGCTGCAAAGCTGTGCAAGTTAATTTTGTGTCTAAATGTAGCCCGTGTAGTTGTCAGTGGGTCAACGCCGACTTCTGCGAGATCTTTTTGGGTGTCAGCAAGCCACCGTACTTTATTTTGTCGGGTTCCATCGATAATGAGGAAGATTTCCTTGGTCAGTCGCGAGTCGTCCATTCGTGCTAGATGTCCGTAGAATTGCATAAGTCTTTTTCGGCCGATTGAAGTGAATCCTTCGGTCAGCGAGTAGAGTTCTTCCGAGCTTTTTCGCATCCATATTCCATCTTGGAACTTTGGTCCAAATATTTTCCTAAGTATTTGCCGTTCCATTTTCTCGATGCCATTGATATTGATGGTCAGTGTTGATGTTTCAATCGCGTAGAGTGCTTCAGGAAGAACTACTGTATGGTAGTGACGCAGCTTGGCTTGGATGGAAAGGGATTTCTTATTGTAGGTATTCCAGGTGACTGTGTAGGCTTTACGTAATTTTTCGGCACGTGTTTTGTTGGTTATCCTGTAGTTACCAGTGCTTCCGATAATTTCACCTAAGTACTTGAAATGTTTAACTCGTGTGATATTGCCATATTTGGTCCCAAGTGATTCCACACTGGTGTTCTTGGAGTCCATGTATTGTGTTTTCTCATATGATATTTGGAGGCCAGTCTTAATAGCAATCTCTCGTTCCCAAATTTATCCAGTGTACTTCTTTCTCCCATGTTCTAACGATCTTATCTAGTACAAGATTGAACAGCAGTGGAGATAATCCATCACTCTGCCTCACGCCTGTTCTTATCTGAAATGATTCGGAGATTTTGCCCATGAATTTCACTTTAGAAGTTGTGTTAGTTAAAGTCTGTTGGATTAACTTCGTTGTTTTGTTGTCAGCACCATATTCATGAAGTACATCTAATAGGGTGGCACGGTCAATCGAGTCTTAAGCTTTTTCAAAGTCAACAAAAGTGACCACTGTTCGAATTGATTGGCGATGTTGGAGAATTATCTTGAGGTTGCAGATTTGTTCTGCACACGATCGGTGAGGTCTGAAGCCCGCCTGGTATTCTCCAATCTTCCATTCTATCTGTTGTTCTAATCTGGTACGGAGAGCACGAGAGAATACTTTGTAAGCAATTGAGAGGAGAGAGATACCTCTGTAATTGTTCGAATCTGTCTTGTCTCCCTTTTTTGTGTAGAGGATGAATCAAAGCAGCTGTCCACTCTGCAGGTATGATTTCGCTCTCCCATATATCGGCAATGATGGCTTGTAATCGGTCAATAATGACCTCACCGGGCGAGTTGGCCGTGCGCGTAGAGGTGCGCGGCTGTGAGCTTGCATCCGGGAGATCGTGGGTTCGAGCCCCACTGTCGGCAGCTCTGAGGATGGTTTTCCGTGGTTTCCCATTTTCACACCAGGCAAATGCTGGGGCTGTACCTTAAGTAAGGCCACGGCCGCTTCCTTCCAACTCCTAGGCCTTTCCTGTCCCATCGTCACCATAAGACCTATCTGTGTCGGTGCGACGTAAAGCAACTAACAACAAAATAATGACCTCACCTCCGATCCTGAGCATCTCGGCAGTTACACCATCTTCCCCTGGTGCTTTGTTGTTTTTCAGATTTAATACAATATTCTGTATCTCGTCATGTGTTGGTGGAAGTGAGTCATGGTTTGGGGTGGATATGCTGAATTGCAGTTTTTCGGCAGGAGGTTCACAGTTACGTAACGCCTCAAAGTACTGCTTTAAGATGTCACAGTTGGCTTTTGTATTCGGCTCAAGTGTTCCATCGATGCGACGAAAACAAATACTAGGGGGTTTGTAGTTAGTCAGTTCTTCTCTAAAAGTTCTATAGAAATTTCGAGTGTTGTTCCTTTTGAAATCGTAATCGATTTCCGACAATCTATTGAGGTGGTAGGTACGTTTAACTCGTCTAATAGTTTTGGCTGTTCACTTCTGTATTTCTATGAAGTTACTACAATTTTCTGGTGTTTGGTGACTATGCCAATTCTTCCAGGCTTGCATGCGGGATTCCAGAGCTCTATCGCAATCGGCAGTCCACCACCTGTGTTTACGTTTTCGTGGAGGTTGGCCAAGTTTCTTCGCTGAGTCTTGAATGGTTGCAAGAAGGGTGTCCCATGTTTCTGTGTTAGTCTGCATTGATTCCATGAATTCCTGTGCGTGATCTTTTAAGTATTCTGGATCAGTGCGTGGTATTTTAGGTTTCTGATAACTTTTCCGGTTAGGTCTGAAGCGGACTTTGATTTGTGAAAGATGGTGGTCGGACTCTACGTAGCCCTTGCGAACTTGCACATTCATGATTTCAGGAGAGTATTTTCTTGTGATGGCTACGTGATCAATCTGGTATTCACCTATGTAGTTGATTGGTGATTTCCAAGTGGTCATTTTCCACGGAGGTTTCTTAAAGTGTGTGGACATTATTTGGAGGTTAGCCATTCTACATATGTTGATTAGGCGATGTCCATTGGCATTAGTCTTCTTGTGTGCTGAAAAGCACCCAGTGATGCTTCTGTATTCTCGTTCCCTGCCGATTTGTGCATTGAAGTCCCCAAGGAGAATTTTAACGTGATGCTGAGGTATCTTGGCGAGTGATCGTTCGAGTTGCAACCAGAACTTTTCAATTTTGTTTTTGTCAGTTTCACTGTTCGCCGGAGCGTGTGCATTAACCAATGTGTAGGCTTTGTTAGCACATTTAACCGTGAGTAGAGAGAGACGTTCCGAAGGTGATGTAAAATTTATCACAGAGTTCTGTATGCTGTTATGTACTAGGAATGCAGTGCCCAAAATATGTAAATTACTATTTGCGAGTTTAGTTGCAGGCCTCGCCTTATATATTCGATATCCACCTGAATCAAAGTGATCGTAATCACGAAATCGCGTTTCTTGAACTGCAAGAATAAGAATTCTAAACTTGTCACGGGTATCAGTCACAATCTTGAGTTTGCCTGTTTTAGCCAGAGTCTGTACATTGAGTGTGCCAATGAACTGCATTCTCTTGGGTTCCAGAAGTTTTGGGAAACTCCGACTCTTTCCTGCATGATGTCCTGGTCCCCCAGAATCCGAATGACCAGGTTCGCCTTTACTGTTAGCAGTGCAGGCCTGAGGTAGTTGCTCTGTTACTTGTTTCCATCATGCTAAGTTCGTGGTTGATGTTAGCTGGTGGGCGTGAGCCCGGGACGGATGAATCATTCATTTTGATTCACCCTCATCGTAAGGGTTGTTAGTCCATACGGGTAGCTGATGTTCTGCTATGATGTTTATTATATTATTATCACAGACCACCAAGATGCCTCCCGGCAGTAGGCTAAGATTTGTTGCCTTAGAAACGCCTCAATGGAAGACTGGAATTATATATCTAGTTGGTAGTATCTATGGAGACCAAGAAAATTTAGTGAGTGGGTGGTTGTTACGGCAAGGTTAGTAACCAACATACACTCTTGGTAAGTTATCTATGGAGCAATTGTAGTTAAATCGAACATGGAGGCATTTAGGGCAATAAAATGAAATAAAACTATGCCCTCAAATCAATCAAAACAAGCTCCAGACCCCCAAGACAACACGTTCACATAACCACCACACCAATCAAATGCTCAAATACTCCCTGATACCCATCGACACTACACAGAACGCGAGAAAAGATGTCAAGATCGCGGAGCTCCACTTCATGACTCCAGATTATTATTATTATTATTATTATTATTATTATTATGACAAAATTTTCTGAACTCATATGATATTCGAAATTAAGACATTCACCACGACTTCATGATCATTGTCACCTTAACTTTACTCAATTTGAACAATATCTCAAAGAATATTAACACATTATTTAAACTTCGCATTTTATAGTTTCTCACCGTGAATTTTACAGCCCTGAAGTGTTTCACACGATGACCAGAAATGTAATACATTTGCCTGATCATTAATAAATATAAATTCGATACACGCACTGAAAATTTATTGGGACAAACAAATTCTAACTACAACATTGATAAAAATATAGTCACAGACCTGTGATCATAGCCGTCTTGGAGACTCTGGCTGCATTTAGCCAGCAGCCTCGTGCTTAGCCCTCCATGGCTACATTTGACATCTTCTTATATATATAACTTAAGGTAACAGATTTTTACACTTGGTGTAGATTAACACCGCAAATACTGCACTTTCTTCGCGTTTAACATGCGACGAGCACGCTTCTCAAATGGCAACTGCCACAGTTTTCCCAGGACCCTGCTTTCGTTCACGTTACTGCTGGCCAGGTGTTCCAAACAGGTAAGAAAATAAGACCTCGCGGCCAGCCTCCAGACTTCCCTTTGACAAATATTAAACGTACACAATTGTAATACAGAGAGAAACTCAGCTACGTATTTTAACCAAATATCTAAACCCGTTAGAGGAGAGATCCTCACTTGGACTATGTGCAAGTAGGGTAGCATCCTGCTTCATGAATTTACCGAGCTCAGAACATTTTAAGCAAGCCTCGGACCTATGGGAGTAACGGAGTCCCACTCCCATTTGACAGGCGAGGGACTCCTTGGAAACAGCTTGGCGAACGAAATGGAATTCGATGGGGAGCTATCAATATTAATGGGGCTTCTGGAAGAAAGAAAGTAGAACTGGCTGAGTCAGCAAAGAGGATGCATATGGATGTGCTAGGAGTAAGTGATATTCGGGTAAGGAGAAATAATGAGGAAGAGATAGGAGATTATAAATTGTACGTGACGGGTGTTAGAAGGGGAGGGGCAGAGTTTGGGGTAGGGCTCTTTATCAGGAATACCATTGCACGGAACATAGTTTCTGTTAGGTACGTAAGTGAGTGAATGATGTGGGTAGATTTGTCAGTTGGAGGAATTAGGACTAGAATTGTGTCCGTGTATTCACCCTGTGAGGGTGCAGATGATGATGATGATGATGATGAAGTTGACAAATTTTATGAAGCATTGAATGACATCGTGGTCAGGATCAACAGCAAGGATAGAACAGTGACAAATTTTATGAAGCATTGAATGACATCGTGGTCAGGATCAACAGCAAGGATAGAACAGTGCTAATGGGCGATTTCAATGCGAGAGTTGGGAATAGAACTGAAGGATACGAAAGGGTGATTGGTAAATGTGGGGAAGATATGGAAGCTAATGGGAATGGGAAGCGTTTGCTGGACTTCTGTGCTAGCATTGAACCTTTGAACTTACCATTCCATCGTTGGTCGGCCACAGCTGCTGCAGTAGAGCAATATCGAACTCTTAAATCTTGTGGTCGTAGCGGGAATACTTCAGTCACGATCTTAACCAAATGATGTGGTTCAGAAGAGAGCCTAACTACTTGAAATGAGAAGCAAATATGTGCTTAATAACTTTTATTGAATCAATTAACTGCACAAAAAAAATTTAATATAAAATCATTGATAAAAAAAATTTAATTATTTAATGTTTCAAACACAGTCACATTGCATGGCGTTAGTTTTATTAATTACAGTATCGAAGAATTTTCTTCGGAGAAAAGTAGAAATATCACAGATTAGTGGACAGCGAAAACTAGTAAAATGAAAAGTAACCTGAAAATCGGGCACCTATTAATCCAAACGATAACTGAGAATTAATCCACATGATCCGTGGAAAATCTGACCTTCAACAAATATATTTCCAGATTTACTCTTAATTAAGGTTATCCACCAGTCAGATACCCTGTCGGATATGGGAACACCCGCCGAATGGACCCTTAATCGAACCAAATTGACTATCAGTTGCTTTGGATAGGTTGCAAAATAATACTGGAAAGGATGGTGTACACTACAAGTTAACAGCAGCATTCATAATTGAAAATAAAATTCCACCATGTATTGTCCTATCGTGACATCCTTAAGTTATAGAATAATCCCGATGCTGAAATGTGCATCACCCACGTGCGTCAGAAAGCACTCATTTCGACCCAATCTTCACCAGGTCAACTGTTCCAGATTGTTAATGGAATATAACTACAGTCTGCCTCAGAAATATCACATTTAATATACAGCCTGTCTCAAAAATTCTTCGCCATCAACAGATATAGCCTGTCTCAAAAATTCATCCTCATTGCCTCTCACGGCAGCATTACACATGATATAGGGGCTTCCTCTGCCTTCAACGTCTATAAAACTCTTATCCCAACATATCATTCCAGCACAGTCCAATTTTTTTCTGTTTCAACACTTTTCACCTCAGTTCTCCAGTGACAAACAACTTCTATAAGAATCCTTTTTCATTAATTTTTACTACAACTTTCGGACCTCAGGAATACAACAACACACCGTGATTTCCTATATCACCGACATACACGATGTCACAAAATTTAACTTCCCACGAATAAAAACACGACTTTATCAGATTTCACCGGATTTTAAACATATCTGTTAAATACATTTTTAACATAAAAAAATTTTATCTTGTGGTAAATATTATTATTATTATTATTATTATTATTATTATCATTATTATTATCATTATATATGCGTTAGGCCCTCTAAGGGGCATGTAGAACCATTAGTTAGCATTCTTCTTCTTGTTTCTCTTATCCTCCCAAAACTACTTCATCCTCGCACTGTGAGTCTGTCGTCTTTCTTGACTCCATGCCTCCTGGAGTTTCAAGTTTCTTGTACATTGTCTGGCTGCAAAGCTGTGCAAGTTAATTTTGTGTCTAAATGTAGCCCGTGTAGTTGTCAGTGGGTCAACGCCGACTTCTGCGAGATCTTTTTGGGTGTCAGCAAGCCACCGTACTTTATTTTGTCGGGTTCCATCGATAATGAGGAAGATTTCCTTGGTCAGTCGCGAGTCGTCCATTCGTGCTAGATGTCCGTAGAATTGCATAAGTCTTTTTCGGCCGATTGAAGTGAATCCTTCGGTCAGCGAGTAGAGTTCTTCCGAGCTTTTTCGCATCCATATTCCATCTTGGAACTTTGGTCCAAATATTTTCCTAAGTATTTGCCGTTCCATTTTCTCGATGCCATTGATATTGATGGTCAGTGTTGATGTTTCGGGTGTTGATGTTTCAATCGCGTAGAGTGCTTCAGGAAGAACTACTGTATGGTAGTGACGCAGCTTGGCTTGGATGGAAAGGGATTTCTTATTGTAGGTATTCCAGGTGACTGTGTAGGCTTTACGTAATTTTTCGGCACGTGTTTTGTTGGTTATCCTGTAGTTACCAGTGCTTCCGATAATTTCACCTAAGTACTTGAAATGTTTAACTCGTGTGATATTGCCATATTTGGTCCCAAGTGATTCCACACTGGTGTTCTTGGAGTCCATGTATTGTGTTTTCTCATATGATATTTGGAGGCCAGTCTTAATAGCAATCTCTCGTTCCCAAATTTATCCAGTGTACTTCTTTCTCCCATGTTCTAACGATCTTATCTAGTACAAGATTGAACAGCAGTGGAGATAATCCATCACTCTGCCTCACGCCTGTTCTTATCTGAAATGATTCGGAGATTTTGCCCATGAATTTCACTTTAGAAGTTGTGTTAGTTAAAGTCTGTTGGATTAACTTCGTTGTTTTGTTGTCAGCACCATATTCATGAAGTACATCTAATAGGGTGGCACGGTCAATCGAGTCTTAAGCTTTTTCAAAGTCAACAAAAGTGACCACTGTTCGAATTGATTGGCGATGTTGGAGAATTATCTTGAGGTTGCAGATTTGTTCTGCACACGATCGGTGAGGTCTGAAGCCCGCCTGGTATTCTCCAATCTTCCATTCTATCTGTTGTTCTAATCTGGTACGGAGAGCACGAGAGAATACTTTGTAAGCAATTGAGAGGAGAGAGATACCTCTGTAATTGTTCGAATCTGTCTTGTCTCCCTTTTTTGTGTAGAGGATGAATCAAAGCAGCTGTCCACTCTGCAGGTATGATTTCGCTCTCCCATATATCGGCAATGATGGCTTGTAATCGGTCAATAATGACCTCACCGGGCGAGTTGGCCGTGCGCGTAGAGGTGCGCGGCTGTGAGCTTGCATCCGGGAGATCGTGGGTTCGAGCCCCACTGTCGGCAGCTCTGAGGATGGTTTTCCGTGGTTTCCCATTTTCACACCAGGCAAATGCTGGGGCTGTACCTTAAGTAAGGCCACGGCCGCTTCCTTCCAACTCCTAGGCCTTTCCTGTCCCATCGTCACCATAAGACCTATCTGTGTCGGTGCGACGTAAAGCAACTAACAACAAAATAATGACCTCACCTCCGATCCTGAGCATCTCGGCAGTTACACCATCTTCCCCTGGTGCTTTGTTGTTTTTCAGATTTAATACAATATTCTGTATCTCGTCATGTGTTGGTGGAAGTGAGTCATGGTTTGGGGTGGATATGCTGAATTGCAGTTTTTCGGCAGGAGGTTCACAGTTACGTAACGCCTCAAAGTACTGCTTTAAGATGTCACAGTTGGCTTTTGTATTCGGCTCAAGTGTTCCATCGATGCGACGAAAACAAATACTAGGGGGTTTGTAGTTAGTCAGTTCTTCTCTAAAAGTTCTATAGAAATTTCGAGTGTTGTTCCTTTTGAAATCGTAATCGATTTCCGACAATCTATTGAGGTGGTAGGTACGTTTAACTCGTCTAATAGTTTTGGCTGTTCACTTCTGTATTTCTATGAAGTTACTACAATTTTCTGGTGTTTGGTGACTATGCCAATTCTTCCAGGCTTGCATGCGGGATTCCAGAGCTCTATCGCAATCGGCAGTCCACCACCTGTGTTTACGTTTTCGTGGAGGTTGGCCAAGTTTCTTCGCTGAGTCTTGAATGGTTGCAAGAAGGGTGTCCCATGTTTCTGTGTTAGTCTGCATTGATTCCATGAATTCCTGTGCGTGATCTTTTAAGTATTCTGGATCAGTGCGTGGTATTTTAGGTTTCTGATAACTTTTCCGGTTAGGTCTGAAGCGGACTTTGATTTGTGAAAGATGGTGGTCGGACTCTACGTAGCCCTTGCGAACTTGCACATTCATGATTTCAGGAGAGTATTTTCTTGTGATGGCTACGTGATCAATCTGGTATTCACCTATGTAGTTGATTGGTGATTTCCAAGTGGTCATTTTCCACGGAGGTTTCTTAAAGTGTGTGGACATTATTTGGAGGTTAGCCATTCTACATATGTTGATTAGGCGATGTCCATTGGCATTAGTCTTCTTGTGTGCTGAAAAGCACCCAGTGATGCTTCTGTATTCTCGTTCCCTGCCGATTTGTGCATTGAAGTCCCCAAGGAGAATTTTAACGTGATGCTGAGGTATCTTGGCGAGTGATCGTTCGAGTTGCAACCAGAACTTTTCAATTTTGTTTTTGTCAGTTTCACTGTTCGCCGGAGCGTGTGCATTAACCAATGTGTAGGCTTTGTTAGCACATTTAACCGTGAGTAGAGAGAGACGTTCCGAAGGTGATGTAAAATTTATCACAGAGTTCTGTATGCTGTTATGTACTAGGAATGCAGTGCCCAAAATATGTAAATTACTATTTGCGAGTTTAGTTGCAGGCCTCGCCTTATATATTCGATATCCACCTGAATCAAAGTGATCGTAATCACGAAATCGCGTTTCTTGAACTGCAAGAATAAGAATTCTAAACTTGTCACGGGTATCAGTCACAATCTTGAGTTTGCCTGTTTTAGCCAGAGTCTGTACATTGAGTGTGCCAATGAACTGCATTCTCTTGGGTTCCAGAAGTTTTGGGAAACTCCGACTCTTTCCTGCATGATGTCCTGGTCCCCCAGAATCCGAATGACCAGGTTCGCCTTTACTGTTAGCAGTGCAGGCCTGAGGTAGTTGCTCTGTTACTTGTTTCCATCATGCTAAGTTCGTGGTTGATGTTAGCTGGTGGGCGTGAGCCCGGGACGGATGAATCATTCATTTTGATTCACCCTCATCGTAAGGGTTGTTAGTCCATACGGGTAGCTGATGTTCTGCTATGATGTTTATTATATTATTATCACAGACCACCAAGATGCCTCCCGGCAGTAGGCTAAGATTTGTTGCCTTAGAAACGCCTCAATGGAAGACTGGAATTATATATCTAGTTGGTAGTATCTATGGAGACCAAGAAAATTTAGTGAGTGGGTGGTTGTTACGGCAAGGTTAGTAACCAACATACACTCTTGGTAAGTTATCTATGGAGCAATTGTAGTTAAATCGAACATGGAGGCATTTAGGGCAATAAAATGAAATAAAACTATGCCCTCAAATCAATCAAAACAAGCTCCAGACCCCCAAGACAACACGTTCACATAACCACCACACCAATCAAATGCTCAAATACTCCCTGATACCCATCGACACTACACAGAACGCGAGAAAAGATGTCAAGATCGCGGAGCTCCACTTCATGACTCCAGATTATTATTATTATTATTATTATTATTATTATTATTATGACAAAATTTTCTGAACTCATATGATATTCGAAATTAAGACATTCACCACGACTTCATGATCATTGTCACCTTAACTTTACTCAATTTGAACAATATCTCAAAGAATATTAACACATTATTTAAACTTCGCATTTTATAGTTTCTCACCGTGAATTTTACAGCCCTGAAGTGTTTCACACGATGACCAGAAATGTAATACATTTGCCTGATCATTAATAAATATAAATTCGATACACGCACTGAAAATTTATTGGGACAAACAAATTCTAACTACAACATTGATAAAAATATAGTCACAGACCTGTGATCATAGCCGTCTTGGAGACTCTGGCTGCATTTAGCCAGCAGCCTCGTGCTTAGCCCTCCATGGCTACATTTGACATCTTCTTATATATATAACTTAAGGTAACAGATTTTTACACTTGGTGTAGATTAACACCGCAAATACTGCACTTTCTTCGCGTTTAACATGCGACGAGCACGCTTCTCAAATGGCAACTGCCACAGTTTTCCCAGGACCCTGCTTTCGTTCACGTTACTGCTGGCCAGGTGTTCCAAACAGGTAAGAAAATAAGACCTCGCGGCCAGCCTCCAGACTTCCCTTTGACAAATATTAAACGTACACAATTGTAATACAGAGAGAAACTCAGCTACGTATTTTAACCAAATATCTAAACCCGTTAGAGGAGAGATCCTCACTTGGACTATGTGCAAGTAGGGTAGCATCCTGCTTCATGAATTTACCGAGCTCAGAACATTTTAAGCAAGCCTCGGACCTATGGGAGTAACGGAGTTCCACTCCCATTTGACAGGCGAGGGACTCCTTGGAAACAACTTGGCGAACGAAATGGAATTCGATGGGGAGCTATTAATATTAATGGGGCTTATGGAAGAAAGAAGTTAGAACTGGCTGAGTCAGCAAAGAGGATGCATCTGGATGTGCTAGGAGTAAGTGATATTCGAATAAGGGGAGATAATGAGGAAGAGGTAGGAGATTATAAAGTGTACTTGACGGGTGTTAGAAAGGGAAGGCAGAGTTTGGAGTAGGGCTCTTTATCAGGAATACCATTGCATGCACCATAGTTTCTGTTAGGCACGTAAATGAGCGAATGATGTGGGTAGATTTGTCAGTGGGAGGAATTAGGACAAGAATTGTGTCCGTGTATTCACCATGTGAGGGTGCAGATGAGGATGAAGTTGACAAGTTTTATCAAGCATTGAGTGACATCGTGGTCGAGGTCAACAGCAAGGATAGAATAGTGCTAATGGGCGATTTCAGTGCGAGAGTTCGGAATAGAACTGAAGGATACGAAAGGGTGATTGGTAAATGTGGGGAAGATATGGAAGCTAATGGGAATGGGAAGCGTTTGCTGGACATCTGTGCTAGTATGGGTTTAGCTGTTACGAATACATTCTTCAAGCATCAGGCTATTCACCGCTACACATGGGAGGCTAGGGGTACCAGATCCATAATAGACTATATCTTAACAGACTTTGAATTCAGGAAATCTTTTAGAAATGTACGAGTTTTTCGGGGATTTTTCGATGATCTGATCTGTAGTGAACTAAGTATCTCTAGGCCTACGGTAGAGAAAGTGAAATCTGTCTGCAAACGAATAAGGGTAGAAAATCTCCAGGATGAGGAAATTAGACAGAAGTACATGGATATGATTAGTGAGAAGTTTCGAACAGTAGACAGTAAGCAGGTTCAGGTTATAGAAAGTGAATGGGTGGCATACAGGGATGCTGTAGTAGAAACAGCAAGGGAATGCCTAGGAACAACTGTGTGTAAAGATGGGAAAAGGCGAACAACTTGGTGGAATGATGAAGTGAGAGCAGCTTGTAAATGTAAAAAGAAGGCTTATCAGAAATGGCTCCAAACAAGGGCCGAGGCAGACAGAGATTTGTATGTAAATGTAAGAAACAGAGCGAAACAAATAGTTGTTGAATCCAAAAAGAAGTCATGGGAAGATTTTGGTAACAACCTGGAAAGGCTAGTTCAAGCAGCAGGGAAACCTTTCTGGACAGTAATAAAGAATCTTAGGAAGGGAGGGAAAAAGGAAATGAACAGTGTTTTGAGTAATTCCGGTGATCTCATAATAGATCCCAGGGAATCACTGGAGAGGTGGAGGGAATATTTTGAACAGCTTCTCAATGTAAAAGGAAATCATCCTGGTGGTGTTGTGAACAGCCAAGCTCATGGGGAGGAAGAAAATGTTGTTGGTGAAATTATGCTTGAGGAAGTGGAAAGCATGGTAAATAAACTCCATTGTCATAAGGCAGCAGGAATAGATGAAATTAGACCTGAAATGGTGAAGTATAGTGGGAAGGCAAGGATGAAATGGCTTCATAGAGTAATAAAATGAGCATGGAGTGTTGGTAAGGTACCTTCAGATTGGGCAAAAGCAGTAATTGCACCTATCTATAAGCAAGGGAACAGGAAGGATTGCAACAACTATCGAGGTATCTCATTGATTAGTATACCAGGCAAAGTATTCACTGGCATTTTGGAAGGGAGGGTGCGATCAGTCATTGAGAGGAAGTTGGATGAAAACCAGTGTGGTTTCAGACCGCAGAGAGGCATTTTCAGTATGTGCCAGGTAATTGAAAAATGCTACGAGAGGAGTAGGCAGTTGTGTTTGTTTCGTAGATCTAGAGAAAGCCTTCGACAGGGTACCGAGGGAAAAGATGTTCGCCTTACTGGGGGACTAAGGAATTAAAGGTAGATTATCAAGAGCAATCAAAGGCATTTATGTTGACAATTGGGCTTCAGTGAGAATTGATAGTAGAATGAGTTCTTTATATATATACAGGGGTTATACAAGGCTGTAATCTTTCACCTTTGCTGTTCGTAGTTTACATGAATCATCTGCTGAAAGGTATAAAATGGCAGGGAGGGATTCAGTTAGGTGGAAATGTAGTAAGCAGTCTGGCCTATGCTGACGATGTTGTCTTAATGGCAGATTGTGCCGAAAGCCTGCAGTTTAATATCTTATAACTTGAAAATAGGTGCAATGAGTATGGTATGAAAATTGGCCTCTCAAAGACTAAATTGATGTTAATAGGTAAGAAATTCAACAGAATTGAATGTCAGATTGGTGATACAAAGCTAGAACAGGTCGATAATTTCAAGTATTTAGGTTGTGTGTTCTCCCAGGATGGTAATATACTAAGTGAGATTGAATCAAGGTGTCGTAAAGCTAATGCAGTGAGCTCGCAGTTGCGATCAACCGTATTCTGTAAGAAGGAAGTCAGCTCCCAGACGAAACTATCTTTACATCGATCTGTTTTCAGACCAACTTTGCTTTACGTGAGCGAAAGCTGGGTGGACTCAGGATATCTTGTTCATAAGTTAGAAGTAACAGACATGAAAGTAGCAAGAATGATTGCTGGTACAAACAGGTGGGAACAATGGCAGGAGGGTACTCAGAACGCGGAGATAAAGGCTAATTTAGGAATAGACTCTATGGATGAAGCTGTACACATAAACCGGCTTCAGTGGTGGGGTGGTGTGTGGCGAATGGAGGAGGATAGGTTACCTAGGAAAATAATGGACTCTGTTATGGATGGTGAGAGAAGTAGAGGTGGACCAAGACGACGATGGTTAGACTCAGTTTCTAACGATTTAAAGATAAGAGGCCACAACATTAGTTGCAATTCGAGGATTGTGGCGACGTTTAGTAAATTCAGAGGCTTGCAGACTGATGCTGAAAGGCATAACAGTCTATAATGATAATGTATGTATGTATTTATGTATTGTAGAAAAAAGATCCCAAATAAAAGTTTTATTTCTTTCTTGTTCGTAGGAACCCAATCTCTCTCTCTGCTTCTTTTCATTTTAGCCGTTTTTATATTAGCCTGTATTGACTGCTGAGTGTACAGATTAGTTTGTTCTGCAATAAGTTTGCACAGTTAATCAATGAAATGCTCAAATATGTTGTCCGGTTCTTTTTTTATTTAAAAGTTCGCCTTGAATTCCACTTTGATATGTAGCTGGAAATCGGGCTCTCCTACATCTAGTTACATCCCAATCACTAGGTGGAGTAGGAAGCAAATCGCTCTCATTTTCTGAATCATTACTCTCTTCAGAGCTCTGTGGCATCTAGGCAGTAGGCACTCGTGCTTGGAGCATGTAGTAGCGGGACAGTTTCTAAACTTTCTAAACTATAATGAATGCAACTGTCTTTCTCACCGAGTTCAATATCCCGTATATCTTTACTCGGAAGATATGCAATTCTTTTGGACATGTTCACAACAAATAGGAAGTGCTACATGTAGAATTAAAACAATTAATCCCAGTATACTGCAAAGGAATTGAAAAGACAAATGTCTAGAAGATAGAAAAAATATTTTTCTATACCCTTTGACTGTTCGCCTCATGATGAGAAAAAGGGTAGTGGCCTGGTCTTGTAAATCTACTCCTTTCATCCCATCTGATACTTAAGGGCCGATTGTGGCACTTGTCTGTGTTTTCTTCTGAGTTTTCCCCGTTGATGTAATATTTGCTGTTGTGTGTTTTGAAGAAAGGAAATGAACATCTTCGTTATCCGTCCATTTGAGGCACAATGTTGTAAGATGACTACACTTGGTATTCACCTCTTCATAGTACTTTAGATGAAATATCAGGTGGCTTGTTTTTTCTGTTCATAGCTCTATTAATTAAACATACCTATGTCTAAGAAGAATCATAATAGAGAGATAAATATAATCCATCAAATCGCTCGTAGCAACGGATATTCCAACAGATTTATTAATAGAATGATAAATAAAGTGAAAAATGAACCTAAAACAACTTTAATTAAAGAGCGAAAAGAGAAAAAGAAATTTGTAGTTCTAACTTTTCGAAATAAGCACTCTTATCAACTGGCTAAAATTTTCAGGAAAAAGAACATCAATGTCACATACAAAACCGATAATAATACTAATAAGATAATTTTCAATTCAGATAAAATAGAGAATAAATGTATATTTAATAAATCAGGAATTTACAAATTAACATGCCAAACATGTAAACGATACATAGGACAGTCCGGAAGAAGTTTGGCTATAAGGTACAAAGAACACGTTAATGCGGTCAAACATAAAAGATATTCGGCAATGGGAGAACATATGGCTGAAATGAATCATAAATTTACAGACATTTCCAATGACCTGAAATTATTACATTCGACCAAAAAGGGAAAACTGATGAATGTTTTGGAAAATTTAGAAATTTACCTTACACAAAAATGTAATTCTGAATCAAGTTTAAATGAGAAAAGTACAGAAGATAACCCACTGTTTAGGCTAGCATATAATCATTTAAGGAACAAAAAGAAGAAGAAAAGAAGAAAAACTAGAAGATCCTAAATTTGTGTAGTGTTCTCATTCAGTTCAACCAAAATTGTATGTATTGATCATTTTTTAAAATAATATTTCATAAGTTCTCTTGTGTCATATTGTGTTATTCTTTGTTCTAACCACTGATGAAGGGAATGGTTGAGATTTCCCGAAACATGTATGGTTTAATTAATAATGTTTCTTTCATTTAATGAGTGTATTGATCAAGGCGGATTTAAATAAACTATTATAAATAGTTATATTATACATTCAGACCAGTCAATACGGACCAAACACAATATTAACCTATCATGGTTAAGTTTATTAACAGTGTGTGTGTGTGAGCGAGCGAGGGGCTAAAAGGATGTTGTATCAGTCAGTTAATTTATGTTTCCTTTTCATTTATTCCTAGTACACTTGTTTTTTCACTTCGAGTGGGGTGTTTATTATTTTTGTCTTGGTCTATTTTATGACCGTTTTGCTCGTTTTTATGGCCGCCATTTTTGTTTCATTTTAATTCGGGTGATGCGCACACCCGCTTTATTTTCTTTGCCTTTTGTGTGCTCTTTGGTACAGAGATGCTGCACTCCTGGCCATCTCGATACCTTCATTGCCTTCATGTAACTATTGTTCGCTCTACTCTGAGAGGCTGCGTGATCTTTTATCCTTGTGATGGTCATTGTTGATGCTGTAATGATGGAGGCTTGAGAAATGTTTAGTAAATGAAATGTGAACTACTTCGCGGAAAGAAATGACCAATATAAGTCCGTGAGGATCTTTTCTGTCAATGATTTTTCAATATGTTGTGAATATATTAAGCAGCGAGCACGTCGTAAGGTATTGTTTATCCGTATGTTTATGGTATGTTGTGCTCGAACGGTTATGATGCTAGCTTCTACTAACCTGAAGGACAAAAGCACGTATGTAAAAATGTTTCATTTTTCTTGGGTGGCTTCTTTTCTTGCATTTACATTTTTATCTTCATAAACCCTCATTTAATTTTATTTTATTTTTATTGCTAGTAGTTAGTTTCTTTTTTCTTGTCATGAATTATTATTATTAATCAGCGTCTTCAGTTCGAGGCTGTTATGTGCCTCTCCTGATCGGAGTCCACGTCCTCGAATCTCCCGTCGTGTTTTTACGTATTGGGTTCGGTGCAATTCTCAATAAAATCTGTACATGAGCACCTCATCAACGCACCAAAATATACACAATACACACACAAAATATTACTGGAAGACTCCATATTTACAACAACAACAAAGAAAACAGTGGGAAAACGAAAGCGAGAACTGAGCCACCATTTGCGCTTAGTCCGTTGAACAATGTACATATATGTAGACAAGTACCCTTCACTGTCTCTGCATCAACACGACTTGCCGATCCTCATAATTGGCACTTATATCACACAGATACTGTACCTCAGAATACTGTGTTCACTGACTTTAACACTTGTAAAGATATATACATTTGAGCAACACACGCTTGACGTTTCTGAACATAAATTAGGGAAAGTCTGAGATAGCTTTCACCAACATACAATACCATGCTACAATACCCGCTGCATAAGCACTCCACAGCTTGTAGGTTATCCACTTTCCACGAACATAAAAAGACTACGTTCCATGAACATTTTAAGTCCAGTCCAATATAGTGCAGCCGTATCTCTCCAGTACCGTATATCCAATTTCACTCCCATATGTGTTAGCACTACTTCATTCCCGTACAGTGTGTGAGCACTACTTCCTTCCCGTACAGTGTCTGTTCCTTCCCGCCGTTTGATCGACCTAAATAGACATCAGCATTCTCCTTCCTCTCACATGATACGCCTAGATTGATCCTGGTTAGCCAATCATGAGTGTCTCCTGTAGTCAAGACCACGCCGTGAATTTATTCTTGGTTCTAAGACAATAACAAACTCTGGGGTGTTTCACATGACCCATCGGAGATTTCCGACCACAAGAAGTCCATCTCATCAAACAAGGGGATATACACGACTCATCCAAATTTTCCAAGTTCAATATAGCAATGTTTTCCCACCCATTGTACAAAACAAATTACTGATACACCATATGGAGACCTTCCAGCTTACAAATATTAATGACAAAATATACAACTGAAATACCGATAATTAATAATAATAATAATAATAATAATAATAATAATAATAATCGAATACTGACAATAATATCTGTTACTTCTACATATAATGCGAGGGTGTGATACATGTACTATCACAAGCTTGTTTGATGTTATTGAAGAATTTTGTTTTCTCTAGTGACACTTGAAGACCCAATTTGGCAGCTTGTTTCCTGAGGCAATTTACCTGCATTGTTGCCATTTCAAGAGAATCAGCAATTAGTGCCATGTCATCTGCAAAGGCCAGGCAGTCTACAACCAGTCCATCGTTCCTATGACCCAAGTAGACACCACTCTGAACACCCAAGTTTATCAGTTCCTCTTGTCTCACTCCAGTTTTTACCTCGATTTTAGAGATCTCGCCTCTAAATTTAACCTTGGTCAAGGTTTCTAGGATGAGTCTGTGGGTTTTGTTGTCTAGCCCTACTGTAGTTCCTGGAGTACTTTAAGTGTTTCCCTATCAGCGCAATCATAGGCCTTCCTAAAATTAACAAAGGTGACGACCACTGTGTGGTTTCTCATCTTGGAGTATGCAAGTACACTTTTAAGGTTGAGGATCTGTTAGCACAGGATCGGGTTTTCCTGAAGCCCCCCTGATATTCTCCCAGTTAACTATCTAGCCGATTTTCTGCCCTTGTTAGTAACGCCTTGAAGAGAATTTCGTATGTCACCGAGATGAGGGAAATTCCATGGTAGTTGTTTAGATAAGTAAATTCTCTTTCTTTTTGTGAAGCGGATGGATCAGAGCCGATTTCCAATCGGCTGGTAATTTCTCTGTTTCCCAGATGTCCTGGGTGATCTTGCCCACCTCTTTGCTTCCAGCACATTTCCACAGTTCAGCAACGATAGTCCTCTCCAGCTGCCTTATTATGCTTCAGAAGTTGAACGATTTGGCCAACTTCTACCAATGAAGGAGGCAGCAAGTCCGGGTTTGGTGTGGATTGTTTGTAGTCGAAGTCTTCGCTGGGTGGATCACAGTTGAATAGGTTTTTAAAGTACTGAGCTAAAAGGTGGCAGTTGTTTTTGTCGTTAAAAGCCAGTTTGCCTTGTGGGTCTCTGAAGTGGAGGCCTGACGGAGTGTATTTTCTGAGTGTTTGCTTGAAGGTTCTGTAGAAATCTCTGGAATTATTCTTAGCAAAGTTCTCTTCGATTTGGGTTAGGTGGTTTTGTGTGAAAGTCCGTTTGGTTCCTCGAATTATCTTGGCTATAAGTTTTCTTTGTTCCAAAAAGTTCTCCCAATTTTCCTTGGTCTTTTTAGAATTCCACTTCACCCACGCTGGCTGTCTTTGGCGTATTGCATTGTCACAGTCTTCAGTCCACCACAGATGCTTCCTTCTTGTAGTGAGGGGGGCAAGTTCATTGACCGCCTTGACAAGAGTCTCCTTCACTTGGTCCCAGCTGTTGAGATCTGTATTGTTCAGTCTCACTTCTTGACTGTTCTTAAGCTGCTTTACGTCAGATCTTACCATCTTGGAGGTCCTTTGTAATGTAGTGTTTCTAGGCTGGAGTCTCGTTTTGACCTTTGAGAGGTAGTGGTCTGAGTCCAGATTGGCGCTTGTTAGTACTTTCATGTTTTGTATTTCCTTTTGAGATTTTCATGAAATGGTCACATGATCTATCTGGAATTCACCGAGGTTGGTATTAGGTAAAATCCAAGTCTTCTGCTTCCTACAGAAGTCCTACACAGATCCACCAAGCGTTCTCCGTTGCGGTTGGTTTGCTTATGTGCCGGATAATTGCCCACTATGTTTCTGTATTTTTTCTCTCTTCCAATTGGGTATTAGTCACCTACAGTACGATGGTGTGCCTCTCGGGAAGTTTAGAATATCTTCTATGTCTTCCCAGAATTTGTCAGTTCTGTCTGGATTGCATCTGTTGTCCTGGTTGGTTGGGGCTTGTACATTGACTACACTGTAGCCCTTGTTAGCTCATTTGAGAGAGAGAATGGATACACAACTGCTTGGGGAGGTAAAGTTGGTGACTGAATCCAGTATCCTGTGACTGATTATAAATCCTGTACCTAAGTGGGGTACGTTCTTCATTACCCGCTGACCAACTTTTCCTTTGAGGATTCTGTAGCATTGGGACTCGAAGGCATGCTCTTCCGTAAATCTGGTTTCCTGTACTGCTGTCAGTACTATGTTGTGTCGTGTTAGTGAATCAGTCAGATGTTTCAGTTTACCCACTTTCAGCAGTGAGTTAGCATTAAATGTTATGAAGATGCTCTGCTGTCTTGATCTGAGTTTACATCCGGTGATTTCAGGATGCTCCGACTCATCCTTAAAGCATGTCGGTGTGGACTTCCCAGAATCCGAAGGTCCGCTAATGTCACCATGGGGGATGATGGATTGGTTACCACCTGAGGTAGTGCATTCAGCAAAATTTTCCTCCATGCTCAGTTGATAATTTATTTTGTGGGACAGTTGAGAGCCACCGTCTAATATACTACCCAACTTGTTTGCTTGGGAGGCTTATTATTCGGGGTTGTCACCCCTAGACAGGTCACCTTCACTACGGCTAAGGAACCTGGTCCACCACACTCTACCCAGGTGCTACACTGTGGGCTATTGTTTACCAAAGATGTTCACGGTTTTGGACTGGAATTTCCTCCATACCCAACAAGTTATGGTTTTCCCGCCAATACCCGGGTGGCTGATAGCAGTGGTTTCCCACTGGGCGATGGGGTCGCCACATCCCTACCTCAACCTTCTAGTATACGAAAATCTTAAGGCAAGAGCCGTCTGTTAGAAACTGGGTTGACTATAGGATGATGTTGGAGCATTGGAAATGACATAGATGTTGATTCCCTTAGCGAACCTGAAATATTTGTCCCGATTGAGTAAATTTATAATACCAATGTAGTTGGACCATTATTGGACATTATAAATTTTCCAGCTAACTCATGCCAGGCAGGCATCAATTTTTGGAAATGAGACAAAGTCTCTCATAGTGCATTGGCACTGCCGGTGGCTCCAAGTAGCTTACACAGTGGCCTCCGCGGTATGCACTAGCCATGCGTCTTGGTGGGTGTGCTATTTATCAACTGATGAGCCCAGTTTAGCACACTGGGGCAAAACGCTGCCAACCAGGAATGACTTAGCTGGGAAATTTATAATGTCCAATAACGGACCAAGTACATTGGCATTGGAAATGCGTGGGGCCATCTCGTCATCCAAGTTGTAGGCCATGTGCTCGCAGGTGGGCATGCCTCGTCATTAGAGTTCATTGGGTTAATATTATATGAGACATTGATCTGTTTTGTATGTTGTAGTTTTGCATGTGTCAGTGCATGTGTGTTCATTATTCATAACTTTTATGACTTAAATGTATTTCAGAGAGTTGTGTCGGTGAGAGTTTCTGGTGTTTTCTCTTCACATTATGACCACAGAACATACCAAACAAGGGGTGCCTATAAAATTGAATTTCCGTTCATTTTACAATCTAATAAAGGAAATTATTATGCATTTTGTTCTGTGTGTCGGTGTGATATACATTCGTACGTACGTGTCATAATCTAAGACGAAATTCTAAATTAAATTATATTAGGTCTAGCTACTCGGTACATTTCTGCCATTTGTTAAATGGTCTATTTCAAAGTTACATAGTAGTAT
Organism: Anabrus simplex; assembly: GCF_040414725.1. NCBI lineage: Eukaryota > Metazoa > Arthropoda > Insecta > Orthoptera > Tettigoniidae > Anabrus > Anabrus simplex. Next base: position 19,812,057 of record NC_090272.1, on the reverse strand, counting down.
AAAATACCTTAGACATGTTTCGACCTGACTTAGAGGCCAGCAAAATAACGAAGAAGAAAGGCATACGACATGAGACAGTGACACATAAAAATCCGAGATAAAACACAGTCAACAAATCCAGTCTGAGTTTACGTTAAAATGTACCTAGCTTCACTATTAAAAATATATTCGACAAGTACAGTGGAAAACTGTTAAAAGTGTACATGGATATACTTGGACAAAATAAATTGATAATGTGGGTTCAAGCGTATTTAGTACAATATTTTATAAATATAGCTGGAGGACATATTTAAGAACTAGCGAAGACAGTTGGACAGTTGTTCTAATCTGTCATATTCTGGAAAACGGAGTGAAGTTTATGAAAGATCTGTTGTAATGCATCACAGAGAACACTAGTACAGCCAGGATGTCTTCTTTCCTCCAGCCCTACACTTGTGTAGGTCGGTGTTGACCTCCACACTGACTGGCAACCGTTCTGATGTTGCGTTGGGTGGGAGAAACGGCGGATATGTCTTCCAGCTATGATTGTACTAAATACGCTTGAACCCACACTATCAATTTATTTTGTCCAAGTTTATCCATATACATTTTTAAGAGTTTTCCATTGTACTTGTCAAATATATTTTTAATATTAAAGCTATGTATATTTTAATGTAAGCTCCCATTGCATTTGTTGATTGTGTTTTATGTCTGATTTTTATATCGTATGTCTTTCTTCTTTGTTATATTGCTGATGATGACCTCATAAGTAAGTCAGGTCGAAACATGTCCAAGGTATTTTAAACCACTATGTAATTTTCAAATAGACCCTTTAACAAATGGCAGAAATGTATTGAATAAGTGGACATAATTTACTTGAATTCTTTTAGAATTTCATCTTTGACATTCAAAGTCAATATGGAACTGGAATGAAGTTTATTGCTTGTATGTGTCATAAGTGAGAAAGATTGGGTATATTTTCTTGTAACCATTTTTGTTTTCTTGGTTTAAGATTTTAAATTTAGTGGTCAGTTCACATTGTAACTAGATTTGTGTGCCTTTTATCTTGTCCTTTTTTCACAGAGACTGTGGCACAATATACATGATGAAATCCAAGAATTGAACATAATGTTAAGGAAAAAATATGACTTACCATAGAAATCTGCCCCCTTCTTATAACTGTAGAGGAATCACACTATTATCACAAGTGGCAAAAATACAGGAAAAGATATTAGAGAGAAGAATGAGAAGAAAGATAGGAGAGTTAGAAGGCGAACAGTATGGCTTTAGAAGTGGACCCAATCTAATGGAAAATAATTGGGAATATGGATAGGATCTGGTCTTGGCATTCATAGATCTAACAAAGGCATTATGATAACATTGCCACGGAGAAGCTATGGGAAACCATGGTCAGACTAAGACTGGATACACAAACTGTCAGCAGCGTTCAGACTCCATTTGGAAAGACGAAATGGTTTAGAAATGAAACTTGACTAAGACAAGGCAGTGTTTGTTTCTAACGGTTATGGACAAAATTGTAAAGGAGAGAAAGGATGCAGATGGGAAAGGGAGATGAAGTTATTACTAATTTCTACTTGCAGATGATATTGTGGTCTGGGGAACAAACAGCAAAACAACTTGATGCACTGAACAAGCAAATGAAATGTATAGTATGAAAAATCAGTGCAGAGACAAGCAAGAACATGGTGATATCAAGAGGAGAAAGACAAGAAGGCATTGTGAAAGTTGATGGTTAATGCCTTGAAATTGTTGACAGTTTCAAATACCTAGGGAGTCAGTGAATGCAGAATACAAAGTTGGACATGGAGATTAATGCATTCTACCAGTGTCTCATCTGGAATAGTGCTGGTGAGACCTGGACAATGACAGTAGGGTGGTTTATACATCCATTTATAGGAAAGACAGATTGAGAAACATAGATGTGATGTTGGAATGGAAAACCTAAATGAGAGAAATGGTTTGGACATTAAAGAGAATGGAGGAGAAAAGAATACGAAAACAAATGACTGAGATGAAGTTCGAGGGAAAGAGAGCGAGAGGGAAACGTAGAACAAGGTCGAGCGATGCAGTAAAGAGGAGTGTGCGAAGAAACCTGACTGGGTCAAAATGAAGGTAAAGGAATGGTGAAAGGAGAGACTCGGGCAGGACCTGGATTAGGGGAAAGGATGAGGAAGATGATGATGATGATGATGATGAATGGTTCTTCGATTACAATCACATAAAATTGTAGGAAAAGGTATCATCGATGCACAGTGTAAATGTCGTATTCAAAGGTGTATTTAACACCATTAATAAAAGGTAACAGGCCACATCAACTCTCCACAAATTTGCGCAATATAACCAAAGGATTTGGTCGCCTTTCAGTGGACTCAGTATTATAAAGTCGTTCGTTGACCGCCAGTGATCTGAGTTTATTGAAACGGCAGTAGTGATATCAAGTTTTATCTCAAGTTTCGTAAGATAGAAGATAGAAAGCCATAAAACAGTACCTATAAGCAGTGATTTGCGAACGAACAGAAAAATGTCACGTTAAGCATTTGATTCTTCGTCAACAAGAGAATTTGCTAGACCAAGATATTAGAGCATAACTGTCCATTGCTCTGTTCTTAGGCTTAACCTTCTCAGTGCCACACGTATTTGTTAGGCACTAGCCAAGAGCGCCACCCACTTTTTGTCCAATTTGCAAATGTAGAAAAAAAAAATTCATTACTCTCAATTTTTACCCATTCTCAGTGAAACTTTTTTTTCTGTTATATAAAAGGAATATGTGTCTTAATGGCACTTGATACCTAAAATCATTTATAGTTAAAATAAATCATACATTTAAAAATTTAAAATTCAGTTAATGAAAATCCACATTTTAAGGCAAATATGTAGTTCTAAAAGTCAGTATGACACACTAACTCATGGTCATTCTTGTAGTACATCCTCTTGATTGTCGTTTTGGCTAAAATTGTGTTATTTGGAGTGATAACATGCCATAAAAATCAAAATATAAGCTATAGGTTCAACATAATGAAGAGGGGCATGTTTCAGTCCAGGTAACTCGAAGGCGTGAGATGGTTGGTATGGTAAATCACTATCAATGATAATTGCACTTATAATGGCAATGTGTGGTATTGTTTATACCAATAATACTGTGGAAATCTTCATTATTTTCCTAATCACCTCTAACCACGGCAATTGAATTGGCGGTGTTCCACTTACAAAATAGTTTTCAGAATCACTATCACTGACTTTAACCTCATTAGAAGTGTTTTCAACACTATTAATGAAGTCCAGTTCACATCCTGACTTGACATAAGTTAATAGTCATCATTCCCTAAACTATGTATGTCATCAGATCATCATTGTTTGTAAATACGTCGTCCCGTGTAACTATGATGATGACACATTGCAGGGAAACATTGCAAAACTTAAAGCTGTTTAACAAGAAAGGAAACCTAAGCAGGAATCTACATTTAGCATCACATAATCAAGTGACTGCATGATTGTTGTGTGGTTATTTGATGCCTAATTCAGACTCAGGAATGGCAGTTAGTTACTCGTTACAAATCTGTAATTGATGGGTGGTTGGTTGATCAAAATTCCTTTCCCGTGAAACCAGATTGAGAACAAGAGTCCAAGCAATAAACTAGCTACCAGATGGAACAGTAATCTCGCTCCCTCAAGTGATGTATAGCACCATCCAATTGTCTCTACATCCTTATTGTAACCCTAATAACCATATGAGGAGATCTGTAATCTTTATTTACAATCCTGTTTGTGATAACCCCAAGGCTCCTACCATGTACCTGCTACGCTGGCGCGTCCCAGGTGGTGGACAGGGGTGTCCTAACCGGCTTGCCAGCGGACTTGAGGGAAATAATCCTCTGTCTACGCGTTTAACTGTGTTGGTAATCCTTGAGTACGGTAGTTCTTGCAAATTTCAAACTTTAGGCCTAATTGCAATTTTCATTTGTATTTGTGGTTAATAATAACCTATTGTAATTAGGATACGTCTGGTCCTAGTTTAAAAACTGTTGTAGTGTATTGTTGTGACTTATTAGAAATTAGAGTGCTTATTCTATTATTTTGAGTAGTCTTGCGAATTTCAAACTTTAATTGTAATTTCCATTTCTGTGTGTGCTTAGTGATAACCTGTTGTATTATAATTAGGATACGTCTGAACATAGTTTAAAATCATTGTAGTATATTATAGTAGGTGTCTTATTATAAATTAGTATGTTCAACATCATAAGGACACACGGCAGTTAATTGAGGAACAATTCAATAAAACTCAATGAAGGGACTACTACAAAACCTTCAGAAAGCAGCTCCAAAAATATGAACCCCCGACCCTACTGATGAAGGATGAAAATGGTAAGCTGGCTCATAACAATAAAGACAATGCAGAAATTTTGCTAAATACAGTATTTCAACAAGCTTTTAAATTGTGAGGAACCTACAGAATTCCTTCATTTGGACACCAACACCCCAATAAAAACACCACCAGACAACATTTCCCCCACAATAAAGGAAGTCGACCAAGCTCTGAATAAAGTAAAAAACTACAAAGCGCCAGGAGAAGATCAGACCTTTGGGGAAATCTGGAAATATGCAGGAACATCAGCAAACGTTGCCCTCCATCAACAACTTGTCTCTATCTGGGTTAAAGAAGAACTACCAGAACACTGGACAAAAGCCCTCATTCACCCACTGCACAAAAAAGGAGACTATAACTACAGGGGAATTGCGCTGCTAGACATAACATACAAAGTATTTTCAATAATCATCCTTAATAGGATAAGTTTACAACTTGAGAAAGAACTAGACGAATATCAAGGAGGTTTCAGACCCTGGAGGAGCTGTCCTGATCAGATCATGAGTCTTCAGTTGATAATGGACTATAACAGGAGAAGAAATAGAGATATGCTGATAACATTTGTAGATTTCAAGAAAGCTTATGATTGCATCCATAGAGAATCTCTGTTCAAAATTTTAAGACACCTTGGAATACACCCCAAATTAATAAACATGATAAAATTGACTCTCACTAACACCAAATCAAAAGTGAAGTTTAGGGATGAATCATCAAAGACATTTGAAATTAAAACTGGACTAGGACAGGGAGATGGGCTCTCACCACTATTATTTAATTGTGCTCTAGAAATGGTAATGAGGGAATGGTTTAGGAAATGTCTCCCCAAAATAAAGATTGGCCAAAAAATTGAAATAAGTTGCCTGGGTTTCGCTGAGATTTAGCATTACTAGCAGTGGATATAAAAGCAAAAACCCAGATATCAGAACTTCAAAACATTGCAAATAAAATTGGCCTCAAAATATTTGAAAAAACAGAAATTATGCCCCAAAAACCAACACAAGTAAAAGAAGTTACCATAAATGGTAATAAAATCAAAATAGTAACTCAATTTAAACATCTTGGAGAAATAATAACACATAACCTAAATGAAAAAATCTCAATCCAAACAAGAAGAAATAGATTAGCTAAAGCACAAAAATTAACGTGGGATATCTACAAAAAAAAAATGTCTATCAATAAATGCAAAAATAAAACACTACAACACAGTTATAAAACCGGAAGCTACATATGCAGCAGAAACACTTTTTCACCTGAATAAACAATCAAAGACTGACAGACTTCAGAAAATTGAAAGGAGGATTGGAAGAACCTGCATCAACAAAAAATACCAGATGGATGGACAGTGGCGGTTAATACCGAACAGTCGTGTACGAAGAGCTAGAACCCATTACAGATACTATGCGTAAGAGGAGACTGCGATTCTTTGGACTAGTACAACACAGTTTCGTTTCAAAAAATACCACAACAGGATGTAAATGGATCAGAGAAGTAAGAGAGGATCTGAAGGAAATAGGCCTTACAACAGAAGACACCACAAATAAGATAAAATTGAATACAAACCTCCGCATTACCCTTACACCAAACAAACCAACAACACTCATATTTTCAGCTGAGGAAAGGGCACGAAGATCGGAGCGTCTGAAGAAGTACTGGGAAGACCGCAAAGCCCGAACAATCCCTTCAAAGATACCTGAACGACGGACTGAGTAAAGTGATCCTATGTGGTCATAAAAGAAGAAGAAATTAGTGTGTTTATTCTATTTATTTATTTATTTATTATCCATGGCAAAAGCCCTACTTTATCTAGCATATTAGGGCTGTAGGTTATAACTAGTTACCTTAAATATTACAAACATATAATACAAAATTTTTGAAGTGATTACACTCACAATTAATTAAACTAGGAGAAAAGTAAAACTATCCTTAAATATTTTCTAAAATAAACTGCATAAACTTAAACAATTCTTTCAAACAACAGATCTTGTGAAATATCTTAAAAATAGGTTTGACTAACATTACTGTACAACAATTTAAGTGTTGTTCCAAAATATCTATTACTGTGAAATATTTGTGTAGTATAGTATCTCTTGTATCTGTATTAACTCTCTTACTAGAATTCTGTTGCAGTAATTAGGGTAGACTTAACTGCAGTTTAGAATTGTGTAGACCTAATTCTTGTGTATTACTTTCTGTTTTTAGTAATTAACAGCAATTTTCATTCTGTTAGGGTGTTGTAGAAAAAAAGTGTACAACTAAGTAGTAGTAGTAGTAATAGCAGCAGCAGCAGTAGTAGCTTATTTTAATTACCTTGTTGTGTGATCTTTGTGAACTATCCTAGACAATATTTCTTTCCTTTCATTTTAATAGGCAATATTCCTTTCCTTTCATATTTATTTGCACAGAATAAGTTATTTTATTTTTATTTTCTTCTCATTCTGTAAATAAGGCTATGCAGTGCAAGTGTAGGAACTGTGGGTGTGGCCAGGCATTAAGGAGTATGAGGGAGGAGTTACAGAGTTTGAGGGAGATAATTAGGATTCTCTCAGAGGACAGGAAGGAAAGTAGGCCTCCCTCAAATAATGTACAAGATACAGTAGGTGTAAAGGAGGGATGGGAAGGAAATGGGGGAATTGTAGAAGACAGGTGGTCTAATGTTTTAAGGGGAAGGAGATTGCAGGCTAAGGGCTCTGTTCCGGATCAGAATTCAGGACAGGTGTCTGTGAGAAATCGGTACGGGTCACCGCAGGTAGAACAACTGAGGGAAGATGAGGAACAGGGAACTATTGTTGAGATGTGTGGAAGTAGTAGGAAGGGAAAAGATAGGAAAGGGAAATGTAGTGTAGTGGAAAGGAAAAGACAGGTGGAACAGGGTCATGGGAGGGAGAAAAGGGAGGAAGAAGTAGCTTCTGCAGCAGTGAGAGAAGATAGAGCTGACCAGGAGGGGAGGGGATCAAATGAGGTAAGTAGGGTTGAGGCTCTGGTCATGGGGGATTCCATCGTTAGATGTGTGGGGAAGGTGTGTGGAGGAAAGGGAACCAGGGTAAAGTGTTATCCAGGAATTAGGTTGAGGAAAGTAGAAGAGAAGGAAGAGGGAAAGGAGAAGGTGGTAGTGTTTCATGCTGGTACTAACAACGTAAGGCAAGTAGGTGTAAGTACCAACATAGTTGGGGATGTGTGGGATTTGGTAAATGCAGCATGGATGAAGTTTAAGGAAGCAGAGATTATTAGTGGAAGACTGTGTAGGAGGGATACTGACTGGAAGGTGATTGCGGATTTAAATGAAACTATGGAGTGGGTATGTGGGAAACTGGGAGTGAGATTTCTAGATCCTAATGGGTGGGTAGGAGACAGGGATCTGCGCTCAGATGGCTTTCACTTAAACCGCACTGGTACATACAAGTTAGGAAACTTGTTTAGAAGGGTTATAGGCAGGTGAAACGGGGTGGCCTAGGGAGTGGTGTTAAGGGAACAGGGAACTGGAAATAAAGTAGGGATGACATAAAAATGTTAGTGCTCAACTGTAGAAGCATTGTAAACAAAGTAATTAAATTAAGTAATTTAATAGATATATACTTACCAGATATTGTAATAGGAGTTGAATCATGGCTGAGAAATGATATAATGGATCCAGAAATTTTCTCACGGAAGTGGAGTGTGTTGCAGGTTATGAATTTCATTTTCTTTGTCCGTATTGAGATCTACTTGTGATACAAATTCTTATAATTTTGTTAATTACCACCTATTCAATACAATAAAAACGTAGTACAAACTTACATATGTATTAAGATGTTTATATGGTACATGTTTCGCTCCTTTTTCGTGAGCATCATCAGCCAACTATTATTCACTTAAGGTTGTATAAGATCATGAAACAATTCTTTTGGATTATGATTATTCCTATAAAACTAATTGACAAATCTTATAATATTTTACAAGTCATATAACAATAAAATTGTCTTTAAGTTAAAACATATTTGTCTAAAATCTATCTAAGCCTAACATTTTATTGACGAAACTCATCTGGTGAACATCTTTTAAATTGTTTAAAAAATAAAAAAATAAAAAATTAAAAACTTTTGAGATCTAGCAAATTGTATTGATTCAATGTTGCTTAACTTGTATGATTGTCGTTAAAACATCGTAAACTATATTGACAATTTTCTGCAGTTGATAATTGTCTGTTATGGATATTTGACTTGTTCTCGTTGCTGGAGTAACATTTATACAAATGTATTGGCATTAATTTTATATTGTCAATAGGATAATATTGTTTGTGAACAAACTTGTTGATGAAACACTTTCTAATATGATATTGGATTTTAAATGTTCTCGTATGTTCCAAAATGGCTTGTTGGTATATCTGTAATGAAAGATAAAAATTATATGTTTATGGTTTTGATTATAATTCTGTATAACTTCTTATTGGAAGAATTGTCACTTACTTTTCTTTCTGCTGCGTAATTGTTTAGTGTTACTCCTAGCCTCTTGAGAACTACTTGTAGTTCTGTTTGCACTTCTTGTATTATATGAGTGAGTGTGGATGAGTTTACGTTTTGGCGGGGAGTGGGAAGGGGAAGTTAAGGTAGGCGGTGCATTGATAGCTGCAGTAGATTGTGGAGGGGATTGTCTAGGAGAAGTAAGGGGAGGAGTTGAGTTTGTTTGCGTCAATAAGCCATTACCTTTTGTCGGATTAAAATGTTTATAGAATTTATTTATATCTGATTTAAGCATTTGTATTAGTTCCGGTAATTGTACTAAGATGGGGTTCTTTATTTCAATTTCTTCATTTAGTTTTTTATTTTTGTTGTATTGTTGATCTAAATGAATGTATATGTTTTCCAATTCCGTCATTTCTTTTCCTTTTTCTAATCTTCTTAAAGTTTTCAAATCCCTTTCAATAGTTGTAAAACTGTGTCCAGTTTCTAGCATGTGTGCACCCATTGCAGAATGTTTCTTGTGTTTGGCTGCATTTACATGTTTGAGATATCTTATCATAAAGCTTCGGCCAGTTTGGCCAACGTATGAAAAATTGCATTCTGTGCACACGAGCCTATATATTCCAGATCCTTGATATTGATTACTATTTATATTAACTTTATTGTGGTTGAAAAAAATATTTCGGTTCGTGTTTTGGGTTTTGAAGGCAATGTTAATATCTTGTTTTTTTGATGGTATTAGTGATTTGGTATATAGGTGGGTTAGTAAATGTAAAAGTTGCAAATTTGGATTTCTTATTTTTATCTGGTATAAGATTAGTGGCCAATTTTATTTTCACCTTATTAATGATCTTGTTAATCATTTCTATTTTATAACCGTTATTGAGTGCCAGGTCCTTTATGAAATTAAGTTCTTTCTTTAAACTCTTACTTGTTAGTGGAATTTTTAGGGCTCTATAAACCAAACTCAAAAATGCTGCCCGTTTGTGAGAATTGGGGTGGAGTGACTCGTTTTTTTAATCGTTGTTGGAGTAAACGTCAGTTTTCTATAAATCTGGAAATCAAATTTATTTCCTGCTCTCTTCACATTTATATCTAGAAAACTTAGCGAATTGCCCCTTTCATCTTCTTTAGTGAATTTTATGTTACTGTCTAATTTATTTAAAAAATACCGGGCGAGTTGGCCGTGCACGTAGAGGCGCGCGGCTGTGAGCTTGCATCCGGGAGATAGTAGCTTCGAATCCCACTGTCGGCAGCCCTGAAGATGGTTTTCCGTGGTTTCCCATTTTCACACCAGGCAGATGCTGGGGCTGTACCTTAATTAAGGCCACGGCCGATTCCTGCCAACTCCTAGGCCTATCCTATCCCATCGTCGCCATAAGACCTATCTGTGTCGGTGCGACGTAAAGCCCCTAGCAAAAAAAAATAAAATTAAAAAATCCAAAATATCATCACTATTGTTCAGTTTACTGTCTATTATAACAAACGTGTCATCCACGTATCTCAGCCAAAGGTTTAGTCCATCTCTGTTATTCAAAATTTTAACATGTTCCAAATGATCCATATAAATGTTAGCTAGTATACCTGATGCAGGGTCACCCATTCCCAAGCACATTTGATGATATATTTGATTAAATGTGAAGTAATTATTATTTAAAACAAATCTCAATACATTTATGAATTCTTCTATTTCACACCTACTTAATTTGCTATGATTGAATAAATTTAGTTTGATTATATTAATGGTTTCATTGATCGGTATGCAATGGTACATGTTAGTTATATCATATGAACACATTTTATGATGTGGTTGCAGTTCGAATTTATTAAGCTTATCGCAGAATTCTATTGAATTATTGATTGTAGAATTATTGTAAAATTTATAGTGCTTTTTAAAACAATGATGTATAAATTTAGAAGTCTTATACGTTGGGCTATTCATGCAGTTGATTATAGGTTGTATAGGTATATTAGCGTTATGGACTGTTTTTTGTCGTAGTTCAAAATAAATGTGAAAGAAAGGAAGGTATTAAAATTAGGACTATTAGGCAGTACCATATGACTGATAAAACAGGCATGAGGGATTTTTTAAAAAGTAATTAAAATCTCTGGAAAATGGTAAATAAAAATGTAAACAGACTTGGGGATGGGTTTAAAGCAATTGTTGAGGAATGTGAAAATAGGTTTGTACCTTTAAAGGTGGTAAGGAATGGTAAAACCGAGCTCGATAGCTGCAGTCGCTTAAGTGCGGCCAGTATCCAGTATTACATGTAACTAATCTCATTATTAGACCCGTATTGAACTATGCTATGATATACTAACACAGTATCACAGTATCCAATATTCAGGAGATAATAGGTTCGAACCCCACTGTCGGCAGCCCTGAAGATGGTTTTCCGTGGTTTCCCATTTTCATACCAGGCAAATGCTGGGGCTGTACCTTAATTAAGGCCACGGCCGATTCCTGCCAACTCCTAGGCCTATCCTATCCCATCGTCGCCATATGACCTATCTGTGTCGGTGCGACGTAAAGCAAAAAAAAAAAAAAAAGGAATGGTAAAGATCCACAATATTATAACAGAGAAGTAAAGAGACTAAGGAGGTGCAGGCTGGAATGAAATAGTTAGAAATGGTTATGGAAGTAAGGAGAAATTGAAGGAACTTACTAGGAAATTGAATCTAGCAAAGAAGTCAGCTAAGGATAACATGATGGCAAGCATAATTGGTGGCCACACTAGTTTTAGTGAAAAATGGAAGAGTATGTATAGGTACTTTAAGGCAGAAACAGGTTACAAGAAGGACATGCCAGGAATAATTAATGAACAAGGGGAGTGTGTATGCAAGGATTTTCAAAAGGCAGAAGTATTCAGTCAGCAGTATGTAAAGATTGTTGGTTACAAGGATAATGTCCAGATAGGCGAGGTGAGTAATACTAAGGAAGTACTAAAATTTACCTATGATAACAATGACATTTACAGTGAGATACAAAAGTTGAAAACTAGAAAAGCATCTGGAATTGATAAGAGTTTTGGGGATGTACTAAAGGCAATGGGTTGGGATATAGTACCATATCTGAAATACTTATATGATTATTGTTTGGTTGAAGGAGCTATACCAAATGAATGGCGAGTTGCTATAGTAGTCCCTCTGTATAAAGGAAAGGGTGATAGACATAAAGCTGAAAATTACAGGCCAGTTGGTTTGACATGCATTGCATGTAAGCTTTGGGAAAGCATTCTTTCTGATTATATTAGGCATGTTTGCAAAATTAATAACTGGTTTAACAGAAGGCAGTTTCGGTTTAGGAAAGGTTATTCCACTGAAACTCAACTTCTAGGATTTCAGCAAGATATAGCAGATATCCTGGATTCAGGAGGCCAAATGGACTGTATTGCGATTGAGCTATCTAAGGCATTTGATAGGGTAGATCATGGAAGACTACTGGAAAAAATAAGTGCTATTGGACTAGAAAAAAGAGTGACTGAATGGGTGGCTATATTTCTAGAAAATAGAACTCAGAGAATTAGAGTAGGCGAAGCTTTATCTGACCTTGTAATAATTAAGGGGGGAATTCCTCAAGGCAGTATTATTGGACCTTTATGTTTTCTTATATTTATCAATATGTGTAAAGAAATGGAATCAGATAAGGCTGTTTGCAAATGATGTTATTCTGTGGTGAGTAATAAATAAGTTACAAGATTGTGAGTGGCTGCAGGGTGACCTCGATAGTGTTGTGAGATGGAGGGTGGGCAATGGTATGATGGTAAACGGGGTTAAGTCAGGTTGTGAGTTTCACAAACAGGAAAAGTCCTCTCAGTTTTAATTACTGCGTTGATGGGGTGAAAGTTCCTTTTGGGGATCATTGTAAGTACTAGGTGTTAATATAAGAAAAGACCTTCATTGGGGTAATCACATAAATATGATTGTTAATAAAGGGTACAGATCTCTGCACATGGTTATGAGGGTATTTAGGGGTTGTAGTAAGGATGTAAAAGAGAGGACATATAAGTCTCTGGTAAGACCCCAACTAGAGTATGGTTCCAGTATATGGGACCCTCACGAGGATTACTCAATTCAAGAACTGGAAAATATCCAAAGAAAAGCAGCTCGATTTGTTCCAGGTGATTTCCGACAAAAGAGTAGCGTTACAAAAATGTTGCAAAGTTTGGGCGGGGAAGACTTGGGAGATGAGCTGCTCGATTAAGTGGTATGTAAATACAAAGTATGTTACAAGTTGGACTCCTTCCGACTACAAGCATTATCGATTCAGTATTGTGCTATAGAAGCATTCCCTTGGTCAGTGAGGCTGTTGTTTTACGCCAGCTTCTGTGCATGTAAGGCACTGTGGGTCAGGTCCACTGATCGTTTTAAATTCATATCCATCCATTCATTCAATCTTTGTCCTCACGTTTTGAATTCTGGTCAGTGGAGGACTTTGTACTTTTATTAATTTGTCATTCCATTTTGTTTCATTTCGTACCATTAGGGGCTGATGACCTCGATGTCAGGCCCCTTTAAACAACAATCATCATCACCACCTAGGTACTTAGAGATCCCCATGAGGTACCTTCACCCCATCAACACACTTCTTTTGTTTTGGTGAAACTTGCATCCTCACTTTGTTGAAGTCTTTTTGCACTCTCACAGTCCTGTAACTTTATAACATTATCTCTGATTCCATTTCTTTACTTGTATCATTTTTATGTATAAGGTCAAATGCCTCCTCTGCGAACGGTGAAGATCTGGACATAGTTGGACCAGGTGTTGTTGACAAAATGTGAAACTGCATTGTTGAGGCTTTTAAACTCCTGCATATATTGTGGAAGGTGATAAACCGAAGGCTTCAGAAGGGTAAGGTTATAGTCATATTGGAAGGAAAGGTTGATTGGACTTTTATAAATCAAAGGTATGCTCAGTTTGTTTTCGCTGTAGCTGATGAGGAAGAGTGAAAGCCGGTGTGGTTGGGACAATCATCAGTCAGCGATGGCCTGTGTCAGGCTCTCCAATTTGTTCTGTAATGCGTGTTCCGACATGGAAGCTGTACAAAGTATGAAGACATCCGTAAGAACCTGACGACGTAGAGATAGAGGCATTTCTGTGGCCTCAATCAGCAAAGCGTTTTGTAGGAGTTGACATCATTGCACCTATACATAGCCTGATGGATCGGTGATGGGCTACGTCCAATTTCTGCAAAGTGTGCTTTGGTGCATTTCCGAAGAAAGAACAACCATAATCAAATATTGGGCGAATCAGACTCCTGTAAAGAATTAATAATATCGCGGGGTGGGCTCCCCACCACGTACGTGTTACAGCCCGTAACACATTCAGTGTTTTGCTAATCTTCGTTAGTATATGTTCGATATGTCGTCTCCATGTTAGTTGACTATCGAAATATAATCCAAGCAGTTTTGCTGATGAGACAAGAGGAAAGGTATATGGGCCTAATCAAATATTTGTTACCTCATATTGTGCCCTACAGGACTCTAAAGTTCCGGCCAGGCGAAAGCCGGTCTCGAACCCAGAGTACAGTAGTGAAAGAACTCTCACAAATGTGAGCTGGTGCACATAGTTTTACCTGAACACATATCCTCGCTCAGCCGTTCCAAAGCGCTCTTCTCAGGGATAACATGGGGATTAATGGGCAACATAAACACTAGGATATGTGACTAAACAGGTAAGAATCAGCTAAAGTAAAATAAAAATATCCAACAGAAAACATCGCTGCATTCAAAGTTTAACAAACAGGGATTTATTACATAAAATTAAATTATTTACAAATGAAAGAGCTTTCAAAATGCTTGGGTCAAGATAATGTTGAGCCGATGACAACCAGTTCACTGCCTTCACGAAAACAGCTGTGCTGTAACAAGCATGTTACAATTGTGTAAGTAACGAATTCTAGAAAAACGAATATCTGCTGAAATACACATCAAACAGTAATTCCCATAAAATTTACTATGCCTCGTACCATCGAACCCCGGTGCACACAAATACAAACACAAAATGTACAGTGTCCTGACTCGGTCACGAACCCTCGTCCCATGAAGAGTAAAGCGTAGAATAATCATATACCAGCAATATAAAAAGGACACAACTAACATATCCAAAGTGACAATATCAAACGGGTCAGTGTAAAATTTAACGTAGAGCAAATAGAGCATTAAAAAAAATCTCTCCCGGCTTTCAAAACATCAAGGTCATCTCCTTCCCTTAACACACTCGACAAGCTGCAGACGGCAATATCACCAAGTTTCAAGACTGTGACGTCAGGCACAACACCCTCACCCTCCGACCACTTCACAAGCGACAGTCCACATAATTTACGAGCTCAGCTGGGCTGCAGGCTAAGAAATCTCGCCTTTCAAAAACACCGTACGTAATCTGGCTGCTAAAGCACTCTTTTAAATACACCTGGGCTATCCGCCCTCATCTCAATATCGCCAGCACTATAATAAATCTTACTTCCGCCTCCCATGGGCTCAACCTTGATAATACAAAAACACAAATCACTAAATGAGTCACATAGCCATACTAAGGCATCTCCAATACATCAAATACACACTCTAACTGTGCTGGGCTTTCTCATATCAATACATACAGTCAGCTGTCTGCATAATGCTCATATCTCTCAAATATTTGGACTCGCTCGCCCTGTCAGTGAAGCTAGGTGGATTACGGGTTATATCCTGGTCACAACTATACAGTCTACGTCTGCAGAAACAAATGCCTAAATGCGATACAATAAAAAGTGCCTGCCTGTTAGATTAACCTACCATGACCAAGGGAGTTCGACCTGACCCATAAAGACTACACGTACGCTAATATAATACTTTTAAAGGAAATATAAACACACCCACAACGAATCTACAAACAATCATCTACCCTAATGTACGGGGTTCGAGCTTGAGGCCTAGCTCTATATTACAAAGACTTTCTCCTACCATAACTAATCTGTTGACTGACGGCCCCCCTATTCCTATCTAAATTTAAATGACATGCTTGAAACAGAATTGGAAAGCTCTGACCTTATGTTATTGATGACATGACGGAGCGGCCCTCCCTGTGGACCACTGAATTTACCACATCATGACAGACTGCGACGCTTGCAGCAGATACTGTTGACCGCTTGGAGACATTCTTTCTTGCGTGACTTCTTCGTACAGCTCCCTAGTTGGTTGGAAGATGTCCCCTTCGACGTCGCGCTGATCAGGTGCTCCCAACGTTCCTGGATCGATGCCCGTTGTCGTCTTGGCTTCAGCTCCGGTTGTGGCTTCCTCGCAATGATGATGTCAAAACTCGTTCTGACTTGATGCTGGGGTAACTGAAAACAAATTCATTCATTACAGACTGTCCAAACTCGATGCCTGTTTTCACTACTATCGTGTCTCACACGTTACATTGACCAAGTCTTGTTCAGAATTCTAAACCTGGTACACAATAGTTTCTTTACTACTCTTAGTCACTGTTATTTCATCCCTTCACTCGGACAACATGTAGTGCTTGAATTACCCTGAGCCTAGATTTATTTTAGCATTTCGTTAGTTACAACTTGACCTCACAGAAATATGAAGCTGCTAGTTCATCAGTCTCTTACAGGCAGTACCTCATCTCCCCATAGCATATCCTCACCGGTAAAATCAAGAATTCAGCTGAATATTCAAGTTGATTACTTACTTCCTCGCAGATACAGTAGTACTAGTAGTATGCGCAGCTCGAAGACAAAGCGTTGCTCTCAGTACCAACACGCAGTATGACGACTCGTTCAAGCAGCCTTCCGGTCAAAGAATGAGACTGATATGCCAGGCGGCCTCACTTTTATAATCAGTTAGCGTAACCACGCCACTTGATCGCGTGCAGGATACGCGCGCCCGTGACTCGAAGTTTTCCCGCACAAAGTACATCACGTCCTCTATTTAACGAGTGCATTTATGATTGCAGCCCTAATGCACATCAAAATTAAGCAGAAATTATGCAGGTTGCATTTCTTGTCTCAAATCCAATGCAACTCTTACGTAACCAAAGATATTAATTTAATTCTTTCTTCCCTCCTAATGTAAGTTTTGCCGGGATCCGGGAAGCGTCCCCAATCTTCATTAAGAGGCTTGGCTTGGGACATAACTCCCTTTAATGAGGTTCTGGAGATTTCTCATAATGACGCTCCAGCTCTCTTCACACAAGAACGCGTCTTCTGGACTCTTTTATGAAATATACTATAAGACAATGACTTCGTGGGTGGTCTCATGTAATCCCAATCTCAATACTAAAATCGATACTCTTCGTCCATGAACAGTATGGTTCAATATGTACGCGATTTTCTAGTGAAAACAATGACCGAGGACTTTGATGGGGAAAGTGTCAGGCCATGGTCTGAGGACCATGAAGAAAGGGCTATCGCAGCATCATTTAGCCAAAGTCTTGTTATCCAGAAGCAGGAAGATGTAGCATAGATGCAAATATCATCGGCGTATTGGAGTACTTTAACATTTGGTTGGAAAATGTTTTCAAAATCTGAAGTGTACAAAGTATACAGTAACGGACTAAAAATGGCCCCTTGAGGGAGGCCTCTTACTACATAGCGTAGTCTTGCTCTCGAACATAAAGTATTCCATGGCAGAGTAGATTATAAATGCCAAGGTAGTATCGAGCAGGAACCCGTAAGTTCTGAAGTTTGTCAATGAGGACCTCGATAAGAACTCCAGTCATAGGCTCCAGAAATGTCAAGAAAGATTGCTGTAAGGTATCCTTTCTCCAAAAATGTTATCTCAATGTCAGTAGTTATGACGCTTAGATGTTCGAGTGTGCTACGGGACTTTCTAAATTCGAATTGGGTTTTGGCATCGGTTTGTTATGCTATAAAGACCATTCTAGCCGTAGTTTTACGAGACGCTCGAAAGTTTTAGCGACGTACAACGACAGAGCTATGGCCCGATAAGATCGCTAGGGTCCTTTCCTGGCTGGCTTCAAAATGGGAACGACAATTTGTGTGATCCAATCTTCTGGAAAAGTTCCATTTACCCAAATTTCATTGTAGAGGTTCAGGAGCAACTTCTTGGCGTTCATTGGGAGATATGAGATCATGCTGTAGTGTATGTAGTTGTAGCCGGAGCTGTATTTGAAGACTTTTTTAAAACAGTCTCGAGTTCAGGCAGTGTGAATGGTGCGATCAGAATATCTGGTGTGTTGCCGGTGCAAGCCGATGGTGTTACATGATATTCCGGGGCAGCAGTAGTGGGAGCAATGATGTTCGCAAATTCTTCCGTGCACGAGTGGGCTGTTCAAGGCAGCGGGGGTTTCTGTTTTTAAGTTTTGTTGTCATCGTCCAAACTTTTGAGAGGGGGAGTCTCCTTGGAGAGAGTTTCACAAAATTATTTCCGGCTATTCTTCTTCCGTTTTTTCAGAAACCGTTTTGTTTCAGCATCTTGTTTCTTGAAGGCTATGAAGTTGTCCCAAGTAAGAGATCTCCTGTAAGTACTAAAGCAGAATTTTCGCTTAGCTATCATTTTTTAACATTCAGGGTTCCACCAAGGTACCGTATACCCCTGAGGTTTGTAGATATTTCTTCTCTTTGGGATTGCTATCGAAGCGGCTACATTGATGGATTCAATGAAATGACTGTATTAGTCCAAGACAGGAAGAGTGAGTGGAATTGTATCTAACAGATTTTCCACTGTGCGGCTATAAGTTACCCAGTCCGCTTTCTTCACATTCCATTTTGTTGTAGGATAATAAGTGACAGGAGTGACTGTGCTAGTGGGATTTATTTCAGTGTGAAAATGATTGGATCCCATGGGGTATGGTCAAACTGTCCAGATCAGTTCTGTTGAAATTGATGAAGAACACAGCACGGGATCAATGGCTGATTTACGTTCGGGAACGGGAATTAAAATTGGGGAGCCGTCATGTAATATGAACAGTTCCGAATCTTCTATGTGTGTTAAGAGAGTTCTACCGCTTGCGTCCGTATATTCACAACCCCAGGTAGTATTGTGTGCGTTTCAGTCTCCGCACAACAAAATGGGTTTACTGAGCTGTGTCATGAGCGCATGTCATTCTCGTGAAGTAATGATGTTGATACTATGGTAATTTCTTGGCGGCAGAAGGCAACTCGGAGTGCTATGGCTTGAAAACTTTCTATATCACTGTGGTCGATATAGTTTACAAAATGGAGTAAATTGCTTTTAATTATAATGGCTACTCCACCCCAACCATCTTCTCGGTCATTACGGTATATTAAATGGCCGGATATAGATATATCACTATCTTGTTTCAACCATGTTTCAGAAAGTACAGCAATAGAGATGTTTTGTTGAGTGATTTCATGTAGAAGTGAGGCTAGATTTGCATTCAGAGAGTGTATATTCCATTGAAGAATTTTTTCCATTTCCTTAATTTTAATAAGATGATTGTTGAACGATTATTTTGTTTCCGCCAAAATAAGTAACAGTTGACGAAGAGGATCTAGTTGAATGTTACTAGAAGGGGATGTTCGGACTTCAGAGATCATACGCACTGTAAGCTGTAGTATATGTTCAGCAACTAGAGAAGAAGACGATTGGGGGGGAGGCTGGACGTTGTGGGGCTGGGGGGGAATATGGGTTATGAATAATAATGGGTGTAATAGGGAGATGATGAGGAACATACATTCTCTGTTGAATAGGTGGGTAATTAGGTGTTTGTATTATTGGGTTCCTTTTTGGCAGTCTTGGTCTTGAAGTAAATGTTGACCCTCGCTGAGAGGTATTTTGAGTACTTGTTTCGACTTCGATTGACTGTTGCTGATAACCAGGTGGCATGGTATAACTGTTAGTCGGCGTAGGATTCTGTGCAACTGGTTGTAAAGCCACTGTTGGTAAGGGAGGGAACGATATTGGATCTTGGTAGTTAGGTACTGTACTAGCAACGCGAGAACATGGTTGAGTCATGTATCGCATGTTGCGCTTAGCGAATGTTTGTTTGGCTTCCTGTTGTTGTTTGTAAACAGCGCAGGTCTGGTCTGTGGCGAGATACGTGCCCATGCAGTGGCTCAGTAGTGTTCGGGCATGACGTCATGGAGTGAGGACCTCCGCACTTGCTGCAGCGCGTGGCACTATGGTATTGTAAGTGATGATGTCCGAATCGTAAACAATTTCCACATACTAGAACTCGTGGAATTAATGGTTCTTCAGGGCATCGTGTTCCGAACCTTGTCACATGAGATGGAAGCCACTGAGATCGAAATGTTATTGAACATGCTGGTATTGGTGTGCGTTCATTAGGATGTTCGGTATTGGGCCGCGTGAGGCGTTTCACAGTGACAATCGGAACGTCACACTGCTTGTAGCTTTTAATTTTCTCCTCGGTTAATGTTGTGTCGACATCTCGTATTATCCCTTGCTTATGTATCAGAAAATTGGGAATACACGCCTCAAGGTTATTGGTTGTAAACACTGGAGATGTAACTAGACTGTTAGCTGCTCCACCTGTCTTGGTTTCTACTTTTATCCTATTCCGTCCAGAAGGTATTATGTCAACTATATCGTGTTTGTAGGCCTGATTAGTGGAATGTGCTAATTTACCTATCGCCATAGGGTGGAGTCTGCCTAAGTTCTTATTGAGGCTTTCAGCAAATACGTAAAATGGTCCTTGATCCGTGCGGCTATATTTGTTATTTTTACTACGATCGTGTACTGGTAAACGATTGGTAGCAGCATCCGATTAATTGACTGGATTTTGCAAAATGGTAGGTAACTGACTTTGATGTGCGGCACCATTACTATTGCTCATAATGTTTAAAAGGCCAGGTGTATCTGTTTCCTTAGGCTTCTGTTCTATGTCCATGATATTGGTTATGCTACGTAAATGTTTAGTAGTCCTTTCACAAAGGTCTATCTCTGAAGGCGAGTCACGTAATTGAGGTTGAGTATTACCTTGTTGATGGTGTTGAGGTGTGATTTAATGTTTCTGGAGTTCCATTAGTGGGTCGGCGCTCAGTCCTGGTGGAGTAGAATGTTCCGGAAGTTGATAGCATGTCTGTAATACGATGTTGATAAGTTGCCCTGTATCGGGCGGGTCGGCCATCACCATAGCACTTTTATATTAAATAGATATTAGTCCAAATAAATACCACAAATGAAAATTAAACACTCAGTTCACTATTAAATAATGGTCCGATTATACGAATACACTGATATGAAGCGCCTCACTTGTTGACACGACTCACACGGAAGAGCTGTCCAAGCACGTCCGTACGCTGTGACTGACGAAGCAAGAATGACAGTATGATAATTATTTAGGGATATTAGGTCGTGTAATAATAAATAAATACCAGCTGACGCGTTTCAATCCTGCAACCAGGATCGTCTTCAGAGCCACAACAAAGCGAAAAGGCTACGGTCACTCCATAGTAACCAGACTCAAGATAGAGAGACCCTGTTAGAAATATAGTTCATTCCAGGGCCTCCAGAGTCACGGAGAAAGATGTTGACGAGTTAACTATGGAGGGTAGCCATGATCTACTCAGTATATAGCCGTCACCTTTGTTGAAATTATTCGGGCGTTTAGCAATTTCTATCGCCTCACGAATGATTCTGGGAATAAAATGTGTCTCTTTACAAATGACAGAAGTTGCATCAAAAATTATTTGATGGTCATTATGTATGGCATGTTCTGCCACAGCAGACTTCTCTGGCTGGCAAAGACGTAAGTGCCTGCGATGTTCTTTAACCCTTGTTGCTACTTTCCTACATGTTTGGCCAACATAAACCGATCCACAGGAGCAAGGAATCATATATATTCCAGCCCAGTTTAAACCAATAGGATCCTTGGCAGATCACAAACAATTGCCTATGGTGATATTAGGCTTAAAAATGGTTTTGATATTGCGCTTTCTGAGAATATAGCCAATCCTATCCGTGACAGATTGCACGTATGGCAAGAAGGCCAGACTCAAAGGACGAGAATCACGTGACAATCTGTCTTTTGGCTTAGGATGTAGCACTTCGTCAATCTGTCTTCCTGAATAGCCATTGCTCAGAAATGTTCTGGTTAGGAATTCAAGTTCACCTTTTAATTTATCCTCCTCACAAACCTCCCTTGCTCGGCTGATAAGTGTTAAGCATAGCACGCTTTTGGCAAGGATGGTGATGAGAGGACCATGAAGGTATCTATTAGTATGGGTAGGTTTACGGTAAACCGAATGACCTAAAGTTCCATCTGATTTCTTAGAAACCAAAACATCCAAGAACGGCAAACATCCTCCACGTTCAGTCTCCATGGTAAATTTAATGTTTGGATGTATGCTGTTCAAGTGATCCAAAAATATGGATAATTCGTGTTCACTATGGGGCCAGATAACAAATGTGTCATCGACATATCTCAACCAGAGGGACGGCTTGAGCGTGCAAGATTGAAGGCAACGCTCTTCAAAATCTTGCATATAGAAATTAGCGATGACTGGTGCCAATGGCGATCCCATGGCAACACCATCCATTTGTTCATATATTGTACCATGAAAACTGAAATATGTGGTAGTGAAGACAAGGTGAAACAGATTAACAATGTCACCAGGAAAGATGTTACTCAACAGAGACAAAGTGTCTATGATTGGAACCCTAGTGAACAGAGACACAACATCAAAACTGACTAGAATATCACCAGGAGAAACATGCAGATTGGATAAAATGCCAATAAAATGTGATGAATTCCTGATGGATGCCTCATTACCTATGTACGGCTTGAGAAGTTCTCCAAGGTATTTGGCCAGGTTGTATGTAGGGGAACCTATACTGTTTACAATAGGTCTAAGGGGAACTCCATCTTTATGGATCTTAGGAAGGCCATAAAGTCGGGGAATTGTGGAAGCCTGCTGTCGCAAACTACGAGAAACATCATTCGGAATCGAGCTAGCTTTAAGAAGAGACGCTGTATTCCTATCAATGGCGTTGGTAGGATCATTTTTTAGCACCTTATAGGTGGGATCACTGAGAAGTTCCTCAACCTTGTTATTATAGTCAACGGTGTTCATAACCACAGTAGCATTGCCTTTATCAGCCTTCAACACCACCAAGTCCTTGTTCAATTTTAGTTGTTTAAGAGCATACCTCTCTTTAGAAGTAAGGTTAGGATGAGGGGGTTTGAAATGTCTGATAATGGTGGCGGTTTCAAGACGAATCTCCTCAGCAATATGATCCAGTAAAGGCTTTAGAGAAGCCTCACCACCACAGATGATCTCCTCCGTCGGAAGCTTAAGAGGTGAAATTGCAAAATTTAATCCCTTCTCGAGCACAGACATAGGAGTATCCAAATTAGTGGTGGATAGATTAGCCACTACTTTAGAAGAATTCAAGTGTGGGACAGAATTCTTCCTCTGGCACATCGATAAATGGGAAAATTTGGATACATGTGTAGCCCTTGAAGAAGATGAAAGCGATAAGAAAGCTATGTGAGATACAAGGTCCAGATGATTGAATGTGTTCACCTCTAATGTCCGACTTAAAGAAAGATGAAGCTTATAAAGCTCACCTGAAACAAAATCCAGTTCCCTTCTCAAAGCATGAATGCGCTCTCAAATGAGAGCGAAGCTCGCCCTACGTAGAATTCTAAGAGTATGTGGCGATTCAATCGGACGCTTTAACACCGTTGACTACAATAACAAGGTTGAGGAACTTTTCAGTGATCCCACCTATAAGGTGCTAAAAAAATGATACTACCAACGCCATTGATAGGAATACAGCGTCTCTTCTTAAAGCTAGCTCGATTCCGAATGATGTTTCTCGTGGTTTGCGACAGCAGGCTTCCCCACTTTATGACCTTCCTAAGAACCATAAAGACTGAGTTCCCCTTAGACCTATTGTTAACAGTATAGGTTCCCCTACATACAACCTGGCCAAATACCTTGGAGAACTTCTCAAGCCGTTCATAGGTAATGAGGCATCCATCAGGAATTCATCACATTTTATTGGCGTTTTATCCAAACTGCATGTTTCTCCTGGTGATATTCTAGTCAGTTTTGATGTTGTGTCTCTGTTCACTAGGGTTCCAATCATAGACATTTTGTCTCTGTTGGATAACATCTCTCCTGGTGACCTTGTTAATCTGTTTCACCTTGTCCTCACTACCACATATTTCAGTTTTCATGGTACAATATATGAACAAATGGATGGTGTTGCCATGGGATCGCCATTGGCACCAGTCATCACTAATTTCTATGTGCAAGATTTTGAAGAGCGTTGCCTTCAATCTTGCACGCTCAAGCCGTCTATCTGGTTGAGATATGTCGATGGCACATTTGTTATCTGGCCCCATAGTGAACTCGAATTATCCATATTTTTGGATCACTTGAACAGCATACATCCAAACATTAAATGTACCATGGAGACTGAACGTGGAGGATGTTTGCCGTTCTTGGATGTTCTGGTTTCTAAGAAATCAGATGGAACTTTAGGTCATTCGGTTTACCGTAAACCTACCCATACTAATAGATGCCTTCATGGGTCCTCTCATCACCATCCTTGCCAAAAGCGTGCTATGCTTAACACTCTTATCAGCCGAGCAAGGGAGGTTTGTGAGGAGGATAAATTAAACGGTGAACTTGAATTCCTAACCAGAACATTTCTGAGCAATGGCTATTCAGGGAGACAGATTGACGAAGTGCTACATCCTAAGCCAAAGGACAGATTGTCACGTGATTCTCGTCCTTTGAGTCTGGCCTTCTTGCCTTACGTGCAATCTGTCACGGATAGGATTGGCAATATTCTCAGAAAGCGCAATATCAAAACCATTTTTAAGCCTAATATCACCATAGGCAATTGTTTGCGATCTGCCAAGGGTCCTATTGGTTTAAACTGCGCTGGAATATATATGATTCCTTGCTCCTGTGGATCAGTTTATATTGGCCAAACATGTAGGAAAGTAGCAACAAGGGTTAAAGAACATCGCAGGCACTTACGTCTTTGCCAGCCAGAGAAGTCTGCTGTGGCAGAACATGCCATACATAATGACCATCAAATAATTTTTGATGAAACTTCTGTCATTTGTAAAGAGACACATTTTATTCCCAGAATCATTCATGAGGCGATAGAAATTGCTAAACGCCGGAATATTTTCAACAAAGGTGACGGCTATATACTGAGTAGATCATGGCTACCCACCATAGTTAACTCGTCAACATCTTTCTCCGTGACTCTGGAGGCCCTGGAATGAACTACATTTCTAACAGGGTCTCTCTATCTTGAGTCCGGTTACTATGGAGTGACCGTAGCCATTTTGCTTTGTTGTTGCTCTGAAGACGATCCTGGTTGCAGGATTGAAACGCGTCAGCTGGTATTTATTTATTATTACACGACCTAATATCCCCAAATAATTATCATAATGTCGTTTAGTGGTCGTGAAAGTCTACGTATTAAGAATGACAGTGTTTTCTGCTCGCTACAGCAGGATGTGTGCTTTACGGGTGGGGATTCGGGATGGCAATCGTCCTGCAAGCAAGAGATGCTAGCGACTCGGTTAATTGGGACGAAAGAAAGAGTTTCATATTGTGTGGTCCGCGCACTATTAACATCGTTTCTGTGCGTAAATTCGTTGGAATTGTAAGCCACGTGTTTTTTCTAGCGGCTCTGTGCTTTTCCCCATGTCGAAGTTGTATGTTAATGTATGAGACATACCGATCTGTTTTGTATGTGGTAGTTTGGCGTATTTCAGTGCATTTTTGTTTATTCTTACTTAATAATTTTATTGATATGAATGTATTTCAGGGAGTTGTGTCGCTGACAGTTTCTGGTATTTTCTCTTCATGTTATGGTCAAAAAAACATAACAAACGTTTTCTCAAAGTGTTCAGAGAAACCTATAAAATTAAATTTCCGTTCATTTTACAGTCTAATAAAGGAAACTATTATGCGAATCACCTCGGGAGATAAATTTTATTTCGAGTTATTGATATTTCGAGATATAGAGAATACAGTTTTTGAGCATGTATAGCACATAATTGAATCATATGCATCTACAGGCTTCTACTGAATGCATTATGTTTAACGGTACTGAAAAATATACCAAGAAACTCTGTTTTACGGCATCACTTTAATTACAACACTTATTATAGTAACTTTTTAGAAGACACGACACAGTGCATACAGTAGTGAAACAAGAAACATAGCTCCGTTAACACGTTTGGAAAAAAAAATCCGTTAGTCTCTTCTGTTTGTTGCAGTTAACCTTTCCTCCCTTCATGTTGAAACTTCTTGTCAATACATGCAGCTGAGTTTCGTAAATGGAGCTTATCATCCGCAACTTCAGGGGTTGCTTTCGTACGTGACCGGTAATTAATTCACACCTGAGAAACGGCGAGGCTTTGCCGATTTGCCGATCACTAGAAGTTCCAGTTTTTCAGTTGCCCTCATAATAGTTTCCAGCTTCAATGGAACCTCTTTACTTGTTAACTGTTCCTCACAAACCGTGACTGCCGTATTGCACAGTTAATATTGCACAAAATTCGAGTTACAGAGTATTTTTTGCTGTAAGGGAGGAAATGTTTGCTTTGAGAAATCGAGAAATTCGTATAACTGAATTTCGAGAATAGAAAACCCTACGTCAAGAATAGGACAAACAGCCGGAAAATCAAAGTTAGTTTCGAGATACTGAAAATTCGAGTAATAGAGGTTGGAGATATCGAGGTTCGACTGTATTATTATTTGTATGTGTGTCATAAATGAGAGTGATTAGATACATTTTCCTGTAACAGTTTTTTTAGTTTAAGATTTTAAATGTAACTGTAGATATGTATGCTTTTTATCCTGTCCTTTTTTCACTTAGACTGTGGCGCGATATATGTGATGAAATCTAAGAATTAAAAATATTCCTATTTTTGATTTCTAAAAGTTGGCAGCTATGCCAATATAACCCACGGACCAACAGGTAGCCCAATTCCTGGGGGCTTTAAAATACTGGGACACCCTCTCTCCAGGGGTCGTAAATATGGAGGACCCTTGCCCTGGGTTATGGGTAAAGTCGTCTGTAGCGGGGTACGGGGGAGACTCCTCTGAAAGAAGGATGCTGGCTGTATTACAGCGGAGGACCTGAAGCAAAAACTGGAGTGGCCATCATACTTAGAAAAGAAATCCAAGAATATGTAGAATCTACAAAATGTGTCAGCAATAGGATGATGGTGATGAGACTCCAGTTTGAAACTAGCATGAAAGATCTATTTCAATTGTATGCTCCACAAACACGTTGCATAGATGCAACTCAATGGTAACTGTCAAGAATTATTCAAAGAAATCAACAGTGCAGCAAAGAACATATTCGGGTCAGCAAAAACTAAAAAGAAAGTTTGGTGGAATGAAACTTGTGAAGAAGCACTGACAGAAAGAGGAAAAAACAGAAATGCTATGGAAAGAAAGAACACTGAGCAGTTTAAGCAGCAAAGAAAAGAAATGGCAAGAATAATGAATACTAAACAATCTTTTGAAAAATCACTTGTTGACATACAGGATAACGGTGCAAAAAAGTAACTCACGGAATAACTATCAAACGTTTAAAAATAAGTTCAAGGGCTATCAAGCTCTAGGTATTGGCTTCAGAGATGAAAATGGCAGAATGGATCTAACCAATACCGAGAACTGTGAAATACTAGTAAAACATTTCAATCAACTTCTGAATTGTGAAGAACCGAACCACAAGTTAGAATTTTTGGATATTCAAGAAAACTTAGAAAGTTGAAGAAATTGAAAAAGCAATTACAACCCCAGAAAACAACAAAGCTAGTGAAGAAGTATTATAAAATGGTCTCAACCAAAAATCATGGATCTTCAAATCATATTTGAAGAAATCTGGAAAACAGAAGATCCCGGAAGAATGGAAAGTGTCACTGATGCCTAGGTCATCTATGACAGCTAATATTGAAGCTATTGGGGATCCAATGAGCTTTCGGGCTGAGGACTGAACATATGTACGTACGAAGAGTGTTTTTTAAGTAAGGTCCGTTTTGTTGTAGACACTAGTAGTTCACGCGCATATCGCAACGAGCACATGCATCGTGTACGGGCATGCCTCGGGAACAACTGTGCTCAGTTTCAGCTCTGTAGCTAGCCTGTATGGTTTTGTTCTATGCTTTCAAAATGTTTAAGACTATCAACTCACCTGTCACATGTGAGGTTCGGTCAGTGATACGGTTTTTATCAGTAAGGAACCTGTCTGCTACAGAAATTCGACAGATTTGCGAAGTGTACGGTGATACTGTTATGAGTGAAAGCAAAGTGCGTAAGTGGGTACAACAATTCAAAGATATTTTGGGATAGGCATGATGTTTTGTTGGTTGACTTCATGCAATGAGGAACCACTATCAATGCAGAAGCATACTGCCAAACCCTGAGAAAGCTACGCAGAGCGATTCAATTACAAGATATTACAAGCGATTCAAAACAAAAGATGCGGGGCCTGCTGACAAAGGGAATTGTCCTTCTCCATGACAATACAAGACCTCGCTCTGCAAGTCAGACCCGTGATTTGTTGGACAGTTTTGGCTGGGAAGTTTTAGACCACCCACCCTACAGTCCTGATCTTGCGCCGACGACGTGAAAACGGCAGTGAACTCTTGGTTATCGGAGCAGGCGGCAAGTTTCTATGAAGAGGGTATTTTAAAATTGGTTACAAGGTATGATAAGTGTTTGAACAAACTTGGCAACTATGTTGAAAAATAGAGTGAGGTATGTACTTTCTGAAAATAATTTACTTTTTTGAAATAACCTTTCGTTGTGTACTTATTTTTAAACGACCTTACTTAAAAAACACGCCTCGTACATACATCCACATACAAGAAAGGTAACCAGTAGATGTCAACAACTACAGATTATATCCCTCTTGCCAGTGGCTTATAAGATACTTTTAACAATATTACTGAACAGGGTAGAAGCAACTCTCGACAGACATTTGGTTGAATATCAAAGTGGATTTAGAAAAGGCAGATCTTGCTTAGAACTGATATTCAACCTGAAGTCCATAATCCATCATAGATTAATGAACTCCAAAGACATAATAGTAATATTTATGTATTTTAAAAAGGCTTTTGACTCTTTGGACAGGGAAACAAAAATAATCAGAGAGTTCAGAGTTAAAACCAGATTGGCAAACCTAATCCGTGAAACCCTCATAGACACCTTATCAAAAGTAAAACTTATGGGTGAAATATCTAAACCATTCATAATAAATAAAGGTGTAAGACAAGGCAATGGTTTATCTCCACTCCTATTAAACTGTGTCCTGAAGAAAATAGTAAGAATTTGGGATGAAAACTCAAAGAACACCAGCTATCACTAATAACACTAGATAGAAAGAACAGAGGTGTTGATATGAACTGTCTAGCATTTGCAGATGATTTTGCCGTACTTTCAGAAAACCTAGAAAGTGCACCAATAGAAGAAGAAATAGCCAACACAACAGGTTCAAGAATTTCTGTAGAAAAAAACAAATTTATGACAAATATAAAAAATGCTCCAGAATTTCTAATAACAGAAATTGGTTGAATATGGAAGGCAAATAATTTGACATTGGGAGAAGCAGTTGAAGAAAATGGTTTGAAAAAAGTCCGCTGTAGAATAAAACGATACAAGAGATGTAAAGAGCATATCCCTTTCAGACCTGAAAGAAAACTGGAGGTGTGAATTTTTGTTTGTACATCAGAACCCGACTAAAATGCTCTCAAATACATATATTTTAGTTTATTTAAAAAGTAAAAATTAACATCTGAAACAAAGCACCCACGTAATTATGCGTGTCAGGACTTAATTCACTACTTACCAAAAAAAATCAACTCAGTACATGTGAATATACTTATTTACATGATCAAATGTTATATTTACAGTGTGGAATATAAAAATCCACAGCCTGTTTCCAGTCATTCGACCTGGTCAGGAATGGAATGAATGAAGCCCCCATCTAGCGGCGAGGATAGTTGTGCCGGCTGCCGAAGTCTGTCGCACTCCTCTGGGGCAACGATTAATGAATGACGGATGAAATGATACTGGAGAGTGTTGCTGGAATGAAATATGACAGGGAAAACCTGAGTACCCGGAGAAAAACCTGTCCCGCCTCCGCTTTGTCCACCACAAATCTCGCATGGAGTGACCGGGATTTGAACCACGGGACCCAGCAGTGAGAGTCCGGTGCACTGTCGCCTGAGCCACGGAGGTTTTGAAGTGTGAACAAAGTTTTTAATTGTTTTAAATTATTCCAAACACAAGTATACATTTTCTACGCTGAGGACGAGTTTTGCGTTTACAAGTCCTTCTGGCGGCAGCATCTTGCCGTCAGACCTGAAAGAAAGCTGGGGGTGTGAATTTTTGATTGTACGTCAAAAAATTACAAAAAATGCTCTTAAATACAGGTTTATTTTACAAAATAAGAAACCATCATCATCATCATCAATGTCCCACTCCAGTCGCCCGGGTGTGGTTAACAAGCCTCCTCCACTCCTTTCTGTCCTTCCACTTTTCACGCTCCATTACTTCCGCCACATCCAATCCAGCTGCTTTAAAGTCCTTCCAAATCTGATCCATCCACGTTCTTCTCGGTCTTCCAACTGGTCTCTTTCCCTTAACTTCTCTTTCCAATTCCCTTCTTGCTACCCGTTCCTTTTCCATTCTGTTTACATGTCCGAACCAGCTCAGTCTTGCTTTCTGTGCCTTCTGTCTCTTTCCCGTAACTTCTTTTCAATTCCCTTCTTGTTACCCGTTCCTTCCCCATTCTTTTTACATGTCCAAACCATTTCAGTCTTGCTTTCTTTGTTTTCCGTACTAACAGTTCTATATTTAGCTCTTCACTGATTCTAATATTTTGAATTCTATTTCCTCTTGTCTTTTTAAAAGTGGTCCTGAGAGTCGGGATACCAGTTGCTATGGAATGAGAGTGGGCATCTCGGACATATTCTGAGTCGTGGCCCTCCTTGTGCTCAGGCGGCTAGGACTATATAATTCACCGGTGGTCCATAACCCATTAGAGGAGAGATCCTCACTTGGACTATGTGCAAGTAGGGCAGCATCCTGCTTCATGAATTAACCGAGCTCAGAACACTTTAAGCAAGCCTCGGACCTATGGGAGTAATGGAGTCCCACTCCCATTTGACAGGCGAGGGACTCCTTGGAAACAACTTGGCGAACGAAATGGAATTCGATGGGGAGCTATCAATATTAATGGGGCTTCTGGAAGAAAGAAAGTAGAACTGGCTGAGTCAGCAAAGAGGATGCATCTGAATGTGCTAGGAGTAAGTGATATTCGGGTAAGGGGAGATAAGGAGGAAGAGATAGGAGATTATAAAGTGTACGTGACGGGTGTTAGAAAGGGAAGGGCAGAGTTTGGGGTAGGGCTCTTTATCAGGAATACCATTGCAAACAACATAGTTTCGGTTAGGCACGTAAATGAGCGAATGATGTGGGTCGATTTGTC
The DNA here is from genome assembly GCF_040414725.1 of Anabrus simplex. Taxonomy (NCBI): domain Eukaryota; kingdom Metazoa; phylum Arthropoda; class Insecta; order Orthoptera; family Tettigoniidae; genus Anabrus; species Anabrus simplex. Next base: position 19,780,846 of record NC_090272.1, on the reverse strand, counting down.
AGTGGGAGGAATTAGGACAAGAATTGTGTCCGTGTATTCACCATGTGAGGGTGCAGATGAGGATGAAGTTCACAAGTTTTATGAAGCATTGAGTGACATCGTGGTCAGGGTCAACAGCAAGGATAGAATAGTGCTAATGGGCGATTTCAATGCGAGAGTTGGGAATAGAACTGAAGGATACGAAAGGGTGATTGGTAAATGTGGGGAAGATATGGAAGCTAATGGGAATGGGAAGCGTTTGCTGGACTTCTGTGCTAGTATGGGTTTAGCTGTTACGAATACATTCTTCAAGCATAAGGCTATTCACCGCTACACATGGGAGGCTAGGGGTACCAGATCCATAATGGACTATATCTTAAACTTTGAATTCAGGAAATCTTTTAGAAATGTACGAGTTTTTCGGGGATTTTTTGATGATCTGATCTGTAGTGAACTAAGTATCTCTAGGCCTAGGGTAGAGAAAGTGAAATCTGTCTGCAAACGAATAAGGGTAGAAAATCTCCAGGACGAGGAAATTAGACAGAAGTACATGGATATGATTAGTGAGAAGTTTCAAACAGTAGACAGTAAGCAGGTTCAGGATATAGAAAGTGAATGGGTGGCATACAGGGATGCTGTAGTAGGAACAGTAAGGGAATGCCTAGGAACAACTGTGTGTAAAGATGGGGAAAGGCGAACATCTTGGTGGAATGATGAAGTGAGAGCAGCCTGTAAACGTAAATAGAAGGCTTATCAGAAATGGCTCTAAACAAGGGCCGAGGCAGACAGGGATTGGTACGTAGATGAAAGAAACAGAGCGAAACAAATAGTTGTTGAATCCAAAAAGAAGTCATGGGAAGGTTTTGGTAATAACCTGGAAAGGCTAGGTCAAGCAGCAGGGAAACCTTTCTGGACAGTAATAAAGAATCTTAGGAAGGGAGGGAAAAAGGAAATGAACAGTGTTTTGAGTAATTCAGGTGAACTCATAATAGATCCCAGGGAATCACTGGAGAGGTGGAGGGAATATTTTGAACATCTTCTCAATGTAAAAGGAAATCATCATGGTGGTGTTGCAAACACCCAAGCTCATGGGGAGGAGGAAAATGATGTTGGTGAAATTATGTTTGAGGAAGTGGAAAGGATAGTAAATAAACTCCATTGTCATAAGGCAGCAGGAATAGATGAAATTAGACCTGAAATGGTGAAGTATAGTGGGAAGGCAGGGATGAAATGGCTTCATAGAGTAGTAAAATTAGCGTGGAGTGTTGGTAAGGTATCTTCAGATTGGACAAAAGCAGTATTTGCACCTATATATAAACAAAAGAACAGGAAGGATTGCAATAACTATCGAGGTATCTCATTGATTAGTATACCAGGCAAAGTATTCACTGGCATCTTGGAAGGGAGGGTGCGATCAGTCGTTGAGAGGAAGTCGGATGAAAACCAGTGTGGCTTCAGACCACAGAGAGGCTGTCAGGATCAGATTTTCAGTATGCGCCAGGTAATTAAAAAATTCTACGAGAGGAATAGGCAGTTGTGTTTATGTTTCGTAGATCTAGTGAAAGCATATGACAGGGTACCGAGTGAAAAGATGTTCGCTATACTGGGGGACTATGGAATTAAAGGTTGATTATTAAAATCAATCAAAGGCATTTATCTTTACAATGGCGAAAAATGAAAGTATCCTCCAAATCAATACATCATATATTCCGTCATTAGACGGAGTAAACAAGATCAGACATGTTTCGGCTCGTTTGAGCCATCTTCAGTGGGGGAAAAAAAAAAATAGGGGGGTTGGAATAATTTACATAATATGAGTTGAAAAAATGCTAAAAAACATAATGAAAGCGCAAATGAAAAAACAAACAAAAGAGAGCCTATACGGAAACAAAATTAGCACAAATATACAATATATACATCAATATGCAGAGCAAAAACAACTTATTGTGACAAAATTCAGTGAAACAGGTGTTAATTTGAAATAATAATAATAGATACTAAAAACTGCGTTAACCTAAGAAACAAGGGAATGAGAAAACAAATGATGTAGATGGAAATGAATGATAGTAGCACATGGTGAGGTTGTGGACCTCATAGTTTACAAACTATTGGTTTATAAAAATCACAAAACAGTTTGAAATCGCTGTCAAAATCATCTTAGTGGAAATCCATCACATCAAACTGGTCAGGAGGAGAGCGGGAGCAAACATTTTGAGAGAAACCAAGCCTGAATTAACCTGCAGGCGAAAAGCCTGTGATAAGGAGAAAAAAACACCATGAAATTTAAGGCTTTAGAAATAGCAGCATTCTCAATATCTTCTCAATCTAGCGGTCCCTTTTTTCATTATTGTTTCATAATGTTGGCTGGTGTTTTGCCTTATTATAGAGGGGTCGGAAGAGCCGCATATAAAAATATGAGAAGCTGTGTTAGGTGGAAGACAGATGCATAGTAAATTGTAGTAATCTAGTGGAAACCGTCAATGAAGTTCTAATCTGTAATGGAAAAAAATGAGGTTGTATGAGAAACATGGGTTGATAAGTAAAAAGTGTGGAATGGTTGTGAAGAATGCTTAAACTTACGGTGTGCAGTAGGTGGTGTCCTCTCTAGTGGCCTGGCTTTCTCAAAGTAACGGTCTCGTTCGCGTGATCGAGTCTATTGTTGGTTCGGCTGTGTTTGCTAGGATGGAAGGAGCGGAGGGGGAAGGGGAGGTGCAGGGCTGGTTTGAGGAAGGGAGGGGTGTTGAGTTGGAGAGATGGAGGTGGGTTTGTTTGGCAAATATAAGGAATGAATGTTTCAAGAGGATGTTAGTTTACTCACTGACTTCTAAAGCTCGAATGGCGTGGCCTTCTCAAAGTGACGGTCTCGGTCGCGTGATCGAGTCTATTGTTGGTTGGCTGTATTTGCTAGGTTGGAAGGAGCGGAGGGGGAGGGGGTTGGTGTGGGGAGGGGGGGGGGGGAGTGGTGGTGAGTCGGGGAGATGGAGGTGGGGTTTGTTTGTGTTATGGAAATTCTGACAAATGTATGGGATGAATGTTTCAAGTAGAATGTTCTTTTTCTCGCTGACTTCATTTAAATTGTGAGTGGGGTTCATAAACTGATCTAAATCGATGTGGATGCTCTCGAGAATGTTGAGCAAGGTGCCTTTTTGCTCATAATGCAAGATCTTCAGGTCTTTATCTATCGAAGTGTATTTGTGGCTGGATGCTTTATGGTGTTCGCTCATAGCTGAAAAACGATTATATTTGAGAGCGTTGCGATGTTCGGCGTATCTTATGACAAAATTGTGGCCTGTTTGACCTATGTAGCTGGAATTACAGGATTGGCACTTTAATTTGTAAACTCCGGAGTTCAAATATTTGTTGTTGATGTTGCTATTGTTCTTGTTGACAGTGTGTGGATTGAAAATGAGTTTGGAGTTGGTGTGGGACCGTCACTTTGAGAAGGCCACGCCATTCGAGCTTTAGAAGTCAGTGAGTAAACTAACATCCTCTTGAAACATTCATTCCTTATATTTGCCAAACAAACCCACCTCCATCTCTCCAACTCAACACCCCTCCCTTCCTCAAACCAGCCCTGCACCTCCCCTTCCCCCTCCGCTCCTTCCATCCTAGCAAACACAGCCGAACCAACAATAGACTCGATCACGCGAACGAGACCGTTACTTTGAGAAAGCCAGGCCACTAGAGAGGACACCACCTACTGCACACCGTAAGTTTAAGCATTCTTCACAACCATTCCACACTTTTTACTTATCAACCCATGTTTCTCATACAACCTCATTTTTTTCCATTACAGATTAGAACTTCATTGACGGTTTCCACTAGATTACTACAATTTACTATGCATCTGTCTTCCACCTAACACAACTTCTCATATTTTTATATGCGGCTCTTCCGACCCCTCTATAATAAGGCAAAACACCAGCCAACATTATGAAACAATAATGAAGAAAGGGACCGCTAGATTGAGAAGATATTGAGAATGCTGCTATTTCTAAAGCCTTAAATTTCATGGTGTTTTTTCCTCCTTATCACAGGCTTTTCGCCTGCAGGTTAATTCAGGCTTGGTTTCTCTCAAAATGTTTGCTCCCGCTCTCCTCCTGACCAGTTTGATGTGATGGATTTCCACTAAGATGATTTTGACAGCGATTTCAAACTGTTTTGTGATTTTTATAAACCAATAGTTTGTAAACTATGAGGTCCACAACCTCACCATGTGCTACTATCATTCATTTCCATCTACATCATTTGTTTTCTCATTCCCTTGTTTCTTAGGTTAACGCAGTTTTTAGTATCTATTATTATTATTTCAAATTAACACCTGTTTCACTGAATTTTGTCACAATAAGTTGTTTTTGCTCTGCATATTGATGTATATATTGTATATTTGTGCTAATTTTGTTTCCGTATAGGCTCTCTTTTGTTTGTTTTTTCATTTGCGCTTTCATTATGTTTTTTAGCATTTTTTCAACTCATATTATGTAAATTATTCCAACCCCCCTAATTTTTTTTTTTTTTTTTCACTGAAGATGGCTCAAACGAGCCGAAACATGTCTGATCTTGTTTACTCCGTCTAATGACGGAATATATGATGTATTGATTTGGAGGATACTTTCATTTTTCGCCATTGTAAAGTGAAAACCGTCAATATGGAATGATTCTAATATCTTGTAACAAAGGCATTTATGTTGACAATTGGGCTTCAGTGAGAATTGATGGTAGAAAGAGTTCTTGGTTCAGGGTACTTACAGGAGTTAGACAAGGCTGTAATCTTTCACCTTTGCTGTTCGTAGTTTACATGAATCATCTGCTGAAAGGTAAAAATGGCAGGGAGGGATTCAGTTAGGTGGAAATGTAGTAAGCAGTTTGGCCTATGCTGACGACTTGGTCTTAATGGCAGATTGTGCCGAAAGCCTGCAGTCTAATATCTTGGAACTTGAAAATAGGTGCAATGAGTATGGTATGAAAATTAGCCTCTCGAAGACTAAATTGATGTCAGTAGGTAAGAAATTCAACAGAATTGAATGTCAGATTGGTGATACAAAGCTAGAACAGGTTGATAATTTCAAGTATTTAGGTTGTGTGTTTTCCCAGGATGGTAATATAGTACGTGAGATTGAATCAAGGTGTAGTAAAGCTAATGCAGTGAGCTCGCAGTTGCGATCAGCAGTATTCTGTAAGAAGGAAGTCAGCTCCCAGACGAAACTATCTTTACATCGATCTGTTTTCCGACCAACTTTGCTTTACGGGAGCGAAAGCTGGGTGGACTCAGGATATCTTATTCATAAGTTAGAAGTAAAAGACAGGAAAGTAGCAAGAATGATTGCTGGTACAAACAGGTGGGAACAATGTAAGGAGTGAACTCGGAATGAGGAGATAAAGGCTAATTTAGGAATGAACTCGATGCATGAAGCTGTACGCATAAACCGGCTTCGGTGTTGAGGTCGTGTGAGGCGAATAGAGGAGGATAGGTTACCTAGGAGAATAATGGACTCTGTTATGGAGGGTAAGAGAAGTAGAGGGAGACCAAGACGACGATGTTTAGACTCTGTTTCTAACGATTTAAAGATAAGAGGTATAGAACTAAATGAGGCCACAACACTAGTTGCAAATCGAGGATTGTGGCGACGTTTAGTAAATTCTCAGAGGCTTACAGACTGAACGCTGAAAGGCGTAACAGTCTATAATGATAATGTATGTATGTATGTATGTATGTATGTTCTTAAAAATTTCATTTCACTGCTTGTATCTTACTATCTTGTCTCTTATTAGTTACCAGCGTTTCTAGTACTATGTTACAATTGGTATGAAGTACTGTTTATATAATGTTAATTTTGTTCTCTTGGATACTTTGTCATCCCATAAAAGCTCTCTGACTTGATAAAATATTGTACCTTTACTTGGTAAAGTATGAAGGCCCTGATATGTTCCCTCTCATGTAATATCACGTCATCATTGAATTATAGTCAGAGTAATTAAAGTTAAACCTAAAAATAAGAGGGAATTGTCGTATTGGTGGAATCATTTAATTATTCCTATAGTAGTAGTTATAGCTCCTTAGTCTGTTATTAATTTCAGGGTTGATTTCACTACTTCCATTAATAATGCTAACCAGATATGTATACTGTTCTACATTCTCTAACCATTCTCCATCTATGTTCACTTGGCTTCTCTTTTTTTCTCTTTTCCTCAGTGGATGACTACAGTTTTCTTTTTACTAATTACCACTCCAAACTCCTTCAGATTTTCATTCCAAATGTCCAGTCTACTTTATACTTTCTTTTCTCCCTTTCCTCAAATCACCACATCATCTGCAAATACCAAAGCATTCGCTTCATCACTACGGATATTCTGTTTTACACGTTTTATATCATCCATCAATATAATAAACAATAATGACGACGGTGCACTTCCTTTCTTTGTATAAAATGTTTCATAGTCACCACTCCCCACTTGTACACTGCTTTGACTCTCATGATACAACATTTTAATCTTGTTAGTTAATGATTTTGGTATGTTCCTTTTCAGTAGGCATTCCCATATATGTTTTCTCTTAACTGTATCATAAACTTTTTCCAAATCCAAAAATACAAATATTTTCCTTTCGAGATGTTTTTCCATTATCGTTCGCACTGTAAATATCAAGTCTGTTGTTGATGTTCTTGTTGTGTTTCTATTATTTCCCTGAGTCTTTTGTCTATGACTTTCTCCATTATTTTTAGCATTGTGATAATAGGGTTACACCTCTGGAATTTTCACATTTCTTCATATTTTCTTTTTTGAACAGTGGTACAATGCTTCCTTGTTGGTAATCTTCAGGTATTCTTTCATCCTTCCATATAGTATTGAGGGTTCTGTAGAGCCACTAGTCCCATGCTTCCTACTGCCTTAATAATATCAGCGTTGAATTTCTTGCTTTATCTTTCGTTATTGCTTTCACTGCCCTTTCAAGTTTCAACCATGTTATTGGGTTCTCTTATTTTTCTCCATCTATTAATTCCATTTTCTTATCTCCTTCTTCCTCCGAGCAGTCATCCTCATTATAAAGTTTTTCAAAATACTTTGCCATCACCTTCTGAAGACCCTTTTCGTCATGTACTTTGGGTCCATCTTCTCTCTCTAATGCCTTGATTTTTTTCTTGATTTATGCTTTTTGATTTTATTACACTGTATAATAGTTTCTGATTTCCTTGACTTTCTTGCTCAATTTTTTTGGTAAACTCTCCCCAACATTTCTCCTTTTCTTCCTCGATACTCCTCTTTACTTATAGTTTCAATCTTTTGTATTCCGCATGTTACTTTTCTATCTTATTCTCATTCCTGTGATACGTTTTTTGCTTTTCCTTATCCATTTTTTCTTCACCTTGTTCCTTTCTTTTATTTCTTTTTTTAATTTTGTCTGTCCACCACCCTTAACCTGTGCTTTTGTTTTCCTGCATTCCTCAATTGCTGCTTCCACAAATGTCTGTCTTAAATTGTCCCATTCTTCTTCTCCACTTCGTATTTCCATGTTAGGCAACTTCCTTTTTTATACAATCTTGGAATGCCATTCTTTTATCCTCCTCCTCCAATTCCCAAATCCTGATCTTTGGTTTCTTCTTCAATAAAATTTTAGGGATTTTTACTTGTTCTAATTCCATAATTAATAATCTATGATCACCTTCCATACTTTCACTGGGATTGAGCTAAAGTAGCCTAGGTCATCTTTGTTCTGTTGGAAGGGATCTAACCTACAGATCTGGCACTACTGCCATCACAATGTAGAGTGCGTTCAAGTCGCCCGTTGTATCTTGATAATCATGACATATCTTCCCCATTCTCAGTCTGTTCTTATAAAATCGATGAGCATTCCATACTGTTCATCCCAACTATATTGGCTGATCTTATGGCTATTCCTCTTCATAAACCATGTGTTCTTTATTATCAGGTTATTTCTGATACAAAAGTCCACCAGTTTCTCTCCATCTTCATTGCTATCGCCATACTCATGTGGGCCCAGAACATTCTCTTATCCCATTCTATCAGTTCCCAGATGAGCATTCAGATCTCCCATTCTCATGATCCCATCTCCAACAATATGTGTTTCCAGTTCATTTAGGAACTCTTCTTTTTCTTCCATGCTACACCTGTCTGGGGAGCATACACTTGTACTATCTTCAGTAGTTCCTTGTTTACATATATTTATGTGCATTATTATAATTCTTTAATTTACATACTCAACACCTATTGGTTCAACATTCTGATTTACTATAAATCCCACTCACATTTCTTTTCTCTTTACTGTTACCCATCCAGTACAAGGTGTACACCTTTCTTAGTTTCTTCATTCCTTTCCCTTTCCATTTTACTTCCCTTAATCCCAGGATGTCGAGTTTTCATCTCTCCATTAGGTCAAACAATTAATTTTCCTTCCCATTCATTGTTAAAATATTTATTGTTCCAAATCGTGTTTTTGCACAAACATCAGCATTACCATCGTACTGTGCAACTGTAGTCATTTCCATTTTTAAACTTCCATCCGAGGCTTGTATTATAGTTGAAAGCAAGTACAAATTTACTAATCTGCTGATCTGCTAAGCCTAACGCATCTGAGGATTTTCTTTCGGGGTTTACTCCCTTAGCCTTTGAAGATCCCTCTTCTCCACAAGGCAGTGGTTTCCTCTTCTAATTTTCCCCAGAGAGGATGGGTTGCCTCATCCACCACCTTCATCATTCCGAAGGTCTCCTTCTCTGCCTAAGATGCTGTTAAGGTAACCCTGGGCATGGGTTCCATGTTATACCCTGTGAGGCTGGGTCCGTGCCTGAACTTAGCCCTCCTTTACATCAGTCTACTGATGTGGAGGATACCCACCCCCGCAACGTGGATGTGCCAGAGAAGAATTACCTTCCTTGAGCCCGGTTGATGGTTGTGTATGATGCCACAACGAAGAACTGATAAACAGCACCCACACAATTGTGCATGTCTGAACGTATTCACTACTTACAAAAAAAAAAAAAAAAAAAAAAAAAATTCAGCTCAGTACATGTGAATATACACTTTACTGTAGAGTTCTGCTTTCACAGTCCTTTTGGTGGCAGAACCCAGCACTCCCGCATGCATTGACTGTAGGGAAACCTAGCTCGCACAGTTCTGCATATTAACATTCAAAACCTGATGGTATTATGTATAATGTTGTAAGTTCACAATTTACGTTCGCTAAACAATTGACACACTTCAGTGATTACAATCTGATATTCAGTAAAGCTTCCAGATTAATATGAATGCAATAAATAAATAATACTTCAGACATTACTGCTTCCCGCCATCTTGTCGAACTGTATTTTAAAACTCTTCTTCCTGCCCCCTGGTGGTCAAGTCCTAATAAAAACAACTGAAGTACATGCTATGTTTCCCGCACAAGCACTGCGGTCCCTTCTAGCGCCAAGAAAACGTCGAATAAGCTCGGACATGAATAGAATACGAACCCAATTAATTGTGAGTACATGGTCTGAAAGGGATATGCTTATAACTAGGAATCTACAATGAAAAGTGTTTATCTAAAAACCTCAAAATACAACACAACAACACAATAGTCAAACTAGAATGCCTATAAACGAGTGAATGTCTAGTACTGAATTACAGGCTGAATAAGTTAAAGTACTGGGAAGTAAAATTGTACGGAAAACACTCAGTCCACTAAGAACTACGACAGAACTCTGGAATGGAAATTCTAAGTTCCCAAGGAGGGAATTAGATATATTTTCTTCAATACAGCATATCAAGATTTTGGAGATTTATCTCCCGTATGCAGTTATCAGACTGTGCCTCTTATATAGGGCTTCTGATAGTTCACCTGCATACACCCCAGCATCAGTGGGTAGGGTCTGACACATCCCACTCTGATGAGTCTAGTGTCAGACCTAAGACGAAACGCTGGTTAATAGAGAAAACACCTGAAAAGCCTTACATCTGAACTCTGGAAATCAAGAAGTGATGATGAAATATACCGGAACATAGAAAACATAACAAGCAATGCAGAAGAGGCAATTCATATTCTTTTGAACATGTATACAGATGGATGACAACAGGATAACCAAAGAGATCTTCAGATATCTTTGGAACAAGAAGTCAACTACAACCTATATTCATGAAGTCAAGAAAGATTTGGAAAGAAACAATATATAATTCCTGTGGGTGGGGGGACGCAAACGAAGAATAGACCCACGGTATTCCCTGCCTGTCATAAGAGGCGACTAAAAGAGGTGACCAAGGGATGATTGTATTAGAACCATGAAACTACTAATGATTAGTACCATCACGCGGTGAACACCATGGGTCGCCTTTACTTGCAAGTAGTACCACTATGTTAGGTACACAATAGGTTTGTGATTAGTAGCATCTGAGAGCGGTGGGTTTCCAGTAGCCATGATTAGTACCATTGATAGAAACGCCACGGGTCTGAGTGTTGCCTGTAATTTGTACCACTATATGAGCGACACCATGGGTCTGCGTTGCCTGTGATTAGTACCCAGTATATGAGGAACACCATGGGAATGTCCGACTCGTTGGCTGAATGGTCAGCGTACTGGCCTTCGGTTCAGAGGGTCCCGGGTTCGATTCCCGGCTGGGTCAGGGAATTTAACCTTCATTGGTTAATTCCAGTGGCTCGGGGGCTGGGTCTTTGTGCTGTCTGCAACACCCCTGCAACTCACACACCACACATAACACTATCCTCCACCACAATAACACGCAGTTACCTACACATGGCAGATGCCTCCCACGCTCATCGGAAATTATTATTATTACCATGGGAATACGGCGCCCATGTTTAGTACACCTAGGTGAGGAATGCCATGGGTTTGCTTTGCCTCTGGGTGGCACCATTATGTGAGAAAAACCTGTGCGACGTACAATACTTGTGAGTAGTATCATAATGAGTGGAACACCGTGAGTCTACGCTACTTTTGATTAGTACTGCAAAATTACAAATACCATGGTTCTACTTTACTAGCGATAAGTACCATTATGAGGAACTGTTCACCTGAATTTTGGACCTCTTTAGACAACAAGCATCCTCGATTCAGGATTGTGCTTTAGAAGCAGTCCCTTGGTCAGTAATACTATTGTTTGATAGTTTCTGGGTCGGATCCACTGATTGTTTTAAATTCATATCCATCCATTCATTCTTCATCACGCTTTTTTATTCTGGTCAGTGGATGATTTTTAACTTTTAAATTGTCATTTCATTTCGTACCATTAGGAGCAGATGACCTAGATGTTAGGCCCCTTTTAAACAACAAGCATCATTATCATGAGAAACAATATAAGAGAAGAAGCAGCAACAGAAAGAGAGATTTTTAGAAAAAAAGTGCTAAAAATGGATGGATTCCAAGGTTGGGAGGGAAAGAAAAAAGGCTCAAAACGGTCCAAGGAGAGGAAAGAGACATAGTGAGCAGATGGAGTATTGGAGGAAAAATAAAGGATAAAGAATTGAATTTGCCATGTGGTCCCTAGAAGACCCTAATGGAGAAAGAATAATAATCTATTTGGTGAAAATTTTCAGAACCGAGATTAACGATCAGGTTTACCTACCAAGAACCCCTAAAACAAGTATGGTACCATAGTAGAAAAAACTAATTACAAATAAGAAGAGAATGGGAAATAAAATTAAGAATAGTGCAGCAGAATAATAATAATAATAATAATAATAATAATAATAATAATAATAATAAAAACAGGAGTCAGGCAAGGGGACTGCCTATCACCAATTCTCTTTAACATTGTTCTAGAAACAATCATTAGAACATGGGAAAGAGCCTTGGAAGTGAAAGGAATAAAGGGAATACATTTAGGGAGGAAAGGACAGAACTTAGAAATTAAGTGTTTGGCTTTCGCGGATGATGTTGCACTCTTGCCTCACAACCGAGAAAATGCCCAAATGATGCTGAATACTCTACACGAGATCGCTGAGAAAACGGGTCTCGAAGTGTCATATGAGAAGACGGAATACATGGAATATGGACATCAAGGGGAGAGACACTTAGAAGTGAAGCATGGGACTGTGAAAAGAACTGAGAAATTTAAATATCTAGGGGAATGGATAGAACCTAGTGGATTGGATAAAGAGGCGATTAGGGCAAGAATTAGAAAACTAGAATTGGCTTACAGGTTAACCCAGAACAGATACAACAAAAGAGCAATATCTTACAAGGCGAAACTTAAGACACTACAGCTCAGTGGTAAAGCCAGAGGGTCTCTACGCTTCAGAGAGCCTGACAATGAATAAAAAGGGTGAGCTTCAAGATCTCGAAAAAAAGGAGAGGAGAATCTTAAGGAAAATTATAGGACCACAGAAAAATGCTGATGGGGAGTGGAGGAATAGGAAAAATGATGACTTCTATAAATACACCGAAAAAATCACTGTCACCATGCGAAAGCGAAGGCTAAAATTCTATGGGCATCTAGAAAGAATGGATGAGAAACGGCTAACTAAGAAAATATTCAAGTACATCACTGGACTAAAAGCTTCGACGAAGTGGGTGGAAGAGGTAAAGAGATGCAATAGAAAGTGGACTTACAGTGGATATGGTTCACAACAGAGAAAAGAATTTAGCAGTCGAGTGGACAGCATCAAAACATTCCAGGAGAAACCACCAAAATGTAGACCCAAACTGGTCATATCTGAGAAAGAAAGGAAGATTAGAAGTGAAAGAATGAAGAGGTTCTGGGAGGAGGAGGAGGAGGAGAAGAAGAAGAAGAAGCCTTAAGTTCAATGCGGTCCATAGGCGGCCAAATTCGGAAACAAGAAATAATAATAATAATAATAATAATAATAATAATAATAATCGTATGGCCTCAGCTACTGTGTGCAGACATTTCAATTTGACGCCATGTGGCTGTCCGCTTGTCAGTTTCGACGTTCTGTTTTACTCTAGGCCCACTAGATGGCAGACTGAGTAAACCGAAACTCTCTTGGGTGTCTGTGGCTGAGATTTAATGAATTTTGTCGGGTAAACACCAAATGTGTCACCAGAGATCTTTTACATGCCGACATCGTACGACATGGAGTGTCGAATGGACTTTTTTCCGCCCTTCAAAAATCCGACTACCTCTGCCGGGTTTGAACCCGCTATCTTGGGATCCGGAGGCCGACACACTACCACTAATCCACAGAGGGAGCCGATGACCTCGATGTTAGGCCCCTTTAAACAACAAGCGATCCACAGAGGCAGCTAGTGCTGCAGAAATTAAGATAAGGAAAATATAAGAAGGGCAGAATAAACTATGTAAATCAGGTATTCTTTGTATCAGGCAGAATAATTTACAAGGGTCACTTCATGATATACAAGTTACAGTGAAATGAAGTAGTAAATGCTCATCAGAATTATCAGGGAGAAAGGTTCTATATAGTTTTAAATCAGATATGAAGGAGGATGGCAGTCATCTGTAAATCATAACAAAAAATAAAATGAAACATGCCTAAAAATCCAAAGATTCACCTGCACACAAAATCAGGGATATTTAATTTTACTCATTGATCAACTTTGGACTGACTGACACCAGGTCTCATACACAAGAGTTAAGAGCATTATGGATGGGTGTGTTACTGCAAGGTAAGGTAAGGGTGTATTCTGCCCAAAAGCAGGTCCAAACCTCCGCGGAGATGTGCCTGAGCTGGAGTTTACGTATGGTAGGGTGGCAGATACAGGGAATTTAGAATGATGAAAATTATCTTGCCCAAGTAGATTTTAAAACTGGTGCTAAATAATAAAAACTATTAGTAGGACAAATGTCCTATCCAGGGTTTATATAGACCCTTCATTCACAGGCCATCTTTTAGAATGTGGATGTGGAGATCCAGGGCACTGTAGTTCCATCTTGCCTGTTTGGATCTCTGATAGTAACTCAAAAAATAGAATCATGCGACACCGAGACACGATAATCCCAAGGGTAGCTAAGAGATAGCAAACGAGTGCATTTACAGAGAACTCAATTGAATAAAGTTTAAAGCACCTGTAGAGCGGAAATGTTAAGAATAGCAGAAGTGACCAGAATGAATGCTAAATAGGAAAATAAATAGGGTGACACAAATTTCAAATAGTGCATAAGGCAACCAAATAATGAATATGATGGAAAGATAACACTAGGCATAGTGTGGTTATACTGTTTGCATGTAGGAGCTATACCAACTTAATGAAAAGTTGCTGTGGTAGCCCCTGTGTATGAAGGAAAAGGTGATACATATAAAGCTGAAAATTACAGGCCAGTCAGTTTGACACGTGTTGGATGTAAGTTTTGGGAAAGCATTATTTCTGGTTATATTAGACATGTTTGTGAAATTGACTGGTTGGATAGAAAGGAGTTTGGTCTTAGGAAAGGTTATTCCACTGAAGTCCAATTTGTAGGCTTCCAGAAAGATATCTACTGTATCTTAGATTCAGGAAGTCAGATGGACTGAATCATGGTTAACCTATATAAGGTATGTGATAGGGCACATCATGAGGACATTGCTTTGCAGTAATTTGTTGTAGAATTTTATACATACATAATCATTATAAACTGTTATGCCTTTCAGCGTTCAGAATTTTATGTTTTAAAAAAAATTAAAATTTATTTACTTGTTTAAGCCCATCCGGATTAAGCGATATCCAGACATGGACATCCTCGTATTAGCAAACAAGGGCCCTTTACTCAACATAATGGAAAATTACTACATACACCTAGACCAATACTTTCATGCCAGTCACAATCTCAATGAAATCTCAGAGAAACCCAACATACTCTTCGATCTATTTATCACTTTCCTCAGAAACAATAATGCAGCCAACCTAAACTCAATCCTAAATTTAATCAAAGGTACTTTTCCAAGACAATTACACTTTCTCCCGCACCCTTCAGCCCCACCTTAAGCCCTCTTCCTAAGCCATATATAATTTTATATATGTCATTTCAATACAAGAACTTACTGATTTCCATGATTATAATTTTTACAACACCCCATTTATACTTTATTCTTTGTTAAAAACCTCTTAGTATGTATATTCCTTGTATTATTAACTATTACCATAATAACATCTCATTTCACTTGTTATTCTTTAAAATAACATTTTCTTAGGATTTCGCCAAAAGTGATCTTTGCTCCAATACGGCTGATGATGACCCCTAGATGGGTCAAAACTAGTACCGTGTAATTTATAATTTTGTGAATATATTTTAGTATTGAAAAGGTGGAAACGTTTACGTTGTTATTATTATTACTTATACAGGGTGAAGCGTAATTCGCGCACTCGGGCGTCGCAGCGCGACTCCTCACATGCCAGCAATAAAAAAATGTCTCTTACAAAATTTCGTCTTGCGAGTATATCCGGCAGAAAAACGACGTTGAAGAGTAGCAATCTGGCAACACTGTAACCACATGTAGGGTAACTACCTCTGTCAGCGGAAGGTAGTCGTACTGTACAGTTGGTCCAGTGGGTAGAGTTTTTGGTTGGCATGCAGGAGGTCGAGTGGTCGATCCTGGGTTGAGGCGTATATTTTTTATTTCGTAAATGTAGTCCAGGTGGTATGGAATATGGCATCTTAATCGTCAACAGCGATTGCAGTGGGTCCTCTAGAAACCATTTGCCCTTACATACTACGATCCTAGAAATGGACGAACAATCGTTTTCATTGGTCAGCTTTAAAAGGTGCCCTTTCCACGTCGTGGGCGTGAATTTATTCGCACCACTTCATCTACTAGATGTGAAACCTGTTTTCTTTGTACCCTCCTCCAATGGTCCCATAGATTAGTACCAACTATTATTCTTGCCTCGTTCAGGTCCATTACATTTCGTTAGGGCCTTACGTTACGTTACGTTGTTTCAGCGTTACAAAATGTTGTTAATGTAGGATACATGTGACCTCAGAAACGGTGTCTTATTGTATTACAGTAGGTAATGTCAGATGGAAATTAGCAAATAAAAAATGCGCCTCAACCCAGGATCGACCACTCGACCTCTTGCATGCCAACCAAAAACTCTACCCACTGCACCAACTGTACAGTACGACTACCTTCCACTGACAGAGGTAGTTACCCTACATGTGGTTACAGTGTTGCCAGATTGCTACTCTTCAACGCCCGTTTTCTACCGGATATACTCGCAAGACGAAATTTTGTAAGAGACATTTTTTTTATTGCTGGCATGTGAGGAGTCGCGCTGCGACGCCCGAGTGCGCGAATTACGCTTCACCCTGTATATTATCCAGATTAAAGGTGTCCGGATAAATGAGGTTTTACTCTCTCTGCGCGTGTGCGTGTGTACTAGCATGTGCCCTCAACTTCGCCCGTGTTTATTAATACAACCGATGTTTCTAAACAGTTTATTTAAAAGCAAAAGAAAAAATATATTAACACATTGTTTTTACATGAATTGCATGAAGTACATTATTTTGGAATGAATATCAGGTAAATAAGTAAATAAATTATTAAAATGATTAAGGGTAATATAAATAATTGATGAAATCAGGTGTTTACCTGTATAAATATTCATCGAACAATATGCCTATATTAAAAATTTCAGATCTCTGCATGCCGTAGATTTGGCTGGGTATTGCACACACACACACAGACAAATACTTCCAGATAGTATGAACTGATCTTCGTGTCTGGGACCGAAAATGGCTCCCTACACCATGGACTTAAAATGGCTCCTTGACTTCTTGTGTTACTTATCTTATATATGTTGTCTAGCGACAATGAATCTTTGCATTTAATCTTGGTGACAACACGTTGGATTGTCATATCCCAACACATGTTTTCTGACAGTTTTTCGTTCATAACTCACCAACAAAAGCGAAAATGAAAAATCTAGCTTTGAGATGCATTCGAATCCCCTTCCATCTACATATGTTCAGAATTTCAGATCTCTGCATGCTGTAGATTTGGCTGGGCAGACAAACACTTCCTTTTATTATTAGAGATTTATAAATGATATGAGTATAAGCTGGAATCAGGGAGGGCTTTTTACAGATGTTATACTCTATAGAGTAATAAATAAGTTACAAGATTGTGAGCAACTGCAAAGAGACCTCGAGATGGACAGCACGCAATGGTATGATAACAAAACTGGGTTAAAAGTCAGGTTGTCAGTTTGACTAATAGGAAAACTCCTCTCAATTTCAAGTACTGCATGGATGGGGTGAAAGTTCCTTACGAGGATCACAGTATGTACCTTATTATTTATATATTTATTTATCATATGATGAATCAAAATTATTTACATATATACAAAGTTTGTGGACAAATGTGCACAGTCACAAGCTCGTACAATCTTATAATTCTAGGTCTAGTTCTTTGACCCATTTTATTGCTTCAACTGATGTATGATGGATGTCCATTATCATTCCTCTAAAAGCACGAAGAGGGCAGTCAGCAACAATGTGGTGGACGGTCTGCAAGGAGGCACTACAGTCGCTGTTTGCAGAGGTAGACCATCCCCATTTGTGTAGCAGATATCCACATCTGCCTTGTCCAGTTCGGATCCAGTTGATGATCCTCCACTGATGTCTAGGATGGTCGAATCCTTGTATTTGCTTAGAAGGGTCTTCAGCTAGATGTATATTGATTACTGAAGACTGCTTTTACTGGATTTTCCATGAGGTTCTTTCAAGGTTAACTGTTGTGGGCCATGGTGGTTCGCTTGGTTTCAAGCGTTAATGTTCTGTTTGTGCAATATTTTGTGAATGAGTAGCTCTGAATTCTGTTGAATGTTTTTTCATACCTTTAGAAGTGCTTCTGATCATCTTAGGGATGGAAGTGGAATATTGCTGACAACAGGTAGCCATAGTGCTTGTGTACTCGTAATACATCCGGTAATTATTTGCATAGCTTGGTTGAGTCATACATCTATTTTCTTAGTTTGAATACTATTGACCCAGGATGGACAGCAGTATTCAGCAACAGAATATGATAGGTCTGTTGCTGTGGATCATACTATGCGAGTATTAGCTCACCATGGTGTACCAGCAAGTTTTTGAAGAGTAGGCTATTATTTCTAGTTTTGATTATAGCAGCCATATTCGAGAGATGTTGCTTGAAGGTCAGACTTCTATGTAGCGTTATTCCCAAGTATTTTGGTGTACGACAATATGGGAGTACATGGTTTCTGAATCAAACATCTGGTTTTAATTTGACAGTCTGTTATGTAGGTGGAGTGCAGATACCACTATTTTCTGGGGATTAAGGTGGAGGCACCATTTCTTAAAATATACATCCATGGGTTCCAGATCTGTGGATAAAATAGTTTCAGCGTCAGGAAAGTCGGAGCACTGAATCATCAAACAAATGTCAGCAGTAAAAAAGTTTTTTTTCGGTAAGTGATGTATGTATAGATTGAAAAGGTGGGGAGCCAGTACATATCCTTGAGGTAAACTGCCATTTAGTTTAAACACTCTACTTCTTTCATTATCGGAGTAGATCTGAAAGTATCTGTTCCTTAGCTGCAAGTCCGTGGATATAACCTTCAATTGCCCTACACTTGTCCTCCGGGAGGTGCTAAGAAAGCAGTAGAGATAAGATGAGACTGAACTACCGAAAAAGACCTCTCGGCCAAAGAATGAATAAGAAGGAAATGTGCGGTCCTTTTCAGGACCTTCAAGTTCGTAGAATTAGACCATCTCTGCGCATTTGTCAGCTGAATATCGAAGGGATAAGTCAAGCAAAATGTGAATATCTTTGCAGGCTGTTACAGAAATATGCAGTTGACCGAGCTCGATAGCTGCAGTCGCTTAAGTGCGGCCAGTATCCAGTATTCGGGAGATAGTAGGTTCGAGCCCCACTGTCGGCAGCCCTGAAAATGGTTTTCCGTGGTTTCCCATTTTCACACCAGGCAAATGCTGGGGCTGTACCTTAATTAAGGCCATGGCCGCTTCCCACTCCTAGCCCTTTCCTATCCTATCGTCGCCATAAGACCTATCTGTGTCGGTGCGACGTAAAGCAACTAGCAAAAAAAAAAAAAAAAAAAAAAAAATATGCAGTTGATGTCATTATACTCCAAGAAACACACACAACAGATGAGCTACAATTACAGAGTAGAGGAAAAATACACCAGGCTTTAAATTGATAGCCTCTAATTACCATAAAAATTATGGCCTTGTAAGCTACGTCAAGAATTACATAAATCATCAACTGCTGTCAGTAAACACTGAAAATGACATGTTTACTACTACAATTAAGATTGAAAACTTGACAATAGTTACTGTATATAAGCCTCCTGAGAGTAGTTTGCCTGACCAACCTTTACCACCCCAGCAGTATCCAACTATATTCCTTGGTGATTTCAACAGTCATCAGTCATGATCTTAGAGGAATGGGTGGTAACAGAGAACATGAAATTAATTTATAATGCTGAAGACCTTTCTACTTTTTGTTCAGCTCGCTGGTGTTGAGGCTGTACTCCAGATTGATGTTTCACACCTCAATTTCACAAGTCACACAGCTACGCACAGCGCTCGGTGATTTCCCACATAGTCAGCATAGACCTGTTATCTTGAAGGTGGGGATGTCTATTACTGTTATACAATCACATCCTAAACTGAGATGGAACTTCAAAAAAGCCAAGCAAACGGACTCCAATATCAGACGGAAAAATGAAGAACATCCTACTTCTGATAAAGCAACAGGTCTCCTCCAATCTCTGGATGAGAGTTGAAGAAAGATCTAGCATGAAACAGTAGAATCCCTAGATTTCACCCACTGTAGCAGGAATACCCGGTCTCTCATTAGGAAATTAGATTCGTCAAACCATGCAACTAAAGGACAAATACTGTTGTCAACTTGAATGTTTTTGTTAAACATCTAGTATGAGTTTCCAAGGATAGCAAAAACAAGCAAACTAAAAAGGATATTAAATCTCAGCTGAACGCCAAGAAAAGAGCAGCCTCACAGTCTTCAGAATTTTCTACTCCATTCCTTGAAAAGGAAACAAAAGAAGCAATCAAAATGATGAAACTTGGAAAAGGAGCTTGATTTGGTGGAATCTGCCCTGAATTTCTGGCTCACACTTGACAAGCTACAGTAAATTGGTTAACCAGCTTCTTATCAAATATCCTGCAAACTAGTAACTTCCCACCTCTGATGAAGAAAACAAAAATATTGGCCATATTGAAGCCAAATAAAGATCCCTCAAAAGTGGAAAACTAGCACTTCTCATTTTCACATACAAACTTCTCGAGCGACTGATCTACAACCACATTCCTATAGAGCAAGCAGGATTCAGATATGGAAGAATCTGTAATGAGCAGGTATTTTCTCTCACTACTCACATTGAAAATGGGTTTGAGAAAAAATTAGGTGTGGCTGCCTTTCTGGACCTGTCAGCTGACTGTGATACTGTTTGGTGTGAGGGAGTGCTTTTGAAATTTGTGAAACTTACTGCCTTAATAAACAATACTGTAAGTACCTGGGTGTTAATATAAGGAAAGATTTTTCATTGGAGTTATCACATAAGTGGGACTGTAAATAAAGGGTACAGATCTCTGTACATGGTTATGGGGGTGTTTAGGGGTTGTAGTAAGGATGTAAAGGAGCGGGCATATAAGTCTCCGGTAAGACCCCAACTAGAGTATGATTCTAGTGTATGGGACCCTCACCAGGATTACTTGATTCAAGAACTGGAAAAAAAAAATCCTAAGAAAAGCAGCTCGATTTGTTCTGGGTGATTTCCGACAAAAGAGTAGCGTGACAAAAATGTTGCAACGTTTGGGCTGGGAAGACTTGGGAGAAAGATGACTATCTGTTCGACTAAGTGGTATGTTACAAGCTGTCAGTGGAAAGGTGGCGTGGCATGACATTAGTAGACAAATAAGTTTGAGAGGTGTTTTTGAATGTAGGAAAGATCACAATATGACGATAAAGTTGAAATTCAAGAGGACAAATTAAGGCAAATATTTGTTTATGGGAAGGGGAGTTAGGGATTGGAATAATTTACCAAGATAGGTGTTCAATAAATTTTCAAATTCTAGCAATTATTTTAGAAAGGACTAGGTGAACAGCAGATAGGGAATCTGCCACTTGGGCGACTGCTATAAATGCAGATCGGTGGTGATTTGAGTGAGTGAGTGAGTGAGTGAGTGATTGATTATTACAGGATCAGAGGGGAATGAACGTTGCTCTCGTCCTCAGGATTTACCTCAATATTGCCCTGCATGTGTTCCCCGGGTGGTGCTAAGCGAGCAACAACACATCGGCGGCCAAACTATCAACAGTCGTTGATCTCCTGGCCAAATGGACTCGGAGAGAAATTCTGCAAATGGTCCTTCTCAGGACCAACCTGCAAAGATACTAGGACCTTCTTTACGAATATGCCAAATAAACATCGAAGGTATATCCAGATTGAAGAGTGGACATCTTTCTAGAATCCTTCTTGAAAACATTGATTTAGTGACCATTCAAGAAACTCATACTGCTACTGAGGAACAGCTAAGATCAAGAGGAAAGATTCCTGGTTATATCGCTATTGGGGCAATCCACCACCAGACGTATGGGGCAGCAACCTATGCTCATTCGAATCTACGAGATGTTCGGCTCATTTCAGCAACAGTGACTGACGATGTTCACGTGGTAACTGTTGACATATCGGGCACCAAAGTGGTAAATGTGTATAAACCACCATCTGTGGCTTGGCCAAATGAAGTGCTCCTCACCCAGAATCATCCAGCAATATATGTCGGAGATTTCAATAGTCATCATCCGAACTGGAAATATGATACAGATGAATGTGGCTCTCAACTAGTCACCTGGGCTGAAGCTAATAATCTACACTTGATTTTTGGATGTGAAAGACAGAGGAACCTTTAAGTCAGCCTGTTGGAAGGGAGAATACAATCCTGATCTTTGCTTTGTCACTGAAGATGTAAATGGTATTGTCCTGCCTGCTACAAGGAAAGTAACGGAAAACTTTTGCCACAGTCAACACAGACCTGTCATGATAACTACAGGAATACAAATACCTTTGGTTAAAAGCACACATCGACCAAGCTGGAATTTCAATAAAGCCAAGTGGGATTGCTTTTCAGAAGATCTTTACAAATGTGTCCGATTCATACTGCCTATTCATTCTAACTACGAATGTTTTGCTGGACTCATTATCTCAATTGCCAAGAAATATATTCCAAGAGGGCTGCAGAAAGAGTATATCCCTGGATGGAATGAAACTTGTGAGACACTCTGAGGAGTATTTACAGGGTGGAGATCCTGAAATAGCAAGTGCTCTGTTAGAGTTTAGATGAATCTCGCCAGCAGAAGTGGAACAATACGGTTGAGACTGTGGACTTCAAACAGTCCAGCAGAAAAGCCTGGAGTCTTCTCCGGAAACAGAACCTGCCACAAGAGAAATGGTTGCATAACCCCCAACCTAGTAGCTGAACATATTGTTAATATGTCACGAGTGCCCTCTGATAAGAAACATTCCGTCCAAGTAAAGAAGTTGCTCAAACAGAAAAGCAGCTTGCAGGAGAACTCTATATACTCGGAACCATTTTCACATCTGGAAGTAGATAGTGGTGTTAAAAGCCTCAAACCTGGTAAAGCTGCTGGCTTTGATGGGATATTTCCTGAGTTTCTGATACATAGTGGTCCAAACACAAGGCTCTGGTTGGCTAAATTATATTCTAAAATCTTATCGTCTGGACATCTGCCATATGAATTCCAGGTCAGCAAGATCATTGCAATTCTGAAACCCGGTAAACCGGAAGACCAAGTCGATAGCTACCGTCCAATAGCATTGCTGAGTGTTTGCTATAAACTCCTTGAGAGACTTGTATACAATAGTATTTTTTCAGCCATTAATGAAGTGATCCCAGTAGAACATGCTGGATTCAGGCAGAACCGAAGCTGTGTTGACCAGGTGCTAGCACTAACAACTCACATTGAGGCTGGTTTTCAAAGGGGTACTAACACATCTGCAGACTTTGTAGATCTAAAGGCTGCATAAGTCGATCTACAACTTAACACCACCGTGCGTATCATCTCTGGTACTCTGAAGCCTACTGCAACCCACTGGCTGCCAATCCTGTCCCACATTGTTCCACCAAGCCTGTGACATTCAAGAGCCCTTGTTCAAGAATGTGATAAGATCATGTCCAATCAAACTCTACCCATCCACAGGGATGTTGCAGATCTCTGGAGACAAAGGCTGAAGTCACGTAAGCCACCAATGAAAACAGCTGAGAATCTAATGGATGCTGGTTTCAATTTAAAAGAGGAATGGAAAGAGCAATGGTTTCGTACAGCTCCAGAGTGGCCAAGCCTCTTTAATCCAAACCACGCCTCAGCTAGTTTCAGTTTGCCAAGAAGAATGTGGTCATCACTAAACAGGTTTCACACTGATTGTGGAAGATCTGTATTCTCCCTTCACCATTGGGGCTTCAGGGACTCTCCAGCATGCGATTGTGGTGCATTGGTCCAGACCATGCATCATATAATGGACGAATGCCCTCTGCGTGCTTATGGTGGAGACCGGAAAGACTTTGTTGATGTCTCAGTATTCCTAATGTAGTGGATAAATAATTTAGATATCCATGTGTAATTGTTCCCTACTTAGTACCATATATTCTTTGCAGGTTTTTCTTTTGTATAATGTAAATACTTGTCCATTATGTAAATTCCATATGCTTAACCCCTTGAAGGTCACAGCGCAATATATTGCGTGTAGCGGTAAGTGCCGCTGTGGTTGCGGCACAATATATTGCGTGTCGGAATTTGAAGTGATATATCTCCGTAACTGTATGTCTTTCGACAACGAATGAAAAACGGATAGCTCCCTACATCTGTTGGCTATATTTTGAAGTCATTAGGTTTTTATCACCACGGGGAGTGCTGGAAATCGAATGTTTTTAAGCGGATGTCTTCAGCTTTAGCGAGTCAATTGCAAACAGTTGAACATGGCTGCGCGAAGTCGAGCTGACTTGCTTACAATCGACGATACAGTTCGTGAAATTCTTATGAATACTGAAAGTGATTGTTCAGTATTTGAAGAGTGATGAAGACTATGTAGGAGGTATATCTGGAAATAATTCAAGTAATTAAAAGAAATAAGTTTCATAATGATAGATCCGTATTGAACTGTGATTACAATAGAGTAAAATAATATATTATTATTGGTCCACCTTTTCAATACAAAATGAAAATTACATAGGGACTAGTTTCGACCTAGTAATAGGTCATCATCAGCCTGAAGTAAATTAAAGCGTAAATATCGAAGAAAACATAAACAATGTAAACACAAGTACAGTCTTTTTAAAGGTACATACCATGTGGGAAGTTGAGTAGAGATATATTAAAAATAATAACTCTTCCAATTGACGAAGCACTGAGCGGAAGTTATGTAAAGTTCGGTGCGCCGTATATTATAAAAGACCACTGTGCACTAAATGATGTAATAAAGAAGAATAGTAGGTTGAATGCTGGCTTCTTCTTAGCTGTTGTATATTCGAAGAAGATTACGTCGTATTTTATAAGGTATTGATAGATGTCAAAAAACTGAAGAGCCTTTCCAACATCCATGTATTTTGACATCTATCAGTACCTTATAAAATACGACGTAATCTTCTTCGAATATACAACAGCTAAGAAGAAGCCAGCATTCAACCTACTATTCTTCTTTATTACATCATTTAGTGCACAGTGGTCTTTTATAATATACGGCGCACCGAACTTTACATAACCTCCGCTCAGTGCTTCGTCAATTGGAAGAGTTATTATTTTTAATATATCTCTACTCAACTTCCCACATGGTATGTACCTTTAAAAAGACTGTACTTGTGTTTACATTGTTTATGTTTTCTTCGATATTTACGCTTTAATTTACTTCAGGCTGATGATGACCTATTACTAGGTCGAAACTAGTCCCTATGTAATTTTCATTTTGTATTGAAAAGGTGGACCAATAATAATATATTATTTTACTCTATTGTAATAATTCAAGTGGCGAAGCCTTAAATGAAAGTGAGGATGAGGTCTTACAGCTGTCACGTCTGAAGCGAACGAACGTAAATAAAGCGCCTAGTAATCAGACTTTGGGAAGACGAGACTATAACTAACCAATTCACGCCAACCACTTTAGCTTCGATGGCAGTAAGTCAGGAATTCAGAATGTTTCACTGACGAAAAATTCTTCAGAAATTGACATTTCAAAAAATTGTTGTCCGCCTCTGTGGTGTAGTAGTTAGTGTTATTAGCTGCCACCCCTAGAGGCCCGGGTTCGATTCCCGGCTCTGCCACGAAATTTGAAAAGTGGTACGAGGGCAAGGAACGGGGTCCACACAGCCTCAGGAGGTCAACTGAGTAGAGGTGGGTTTGATTCCCACCTCAGCCATCCTGGAAGTGGTTTTCCATGGTTTCGCACTTCTCCTCCAGGCAAATGCTGGGATGGTACCTAACTTAAGGCCACGGCCGCTTCCTTGCCTATCCTTTCAAATCTTCCCATCCCCCACCAAGGCCGCTGTGCAGCATAGCAGGTGAGGCCTCATGGGCGAGGTACTGGTCATTCTCCGCATTTGTATCCCCCGACCCAATGTCTCGCGCTCCAGGACACTGCCCTTGAGGTGGTAGAGGTGGGATCCCTCGTTGAGTCCGAGGGAAAAACCAACCCTGGAGGGTAAGCAGATTAAGTAAGGAAGTAAAGAATTGTTCCCTGTACCTTGTTTTGAGGATTATCCTACCAAAAAACATTACTAAAAATGACGTTTCACAATTTTTGTGCTCAAACTAGTTGTTTGATGTCTTGTTAACATACTATGTTAAATTCATTCGTTTCATTAAGATATAATGCCTCTTGAGGGTTGTTTTGCAAACATGTGCTATAACCTAAATTTTGGGGTGTGCAGTGGACTAAGAAACCTCACTCTCAAAGGGTTAATAATAATAACAGGATCAGAATGCTTCACTTCCTTAAATTCTCTGAGTTCTGTTTTCCAGAAACGTAGCTGCCAATGTAGTCTAGTGCACTGTTTTTTGTCAGTAGTTGCCTATCAAGAGCCTTGGATAGGTCAGTACCAACACAGTCCTTTTGACCTGACTCCTGCAAGTTGAGCCTCAGTGGAATACCTGTTGAGCTGCGGTATTTAAATGTTGAGCTGTTCTTACAATACAAATTCAAAAGCCCACAACATGGAAACTACAAGAGATATTTAAAAAACTTCCATTTAACTAGAGCTTTGAATCTTTCTGCTATTTTTTGACCAGGAACAGTTTTTGCACCTCTTCATGTGAACCAAGGATTGTTTATTGTTGTAGGTGTTCGGCAGAAGTTAACTGAAGCAGAAGCAGCGGTTCACTCAGCACAATACGAGCTGGATGCTATGAGAAAGGACCCATTTAAAAGGTAAGAGCCCTCTTCTTGTTGTTTTAGTTTTGTGTGCCATTATCATTACTTGAGGTCACATGGAGATGTAGGAAAATTAATCAATCTTACCCAGGAGAATTCTCTTTGTCTCGTCTAATATTTCATCCATTTCTGTTTTCCAATATTTCTGATGTGTACAGATTATAATTTTCTTTCCTTTCATTTTTGATGTAACAGAAATGTTGAAAGAGGTTTGATAATGTTTCTATAAGCAGCATCATCTTGGAAGGTGGACTGTTTACACTTCGGAGATTTTTGTTTTTTGACCTGGAACCGTTTTCGCTCCTCTTCATGTGAACAAAGGATGGTTTATTGTTGTAGGTGTTTGGCAGAAGTTGACTTTGTGATTAGACAATTGAAATGTAAATCGAAGTTATGCCCTGTTAAACTAACTCTGTCATTATTCAAAGAAGTGATTTCTGGTTAGATTTAGTGCTAGGAAAGGAGCGGTAGGTGTGTAGCAATTCTTTGAGCTTCATGAATCTGTATTTCCGATTACCTCTGCTGTAACTGTTGTGAGGGGAGGATGTAGTAGGAGCAGAGCAGTTGTTTGGGCTTCATGAATCTGTATTTCTGATTACCTCCGTCACCTCTGCTTCCTCCGCTGTAACTGTTGTGTGGGGAGCAGAGCAGTTGTTTGCGCAACATGAATCAGTATTTACCTCTGTCGCCTCCGCTTCCTCCAGTGTGACTGGTCTAGGGAAGGAGCAGTAGGGGTGGAGCAGTTGTTTGCACAACATGAATCTGTATTTACAATTACCTCTGTCGCCTCTGATTCCTCTGCTATAACTGTTGTGCAGGGAAAGAAGCAGTAGGAGTGGAATAGATTGTTTTAGTATGAAATACTCCTGAGTTATGTGTTGAGCGGCAAAGCCGTTTGACTGTAACATATAATACTGTTCTTAAACAACGGATGCAATAGTGCTGCTTTCAATGAAGAAACTATACAGTACTGGTCATAAGTTTAGTTCCACATTAAAAAGTCATGAAGTGTCATTTAGAACCTAAACTTGTGCTGCTAGACCTCTGTGTTTTTCTTTCTGAGCTTTTGCATCTAATATGATAAATGTCACCTGATTTCATTGATTTATGCTGAGTATTGTTTAAGTTGTATATTTTTAACTGTTGGAAGGTCACATCAGAAAGTCAACATTTTTGGAAATATTATGTAGGCCTACTGTATATTCTTAATTGGTTTCAAGTATCACCACCAAGGTTCTTTTGTAGACTTAGCAATAGTTGGGGGTCATTCTTGTATAAATATAAAAATTCAGAAAATCCAGCCCAGATTTTTGTGTGTTTATTTTTTTTTTTCCAAGCCAGTGCTAAAATGGTCATTTTTTCCTTGTTCTTGTCAAAGGTCTCGGTGTGAGCTTAACTTATCTACAAAGACGCACACGAGATGCTGTTGTTTGGTACAATTAATTTTATTTACCTATATTTACAAATTAAACACACACATAACCTTGATCACTGCTGTCACAACAAAACACTCGCATCACAAACCGCCATTTAACAAAAGCCAATCGCTGCACATGGAGAATATAACCTTGGAACAATTAAAACAGTTTGTTTGTGCCAATGTGATTACAGTACTCTTAAGTTTGACAATGCACGAGACACAGTTTGGGAAAGAGTGATTAATAAATGCAGTTTATCTGGCCTCGTGGCTTCTCTCAATAGCTCGAGGTACGTGGTGTCGCCACACCGAAGTGAAAGGTGCACCCGCGTCCAAGGGAAGCCGGCTCATGCGCAGGTATCCAGCTATGTACTAGGTGTCCTAATGCTAGCGCTCTCCGGAGATGCATAACTGAACTCAGGTCCCAACAAAAGCAATCAAGGTATGACATTTTTCTATCAAAATGTGAGGAGTATGCGCTTGCTGACTTTAATGCTGGACGAAGTGAAGGGAACTATGACTATTTGTATCAGCGAAAGTTGGCTTAACAAAACTGTAGTTGATACCAAAATATTAACTGACAGTTACATTGTATTTCGCAAGGACAGAAATTCCGTGAACACTTCAAAACTGAATGGCGGAGGTGTTTTACTAGCTGTGAAGCCTGACCTTGGATCACTGTCGAAGCCTGAGCTTGCTGGGAATTGGGAGTGTCAAGTAGTGAAAGTCAACCCTCAGCCCGGTCGTGCTGTCTTCATTGTGTGCTGCTACCTGCCTCCAGATGAAGTGAACGACCGGCTTAGCGACCTACGTCAAACATTGGGAAACATTACATCTGTTCTCAACTCATGGGACACTGTTATTGTGTGCGGTGATTTTAACTTGAGCCAATTAGCTTGGAAAACTGACGAGTCGTCGAAAGTACAACACATTATCAAACAGAGAAGCGAGGAGGTATTTTTATTCCTAGAAATTATTCATAAATTTGATCTGTCAGATTTGTGATTTCCCTACTAGGAATGATAATTTTCTAGACTTAATTTTAGTCTCAAACTAATTACTTTGGAGTAGAGAGTGCATCAAAACTGAAAATGTAATTCATTCTGATCACCAAAGCCATCAAAATCTTCCTGCCTACGCCAAGGACATTTCACTTCAAAGCTCAAAACAGTCATATTTGCATGGAAGAAAGCTGATTTTTCTTTAATGAGGGACCTTTTAATCCTGTTCCCCCTGGGATATGATTCAAGAGTCCCATTCTGTGGATGAAGCTATGAGCACTTTTTATGACTTACTATATGCGGTCATAAAAGACAGCGTACCATTTTGAAAAATGAACATCAGAAAATATTCTTCTTGGTACGACTCAGAACTAATCCAGAAACTGAAGGAAATAGAAAGGGCGAGAAGGAAATACAAAAGATCAGGCCAAGAGTGCGACTATGTACAGTTTTCTACATTACGAAGTGAATGTAAAAAATCGGCAGCATGCTAAATACAGGGACTACGTTAGGTTGGTAGAAGATAACCTCATCACAAGCCCTAAGCGCTTTTGGAATTTCATTAATAATAAAAGAAAGTCTTCCCGTCTGCCTCCCACTATGCTAATAAACGGAACTGAAATCCATGAAAAAGATAACATTCTAAACACATTTGCGCAAACTTTCGCGAAGTACCATTCTCCTTCCGAGACTTGCAATTCAACTTTTTCTCCCCCATTTTCAGTAGATCGAGTGTCTATTCAAACTTCTGTGGTAGAAGGGAAACAGATCCTGTCAGCGGTGGATATCAACAAATCATGTGGTCCTGATGAGATACCTGGCATTGTCCTCCGGGAATGTGCTTTCCGACTGGCAATTCCACTATGTGAAATTATAAATAAATCTTTTAAGTGTGGGTGTTTTCCAGCTGAGTGGAAAAAGTGTTACGTAATCCTTATCTTTAAGAAAGGTGATAAGGTGTTGTTCGATAATTATAGACCAGTAGTGCTGTTCTCACTTTTATTGAAGGTGGTGGAGAAAGTCATGTATAATCGCCTGAATGACTCTTTTAGTCAGTACATAGACCCATCACATCATGGATTGGTTAAAGGCAGTTCAACCGTTACCATACATACATACATACATACATACATACATACATACATACATACATACATACATACATTATCATTATAGACTGTTATGCCTTTCAGCGTTCAGTCTGCAAGCCTCTGTGAATTAACTAAACGTCACCACAATCCTTGAATTGCAACAAATGTTGTGGCCTCTTATCTTTAAATCGTTAGAAACTGAGTCTAACCACCGTCGTCTTGGTCTACCTCTACTTCTCTTACCCTCCATAACAGAGTACATTATTCTCCTAGGTAACCTATCCTCCTCAATTCGCCTCACACCACCCCACCACTTGCCCCACCAGTTAGGTTACCCGGTGTCAAACTAAACTGATTGGCAGTAAAAACACAACACAGGACAAAGATCCCGTAGAAAGGAACAAAACGGAAGCGTGATAAACACTACACACCCAGAAAACACCAAAAGAACATAGTAAAAGGCAAACTTACCTCCAGGTGGTAGAAAAAAAACAGGTGGATCAAGCTACCAACCGACAGTGTGTCAAATAAATGTTGCGTGGAAATAAAGACCAAACTTTCTTTTTTTTAAAAAAAAGAAAATATATAATTCATGAAACTCAGATTAACAAATGTTAAATAAATGACATCCTCGTAGTTAGTAATATTTAAAAAAAACTAGGTACCAGAAACCAAATAAAATTAGGTGACATAGGTTTAAAATAAGGAGGCCTTTAGAATTTTAAAAGATTAATTTAAGTTAGGTAAAATAAGGGAAACAGACCTCACTTAAAACCACAGGAAAAACACAGTTAAACTCAAGAAACACCAAAAGATAAAATTAAAGAAAAATTATTTAAAGACCGCCGGACGGTAAGAAAGTAATGAGAGTAAATAAATTGGTACCTAGAGCTTGAAAAAGACCAAAATTAAGGAATTAAAACACCAAACGCCAGTCGGCAAGAAAGATATAGTCTGCAGGAAGTATTACAAACACCTCAACCTGTTTACTTAGTAACAACCACCAAATCAATTATCAGTGGATTCCATATGGAAAGGATACCATGTTAAAAATTAGAAAATACAACCTTCTTGGTTCACCGTTATTCCATGAGAGATACCAACTCTCTATCCGTTTCACATCAACAAACTGGTACCATTAATACGGTGGGAGTTCCAGTCATGGGATGCTAAGTGCTTTACGTAAAAATTTACCAAGGGAAAGAAAGCCACCACAACAAACGTAGAAGGAAAAGGAAAGAAATCAACTGGGGTGCCCGAGAAACAGAAAATGCGCAACGGGGTGACAAAAATACTGAAACAACATCAGACAGGGTAGTCTCCCAACATAAAAATCATCACCAACATCAATCCATTTCAAAAAACAACATCCATTACCCCGGCAACAAAAGCAATTGTTAAACCATGGGAGAACCAATCCCGAAGGAAGATCCAACAATGGCACCAAAACAATGGAGGCCAGAAGGGCAAAGATCAAACGCAAAACACGATTAAAGCCCCCCAAAAAAAAATAAGGTAAATTAAATTAAAATAAACCAGCATAGCATAAGCAATCCCTACTGGATCTTCCACGTATTACTCCACTTTTAAAACCAAAATAAATTTCAGAGCAGCAGTAACATCTTTACGGTGTGATGATAATAATAATAATAATAATGAAAATTTTACACCACTGCTTTTCTTTGGAAATTACCCCCAGTAACACTTAAATTCCATTACAAGAAATGTTATACACTAGGTAACTGAATTAACAAGGACTTTTCAACCCGATACTTGGTTTTGGAAGAGCACAATAATTTTTCCCAACAGTGAAAAGGTCCACATCATTATAATCGAAACGCACAAGTTGCTAATTAATAAGTTTCCTCCGAAGAAATCACACGAACAGTTTTCCGTTGATGAAAATACTAAAATAACAAGGTTGACTTACGGTTGGTTGGTTCTTCAATCAGTAGAATGATAATTCATGGCTCGGCCATGTGTACTTTACCAAGTTGGAGATCTTCCTTGCAGCTTTTTAAAACAATCACTCACTACGAGGTTACAAATACAGGAAAAAGAAAATATTTTTAGGGTGTGGGGCACATCCCCACATCCTTACGATTTACTATCCACCGTCCATGATGATATCCCAAAGCATCGCCTTGAGTACAGAACGCCAACGACCTTTAGCCATGTTTACCAAGCCGCAACTGCCTGCTCGCTTAGCTTCCCTCTCTCTCGCCCCAGAGAGAGTGACTACATCAAGATGGCTGACACCAAGCGCTGATTGGCCGGAGCAGCTTCAAGAAGAAAGCGACAAATAGTTCTCATCATAGCCGTAGATGGCGGTAACGATCAGAGCTCACATGCGCTCGCTGAGTTAAACATGAAATATTGTGAGAACACCGTTGAAAGCAGAAGAAAATTAGAATACAGTTTTCTACACCGTAATAGGCAAACTCAAAACGTTGGTGGAAAGGAGACAAACGAAACCTCGGTTTCAGCCTCCCCCCCTTTAAGGGTTACATATCTTCTTACATCACTCCATGACGAAGTCCAGTGTATGAAATTAAGCTAGATTTTAAGTGTTTCAGTCCACAACAAATAAAAGTCACTGGTACCAAGTCCATCTCCAGATTGTCATAGCATGCAGAAGTTTAAAGCATTCCAAAACGGGCAATGTACATAGCTCACCACCAATCAACCATTAAGTTCATTAAACACCGTTCAAGGTCCGGAAGTTATAGGATACGATAAACTTACACAGCGCCACAACACAGTTTTTCTTTTGAAATTCACCATCTCCAAACAGTTTAAGGATTCAATTTTCCTACATGTTTTACACCAAGTTCGCTTTAGATTACCTTTCACATACAGTTTCATAGCAAACGCTTTACCATAACCATTCCTGAGTTCATGTGGAATCTGGAAGTTTTTAAAAGTTTTCACATAACCAGAATCAATGTTCTTCGCTTGCAGACTTCAATCACCAAACACACCTTGTTTACAAGAGAAGTTCAATGGACCTTTAGAAACCAGTATTTTAAGTCCACTACAGTCCAGGGTAGATCACCTAACATTTCTTACAATACCCTTCCAACCTTTAAACCAATTTTCTTTATTAAATCGGGTTGCTAATAAAGAAACGCACCATCAAGATTGTTTCAATTACAGTGAAATGGCCCGTAAAAGAAAAAACAAGGACCAAAGGGAGGGAAGAAAAATGCAACGTTGGTGAGTAATCAAAAATAAGGTGATAAAATCCAAAATATCCAGGTCACGTGAAAAATTAGGTTGGCACTAGTGTATATCTTTGGCTTGAGAAGGTACCAAGAGCAAGGAAAAGGAAAAAAAGGAAAAGAAAAGGAAGGGAACCTTACTAAACAGAATATACTCCCCAAAAAAAATAGCAAGGAGCAAAATTACAATAACAGAAAAGTCACAAGCATACAATCGGAGCACAATCAAAGTTTCCGATATCAGAAGGAAACCACCTTAAATAAGGTCAATTAAAATTTACACAAATCAATTAAGGGGAATTAAAGCCCTCAACGAAGGAGCACACTTACACATTAAATACAACACGGTAGTAGGCTACGCACAGACACAGCTTAACCTAGGAAAGGAAAACTAAACGAACCCCAATTACTCACTTTAGGGAGTTCCAACAAGATGAGGAGACGGTAGATACATGATAGCAAAAAAAAGAAAGTACCACGTACCTCGAAAAATACAGTTTAGGAAATAGGCAACATGACCATGCAATTCCACAGAACTGCCACAGGAACGCCGCAGAACCACCCACAGTGGGGCCAACTAAAGGCTAGCTTACTAAATATACTACAGAAATCTTCCCGAAAATTAGTAATACTCAGGTTTACAGTGCCACACAAGAAATCACATACATAACCCAGTAGAAGGAAAATATGAAACAGTATAGCGATCAGAATAAGTACACCAGAATGACAAGTTTAGCAAAAAACAAATCCATGGCTACAGGGTAAAGGTTTACTCAGAAAGAGCAAATTGATAGAACGGACGGAGACATCTAGAGCTCAAATAGATGGAGGGCACGCGTTCAAGTTGGTCATCAACGACCAAACTATCAACAGCATCAGGTAACGAGTAACCGGGATGGACAGAATTAAATTTCACAAGACCATAGCAGTACCATGGGAAAAACATAACAGGAGAGGTTTTGAGAAAATAAAATTTCACGAGTTTAGAGACAAGCACAACCCAAAGACCAACCAACGTCCGCTAACTCCAGTTATTTCCCACCCGGACAGCTAATCAAATTAAAAGGAACGTGAAATACGCCTCAGATCAGTTGACCAGCAGGAAGAAGGGGAACCATGTCCTACACAACATAACCTACCAGTAGCCCGTCAGGACCTCGACACAAATCGGACTAAAGATAAGTGACATCACCCTGTTGCTCAACAGCAGACAGGTACCTATCTCCATTTCCCAAGGAGATGAGGTAAATAAAAGAATAAATGGCAGAGACGAGGCAGGACGATAGAAAAAATATTCCATAAGACTAGGAAGAAGGAAGGAAGGCTACCCACAAACCTCATGATCCTTTAGCGGAAGGACGCTAGCATACATCCAGAGTTTCCTCAAATAATCCCATACTTATTCGGAGAAACACCGAACGATAGATGTTAAAACGACCATATCGACAAGCATCGAAATCCACCAAGCAACACCTAGAGCGGTAGGTCGACATAAAATGAACTTATAGCAATAATAAAGGAATACATGATGAAGTCAGAGAAACAGGTTATGCATGAAAACAAGGGAATGGCAGAAACAAAATACAACAGGAAACCAGTTACCTAAATCTACCTTCATACAATACTACAAGAGTTGCGTGCAACCTAAAAACAACAATTCCCAAATCTACCAGGACACAGGAGAAATCAGAAGGCCGAACAATCTTCCATCAAGTGTCATAACTACCCAATAACGACTACACAACATCAAAACGACAATAACTTCCAAAAACATGTGCCAGCCCATCAGGGATTAAAAGATTTCACAATCTTCAACACCATGTTAAGAAGTCAACATGCGACCATCAAAATTTTACACATCAAACAACACTTCGGTACCGAAATAACACCACCAGATACAGGCCCAACACCAAACCTATCGCGGCTAAAGAAGAAGAATTCTCAGGTTAAGGACCTTACTTTGACAACCAAACGCTACAACAACAGGTAGATAAGGTAGGATACTCGACATACTACAAGAGCACACAACTCCCATAGAACAGCACAGAACAGGAAACAGACCAAATAATTTGAAACAAAGAACCTGGCGAAGAAAGCTTCCAGAGGAGCACAGAACTAAAAGATGATCGTGGGGCAACAGAAAACAATAATGAAAAGGGAATTTCCAACAGTTATCAAATTGAGTACGAAGAACTATTAGGAACAACGAGCTAGCTACGAGCCAATCTCAAAAGGAATTCACAACTCCCAAAGACATGGGAATAGTAAGGAACAGGACATTAGATGAATTAGCAAGGGAGGAGCACCTATTACCAACCGTCAGGCAGTGGAGAACCAGGAAGACGCAAGTCCATGCACAAGGCAAACAGGTTACCACTCTCAACACCAATCAACAGAGCTCCTTCACAACTAATCACATCCACCAAAGATTTAACATAAAGAAGGCTTCACTGACATTAGAAGGGTTTTTCAACCTACACCATTTAACAAATGATATTACAAGGGAAACCAAGTCTTGGGATGACACCTTACTATCAGCAGGAAAGAGCAATCTTACAGTAGAAATGAAACAAACAACCCAGAGACAGAAGAACCAGAGAAACCAGAGATAATGATAATGTACAACATCTCGAAAGGGAGCCCTAACCCCACATTGCATAGGCAAATCACGATGAAAATCAATAGCTACAGATTATGCAGACTTAATTTTTTTTTTTGGGAGAACAATCCAGGGTTGTAGACAAACCCAAGCTACCCTAGAATGGGAACAAGAAATAGAACCTAGCAGGGCACGGAAAGATAGCACAAGCAGAACGATTTTAACCAACAAGTTTTAACTTAACACGGGTAGATAGACTAGAAATTCACCATATAGCGGAGCTACAAGGTCTGCATAAGATAATAAGCTTCACATGCCAAGTCCGTTTCATCACGAAAAATCAACAAGAGACCTTACAGGATAATTTTCCCAGACCTATCAAAGGAAAAACTCACACAGGAAACCATCATAAGCCAGGGAATCAATACAGAGATTAAAAATCAGAAAATATTACACGGTTTACACACCACCCATGATTTAACCCTAATTAGCCCACTAAAGGTAGTTCTTAGGCGCATCTTTAAACCGTACACCACATCCTACCAAAGGTTGTACCAAACACCAAAATTAAAGGGAAACCAAAAGGGAAACTACACCTTAACCAGATTTGATTTGAGACAGATGAACCCGCCTAATTCTCTTAGCGATGGGATCACTAACTAACACTGATACAGGGGACAAGAACTGCAAAATGGTACAAGGTCCTTGGTACCTGGGAGCCAGTTTAGCAGTAAATTTTTTGATAGCTTTACTAATTGGGTAGCATTTAATGAAGACTTGGTCTCCAACCTTCAACCTTGTTGTTTTTCTACCCTTGTTGTACCGTTTCTTAGCCTTCTCGTACGATACAGACAGATTTTTCCTCGCTTCATCCCAAATTTTCTGAAGATCATTGGGCTTAGACAGGTCAGGAAGAAGGTCATCGATTCCAAGTAGGTTGGACATGGGCGAATACGGAGGGTAACCAAACATCAGAGACATAGGCGTCTTACCATGAGTTTCGTGTAAGGCTGAGTTGAACGCATGGGCCAACCAGTGCAGGCAAGAATCCCACTTGGACTGATTGTTATGATGAAACGCAATCAAGGCGGACTTTAGATTCCTGTTCATTCTCTCAGCGTAAGATGGGTTAGGATAGTATGGAGTAGTAGTTACATGTGAGATGCACAACTCAAATAAATATTTCCTGAATGAATGGCTGGTGAAAGAACTGGCATTGTCGGAAACTAAAAACTTGGGAGGACCAAAGGATGCAAAGATAGAGTTCAAACAACTGATAGTCGTTCGAGTGTCAGTAGATCTCGTAGGGATAATCCAGCTGAATCGAGAAAAGGCATCAATGCACACGAAGATGTGGGTGTTTCCTAAGGTAGAACGGGGGAGTGGACCCAAGAAATCGATGAAGAGCCGTTCCATTGGGCGAGAGGCTTGAGAAGAAGATAAAAATCCCACACGGTTGTTCAAACTCGGTTTACTAATAGCACAGGCTTGACAAGATTTCACCATGTTTCTAATGTCATTATCCATCTTTTTCCAAATGAAGATCTGTCTAATCTTTTCCCTAGTCTTGAACGTACCCAAATGTCCCCCAATGGGAGAGCAGTGATAATATTTGAAAATTTCCGGGACAAGGACCCTAGGGACAACAATTTTGAAATTCCGACTCTTTCGACCTTTACAACAAAGAACACCCTTAACAAGAGAGTATGGCTTTACTACAGATCCTCCGTTAAGCTTATCAATGATATCCTTCAAATCTGGATCAGTTTTCTGATGATCAGCAATTTCATGATATAGTAGAGGAAGATCCGAAAGAATGGCATTAACTCCAAAGACGTTAGTTACAACTTCTTTATCATCAGGATTTACATCGGTGCCAAAATTATCTTCAAACATCCTACTTAGGCCGTCGGTGATGACGTTCTCAGAACCCCTGATATGCCTGACATTGAAATTGAAAGATGAAATCCTCAAAGCCCATCTAGTGATACGACCAGTTCTCTTGGGTCGGTTTAATACCCAAGAAAGAGCTTGGTTGTCAGTCTCGAGATCAAAATTAACATGCTCGATGAAGGGTCTGAATTTTTCCAGGGCAAACAACACGGCCAGAGATTCCAACTCATAAATGGAGTACTTGTTTTCTAAGTTGGTAAGAGTCCTGGACACGTAAGCTACGGGCCTACGCCCATCCTCGTACTCTTGTAGAAGAACACCAGCAACCGCTTTGCCAGAAGCGTCGGTTTGCACAATGAACCTTTTATTAAAATTTGGAATAGCCAAAACGGGAGCATTCATCAGAGCGGATTTCAAAGCTTCAAAGGCTTCTTGCTGAGGACGACCCCAGAAGAACTTCACGTCTTTACGTCTAAGATGATTTAACGGAGCAGCTATCTCTGCAAAATTAGGAATGAACTTCCTGAAAAAATTGACCATGCCTACGAACCGTGCGATGCCTTTGACATCTTTAGGGGGACGAAAGTCCCTAATAGCCTGAGTCCTAGAGTGGTCGATGGAGATACCATCGGAGGAAACTACATGACCAAGGAAAGACATACTCGGCTTAGCAAACGCTACCTTTGACAACTTGACAGTCAGTCCAGCTTTCCTCAAGCGATCCAGGACTTCTCTAACATGTTCGACATGTTCTTCGAAGGTTTTTGAGAATATAACCAGGTCGTCAAGGTAATTAAAGACGAACCTA
The DNA here is from genome assembly GCF_040414725.1 of Anabrus simplex. Taxonomy (NCBI): domain Eukaryota; kingdom Metazoa; phylum Arthropoda; class Insecta; order Orthoptera; family Tettigoniidae; genus Anabrus; species Anabrus simplex. The sequence goes on along the minus strand of NC_090272.1, from coordinate 19,742,494 downwards.
AACTTAATGTCAGAGAGAATGGTGTCTAACAGCCTCGTGAGAACAGCCGCGCCACAAGATATGCCAAACGGAAGTCTCAGAAATTCATAGAGGTTCCAATCAGTGATGAAGGCGGTCAGTGGAATGGAAGACTTAGACAATGGGACTTGGTAATATGCCTGATTGAGATCTAACACGGTGAAAAACTTGGCACCCGAGAACCACCCAAAACAAGTGTGCAGATCGGGTAAAGGGATGGATTGCAAGATGACCTTGCGGTTTAAAGCCCTGTAATCGATAACAGCCCTGAAACCTCCAGAGGGTTTAGGTACCAGGAAGACCGGGGATGCATAGGGAGAGGTAGATGGACGGATCACTCCGTCAGCTAACATTTGGTCAATAATCTTTTTAAGTTCGAGCATACGAGGAGGTGAGAGGCGGTAAGGAGGGGATCTGACAGGAGTGTTATCTGATAACTCAATCTGATACTCGAGAACATCAGTAACTCCTAGCTTGCTAGTAAACACATCGGGGAAATCATTACATAGAACACGAATACATTCAGCTTCCTCCTCACTCAAATGGCTGAGATCCAATTTATCAATTTCACCAACTCCTTCCGGCACTGACTCGTCTACACAGGAAACCTTGATTGCACACGAGGAAAGATCCCTAAAATTAAATTTAGAATCAGGAGAAAATTTAAAGAAAAACATTCTAGCTTGAAGATCCATAACTAGTCCCGTTTTCGACAAGAAACCTGTCCCTAAAATCATGTTGCAAGACAGGTTAGGTGCCACAAGGCACGTGATTTTCCAGGTGAAATTCCCAATTCTTACTTTTACCTTTACAGCCCCCAGAATTTCCAACTTGTTCCCATTAGCAGCCACACACTTCACACCAACAGGTAATAATTCATCCAGTTTACAAGCACTCTTCAGCTTGGAATACCATCCAAAATTGATCACGTTGACAATACTGCCAGAATCAATCAAAGCTAACAGGGGTTCGTTATTTACTTCCACTTCAGCAAAGGTACCCTGGGAAACACCACAGGTAGAAATCTTATTACACCTTTGGGGACAGATAACCTTAGCAGAGCCCGGAGACCTTCCAAAATTAGAATTTTTATACTTTATTTGGGAAACTCCTAGTCATTGACCTGATTTTGGAGCAGACAAGGGGCAATTATTCTTAAGATGCTGAGCAGATCCACAAGTATAGCAACAACCCCTAGAGTTGCGCTTAACTACAGTACAAGCATTCCTGAGGTGATTCCTAGAACCACAGTTAAAACACTTCTTGGCATTGGCATCATTATACATAGAAGAGTGGACAGGAGGAACAGGTTTGGCAGGAGGAGGTAAACTTACAGTTCTGGAGGCATCCCCATGCTTGACGTCTTCAGCGAAGGAGCATGCAACCTCCAGTTCATCAAAATTAGTGGGGCACTTACTCAGGGAAAGGTAGGACCTGTATGAAGGAGAGATCCCTTTTAAAATTCTTGCCACCATTTCTTCCTCGGGAACAGTAATTTTGAAAACTTTACAGAAAAATCTGAGGTCAAGGATATACGAAAGTAAATTTTCATGAAGGAACTGCATCCGAAAACAATGTTGAGGAATTAAGCTCTGTAACGCCAAGGAGGGAATAAATTTTTTCAACACCGATTCATGAAATTCATCAACCTTAAGTTTTGATGAAATGGCCTCTGAGATTTCCCGTTTCAGAATACCTTCACAATGGGAGAAAAGAGCACGAAGGATACCCAAATCATCGATAGAATAAACTTTACCTGAATCCTTCATTTCTACTAGAAACCGCAGAAAACGAATGCTTTCCTCAATCGAATCTACTGAGAAATTTTTCACCCCATGGAAAAGCTCCTTTAAAGGGTAGTAGGTGGGAGTAAGGCTCATCTTAGACAACAAACTTTCCAGGACGGGAGAGGCAGCACAACATAAGCCTTGGTTATTAGGAGGGGTAACTACATGGTTTGAGGAACACTGAGGAATAGGGTCAGAAGGATTACATTTTTGACTGATTTTTAGGTTATCCATATCTCTGCTGGCAATCATCAGGTCCAGCTCAGCGGAAATGCTAGAGGCAATAGCCAACAATTTGGTGCACTGGGAGATAAACTCGGGTTCAGGTTTAAGCGACAACAAATCATGGATCCTTCCCAAGTAGTGATATACTCTGGCCTTTAAACGGTCAATTTGTGCTTTAGAAGGAGACAATTCCAAGAACTCTTCCCTTATTACTTCTATCTCAGTCAAGGCCTCAGTGATAAAATGAAGTGACTCACCAACATTGCTGGGGCGAACACGGGATGGATAAATGGGCACCTGAATAAGCTCGGAAAGAAGATTAGCACAATCAGCAACAGAACCAGCAGGACTAGCTCCACGTATCGCTAGCTCATAGGTTAACTCTGCCTTACGGAGCTTGTGGGGAAACAGGACCGCTCGAGACATCGTGGAGGTACATGAAACAAAATTCCAACGAATTAATCAAGATAAATGCGCTTCTTTTCACAAAAGTAAGTAACCTTTAAGACCATTCGCCTTTTTTCCACCACTCAACTATTTGACACACTGTACGGTTTTCAAGAAAGGGGGATACGACCTACCTACAAGAAATTAACACTAGCACGAGCGTAGTCAACTTAGTAACCACGCTCTGAAGCTACCACTTACTGCCCCACCAGTTAGGTTACCCGGTGTCAAACTAAACTGATTGGCAGTAAAAACACAACACAGGACAAAGATCCCGTAGAAAGGAACAAAACGGAAGCGTGATAAACACTACACACCCAGAAAACACCAAAAGAACATAGTAAAAGGCAAACTTACCTCCAGGTGGTAGAAAAAAAACAGGTGGATCAAGCTACCAACCGACAGTGTGTCAAATAAATGTTGCGTGGAAATAAAGACCAAACTTTCTTTTTTTTAAAAAAAAGAAAATATATAATTCATGAAACTCAGATTAACAAATGTTAAATAAATGACATCCTCGTAGTTAGTAATATTTAAAAAAAACTAGGTACCAGAAACCAAATAAAATTAGGTGACATAGGTTTAAAATAAGGAGGCCTTTAGAATTTTAAAAGATTAATTTAAGTTAGGTAAAATAAGGGAAACAGACCTCACTTAAAACCACAGGAAAAACACAGTTAAACTCAAGAAACACCAAAAGATAAAATTAAAGAAAAATTATTTAAAAACCGCCGGACGGTAAGAAAGTAATGAGAGTAAATAAATTGGTACCTAGAGCTTGAAAAAGACCAAAATTAAGGAATTAAAACACCAAACGCCAGTCGGCAAGAAAGATATAGTCTGCAGGAAGTATTACAAACACCTCAACCTGTTTACTTAGTAACAACCACCAAATCAATTATCAGTGGATTCCATATGGAAAGGATACCATGTTAAAAATTAGAAAATACAACCTTCTTGGTTCACCGTTATTCCATGAGAGATACCAACTCTCTATCCGTTTCACATCAACAAACTGGTACCATTAATACGGTGGGAGTTCCAGTCATGGGATGCTAAGTGCTTTACGTAAAAATTTACCAAGGGAAAGAAAGCCACCACAACAAACGTAGAAGGAAAAGGAAAGAAATCAACTGGGGTGCCCGAAAAACAGAAAATGCGCAACGGGGTGACAAAAATACTGAAACAACATCAGACAGGGTAGTCTCCCAACATAAAAATCATCACCAACATCAATCCATTTCAAAAAACAACATCCATTACCCCGGCAACAAAAGCAATTGTTAAACCATGGGAGAACCAATCCCGAAGGAAGATCCAACAATGGCACCAAAACAATGGAGGCCAGAAGGGCAAAGATCAAACGCAAAACACGATTAAAGCCCCCCAAAAAAAAATAAGGTAAATTAAATTAAAATAAACCAGCATAGCATAAGCAATCCCTACTGGATCTTCCACGTATTACTCCACTTTTAAAACCAAAATAAATTTCAGAGCAGCAGTAACATCTTTACGGTGTGATGATAATAATAATAATAATAATGAAAATTTTACACCACTGCTTTTCTTTGGAAATTACCCCCAGTAACACTTAAATTCCATTACAAGAAATGTTATACACTAGGTAACTGAATTAACAAGGACTTTTCAACCCGATACTTGGTTTTGGAAGAGCACAATAATTTTTCCCAACAGTGAAAAGGTCCACATCATTATAATCGAAACGCACAAGTTGCTAATTAATAAGTTTCCTCCGAAGAAATCACACGAACAGTTTTCCGTTGATGAAAATACTAAAATAACAAGGTTGACTTACGGTTGGTTGGTTCTTCAATCAGTAGAATGATAATTCATGGCTCGGCCATGTGTACTTTACCAAGTTGGAGATCTTCCTTGCAGCTTTTTAAAACAATCACTCACTACGAGGTTACAAATACAGGAAAAAGAAAATATTTTTAGGGTGTGGGGCACATCCCCACATCCTTACGATTTACTATCCACCGTCCATGATGATATCCCAAAGCATCGCCTTGAGTACAGAACGCCAACGACCTTTAGCCATGTTTACCAAGCCGCAACTGCCTGCTCGCTTAGCTTCCCTCTCTCTCGCCCCAGAGAGAGTGACTACATCAAGATGGCTGACACCAAGCGCTGATTGGCCGGAGCAGCTTCAAGAAGAAAGCGACAAATAGTTCTCATCATAGCCGTAGATGGCGGTAACGATCAGAGCTCACATGCGCTCGCTGAGTTAAACATGAAATATTGTGAGAACACCGTTGAAAGCAGAAGAAAATTAGAATACAGTTTTCTACACCGTAATAGGCAAACTCAAAACGTTGGTGGAAAGGAGACAAACGAAACCTCGGTTTCACACTGAAGCCGGTTTATGCGTACAGCTTCACCCATCAAGTTCATTCCTAAATTAGCCTTTATTTCCTCATTCTGAGCACCCTCCTGCCATTGTTCCCACCTTTTTGTACCAGCAATCATTCTTGCTACTTTCATATCTATTACTTCTAACTTATGAACAAGATATCCTGAGTCCACCCAGCTTTCGCTCCCATAAAGCAAAGTTGGTCTGAAAACAGACCGATGTAAGGATAGTTTCGTCTGGGAGCTGACTTCCTTCTTACAGAATACTGTTGATCGCAACTGCGAGCTCACTGCATTAGCTTTACGACACCTTCATTCTATCTCACTTACTATATTACCATCCTCGGAGAACACACAGCCTAAATACTTGAAATTATCGACCTGTTCTAGCTTTGTATCACCAATCTGACATTCAATTCTGTTGAATTTCTTACCTACTGACATCAGTTTAGTCTTCGAGAGGCTAATTTTCATACCATACTCATTGCACCTATTTTCAAGTTCCAAGATATTAGACTGCAGGCTTTCGGCACAATCTGCCATTAAGACCAAGTCGTCAGCATAGGCCAGACTGCTTACTACATTTCCACTTAACTGAATCCCTCCCCGCCATTTTATACCTTTCAGCAGATGATTCATGTAAACTACGAACAGCAAAGGTAAAAGATTACGGCCTTGTCTAACCCCTGTAAGTACCTTGAACCAAGAACTCATTCTACCATCAATTCTCACTGAAGCCCAATTGTCAACATAAATGCCTTTGATTGATTTTAATAATCCACCTTTAATTCCATAGTCCCCCAGTAAGGCGAACATCTCTTCCCTCAGTACCCTGTCATATGCTTTCTCTAGATCTACGAAACAAACACAGCTGCCTATTCCTCTCGGTAGTATTTTTCAATTTCCTGGCGCATACTGAAAATCTGATCCTGACAAACTCTGTGGTCTGAAACCACACTGGTTTTCATCCAACTTCCTCTCAGTGACTGATCGCACCCTTGCTTATAGATAGGTGCAATTACTGCTTTTGCCCAATCTGAAGGTACCTTACCAACACTCCATGCTAATCTTACTACTCTATGAAGCCATTTTCATCCCTGCCTTCCCACTGTACTTCATTTCAGGTCAAATTTCATCTATTCCTGCTGCCTTATGACAATAGAGTTTATTTATCATCCTTTCCACTTCCTCAAGCATAATTTCACCAACATCATTTTCCTCGTCCCCATGAGCTTGGCTGTTCGTGACACCACCAAGATGATTTCCTTTACTATTGAGAAGATGTTCAAAATATTCCCTCCACCTCTCTGGTGATTCTCTGGGATCTATTATGAGTTCACATGAATTACTCAAAACACTGTTCATTTCTTTTTTTCCCACCCTTCCTAAGATTCTTTATTACTGTCCAGAAAAGTTTCCCTGCTGCTTGACCTAGCCTTTCCAGGTTATTACCAAAATCTTCCCACGACTTCGTTTTGGATTCAACAACTGTTTGATTCGCTCTGTTTCTTTCACCTACGTACAATTCCCTGTCTGCCTCTGCCCTTGTTTGGAGCCATTTCTGATAAGCCTTCTTTTTTACGTTTACAAGCTGCTCTCACTTCATCATTCCACCATGATGTTCGCCTTTTCCCATCTTTACACACAGTTGTTCCTAGGCATTCCCTTACTGTTTCTACTACAGCATCCCTGTATGCCACCCATTCACTTTCTATATCCTGAACCTGCTTGCTGTCTACTGTTTGAAACTTCTCACTAATCATATCCATGTACTTCTGTCTAATTTCCTCGTCCTGGAGATTTTCTACCCTTATTCGCTTGCAGACAGATTTCACTTTCTCTACCCTAGGCCTACAGATCAGATAGTGGTCTGTATCATCGAAAAATCCGCAAAAACTCGTACATTCCTAACAGATTTCCTGAATTCGAAGTCGGTTAAGATATAGTCTATTATGGATCGGGTACCCCTAGCCTTCCATGTGTAGCGGTGAATAGCCTTATGCTTGAAGAATGTATTCGTAACAGCTAAACCCATACTAGCACAGAAGTCCAGCAAACGCTTCCCATTCCTATTAGCTTCCATATCTTCCCCACATTTACCAATCGCCCTTTCGTATCCTTCAGTTCTATTCCCAATGCTCGCATTGAAATCGCACTATTCTATCCTTGATATTGACCCTGACCACGATGTCACTCAATGCTTCATAAAACTTGTCAACTTCATCATCTGCACCCTCACATTGTGAATACACAAACACAATTCTAGTCCTAATTCCTCCAACTGACCAATCTACCCACATCATTCGCTCATTTACGTGCCTAACAGAAACTATGTTGCGTGCAATGGTATTCCTGATAAAGAACCCTCCCCCAGACTCCGGCCTTCCCTTTCTAACACCCGTCAAGTAAACTTTATAATCTCCTATCTCTTCCTCGTTATCTCCCCTTACCCGAATATCACTTACTCCTAGCACGTCCAGATGCATCCTCTTCGCTGACTCAGCCAGTTCTACTTTCTTTCTTCCATAAGCCCCATTAATATTGATAGCTCCCCATCGAATTCCATTTTGTTCGCTAAGTTGTTTCCAAGGAGTCCCTCGCCTGTCAAATGGGAGTGGGATTCCGTTACTCCCATAGGTCCGAGACTTGCTTAAAATGTTCTGAGCTCGGTAAATTCATGAAGCAGGATGCTACCCTATTTGCACATAGTCCAAGTGAGGACCTCTCCTATAACGGGTTATGGACCACCGGTGAATTGTATAGTCCTAGCTGCCTAGCACAAGGAGGGCCATGACTCAGAATATGTCCGAGATGCCCACTCCCATTCCATAGCAAATGGTATGCCGACTCTCAGGACCACTTACTAGGCCACTCAGCCGTTTCCCATGGTTCCCGATCTAGGACGTGACTGCAGTAACCAACAAACATGAACCATAACTGTTACCAATCTGGCAGTTTATTTATCTTGAATTTCCAATTCATTGGGCAAAGGTAAACAGGTTGATGTCATATATACTAATTTCTCCAAAGCCTTCGACTCTTTACAATACAAAGCCTTCTGAGAAAGGTGTCAGCGTATGGAGTGTCCGGGAGTATTTTAGAGTGGCTAAAGAGCTGCCCCGTTGTGTAGGGGTAGCGTGCCTGCCTCTTACCCGGACGCCCCAGGTTCGATTCCCGGCCAGGTCAGTGATTTTTACGTGGACCTGAGGGCTGGTTCGAGGTCCACTCAGCCTCTGTGATTAGAATTGAGGAGCTATCTGACGGTGAGATAGCGGCTCCAGTCTAGAAAGCCAAGAATAATGGCTGAGAGGATTCGTCATGCTGACCACACGACACCCCATAATCTGCAGGCCTTCGGGCTGAGCAGCGGTCGCTTGGTAGGCCAAGTCCCTTCAAGGGCTGTAGTGCCATGTTTTTTTTTTAAGAGCTACTTCACGAAATGAATATGTTTTGTCAAGTCTTAGGGTTTGATCTCTAACCCCTATGAACCTTCATCTGGCATCCCACAGGGATCACTGTTAGGGCCTCTTCTATTTGTTTTGTTCCTAAATGATATTACTACAGTCGTTCAGAGCAGTGAATGTCTCTTCTACGCTGATGACTTGAAACTATACAAAGTCATAGAATAAGGCAGTGATGGCGATTATTTACAAGAGTATCTGAAGCAAATATGTGAGTGGTGTGATAAGTGGTCCTTAAAGTGAATAAATTCAAGTGTGGTGTCATGTCATTTACTCAGAAATTAACACCTGTATTTTAAAGATATAAAATCAGTGGAGAAAGTTTAAATCGTATGGAGGAGTTTAATGATCTAGGTGTAATTCTTAGTAACAGGAATGGCTTATCCTTTGAGAAACATATCGATGGTATTATAAAGAAATTTTCAGACTCCTGGGATTTGTCAAAAAGAATTGTAAAGATTTCAGTAATATTGCATGTGTAAGAACTCCGTTTTTTTCCCTGGTGAGACCCTGTCTCGAGTATGATCGTGAGGTGTGGTTCCCGTATCACAAAGGCCACATACACCATCTCGAGAGAGTACAAATAAGGTTCATGAAGTGGATTAGTTTTGGATTCCTGGGCATGCCACTCTCTTCAAGCAGGTGTGAAGAATTGGTAAACATTCTTGGAATGAATACGCTGGCAACGCGCCAAAAATGTGCGAACGCAATGTTAGCGATTAAATGCTTGAAGAGTAAAGTGGACTGTCCGGCTATACTGGGGTTGATCCCACTTCATGTTCCAAGCAGATGAACAAAGCAGAAATGTGAATTCCACCTGCCCATATGTAGGACAGGTGCACATGAGAATTCTTGGCTCATGCAAGCTCTTAGGACAATAAAGCAGATGGAAGGGTCACTCGACATTTTTCACCACCCTTCCACTGCAATTCGGAAAGTTCTTCTCAAGGATGGAACGTGATAATTTTGTAAATTATGTAAATAATCTGTAGAAAACATGTGAAGATTTATATCTGTTTGTACATATATGTGTATTTGTATGTATATTAATTTATTTTTTATTTTATTTAATTTTTTAAAATATTTATTTAATTTTCTAATAAATCATCTGTAATTGTTACATCCTGTCGGTGATAAATAAATATATTCTATTCTATTCTATTCTATTCTATTCTATTCTATTCTATTCTATTCTATTCTATTCTATTCTATTCCACATGTGGTCACAAGCATAACCTTGCTACACCATGACTCTTCAACCAATAAATTTCCAACAACTCACTTAACAGTAACTCACTTTTACCATCAACGTCGTCTCCTTATAAATATGTCCTGGCCAGGCTTCCAGAAAGATACGTTACAAGAAATACCTTAGTGAAGATTCTAGAGTGCGTAATACATTGATTGTAATGTATGGAATATTCTTAAATCATTCTCGTGCCTATTACCATTCTGGAAGTTATAGTGTGTTTCACAGTTATGGATTGCACTTCATATATACAGGTAAGAATAAAAATTATAATAATTAATTTACAGGTATTTATATTACTGAACTCATATTAATGTTTATGTACAGCACATGTCATGATGTAACCTCACACACAATAAGATCATTCGACTACGTAAATAAAAATAATACTAATACTTTCATGACATAACCTCACACACAAGCTATCGTATCGTATGTACATATGATATAATAATACTAAATGGATGTAACACTTCATAGCTATGTATATATGCAATAATAATCATAATCGTAAAATAATAATTCGAGCTCAATATCTGCATTAGTTACCCATGGGTAAGAGAACATTATTTTCAAGTTATACCTCTTATTGCACTTGCGTCAATATCCCTCCTACTACATACAGACTGTTCACAGCCCTCCTGTTGGTGCTGTCGAAGTCCACAGTCGTTCGCAGCCCAGCGATTCCATTGGGGACCACCACCTTCCCATTGTGGGTCCGCTGGGTCCGGTCGACGGTGTCTACATTCCTGGCGATGATGATCCAGAGGTCCTTGCGTGGCATTCAAAGTTCCGCTGGTTTTTGCATCTTTCGTACCTTTGTGTTCTGTCATTTGGCACCCTTGTTTGGTGGTTGTCGGTTCGAACCCCTTTGGTTCTCTGTCTCGTAGAGAGGTTCCCACTGGGTGTGTTATTGCCATCGCTGCTCCCATCCCCTGGGACATTGTCTGAGCCGCCTCATAGTTCTACTCCAAGCTGAACATCCCCCCTGGACAGTTCACGGTGCCGTGGAGCTTACTGCTGCTGTCGAGTGTCTTGGTGTCATGCCCCCTCCCGTAGCCGGACTCTGATTGTGGACACCGCCACACCCACCGAACTCCCCCACAGCTTCCTCGCAGTTTGAACATGACTGCGGGCTGTGTCTTACTTCCATCTCCTGCCCACGAAGTCCAGTGATCGGTTATTCGACTCCCTCTTCTGACGTCAATCCGGTCTTGAACTGGGCCCTGATTTTCTCCTCGAGTTTTCCTAACTGGGCCCCAATGTTCTCCTAGTTTTCCAAGCTTGGCCTCGATGTTTTTAGCCTGGGCCTGACTGAAGGAAATTAACTGTTTAACACATTGGAGATGGCCATATTTGAATGTGTTACCCTCCAGAAATTGCAGGATTTTTAATGGTCTTTGAAATTTTTTCAGTGCTAGGGTAAACCATGATTGTAACAACTTTTGGAATATTTAGAATGATCACACATTCTTCTACCAAAAAAAAAAAGTGTTTTATCATAAAAGAGCAGCAATTTTTAAATATAAATTTATGAAAAAAACTAATTTTCCAAACGAAAAAATCTGAATTTTGAAATCTGTCTAATAATGTGGACACATCTACTGAAATGCACTAATACAGATTCTAACCTAATTGGTCAATTGGCACCAATATCGTTGTTTACAGCCAGTAATTTGCTTTCGTACTGTTCATTGTTTGACGACGGGGTTGCATCGAGTTGCTGCAGTTACATGGGAAACATACATTTTTAGGAAGCGGTATAAAACATTATTACAGAACCCACTTCAAGGAAGCGGTATAAAACTACGTTACACTTCTCACCAATTTGAAATTAGCTCATTATCTACATTTACATGCCTGAAGCGCCGGAGGAATCGTGCTTACTTAGTGTGTAATTGTTACCCTCATCCTCATTTTCAGAACTCGTTTCTTCCATAAGAATGTCCATTATGGATTCGTTGTCAAAATTTCGTACACTTGAATTAGACATGCTAAATATTCACAAGAATTACACAAACAAGCCTGCCTCTCGAACACACACTCTTCCTGTCCACATGTACCGTACGTACTTTCCCGCCCATTTCACAGCTGAGAGTCAATGATGACGCAGCCCCATGATAAATAGGAATGTGCCTGTGTTATCAATGTTTTGAAAGAAGAGTTCCCGACTTATGCTCATAACTAGTACATTTTATGCTTGTAGAAGCATTCAACGGTATCATAGTAAAGTCACAGCTCGCTGAGATGGCAGCTACAATTTTTTAGCTAGAGTGAAAACGTGCCCTAAAGTCTCCGAGCTCAGCAGCAACGAAATAGTGCACCCGTTGCTTCTACGAGCGGCATATCCAATGTGTTAAGCATCACCACGGTCCTCTGGTCATTCATTTTCGAGTCCAGTAGATTCAATGATCCTGTCGCGGTCGCCAGTTTACATATCCACAAAGATGCACACGAGATGCTGTCAGTTGCTACAATTATTTTATTTACATGTATTTACAAATTAAACACACACATAACGTTAATCACTGCTGTCACTCACTCACATCACAAACAAAAGCCAATCGCTGCACATGGAGAAAACAACCTTGGAACACAAATAAAACAGTTGACTGCTTAAGAGCATGTCCACACGTGGTCACAAGCATAACCTTGCTACACCATGACTCTTCAACCAATAATTTCTACCAACTCACTTAACAGTAACTCACTTTCACCGTCAACATCGTCTCCTTGCTTGTAGAAGCATTCAACAGCTTCTAGAAAGATACCTTACAAGAAATACCTTCGTGAAAATTCTAGAGTGCGTAATACATAGATTATAATGTATGGAATATTCTCAGTCGTTCTTGTGCCTATTACCATTCTGGAAGTTAGTGTGTTTCACAATATGGATTACAATATATATATATAGGTAAGAATAAATTACAATATTAATTTACAGGTATTTACATTACTGAACTGATATAAATGTTTATGTACAGCACATGTCATGACTTAATCTCACACACAATACGATCATTTGACTATGTAAATAATAATAATAATAATAATAATAATAATAATAATAATAATAATAATAATAATAATATCATGACATAACCTTATACACAACGAAATGAAATGAAATCAAATGTCGTATGGGTTTTAGTGCCGGAATATCCCAGGACGGGTTCGGCTTGCCAGGTGGAGGTCTTTCTATTTGACTCCCGTAGGCGACCTGCACGTCGTGATGAGGATGAAATGATGATGAAGACAACATACACCCAGCCCCCGTGCCATTGGAATTAACCATCATCATCATTAGTCGTTGTGCTCATTACTGAGCGTCGTGACCTCATAACTCCATCATTTCCTTGTTGCAACCTTGACAAGATGTCTCCATCCAGAGCGGTTTTCACATTTCGTTAGTATGACCTGAAGTGGTAGCCCAGTGATCTTCTTCGCCTGATCTATCCATCTGCTTGCTGTTCTTCCTCGTGGTCTACTGCCTTCAATTTTGCCTTGTAAAATTACCTTTTCCAAGTTCTCTCCGTCTCGTCTCAAAATGTGGCCAAGGAACTGGAGGTAACGTTCACTCACACGGGAAGATAGACGTTTCTTGATGCAGTTCTTCCAGAATGGAAACATTAGTTCTTTTTTCTGTCCAGGATACACGTAGCATTCTCCGCCAACACCACATCTCAAAGGCATCAATGCGCTTTCTGTCTTTAGCATTCACGGTCCAGGTCTCACAGCCGTACAAAAAGACGGAGAACACTAGTGATTCTACCAAGCGCATCTTCGTGGCTTTTGATATTGCCCGGTTCTGCCAGATCTTAGTAAGTTTAACCATTGCAGCACGACCTAAGACAATACGTCTTTTTACCTCTTTATCACAGTTTCCCGTGTCGTTGATGACAGACCCCAAGTATACAAATTCCTTAACTATATCCAGGTCTTTTAGGTATCCCGTAAGTTGGATTTCACCTTGCCGATCAACTACCATTAGTTTGGTCTTTTTTATGTTTATCTCTAGACCATACTGAAGACTAGTGTTCTTCACCCTTACAAGCAAGTCATGAAGTTCCTCTTCACTACCAGCGATGAGGGTAGTGTCATCTGCAAAGCGTAGGTTATTAATTTTTCTGCCACCAATCGAAATTCCACCATTCCAGCCATTGAGAGCTCTTTTGATGACACACTCTGCATAGATGTTGTAGAGTTGAGGTGATAATATACAACCTTGCCTTACTCCATTCGTCACATTGAAAATGCCTGAGAGATCACCATCTACCTTTATGGTTGCTGCGTGGTTTTTATACAGGCTTTTCAGTAACGATATTAAGTGCAGTGGAACCCCAAATTTCTTTAGCACCTGCCACAACTTGTCCCACATAACACAATCAAAGGCCTTTTTGTAGTCCAGGAAGCAAATAAAGGCAGGGACACAAAACTCGCGACATTTCTCAATTATCTGTCTCATGTTCAAGATAGACTCTCGTGTTCCTTTACCTGCAACAAAGTCTGCTTGTTCTGCGGATATCTGAGGTTGCAGGAATGGTTTTAGGCGTAGATTTATTATGTAGAGCAGAACTTTGCTTGCATGGGATATTAATGCGATAGTACGATAATTGGAACAATCCCTTATAGACCCCTTTTTGTGAAGAGGGATTAGTATTGATGTTGTCCAGTCCTTGGGCCATTCACCAGTTTTCCACACCATATTACATACCAAATGTAAAACACGCATGCCCTCCTCCCCCATCACTTTCAGCATTTCTCCCGAAATACCATCCATATCTGGGGCTTTGTTGTTCTTCAAATGATTGACAGCGTTCACAATTTCAGTTAATAAAATATCAGGTTCTTCTTCATACCTCAAAGAATTTTCCTGTTCGGCAGAATTATTTCCTTTGCAATACAGCATTTCACAGTATTGTTTCCACCTCTCTATTGCTTTGTTCTTATCAGTAATGAGGTTGCCATCTTCATCTTCAATCACCCATGTGCGTGGTTTGAACTCATGGGTAATGCTGTTGACTTTTTTAAAAAGATCACGTGTTTGATTCAGCCTATGATGTTGGTCTATTTCATCACAAATACTGGTGAGATACCGTGTCTTGTCAGTTCTGCAATTGCGTTGTATTTTGCGGCAAAGTTCACTGTATGCTTCTTCGTCTTGCTTGGATTGAATGCCACGTTTCTTTAGTGTGCTCCGCTCTTCTATCAGCAGTAGAGTGGTGTTCGATATCCAGGGGTGCTTAGCTTGGGAAGAATTAGTAAATGGTTCAGGGAGAGAAGAGTTAATGATTGTCTTGAGGTTATCCCATGTTTGGGAGGCTGATCCTTCCTCCTGCACTTGCTGGAGTTTTGGCCTTATTCTTTCTCCAAAATCTTTGAGAGCCTTTTTGTCAGTAACGCGAACTTGTGTCACTCTCTTCTTCTTGGTCAGCTTCAGTTTGATCCGCATTTTCATGGATAGCATAATGTGGTCACTACCACAGTCTGCTCCAGGATAGGTTTTGCAATCCAGTACAGAAGTCCGCCATCGTTACCTCACCAAAATGAAATCAATCTGATTTCGAACCCTGTCGCCAGGAGAAATCCATGTGTATCGACGCCGTGGGTGATGTTGGAAGAGAGTATTGCAGATAGACAGGTTATTGCCAACACAAAACTCCAGTGGACGCTGACCACGCTCATTCCTCACACCTAGACCGTGCCTTCCAACCACATGTCCCAAATGATTATCTTCAATAGTCTCGCCTATCTTCGCATTAAAATCACCCTGAATGACTAACATTTCCTTCTGAGGAATCTTTCTGATGGTGTGTTCCAGCAACTCGTAGAATTCATCGATTTCTTCATCCACTGCAACTGCAGTAGGAGCATAAACCTGAATGAAGTTGATCCTACACGGAGAAGCATTCATCTTAATGGAGATGATTCTGTCAGAGACAGGCTCATATCCGACGACAGCACTGGCTAGTATTTTAAGAATGACTACAGCGACACCATTCCGACTGAGATCCTCGCTTCCAGAAAAATATATGGTGTTATCCGAGTGAGTGACAAAGTGGCCACAACCTTTCCAATGTGTCTCGCTGAGTCCAAGTATGTCCAGATCATGTAGGCTCATTGCTCTTTCAACGATAGCCAGTTTTCCTGTCTGTAAGAGACCTCGTACATTCCAGGTTGCAATCTTTCTAACTACGCGCAAAGTTGGTTTGGATTGATTTGCACGTTCAGATGCTCCACTTAACCATGTCCCCCCCCGGAGATCCGACTGGGAGACTTACTCCGGACACTGATTTATGATTGAGTAAAGCCATGAGGTTGTCTTGGGAAAATTAACAGTGGTGGTTTCCCGTTGCCTTCCACTGACCCCCAATTCCACTCTGCTCACCGACCCAGCTTCCCGCTGGGGTTGTTACCCAACCTTCCACTGGGTTGCTCGGCTTAACAGGGGCACCACGTGTAGGTAGGAAATGGAGAATTGAGGTGAGAGAGTCTAAGAGAAACTCTCTTGTTGAGTTCTTATATTCGCATCACACCTCCATTTAGCCAGAGTCTCAAGGTGGTCGCAGAGACTCTCCCTAGGTCAGTTCCCAATTAAGCTTAAAATCCCTGACCCGGCTGGGAATTGAATCCAAGACCCTCTGAACCGAAGGCCAGGATGCTGACCGTTCAGCCAATGAGTTGGACCTTACACACAATGCTTTTGTATCGTATGTACATGTGATGATGATGATGATGATAATAATAATAATAATAATAATAATAATAATAATAATAATAATAATTCAAGCTCGATATCTGTATTGGTTACCCATGGTAAGAGAACATTGTTTTCAAGTTATACCTGTTATCACACTTGCGTCAAGCTATTGGTATCAGAAATGTGTTCTTGGATGCCATCCGCAGAGTGCAAATGAAACTATTGGGGCAGATAAATCTGATGCTGATAGCTCACCCTGAGACCTTGGGCCATACATGTCAAAATTAAAGAAAAATCAACCATTTTGGCACTGGTTCGAAAAAAATAAAACACAAAAAAAAATGGTACTGCACGTTTTTGGAATTTTTATATTTATACTAACACATTGCAGACCAGGTGCCCTTCACCCCATGCACAGCCCTATTCCTGGCCACTTTCTAACAAGTTGGAGTGCAGGCATTCAAATAAACTGTCAGAACTTCACTAGCTTTTGAAGGACTACTGTGTTTTTCTGGTGGCCTTCCTGAATAGTAACAGTATTTGTTGAAATCTATTTTGGCTCATAGTTTTCGGAAATATGGGGTTTTCTATTGGATTTCTTCACCTGCCCTATCAGTATACACAGAGCAACATTTTATTAATTTCCCTGCTAGTGACATTAGTACACTTTAGTGTTTTATGGGATACATTATGAGAATGTGAATTCTGCTCATAGTATAAGTTTGTCTGCTCAGCTACATACTGAAAAAATTCCTCACCAAACATAAGTCCTGCTACTTGTCCTAGGTTTCCAGATTCATTAAGCCATACCTTTATACCAGGAGCACCTTCAACATCCTCTAGCCTAGGTTCACTGTTGTCCATAACCCACTTGTCAGAAAACACTACATTATTTACAATATTTACACCATAACCCAATTATTAGACTCGTTCTGTGCTACGTGAATTCCACACCTTGAAGATAAGATCCTCGTCATCACTGGAAACATTTGTTAGAAGATATTTCATCATCGAACTCTAAATATTCAGCATCACTTGGATATTCGGACCTTGTATCGGCATATAATTCACGGATAACTTCATCCTTGTCTAAACACGTGCGATCCCTGGGCACTGCCATCTTGCATGGCTCTTCGAACTTTGTAAACATTTAAAGTTAAAAACTTCATGATTGTTCCGTATTGAATAGAGAAATAAGAAGATGTACAATATTATAGGGAAGGATCCACCTTTCAATACTCCGTAGTAAATTGAACTAAAAAGTAGTTACAACCTGTTTATTGGGACTGGTTTCAACACATTTCAAGTGTCATCATCAGCCAATTAGCGAAGATCTTAAAACAACTAGTACATTGAATACAGGCAAAAAATTAACAATGTATCATATCGTAGCAATTCAGTTAATGTTCAAAACACAATAATCACAGTCAAGAGAGTGATGTTCTGTTTACTCTCTTGACTGTGATTATTGTGTTTTGAACATTAACTGAATTGCTACGATATGATACATTGTTAATTTTTTGCCTGTATTCAATGTACTAGTTGTTTTAAGATCTTCGCTAATTGGCTGATGATGACACTTGAAATGTGTTGAAACCGGTCCCAATAAACAGGTTGTAACTACTTTTTAGTTCAACTTACTGCGGAGTATTGAAAGATGGATCCTTCCCTATAATATTGTACATCTTCTTTGTAAACATGTTGTCAGGAAGTGCAAAGAAAATCTATGATATGAAGAATAATCGAAAAGAAATGTGACTATCGATTGTGTAGAACCATACATAAGAGTACTATCACACTTGATGTCCAAATAGTTCTGGTATATCTCAAAAGATAGCACTAAACTTCAGCCTGCTGCTAACATGAGAACTCGGGACCGGTGCGCAGCGATCGGCCAGGCAAACACAAGTTTTCTCGGGACCGGTCTGCATTGTGCTAAAATGGCCCCCACCTATTGCTGAATGTACAAAAAAATCTTGGTGGTGATATTTGCAACCGAGTAGAGTACAGTACATTATATTACCAACATTTTTGATATTCTGGTGTGACCTTCCAAGAGTTAAAAATTCAGAACTTACACAGTATTTGGACTAACTCAATGAAATCAGGCGACATATACACTGACTGACAGTGACAATGCAACACCAAGGAGGAGTGGTTCGAAAGGGATGAAAGTTGGGGAAAAAACAGAGACGGCACGGACGAATAATTGATGTTTATTTCAAACCGATATGCAGGTTACACAATGCGCACGGCATCGACTCAGTAGGATGCAGGACCACCGCGAGCGGCGATGCACGCAGAAACACGTCGAGGTACAGAGTCAATAAGAGTGCGGATGGTGTCCTGAGGGATGGTTCTCCATTCTCTGTCAACCATTTGCCACGGTTGGTCGTCCGTACGAGGCTGGGGCAGAGTTTGCAAACGGCGTCCAATGAGATCCCACACGTGTTTGATTGGTGAGAGATCCGGAGAGTACGCTGGCCACGGAAGCATCTGTACACCTCGTAGAGCCTGTTGGGAGATGCGAGCAGTGTGTTGGCGGGCATTATCCTGCTGAAACAGAGCATTGGGCAGCCCCTGAAGGTACGGGAGTGCCACCGGCCGCAGCACATGCTGCACGTAGCGGTGGGCATTTAACGTGCCTTAAATACGCACTAGAGGTGACGTGGAATCATACGCAATAGCGCCCCAAACCATGATGCCGCGTTGTCTAGCGGTAGGGCGCTCCACAGTTACTGCCGGATTTTAAGGACACTTCCTCTAAAGCATTACTTTGTCAGTTTTATATATTTTTCATCTAAACAGTGTTATGTGGCTGAAGATGTTGATAATATATGAAACATGTACCACTTTTGACCATTAAAAATTGCCTTAAGCAATCATTGTATCGACTAGGTGGAAAATAAATAAATACTTAATTGTGAAGCCACACTCGTCTGCGGTGACTATCACTGACAGAACAGAAGCGTGACTCATCGGAGAACACGACGTTCCGCCATTCCCTCATCCAAGTCGCTCTAGCCCGGCACCATGCCAGGCGTGCACGTCTATGCTGTGGAGTCAATGGTAGTCTTCTGAGCGGACGCCGGGAATGCAGGCCTCCTTCAACCAATCGACGGGAAATTGTTCTGGTCGATATTGGAACAGCCAGGGTGTCTTGCACATGCTGAAGAATGGCGGTTGATGTGGCGTGCGGGGCTGCCACCGCTTGGCGGCGGATGCGCCGATCCTCGCGTGCTGACGTCACTCGGGCTGCGCCTGGACCCCTCGCACGTGCCACATGTCCCTGCGCCAACCATCTTCGCCACAGGCGCTGCACCGTGGACACATCCCTATGGGTATCGGCTGCGATTTGATGAAGCGACCAATCTGCCCTTCTCAGCCCGATCACCATACCCCTCGTAAAGTCGTCTGTCTGCTGGAAATGCCTCCGTTGACGGCGGCCTGGCATTCTTAGCTATACACGTGTCCTGTGGCACACGACAACACGTTCTACAATGACTGTCGGCTGAGAAATCACGGTACGAAGTGGGCCATTCGCCAACGCCGTGTCCCATTTATCGTTCGCTACGTGCGCAGCACAGCGGCGCATTTAACATCATGAGCATACCTCAGTGACGTCAGTCTACCCTGCAATTGGCATAAAGTTCTGACCACTCCTTCTTGGTGTTGCATTTGCTCTGTCAGTCAGTGTATTCTATTAGATGTGAGTGCTCAGAAAGAAAATGACAGAGGTCTAGTGGCACAATTATAGGTTCTCGATGACATTTCGTGATTTCTTCATCTGGTCCTAAACTTTTTGCTGGTACTGTATTGTATAATACAGATAACAATAATTAATTCTGTTTTTGGTATATTAAATGGAAGTATGTTATAAAAAAAGCTGTCTAATAATAAATAGCGGCCCCTTGGTGTAGGGGTAGCGTGCCTGCCTCTTACCCGGAGGCCCCGGGTTCGATTCCCGGCCAGGTCAGGGATTTTTACCTAGGCCTGAGGGCTGGTTCGAGGTCCACTCAGCCTATGTGATTAGAATTGAGGAGCTATCTGATGGTGAGATGGCGGCCTGGTCTAGAAAGCCAAGAATAACGGCTGAGAGGATTCGTCATGCTGTCCACATGACACCTCGTAATCTGCAGGCCTTTTGGCTGAACAGCGGTCGCTTGGTAGGCCAAGGCCCTTCAAGGGCTGTAGTGCCATGGGGTTTGGTTTTTCAAATAATAAATACATATAGAGACCCAATGAAACCAGAAATGAACATTTCAGTCAAGAAAAATCTGACAAGAAAACTATTGATAAGGTCATATCGAAACAGACGATGCAATTTTGCTGAGAGGACGAGGAGACCTTAAAACAGCTATGTATAAAAATTTAGCTGCTATTTTGAAATCGTGATTCCAAATCTATGTGTCAACACAGCTACTGGACAATCCTTGCATCTTGCTGGTACGGTGCGCAGCGGAGTGGAGTTGCAGTTGTGCTGGAGAGAGAGAGAGAGAATATGAACTGGCAGGTTACCGCGCGCCAAGGTCAATTTAATGTTAGGCAATGAATTTGAAACCTAAAGGAGGTGTGTTAATTACATTATAAAAGCACAAATATTTTTTGCACTATACACAGCAAATATGCACTTTAAGGCCTCATTGTTCTTCAGTTTTCCTTACTTTTTTGAAGGCAATATTTTGCAGGCACTTCGGATTTGGGAAGTTTTCATTGTGTAATTGGTTGCGAACCATGAATTTTTAATCATATCCTTGAAGCTTGGGGAAGAAAATTGAAAATGAATGAAGGACTGCATTTCCAGTGTTGTTTCACTAGTACTGGAAGTCTTCACAAGCTGGCATAATGCCAGTTAAATGGCGAAAAACTTATCCAAAGGCTGTATTTTCCCTGCAGTGCCAGGAGAAATCTGGAGAATTTCTATACTTTTGCCAGGAGGAATGTCTTCAAGGCAGCATTTATCACTAAGTAGTTCAGGAAACTAACAGTAGCAAAGACTTGCCTTCTGCGAATGGGAAGGAGGCTTTTTTTAAACAATACTTTTAATTCCTTTTTTCCCTTTTTCACTGATTTTGTGGCTGTTACAATTATATTTTTACTGTACCAGGCGGTACACCTCCACGCCACTAGTAGAACATCTAACTCAGTGTGTGAATATGTAGCAGGGGGCGGGAAGCGCCTCGTTCTTCAGTCAGCAGATCTTCAACAAAGTAATGGCCTTTTAACATCTTTATTTCTTGCTAGCTCAGCAGTTTAACTGTTGGGGAAGGTTCGAAACCTTTAATATGTAACCTACCACTTTTAAAATCTAAATTCCTCTTTTGTCTAGGTAAGAACTACAAATCTCTTTAAATGTAAAGTGGGGATAGAGAGTGCTTTTCCCTCTCGAGCTCCCCTTCATTTTGAAATTGAGGTGACTACGTTTTCATAACCGTTTCTACGCTTCCTTAATGCCTTTAAGTTTTCTCATACGGGTCACCTCCCTAGCTTGGGATTAGCCCCTGTGTATCAGCCTAGAGCCATTTAGGTTTTAAAAAGTGTATTTGGAGTGCAAGTTCACGCCTCCAGTCCTCTCTGTACTTCCGGGCCAGTAACTTAACCTGATGTTTTATTTTCATTGCAAAGGCCCTGTAGGTTGGGTATTAAATACCCCTGTTTCTTTGTGTGCCTTGAGGGCAGATGGAAGTGAAATTCGTTGTGGCCTTTGATAGGCTTGAACTTTAAGAGCGGGTCTGCTCTTTCCTAAATTTGATTTCTGTGTGCCTCTAGGAGGCTTAACATTGTAATTAGGAGCAAGTGCTCCTTGGCATGATGGGGTTTTCTGCCCCTTTGTTCAATTTTGTACCTTGGTAATGTTGGGCTAATAGCTCAAGGATTGTGATTGTGGGGCTCGAAGCCCAGACCTTGTAATAATCCCCTAACACTTGTAATTTCTTTGTATCTGATTTTGGCTTGTTGTTGACTTGTTAAGTTTTCAAATTCTATGTCACCATTGTTAAGTTTTGAAAATATAACCTTTCTTGAAATTTTAATTCATCTTTCGAACTTGTAGTTAGACCCATTCCAGCCCGCACCTTCTTTCACCTCTGCCTTCCACAGATGACTCCGTAACATTTACCATGAAACATTTCTTTGAAAACTCTGACCAAAAGTTCCAGTTGCCTCCTGTGCTAAAATAAATAATTTCGGGAAAAGAGTATCGGCTGTACTAATGGTAGGTATAATTGTGTACTAATGGGTCAATGCACTAACTGATTGAGCAACTGCTTCTGTATGTTTCTCACCAACAAAGGCTAGTCCTTTTGGCACAAAACCACTCTGATCTGAATTGTGTATTGAAGAAGGGGTGTAATCTAAAAATTGCTCTGTAGCTGCTTCCACAAATTTCTTTGCAACTCTATCTTTTTTCTTCTTCTTCTTGCAGATATGCACAGGATACAAATTTTATGATTTTGCTAATTTTGATTCGGTACTTTGCCTTGAAGCAACTCAACCAACCTGTAGATGCGCTAAAATGATTTTTTCCCATTAAATTCTCTTGGAATGTTCAAGGCCCACAGTCATAGGTCTTCATTGCAAACATCCTGCTTCAACTTTCTTGCTTCTGCAAAGCGAGAAAATAATTTTTTATTCTTCTATTTCCTGTGTTCAACGAGACTGGCTGACTTAGATTCTTATTGATTCTTCCAAATGTACAGTTGTCTTACTGACAATAGTATAGACTTCTTGCGAACAGTAGTTAATAAATGACACTTCTTACCTCTTCCCCTTAACACAAAATGTGTAGCTTTCCTCTTGTATGGTAGATCTACAGTGTGTTTCATTTTCTTCTGTGGACTGGTGGCTGTGTCAGGCTACTGCGGTGTCGCTTCTCTGGATTGACAGGAATCAGATTCAGGGTTCAAACTCGGATCCTCAACACCTCTCGTACCTGACAATGGTGTGCTGGCTTATCTTTCAGATGAGGGACAATGCTGGCACCTGCGGGATGATTTTCAGTTAGTTTGATCACATGTCGACCCATCTCCCTTTGTTCCAAAGTTATTTCACGCACTCGCCTCAGGGCTGTCCACGTCGAGCTATGTGGTAACGTGTGCAATCTTATTAGACATTTCCATGTCAATTTCAGGATCTTACAGCTCGAAATGGCAGCTAAATTCTTGTACACTGCTTTCCTGTGGTCTCCTCCTCTGAGCGGTTTCGATGTGACCATACTGATAGTTTCCTTGTAAAGCTCAAGGCTACATATTTAGAGTTTTCATGTAAGAAAAGTGTTTGCTCGTTCGGGTGATAGAGATTTCCTTCCTGCTGTGACTAGCTTTCCATCTGAGCCCAGTACTTGACAGGGTCAGCCAACCTATGCTCTGGCTCTAATTCCACAAACTGCTCAGGAGTATCGTGGTATTCGATGTAGGTGTTGCAACACGTCTTTTCTGGGCCAGCTTTTGTCCGAAATCTCTTACGAGATCATCATGTCTGCTTTCATTTCTTCTTGCTTTCTTGACTTATAGCTTCCTGCATTGCTGTGCTCAGGCAGACCTTGCCTCGCTAGCCATAACTGTGTTTACCTCACACCTCGCCTGTTGTAACTTTGTCCTTTAGCAATGCATATCTCCTACACCTCTCCGTCTCCACAATTTCGCCACCAATAGATTTGTATATTACACAATACATCAATGACTCACCATTTGCCAACTCGTATTCACTCTTACAAACTCACATACATTTTACACATACTTACTGCCATACTCTTCAGTTGTCCTTATTTCACTCAACACTTACATCACTATACAACTAATCAATCATCATTTCAGCACTTGCATACCAAACACAAAAGCAATAATATCACCTCCCAAATCCAAAAGTTTCAGCAATAGATAAAACCATCTCTACCAACCAGCATTAAAATCACCTCACCGCCTCCAAAAATTCCCTACCACTCACAAATACTATTGCCTCCACACTATATACCATCTCGTCCTTCAAAATAGCACCTCATCTTACTCTCCTGTAATCATAATTAAATGATCAGATTTACCTACCCAGCTTTCTTCCACATTACGCCACCAAACCAAAATTTCACCTATAAATACCAAACACTCATATCTACCGCCTCTCTAACACCACCTTTCACATATTATAGCAATACACTCGTTACTTTACCAATTTTCTTTGTATCTTACATTCGACTTTTATTCCTATATCATACCAGCACAGATTCACATGCAAATAACTTCAACTTACACCATTATTACCCTGTACCTATTATACCTATTATACCAACACATACCACCTTCACCGTCAAGTTCACTATACAGACACATCTATTACAACTTCAACTCCACCCAATAAAACACCTCAAGACAATTATTCAAACAAAACACCACTTCTCAAATCTCATCCCTTTCCACGCTTAAATTCTGCTATTACGTGTACCACCACTCCTCCATCTCCAAATATAAACACACTTCACTACCTACATATTCAACCATGCTTCGACAATAACACTCGCCTTCTGTCATCCACCATCTTATATCACTGGTTCTCCAACACCTCATTTCAAAAATATAGCACCTTCTAATTTAATCATAACACATACTCATACATACCCAGCCCTCAAAAACTTCCAACACCACATTTCAGCAATATAACACCAACTCCACCTCAAATACCACCTCTACTTCTTTACACTCTCCTTCTGCCCTCCACCATCTTATACCACCACTTCTCCAATACCTCATTTCAGCCCCATAACACGTCATAACTTACATACCACTTCTCCATCACCACAATTCAGCCTTCACAAATAATACCATCATAACTTCCAACTCCACAACACCTACATCTCTTACTTGTTCGACAATCATGCTCTTAATTACTTACTCGCTTTATTATTGTTATTTCTTCTTGCTATAAATAGCTGCCAACATGGCCCTAAATTCTCTCTCTCTCTGTCCGCCCCTGCTCAGATCGAAATTCTGCCTGCGCCTCTGCCGGGTTACCTCTGTCTTTACTTGTTTACCCTGATCTTGCCTTACTCTACTGTTTTCACTTCCCAGTCTTTGCGTTTCCCTTATTTCACTGCTTTCCCTTCCTTGCCTGCCCTCTTCACTGCTTTCCCTCCCCTGCCTTTCTTCCTCACTTCTTATGGTCACCTTTTCACTTGTCCTCTCTTCCTGAACTTGGGCTTCTTCCCTGTTTATGATCACATTTTCACTTAGCGTCTCTCCCTGACCCTCTTCACACTGCACACTGATACTGATATCTCTCCTCACTTCCCCACCTTTCGTTGCACTACTCACTTTTTCTTCGTCTTCTTTTATCCTCCTGTCTAAGTCAATCAGTCCATTTACAGTCCAGATTTTCTTCCAATTTCTGCCTGCTACCACTAGCTCTTGCCCTTTAATAGTTGCTCTCAAACCTTGATTTATTGCACGAATCTTGTGTTTTCTAAGTATTTTCTCGTTCTTAATCATCTCCCATCCCACGTCTCTCTTGATCCATATTTTCTCTCTCTGTATATTACTTGCATTTCTTATAACAGCATCAGCCATCAACGTAGAAAACAGTTCTAGTTTGATAGGCCTTTTGCCCCTAATTTTTCCCACCCTCTGCACATCATCTATATCTACTTCACTAAAATTAAGTTTCAAATTCCCCTGTATTAAGTCCACAACTTTGTAAGTTGTCAGTACTTTGTCTTCTCTCAACTCTTCAGGCACACCATAGATAAATAAGCACTTCTTTCTTCGATATAAAGTATTGGCTTCCACTTCTACTTTCAGCTTCAAGTTCTCCTTTTCTAATCGTCCTATTTTTTCCCTTAATGCTACAACTTCTCCGGTATTCTGTCTCACTTGTGCTGTTATATCTTCCGTTTTTTCTCTTAACGATACCTCCATTTTTTCAAATTCCCTGGTTTGTTCCTTAATCATATTTTTAATTTGCTCAAAAGGGCCGGCTTCTTCCACCACCTCTTTTACGGCTCTTTTGAATGCGTCCATATTTTCCCTTTCTTCATTTCTACTAGGGGTCGGGCCTGGGTTCAACTCGACCCCCCCCAATACATAGCAAAATTATAATCACCACCGCTGATAGTAGTAATTCACCTTTTCTCTCCAAATCCATATAACACCTTCCTAATTTCATTTCTTCTTTCTTCATTCTTCCCTGCCATCTTCCTACCGTCGCCCTGTACTGCTCTACACTAATCATTGTCGGCACACTTCTCCACAACCTTCCAGCTCTCAGCACTTTCACCCACACCTCCCACTCCCGGGACCCTCCACTCAACGCGACCTCACTCGTCCGTGGCTTAGGCAAGACTGTGATTCTCTCTATGAAAAAAAATAAAATAAATAAATAAAATAAAACTGCATAGTGCTAAAATTTTTGTGCATCAAAGGGTTAAAACAGAAGAGCCTTTCTAACATGCATCGCATTAATGTATACTGAATATATGAATATCTTGAGAGGACAGCGTGACTTCAGCTCAGTTGAACTTTGAATAGAAAGCCGCATACTTAAGGAGCCAGCCTTTATTGAACTTCTGCGCATCATACCCGACCAGCAATTTAAGGATCTCTATCGTCAACAACTTGTTAATGTAGTGCGGCGCACCGGATTTTTAAGAATTTCTATCAAAGAGCAACTTCTTAACGTAGTGCAGCGCATCTCTTGAACCTTACCTTAATTTCTTACATGGTATGTATATCTCATTTTTTTAAAATATATCATTGGCACTGCACTGTGTCTTAAATTGCTTGAACTTTCAACGGAATTTTATTGTTTGTACCCAGTCTTAACTTCAATTCTATGAGTTGCGCATACAGTTTTTAAGATCTTTGTGTCAATACACTGTTTATTTTCTTCGATATATTTGTGTTGATTTGCTTTAAGACTGATGATGATCTACAGTTAGTTCGAAACTAGTCCCTGAACATGAATGTAATGTAAAACATTGTACGGTTTGTATTGAAAAGGTAAAAGATAAAAATTTAATTACGTTGCGACTTCGCGCCTGATAATATATGCATGCTGTCTCACTTAACTGTTCACCTCTTCTCGTAAACATTTGGAAACAGTGCCGAATTTTGCGTACGTTGTGCTACTATTCAAAAGATCGTGCCTTACTTCATATAAGTGACTGACCTTCTACTGCTAGATTTTACGATTTAAGATCACACAGTGCCAATCCCCATCATCTTATTTTGCCTCTTCAACTGTTTTTGTGAAATACTCATTCTTTAATTTCTTATTTACCTATGCATTGTTTTTGCATTTTATTTGGCTGATGATGACCCAGATTGGGGTCGAAACCGGTACCACTTCCGTTTATAATTAAATAGAAATGTAACTCTACATTTCTTATTTATTTGTATTGAATAGGTCAAACTACATTATTTGTTATTTCAATTTAATTGTAAAGCTGGACCTTAATAATAAAATATTTAAATACTAATCACAGTTCAATACAGATCAATCACAATGAAATTTATATCTTTTAATTTGTGTGCTAGGGCAATTGTGTTTCAATCCTTTGGTTAACAGGTCATTTTCTTTTTCTGAGAAGTTTGTGTTTGTCATGTTAACTATGGCTGGTGAGTTGTTAAAAGGTAGAATGATTTTTTCTACGTTCTTTTTAGGTAATTGCAGCACAGTTTATTTTAAGTAAACAAGTTCTTTATCTAAAGTGATTTGTTTCCTGCTAAAGGTACAATTTAACTTGTAATCTACATGTAGTTGAAAGGAACTCCATTCTATTGGGATATGTGTTGAGATACTGCTAAGTGTATCTTGTATAACTAAATTTAAATGGGACTTCTTTCTACAGAATGCTTTGATTTCGTCCTTAAGCCAGATTGCATTGGTTTTATTTTGGGTTTTTATGTTAGGAGCGGATAAGCTTTTCCTCTGAATGTGTCTCAAAAATCTAGGGACCAACTTTAGTCTTAGACATTATTTTAGATAAGCTATGTCTTTACTTACCGTATAATCCCGAATACTATCGTTCTACAATGCGATTTTATTTTACGTAAATAAATATCACGAGAACATGTTCGCTTCCTTATATAAATTACTTTATTTACACTGTAAGTCACAACACACAATTATACATACTAGCAAGTGACTCTACAACACTTAATAGCGGAGTACCCTGAAGTCGATTCTGACAAGTACAGATATCAACAACACTGACTCGCGCACAATAAGATCCACTCTCTTGAACTCCCCGACTCCACTTCGGAGCCGAACAGTCACTCGCAGTCCATCACTTGCCTTCGAAGTCCAACCTGACTCCGAATCCAACACTGACTGAGTCCTTAGAACTAAGAACTGGCCTCACTGACTGACAGCTCGATATATATACTATTCAATCAACCATCTAGAATTATCGATTTCTGGAAGAGTTCTTACAACACACTAGTGGAACACACTCGAAACATCGATCGACCAATTAGTCGAATGGGTACTCAAACTTTCGTTTACTGTTTACAAATACACATGGAAATCTCTACAGCATTCATAATGTCTCTACATGTATCTGGATAATAAAACCTTACAGTAAGTTTCCAGAACCCCTCATATACACCAAATTATAGTACAATAAGTCTAACATACGAACATTATGAAATTTTCTACCGCTTTCGACTATATAGATTTTGAGATTAAACTTATACACAATACGTATTTGAGGTTATACAAATGCATATTTACTGGGAAACCCTGTACCAGTCATGTTTAACATTTAATAAAAGATAATTTAGCATTAAATAAACTATAATTAAAATATTTTAAACAAAATATTGAAGGTTTTATATCCGTTACGATGTCGTACCTACGACAATACCACCCGCCAGCGAATAAAGCCCGCACCCTAAATTTGAGACGGCAAAATACGGGAAAAAATCTAAAATCAAATAACTTACATGCCTATTTAATTTTCTTCAAATATACCACAAATATAAATTCAAACAGCTTACAATAAATAACATTTAAAATTTTTAAATAAAATCGGTCTAATACTCAGTTCATTCACAATTCACCGTCATCTGAAGTTTCACCATAGGAACTTTCGTCACTGGCATCTTTTCACAAATAGTCGTCCTCACTACCATCCACTGAATTTGAAATTCCACATTTCTTAAGGCTTTTGGACACTAGATCGTTGGGAATGTGCGCCCATGCGGTCTTGATCCAGCTGTCAGGCCTCTTCACTCGTCCGGTTGGTGTTAACGCGTGATCACAATCAGACATCCATTCGGTGTACAACTGTTTCATTGCAGTTTTGAAAGGCCAGTTCACGCACACATCCAACGGCTGAAGAATAGAAGTGAGTCCTCCGGGAATTATCGCAAGATCGGTTTTTCCTTTCCTCATCATATCTTTTATGGCGCCAATTGTATGTCCTCAGTAACTGTCCAACACAAGCACGTTTCATTTTTGTAACAAAGCTCCCGGGCGACGTTGCCAAACGCACTTCACCCAGTCCTCAACTAACGCACTGTCCATTAGTGATGTGCTTGAGCCCGGCTCGAGCTGCTCGAACAGATGACGTCAGAGTTCGAGCAAGTTCGAGCTTTGCTCGAGCTTTTGTACGCACCGCAGCCTAGCGCCTTGCTGTTACTAACACCCAGCAAACTTGAGTAGGATATGTAAGAGTATTATCCTGGACAGTACCGGTTCGTCCTCTTTACTGTTACTTCCTTGTCCTTTGTACATAATATAATTTCAACTCATACCTACATTGGAGACAATCCAAATTTGTGTTTGTACGAGGATTCCTTACAAATGCCTCCATCCGCATAAACCGACTGTCTACTAAAATGTGTTGTTTGGGCCGTATAAAAGCAGAAAAAGGAAACCATTACACGTGTCGTAATAGTTACATTTTTGAATGGCTATAAGACTAAAAATGTTTGATATTTTATCTTCAGTTGTATACACATTTCTCGCTCGGCTGCATGGCTCAATGATTAGCGTGTTGGCCTTCGGTCACAGTGGTCCCGGGTTCGATACCCGGCACGGTCAGGATTTTAAACACCATAAGATGTTGTCTTGTTTTATTTGTTCCAGATGGGCTCAAAAACTACTGGACCGATTGACCAGAATTATGGTAAAGGATACAGCTTGAAATCTCGAGTCACTTTCGATTTTCATATATATATCACGCTATCAGACAGTAACATTGCAGCATAATATTTATACATGTATTTGTGTACACAATTGATGAGATGTCAATCACTTCTTACTCAAATTGTCCATACGAGCACTAAGGGCAATTCTCTCCCAAGGAGTGGATTCAAACCCCTCAACATTGAGGACAGAATGAGAACATCGCCTGCCGCGCTGCACAGCTGTCTTAGCCGCCCAAAGCATGACATTGTAAGAATAATATTACCGTATTCATAATTTTGCACGGCCCAGAAAGCTAAGAATAACAGACGAGAGGATCTGTCGTGCTGACCACACGACACCTCGTAATCTGCAGACCTTCGGGCTGAGCAGCGGTCGCTTGGTAGGCCATGGCCCTTCGGGGCTGTTGCGCCGTGGGGTTTGGTTTGGTTTTTTATTCATAATGTTGCGTCAAACGTACAGTTGTTACAAGGCACACAATTACTGCCTTGGGAGGAAATACTTCTGTTAATACGCGGGGAATATTACGGATACATGCTTTGTCCTTTTCATTGCAAATTATAATTACCTAGGCTAAGCCTTCTAATTTCATGGGCAATCTTTTATTATCTTTTATTAAATGTTAAACATGACTGGTACAGGGTTTCCCAGTAAATATGCATTTGTATAACCTCAAATACGTATTGTGTATAAGTTTAATCTCAAAATCTATATAGTCGAAAGCGGTAGAAAATTTCATAATGTTCGTATGTTAGACTTATTGTACTATAATTTGGTGTATATGAGGGGTTCTGGAAACTTACTGTAAGGTTTTATTATCCAGATACATGTAGAGACATTATGAATGCTGTAGAGATTTCCATGTGTATTTGTAAACAGTAAACGAAAGTTTGAGTACCCATTCGACTAATTGGTCGATCGATGTTTCGAGTGTGTTCCACTAGTGTGTTGTAAGAACTCTTCCAGAAATCGATAATTCTAGATGGTTGATTGAATAGTATATATATCGAGCTGTCAGTCAGTGAGGCCAGTTCTTAGTTCTAAGGACTCAGTCAGTGTTGGATTCGGAGTCAGGTTGGACTTCGAAGGCAAGTGATGGACTGCGAGTGACTGTTCGGCTCCGAAGTGGAGTCGGGGAGTTCAAGAGAGTGGATCTTATTGTGCGCGAGTCAGTGTTGTTGATATCTGTACTTGTCAGAATCGACTTCAGGGTACTCCGCTATTAAGTGTTGTAGAGTCACTTGCTAGTATGTATAATTGTGTGTTGTGACTTACAGTGTAAATAAAGTAATTTATATAAGGAAGCGAACATGTTCTCGTGATATTTATTTACGTAAAATAAAATCGCATTGTAGAACGATAGTATTCGGGATTATACGGTAAGTAAAGACATAGCTTATCTAAAATAATGTCTAAGACTAAAGTTGGTCCCTAGATTTTTGAGACACATTCAGAGGAAAAGCTTATCCGCTCCTAACATAAAAACCCAAAATAAAACCAATGCAATCTGGCTTAAGGACGAAATCAAAGCATTCTGTAGAAAGAAGTCCCATTTAAATTTAGTTATACAAGATACACTTAGCAGTATCTCAACACATATCCCAATAGAATGGAGTTCCTTTCAACTACATGTAGATTACAAGTTAAATTGTACCTTTAGCAGGAAACAAATCACTTTAGATAAAGAACTTGTTTACTTAAAATAAACTGTGCTGCAATTACCTAAAAAGAACGTAGAAAAAATCATTCTACCTTTTAACAACTCACCAGCCATAGTTAACATGACAAACACAAACTTCTCAGAAAAAGAAAATGACCTGTTAACCAAAGGATTGAAACACAATTGCCCTAGCACACAAATTAAAAGATATAAATTTCATTGTGATTGATCTGTATTGAACTGTGATTAGTATTTAAATATTTTATTATTAAGGTCCAGCTTTACAATTAAATTGAAATAACAAATAATGTAGTTTGACCTATTCAATACAAATAAATAAGAAATGTAGAGTTACATTTCTATTTAATTATAAACGGA
Organism: Anabrus simplex; assembly: GCF_040414725.1. NCBI lineage: Eukaryota > Metazoa > Arthropoda > Insecta > Orthoptera > Tettigoniidae > Anabrus > Anabrus simplex. Next base: position 19,710,060 of record NC_090272.1, on the reverse strand, counting down.
AGTGGTACCGGTTTCGACCCCAATCTGGGTCATCATCAGCCAAATAAAATGCAAAAACAATGCATAGGTAAATAAGAAATTAAAGAATGAGTATTTCACAAAAACAGTTGAAGAGGCAAAATAAGATGATGGGGATTGGCACTGTGTGATCTTAAATCGTAAAATCTAGCAGTAGAAGGTCAGTCACTTATATGAAGTAAGGCACGATCTTTTGAATAGTAGCACAACGTACGCAAAATTCGGCACTGTTTCCAAATGTTTACGAGAAGAGGTGAACAGTTAAGTGAGACAGCATGCATATATTATCAGGCGCGAAGTCGCAACGTAATTAAATTTTTATCTTTTACCTTTTCAATACAAACCGTACAATGTTTTACATTACATTCATGTTCAGGGACTAGTTTCGAACTAACTGTAGATCATCATCAGTCTTAAAGCAAATCAACACAAATATATCGAAGAAAATAAACAGTGTATTGACACAAAGATCTTAAAAACTGTATGCGCAACTCATAGAATTGAAGTTAAGACTGGGTACAAACAATAAAATTCCGTTGAAAGTTCAAGCAATTTAAGACACAGTGCAGTGCCAATGATATATTTTAAAAAAATGAGATATACATACCATGTAAGAAATTAAGGTAAGGTTCAAGAGATGCGCTGCACTACGTTAAGAAGTTGCTCTTTGATAGAAATTCTTAAAAATCCGGTGCGCCGCACTACATTAACAAGTTGTTGACGATAGAGATCCTTAAATTGCTGGTCGGGTATGATGCGCAGAAGTTCAATAAAGGCTGGCTCCTTAAGTATGCGGCTTTCTATTCAAAGTTCAACTGAGCTGAAGTCACGCTGTCCTCTCAAGATATTCATATATTCAGTATACATTAATGCGATGCATGTTAGAAAGGCTCTTCTGTTTTAACCCTTTGATGCACAAAAATTTTAGCACTATGCAGTTTTATTTTATTTATTTATTTTATTTTTTTTCATAGAGAGAATCACAGTCTTGCCTAAGCCACGGACGAGTGAGGTCGCGTTGAGTGGAGGGTCCCGGGAGTGGGAGGTGTGGGTGAAAGTGCTGAGAGCTGGAAGGTTGTGGAGAAGTGTGCCGACAATGATTAGTGTAGAGCAGTACAGGGCGACGGTAGGAAGATGGCAGGGAAGAATGAAGAAAGAAGAAATGAAATTAGGAAGGTGTTATATGGATTTGGAGAGAAAAGGTGAATTACTACTATCAGCGGTGGTGATTATAATTTTGCTATGTATTGGGGGGGGTCGAGTTGAACCCAGGCCCGACCCCTAGTAGAAATGAAGAAAGGGAAAATATGGACGCATTCAAAAGAGCCGTAAAAGAGGTGGTGGAAGAAGCCGGCCCTTTTGAGCAAATTAAAAATATGATTAAGGAACAAACCAGGGAATTTGAAAAAATGGAGGTATCGTTAAGAGAAAAAACGGAAGATATAACAGCACAAGTGAGACAGAATACCGGAGAAGTTGTAGCATTAAGGGAAAAAATAGGACGATTAGAAAAGGAGAACTTGAAGCTGAAAGTAGAAGTGGAAGCCAATACTTTATATCGAAGAAAGAAGTGCTTATTTATCTATGGTGTGCCTGAAGAGTTGAGAGAAGACAAAGTACTGACAACTTACAAAGTTGTGGACTTAATACAGGGGAATTTGAAACTTAATTTTAGTGAAGTAGATATAGATGATGTGCAGAGGGTGGGAAAAATTAGGGGCAAAAGGCCTATCAAACTAGAACTGTTTTCTACGTTGATGGCTGATGCTGTTATAAGAAATGCAAGTAATATACAGAGAGAGAAAATATGGATCAAGAGAGACGTGGGATGGGAGATGATTAAGAACGAGAAAATACTTAGAAAACACAAGATTCGTGCAATAAATCAAGGTTTGAGAGCAACTATTAAAGGGCAAGAGCTAGTGGTAGCAGGCAGAAATTGGAAGAAAATCTGGACTGTAAATGGACTGATTGACTTAGACAGGAGGATAAAAGAAGACGAAGAAAAAGTGAGTAGTGCAACGAAAGGTGGGGAAGTGAGGAGAGATATCAGTATCAGTGTGCAGTGTGAAGAGGGTCAGGGAGAGACGCTAAGTGAAAATGTGATCATAAACAGGGAAGAAGCCCAAGTTCAGGAAGAGAGGACAAGTGAAAAGGTGACCATAAGAAGTGAGGAAGAAAGGCAGGGGAGGGAAAGCAGTGAAGAGGGCAGGCAAGGAAGGGAAAGCAGTGAAATAAGGGAAACGCAAAGACTGGGAAGTGAAAACAGTAGAGTAAGGCAAGATCAGGGTAAACAAGTAAAGACAGAGGTAACCCGGCAGAGGCGCAGGCAGAATTTCGATCTGAGCAGGGGCGGACAGAGAGAGAGAGAATTTAGGGCCATGTTGGCAGCTATTTATAGCAAGAAGAAATAACAATAATAAAGCGAGTAAGTAATTAAGAGCATGATTGTCGAACAAGTAAGAGATGTAGGTGTTGTGGAGTTGGAAGTTATGATGGTATTATTTGTGAAGGCTGAATTGTGGTGATGGAGAAGTGGTATGTAAGTTATGACGTGTTATGGGGCTGAAATGAGGTATTGGAGAAGTGGTGGTATAAGATGGTGGAGGGCAGAAGGAGAGTGTAAAGAAGTAGAGGTGGTATTTGAGGTGGAGTTGGTGTTATATTGCTGAAATGTGGTGTTGGAAGTTTTTGAGGGCTGGGTATGTATGAGTATGTGTTATGATTAAATTAGAAGGTGCTATATTTTTGAAATGAGGTGTTGGAGAACCAGTGATATAAGATGGTGGATGACAGAAGGCGAGTGTTATTGTCGAAGCATGGTTGAATATGTAGGTAGTGAAGTGTGTTTATATTTGGAGATGGAGGAGTGGTGGTACACGTAATAGCAGAATTTAAGCGTGGAAAGGGATGAGATTTGAGAAGTGGTGTTTTGTTTGAATAATTGTCTTGAGGTGTTTTATTGGGTGGAGTTGAAGTTGTAATAGATGTGTCTGTATAGTGAACTTGACGGTGAAGGTGGTATGTGTTGGTATAATAGGTATAATAGGTACAGGGTAATAATGGTGTAAGTTGAAGTTATTTGCATGTGAATCTGTGCTGGTATGATATAGGAATAAAAGTCGAATGTAAGATACAAAGAAAATTGGTAAAGTAACGAGTGTATTGCTATAATATGTGAAAGGTGGTGTTAGAGAGGCGGTAGATATGAGTGTTTGGTATTTATAGGTGAAATTTTGGTTTGGTGGCGTAATGTGGAAGAAAGCTGGGTAGGTAAATCTGATCATTTAATTATGATTACAGGAGAGTAAGATGAGGTGCTATTTTGAAGGACGAGATGGTATATAGTGTGGAGGCAATAGTATTTTTGGAGGCGGTGAGGTGATTTTAATGCTGGTTGGTAGAGATGGTTTTATCTATTGCTGAAACTTTTGGATTTGGGAGGTGATTTTATTGCCTTTGTGTTTGGTATGCAAGTGCTGAAATGATGATTGATTAGTTGTATAGTGATGTAAGTGTTGAGTGAAATAAGGACAACTGAAGAGTATGGCAGTAAGTATGTGTAAAATGTATGTGAGTTTGTAAGAGTGAATACGAGTTGGCAAATGGTGAGTCATTGATGTATTGTGTAATATACAAATCTATTGGTGGCGAAATTGTGGAGACGGAGAGGTGTAGGAGATATGCATTGCTAAAGGACAAAGTTACAACAGGCGAGGTGTGAGGTAAACACAGTTATGGCTAGCGAGGCAAGGTCTGCCTGAGCACAGCAATGCAGAGTGGGTCAGGTAGAAAAACAATGGCGGTGTGGAATGTGCAGTGTCAACAAGGACACTTGGTAGAAGGAGTTGTCTGGCTTCGGGATCGCGCATGTGATATTATATGTTTATATTGGCAAACGGTTCATAGAGGGAATCAACCGTTGGCCAGCTGATTAATAATAGTATTATTATTATTATTATTATTATTATTATTATTATTATTATTATTATTATTATTATTATTATTATTATTATTATATTTAGCTACTCATTTGTTTATTTGATAGTTGTAGGGTGGCTTAGGTAGAACTCTATTGTGAACATGTATTGGGGCTAAACGCCTGTGTTGTTCATTAATAAATTCAAATTCATAGAGAGAATGATTTATTGTACGAAATGTCTAAAATTCATGAACTAATCAAAAATGCAAAATATAAGCCTTAATTATATGTAAAAGGCATGATGGTATTGTCACGATACCACTATGACATTACAGTTCACAATCACACCATGTCTTTATTTGTGTGGTATAGTCTTCAAAACAATTTTTCTTGTCTCTGAGGCACGGAGCAACACTACATGCTCTGCATGACCATAGGGATCGTTGCTGATTGGCTTTGGTGCTGCAGTTGGCACACCGTTTCCAAGTACCTCTCATAGGCGTATGTACACTGCCAGTGAATCTAAGTTCCTGAGAGACTTGGGGCTTGAACTTGCCGATTCTGCGTTTCGCCTTACACTTTTCCTTTGGAGTTTATATCGAGAGCATCCCGTCGACCAGAGATAGCCGAAACTGTTTCAGATTCATTGGTTTCCCTGACTTCTGTCTCTAAATATGATGAATGAATTGACAATCGCCACATCTACAGAACGCCTCCCCCACCAGTCCTCCTGTAAACTATCCTCAGAATCTTATGCAACTTGGTTGTTCACGCGTATTGTATTACTACGATGAGGCACAGGAAGGGTATCTAACAACTGTGGGTACAGTGAACAGCATTTTGCACATTTCATGGTCCAGGAACTGGAGTATCATTATGATAATCTTGCCACTCTAGAGATTCATCATGTACATCAACACACACATCACTGGTAGCTGGAATATCTGCATCAAGAAGCAGAGGGCACGGTAAAGATATCGGTACTTCACTCGCATCAGGGCACCGTGACTCATAGTCGGACAATACCAGAACGTCATCGGAGCCTTCACTCGGAATAGCAGTCCATATTGAAACTAGGAGATCCTCATCAACTTCGTTCAGTGTCCATGCGTCACGTCGAGACATCTGTAAACAAATAATAGGAACTTGTTCCGTCATAGTGGTATTCCATAGTGGTATGGAGGCAATACCACCCTTGTTTTCATGCACAAAACTGTACATAAATTAAATTGTCTAGAATTCATGCAATATTATGATTCTACAACATATAACGATGAAATATTATAAGTAACTTACGTCTTGGAGACATCTGCAGGAGGACAACTACCTTGAAAGAAGACATACACACGCTCAGAGCACTGAAGTAGCAACTACTGTGTATGCCTTGTAAATATTTCTGACCCATAGCGCTGTCGTTCGAAGAAGTGCATACTTTGGCCAACAGATGGCAGCACGATAGACCCTGAACGGTGGTAGAGTGAAAATACCGCTGTGCAACATGTGGGAACACACTTGGAATATGTGGTATCGAGGCAATACCACTATGAAGGAAAGGGATAAGAATCTTGAAAGATGATGATTGTTGCGCATGGAGGTCTAAATACATAATAGTAATTAAAGGTGGTTGGATATCGCAGTTCAATGCGGACTGTACAGTTGACCTGGATAAATGACAGCTAAGATAGAAAGAGTTATGTTAGGGTGAAGAATATACTTAAATGACCAGGTGTACTAGCTGTAGTACCCGGCGTTGCCCGGATAGTTTCTGAATTTTTACCTTTAAGATTTTTATTACCAGTTATGTGTGAAGTGAACTTTTATAGAATTCCATCTTGACTTGCAGATTGATATGTTACGATCTGTTATGCAGTTTTAGAATTACTTAGATGTGTTCGATTTCAAGTTTTAGATTATTAAATTTTCAAGTAAAACTTTGTCCATATTATGGAAGCTCGAATCAACTGGGAAGTTACATTTAACCAATCTTATGATTAGACCCGTATTGAATTTGCTATAATATACTTACAATATTGTGATTTTTTTATATCCCACTGTTTCAATACAATTGGTTTTATGTTGTTAGATCATAATGCTACAACAGTGTTTTATAGGGACTTGTTTCGCTTGAATTTCAAGCATCCTCAGCCTATATAATCATCTCAAGGTTAAGACCTGTCGTATTTGATTAGTTTTGACAATGAAGTAATAAAATATATAAACATAGGAATTTATGAACACATTAACAGTTTAACAATATGAATGACTATACTATTTTTATTTTCAAAATCTTCCTCCACTCGGAGGCTGCCTAAGACAAAGAATACATATACAATTTCATTCAAAAATATAAAAAAATAAGTTATTAATGTCTCAGTCTGGCGAATACAAGTGGTGTCTGAGTATCAAAAGAGAACCCCTGAGTGCTTTCAGCCCCCAGTCGATGAACTCCTTGGTACTGATGTTGAAGACCTTCATCAGCTCTATCGTCTTCTTAGGGACTGTCCCTCTCGCACCGTTAATTCTAAAGATATTGACATCCAAAACACAGTGTCTTCAAATGTTGAAAATTTGGCTAAAATTGTTTTCTCAAAGTTCTAGTTTATTAAAAACAATTGTAATTTGACTTGTATGTTAAAACTTGAGTTGTAATTATAGTTAAAACTTATTGGTGTCTTAAGATTCAAATCTTGGATCTGTTTGGAATTCAGCTTCTTGTTTTAATTTTGAGGCTTGCTACTGTAATTTAATAGTTTTGGACAGTAAAATGTTGAATTAGTTAGTTTCATTGAACTAGTCTTGTTTTACGATCAGATTTTCCGTTGGTAGTAGTTTGTATTTGAGGTATCCAGTCAAAAGGGACGTCAATCCAAAATCTTGAGGAGTTGATTTGTTTCTTTCATAATATTTGAATGATGGTGTGTCTGTAACAAAGGAAATTTACGTGAATAATGTTGTGTGTTATTGTGCTTTTACAGTGATCTGATGGTATCCCAGCTCAGGGATATTTGCAGATATTTATATGGACAACATTGAATATAGAATAATTAAACCGAATATGGAAGGACTCTGCCTTTGGCTAAGATTTGTAGACGACACGTTCGTAAGTGTAAGAGAGGGCCGTGAACCCTCGTTTCGCCACATACAAAGGCATAAAACAAATACATAAATAATAGATAACCGGAAAAATAATAGCGAAAAAATCTTAGATTTCTTAAATAATATTGACACTTACGTAAAATTTACTAAAGAGGACGAAAAAGACAATTCATTAAATTTCCTGGACGTTACCGTAACACGCTTAAATTCTAAATTCGATTTTCAAATATTCAGAAAGCCGACACACACTTCAATAACAATAAGAAATGACTCACTCCACCCGAAATCCCACAAACAGGCAACCTTTTTTAGTGTGGTCTACAGAGCTCACAAAATACCCTTATCACCCACGAATTTCACGAAGGAAATAAATTTTATAAAATAACTCGCACTAGTCAATGGATACAAAATAGAAATGGTAAATCGATTCATCAATAAAGTAAAACTAAAATTAGCCACATCTCGCACCGGAAAAGACTAAAAAAATCAAATTACGCAACTTTTACTTACACCAGTCAAACGATTCATCAAATAGCAAACCCAGTGAAAAAACGGGATATGCAAATAGCCTTCAAAACACACAACACCAATAAAAACTTATTCTTTAATCATAACATCTAACAATAACAAATTTCAAGGTTCATTTATTTGGACCAATATTTTAATAAGGAAAAAAACCTGAATGACGCGAACGATATAAAAAGTCCCTTAATAGAGCAATTGCCAATATCATTACAAACTTTCAAATCAGATAATAATAATAAATTCTTTAAGATATTTAATCTGAAAACTCCCACCACAGAAACTACTTCGACAACACACAAAGATTCCCCTCCATACAACATGCCAAGGCCCAACGCCCCGCCTACAGTATCCTCCCCTACCCCCACCCCGACAACAGATAAGGACTCCTCACCACATGATACGCCAATGTCTAACGCCCCCCCTAATATTTCTTCCCCTAAATCCCCTACCCGTCCTCCACAACAGCTTTCATTAGTATAACACAAGGAGTAGAACCACAACAGATAAGTCACCGTAATGTAACAAAGTTCACAAGGTTACGTAGTAGCAGTCAAAGGGGTAAGTGAATACATACCATCAGATCACTGTAAAAGCGCAATAACACACAACATTATTTACGTAAATTTCCTTTGTTATAGACGCACCATCATTCAAATATTATGATAGAAACAAATCAACTCAAGATTTTGGATTGACGTCCCTTTTGACTAAATGCCTCATAAATACAAACTACTACCAACGGAAAATCTGATCGTAAAAACAAGACTATTTCAATGAAACTTGTTGGGTGACGAATTGAATGCTGTAGCACACATGTTGTATTACTAAACAGCGATGATTACTCTGGTAGTGGACTGTAGTTTGGTTAAGCACGTGATAAGACCATAGGGCCGAGTCATGCATCAATATTACACGTAAATAAAACTTTTATTACAATTAAACATGATTAACAAACTGCATAGAAATTATTTACACATTAACAATAAACTGAAATGCCTGGATGGCTATTGATTAAGTTAGAGGCCATGTGGCCGCGAATGCATCTCTAGCCGACATGTTGTCTTGTTCGAGTCTGTCCCTTTTTCTTGCCGGAAACCAGATGCATTCTGGACACTCAATAGAGACGCGGACAAGAGCGCGCTCTGTATAAATTTTCTAAGAGGACGGAACATTCTCCCCTCTGTTGATTGCATTCAATCAAGACAAAATACAGTGTCAATGAAAATAACACTAACATAAAACAAAATGTCATCAGAATACAAATACATAATAATAAATGTTGCACTTAAATGAACGTCAATCATTAATTAACATAGATAAAATGAAACAGAACTGTACACTGGTGTGCAGGCTGATGCATTGTTTTGTTCACAGCTGCACAATGAGAGTTTTTGAATTGTTCATTTTGTTAAATGACTGTACAATATAACTACAAATACAACTTTATACACCAGTCAACTCACTGACACTCTAAGGAATCATATTGTCATTAAAAAGAAAACACTACTCAATGGGAAGGGGACACAACTTCACCATTGGTCTCTTGAAATTTCCACGAGCAGTTTTTATGGTGACTGCTCGCTCAAGTCCATCGAGACCTGGGTGAAGTTCCTCAACCACACCTAGTCTCCACTGAAGCGGGAGTAAATTGTCCTCCTTGATAACCACCACTGCTCCAAGTTGTATACAAGGTTGCTAGGAGGCCCACTTTGGCCTGTTTTGTAGTTGGGTTAAGTATTTCTTATGCCATCTGGTCCAAAAGTGTTGCACCATTTGCTGCAACCGTTTCCATGCTGAAAGTTTATTGCTGGGAACAAGTGTCAGATTGGATTCAGGAATGGAATTCAAACTGTTTCCAGTAAGAAAATGACCTGGAGTCAAGGGTTGAGGGTCAGTCGGATCTGAGGATAGGACTGTAAGTGGACGAGAATTTAAACAGACTTCAATTTGTGTGAGCACAGTACTAAGCTCTTCAAATGTTAATGATGAGTTTCCAACAACTCGATGCAAATGATATTTAACTGACTTGATGCCAGCTTCCCATAATCCTCCAAAATGGGGTGAACGAGGTGGAATGTAATGCCAGTTGATACCCTTGTTTGCCAGATTGCTTACAACTTCCTCTTGATGCTGTGGTGATGCCATGAATTGGTGAAGATCTTTTAATTCTCTATCGGCTCCAATAAACGTAGTAGCATTGTCACTGTAGATATCTGCGGGCTTTCCTCTTCTGGCTATGAAACGGCGAAGTGCGGCTAAGAAGGCATCTGTAGTAAGACTGCTGACTACTTCCAAATGTACAGCCTTTGTCGTGAAGCAAACAAATAGTGCGATGTATGCCTTAATACGAATATTGCTCCTCTTGTTAATTGGGCGAAGTAGAATAGGACCTCCATAATCAATGCCACAAACACTGAATGGACGTGCTGGTTGAACTCTGTGCTCAGGATAGTCAGCCATGAGTTGATGACTAGTTACGCCTTTCAATTTGTAACATGTTACGCATTTGTGCACTTGCTGTCTGGCTACATTTCTGCCATTCAGAATCCAATAACGTTGACGAAGGGTTGCTAACAACAATTCTGGTCCTGCATGAGCTTGTTGTAAGTGTTCATGTTTGACAGTTAGAGTCGTCAGGTGATGTTTTGATGGTAACAGTATTGGATGTTTGGATGAAAACGGAATCGATGCATTCTTCAACCTGCCTCCGACCCTTAGAATATTGTTGTGTAAGAAGGGTCATAGGTTCCTTGTCTGGCTCTTCTTAGAGACTACGCCTCCGTTTTTCAGGTCTCCAATCTCTTCTGAGAAGGCTGCATTTTGTGCAATACGAATGCAGACTTCTAATGAATGTTCCAATTCTTCAACATTTAAAGGTCCAATTTTCTTGTCCCTGGCATGCTTAGTGTTATGCAAAAATCTGTAACAATAAGCTATTACTCGTTGCAGTCTTATTAATGATGAGAATTTCTCAATAATAGTTTCAGCTTGTGTCACTACTAATAGTGTGGATGATTGTCGCTGCTCTGCTATGGCGAGCGAATCCTCAACATTGTTGTTCTGCGGCCAATTTAACTCAGAAGTGGACAACCAGGCGAGTCCTGACCACCAAGTGGTTGAGTTTTGCAGATCTGCTGGTCTGACGCCTCGAGAAATCAAGTCCGCTGGATTATCTTGTGATGGTACATGATGCCAGTCACTAGTGTTCGTTGATTGTTGAATGTGAGCTACCCTATTTGCTACAAAGGTCTTCCACCGTGATGCTGGTGATGCTAACCATGACAGTACGATAGTGGAGTCTGTCCATAAATGTGTTTCATTAAGACTGGCATGGTTTTGTGTACCAACTGAGCTAATAATGCTGCACCGAGAAGTTCTAGACGAGGAAGAGTGACTCGTTTAACCGGAGCTACGCGCGATTTAGAGCATAGCAGTTTGACTGATACTTCACCCTCCTGATTCACTGACCGAAGGTAGATGCATGCGCCATAAGCTCGCTCGGAAGCGTCTGAAAATCCATGAACTTGAATATTTGCCAAGTCACCCTGCCTCTGTGGATCCGTGGTAGAGTGTCGGCCTCCGAATCCCAAGATAGCGGGTTCAAACCCGGCAGAGGTGGTCGGATTTTTGAAGGGCGGAAAAAAGTCCATTCGACACTCCATGTCGTACGATGTCGGCATGTAAAAGATCTCTGGTGATACATTTGGTATTTACCCGACAAAATTAATTAAATCTCAGCCATAGACGCCCAAAAGAGATCCGGTTTACTCTGTCTGCCATCTAGCGGACCTAGAGTAAAACGGAACGTCGAAATTGACGAGCAGGCAGCCAGATGGCGTCAAATTGAAATGTCTGCACACGGTAGCTGAGTCCATACGATTATTATTATTATTACCCTTAATTAATACGTGGCGTTCTACTTGTATATTGTCAATGTGTGCTAGCTGCATTTGTAATTTTGCCCAGTCTGATGCTAATGGATCTGGCAGTGGGTCGTCCCAGTGAAGTTGATGTAACCATAAGTCCTGCAAAAATATCTTGTATAGTATCACTAATGGGCTGATCAATCCTAATGGGTCAAATATAGATGCTACAACTGACGTAGTGGTGCGTTTAGTAATGTTACTGTTCCCTGGAATATGTTTGATTCAATTTGCCACTAAGAATTTGTCTGACGTAGGATGCCATGATAATCCTAAAGCTTGTATGGTGTCATCATTATCAAACTGGAAAGGTAAGTTAATTTCTCTGTCTTCAGGTGGAACAGCGGCAAGTATAGCTTGATGATTTGAGCACCATTTCCTGATGGGAAAACCACCTTTATTGAGTAAGGCTATGAGTTCACTTTGCCATTTTAATGCTTCAGCGATGTTGGACGCACCACACAGGGCATCGTCAACATAAAAATCCCTTTGTAAAACCGTTGATGCCAGTGGAAACGAAGTTGCTTCATCTTCTGCCAATTGTTTGAGGCACTGTGTTGCCAAATATGGAGCTGAAGCTGTACCACACGTGACAGTCAATAGTTCGTAAGTCTTGATAGCTGTTTGTGGCGATTCCCTCCAAATAATTCTTTGCAACTGCGTTTCATTTTCATGAACCCGAACTTGTCTGTACATTTTCGTGATGTCTCCCGTAAATGCACTGTTGTGTGTCCTGAATCTCAACACAATGGAATAAAGGTCTTGTTGTATAGTAGGCCCTACTAACAATGTATCATTAAGCGACACTCCAGTAGTAGTTTTGGCTGATGCGTCAAAAACTACTCTGACTGATGTAGTTGTGCTTTGTTTAAATACTGCGTGGTGTGGCAAGTAATAATGTTCAGAATCATTTGTTGCATGTAGGCCTACCTCCCTCATGTGAGATAACTGTTCATACTCGGACATGAAGTTTGCATACTGTTCATGCAATACTGGATTTTTCTTGAATTTTGCTTCCAGTTGTTGAAATCGTTGTTGCCATATCACGAAAATTGTCCAAGGGTGATCGAGTTTCTTTACGAGGTAACCTGACAACGAATCTTCCTTCAGGAGTGCGTGTGGTGTTTTCCTTGAAGTGCTGTAAACACTGTTGTTCATCCTGAGTTTTAGGTTTAGTGTGCAATTCTTCTATTTCCCAAAATTTACGAAGTTGCGTGTCGAGTTGATCTTCCTTTTTGACAAAAAGAGAAGTGACTGTGTTGCATGCAGGATGGCTGTTTGACTGAGGGCATTTACCAGAAATTATCCAACCCAGATGAGTGTCCTGCAATACCGGGTAATCACCTGCACGTTTTTTCCCCATCTGTCTTTAAAATGTTAAAGAACATCTCTGCACCAATGATTAAATCTACCTTGCCTGGACTGTAGAATTTAGGATCTGCTAGTGTGATGTCATTAGGTAGGTTCCACGATTTGTAGTCTAACTCCATGGAAGGCATTTCTCCTGTGATGGCAGGAACCACTAAACAATTTATGTTAGTGTTAAAATCTGATGTTGTGGACTGGAGGTGAATATCCACACTGTGTTTCAGAGTTGATGAAGAATTGTTAATGCCTACAATAGAAGTGGTGTCTTCTTTACATTTTAAATTTAGTCTGCTGACAGTGTCTGTAGTAATGAGGTGAGTCTGACTGCCGCTGTCCAAGAGTCCTCGAACCTTGCGAAATTTACCACTGTGATCCTTGATTTTGACAATAACTGTGGATAACAACACATATGGTTTGTTTCGAGTACATGGATGTTCATTCTTGGTGGTTGTGTGAACGCTGGCAAATACCACCTTGTTGTTAGAAGTAGTTTCGTTATTTGTACTAGACTTGTGATTTTCAAGATGTAGTAATGTGTTGTGGGCCTTGTTGCATTTGCGACAGTGACTGGATGTACACTCTGACGTTTTATATGATGCGCTAAGACAATTTAAACAGAGTTTGTTGTCACGAGCATATTGAATGCGATTTGACACTGTTAACTTGAGAAATGCTTCACATGCAAAAAGTCCTGGTGTATGACCTTGTTTACAATAAGAGCACTGATTGTTAATGCATGAAACATGTGTATAGGACGACGGTTTTTTCTTGTGTGAGCTTTCTTTACTACCGCGCACCTTGACTTGACTGACAGATGTTTGCATACTTTCAAGGACTTGGCAGCGATGTTCAATGTAAGATGTTAATTGTTTGAGGGAGGAATTTTTGTTGGCGTTTGCTTCTAGTTCCCAGCCCCTCCTGGTTTCATAATCAAGATGATCAACAATATGTTGTGATAATATTACTTCTTCGAGAGGAGTATCTAATTTCAATGCTTTAAGTGCTTGTAAGTTGCTTGAGAATGTGCCGATGAACTGCCTGAGGTCTTCAGCGGTTTCATTCTCCACTGTTGCAATGTTTAAGATTTCTCTAACATGCTTTGCTGCTATTAGTCTCTTGTTTTGAAACCGATCACATAATAGGTTCCAAGCTACCGTATAGTTTGTTTCAGTAGTTGGAAGGTTTTGAATTAATGCTTTAGCTGAACCTTGAACTGCTCCTAGTAAGTAGTGAAATTTCTGAATGGTTGCTAGACTAGAATTTTCATGCACCAATAGTTTGAAATTATCTTCAAACGACATCCAATCTTCATAGTTACCACTAAACATGGGTAGTTTAATCGCGGGTAATTTGATGTTGATATTTTCATGCGACGAATTGGAAGTGTTACTTCTGGTACTACCGGCATTTTCGTGTTGGTCTGGCGACAATAATACCTGCATTTTTGCCTTCAAACTGTACACAATGTCATCTACTTCATCTCTATCTACCCCATGATCTCGTTTACTATCCTCCACCTCAAGCTGCGATTGAACTAAATCGTATTTGCTTTCTAAATCAATAAGTGCATCATATCTAACCCTAATGTCTGCTAGGTTTTGAGTAGTGTCGTACTTTTCGACGAAAGTTTTGATTTTTGTGATTCTACCTTTCAGATAACCCCGTTGCTTGATCAGCTTTGCGATTTCGTTCTCGTCCATCGTAAAGCACTGGCTCACACAAATGTAAATAATGCAAGGAAAAGGTAATTAAAGGGAATCTGACCTTGTAAACTGAAGTCCCACGTTGCATTGTATGTATCAAATCCTGCGGATATTTCACACGCGTTTCACTTTTAGCGTGTAATATCGGGCCCGGAAATGGACCAAAATGGTGGGTGACGAATTGAATGCTGTAGCACACATGTTGTATTACTAAACAGCGATGATTACTCTGGTAGTGGACTGTAGTTTGGTTAAGCATGTGATAAGACCATAGGGCCGAGTCATGCATCAATATTACACGTAAATAAAACTTTTATTACAATTAAACATGATTAACAAACTGCATAGAAATTATTTACACATTAACAATAAACTGAAATGCCTGGATGGCTATTGATTAAGTTAGAGGCCATGTGGCCGCGAATGCATCTCTAGCCGACATGTTGTCTTGTTCGAGTCTGTCCCTTTTTCTTGCCGGAAACCAGATGCATTCTGGACACTCAATAGAGACGCGGACAAGAGCGCGCTCTGTATAAATTTTCTAAGAGGACGGAACAAAACTAATTCAACATTTTACTGTCCAAAACTATTAAATTACAGTAGCAAGCCTCAAAATTAAAACAAGAAGCTGAATTCCATACAGATCCGAGATTTTAATCTTAAGACACCAATAAGTTTTAACTATAATTACAACTCAAGTTTTAACGTAGAAGTCAAATTACAATTGTTTTTAATAAACTAGAACTTTGAGAAAACAATTTTAGCCAAATTTTCAACATTTGAAGGCACTGTGTTTTGGATGTCAATATCTTTAGAATTAACGGTTATTCCAATTTTAGTATAGTCATTCATATTGTTAAACTATTAATGTGTTCATAAATTCCTATGTTTATATATTTTATTACTTTATTGTTAGAATTATAATTAAGCAGAAATTTGTCAAAACTAATCAAATACGACAGGTATTTGATTATATAGGCTGAGGATGCTTGAAATTCAAGCGAAACAAGTCCCTGTAAAACAGTGTTGTAGCATTATGATCTAACAACATAAAACCAATTGTATTGAAAAGGTGGGATATAAAAAATCACAATATTGTAAGCATATCAACTGAGAAGTATTTGATCCTGTCAAAAATTGATAACTATATTATTTAGCCGTTGTACTATAGATACGATGTACAGGATTTCAATTGTCAATGAGACTGTCCCCCTTTCGCCCCCCACCCCAAAGAGTTAAAAAAAAACCTGGATTGTCACCATTCATCCCAGTGACCCCAAAAACTTAGATTCGGCACTATTTTAGATTATTTTATATCTCACTCCCCTCTCACCCCCATTTCAAAGGAGGCATAACCTGAACTTTTAAAAAGTTCGGAATGTCACTATTCGTTTCAGCGACCACGAAAACTATGGATTTGATACTATTCTAGATTATTTTTATACTTTACATCCCTCGCCCCTTGCCCATAAGTGTGCTAGGGGTGTCTTACTCCCACGCGGTTTGTCTCCTGATACTAAGTCATAAGTGTACCAAATTTGGTTGAAATCGTTCAACAAACAATGGCATTTCTATATATTATGTTTATACTTCACCCCCTTTCAGTCCCCGCCCAAAGGAGTCCTACGAGTGTCTTACAGAACAGTATATTTTTTCCAGATAGTAAGTCATATGTGTAACAATTTTGGTTGGCAGCTATGCCCAAATGTACATGCATAATCTCGCTGCTCTAGAATCCGAGAATTGTTTTGAAAATAAAATACAGCCCATGTTACTGGCAATGTAGCTTTCCATAGGTGAAATAATTTTAAAAATCGATTCATTAGTTTTTGAGTATCCGTTACAAACAAATATACAAATTTTCTATCTTTATAATATTAGTATACATTATATATTTAGACCTTCATGCGCAACAATTATCTTTCAAAATTCTTGAAACAGAAGAACTTTTCTAACATCATGCATCACATTCATGTACGTTGAATACTGAATATATGAATATCTTGAGAGGACAGAGTGACTTCAGCTCAGTTGAACTTTGAATAGAAAGCAACATACTTAAGGAGCCAGCCTTTATTGAACTTGTACGCAGCATCCCTGACCAGCAATTTAAGGATCTCTATCGTAAACAACTTTTTAATGTAGTGCGGCGCACCAGATTTTTATGAATCTCTATCAAAGAGCAACTTTTTAACGTAGTGCAGCGCATCTCTTGAACCTTACCTTAATTTCTTACATGGTATGTGTATTATTTGTTTAAATGTCATTGACACTGCAGTGCGTCTTAAATTGCTTAAAATTTCAACGGAATTTTATTTTATGTAACCAGTTTTAACTTCAGTTCTATGAGTTGCACATACAGTTTTTAAGACCTTTGTATTTATACATGGTTTATTTTCTTCGATATATTTGTGTTGATTTGCTTTAAGACCTACAGTTAGGTCGAAACTAGTCCCTGAACATAAACGTAATGTAAAACATTGTACAGTTTGTATTGAAAAGGTGGACCTTAATAATAAAATATTTAAATACTATTCTAGCACACGGCAGGAAAGCGATGTGATCAACACTATACCAGAGGTTGAGTCCAATATTTCCAAACTCCCCTTAGATTTATGTAATAGTTGTAAAATGTGTAAATTAGTTTTGCCCTCAAAGTTGACTGTGTAATAGTTAAAAGAATGAACGAAAACTAAGAACTTTTAGAAGATTATTTTGAATGGTAGGATTTGTTTGTTTTCTGTATATGTGTTTTAAGTTAATGATTTTAGGGTTGTTAGTTTTCGGCAACTTCATTATGTGTAGATCATTTATTCTGTAAAGGTATTTTCTTTTATAACATTTATTCTGTAAAGGTATTTTCTTTACAAATTTTGGGGCACGATGTAGTCGCACGTAGTAAGATGCTTCTGGTAGTTTCCGGTTGCACCAGAAAGGAAATTTCTGGAGGCTATGAAAGGAATTTTCTCATCAAATTCTCTGGGCCCTCATTGGCCAAAATAAAACCCCTTCCTGTTGGCGAATGTAAGACCTGCGGGTGCGCTAATTGGTTATTTCTTGATGGCACCATTTCCGGCTGCTGACCCCTTGGCCAGAGCCAAGCTTGTTCCTGTGTTCTTTGATGGTGGACCAGTGAAGGGAGTAGTAGTCTCCTCCATCTGATTGGTCTCCCGGCCCACCGAGGTGAGCACGATTTAGTTCAGGTTTTAGGTTTTAACTTTCAAATATAGTTTCTTAATTTAAATTTTCTTTGCCCTCCGGAGTTTGCCCGGGATTTTTTCCATTCGCCAATTTTATTTCAAATGTCCGACTCGTTGGCTGAATGGTCAGCGTACTGGCCTTAGGTTTAGAGGGTCCCGGGTTCGATACCTGTCCGGGGCGGGGATTTTAACCTTAATTGACCAATTCCAATGGTTTGGGGGCTGAGTATGCGTGGCGTATTCAACATCAGAAATCATCCTAGGTAGGGCCCTCATCTTCAGACATGCAGGTCGCCTAATAGGCCGTCTACTAGGAAAGACCTGCACCGGGCCTCTCCGGAGGCCATACGCCATTATTATTATTATTATTATTATTATTATTATTATTATTATTATTATTATTATTATTTCAAATTAGTCTTTGCGGCTAGTCATACCCATTTTGTTTTAGAGGAATTCTCCTTTTCCTTTTGGCTTTATAAACTGTAGTAATTACGTAAAATTTAATTCCCCTTTACTTTTGTTTTACTTGTGAAAAATATGTAAATTTTAAATTTCCCTCGGGTTTGCCTCTAGTAGCGCTGTTTCGTCTTAGTGTATTCCCGTTCAGAATAAGCTCTTTATTCTGAAGAGTTTTAGAAAAGGCAGCTACCTGATCGGGCTCGGAGTTAAGATTTTAATAATTAACACCCTTTCTTTTCCTTCTTTATACCTTAATGTGTAGGTGTGGTTTGTCAACATGTGTCCTTTTTAAATGCATTTGGTTGAATTATTTCTTTATATTATTTTTAAATTATTGCCGTGAAACTTGTACTCTTGGTATTATTCGTTTCTCTAAATTTTGCTGTGTTAACTTAGATAGCCCCGTTTGTAATGTTATTTTCCAGTTATCATTTTAGTAAATGTAGTATTTAATTGGAGTCAACGTTGATTTTGTTTTCCCGGCAATGCAATACCTTTTCACTGCCCGGATAGGGTCCCAACCGCTTCCCACCTCCGTTCCTTTAGTTGTCATGATGGCTAACTTGGTAGTTATATTTTGATGTTTTCCAGTGCTTATCTTGTGTGTATTCAATTTTATTTGATCTAATCTGTCATTATTCTTAATAGTGTATATTATTATTGTTTTTAATTTTTGATGCTGTGTAATCCGGATGGATTACTAATTCCAAAATGATACCAGGTACGAAATAAAAAAGAAATTCCTGACAGTAACCGAGGAATTAAATAAAACTTTTGATTCCAACCACACAAATCTAATTTCAAGATTGAAAACTAAAGCGAACAAAGGAGGGACCACAGTTTTATTATATTCGTGTCTGTCTATTACAAAAACAAACGTTTTTGCAAAGGGGACATTTTCAATAGTCAACAAGGACCCTACTACTAAAATTCAACGAAATCTAAAAACACTAACAAAGAGTTCAACTTTCTCACTCAGTGAGTAAGAGCAGCAAAAACCAATCCACATGAACCCTAATATTCCCACGCCCAGAGCCTTACCTAAATTACACAAGAAAGACCCATGCCTCCCATTATCAATTGCAGAAACAGCCCGACATATAAGACTTAAAAGTACATTCATAATTTTCTTAAAATACATCATACCGAGCTCGATAGCTGCAGTCGCTTAAGTGCGGCCAGTATCCAGTAATCGGGAGATTACTTGGCCCACTGTCGGCAGCCCTGAAGATGGTTTTCCGTGGTTTCCCATTTTCACACCAGGCAAATGCCGGGGCTGTACCTTAATTAAGGCCACGGCCGCTTCCTTCCAATTCCTGGGCCTTTCCTATCCCATCGTCGCCGTAAGACATATCTGTGTCGGTGCGACGTAAAGTAAATAGCAAAATACATTATAGATTTAACAACAAATCCCTGTTAAAGAACTCGGTTGACTTCTGTTATACTTTAAAGAAATTTACTTTACTACCCAACCACATTATGTGCTCTTACGATATTACGAACATGTATTCTAACATGCCGACAAAAGGTACAGTAAACATTATTAAGGAAAACCTTTCCAAACCCAATAATCTAAGCACGCTTGAAATATGAGTTTATTAAGATTCGGAACTTTGTGTTAAAGAACAACTAATTCACTTTCAACGACAAAATTTATCACAAGATGGCCTAGCAATTATCAGGCATCTTGGCCGACATATACATGGATTCATTAGAACACCGCAAAATAACGTCAAAAATAAAGCGACTCGGCCTGTGGCTTAGGTACGTACACGATACGTTCGCAATAATCTATAATAATCTTAACAATCGTTAAGAAATTTTAATTTTTTATACACCCTTGACCAAAATACAAACTTTAACAGGGAGGACGAGGTCAACGGATCCATCAACTTTTCAGACATCACAGTAACTCGCAATAAGAATACATTTGATTTCCAAATTTTTAGAAAACCTACTCGTACCCCACTGAGAATTAAAAGTTCAAATGGAAATTCTAAATTCCCATGGAGGGAATTAGATATTTTTCCACCAATAGAGCATATCAAAAATTAGATGTATGGCTTTACAGGCGTTTGCTCTATTAACCAGCATTTCGTCTTAGGTCTGACACTAGACTCGTCAGAGTGGGATGTGTCAGACCCTACCCACTGAAGCTGGGGCGTATGCAGGTGAACTTATCAGAAGCCTATTTATGAGGGACAGTCTGATAACTGTATACGGGAGGTAAAACTCCACAAAGGAATTAATGCCCGCCTAGCAATTCCACCCGTCTCCTGTCCCGCACCACACTTTCCTCCCTCAATTCCACACAGATACAATAAAAGAAATGCAAGTGTCGCTCGTTCTGGCGCTGTAAAGGCAACTAGTTTACACTACAAAAATCGAGAGGGTAAGTAAACACACACACAACGTTTCCTACCAAATATAGCCGTATTTTCTTTAAATCTTTAAACCTAGTCTTTCTACCCTCCTTTCATTACAGATTCTTCACCACACATCCACCAATAGTCATTCTCAACATTCAAGCTATAGCCAACATCAAGCATGAACGTTCCTATTTGACTATTAGCACAACGAAGAAACAATCGTATCAGCTAGTAAAGACACACACGGCAACACTCAGCCGTGAATCTTTTATCATCTTTTCAACAAAAAAGAAGACTGGACTCGTCTCACAAATACAGATCTAATAACAATAACTCCATCCATCACACAACTGGATACGGTACTTTATGATTAGGGGGCGGATTTCTATGACCTAAAAATGTATGAAATATGTATGCATTTATGACCTAAAACATAAAAATATGACCTATAAAATTCAAAATATGACTTAATGAATAGCATCTACGTTGCATAGAAACACGTTTATTACGATTGCTACAGGCTGCAATTAATTTAGAGTTTAAAAAGTTTTAATTCTTAGAAATATTTGACCCAAAATCAACTAAAATGATGAATATTTCATGAAATCGTTAAGGTTACACTGCATACTCCTAGGCAAGGACGGACTCTGTGGAAGACATAAACACTACAGTTACTTTCACTGTTCAATATTCAATCAGTTTTAATTTATACACAAAACATATGTTATTTGAATGAAACTTTCATACCTGATCTAGTCTCCACTATCAGAATTGTTGCAATTTATAACCACATGTATCTTAAGATTGTTGAATGAGAATGTCCTCCTGTTGTCGCTGAGTATCGTCTTGTAGCGAGAAAAACTTCTTTCGACATCACATGATGTAACGGGAGCGTACTTGAATAGAGTCAAATCACTTGGAGAAAATTCCTGGAAATCTGGAGATGAAGGGTTTCCACAAAGAATGTCACTTATTCCACGCAGGTACGTAAGTCCGCTACTTTTCCAGTACATTTTCTAATTTTCTACATACCCTAGATGCTATTGTTCCTTTCGCATGCTTTAGTTCCTGTTCACTGCACTTTACAACATCCAGTGCATCGCTTAGTTCTGCACCGAAAACTTCCAGTTGCGTGATTGCTCCAGATAAAAAATTAAAATACCGAGCTCGATAGCTGCAGTCGCTTAAGTGCGGCCAGTATCCAGTATTCGGGAGATAGTAGGTTCGAATCCCACTATCGGCAGCCCTGAAGATGGTTTTCCGTGGTTTCCAATTTTCACACCAGGCAAATGTTGGGGCTGTACCTTAATTAAGGTCACGGCTGCTTCCTTTCCACTCCTAGGCCTTTCCTATCCCATCGTCGCCATAAGACCTATCTGTGTCGGTGCGACGTAAAGCAACTAAAAAATTGAAATTGGACTTTATGTAAACCAGGTCCGCTTTTAATGTAGTGCTTCGAAATACTCGAGTGGGTTTTGTGAAGGACGATTCTGTAGGATCAAAAGACTTCACGATCTTCTCCACGACATCTAAGTTGTTGCAATAGTATATTGCGGCATCAAGCCAAGTCCCCCATCGCGTTATAACTGGCTGGAGAGGTAAGGGTAGTGAAGGTGCTTCTTCTTGAAATTTCTGAACGCGAAGTGGAGCTTTGACAAACACTTTCTTACAGTTCGATATTAATTTATCAACTTCAGGGTAGCTACTTCTAACTTCTTCAGCTGCCCTATGCAAGACATGTGCAAGACATGTCACATGTATCATTTTCGGGTATAGCACTTTCAGTCCCTTGGCTGGCTTCACCATATACGGAGTAGCGTCAATTACAAATAGAACAATGTGCTCTCTCTTTGCCCCGTTTGGCCACAACAGATTCATTGAATTGTCGAAGAGAACTGCAATGGTGGAATGGTTTGTCTTCTCTAGCACTTCACATGTCAGGAGGAACGTATCACCAGGCCGATCTTCCTTCAGCGTGCCAACGATCACATTCGCTACATATCTTCTATCCACATCTGTGGTCTCGTCTATTGAAACCCGTATCTTACTGTCTCCCACGCCACGCCTTACTACATCCAATGTCTTCATAACAAGGGGTCAGATAGTCCTTCCTGAGAGTTGATTCGTTGGGAACAGGATGCTTTGTATATTTTTCAAGAAACTGTCTGAACTTCGGCTGTTAAGTTTCTTTGAAGGAATATTAGACGAAACCATGATCTTGCAGAGATCTTATGAAAATTGTGAACACTGTGAACTTGATGTCGGGGTTTCGAATAGCAGACGCTGCCTATTTTCGAGTGCAGAATATGTTACACAATTCTTATGTTTTACAGTATTACCGTTACAGTGTTGTACAGAGAAGCGTTTTTCGGCAGTAACTTCTACTTCACACAATTTACTGAATGACATCACTCCATCCGTACGGAATATGTTTTCATCGAACTCGCGAACAAAACTTCGCAACTTCCCACAAATCGAGACTTTCGTTTTAGGCATATTGAAAGGAACTGAACGACTGAAGCTCCCTAATGACCAAGGTCATTCAGTGTGTTGAAGGTGGAAGAGGGAATAATAATAATAATAATAATAATAATAATAATATTTCCCGTGTGGGGATTTACCGGTTATCTCCATCGGGCGCGTCCCATTGGAATTGGGGAAGCTCGCTGGCTCTGCCGCCAGCAGAGTCAGAGGGTAGTAGGGAAATAAAATACCACCGTGAAAAAAAAACTGGTCCCTTGCCAGGGTTACGGCGAAGACTGGTAAATGACCAGAAGTCAGAAAACATCTTGAGGCAACCTCTAGGGCTAACAACCCTAGTTGTAAAAGGATGGGTACCCGTCCAAAGCAAAGTCAAGTCAAAAAGCATGATGGCACAACATTTCAAGAAACATACCCCAGGGGGTAAATCTTCGGATAAATCCCTCGTTGTGAACGCCACGGCGCACGAGTCTCGTTCGGATTCTGGGGGAGACTTGACATCATGCAAGAGACGAGTCGGAGCGTCTCGGTGTACCCCGAAGAGTCAAAAACTCAGGCCAAAATCTAAAACCTTTCTAGCAACTTTCAACATAAATTCACTTACACAAACTGGCAAGCTGAAAACCCTCACCAAAGCTCTTCACGAAAATCAGATATCCATAATGGCCCTACAGGAAACAAGGTACCCAGATGAAGAGATTTTTGAATCCGAAGGCTACCGATTTTTCAAGAGCAAAGCGCAAAGAGCAATCCTCAACGGAGCTGTGATGCTTGGAACCGCGTTTGCTGTTAGAACCAAGATCCTTAAATCGGTTGCAAATTTCGAACCTGTGAATGACAGATTGTCTATACTCACAATTAAATGCGCGAACAAAACCTATGCCCTAGTTAACGCACATGCTCCTACAAACGATAAGAACAAGTCTGATCCAGACGAAGTTGATAATTTCTGGCACCTACTGGATGAAAAATTAAACAAAATCCCCAAACACCATGTCAAGCTTCTTTTGGGTGACTTCAATGCCCAACTAGGTCGTGAACAGAAGTACAAGAAAGTTATAGGAAATTACCCTGCTCACAAAAGAACCAATCCCAACGGCAAAAGACTGGTGTCCATTTGCGAAAATCACAACCTGCAGGTCATGTTGACCCACTTTCGCCATCTACGCAGAAAGCAAATGACTTGGCGTTCTCCCGTCCAAGCTCTCGGAGAGTTCCAAATTGATCATGTTGCAATCTCCAGGAGAAACAGCCCTGAGATTATGAATGTCAAGGTAAAGAAAGGCATCAATGTGGCCTCAGATCATTATATGTCTCTTATCAAATTCAAACCAATTCCCGCAAACACAAGGAAGACAACCAAACAGATCACACGCTTCGACAATGATAAACTTCGGCAAAAGGTCGAGGAGTTCCAGGAGAAGGCTAGACCAAATGACTGTGACTTTAACAACGCCAAAAGTCTCCTTGTTGAGGCCGCCAAAGACGCTGCAGAAATCAAGAGAAGCAAAAAGCATGCCTGGTGGAATGGTACCTGCGAATCAGTCCTCCAAGAATGACTCAATGCGTGGAAACAGTACTACTCTACGAAATCAGAAAATGATTGGGAAACCTACAAAACCCAACGTGCCCAAGCAGCTAGGGTGTTTAGAACTGAGAAACGTAAATACGAAAAATCTCTCATTGAAAAGATACAACAAAACTTTAGGAAGAATGAAAGCAGAGAGTACTGCAGAGCCTTCAAACGCAAACTCACTGGCTATAAACCACCATTTCTATGCTTTGAGCGAGAGGACGGCACACTGGCGACGTCAAATGAAGAAAATTGCAGCATTCTGGCAGATTACTTCAAGAATTTACTTAATTGCTCTAAACCGCAAAGCGCCATTGAGACCAAGGAACCCTTACTCAGGTACCCAGATTCCAGACTACCCGACAGAGATGAAATCAAGCGCCACATTGGCCGTCTCAAAAATAACAAAGCGCCGGGGGAAGACTCGGTAGTAGCAGAACTATGGAAATATGCCCCAGAGGAATCACTTGATATCTTGCAAAAGCAAATAGAAGAAATTTGGAACAAGGAGACCCTACCCGAAGATTGGAAAATAGCTTTGATCCATCCATTACACAAAAAAGGCAGCATGAAGAACATCAACAACTACAGAGGAATATCTTTGCTACCCGTGACTTACAAAATTCTGTCACTTGCCATCCTGGAGCGTTTGGAAGCACAAGTCGAACATGAAATAGGTGAATACCAAGGAGGGTTCAGAAAAGGTCGCTCAACAGCTGAACAGATCCAAAATCTCAAAACGATCATCAGATATTGTACACTAAGGTCCAAGCAGTATGTGTCCGTCTTTGTGGACTTTAAGAAAGCGTACGACTCCATTGACCGGGAAGTCCTGCTAAACATCTTGAATGAATTTGGAGTTGATTTGAAACTGCTGGCATTAATTAGAGCCAGCCTGACCGATACAAAATCCAAGGTGAAGTTCCACGGATGTCTCTCGCATTCCTTTGACATCAAAACAGGAGTCCGACAAGGTGATGGGCTATCCCCGATACTCTTCAACTGTGTTCTTGAAAAGATCATCAGAACCTGGCGGGTGAGATTACAGGAAACCAACTACAGTCCATTGAGAATAGGAACCAAATCCAAGGGGATCGTAACAGACTGCTTAGCATTTACCGATGACATTGCTGTTCTCTCAAATGACATAGAAACCGCTAGAGCTCAAGTTGAAATTTTAAAGGAAATTGCCGAACAAACTGGTTTGCAGATATCGTTTGAGAAAACAGAAGTAATGACTAACATGAAAGAGGTTCCACCGAAACTCCATACAAAATACGGGGACATCACCCGAGTAGACATATTCAAATACCTGGGTGAGATCATAATGAAAAATGGACTGGACAAAGAAGCACTTCAGGAGCGAGTACGCAAACTGGAAATAGCCTACCAAACATCCCGCACAATCTACAACAAAAAATGCCTTTCCCAAAACACCAAGGTTCGTCACTATGAAACAGTTCTGAAGCCAGTAGTTCTATATGCAGCCGAAACCCTGTCTCTAAATGCCAACAAAGGACTCCTTGAAGAACTGGAGAAAAGAGAACGCAAAATTGTGAGAGGAATCTTGGGATCAAAGTACAGAAATGGAATCCATCAAAAGAGATCCAACAAGGAAGTCTACAGCAAAATAGAGAAAATTACTGACAATCAGAAAGACGGGCACGATTTTACGGTCATCTGAAAAGAATGGACGGAAGAAAGTTAACTAAAGAAATCTTTCACTTTTTTGATTCAAACCCCAAAACCACAATTCCCTGGTTTAGAAATACCAAAGAAGACCTGCAAATGCTACATATCTCAGTTGAAGACGCCCTTAACAGAGATCTCTTCCGCAAGAAAATATTGACGAACGAGCTAAACCGAGACGAGCAACCGAAGAGAAGACACGGTGCCCCTTGGACAGAGGAGCGTAAGCAGGCCCACTCACAAAGAATGAGGGAAATTTGGACTCTAAAGAAGGCCAAGTTCAGTGTCAAATGCAACAAGACTTAACGTGGTCCTTGATGGCCCCAGCGAATTATATATATAATGCTATTTCCTTTACGTCCCACTAACTACTCTTTTACGGTTTTTGGAGACGCCGAGGTGCCGGAATTTTGTCCCGTAGGAGTTCTTTTACGTGCCAGTAAATCTACCGACACGAGGCTGACGTATTTGAGCACCTTCAAATACCACCGGAATTGGCCAGGATCGAACCTGCCAAGTTGGGGTCAGAAGGCCAGCGCGTCAACCGTCTGAGCCACTCAGCCCGGCAAAAAAGAGGGAAGGACGAAGGAGAGAGATAAGAACAATGACAAATAATTGCAGAATTACCTCTGCTTCCGTGTAAACGATAGCCTGGTTTCCAGGAATTGACCCAGCTAGCAAACAATAGCTCCTACTGTGTAGAGATGAGAAGGATGCAAGAATGAGGAATGTGGCCTGCAAGCACTAACTTCCTGTTATGCCCAGACATATCGGCTCTTATCTGCTCGTATCTGCTAC
Organism: Anabrus simplex; assembly: GCF_040414725.1. Taxonomy (NCBI): domain Eukaryota; kingdom Metazoa; phylum Arthropoda; class Insecta; order Orthoptera; family Tettigoniidae; genus Anabrus; species Anabrus simplex. Next base: position 19,682,933 of record NC_090272.1, on the reverse strand, counting down.
ACGAAAACATCGACTCACGCTTTGCAGTTTGCTGGATTACAACTGACAAGAGCGAAGAGCTGCTAGTAGAAAATGATATAAAGTCACCTGGATAGTAGCGGAGTTGCTATGGTAACCATTGCGTCACTGGCTCTGCTGGTGGAAACCCCTTTCCCCCGTGCCTCAACGGGCATGTGCATTCTTCTGATCTCTCAACAATACCTGTTAGAAACATTCCATACACTACTTTAGAATGGCTCTTAGTAGTATATTCCAGTCTATCATGAAAAATAATTTCTAGAGCTTATTCTGATTTTTATAAAACTAAATTCAAATTAAGCCGTTATAATGATATGTTCAAAATATGCCATAAAACTTAAGAAAGCCTAAATATGCATTTATATGCCCAATAAAACCTGTTTAATTTTGCTTGGAAACGTGTTGAAAATACAAGACTAAGATATAATGTTCAGGGAAAAACTGACTTGTCATAGAAATCCGTCCGCTATTTATGATAATAGGCCTACTATAAACTTTCTACAAAAATATTTAATGAATTTTTTAAAATGATTAAGCCACTTAAGGATCATTGTTACCATTCTACGACTTCAAATTTGAATTGCCTTGAACCAGATTCCATTCATTTTGATTTTGTACCTCAAGGCCATAATTTTAGCCATAGACTTTCTTATCGTTTACTTAAATAAGGACAGTTTGGCTATTTTAAAAATATTTTAAGGATAACAATGTAAGATTGCACCAACATTACTCATGTTTCCCGTACATATTTTTAAACATGTTTTAATTGTGTAAATTGTATTTTGGGAACTTATAACAAGTTTTCCTCGTTTTCATAACACATATTTCTTTATGTAACACTTTGAGTAGGGTAATCAGGATCCTGATTTTTATCTTTCAGGCATGAGATTATGGCTGATGATGCCCTTACAATGGGCAAAACATGTACTGTTAAATTTGAATGACAAGATGTATATCTTAATTTTTAAGAACCCAATGTTTATTGAATAAGTGGATCTCATTAAAGGGCCCGGGTTCGATTCCCGACCAGGTCAGGGATTTTTCTCTCGACCTGAGGGCTGGTTCAAGGTTCACTCAACCTGCGTGAGTAGACTTGAGCTATCTGATGGTGAGATGGCGGCTCCGGTCTCGAGAGCCCATACTAACGACCGAGAGGATGCGTCATGCTGCCCGTAATCTGCTGGCCTTCGGGCTGTGCAGCGGTCACTGGGCAGGCCAAAGACCTTTCAAGGGCATTAAGTGCCATGGGGTTTGGTTTTTCAATAAACTTTTGTATCATTATTGAATCAAAGTAATCCTGTCGCACATGACTAAGTTCAGGATTCAAATTCATGATGAAAGAGTGCGATCAGAAAACAATGTTTTATAACCCACTGGTACGAAATATAAGGCTTTGGCTGACATTTGTTTTAGAAAGAGTGATCTGCAAATAATGCGCTGATACTTTTATCAACCCCAGTGCAAGTGTTTTAATATTTGTTGTCCGGTGTTCTACACTCTATTTAATACACTGTTGTTACGGGTATTTAATAAGCCCCAGTGGAAAAGATTTTCATAATTTTTCTCCCATCTTTTTCACACCTTTTATTTTAACTCATCTTTAGAAACGGTAGATATCGTATGTTTCACGTACCCGCACATACACAGCGTAAAATACAGGCATCTCGGAAAGAACATATCAGGTGTTTACATATCCCTTTTGGATAGTTCTGATTTGTGTATTTGATAGTACATTTTCTCTCTTAACACATTAACTTTCCGTGTCCCCTGCCGAAACGTCCGAACAAGGTTTTACCGAATGAACTTACCTCTAAAATTAGTTATCCACTCTGCGCCGTATTTTGAGGTGTATCACATTCTTACTTAATTCCAGTACGGTACATAACATTAAATTAAGCGATCGTTTGTTTCAGCCTCTACTTCTAAAATACTACCATTGGCCACATTATTTACGCATTTATTACGGAAACATATTCTTTCATTTTCAAATTGTGTTTACAGAACACCACTCGACGTGTATTACTAATAGACTCCAACAGCCCCTTCGAGTTTGAATGTTGACGAGAGAGCTCGCTAGTGCACATAGTGCACATCATTCGCATTCAGTATAATCACTGGAGGACATAAATATTTATAACGGAAAAAATAACCCACGCTTAATCATTCGTAATAATGGATGTATAAGTGATAGGATTATCGCTGTAACCGAAGGATAATCCTGTTTAATATAGGAATGTTCAAGGGACAGAAAACATCTGCCGTTACGATGGAATTCTCGCTGTATGCCGTACTAGCTATAGCGGGTTTCTACTGTACTTATTTAAATAGAACATTTTTCGTCCACATTTGGGACATCATCAGCTACGAGGGTAATCCCAAAAATAAGGTCTCCTATTCTTTTATAAATTCAGAACTCTGTTCGTGAGGCTGTTGGTCACAGTATTGTGAAGAGTGTTTCCTGCGCTCGCATATAAACATGCACACGCCGCGCTGAGGCACTCAGTAAACTAACTCGGCCACCATATACCAAATCAGTCCAGCACAGCACAGAAATATTCCAAGAAAAAGCACTCAAAGCCCAACAGGCTGATGGGCTACAATCCTCACGGAGCAGGCCCTGCCTGCTCCAGCGAGACGGCTGCTACTACTAGGCACTCAGTCTTGATTTGGCAGCCGTTAAGAATGGAGCTTCCGTTGGATGTTACCGCCAAGTGCGAAGTGCGCGCAGTTATTCGGTTTTTGAACGCAAAACATACTGAACTGATTGAAATCCATTGCCAATTGACGGAAGTGTATGGTGAGTTGTGCATGGATGTAAAAAATGTTCGTAAGTGGTGTAGAGAGTTTGCAGCCGGTCGGACTGAAATTCACGACGAAGAAAGGAGCGGGAAACCATCAATTTCCGTCGAGACAGAAGGTTGAGCAAATCGTGCGCGAAGATCAGCGGATCACTCTGGATGATCTCTGCACTTCGGTTCCTGTGGTTTCCCGAAGCGCCGCTCACAGAATTTTAATGGAAAAGTTGAAATACTGGAAAGTGTGCGCAAGATGGGTGCCACGCATGCTGACTGAAGACCACATGCAGCAACGAGTTGATTCTTCCCGCGCATTTCTTCAACGCTTTGCAGCCGAACAGGACAACTTCTTGGACTCAGTTGGCACGGGTAATGAAACCTGGGCATTCCACTTTACACCTGAGACCAAGCAACAATCACGCCAGTGGCGGCATCCCTCTTCGCCAAAGCCGCGAAAATTCAAGCAAACACAGTCTGCTGGTAAAGACATGACAACTGTGTTTTGAGATCGAAAAGGGGTATTGTTGGTCGACTTTATGCCCGCTCGGAACACACTTATCGCTGACAAGTACTGTGAGATCCTGAAAATAGTCAGATGGGCAAGTCAGAATCGGAGAAGGGGAATGTTGAGCAAAGGCGTAAACTCTCGCCCGCACGTCGCCCAGCAACCGTTGCTCTCCTGCAACAGTTTCAGTGGAACATCATCACCCACCCACCCTATAGTCCCGTCTTGGTGCCCAGTGACTAAGTTGAAAGAACATTTGGTTGGAAAGCGATTAAGTACCGACGATGAGGTGAAAGATGAGGTTCACAACTTCCTGAACTGCATGGCGGCAAGCTGGTATGACATGGGCGTACAAAAACTGTTACAGCGTCTACAAAAATGCATCGACCGAAATGATTATTATGTAGAAAAATAGCTAAATGTTCAAGCTGTAAAATAATGTAAACAATTGTAGAAATAAACAGGTCTGTGTATTTATAATAAATAAAAAAATATGAGACCTTATTTTTTGCGATTACCTTCGTAACTAGCGAACTTAGATAAATTGGAACAAGGATAATATAAACACTTGATGATTAAAGGGTGATTCGATTGGCAAATCAGTCAAATAGCTTAAAATACAATATCGGTTGGCTGGACACCTCTGTTATGATGAGGTATGAAAAGAGGGGTGAAAACCGGTCTAGAAGACAGCAAGGCACGATCTTCACACCATTTGTTACCAAGCAGTGGGATTGAAAGCAAGTTAAGATGTCAGTGTGGTCTAAAAGTGAATATCGCACATTTATCTGCTACAGTTTTGCCCGTGGATTTACTGTTGACCAGTGCCTTAAGGAAATGACTCCTGTGCTGGGGAAAGACTGTTCACATTGGTCAACAATTTTTCACTGGTACAAAGAGTTCCAGAGGGGAAGTTTTTGGGTTGAAGACGACCCTCGTTCTGGGCGACCGTCTGAATCAGTGACTGAGGAAAATATTCAAGCTGTGAGGAAAATGTTGCAGCAAGAGAGGCAGTTAACATATAGGCAAGTAGAAGAGACCCTCCACAACCCTCTACCACCTATTCATTCAATTCTACACGACCATCTCCATGTTAGAGAGGTTTGTTCCCCCTTGGGTGCCCCATTCACTTTCAGAGGAACAAAGGGCACATCGAGTAAAATGGTGCCGAGAAGTGCTAAAACAGTTCGAAAATGATGATGATGATGATGATGATGATGATGCTTGTTGTTTAGAGGGGCCTAACATCGAGGTCATCGGCCCCTAATGGTACGAAAAGAGATAACAAAAAATGAAAAGCATCCACTGACCAAAATAAAAAAAATAAAAAATGCCATGAAGAATGAATGGATGGACGTGAACACACACACACACAAACAGTGGATCAGACTCAAAAAGGATTGTAAATAATAGTATTAGTGACCAAGGGACCACTTATAAAGCACAATGATGCTAATGGCACTTATCGGTAGTAAAGGAGAACCATGATATTTCTCAAGCTGCGGTACTAATCAAAGGTAGCGTAAACTCACGGTGCTCCAAACATTAAGGTACTACTCACAAGTATTGTACGTCGTAAAGGTAACGCAGACCTATGGTGTTTCTCACACAATGGCGCCACTCATAGCCAACGCAAACCGACGAGGTTCCTCACCTGGGTGTACTAATCACGGGCGCCGGTATTCCCGTGGTGTTCCTACAGAGTGGGTACTAATCACTGGCAACGCAGACCTACGGTGTCGCTCGTATAGTGGTACAACTCACAGGCAACGCCCAGACCTGCGGTGTTGCACACACGGGCACGACTCACGGGTACTGGAAACCCACACTGAACCCCACTCGAGTGCTACGAATCACAAAACTATAGAGTACCTAAAAGAGTGGTACTACTCGCAAGTAAAAGCGACCGATGGTGTTCCGCGCGTGATGGCACTAATCAAAAGTAGTTTCATGGTTCTAATACAATCATTCCTTGGTCGCCCCTTTTAGTCGCTTTTCACGACAGGCAGGGGATACCGTGGGTGTATTATTCGTCAGCCTCCCCCACCCACAGGGGGTGTGTGTTTGGTCCGCGAGAGGTATTTTATTTCCCTCAAGTCCGCCGGCAAGCTGGTTAGGAACCCCCTATCCGCCACCTGGGACGCGCCACGTAGCAGGTTCGTGGAGTTCGAAAATGGGACTTCGCGTAACGTCAATAGCATCGTTACAGGTGACGAAACTTGGCTTTGTTATTACGATGTCCCAACAAAATCCCAGAACAAGGTGTGGCTGTTTGAAGATGAGGTTACTCCTGTAACTGTGCAAAAGGATGATTGCAGTATTCTTCAGTATTTAAAGATAAAAATTTCATAATGTTCCGTATTGAAATGTATCACAATTAAATTGAAATAATAAATAAGGTAGTTCAACCTATTCAATACAAATAAATACGAAATGTAGTGTTACATTTCCATTTAATTATAAGCGGAAGCGGTATCGGTTTCGACCCCAGTCCGGGTCATCATTAACCGAATAAAACGCCAAAAAAATGCATAAGTAAGAAAGAAATTAAAGATCAAGTCCCCACAAAAACAGTTGAAGAGGCAATATAAAACAACGGGGATAGGCACTGTAAAATCCAGAAGAAGTAGAAGGTAAGTCACTTAAAAGAAGCAAGGCGCAATTTGCTGAACAGCAGCATAGCACACGCAAAGTTCGACATTGTCTCATAATGTTTACGAGAAGCGGAAAACAGTTAAGTGAGCCAGCTTGCATACACTATCAGGCGCGAAGTCACAACACAATCCAACAAATATGATGATCCAAAATCGTGCAGAAGCTGAAGACGAGTAGCTCATTTGAAGTAAGTTGCCAGCTCCCGAAGATCAGCGCTAGTGATGGGCGAATGATACGGAAGTTTGAGCAGGCTCGAGTCGGCCCGATACGTTACGTAGGCTCGATGCCGTATCGAACCTGTTCGAACTGTCAGGCGACACCACAAATCGACAAACCGGAGCGCGGACGGACCATTCGTCGTATTAGATTACTGCTAGGTACACTCAGTATATATATATGTGTGTGTGGGGGTTGGTGAACACAACGTTCTCAGTGAACGGAAAGAGCATTAAGGTCTTTCTGGCAGTACGAACAACAGATTGGGTAATATTTACTTCGTTAATATGTTCGTTCGTAATCGGTTTTCCCTCCAGGGTCTGTTTTTCCCTCGGAATCGGCGAGGGATCCCATCTCTACCGCCTCAAGGGCAGTGTCCTGAAGCTTCAGACTCTGGGCCTGGGGATACAACTGGGGAGGATGACCAGTACCTCGCCCAGGTGGCCTCACCTGCTTGGAAAGGATAGACAAGGAAGTGGCCGTGGCCTTAAGTTAGGTACCATCCAGACATTTGCCTGGAGGAGAAGTGGAGGTCCGGGTTGGATTCCCACCTCAGTCATCCTCGAAGTGGTTTTCTGTGGTTTCCCACTTCTCCTCCAGGCTGTTGCCGTGATGGTACCTAACTTATGGGCACGGCCGCTTCCTTCCCTCTTCCTTGTCTATCCCTTCCAATCTTCCTATCCTCCCGCAGGGCCCCTGTTCAGCATAACAGGAGAGGCCGCCTGGGCAAGGCACTGGTCATCTTTCCCAGTTGTATCCCCAGAACCAGAGCCTGAAGCTCCAGGACACTGCCCTTCAGGCGGTGGAGGTAGGATCCCTCGCTGAGTCCGAGGGAAAAACCAACCCTGGAGGGTAAACAGATTAAGACGAAAAAGAAGATGGGCAATTAAAGAAAACGATGCCGAAAACTGAAAAAGTAGCTAGTGGGTCGTAAAGCCAATAACGAACAATGGAGTTCTTTATATCTATGGTCATGGCCCCAAACAGGAAATGAACACCCCTTACATCCTCGCTTTAAAACGCCGGGGATATCGTCCTAGAAAAATGTAAGGGCCAAGAAGGAATAATAATTTTATTGGCTTTACGTCCCACTAACAACTTTTACGGTTTTCGGACACGCCAAGGTGCCGGAAGTTAGTCCAGCAGGAGTTCTCTTGCGTGCCATTAAATCTACCGAGACGAGGTTGACGTACTTGAGCTAGTGATGGGCAAACGATACCCGTGTTCGAGCGGGATCGAGCCGACCCGATACGCGCCGATTCGAACCTGTTCGAAGCAGCTCGAGCAGTCACGTGACCGAACAGGCTCGAACCTCGGCGTGTATCGGGTCGGCTCGATCCTGCTCGAAGACGGGTATCGTTCGCCCATCACTAGCTGTAGCCCGAGTCGACTGCACCTTCGGTCGCGTGATGACTGCTCGAGCTTGCTTCGAACAGGTTCAAACCTTGGCGCGTATCGGGTTGCCTCGATCCTGCTCGAACATGGGTATCGTTTGCCCATCACTACAGATAATGAAGGTGCGTGCTTTCACATATTACTACATTCAGCCATTGACGTATATCTTAAGGGGAATCAAGATTGCCCATAAAATTAGAAGGCTTAGATTATGATAATATGCAATGAAAGGGACAAAGCATGTATCCGTAATATTCCCCGCGTATTAACAGACGTATTTCCACCCAAGGCAGTACTTGTGTGCCTTGTAAGAACTGTACATTTGGCGCAACATTATGAATAAAAAACCGAACCAAACCCTATGGCGCAAGAGCCCTGAAGGGAAATGGCCTACCAAGCGACCGCTGCTCAGCCCGAATGTCTGCAGATTACAAGGTGTCGTGTGGTCAGCACGACAGATCCTCTCGTCTGTTATTCTTGGCTTTTTAGGTTATGAACACAGTAATATTATTGTTACAATGTCATGCTTTGGGCAGCTAAGACAGCTGTGCAGCGCGGCAGGCGATGTTCTCCTTCTGTCCTCAATGTTCGGGGGTTTGAATCCACTCCTTGGGAGATAATCACCTTTTTTGCTCGTATAGAAGAATTTGAGTAAGAAAGGATTGACTTTTTTTTGCTAGTTTTTTACGTCGTACCGACAGATAGGTCTTATGGCGACGATGGGACAGGAAGGGGCTAGGAGTAGGAAAGAAGCGGCCGTGGCCTTAATTAAGGTGTGCCTGGTGTGAAAATAGGAAACCACGGAAAACCATTTTCAGGGCTGCCGACAGTGGGGTTCGAACCTACAGTCTCCCAAATACTGGATACTGGCCGCACTTAAGCGACTGCAGCTATCGAGCTCGGTGGATTGACATCTCATCAATCGTGTACACAAATACGTGTATAAATATTATTATGCAGCAATGTTACTGTCTGATTGCCTGAAATATATATGAAAATCAAAAGTGACTCGAGATTTCAAGCTATATCCTTTACCATAATTCAGGTCAATCGGTCCGGTAGTTTTGGAGCCCATCTGGAACATATAAAACAGGACAACATCTTATGGTTTTAAGAATCCTGACCCAGCTGGGTATCGAACCCGGGACCCTTGTGACCAAAGGCCAACACGCTAGCCATTGAGCCATGCAGCCGAGTGAGAAATGTGTCAACAACTGAAGATAACCATTATAACCATTCAAATATGTAACTATTACGACACGTTTAATGGTTTCCTTTTTCTTTATATTTACGGCCCAAACAACTTATTTTAGTAGACAGTTGGTTTATTCGGATGGAGACATTTGTAACGAATCATTGCACAAACACAAATTTTGATTGTCTCCAATATATAGGTATGGGTCAAAATTATATTATGTACAAAGGACACGGAAGTAACAGTAAAGAGGACGAACCGGTACTGTCCAACATAATACTCTTACGTATCCTTCTCAAGTTTGCTGGGTGTTAGTAACAGCAAAGCGCTAGAATGCGGCGCATACAAATGCTCGAGCAAAGTTCGAACTTGCTCGAACTCTGACGTCATCTGTTCGAGCCGCTCGAGCCGGGCTCAAGCACAGCGCGACATATTCAACGTCAGGCACTGTGCTTTCAAACGCCGACGGAACTCGATGAATAGTTTAATGATCCAGTATTTGCTTCGGTCGCAAAAATGTATACATATGTTTGTAGATTTTTTTAGAACAGTTTACGTATAAAACAATTTTGAAGAGAAAAATTTTAAAAAGCGCAATACCAGAAACAATTGAAAAACGTATATGCACAGTGTGCTATTTCTTGAAGATATAGATTCAGGTCATAATTGAAGTTGTCAAAGTCAGTGCAAGGCATGAGTTTAAATTTGAATGTGAAGACCCTAAATGCAGGTGGCACTATAGTATATAAGTATACAGTTCAATTCGGAAAGTAGGTTTTCTTTAGAGGAGAGGTGAAACGAAAAGATAGGATAAGTTAATAAAGGAAGAGTATTAGTAGATAAGAGAAGATTACGTATCCTTCTCAAGTTTGCAGGGTGTTAGTAACAGCAAGGCGCTAGAATGCGTCACGTACAAAAGCTCGAGATGATGGAAAAGGATAAGCTAGGGGAATAAAGGAGGGGTAGTTTAGGTTGGATTAGGAGGGTGGGTTATTGGAGATATAAAATGTGGGTAGGAACTTTGTAAGGCATGGAAAATTGAATTCGGGTTTAGAAATTTAGAATTTTTGAGAAGAAGAATTAGGAAGTCAAATAGGATATTGGGTTTTTCAGAAATATTGTTTAAATTGAAATTAGGGTTGAAGTATTGGTCAAGGTGAATAAAACAATTTTCAGTAGTGTTTTGGCCTTTGTTAATGATTTTAAGTATTTAATGTCCTTTTCAATATTGGTGAAATTATGCTTGGAGTCTTGTATGTGTTGTCCTATAGCGGGAGAATCTGTTGTATTTAATGGCGTTGATGTTCGGAGTATCTGAGGTTGAAGTTGCGGCCAGTTCGTCCTATGTACGAGGAGCTGCAGTTGTTACATTTGAATCTGTATACTCCAGATTTAGAAAAAGCATTAGATTTATTTAGTGTTTTAGAGTTGTGTAATGTGTCAAGATTTCTCTTATTGGTTCTAAATGAAATTTTCATATTGTATTTTTTAAGAACATTGCTTATTTTATAAGCATCTTGAGTGAAAGTGGAAAATGCAGTGGGTTTGGTTTTGTCTTTTGATAACGTAGGTTTAGAACAGTGTTTGTATTTGTTGATGATACTGTTTATGAAAAAGTTGTTAAAGCAATTAAATTTAGCGATATTACGGATGGTGTTCAATTCGTTATTTAAATCTTTTTTAGGCGTAGGGGTGTTGAAGGCACAAAAAATTAGGCTGTTATAAGTAGCATGTTTATGTGCTTGAGGTTGTGAAAAATCTTGCTGTATTGTGGTTGCTGTTTGGGTTGGTTTTCTGAAAATTTTGTAAGTTAAAGAAGAAGGATGTCTAGAAGATTAAGTGTTTTGTTGTGTTCTGATTCAAGGGTGACTTTAATGTTAGAGTCAATGTTGTTGAGAAGAAGTGTAGAGGCTTCGTTGGTTATTCTTCATTTAAGATTACTAATGTGTCATCAACATATCTTGCCCAAAAGAGGATGTTAGAGAAATTATTATTATTATTATTATTATTATTATTATTATTATTATTATTATTATTATTATTATTATTATTATTATTAATTTTTGTGTTTTCTAAGAAATCAAGGTATATTTCAGCTAGAATGCCTGAAGCTGGTGAGCCCATAGGTAAACCATCTTGTTGGTAAATGGTGTTGTCAAAAGTGAAATAATTATTGTTCAGAACCAATTTTAAGATAGACATGAAGTCTTGAATTTCTAGTTTACTCAGATTACTGAATTTGTTCAAGTTGTTGTTCATTATGGGGAATAATTTGGAAATTGGAATACTAGGATACATGTTTATGATGTCAAAAAGAATGGAGAGAAAAATTTGGTTGGATGTCAAAGTTCTTTAATTTGTCGATTAATTCAGAAGTGTTTTTGATAGATTTGTTGGATAAAAATCGATAATTTTTTAGTAAAAATGTTTGGATGACTTTAGAAGTATTATATAAGAGGCTGGGTCTGTAATTGATTGCTGGGCGGATGGGAATGTTAGTTTTATGAATTTTTGGAAGGGCTTTGGCAGTGAGTAGGGCTGGGTTCATGTTTATTAATTTAGTTTTTTCTTGATCTGTGAGGAGAAAGGAAGTGTTTTTTAAAGGTTTGTTTGAGCAGGCGTTGGATTTTAGTGATTGGGTCTTTTTTTTTCTATAGAAAAAGAATAGTCATTGATGAAATTTTTAGTTTTAGCTATGTAGTCAGTTTTTACCATTATGATAGTGGTGTTGCCTTCATCAGATTTGGTAATGATTAGATTATCATCATCATTGATTTTGACGTTGAATATGTTATGCTGATATTCGGGAGCTGGCAATTTACTTCAAATGAGCTATTCGTCTTCGGCTTCTGCACGATTTTGGATCTTCGTATTTGTTGGATTGTGTTGTGACTTTGCACCTGATAGTGTATGCAAGCTGGCTCATTTGACTGTTTTCCGCTTCTCGTAAACATTATGAGACAATGCCGAACTTTGCGTGTGCTATGCTGCTGTTCAGAAGATTGCGCCTTGCTTCTTTTAAGTGACTTACCTTCTACTACTTCTGAATTTTACAGTGCCTATCCCCGTTGTTTTAAATAGCCTCTTCAACTGTTTTTCTGGGGACTTGATCTTTAATTTCTTTCTTACCTATGCATTGTTTTTTTGAGTTTTATTCGGCTGATGATGACCTGGATTGAGGTCGAAACCGGTACTGCTTCCGCTTATAATTAAATGGGAATGTAACACTACATTTCGTATTTATTTGTGTTGAATAGGTTGAACTACCTTATTTATTATATCAATTTAATTGTATTCTTCACTATACGGGGCATCCTGACTCAGGTTGTGCTAGAAACACAAAGGACAATTACTGTGTAGTGGTACAGTGAGACTTGTCTGCCTCTGATCATCCAGGCTCTCAAGCTGCTCCGTCCAAGTTCACGGGTCAACACGTGGCTCTTGCATCATGATAATGCTCCAGCACACCGTGCTAATGTAACAATGGGTTTTCTTGCTAGATCAAGGTTGACTGTGCTTGATTACCCTCCATGCAGTCCTGATATTGCCCCATGTGACTTTGCACTCTTCCCACAAGGGAAGATGAAGCTGAAAGGGTGGCGTTTTGCATCCGACGAGGAGCTTGGCAGCATGGGATCAAGAGTGTGAAATGTAACCGAAGAAAAGTGGCAGAGTTGGTTCAGTGACTGGTTTCGATGTATAGAGAAGTGTATTGAGTGTGGTGGAAATATTTTGAAAAAGTCTAAAGCGTTCACTCACATTGCAAAACTTTCCTAGTTCCCTTTGTATGTTATTTTGAAATGAATTAAACATCTTTTGTATTGTAAAGGTGGAGCTTGGCGTAGGGATGTGGCGACCTCTCGAGGAACGCCGAACTGCGACACTACATGATAACCATCAGGAATGTTGCATTATATGCAACTGAAACGCTGACATTGAGCAAGAGGGCATGCATACATTTGGAGAAGGAGGAAAGAAGAATCTTGAGACATATATGGAGCACAAAAAAGCAAGGTGAAATCTGGGTACACAGATCAAGGTAGGAACTATATGAGAGTATAGAACCAATCTCAAGTGTGATACGAAAGAGAAGGTTAGGATTTGTTGGACATCTCATTATGATGGATGACAGTAGGCTGATGAAGATACGGAATGCAACCTGCTTAACTGGAAATGAGTGGATGAAGGAAATTAGAGAAGATTGGGTGACTATTGGCTTAAGGAAAAAATATCCATGATGACAGTACAGGATAGGTCCAAATACAGAAAGCTCTTGAAAGGTCACAGATGGACGGACACCAGGATCCAGATTCAGATCACGGATGCGGAGAGAAAGAGTGAGAGAATGAAGAGGTATTGGGAAGAAAGAAGACGTGCCGAACCAGTCACTTGTGATCCTCAGGTGTCGTAACGAACCAAATAGAATAAAGGTGGAACTTTTCACTAAAGATTAATAACGGTTATAAAATAGGCAGTCGCAGTTATATGTACGGGTCTTGTCTTTTGGCTGTCCAATACTCGGTTGTTAAGGCGACTTGTTTTGCTGCTGCCAGTTTCATGTTCAGCTTATCATGCACTTGGTCATATATTTCTTCTAAAATTCCTTACAGCAAGATAAATATACAGGTTACCCTTTTTTCTGGAAAAATAGGGAAAGCACAGGTGATAAATGTGAATAAAAGATAAGGAGAAAATAAAGGGAATTTGCTTGTCACATCAAAATTAAGCTTTATGTCTAAGACTGGACCTAGCAGAATGATGAGTGGGACTGATATGTACAACAATACACTGCTGAAAGTCAGTGTTACAAATCTAAATCCTCTTGTCAATACAATAAAACTACTTAATCTGTATCAGAAAAATGCTCTTTACTTCGTAACATTCCTTTTAAATTGCCCAGAGTTTTAAAACCTACCCATATAATTCACATAATGTAGAGGTGCTTATTATTATGGATTTTGCCTCACTATTGAGGGAAAATGATAGCGGGAAAGCGAAATTATCACATAAAAATTATAGGAAGAAAGGAATGTGTCAAGCATACATATTCAAACACCACTTCCATTTGCTACAGGGCTGGGGATCTTATTCCTGAGTTTCAAAACACTAATCATATACTTCTGTTTGGAAACTGGCACTCTTACTCATGCAAATTTCCCTGATGAGCAGAGGCGTAAGTTTGATATTGGTTGTAGTCCTTCTGGAATTACTGCTAACCCACTTTATGAAAAGGTGTAGCTTGTTTGACTTCCTTCGGACATACATGCCATTGTCAGTGTTCATGATGATTTCAGAGCATCACTCTTAACTACCATTTCCCACTAAATTTAATGCAGGGAAAAGACAGGGAAAATAGATTTAGGTTACTATCAGGCACCCTGATATAACATCTGCATAAGTTTGTGCAGTTCTTATATTTTATTTTACTGTCACACATTGTAACTCTCAATCAGTCAGTGATGTATTGCAGAAAAGATGCTAATCTGAGGGGCAAGGTCAGGGAATACGGAGGATCAGGTGGTGGTTCTCAGCAAAGTTCAGCAATCGCACCTTTGATCAATTGTGCTGTATGTGGATGAGCGTTATCATGGAGCAGTAAGACTGGTTGTTGTCTTTGTCTTTTGTTGTCAGTATCAACGGCAAGCTATCTTAGCTGGTCACTATACACAGCAGAGGTAATCGTTACGTTTTTCAGAAGAAGTTCGTGGTGAAAAATGCCTCTTGGTTTGTAACAGGAAGTTGGTTTCTTTCATGGGCTGAGCAACTCTTTCCTCTTCACTAATAAGTTAAAAGAAAGTATAAAATGGTTCAACCTTTCAATACTATTAAAATAAGAAATGTAAGTTTACATTCCTATTTAATTAAAATTGGTACCCGTTTCGACCAGTATTTTTGGTCATCATCAGCTGATCACAAATAAGTGTAAAACAATGCCCAGATAAATTGTGAAGTATAAAGAATTCTGTAGGTTGCTGTTAGTGAAGCACTAAAATCTTTAGGGAGTATTGTGCGTTGAAATATAGTCATTCACAAGCACAGGTAAATATATGAAGTTCAGATGATACTGTCAGATGCAGTTTATGAAGCACTATAACACAATGTTATGAAAAAAAGTCTAAAATCAAATACGTATATATCAATTTTAAGGATCAGCACTGCGTGTCAATCATGAAGTCGTGGATCAAAAATGTTAGTAAGACATGAGCGTTAGAGAGCACTGTATGGGAAGAAGTCCAGAATCAAATACGTATCCAAATGTAGTACGGAGTATATTCTTGAAGAGTTCAATTGTAGTTTATGAGGCACTGTGTAATTTGTGGGACTAGTACTGACCGTCAATAGATCCAAATTACGAAGTCGCCGATCAAATATGCACATGAACTACGGAGCATGTTCCTGAAGAGTAGATCGGCACTGTGCTTTGTGTGTGAAGGAATTAGCACTGCTTGTCGGTAGATCCAAAAAATTAGGAATAAAGTCACAAATCAAATATATAAATGTATTACGGAGCAAGTTCTTGAAGAGTAGTCCCTAAAATTACACATTGCCTCATGAACTGTTTAACCGCAATTGGGATAATTATGCCTACATATAATAATAATAATAATAATAATAATAATAATAATAATAATAATAATAATAATGCGAAGATGGTGATGATAATAATAATAATAGACATAAAATGTGAATAAAGAAATAGTAAAATGAGGGAGTGGCGGTAAATATTTCATCAGAGCATGGAAACGTGGCGGATAACTTTCCAATACGCAAAATTAAATCATACTCAGGGAACTTACAGGCCTAAAATGACAACTAAGAGAGGAGAGTGGAAGGTGCAGGAACCCTATGAGGTCCATGGAAGGTGTGGCATTATGGGGGAGAAAGGACTTACAATCATCACCTCGAAACTCATCATATTAACATAATCAAAACCAATATTACAAGAAACAGTCATGACATAGCAACAGATAATTCACAAATCAAGGGTGTTTCAAAGACTTTACATACTTAAGTAACTTAGAGAAATACTAGATTTAACATAGAAAGGTGATGCTACATTACAATGTATAGTTTAAAACAAAAGTAGGTGAAAGAATTGAAATTACGGCAACAGGAACCTAGGGCAAACTCGGACACATTAAATTTAAAACTTTAAAAATTACATTAAGCCAATAAATACCAAAAAGCCAAATGAAATAAGAAAACATAGAGAATAATGTTACGGGGCTACCCGTGGACCAGCAGAGGTGAAAGAAGGTGCCGGGGTGAATGGGTCTAACTACTATATCACGAAAGAATTTAAACTGAAATGGAAGGTTATATTTTCAAAAAAACAAGTTAACAAAATTCTCACTTAGTGAGATAACAATGTTATATCAGGTACCATGACAAGGTTTAGACAAAGCAAGAAACCCAAACTTTAGTGACTGTTTAGTAACCAGGGCTTCCAGCCCCTCGCTTTACATTTCCTGAGCTCTCAGCTCAACTTTACAAAATATTACAATTTTACACAAGGGCAGAAAGCCCCTAATGCATGGAGCGCTGGCCCCAACTCACAATATCAAGCCTTCGAAAGGCATTTAGTAATCTTACTTTGAAAAGAGCTAACAGGCTCTCAGTTTTCAAGCCAATTCAAGGCAACACCAAAAATATCTTACACCTTTTTGGCCTTCCATGGCCCAGCTTTCAAACTGAAACAGGGGTATCTCGTACCCATCCTATAGGGCCTTCATGTAAAAGAAATAACAGTTAAATAAATGGCCCGAACACAAAATGAAAGGAGGTGAATACTTGCACTCCTAGATGAGAATTCTAAAACCTAAAAGGCACTAGGCCGATGAACAGGGGCTGTTCCCAAACTATGCAGGTGACTCATATAAGAAATAAATTTAAGACATTACGGAAAAGAAGCTAAACCAGTTACAAAACGTAGTCACCTCAAACCAAAATGAAGGGGAGCTCGAGAGGGTGCATCACTCTCTATCCCCGATTAGCAGTTAAAGATTTTATGGAGTTTTACATAAGCCGTGAGAAAATTACATTTGTAGAAAAGTAGGTTACATAATTAAAGTTTCGGACCTTTCCCTCAGGTTAAACTGCAGAGCTAGCATGAAATAAAGATGTTAACTGGCCATTACCTTGTTGAAGAACTGCTGCCTGATGAAAGAGGCGCCTCCCGCCTCCTGCTTGACACACACACTAAGTTAGATGACGATCAGATGGCCAAGAGAAGTGAAAATCCGCATTTTATAAACCCTTGGGGAAGGTTCGAGACCTTTCATGAATGAAATGTCGTATGGCTTTTAGTGCCGGGATATCCCAGGACGGGTTCGGCTCGCCAGGTGCAGGTCTTTCTATTTGACTCCCGTAGGTGACCTGCGCATCGTGCTTTCATGAATAATCAAGACATACCCACAGAATTTTATTGGTTACATTCATAAGTTACGCTCAGAGTTGAAGAAGAAATACGGGATTGGTTGAAAATTAATTACAGAAATTCTTGACTGGTTGGATTCAAAACAGGCGGAAAGAAAAGATAAATATTGCCAACCCAAAAATAAATGAGCATCATTTAGTAAAAAAAAACGTATAAATACAAAACTTCTTCAAAAAAGGTTCCTTCCCTTCGCACCAGGGTGCATGACCATAGTCTTTTAGCGGTGACATCTATGAGAGAATGTCCAAACTTCTTGATGAATGGAAAACAAAAACAAGTAGAAATTCACACAGTTCACAATAACAAATTTACGCCAAATTTTAGTGGTGCCATTTTCAGAGAAAATTTATAAGTTGGTCCAGTGTCAAGTTCACTGTTCTTTAAGGCGCAAGATTTAAATGTGTGTCATAGAGGTGTACCTCCTGGTACAGTCCTCCCCCTCCCAATGTCCTTCCAAAAGGTTTCACAGAAGAATTTAGAAAATATTATTTTACTTTGAAGAAAGAAAAAATTTCTAAGTTTTTTTGTAGACAGGTGGAAGGTAGATTAACTCCAGCTTTAGAGTGTCTTTGTTGCTGTAAATACATGTGAATATTTTTTATGGCAAGTCCTGCCGCCGCTGCCGTTATCCAGTTGAGGTCGCCCGGACCCCTCAAGTACCCTCAGATACACCTCTCCAGCTACTATGAGAGGTGTAGTCGTGGTGAAGGAAGCCGCAGATTGGAAGTGTAGGTAAAGTCCCCAAATGAGTTGACGGTAGGGGCGCCGCACTTCAGCCTTTGCCAGGAGATGGGCTCTGGCGCGCCGTACACAGGTAGACATCACGGGAGTGGAGTGGGCTCGTACCCCACCTCGGTGGTACCGCGATGAACGGCTGCGGGGGCACTGAAACAGTAAGATCTCGGCGACAGACGCGTTGTTGGTGACTTGAGAAAATAGGGTACGATCTTTGTTTGTGATGCTGAGGACCGGGCAGCGCGGAAGACTTTTCATGCCACGGTGTGGATATCCAGGAGGCAGGAGCTTGGTAATGGCCACTCAGGAACTGATAGCAGGAGAACCAGAGGGGAAGATCGTACATACAAAAATATATATCACAGAATTAAATAATTTGGGGCAGAAGGCCACCCAAAAAATATAACCTTCAGATTGTTGTTAAATGTTGATGGCTAAGTTAACAATGATGTTACAGAGGTTTTACCTGGGAGATATGGACCCTAAAGATTCTCTCGGTGGCTGGATTGCTCACCAACAATGGAACTGCAGTCAGGAAATCTAAAGTGATGCACGGCCCATGAAATCTGGGGGCAAGCTTGCCCACAGGAACAAAGTTTTTTACCATGACTTGATCTACTTTTAAATTGGTGGGCCTCCGTCCACGATCATATCTTTCCCTAACCTTTTCATGATAAACCTTAAGATTGGCCTTAGCCTTCTTCCATAGATCTCTAATATTATCAGGATCTATTGTCTCTGGTAGAATATCATTGAGTGACCAAAGGCGTGTTAGGCACAAATTTAAACATCAAAGAAGCTGGAGTGAACTTACGAAGAGTCGTGAACTGCCGAATTCAAAGCAAAGGCTAACCATTGCAGGGACGTATCCCACGTGGAATGATCATCATGATGAAATGCAATGAGCGCCGATCTCAGATTACGATTGACCCGCTCAACCGGAGATGGTTGAGGATAATATGCCGAAGTAGTTACACGAGAGATGGACAGATCAAAACAGAATTTACGGAAGAGATTGGAGGTAAATGCCTTAGCATTATCAGAAATATTGACACGGACCAAAAGAAGCAAAGACTGTATTTAAACAAGCGATGATGGACTGAGCGGTAGCCAGCTTAGTCAGAAATAATCAGGAAAATCTTGTGAAGCCATCTATACACACTAGAATGAATTTGTTGGCGTTCCTCATTGGTTGGGGAAAGGGTCCTACGTAGTCGATATAGAGACATTCCATAGGGTGCGACGCTTGATGAGAAGATAGTAGACTTAGCTTAGTGGACAAGGTGGGCTTTCTAAGCCAACAAGGTTTACAAGCTTTTACTAATTCTCGAATTTCACCATCCATACCTTTCCAGATAAACATCTCTTGGATCTTTTCTCGAGTTTTGAAGATGCCTAAATGCCCCCCTAATGGGCTTTCATGGTAGTACTTGAAGATCGTAGGTACAAGAACAGCTGGAACCACAACTTTCATCTTTTGATCATGCCTCAATGGGCAACATAAAACCCCATTCCTCAACACATAAGGGACGACATATTCCCCAGAAGAAAGGGTTTCCATAGTAGGAGCCAGCACTGGATCTTCACGTTGATATTTTTCAATATCCCTAAACAACATGGGGGCATCAGTTAGAATAGCATTAGTGCCCGAAGGTATGGGCGTGGGAAGAGAAGACCTGTCTTACTATTCAGAGGTCTCTACATCATTAGCAAACATGCGGCTTAGTCCATCCGCCCCAACATTTTCAGACCCTCTTGTATGCCTAACGTCAAACTGGAAGGCAGACATCTTGGTGGCCCATCGGGCTATACGACCCGTATGATGCGGCCTAGCTAAGAACCAACTTAAGGCTTGATTATCAGTTTCTAGGTCGAACTTGACATGTTCCAGATAGAGGCGGAACTTCTCTAATGCAAATAAGATTGCCAAACTCTCAAGTTCATAGATGGAATACTTGGCTTCTTGAGCCAGTAGTGTCCTAAATGCACAGGCGATGAGTCGCCTTCAGAGTTCAGTCTCTTGAAGAAGCACAGCAGCCACCGCCGCCGCCGATGCGTCAGTTTGAACAATTAATTTCTTCGAGAAATTAGACATAGCAAGAACAGGAGCATTACAAAGAGCTAATTTCAGGTCTTCGAAACCGGCTTGTTGAGAAGCCCTCCACTCAAATTTGACGCCTTTCCTACGAAGTAAGTTCAAGGGCACCGCTCAGTCAGCGAAGTTAGGAGTAAATTTCCTGAAGAAATTCACCATTCCTATGAATCTGGCAATACCTTTGATGTCCTTAGGAGGTTTGAAATCACAGATGGCCTGTGTTCTGGAATGATCAATGGAAACGCCATTGGGCGACACTATATGCCTTAGAAATGACATGGAAGGCTTAGCAAAGGCTACCTTAGATAACTTCACCATTTACACTGCCTTACGAAGGCGATTGAAGACCTCTTTCAGATGATCAAGATGTTCTTCAAAGGTCTCAGAAAATACGACATCATCAAGATAATGGTATAAGTAATCAAACTTGAAGTCAGAGAAGACCCTATCTAGCAGTCTGGTAAGCACAGCTGCTCCCGTGGGGAACCCAAAAGACACGCGGTTGTACTCGTACAAGTTCCATTTCGTGGCAAACGCTGTTGGATGTTTTGATTCCTTGGCTAGAGGGATTTGATTATACGCCTGATTAAGGTCTAATATGGTGAAGAACTTAGCTTTCTGAAACCATGAAAAACAAGAATGAAGGTCGGGAAGAGGCACTGATTGTAACACCACCTTCCTATTTAAAGCCCTATAGTCAATCACAGGCCTGAATCCACCTTGGGGTTTCGGAACCAGAAAAATGGGTGATGAATACGTCGACTTCGAAAGTCGAATAATACCATCCTTTAACATTTGGTCGATGATCTCCTAGAGAGCCTTCATTTTAGGAGATAGCCTGTAAGGTGGAAATCTAACCGGGATCGAGCCCGTAACCTCAATCTTGTATTCAATAAGGTCAGTAACACCAAGAGTATCAGAGAAGACATCAGGAAAGGACTGACACAACTTACGAATACTATCAGCCTCCTGCTCAGGTAGATGTCTAAGATCTAACAACACATCCTGGGTAGGCGAAACTGATGAACATGACGCAGAACTACACTTAAGCAAAGGAATTTTACAATTACTAACAAATTTGAAGGTGCACGACTGGCTCTGAATGTCGAGCACTAGACCAGTGTGAGACATGAAATCCGCTCCTAAGATAATGGGGCAAGACAAGTGCTTAGCCACAAACAGTTTTACTTTCCAAGTGAATTTAGAAATACGAATTTTGGCATATAGGAAACCTAAAATTTCTAATGGAGAAGAATTAGCCAAAACACATTGAACCGAAGACAAACAATAATTAGAAAATTTACAAACGGACTCTAATTTGGAATACCACTCAGCCAAAATAATGGAACAAACACTCCCTGAGTCTACTAGAGCAGTAATGCACTAGCTAGCGTCTTGGTAGGTGTGCTAGGTACCAACTAATGAGCTCAACCTAGCACACGAGGGCGAAATGCTGGCAATGAGGAATGAGTTAGCTGGAAAATTTATAATGTCCAATAACGGACCATTTATATTGGTATTATAAAGTTGTGCCTTTGCTGGCGGGACCTAGTGTTTACAGTGCACTATGTCTTCTGGTATGGGCTAGAGCAATTTTGTTACTTTCATTGATCTGTTTCAGCTTTATCCTTGGCTTTGACAAAATGAAAGTGACTGAGGTATGAGTCATGCCATTCCTTCTGCAGCCAGTCCCTGCTATGAATGGTGTGAGAAAATTGCTCATAGGGTTGGTTGGTGCATGCATTTCAGTGGGCTTGGCAGACTGTATGCAATAGCAACTTCTGGCTCGGTGAGGAAAGCAACGGGAAACTACCTCACTCCTCATTTCCCTAGTACGCCTCTTCAGTGATGCCTAGGCCATCTATGACAGCTGGTGGCGGAGCTGTTGAGGATCCAACCAGCCTTCGGGCTGAGGACTAAACATTATAAATTTACTCATTCGGGACAAATATTTCAGATTCCCTATGGGAATCAACATCTATATCATTGTGTTAGTGCTTCATAAACTGCATCTGACAGTATCATCTAAACTTTATTTTATTTTTTTACCTGTGCTTGTGATTGAATATATTTCAACGCACAGTACTCTCTAAAGTTTTTAGTGCTTTACTAACAACAACCTACAGAATTCTTTATACTTCACAATTTATCTGTGCATTGTTTTACACTTATTTGATGATGACCAAAAATACTGGTCGAAACAGGTACCAATTTTAATTAAATAGAAATGTAAACTTACATTTCTTATTTTAAAAGTATTGAAAGGTTGAACCATTTTATACTTTTTTTTAACTTATCGGTGAACTCGCTTCAATACTGAACAATATGAAATTCTTATCTTTCCTCTTCATGTTGACATACAGGCACCGTCTCTCGTCACCGGTGGCGGTGTTCGAAAGGAATGCTTCGTGCCTATCACAAGCCAACCGCTTCTGGGCAAGCAATGACGAACAGATGTTTACTCGTTGATTTTTGTTACTGTCGCTTAGCATATGTGGTACCCATATACCCAATTTCTGTACCTTACCTATCAAATGCAAATGGTGTACAATAGTTCAATGATCACATTCAAAGACTTGTGCCATTTCCCACATTGTTTGACGAGGATTCTCATGAAGCAACTCATTCAGGCAATTTTAGTCAAAATTTGAAGGTCTTCCAGAATGTGGATCATCAGACAAGTCAAACAGTTTTGCTCGAAAGTGGGAAAAACATTTTTGTGCTCTTCTTTCAGCAGTTGCTTCATTCCCGTACACTTCACAAATTGTTCTTGCAGCTCCTGCTGCACTGGAACTTCAGTTAAACTCAGTGTAAAATGTGTTGGAAAGGCTCGCTTTTCTCAACTTGACACTCCATATCAGTTTGTCTGAAATATACACAAATAATATGTTCACAATCAAGAAAACCTGTGTTTCACAACACATAAACTCCAAACTCAGTTAAAACAATGGAATAATGAGAAGCAATCCCTTCACGCCGCATAGTTGCCAACCCAAAATAATACCGAACAAACTTTTTCGCTTGAGTGCGGTATAATAAATGGTGCAATATGAGTTAATTTTCCACCTACCTCTAACAGAGTGTGGTGACATTGTTCATATCTCAGATTCAGATCTTTAACAAACTTCCTGAAGCCTTTGTCCTGGGCAGTATCGTGAGGTTGCATGTCTACAGAATAGCCAAACTCTGATTCAAGCGCTTTTGTTCTTCACTGTCTAGAGTGAACACCTCACTATTTTGGTTAGTTGTTGGTTCCAAACTTTGCTTATGATTTCTATTTTAATGATATAATAATTTAGATGTGGTGGTTTTCCTTGAAAAACTAAGAGCACATAGTTTGCATTTGGCAGGTTTCATCTGATCACCTTCTAAACAACTGATGATTTGTGTAGCAGTCACATTAGTGTTTGGTTCATTTCATATTCCCATCTCGGAATACTCTGCCATTCTCCGCAGTAGTACTGGAGCGCTACTGTCACTCAGAGGACTGGCTCCTAGTTAGATTGGAGCTAGATGATTATTATCAGTGTTCTTCCCAGAAATTTTCGTCAGCCGGGTGGCAGGAATGAGTAGCCGGGCGGGGAATACTACATAAAAATAAATATGATAAAATTTCAATTTATTCCCCTCAGAGCATTAACAATATCAGATAGGTAAACATTAACTGCAAAATTGAACTATCTTATGGCTGGTTTCTAGAACGACAGTTACCTGTAGATGCGTAGTTATCAGTGACTTAAGATGATATGTTTAAAATGAGTTTCCGAAACAACAGTTACCGTCTTCTGCACAATTAACACGTTGAGTGCCAAGCGACCCCATATGGGTACGTGAGAGTAGTCAAGATTTTTAACTTCACGTCCCCATATGGGGTCGTACGTTCGTTCTAAATCGAGAACTGTGCGAACCCATTTGGGTGCGCAGTAAGTATGTGATTCGAAGCTGTATAAGTTCTCTTCCTGCCATCTGCTGGTCGTCTATTTAAGTACGTGGATAGTCCACCTTCCATTCCTCAATTTCTGTTTAGGCGCAACCCCATATGGGTACGTCAAGAGTGCTTTGTAGGGTGACAAATTCATTGTCTATCTCGCGCACGGAATGTTTATGTAAGTGTGCAGTGCGCTGAGTTTCCTTTTGTTTTTTAAATCGTTACGAATAAATCGAGGGGTAAAGTACTTAGTACGATAGTCTGGACAATATATCGAACAAGTCGGACAATGATTTAAACAAAGTATATAGTTACAGTGATTTTGAACCCAGTACAGAGCAAATAGCGATCTCGCACGTTCATCCATATTGATGAATTATAATCTTTAGCATAGACATCCCCACTTTATTCCGGGTTTCCAAGCCAGCTGTTGCAACAATTATGACAGTCTTCAACGATATAGTCACTGGTTTTCCATGTTGCTGCTAGGTTCTCTTACTCAAATTAAATGTTATACAAATAAAATTATATTCTTATTCAATATTCTGTAACTACTAATTCTTCTTATAATTCTGTTCTGTTACATCCTAATTAACCAAATTTACATGATTTTCACTACTTTATATAACAACATTTTATACGAAAATTTCCTAACCTAAAATCGGAAGATCGTCATTTACAAACATTTCTTGACCTAAAATCGGGGATCGTACATTTTTACGGCTCCAGTATGAACAAGCTAACACATCTCTCATAATCAACAGCATATAATGCGTCCCTGCAAAGGAAGAGGTAAGTATGACCAAGCGTCGGGACAGTAACTATTGTATAAGTGCGACCCCATATGGGGGCGTGTGTGCGTGTACAATTCGTAATGACCAATACGACCCCATATGGGGTCGCAATATTTGACCTAATATACATAATAAGTTGACCTAATATATCATAAATACATCCTCATTTCAGTGATCATTTGCTTGGTTAAGCCTGTGAACGATTTGGCACCAGGGAGTAACTCGATGTTATTAGCTCACGGCACTAGACGGCAATCCTATGAAATTCGGGCTGGCACTCAACGTGTTAACTGCGCAGTGACTGGTAACTGCAGCTAAAGCTGTAGTTACCTCTATGCTAGAACTGATTCCAACAAATACCGATATGCAGCGCCACTTCATTACTGTTTCGTACAAGGTCTTGTATTAGTTTTGCAAACATTAGTAAGTGATAATAATCTGATTATAATATATTCAGTCATTCATTGTAGTGTTTACGTGCTGTCTTTTCTTTTCTACATTACGGTAAATAGCCTGCGTTTATAGTATTGTAGGTGGTATTATGATACTAGTTCATATCAGCAAAATGGAATTATCTTCATCTTCCTTGTCATCAAATTCTGTGTCGTCAGATGAAGATGTGGCTGTTTTGGGTGCTCTACCAATGCCACGAGTGTTCAGGGTTTTGAAAAATCCATTCGATCACTTTAATGAAACCGAATTTCAGATGGGGTACAGGTTAAGGAAACAGACAGTGATGAGGTTAAAACATGAAATTGGTCAAAATATTAGATCTGAAACACACGGAAACCAATCTGTAAGTTCATTAAATCAAATTCTGATTACCCTAAGATTTCTAGCAACAGGTGCTTTCCAAATTTTACTAGGTAATGACATTAAACCTACATAAATCAACGACATGTCGCATATTGCAGAAGGTGCTCCCTCAAATTGCTGCTCTGCGGGACAAATTTATTTACATGCCAAGAAACCCAGTAGAAATTGCAGAAACGAAAAGAACTTTCCATGCCATTTCTGGCATTCCCTCTGTAATAGGATGCATTTATGGGACACACATGAAGATTCAGTCTCCGGGTGGTGAAAATGCAGAACGGTACAGAAATGGAAAATCCTACTTTTCCTATAATGTTCAAGTAGTCTGCGATAAAAATCTGCGCATCATGGATATTGTTGCTTGCTGGCCAGGTTCAACCCTGACAGCACAATCTTCAGTGCATCTGCACTGAATCTCAGATTATTTCGAGGAGAATTCCCAAACTCTTTTTTGCTTGCTGACAGTGCATACCAGCAGAAGAAATTCATTCTTACACAGATTCTAAACCCTCAAAATAATGTGCAAGAACGATACAATTCAGCACATATACGAACAAGAAATTGCATTGAACGGTGCTTTGGAGTTCTTACGAGACGTTTCCCTATCCTGGCTTTGAGATTTTGCACCAAACGACAAACAACTTTAAGAGCAATAGTGGCAGCTGCTATATTACACAACTTAGCGATGGAAGAAAAAGAGATGCAGATTACGACGACCCAGTATCCACAGAAAACCTACCTGATGATGAGGGTAATGCTGTTCGTGCCGCAATTGTGGAAAGCATTTTGAGATAATGTAAATATGAAACATTTATATTCTAATATAAATTGATGTATTAGACTATAGATTATCACAAATTATAATATTAACATAGGCTAATTTTCAGATTAATATGACGCGCAAAAAAGGAAAATAGTATTTGTTTTAGATTGTTCTTACATCATTTCAAATGGTTTTAATTATTTTGTAATCAAGTTCCTTAATTTTAAATTCATATTCTTGTTTTTCCAACTCCTTACGAGCACTCTTCTTTTGAATGTCTAATATTTCAAATTTTTAATTATGTTCTACTTCCTTCATTTCAAATTCCTTCTTTTTAATTATCGCAAGTTCTTCATCTATATCAGTTTTGGCTTTCTTTCCATTTACAATACTTTCACTGACGCTGTGGACATAATCTGATTTTATTTTAGGTCTTGGTTTAGGCCTAGGGAGTGCTGGAGTCGACAACATTTCATTCACTACATTTACGTCCCCCTTATCATTGGCTTCAGTCGCTGATTCCACTTGGATGGTGTCATCTGTCTTAGCTGTTTCAGTTACAACGTCCTCGGAACATGACGCCTCTACTGTAGATGTATCTTCGAATACGGGACCTGAATCGATAAACAAAATAGAACTGGAATCAAATGGATTTTCATCTGGTTCAAATTGATCTTTCAGTGCACCTATAATCTTAAGATCTATTTCGTCAGCCTTTGTTTCATGAGTCCCACCACCAGTTAGTGAACACCCAATCTGAAATTAAAGAACATTCACCATTAATATTTACATTTATACTAAATAATCAACATCTTGGTTGCTGGTGTGCATTTAATATAAGCCTGCTGAATAATAAATACCTATTTTTCATTGCTCTTTTAATTTTATTGTATCATTTAAATAGTGATGTACCAGGCAAGTTGGCCGTGCGCTTAGAGGCGCGCGGCTGTGAGCTTGCATCCGGGAGATAGTAGGTTCGAATCCCACTATCGGCAGCCCTGAAAATGGTTTTCCGTGGTTTCCCATTTTCGCACCAGGCAAATGCTGGGGCTGTACCTTAATTAAGGCCACGGCCGCTTCCTTCCAACTCCTAGGCCTTTCCTATCCCATCGTCGCTATAAGACCTATCTGTGTCGGTGCGACGTAAAGCCCCTAGCAAAAAAAAAAAAACTGATGTGAGGTCTATATACTCCCACGAAATATAAAACATCAAGACTTCTTTAATTATAAATCTTGCAGGGAGCTGTAGTTTGTTACTTCCTTATCTGTGTCAACACACTTCATACCCAAGGTCAGAGTTAGCTCACTACGATTAAAATTCTCAAGTGGACACCCAGAGTTCATGCCACCAGTTAGGAGAGTATTTTTGTCAATGCATGTTGCGTGGCCCGTGGAAGTAAAACATATCAAATGGCTGGTCCATTGCAGTTATTAAGATTACAAATTCTTAGTTCGAGGAGTATTTATTTATTTATTTATTTATTTATTTATTTATTTATTTATTGTCTTGTTTTATATGGCGGGACTCAGGCTATGAAGCCTGCTATTCTGTCCGACCATACATACACCTACATGAAGAGTTAAATATACACTAAATTATCTACTGTTTAATATCTTAAGGTAGCAATTAAATGTTTTAATTAATGTAATACTTAGCTATGATCTAATCCTACTATGTTATAAGAAATTATTATTATCCATTAACCAGGTTTGACAGAGTTTCTTAAAGCGGAGGTGGTTTGACACGCTCCTAATTTCAGCAGGTAGGGAATTCCAAATTCGGCTGGCGGCGACTATAAATGATCTACTGTAGCCAGTTGAGCGGTGAATGGGAATGCTTAGTACTGCGGTGGATGATGATCTGGTAGGAATACTAGGTGATGCTAGGTAATGGAATTGTATGGCAAGATATTCAGGTGTGTTAAGGTTCAGTATACGATGTAAGAGGGAAAGAGTGTGTAAATTTCGTCGCTCTCTTAAGCGTAGCCATGAAAGCCTAGAAAATGCGGGAGAAATATGGCTAAACCTTGGTATATCTGAAATAAATCGAACGCATGCGTTATGTGCCTTTTGGAGCTTGTTGGAAAGTAAGGCATTCAGGTTACTGTATACTACGTCACAGTAGTCGAATATTGGCATTACCATACTTTGGATAAGCAGTTTTCTTACATTTTGGGGGAGTAAATCTCTGAGTTTTTTAAGGGAATGTAAGGAATAAAACACTCGCTGACATATACCTGTTACATGATCGTTCCAACTAACGTTTTTATCCATTATCATCCCTAAGTTTTTAACTGTGTCTTTGAATTGTAACTGAGTGCCTCTTAATGTTACTGAGTGGGTATGGATGTCTGAGTCGTGCGTAGGTTTTTTGGGTAGCTAAAAGAATACACTGCGATTTTTGGGCATTGATTTTTAGTGCATGGTCATCGGTCCACCTACATATTCTTCCTAGGTCGTCATTCATATTATTTATTGCAGTCGGTAAGTCACGAGGATGTGCATGTGTATATATCTGTCTGTCGTCTGCGTACACATGATATTGACAATGTTTAATTACTTGTGTTAGTCCTGAAATGAAGATCGAAAATAGGAGTGGCGCTAGCACTGACACCTGTTGTATTCCAGTCTCTACAGATTGCCATGAAGAGAAATTTTCACCTGTAGATACACACTGCCGGCGATCAAAGAGATAGGAATACATCCAGGATAGTGTGCTTTGTGAGAAATTAAGAGCACGTAATTTTGCTATTAGTATGTCCGTGTCAACGCAGTCGAAGGCCTTACTAAGGTCTAGAAGAGTTAAAACAGTAACTTCTCCCTTATCCATAGCTACTCCTATGTCGTTTGTAACTTTAAGCAGTGCAGTAGTTGTGCTATGATTGCTTCTAAAACCAGACTGGTATTTGTCAAGAAGCATATTGTTATTTAAATATGCGGTTATTTGTCTGTGAACTATGTTCTCCAAAATTTTGGACAGAAATGGTAAAATGCAAATGGATCGAAAGTCTTTGGGTTCCACGGGATTGTTGGTCTTGGGGAGTGGGCGAACAATTGCATATTTCCAAAGGGAAGGGAATATGCTGGTTATCAGTGAGGTATTTATGATGTGGGTTAGAGTTGGTAGGATTACATCTAGAGTTTTTAACAGTAACTGTGGAACAATCTCGTCACATCCTGTCGCAGTTGTCTTTATTGATCGTGCAATTTGTCTCACTTCTGTAGGAGTTACGAGGGAAAAATATAACTGTTCTCCTCCGTTGTTAGTATTGCCATTGTGTAGAATTTTGTTAATCGTCTGTTCTTTTGTTATCTCGTCAATGTTAACGGGTCTTGTAGTAAAGTATTGGTTTAAATCATCCAGTGATATTTTAACGTCAGCAGTATGCATTTTATTTCTGCCTATGCCCATTTTTTTAACGGTTTTCCAGATTGTTGTCGTGTTTCGGGAACTACTATATTAGGGAACTACTATGAAAAATGTAGCGATAAGGGGCTAATTTCTTTCGGCTATTATAGATTGCAGTTTGTAATGCTTTCGTGTTCAAGTTGTAGCCTGAAAGACCAGAAAAAGTGGATTTCTTGAAGGGTTTGGGAGCTTATCAAGTAAAATTACATATAAAAGAAAGGTGCGAGTTACCAGTTTGTTCGCAGTGTATTAAGAAATTTTGCACCAGTTACATCAAGGATGAATTGAGTGTCACATTAGTAAAAAAAAAAAACTTCAGTGCCGGAATGATAGGTTCCAAAGTGTGCTACACGTTTTCATTTATAGGATTATATTTGTTAACGCTCGTTTTGTTTTAGATCAGTGAAAAGTGATCTGTTTGGTAATTTGAACATTTCTAGTGACGACAACAATCAAGGTGAAATTTACGAGGATGTCTATGTACTGCGATTAACAAAGAAGGGAATATATATATGTAATTTTTGCATTATTAGGTTCTATATATATTCATATTATGAGAGTATTACATGCTGAATCCGATAAAATAATAGTAGTACTTGTATAAGATGCCAAATGTTTCTCATTTAACTCTATTTTTGTCACAAGTCTCAGACTTCACGTCACCAGTGCACGTTACCAGTTAGAGGATATATCAGTAATTACCCTGTCTTTGTTATTGTGCTTTCTTGCAGTGGCGGCTGGTCAATATGTGCTACCGGGCTCCAGCACGTAGCTTGAAAGTGTAAGGAATTAATTATATTCAGTACAATTATTCTGGTGCCTTTTCTTTGTTTTGAGTACGGTATGAATTTGTGTTTTGTGAAAATTAGGGCGAGATCTCTCGAACACCTAGCGCCGTTCTCCCGGGGAACCTGGCTCGTGCGCACGAGAAATGAGCTCGGGCATGTAGCCTGAAGGAAGCAATATGCAGGTGCAGCCACTTTTGAAACACTCCCCGTAGCCGGTGGAGTATACCGTCAACCGGGATCAACTTTCTATGATCCCGTCTATAGTTACTTTTTCTCCCGCAAGGGGGTAGAAATGTTCGATGCCTCCTGTTACCCTGATGTTGAACGTGATAAGCGATTCTGTCACTAGAGAGGAGCATCGTCTGGGTTCAAAAGGTAAAGCGTAACTGGGCGCAATCTATCGCAAACATAATGTTGTTATTAAGGTAACCAGCCAATGCTTATTAAAATATCCATCTTCCTGTTGTGTCAAAAATAAGGAATTCGTACGTGAGTCAAAGAATCTTGGACTGACCCTAAATGTTATCCCGCATTAGAATGTAATTTATGCTGGTAATAGAATAGGTCTCAATGATTCTGTTGGCAGCACTTTCACTTGCTTTATGCGGTGTTTGATCTCACGGTTATATTGTTGGTGCGTGTTTTTCTATCACTGTGTTAGTGCTAAAGTTCATACGGGGATTTATCTAATTATTTATCCACTACAGTATATATCAAGTGAAATTAAACTAGTGTTCTTAGTGAGGATTTATATTTCCATGATCCTATTTGGGAAGTGAGTATACATCATGAATAGTGTAGACAGTTTGATGAAAGAACCATTTTCTAGGAGAACATTAGAAGAAAATGTGAACATAAAAATTATAGGTCGTCCCATTCCAGTCTTAAATTTAACTCAGAAGGCTTCGAGAGGGCAAAATTCCAGTTATATCAGGCATTTCAACTATAAAGTTTACGACAATAACAGTTGGATATGTGGCTGGATATAAGAAATGCTTGGTTTTGTTTTCCTTGCGTCTTATTTGGAAATAATGATATCTGGAGTACGAAAGGTGTGAAGGATCTGGGGCATTTAAACCAGTATATGCAGAAGCATTCGTCGAACAGAAAACACATCAATAATGTAGTGGACCTAAGTGCTCTAGGAAATGTGAATATTGCAACACAACTTAGTAGGGCATATCACGACAATTTGCAGAGACATAATGCAGAAATAGAGAAGAATAGGTATATTTTGTCTAAAATCATTGATTGTATAAAATTTTGTGGGGCATTCGAACTAGCTTTACGTGGTCATGACGAGTCTTCCATATCTGAAAATTCAGCAGTGTTCTTGGGATTACTTGATTTCATGGGCAGTCTAGACAGTGCCATTAAGGAACACATGGAATTCAATGAGGTATTTAAGGGCACATCAAAAACCATCCAGAATGAATTGCTAGACTGTATGCTGGAAGTCTGCCGTGAAAAGATACTGGAGGAAATACATTACTCTAAGTACACTACTATCATGGCAGATGAAACTACTGACGTTTCTGAAGAGCTACAGTTAGCAATTGTGTTCAGATACGTATTAAATGGACAACCACTTGAAATATTTTGGGAATTCTTTAATCAAGATGGACAAACTGCAGATGCAATATCTGAGTGCACACTGCAGCAGGTCAATAGCATTTTTCGGGTTAATCCAGATAAAATTATCGCCCAAACTTACGATGGAGCATCTGTGATGAGTGGTGAAAGAGGTTGAGTTCAAAAGAAAATCAAAGCTCACTATCCCTTAGCCAATTAAATTCACTGCAACGCCCACCAGCTCAACCTCGTATTAGAACACGCTGCCTCTCAAAATCAAGCTGCGTGCGTATTTTTTCTGCAGCCTATCTGCATTTTCTGCATTCTTTTCCAGATCTCCTCAACATCTGGCAGCTTTGGAGAAAGTGGCAACACGAATAATTCCAGGATGTTCATCAATAAGTTGGAACTTCAAGTCTAGAACCGTCAATGTCGTGCATGAAAACAAAGATGATTTGTTGCAATGCTTTCTAGACCTGGAAAAGTCGAAATCTGTAAGGACAGTTCAAGAAACACGTGGACTCAGACACAATTTGGAGGACAAAGGGTTCTTATTTTGGCTGTCCTTTCACAGAATAATGTCTCATGTGGATATTTTGTACTCCCAGCTACAAGCAAGATCGACAGATGCAATAAATATAGGAAAAGCTGTTGGCATTTTTAAGAAGATTGTTGCTTCAGTCAGGGATTCTGTCGATAAAATAGCAAATGAAGTTTCTTCAGAAATGCCACAAAACAAAAAACGCAGAACGGAATCCTACAGGACGGCTGATGCTAAGGATGTTTGTGATCGAATCACTGAAGAGTTAGATCGTAGATTTGAGTCTCTTTCTTATTTAGAGGTTGCAAATTTATTAGATTCGATGAATGTTAGAGAATATTCAAAACAGTTCCCTGTAAAAGGAGTAACACTGTGTGTAACGTATACAGACTCCCAGACAAGAATAGACTAATGACTGACTCAGCGTTCTGTATGAAAGAACTGATTTCAGAGAAATTGACGGTGCAGTTCCTTTGCTTCAACTGATCCTGAAGAACAAACTGCAAGATACCTTCGCCCAGATAACAGAATTGTTCAGGATTTTGATTACGATTCCAATGACTACTTCCGAACCGGAAAGGTGCTTTTTGAGTCTTAAAAGGATTAAAACTTTCCTTCGAAATACTATGTGTCAGGAACGGTTGAATGCATTTGCGATGCTATCAGTCGAGAAAACGCTTACCTCGGAAATAAAAAACTTCAACCAAAAGGTGATCGACAAGTTTTGTAGCAAGAAAGATCGCCGTATGGACTTCGTATTTCGCCATTAGGTGAGTAAAAACAATCTTTCTCGAAATAAATATTTATCTCGTACAATTGTCGAAGTATTCATCTGCTTCCAAATTAAT
This sequence comes from Anabrus simplex, assembly GCF_040414725.1. Classification (NCBI taxonomy): domain Eukaryota; kingdom Metazoa; phylum Arthropoda; class Insecta; order Orthoptera; family Tettigoniidae; genus Anabrus; species Anabrus simplex. The sequence continues at coordinate 19,649,431 of NC_090272.1, read as the reverse complement.
GTTGGTTTTGTTTGTTCTGTATTATAAATTGTGAGAAAAGATGTTAAAAGTATTATTATTATTATTATTATTATTATTATTATTATTATTATTATTATTATTATTATTATTATTATTATTATTATACATACATACATACATACATACATTATCATTATAGACTGTTATGCCTTTCAGCGTTCAGTCTACAAGCCTCTGTGAATTTACTAAACGTCGCCACAATCCTCGATTTTCAACTAGTGTTGTGGCCTTATTTAGTTCTATACCTCTTATCTTTAAATCGTTAGAAACCGAGTCTAACCATCGTCGTCTTGGTCTACCTCTACTCCTCTTATCCTCCATAGCAGAGTCCATTATTCTCCTAGGTAACGTATCCTCCTCCATTTGCCTCACATGACCCCACCACCAAAGTCGGTTTATGCGCACAGCTTCATCCATCAAGTTCATTCCTAATTTAGCCTTTATCTCTTCATTCCAAGTATCATCCTGCCATTGTTCCCACCTGTTTGTACCAGCAATCATTCTTGCTACTTTCATGTCTGTTACTTCTAACTTATAAATAAGATATCCTGAGTCCACCCAGCTTTCGCTCCCGTAAAGCAAAGTTGGTCTGAAAACAGACCGATGTAACGATAGTTTCGTCTGGGAGCTGACTTCCTTCTTACAGAATACTGTTGATCACAATTGCGAGCTCACTGCATTAGCTTTACGACACCTTGATTCAATCTCACTTACTATATTACCATCCTGGGAGAATACACAACCTAAATACTTGAAATTATCGACCTGTTCTAGCTTTGTATCACCAATCTGACATTCAATTCTGTTGAATTTCTTACCTACTGACATCAATTTAGTCTTCGAGAGGCTAATTTTCATACCGTACTCATTGCACCTATTTTCAAGTTCCAAGATATTAGACTGCAGGCTTTCGGCACAATCTGCCATTAAGACCAAGTCGTCAGCATAGGCCAGACTGCTTATTACATTTCCACCTAACTGAATCCCTCCCTGCCATTTTATACCTTTCAGCAGATGATCCATGTAAACTACGAACAGCAAAGGTGAAAGATTACAGCCTTGTCTAACCCCTGTAAGTACCCTGAACCAAGAACTCATTCTACCATCAATTCTCACTGAAGCCCAATTGTCAACATAAATACTTTTGATTGATTTTAATAATCTACCTTTAATTCCATAGTCCCGTAGTATAGCGAACATCTTCTCCCTCGGTACCCTGTCGTATGCTTTCTCTAGATCCACGAAACATAAACACAACTGCCTATTCCTCTCGTAGCATTTTTCAATTATCTGGCACATACTGAAAATCTGATCCTGACAGCCTCTCTGTGGTCTGAAACCACACTGGGTTTCATCCAACTTCCTCTCGACGACTGATCGCACCCTCCCTTCCAAGAAGCCAGTGAATACTTTGCCTGGTATACTAATCAATGAGATACCTCGATAGTTGTTGCAATCCTTCCTGTTCCCTTGCTTATAGATAGGTGCAATTACTGCTTTTGTCCAATCTGAAGGTACCTTACCAGCACTCCATGCTAATTTTACTACTCTATGAAGCCATTTCATCCCTGCCTTCCCACTATACTTCACCATTTCAGGTCTAATTTCATCTATTCCTGCTGCTTTATGACAATGGAGTTTATTGACCATCCTTTCCACTTCCCCTAGCATAATTTCACCATCATTTTACTCCTCCTCATGAGCTTGGCTGTTCGCAACACCACAAGGATGATTTCCTTTTACATTGAGAAGATATTCAAAATATTCCCTCCATCTCTCCAGTGATTCCCTGGGATCTATTATGAGTTCACCTGAATTACTCAAAACACTGTTCATTTCCTTTTTCCCTCCCTCCCTCCGTAAGATTCTCTATTACTGTCCAGAAAGGTTTCCCTGCTGCTTGACCTAGCCTTTCCAGGTTCTTACCAAAATCTTCCCAAGACTTCATTTTGGATTCAACAACTATTTGCTTTGCTCTGTTTCTTTCATCTACGTACAAATCCCTGTCTTCCTCGGCCCTTGTTTGGAGCCATTTCTGATAAGCCTTCTTTTTACGTTTACAAGCTGTTCTCACATCATCATTCCACCAAGATGTTCGCCTTTTCCCATCTTTACACACAGTTGTTCCTAGGCATTCCCTTGATGTTTCTACTACAGCATCCCTGTATGCCACCCATTCACTTTCTATATCCTGAACCTGCTTACTGTCTACTGTTTGAAACTTCTCACTAATCATATCCATGTACTTCTGTCTAATTTCCTCGTCCTGGAGATTTTCTACCCTTATTCGTTTGCAGACAGATTTCACTTTCTCTATCCTAGGCCTAGAGACACTTAGTTCACTACAGATCAGATAGTGGTTTGTATCATCGAAAAATCCCCGGAAAACTCGTACATTCCTAACAGATTTCCTGAATTCGAAGTCTGTTAAGATATAGTCTATTATGGATCTGGTACCCCTAGCCTCCCATGTGTAGCGGTGAATAGCCTTATGCTTGAAGAATGTATTCGTAACAGCTAAACCCATACTAGCACAGAAGTCCAGCAAACGCTTCCCATTCCCATTAGCTTCCATATCTTCCCCACATTTATCAATCACCCTTTCGTATCCTTCAGTTCTATTCCCAACTCTCGCATTGAAATCGCCCATTAGCACTGTTCTATCCTTGCTGTTGACCCTGACCACGATGTCACTCAATTCTTCATAAAACTTGTCCACTTCATCCTCATCTGCACCCTCACATGGTGCATACACGGACACAATTCTAGTCCTAATTCCTCCAACTGACAAATCTACCCACATCATTCGCTCATTTACATGCCTAACAGAAATTATGTTGCGTGCAATGGTATTCCTGATAAAGAGCCCTACCCCAGACTCTGCCCTTCCCTTTCTAACACCCGTCAAGTACGTTTTATAATCTCCCATCTCTTCCTCGTTAACTCCCCTTACCCGATCATCACTTACTCCTAGCACATCCAAATGCATCCTCTTTGCTGACTCAGCCAGTTCTACTTTCTTTCTTCCATAAGCCCCATTAATATTGATAGCTCCCCATCGAATTCCATTTCGTTCGCCAAGGTGTTTCCAAGGAGTCCCTCGCCTGTCAAATGGGAGTGGGACTCCATTACTCCCATAGGTCCGAGGCTTGCTTAAAGTGTTCTGAGCTCGGTAAATTCATGAAGCAGGATGCTACCCTACTTGCACATAGTCCAAGTGAGGATCTCTCCTCTAACGGGTTATGGACCACCGGTGAATTGTATAGTCCTAGCCGCCTGAGCACAAGGAGGGCCACGACTAAGAATATGTCCGAAATGCCCACTCCTATTCCATAGCAACTGGTATCCCGACTCTCAGGACCACTTACTAGGCCACTCAGCCGTTGCCCATGGTTCACGAACTAGGGTGTGACTACAGTAATCCACAAACTGAACCATTATTATTATTATTATTATTATTATTATTATTATTATTGTTATTATTGTTAACAAGTTTGAAATAACTTGAGTTGTTCATCATGGCAATATGCAGATTGAAAACAGCGTATTTAGCGTTTTTTGTAGCACGTAGGATGTTTTTTTTTCACGAGCTGCCACTGCTTTCTTGCTTTCCTGTTCATAATGCAGTTCTTTTAACTGTTTTGAACTCCGTCCTCCTGTCTGGCTGGATGCATTGAAGAGTTTACACAAGTCCTCCCAAGAACCTTTTTTTTCTGAGCTACTGTTGCCTCATCAGTCTTCTTATTCTCAATCACTTCTTTTCTTTGAAGAATGAGGTCTGTTAACAAGTTCCTCTTGAAAGGACTGAAATTTTTCGCATGTGTAGAATTATCCGACATTTCCGTATGGAAATTTATTTTATGTAATTTCCGTATTGTGTCTCACCAAATAGCTATCATTCACTGACTTATTATAACCGCATTGTGATTGAGATGTCTGTGTACACGTTTGCCAACCAATTTTCATTATAGAAAACTTCTGCTTGTAAAAGTAACTAGATATTACCAAAATAACCCTAAAAACATTTGTGTAGAGACATCTATTGGAGGACGAGAGATACTAAACGTTTAAAGATAAAAATTTCATTGTTCCGTATTGAAAGTTAAAAATTAAATAATTGAAAAAGAGGTTCAACCTATTCAATACATAAGAGAAAGAAATGTAGTGATTACATTCTTATTTAATATTAACTATAAATGGGACTGGTTTCAACCCTAGTCCAGGTCATCGTCAGCCGTAAAAACATGTAAAACAATGCATATGAAAAAGAAAAAGATTAAGTGAACTCTGGATCAGTATAAGATGAAACATAAATTAACGATGGGGGTAGAAATTGTGAGTCACTTAAAAGAAAACAGTACGTAAAATTAAGAATGGTAGTAAGGCACACGCAATGATAGGCGAAGTCTCACAATATCCTTTTTGACTTCCTAATTCTTCTCAAAAATTCCAAATTCCAAAACCCCAATTCTATTTTCCATGCCTTACAAAGTTCCCACCCACATTTTCTACCTCCAATAACCCACCCTCCTAACCCACCCTAAACTACCCCTCCTTCATTTCCCTTTCTTATCCTTCCTCAATGCCATCTAACTTCAATTTCTTTTATTCTTTCTCTTATTTCACTATCACTCTTCCTCTGTTAATTTATTCTACCTTCTCTATTATAAAAAAAAAATTTTAAAAAAAACATCAACCTTCATTTCGGTTCTCCTCTTTCAAATTTTAACTCTTGTCTTGCGCCAACTTCGACTACTTCAATCATGACCTAAAATTTTTTCAATTTAAAAAATAGCGCACTGTGCATATAAGTTTTCATTTGTTTTCCGATATTGCGCTTTTTACTATATTTTTTTCTCTTTACAATTGTTTTTTCAAGTCAACTGTTTTCCAAGAACTTAGCAGGAGCACAAGTACTCATTCAATTATACTGATTTGCGTTGTATATTTCTATATACACGTACTTAACTTCCCGCAACCGAGACAAATACTGGACCTTCAGGATATTCTCCATCCTACTTTGGCATTCGAGACCGCAGCGCATGACCTTGAATGTGCCGCGCTGATCACCGGGAGCTGGCAGTTTGCTTCTACAAATCTATTCGTCTGCGACTTCAAGTTATTTATGATCTTCATATATTATTTGATAGTGTTGTGACTTTGTGCCTGACAGAGTGTGGAAACTGACCCATTTGACCGTTCTCCAATATTCATAAACATTGTGAGACTTCGCCTATCATTGCGTGTGCTTTACTACCATTCTTAATTTTACGTACTGTTTTCTTTTAAGTGACTCACAATTTCTACCCCCATCGTTAATTTATGTTTCATCTTATACCGATCCAGAGTTCACTTAATCTTTTTCTTTTTCATATGCATTGTTTTACATGTTTTTACGGCTGACGATGACCTGGACTAGGGTCGAAACCGGTCCCATTTATAGTTAATATTAAATAAGAATGTAATCACTACATTTCTTTCTCTTATGTATTGAATAGGTTGAACCTCTCTTTCAATTATTTAATTTTTAACGTTAGATACTAAACGTGACGGTTACAGTGCTGTTTATTACCAGGGCTTATAAATCTTGATTTATGTTTCCAGAAACTCATTAAAGTTAACAGCGCAGTTAAAGTTACAAGCGCATTTAGGTAACTCACAGGTAACTGTGGTGTACCAGAAACCGGCCATTAGTGTTATGTCACGAACAAGACATAAGAGTACGGTCTTTTGAACTTCCAGTATTCTACTGCTCGTTCATAATCATGTAACAGTGGGCTTACAGGAATAGAATCAGCTTTTGGGTGGTTAGGCTGTGTACATTTGCAGAGCTTCGCTCAGACGTGCCATTTCGGCTTGTCAGTTGGATTGGCACGTTCCTCCAAGACTCTGAGCTTATCATTCGATTGATGTGGAGTGACATATGGATTTATGACGTCCCGCGGAATCGAGTGCACGCATCCGATCCCATGCCAATTCGGACACTGCTAGTGCACAACACTACGTGATAAATTTAAAAATTTCATGATTGTTCCGTATTGAATAGAGAAACACAATATTAAGTAGAAGGAAGGATCCACCTTTTCAATACTCTGTTATCAAGTTTTTCGAATTATATGATTTAATTTTTGCTCTGCCTTGCTAATTGGCTGATGACACTTCAAATGTGTTGAAACTGGTTCCAAATGAACAGGTTGGAACGTCTATTTGGTTCAACTTAATAACACAGTATTGAAAAGGTGGATCCTTCCTTCTATTTAATATTGTACAGTACGTGATAGTCCAGCTAAACATTTAAAGTCTGATGTAAAAGATGCAATTATGCTGACAATAATGATTTAACATTTAAATAAACGGTTATACAGTATTTACCATGAGACCTTGCTGCAGTGGGGAGGCTTGTATGTCCCAATGAAGCAGATAGCCGAGCTGCAGGTGCAACCAAATCGGATAGGTATCTGTTGAGACACCAGACTTACAAATGGTGCATTGAAAGGGGGGTAGCAGCCTTTCGGAAGTTACAAGGGTGGGAGTCTAGATGATTGACTGTTATGGCCTTGTAATAATATTCAACATGGCTTAGATGTGTTGATACCACTACATGGCTGAAAGCAACGGGAAACTACAGCCGTAACTAACTCCCAAGGACATTCAGCTCTCTCTGTATGAATGGTTTACTGATGATGGCTTTCTCCCGGGTAAAATATTCTGGAGGTAAACTAGTGCCCCATTCGGATCTCCGGGTGGGGACTACACGTGAGGGGGCGATCATCAGGAAGATGGATACTGACATTCTGTGAGTCAGAGAATGCAATATTAGTTTGAATCATTGTAGTAGGTTAGAGAATCTGAAAAGGGAGATAGATTAAAGTTAGATATAGTTGGTATGAGTGAAGTACGTTGGCAGGGAGAACAGGATTTTTGGTCAGGCAACTACCAAATTATCAACACAAAATCAAACGGGGGGGGGGGGGGAAATGCAGGAGTTCATTTAATAATACATAAGAAAATAGGGCAGCAGGTAAGCTACTACGACAAGCATAGTGAAAGAATTATTGTTTAACAAGTCGTCCATTTCATGACCGTATCGATGAGTATAATCAAGAAGTTAATATAAAGAACCACCTAATCGATACTTTATTTATGCCTCAGGCAAAATTGAATATATATTAACACTTACAGAACATGTTTCGACCACTTAGTGGTCATCTTCAGCTGTATAAAGAAAAAACTAATGTTTTTTCATCTTAGTTTTTTCTTCATACAGCTGAAGATGACCACTAAGTGGTCGAAACATGTTCTATAAGTGTTAATATATATTCAGTTTTGCCTGAGGCATAAATAAAGTATCGATTAGGTGGTTCTTTATATTAACTTCTTGAGAATTATTGTTGTCAAGATAGACACCAAACCAATGCCCACCACAATAGTGCAGGTCTATATGCTTACTAGTTCAGCGGATGATGAGGAAATCGGAAGAATATATGAAGAGATAGAAGATTTAATAAAATAGTAAAAGGTGACGAGAATCTAATTGTGATGGAAGACTGAAAGAAGAGAAGGTAATACAGTAGGAGAATTCGGATTGGGACAAAGGAACGAAAGAGGAAGTCGGCTGGTTGGATTCTGCACTGATCATAATTTAGTCCTTGCCAGTACTTGGTTCAAACACCACAAATGATGGCTGTATACATAGACGAGACCTAGAGACATGGGAAGGTATCAAATAGGCTTCATTATGATCAGACAGAGAATCAGAAACCAGGTGTTGGATTGCAAAACTTTCCCAGGAGCAGACGTGGACTCTGATCACAACTTGTTGGTCATGAAATGCCATCTGAAGTTTGAAGAAATTGAAGAAAGGAAGGAATGCAAGGAGATGGGATCTGGACAGGTTGAAAGAAAAGAGTGTGAGGGATTGTTTCGAGGAACATGTTGCACAAGACTAAATGAAAAGGCTGAAGAAAACACAATGGAAGAGTGGATAGTCATGAATTATGAAGCCAGGAGGGTTGCTGAAGAAATGTTAGGAAAGAAGAAAAGATCAACTAAGAATCAGTGGATAACTCAGGAGATACTAAAACTGGTTGATGAACGACGAAAATACAAGAATGCCAGAAATGAAGAGGGCAGAAAAGAATACAGGCAATTAAAGAATGTGGACAGAAAGTGCAAGGTAGCTAAGGAAGAATGGCTGAAGGAGAAGTGCAAGGATGTTGAAGATTGTATGGTCCTAGGAAAGGTAGATGCTGCATACAGGAAAATCAAGGAAACCTTTGGAGAAAGGAAATCTAGGTGTATGAATATTAAGAGCTCGGATGGAAAGCCACTTCTAGGGAAAGATGACAAAGCAGAAAGATGGCAGGATCATATCCAACAGTTTTATCAAGGTAAAGATGTAGATGATTTGGTTCTGGAACAAGAAGAGGATGTTGATGCTGATGAAATGGGAGACCCAGTTTTGAGGTCAGAGTTTGACAGAGCTGCGAGAGACCTAAATAGGAATAAGGCACCTGGAATTGATGACATTCCCTCTGAATTACTGACTGCCTTAGGAGAAACCAGCATGGCAAGGTTATTCCATTTAGTGTGTAAGATGTATGAGACAGGAGAAGTGCCATCCGATTTTTGGCAGAATTTTGTTATACCTATTCCCAAGAAAGCTGGTGCTGACAAGTGTGAAAACTACCACACCATTAGTTTAGTATCTTATGCCTGCAAAATTTTAACATATATTCTTTACAGAAGAATGGAAAGACAAGTTGAAGCTGAGTTGGGAGATCAGTTTGGCTTGAGAAGAAATGTAGGAACATGTGAAGCAATCCTGACTCTACTTCTGATCCTAGAGGATCAAATTAAGGTCAAGCCCATGTACATGGCGTTCGTAGTCTAGAAAAGGCATTCAGTAATATTGAGTGGAGCAAGCTATTTTAGACTCGGAAGGCAATTGGGATCAGATACTGAGAACGAAGAATTATCTGCAGTGTATAAAAATCAGGGTGCAGTCATAAGAATGGAGTGCTTTGAAAAAGAAGCTGCAATCCAGAAAGGAGTGAGGCAAGGCTGCAGTTTGTTCCCCTTCCTTTTCAATGTTTTTATTGAACAGGCAGTAAAGGAAATCAAAGAGGAATTTGGGAAGGGAATCACAATCCAAGGAGAGGAAATGAAGACCTTGAGATTTGCCGATGATATTGTTATTTTATTTGAGACTGCAGAAAATCTTGAAGCTGCTGAATGGTATGGACGAAGTCTTGGATAAGGAGTACAAGATGAAAATACACTGAAGAAAATGGAAATTGAAACACCCAGAAGGAGTGGTGCTACATTGCTGCAATTGAACATGCAGGACAAGTGTTCGGTTGTGCTTCGATGATTACACTTTCAGGTCCCTCTGACTGCATGTTTGGACAACAATCAATACAGGATGTGCCCACCACGAGCTGCAATACATTGATGAATTCGTTTGAAGCATGGAGTCAATAAGGCCCTGGATCGCTTCGTAAGGAATTGTGGCCCATGCTTGCTGCACTGCATGGGTCAGTTGTTCCAGAGTTGTAGGTGGCCGAGGACAGTTGGCCAGTTGTCGACCCATCATGTCCCACACATGCTCAATAGGACTGAGGTCTGGGGATCTGGCGGGCCATTCTAAGGTTGTGATGTCGTGGAGAGCTCTCTTGAGATGCGTGCAGTGTGATCCCGGGCATTGTCCTGCTGAAACATCCCATTAGCAATGTTCGCCATTATAGGGACAACTACTGGATTGAGTACCCTCTCAACGTACTGTCGAGCAGTCATAGTGCCCTCAACAAGCACTAATTGTGATTTCACATTAAAGCCAATAGCTCCCCAGACCATAATGCTTGGCATTGGCCCTGTGTGCCTCTCGACAATAAGATCTGGGTGGCCCCTCTCCCCGGTACGTCGGCGCACACGATTCCGGCGATCACTGTGGGCAAGACAGAAGCGCGATTCATCACTAAAGACGACCCTATGCCATTCGTCCACCCACGTCAATCATTCTTGACACCAGGCCAGCCTTACACGTCGCTGTTGTGGGGTAAATGAAACACCTCCTGCAGTGACATGGGCTTGTAAGCCAGCTGCATGCAGGTGATTACCAACTGTTTGTTGTGTAACGTGAGGTGCTACAGCTGCTCAAATTTGGGCTGCTGTTGCATGGGGGTTCCATCCGGGCCATCCGAATGATGCGGCGATCCTCTCTCACAGTTGTCTGTCGCGCTGGGCCTGTGCCAGGTCTACGAGTGTGGGTACCTTCATTTGACCACTGCTGCCATACACGTTGTACCGTAGATGCCTTTCGGCCAACACATGCAGCGACAGTCCATAGCGATAATCTAGCCTCACACAGCCCAATTATCCGAGCCCTCTCAAACGGCAACAGTTGTTGATAGCGTGCTCTTCTCTATCGTCGAGGCATGTTTGACGGGGAACACTTCACTGCACAGACTGCAGGTCAACTACGCTACACCAGAGTCCGTTATACTGGAGTTGATTCCTCCACGACCAATCACGTGGGGAGACCTGTAGCAACAATGCAATGGGTCTGAAACTTTTATCGTTTACATACCTACATGGCATCGTTCCATAACTTGAAAATCAACACAAACGACCAATGCCTCCATGATGTTGCAATTTCCATTTTCGTAAGTGTAAATAAGTCCAAACAAAAGTAATGGAGTGCAGTCGAACGAAGGCAGGTGATGCAGGAAGCATTAGATTAGGAAATGAAGTCTTAAAGGAAGTAGATGACATTTGTTATTTGGATAGTAAAATAAATAAGGATGGCAGAAGTAAGGAGGACATATAATGCAAACTAGCACAAGCAAGGAAGAGCTTTCTTAAGAAAAGTAATTTGCTCAGTTCAAACATCGATATAGGAATTAGATGTTTTTGAAGACTTTGGTGTGGAGCGTGGCATTGTATGGAAGTGAAACATGGATGATAGCTAGCTCGGAAAGAAAGAGAATAGAAGCTTTTGAAATGTGGTGTTAAGAAGAATGCTGAAGGTGAGATGGATAGATCGAATCATGAATGAAGAGATACTGAATCGAATTGGTGAGGTGATAGATTTGGATAAATTTGACGAGAAGGAGAGATAAAATGATAGGACACATCTTAAGACACCCAGGACTTGTTCAGTTGATTTTTGAAGGAAGTGTAGGTGGTAAGAACGGTAGGGGTAGACCAAGGTATGAATATGACAAGCAGATTAGAGCAGATGTAGGATGCAATAGTTACGTAGAAATGAAAAGGTTAGCAAGGATAGGGTGGCATGGAAAGCTGCATCAAATCAGTCTATGAACTGATGACTCAAACAACAAACAACATGTTGAGCACCCAGTGACTCAAATATGTATTAATATTATTTAACTAGCACATATCTAGGTTATGTTAGCCGGGTGTCCTGTATAAACAGCAGGGCTCCTAAGGAGAACACTGATTATTTTGAAAGATCATCCACGTGTTCTTTCCTATGCCGTAAGTGTAGCTAGCGCTAGCTACGAAGGGAGTACTCGTTTGTGTGGTGTACCAAATCTAGAAGCATGTTTCTGCTTCTTAGAAGTCTTGCATGGTCTTTGTGCGTCTGTTTGCAGGTGTTCTTTGGTACTGTCTGAACATGCCTCTACGCTTGGACGTGTCTAAACCATTTTAACTGTTCTTCATCATTTTATCAGTTTGAGGCACTGTCTAGTCATTGACCAACATATCATTCTCATTTTGAAACGTGCAGTTTCTTTATTTTGCTTGGTCTTTCTGGTTCTTGTCTTGGCACTCTGTGTCATTGCTGGTGTGATCAGTGCTATAAACCTAGCCTTTGATTTTTGCAGGCATTCTTTTATCACACAACACACTGGTTATCACTTTAGGCAATCAACATTGATTTGGTGTCCAGTATTGCATCCGCCGTTGCCTAGCTGTTGTTGGATCCAATATATTTAATGTCAAGAATTTCATTTTTGGTCCTCTTCAACTTAACTTTAGTCAATTTGGTGCTCGAGGTCCGTCTTGGTTCGAGATCTTTCTAGATCCACCAAAAATCCTTCTGAACATATTGTTTTTTCGAGAAATCACGGCCATCAATCTACAGTTCTCAAATTTATGCATATTTATGAACACAGCTATCAAAATACAAGATGAATATTACGTGATACATATACTACTGTAATTTAATTTACTGTATCCACACAAGATATCAGTAACTATACTCTAGATACTATCAAGGCAAACTCGAACATTCTACACAGGTCATTAACATGTATTCTACGAGGAACTGTTTTTATCAAAAAATTGGTGCTGTAATCTGATTTTCCCTCACATATGACTTTTAATATTCTATTCAGCCAGTTTTACTGTATGTTAAATATAATTTTAAAATGTTTATAATTCGATAAGGCCAATTGAATTTTTTACAAAAACTCAATACTGTAATCAAAATTTATAACATTTACAAACAATTTGATGTCATTTACTATTTTTATATTCAAAAGATTGTCTAATATTTATGACTTGTATTGTATCTCATAATAATTATTCTAGTCTTTGTATTTAAAATACACAAGTCTTTGTATTTTAAATATACAAGTTTTATGGTGTACACCCAATACAAAAACTTAGTTTAAGAACAAGTTGTACATACATACATTTTTAAAATTATGTTAGTGTATTTTTCAGAATGCCTTGTAACAATTTTCTTAGGTTAATGATTGCAAGTATAGTTGCCGAAACCGGTCCCAATAATGAGATCGAATAAATATGTGACGTATTAATAACTTCACAACTTTGTAGTATTGAATAGGTGGAACCACTTACCGATATTTCTTAATGTGGATCTAAGGTACTGGAATTCATCTGCTGACTTTAAGGGCTCATGATCCAAGAAAACTGAATATTGCGGATTGGTCAAGTTGTTTATATTCAGTATTTGCAGGGGTGTAACAAATTCAATGAAAGCCCTCCTGCTAAAATAAAAATTCAGGCTTCCCTCTAATAACGTGTAAAAACATGTGAATAACTAACACAGATATAATTACTGCAATATAAACAAAGGGATTATTTGTTGTAAGATTATTAAAAATAATCTTTAATAGGTTTTATTTGACTGCATGTGTGGTTTAGCTGCTGAAATGCCAACCATGAACCACTTACAAATTTGTAACTACAGAACTATACTCTGTAAACTGATCCTGAATTCTTGGTGATAATAATTTGATTACAGTATGGAAAAATATACATAAAAAATTAAATTGTTCAAATAAACGTTCAAAAATACCAAACCGTGCAACTGATAAGCCTAGGCTTCACACAGAGACCTTGTTTGAAACTGAGTTGACTGTTATTGGCATTACATGTTGTTGTTGAATAAATGTGTGATACAAGTTAAATGTTCAGCAAAATTTGTGCACTACACATCAAAGTATCTTTTTTTGCTAGGGGCTTTACGTCGCACCGACACAGATAGGTAAGTATCATTTGTAACTAAAATATGATTTTTTGGTGTCAATTTAAATTGCTGTACCAGTAATTATTTTTAATAATTTGGTGCAGGTCTTTTGTGAAGAGTGTTGCTGCAGCTAGGTGCAACCAAGTGGCATTTCCTCTACGTACAAATTGTAACATTTGACTGATTCTACAAAACTACCCTCATCACTTCTGTGCAGAGTTACATTAAGCTAGATATATATATTTTTTTACGAGTCTGCCTGCATTGCCTCTCAGGTACCGGCATCCACCTTTTTGGACTTTCAAGCTCTGCTGGTGTTTTATAGGTCATACTGGCCACTCCGACATAAGGTGCTGGATTCAAGTTTAAAAACTTCATGTTTATTCCGTATTGAACCGAGAATCTAATGGAAACAAGAGGGGTCCACCTATTCAATACCATACAATGTTATAAGAAAATTATAACATTTTATTATACTCGGTACCGGTTTCGATGCTGGTGTGCATCATCATCAGCCAAAAATAAGAAAAATATACATAGACAAAGTTACAATAAACAAGGCATAAAGTACATACAAATTTTACAAAACTGGCAAGACCTAATTAAAAATGGGATCCATAAACATTAACCTATGACCTAAACTTAAAAAATAGCACCAGCTGTCTTAAAAAACTATGAATATACGTCCTCTTGATAAAAGTCCTCTGAATCTAAAAACATTAAACCATGTGTGGACCAAAACCAATGTTTCACTATCATAAAAGTCCAAGAGCATAATTTTAATTTTGTAAGAACATATGTGTAAAAAGTTTACTTGCTAAACATTCACTGAGTATTAAAGTAACCAGTGCAAGAAATTAAGAAACCATTTTCCTATTGGTTAAAAATGGCTGTCATTAAAATAACACAACCAGTCAAAAGACGAAACGTATGTCTTCTCTTACATAGCCACTTTCTTTAAGTATTAGATAACAAGTTCTTTTTAATGAAAAATTTTGGCTGACGCCGTGTTTCCAGGGTACTGTTCTTGGTTCAAACTAGGACCTGAAGCAAATAAAAAAGAAAAGAATATCAAGAAAGGCTTTTAAAAAAAAATCTTGTCGTAAAAATTTACGTGAATAAGAGACTCACCTCTGGGAGCGTATATATTATGTGTTATTAGACGTTAGGGAAGACACTGAGAGCCGCAAGACACCGTGACCAATGCACCCGCATTGGAGGGGAAGGGAGGGGGAAGCAAAACAAGGGAGGCACTGAGGAGTAGAGGGGCCCGGAGCCAATGGTAATGAAGGGAAGAGGGAGGGGAATTATGCAGGGCAATGCGGCGAGAGGGTGTGGTGTGAGAACGTTTTTTGTATGCTATGAAAAACTAATTTGCTATTGGAAGCTTTTCTAAGTGAAAAATGCTATCAAAAAATCAAACCATACTCTTGGTTTCTCAGAAATATCATTAAGATTCAAACCAGCATTAAAGTATTGGTCCAGGTGAATAAAACAGCTCTCAGTGATGTCAAGTAAAGTACCTTTATTAATAACCTGTAAAACTGTGAGATTCTGATCAATGCTAGTAAAATTATGTCGAATCTTTCATATGCTGCCCCATTGCTGAAAACTTATTGTACCTAACGGCATTAACATGTTCTGCGTATCTAATTTTAAAGTTACGCCCTGTTTGTCCAAGATAAGAACTGCTGCAGTCATGGCAGCATAATCTGTATACTCCACAACTATGAAAAACATTATTTCTATTTAATGAAGTGGAGTTACGCAGGATGTCAATACTTCTGTTCTGTAAGAAATCTTAGTGTTATGTTTTTTGAAGATGTTGGTGATGCTGTGTATTTTATTTGTAAAGGTAAAAGTCGAAAAATTATTAACTTTGGGTTTTTCTCTTGAAAGGGTGGTATTAGGACGGTACTTAAACTTGTTAACAATTCTATCAATGAAAGCATTCTTAAAACCCAGATTAAATTTAGTTCTTTATTCAGATTCTTTTTCGACATAGGAACTCTAAAGGCTCTGTCAACCAGAATATTATGTGTGGCATTTTTATGGGCCTGAGGATGGGAAGAATCGTTCCTGATGGTGATAGCAGTCTGAGTAAGCTTTCTATAGATATTATATGAAAAGGAAGAAAGTGAACGAGTAACCGTTAGGTCCAAAAAATTTAAACGATTATTATTCTCGGATTCTAAGGTAAACTTTATATTCTGATCTAAACTGTTAAGATTGTCCAGAGTAGCTTTTGCATCTGTGGACCGTTCATCTAGAATTACGAAGGTATCGTCCACAAATCTGGCCCAGAAATAAATATTACTGAAGGTTAAATTTTTGTTTATAGCATTATTTTCTAAGTGGTCTAAGTAAATCTCTGCCAAAATCCTGGAGCCCGGTGACCCCATTGCCAGACCATTCTGCTTATAAATGGTATAATCAAAAGTAAAGTAATTATTATTAATTAGCAAATTAAGAAGACTCATAAAATTTAAAACTTCCAGTTTACTTAGTTGACTATTGGCAAGAAGATTCTTCTTGATAATAGGAAGAAGCTCCTTGGTACTTATACTGGGAAACATGTTAACTATATCGAAAGAATGCATAGTGTCATAAGGACGAAGAACAAAACTATCCAATTTATTAATTAATTCTGTGGTGTTCTTAATCGAGTTGTTCGAAGAAAACTTGTAATTTTTAGCAAGAAACGTTTGAATAAACTGCGCTAGCTTGTCAAGAGGACTGGGCCTGTAATTTATAATAGGTCGAATGGGGACACCGGCCTTGTAAATCTTGGGAAGTGATCTTGCTGTCGCCAAACTCGGGTTCATGGTTATTAACTTTTGTTTTTCTTGTTCAACCATGCTCTTTTAGCTTCGCCGCAATTAACGAGCGGATGTTATGATGACGCGTATTCCTTAAAAGTTCACCATGAGGACAAGATCTCAGAACATGCGCAAGAGTTTCAATCTCCTTGAGGCAGCGCCTACAAAGGGAATCGTTCTGAGATCTTCCTGGTACCGATCTAACTGCTGAAATGTTTGCTGTCATCTTAATTGCTTCACGCCATTCACTACATGATAAGCCTTGATGGTCTCGAATCCAGGAGTTGGCAGGAGTTTATTCATTGTACAAACATACACCTCTTCCTTTCTGCTGTAAGTTGCACCACTCACTGAATGCCCTTTCTCTCAGTACTCTTCTCACTTTCCTGGCATCTGTTATCTCTAGACGTGGATGTAGTAAATTGTCGGATGGAGGGACATTGAGGGATTGTAGTGAGAGTTATTTCTTCTTTCAGATTTCTTGTAGCACGTATGTATTCGTCACCTGAACTTAATAGTACCTTACAGATGTTAATGTGCTGAAGATGAGCTTCCCAAGTGGCGCAGAAGAGTCCCAACCCCTTATATTTTTTCTCAGTGTAGACCATTCCATTAGGAATGTCTGCAGGTATTTGAAGAATTTCCTTAAGAGCACTTTGAATTAGTATGTCTGTATCAGCAAGGAACTTTTTTGGAATCTTCTCTGGGTTGATAGTTTGGAATGGGTATATGAGAGATGGGCATATAACTGTGTTTATTACTTTAAATTTCTGGTCAGCCTGTAATAGTGGAGAAGAAACCAATTTCTCCATTTTATTCTGTAATTTTTTAAGCTCCTGTGTAGGTTGAAAAATTATTTCATTTGAAAAGTTAACTCCCAGATAGCGGATTGTTTCCTCACGTTGCAAACTCGATATATTATAGCTCTTAAATTCAGCTGGGTCTTCAATTAACTTTCCGTGTTCGATGCAGATTGCCGTAGATTTCACTGGGTTGATATAAAGCCCTATTTCATGAAATCTCCTTGTGACTATTTCCGAGAGCTCAAGTGCTGCTGTTCGACTATTTCCTATGACAACCAAGTCATCAGCGAAACCCATGATCGTTAAAGGTGGAAGATATGGTACTAAAGAAAATCCATAGTGGCTTATGAGAGAGTCTTCAGTTAGTTTGTTTAAAATATGATCTGTCGCTAAATTGTAGAGACAGGGAGAAAGAGGTGAGCCCTGCATAACACCCCTTTTTAGGCTTAAGGTGGCTGTCTTTCCAGTTACAGTTTCTATTTTTGTAGTGTTTCCTGTCTGGAGATTAACTATTGCTGTAGTTCCTTTAATTTCTCAGGTATTCCTAATTTCCCCAAGGTCTCATGTAAATGAAGGTGCCCAATGTTGTCAAACGCCTTTCTGACATCTAGAAAAATCACTGTTAGGTCAGTTTTCTTCAGTTTCGCGGAATTTAAAACCGAATCAAGTGTAGAAGTTTTGATATGTGTACCGGCTGAAGATATAAATCCCCGTTGTTGTGGATTAAAAGCAACGTATTCTCTCAGGCGTTTATCAAGAGCTCGCTCAATTACTCCCCTAACAACAGAAAATATTGTGATTGGTCTCCAGTTTGCAATGTCATCAGGGGCACCTCCCTTGTGTATAAGAACGGTTCTTGCCTTTCTAAAACACGGTGGTACCTGTCCTGTTTGAAGCATACGAGTGGCTATTGTGGCAATTATCTCGGAAGCGATGTCACTTTTGATAGCTCTAACGATGACGTAATCAGGTCCGGGTGAAGTGTCCACTGCAATTTTACTTGTTGCAAGCTGTATTTCATCTTTGGATATAACATCATTAAACGTGTCATTGCAAACAGTTTGTGTAGCTTCACTCACTTTTGGGGGATAATTTTCTCTCACTGAATTATTTTCATGTCCTAATATTTCATGGAAATAGCCATATACATGTTGCGAATTAATCAGACATCTTTCATTGTTTTCATGAAGGACAGTTCTAACTGCTTTCCTACGTTGATTGTGGAACTGAAATAGAGTTAACTGATATAAATATTTACTTCATCTTTTTTCTCTATCCCTATTAGCGGACCTTTGCGGATTTGAACTTTGTTTACATCCTTTTCCCGTATTAACATACGATTTCCTTTTACGCGCCTCGTAAAATTTCCTTGCTGGGTGTTTAGGCCCAGGCAAAAAATCAATTGCAATGGACAGAAACTTTAGAAAGTCTTCTACAAATAAGAAAAATTCAGAATCATTGATGTCACCTTGTAGTTTTTCTCTCCATATCACCATTTGCTCTTGGTAGTACGAGTTATGTGTGTTCTGTTGTTTTATTTCTTTTCTAGATTCATGCCCTTGTTCTGCAGATGTTCCTGAATTTATTTCAGTACTTACTTGGTGGTTCGATTCCCCAGCTATCTGTCTATTCACTAGCCGTGTTCGGTGTTCATTCGGATGTGCTTTTGAGATATGAATATTGACCCCTCCCCCCCTAGTGGACTTAAACAGTTGCCTGCAATGGTTACACACAGGCTGAGAGGAATTACTTTTGTCATTAGCTGAAACATTACTTCTGTTTGAATCATCCATGTCAATGCATGATGTGTCAGCAGAGATATATAAACTTCGGTTAACCTTACTTACGTGATCACCACTGAGAGCTGTTTTATTCACCTGGACCAATACTTTAATGCTGGTTTGAATCTTAATGATATTTCTGAGAAACCAAGAGTATTGTTTGATTTTTTGATAGCATTTTTCAGACTTAGAAAAGCTTCCAATAGCAAATTAGTTTTCATAGCATACAAAAAACGTTTTCACACCACACCCTCTCGCCGCATTGCCCTGCATAATTCCCCTCCCTCTTCCCTTCATTACCATTGGCTCCGGGCCCCTCTACTCCTCAGTGCCTCCCTTGTTTTGCTTCCCCCTCCCTTCCCCTCCAATGCGGGTGCATTGGTCACGGTGTCTTGCGGCTCTCAGTGTCTTCCCTAACGTCTAATAACACATAATATATACACTCCCAGAGGTGAGTCTCTTATTCACGTAAATTTTTAAGAGATTAAAAAAAAAAAAAAAAAAAAAAAAAAGCCTTTCTTGACATTCTTTTCTTTTTTATTTGCTTCAGGTCCTAGTTTGAACCGAGAACAGTACCCTGGAAACACGGCGTCTGCCAAAATTTTTCATTAAAAAGATCTTGTTATCTAATACTTAAAGAAAGTGGCTATGTTAGAGAAGACATACGTTTTATCACGCAAAATAGGAAGTTACGTCTTTTGACTGGTTGTGTTATTTTAATGACAGCCATTTTTAACCAATAGAAAAATGGTTTCTTAATTTCTTGCACTGGTTACTCTAATACTCAGTGAATGTTTTATCAAGTAAACCTTTTACACATATGTTCTTACAAAATTAAAATTATGCTCTTGGACTTTTATGATAGTGAAACATTGGTTTTGGTCCACACATGGTTTAATGTTTTTAGATTCAGAGGACTTTCATCAAGAGGACATATATTCATAGTTTTAAGACAGCTGTTGCTATTTTTTAAGTTTAGGTCATAGGTTAATGTTTATGGATCCCGTTTTTAATTAGGTCTTGCCAGTTTTGTAAAATTTGTATGTACTTTATGCATTGTTTATTGTAACTTTGTCTATGTATATTTTTCTTATTTTTGGCTGATGATGATGCAGACCAGCATCGAAACCGGTACCGAATATAATAAAATGTTATTATTTTCTTATAACATTGTATGGTATTGAATAGGTGGACCTCTCTTGTTTCCATTAGATTATAAGGTGCTGGAACCAAGAAAACCTTGGATTACCAAGAAAATATTGGCTGTGATAGCGAAAAGAAACCAGTACAGCAGGGCGAACATAACAGAAAGCCAAGAACAGTACAGACAGGTCAAAAATCAAATTACAACTCATTGTAATTGAGAAAATCTAAAAGATATTGCTGAAGGAAGAACACAGAGCACATCGGCACATTAAAATATTACACTGGAAAAGTGAAAAGCTCTGTAGTAACTTAAGAGAAAAAAAAAATTAATAATAATCATTGATACAAGTGCACATTGGAAGGAATATCTTGAACAGTTGTATGATGGAGGAATACAGAATGATAACTCTGTTCTCTCATACATCCAAAATACTACTTCTTTCCTGGCTGTACATGTACCCATATTACAGGCACACCCGAGCTCACTCAGGGTCAGCTCATCTGACCCAGAGGCAGTATGTTTGATGTTCTTGCATCATATCTAATGGCACTTCACTTTTCCTTAAGGCAGCCTCAGCAGTTTTTTTCTATGTTACCTTAGGATGTCCTTTTCCTCTCTTCGGTGGCAAGAGTTTTCCTTACTAAATGGTGTTCATTTCTTCTTCTGATGAGATCATACCAGTGGAACTGTTTTTCCTCCATCTTAGAGCTGACCGAGCAAATGGCCATGCAGTTAGGATTGCACAGCTGTGAGCTTGCATTTGGGAGCCGTGAAGATGGTTTTTTTGTGGTTCCCCATTTTCACACCAGACAAATGCTTGGGCTGTTCTTTAATTAAGGCCATGGCTGCTTCCTTCCCACTCCTAGCCCTTTCCTATCCCATCGTCGCCATAAGACCTATCTGTGTCACTGGGACGTGAAACAAATTGCATCTTGTCGCTGATGGGCACAACTTTGAAAGATCCTCATGCACGTTGTCCTGCAGAGTGACTTGCACCAACCATCACAACATCCGCATCTCGCATTCGCTTATCATGCTTATCATTCAGAGCCATACATGACGGCAAGCTGGACAGAGGTTTTGTACATTTTGACTGGCATCTGCTTATCACACAGAACACCAGTAGGAGACCGCCATTTCATCCAACCAATACTGATACGGTACTTGACATCTGTTTTGATATTACCATTTCCAGTTCGGATGTAGGACAGGGATGGAAATGAGAGAGAAGCAGAGCTGAATGTATTTTCATCAGCATTATCAGATTCACGCTGAAGCCAGAATGGATTAGGAGAACAGATGGCACCACGTAATGGTACGTTTTGCTCCACTGCCCTATATGCAGTGCTTACCATTCCCATGGCAAGTTATTGCTAGAAAATAGCCGATTGTAGAGATGTGAGGTCGATAGCCGCTGATTTCTCAACATTGCAGAAGAAGGAAATTACGATTGTAAGACATGATGAAGATGGTAGAGAACTGCCCAGCTTATTAAATAACTGCGACTTGAAGACTCAGAATCTTATAAAAATTCCTTGAGAATGGATGAAGTACAGTCCACAGAGCTTTTAAATTTGGTAGAACCTTGAATCATAAAGATGAACAGCAGTGAAAATCCACAGCCTGTTTAGTCATTCAACCGAGTCAGGAATGGAATGAATGAAGCCCCATCTAGCAGCAAGGATAGGAATTGTGCCAGCTGCCGAAGCCTAAGAAGTTATCATATTATATTATATAATATTATATTAATATAATAACTTCTTATTCTGAAATCCAATACGGTTTTACAATGAGATTTATAACTTGTAATGCCGAAGCCTGCCGTACTCCCCTGGGGCAATGATTAATGAATGACAGATGAAATAAAATGATATTGGAGAGTGTTGCTGGAATGGAATATGCCAGGGAAAACTGGAGTACCCGGAAGAAAACCTGTCCTGCCTCCGCTTTGTCCAGCACAAATCTCACATGGAGCAAATATAATTTGAACCACGGAACCCAATGTGAGAGGCCGGTGCGCTGCCGCCTTAGCCACGGAGGCTCTATGTACAGCAATATGTGAGAATTTATTTCAGTTTCAAAGAGGTACATGTTACGCGGTTCCTATTTAAAACATACTGTACTACAGTTTATAGGGTTACATAACCTAAGACTTTAATATTAACACTATGTCCCCTTTTAACAGATTAGTGCTGACATTGAGGTTCCTGGCAACTGGAGAAAGCTGCAAAAATTTAATGTATTTCTTGGATTTTTGTGAGTGCCATCTCAACAATAATTCCAGAAACCTGTAGAGCAATATATAAAAGCCCGAAGGATGAGTACTTGAAGGTAGGCCTACATCTTTAATTATTCTGATTATGCTCATAGAGGTTAGCATACTTAGTAGTTACCATGGACATGTGCTATAGTGTGTATAATTTTGATCACCTTAAGAAAAAGGCCTACTATAGGCCTAATTTCAAAACAAATTCTAGGTTATATTTAAACAGTGATTTTTACAAATAGTTTCATGCTACAGGGTTGTAGAATTACTTTTACCAAGTTTGGAGGCTACATTATCAATGTTATAGTCTACAACGGTACTTATACAGAGCATCCCTTTTTTCAGATGCCATCAACAGAATATGAGTGACATGAAATATACAAGCACTATGAAGAAATATGGAACTTTCCCAATTGCCATGATGCTATTCATGGAAAACGTATTGAATTTAGGCCACAGAGATGTATGACAAAGGAAGAAATAGCAGTTCTAGTTGATGCAGGATGCAATGGGGTGTACTGAGAAATAATACATTATATGAAATAATGGAGAATCATTTAGCCCAACTTCCCTTTGCCAAACAGGGAGCCCTATCAAAGTTCCCTGTGTGGTAGTTGCGGATGATTCTTTTCCTTGACAAGAAATCATGAAGCCTTACAAAGGGAGCAGAAATTATTTCATTATCACTTGAGCAGGGCTAGGCATACATAAGAAAATTCATTTGGCATATTGTACAAAAGATTCGGAATTTTACTGAAAATTTTATTGTGGACTGCACTACTACATTTATATCGGGAAACAGAACAGTGTGTAGTTCCTGATGGATGGAAGAATGAGAATCTTGTAGGATTATAGAGGGTAATGAGGAAGCAAAGGTCTGCAGAGGGTGCTAGGAAATATTTTAATACTACTGGTTTTATATCATGGCAGTGGGAATCAATAAGGAATTTAATTAACACAATATAACTTACAATGGATATGAATAAAGTAAATTACAAAACCATGTCAAATTTTGTGTTTCTAGAAATTTGATTAATGTTCAAATTTAAAATCCCATCTGTATTCACAGTAGTTCCCTTTAATGTCCTAATAATTTTCCAATGTATTGTTTTTTTCAAATGTTTAATGCTATAGATTATATGTTGCGGTACTAATTATTCAAATTTGTTATTTTATGATGTAGTTAAACTTTGTCCTAGTGGCAATCCAGAATGTCTGGAAAGTCGTTGAGCTTCTCAATAAGTAGGCTGGAAATGAACATGTTATGCTTTTGTCATTCCGTATGTAAGTGCTAGTTTTATTAGTGATTTAAGCCCACTAGGGAGTTCTTTTTGGATGATTGCTTTCGTTCCCAATACCTCTTGAGCCCTGCTGTTAGTTTTTCCTTTCTTTCCTGTGAAAGAGGTTTGCGAGCTTTAACAACTTTTGGTAGAGGAGACCACAAATTTACCAACTTACAAAATTTGGGCGGTCTGAGACATCAGCATCAGAAATCCCAGCAGAAGCTAAGTCCTTGCCACGTGCTTTCAGTCTTGTAGCTTTGGATGAGTGAGGAGATCTTCGTAAAGCCTTCCGTTGTCCATTCTCGAAAGGTGACCGTAAAACTTCAGCCGCCTTCATCGCATGCTAGTGTTAACCAGTTTCCAGCCGTTGGTATAGTTCAGAGTTCGCTTTCAGTCAGTAGGTTCCATCCAGGAACACTCTTGACTCTAGAATTTTTCAGAAGATACATCTTTCAATTTTTTCCTGGTCATCCATGGTGCCTTTCCTGTTCATCAGCAAGGTCTCCGCAGCATATAAGAACTGGGGTCTGACAACAATTTTGCAATGGCATATTTTAGCATTCTTCGAAATGCCCTTCTTGTTGTAACAGTTTTTGCGACAGTTGGTTTGTTGTAGTGAGTTTGGCACATCTGTCTAAGATGGAGTTTACGTCTCTCCCATTGTGGTGGACCCATTTGCCAAGATATCAGAATTGACTTTTCCTATCTTTCCATACATGGTCATCAAAGGGGCTTTTCGGGGTGCATACTCTCAAAGTACTTGGTCTTGTATGATATTTGTAGCCCTGTCTTTGCCGCTGTCTAGTGTAGGGATTGAACAGCAACTGCAGCATCCTTAGAGTTATTGGTTAAGATCGCAATGTCATCTGCGAAGGCAAGGCTCCTGATCACCATCTTCCTTGTTCCAGCTCCAGTGGTAACCGGTTTCATTCCCAGATTGCTCAGTGTAAGTTCCCAGGTCTTTATGATTTTGTTGAACACCAAATTGAAGAGAATTGGCGAGAGGCCATCTCCTTGTCTCACACCAGTTGTGATCTTGAAACAATACTGCAGATAACAAAGTTCCCTATCTTGTGAGAACTTGTTCGTGTGGAAGAGAAACCTGAGGCATGCGAGTTTTGTACAACTGTACATGAGCCAGTACTTTTAGGAAAAGTATTTTTCCCCCACTTGAAATTACTTTGTTGACAGATGGAAAAAGGGTATGTATCTCTTCTTCTGCAATCCATGGACCAAATATGTGACATGGATGGGATTAGGAAAAAATACTGGAAGAAGCTGACCAGCTTTCAACATATACGAAGCTGCATCTGTGACTAAAAAATCGCTCTCCTATTCACTAGGCAACACAAGTGGCAGGGAATCGTTAATAAATCTTGCAGCTGTTGTGTGGTTTGTTTTTCTAGCACTTTGCATGAAAGTAAATGAGGTTTGCCTGGTTCTTCTGGACATAATTCACCCACTATGAAGTTCGCAATGTATCGGCCACATGAATCACTTGTTTAATCTACAGATTTCCAGACATTGTTCCCTCCTATGTCAGATAGTATTGAATCCATGACAAAAGCATGCAGTGAAAGTAAATAATTCATCTGGTATCCTTTGATTATCACAGTACTTTTGATGAAACAAACGCAGATGTGGATTATTCAATTTATACAGTGGAATGTTGCTGCATACAAAAGTTGTTTTGTAAATATCAGGAGAAAATGTACGAACTTCACACCGTGTTTTCACATCAGTTAAAAGTAGCTGTTGTGTATTCTTACCCTGTTCTTTTGATCTGAGATGTGAAGTTGTTTGCGAATGCTGTTCAATTTGAAATTTATCGCATTTTACATTGCCTGATTTATACTATTTAATTAGAGAAGACGAAGAGCAAGTTCACAGATGAATGCACTTGTTTAAGCAAACCTTGGGAGGCTACTGTAAGGAGAAATGAACGTCAGAAAGAAGGAAATAGTTATTGTGAAAAGGGTCGTTATCCATCTACCTGTTCGTATTGCAACACTGAAAGCACTCTCCTTGATCTTGGAAGGCTTCTCGTGTTGCCAAGGGATGTACAACATATAGAGTTCAGTAGATTTTTTATTTCATTCAGAAATCTTTGGTAATCGATAACCCGTAAGAGAAAAATATATCTGTATACGCACCAATGTTCAAAATATGCATTTGAAAATACATTTTTTAATAATCCAGGACCTGTTTATCACTGATATCAATTTTGTGCTCTAAGACATTGGTTACTCCTAGCTTATTGATGAATACTTTACGGAAATCGACCACACAGATTCCTAATTTCTTCAGCTTGATTGGAATTTAAATGATTTGATAGAACCTTCATGCACATCAATAGAACACACAGGTTTAATTGGACAGGGAACATCGAAGGAAGATAGAATGAAGGATAAAACTTAAATGTAAAACTATGATTCTGTAGATCAAGAAATAACCCCACATGAGTTCCAAGCCATAGCCTAGTTTTACTTAACAAGACAAGCCACTGGCAACAATGAAATTAAAATCAATAAAGTAGCCTTCTTTGTAGTTATGGCTAAAAAGTTTTAAAAATATTAAAATATGTTAAAAAAGAAACACAAAGAAGGCACTTTCATCTTGTGATGTACCAACAATTGGAAACGAGGAGAAAGAAACAAGTGATGGTACAACACCACAAACGCTCATTGCACAAGAAAGCCTTAGAGACCAACCTAGCATGAAATCATGCCAACAACTTAGGGTAGGCCTCGACCAAAACACAAGAGAACAGGACTGGGAAGCGATGGCAAATGAAGGTCAAAAGAACCTCAACAGAGGGTGGACCTAAGACAAAACAAGGTATAGGACACTTCAGTTAAAATAACACAACTCGCCTTCATAGTTAATGACCAAAAATTTTATCTAAATAAAAATAAAGATGGGTGGACAAGAATTTTTTAAAAGAGTTGAATTTTAAATTGATAACAGAAATTAAATAATTTTTAGAAAGATTGAAAGAACTTCTTGAATAACATGACCTTTAAAATCATATGTCTTCAGACACAATAAAATAAATCAGATTAAGAGAAGGTTAAAATTCAGAAAAACAAAGCTGTAAATTAAATCAAAAGCAAAGCAAAGTCTTCTCCGTACAAGCCATGAAGGCCCCGGGGAGGGGTGGAAGGTAAAGGCTTCCACTATCCGTAACCTCGGCACTTGATGGGGTAGAGTGGCCGCCTTTGCCCTGCGGAATTAACCTGGTACTCATTTTTGGAATTATGAGTACTCTTAATGTTTACAGAAGTTAGATATGTATCATGTGCACAATTTCCTGGTATGGCCATCCCAATATTTTACTCAATTCATTTACATACTTTTAGTTAGTAATTTAGTTAGACAAACTTATAAAATACTTGGTTTTTACCAGATTAATTTTTAAAATATAAATAGCCAGCAGGCTTAACTGTCCACAAATAATTACAACTTGGTTTTAACACTTAGCGTCGACGTGTACATTTGCTTTTTTTGCGGTAAAATGCTGAAATGCGATATACATTTTACAGGTTGTTTTGGGCTACGGATGTTCGTAATTTCATTCGTAGATGATAATCAGAGACATAATTTATGCTCAAAGTTACTATTTTTGTGTCCCCCAGGGGTGACGGCCCTTTTACCTTTGTTGTTGTGGAACACTGTGCTCTGTGTTGTGAGCTGTTGATTTACACACCTTTCAACGAGTTCCTTGTAATTTACAGTTTTGTGACAAGAATTTAATTCATGTTATGTGTTTCTGTGTTGAATAACCCATGATTATCGATAGAGACATAGAAGAACTTAAAAAGGGTTCGAATGTTGAATCAAGAGATGTTGACATTTAGGATTTGCAACGTGATGCCACCTTTTCCGAGTCAGAATTCGACAGTAGTTTGTGTAAGAAGATGTACAATATTATAGGGAAGGATCCACCTTTCAATACTCCGTAGTAAAAAGTAGTTACAACCTGTTTATTGGGACCGGTTTCAACACATTTCAAGTGTCATCATCAGCCAATTAGCGAAGATCTTAAAACAACTAATATATTGAACACAGGCAAAATATTAACATTGTATCATATTGTAGCAATTCAGTTAATGTTCAAAACACGTGTTAGGGCTGTGTCTAAATTTGTTAATGATTTGTTCAATAAAATAAGAATTATAACCGTTAAATTTGGCAATAGAGCGGATGATGTTTAGTTCTTTATTTAAGTTTTCCTTTGATAGCGGAATTTTGAAGGCGCGGTTAACCATACTGTTGTATGAAGCACGTTTATGTGACTGTGGGTGAAAAGAGTCTTGTTTTATGGTATTAGCTGTATGTGTGGGTTTTCTATAAATCATATATGATAATGAGGAAGGTAATCTGTTTATTGTTATGTCTAGAAAATTAATTGATTTGTTTGATTCTGTTTCAAGAGTGAATTTAATATGTGGATCAATTTTATTGAGGCTATTAAGAGTAGAAGCTGCATTGAAAACTATCATCCAGTATAACAAATGTGTCATCCACATATCTAGCCCAAAATAATACATGTTTAAAGTCGTCATTGTTATCAATGAAACTGTGTTCTAAAAAGTCTAGGTATATTTCTGCAAGGATCCCCGAGGCTGGAGAACCCATAGCCAAACCATCTTGTTGATAAATTATATTGTCGAAGATGAAGAAGTTGTTAGTAACTACTAATTTTAAGAGGGTCATAAAATCATTAATTTCAAGTTTGCTTAAGCAACTATATGTATTTAAGTTATTTTCAATAATAGGAAATAATTTTTTGATATTAATACTGGGATACATATTGACAATATCGAAAGAGTGTAGAGAATGGTGTGGTTGGATTTTAAAGTTATTTAATTTCTCAACTAGTTCTATGGTGTTTTCTACAGACTTATTCGATAAAAATTTGTAATTATTCTTAAGAAATTTATGAATGAATTGTGCTAATTTGTAAAGTGGGCTGGGTCTGTAATTAATAATTGGTCGAATAGGGACGTCAGTCTTATGAATTTTAGGGAGAGATTTAGCGGTTGGTAGGCCTGGATTCATGCTTAATAATTTTGTTTTTTCATGTTCAGTAAATAAGAAAGAAGAGTTCTTAAGGGTTTGTTTTAGGAGACGTTGAATTTGTTGGGTAGGATCTTTCTTTGTTATAGAAAATGAATTATTACTGAAGAAATTTTTGGTTTTCTCGATATAATCAACTTTATCCATTATTACTGTAGTGTTACCTTTGTCAGCTTTTGTGATAATGAGGTTCTGGTCTTTAATTTTCTTTTTAAGGTTAAGAATGTGTTTACGTTCAACGAAGGGAACAGTGTTGCTATTATCATTAGATGTGTAAATCTTATTAAGTTTTCTTTTAACATCAAGTCTAATTTCGTCCTGTAGTTCTAAAGGCATTTTTTGATAGCTAATTCAGAATCAGTGATTGTATTAAAAACACTGTTATTTTTATTTAAGTTAGGCCAGTTATGCTTAGGGCCTTTTGATAGGATTAAGTTATCATTATCATCTAGGATAATGTCAAATATATCTCTACGACAAGGAAACCTTTTACTAAATTACCTAATGAACCAAAAAATCATGACAATATAATTAGTAAGTTTCACCCCCCTGTTGTAAACTTATCCAAAACAATCTTAGATGATAATGATAACTTAATCCTATCAAAAGGCCCTAAGCATAACTGGCCTAACTTAAATAAAAATAACAGTGTTTTTAATACAATCACTGAATCTGATTTAGCTATCAAAAAAATGCCTTTAGAACTACAGGACGAAATTAGACTTGATGTTAAAAGAAAACTTAATAAGATTTACACATCTAATGATAATAGCAACACTGTTCCCTTCGTTGAACGTAAATACATTCTTAACCTTAAAAAGAAAATTAAAGACCAGAACCTCATTATCACAAAAGCTGACAAATGTAACACTACAGTAATAATGGATAAAGTTGATTATATCGAGAAAACCAAAAATTTCTTCAGTAATAATTCCTTTTCTATAATAAAGAAAGATCCTACCCAACAAATTCAACGTCTCCTAAAACAAACCCTTAAGAACTCTTCTTTCTTATTTACTGAACATGAAAAAACAAAATTATTAAGCATGAATCCAGGCCTACCAACCGCTAAATCTCTCCCTAAAATTCATAAGACTGACGTCCCCATTCGACCAATTATTAATTACAGACCCAGCCCACTTTACAAATTAGCACAATTCATTCATAAATTTCTTAAGAATAATTACAAATTTTTATCGAATAAGTCTGTAGAAAACACCATAGAACTAGTTGAGAAATTAAATAACTTTAAAATCCAACCACACCATTCTCTACACTCTTTCGATATTGTCAATATGTATCCCAGTATTAATATCAAAAAAATTATTTCCTATTATTGAAAATAATTTAAATACATATAGTTGCTTAAGCAAACTTGAAATTAATGATTTTATGACCCTCTTAAAATTAGTAGTTACTAACAACTTCTTCATCTTCGACAATATAATTTATCAACAAGATGGTTTGGCTATGGGTTCTCCAGCCTCGGGGATCCTTGCAGAAATATACCTAGACTTTTTAGAACACAGTTTCATTGATAACAATGACGACTTTAAACATGTATTATTTTGGGCTAGATATGTGGATGACACATTTGTTATACTGGATGATAGTTTTCAATGCAGTTTCTACTCTTAATAGCCTCAATAAAATTGATCCACATATTAAATTCACTCTTGAAACAGAATCAAACAAATCAATTAATTTTCTAGACATAACAATAAACAGATTACCTTCCTCAT
The DNA here is from genome assembly GCF_040414725.1 of Anabrus simplex. Classification (NCBI taxonomy): domain Eukaryota; kingdom Metazoa; phylum Arthropoda; class Insecta; order Orthoptera; family Tettigoniidae; genus Anabrus; species Anabrus simplex. The sequence continues at coordinate 19,619,028 of NC_090272.1, read as the reverse complement.
TATCATATATGATTTATAGAAAACCCACACATACAGCTAATACCATAAAACAAGACTCTTTTCACCCACAGTCACATAAATGTGCTTCATACAACAGTATGGTTAACCGTGCCTTCAAAATTCCGCTATCAAAGGAAAACTTAAATAAAGAACTAAACATCATCCGCTCTATTGCCAAATTTAACAGTTATAATTCTTATTTTATTGAACAAATCATTAACAAATTTAGACACCGCCCTAACACGTGTTTTGAACATTAACTGAATTGCTACAATATGATACAATGTTAATATTTTGCCTGTGTTCAATATATTAGTTGTTTTAAGATCTTCGCTAATTGGCTGATGATGACACTTCAAATGTGTTTAAACCGGTCCCAATAAACAGGTTGTAACTACTTTTTACTACGGAGTATTGAAAGGTGGATCCTTCCCTATAATATTGTACATCTTATTTCTCTATTCAATACGGAACAATCATGAAGTTTTTAACTTAAAAAAAAAAAAGTAGTTTATGTAGTGAGGACACTAGCAAAGAATCCGGTGCTGCATCGGGTGATGATTCAACCAAATCACCAGAAAGTGACAATTACTGGGGAACATTCTCAGGTTTGCAGAAACATTTTTTATTCACACATAGCCCCGATTTACAATTTCATCTCAACCAGTATGTAAGAATAAAGCAATAATAAACTCCGATCCACATTATTTTCCTTGCCATTAATAATAGAATTCTGATGGTTGCGCTTATGTCACCCCACATGGGGTGACAAATGTCAGAGAAATTTCCACTGTCTGTTGCACAATGCACAGTGTGCTGAGAAAGGAATGAGCACTGCGCTGCACTCTATGAACACCTTACGTTAACAAGCAATGCAATACAACAGCGAATGGTAGCGCTAGTTTTGTGCGACAGCCTAAAGTTGAGAGGCCTGGACACACTACTGTTGGGGTGACATATTATATTTTGTATGAGGGTCCGTCACCCCACATGGGGCGACATCGTCTTCAAAGTGTTAAAGAAAGAGACCTTAGTGAACACTGAAGCGTATATAAGGAAACAAAATATTAACTTACGAAACAGAAACACGAACGTAAATGAATCAAAAGGAACAAAAAATAAATACAGATTAACAAGAATCAACACCATAAAAATTTTTAACCGAGAGACCAGAAATAAAATATAAAAATCTATAGAAACAAGTTAAATGCATTACAGTGACAAAGATCATCATCATCATCATCATCATCATAATTTCTTCACTCCAGCAAGCCTGGTGCGGTTGTGTACGAGCCTCCTCCAGTTTGTTCTATCCATCCACAGATGCTGCTCATATATGCGACACCAGTTCACATCTCTAATTTCAAGTTCCTTCATTATCTGTTTTTCCCAAACATCACAAGATCTTCCTCTTGGTCTCTTACCAGGAACATTGTGGTCAAAGTACGTTCGAGGAGTCTTGTGAGGGTTCATTCTTTTCATGTGACCATACCATTGCATTCTCTTCACAGTGACCAAGTTAAACACATTAAATACACCGACCCAAGTATATTACATAAACAGATGCAGGACACAACATTCAGTAATAACCACCACCATGACAGATGGCAACAATACACCAAAACAGTAAGAAGCAGTTATCTTATCAGCAAGCGAAGGCAACATCTCACAATAATGCAATGAACGGCGGTAAAGTACAGAAAAGAAAGCCACAAAACAGGAATTATCACAGAATAATAATAATAATGTAGAAAAATCAAAACAAGGCAAATTACAAATCAGATTTATCAAATGAAAAATGCACTTCGGTATAGAATTACAAATCCAAGTATTACATTTACACACACACTTTTAGGAAGTAATGTCACTTAAACATCACTGGCACTCCTAATGGTGGCCAGCCTCACCAGTATACCACTTAAGATTTTGTAAGAACAAATACATTAAGTTTTACATAGCCCGGAAGTTTATTAAACAATATTTGTACCTTAAATTAATTTTTAAACTGCCCCAAGTAGTATAAAAAAAACAGGTATCGAGCACCTACGAGGAGTGTTCATTTAAGTAAGGGCTGTTTAAAAATAGCTACACAACGAAAGACTATTTTCAAACACCTCATTTATTTACAGATTCTACATACCGTACTTTACTCTGTGTTTCAACATAGCTGCCACGTTTTTTAAAACACTTATCATACCTTACAACTAAGTTCTGAATACCCTCTTCATAGAAACTTACCGCCTGCTCCAAAGACCAGGAGATCTTGATCTTGCACTGGGACAGTCTGTTTGGTCTTCACCTTTACAGGCAAATGTGTGTGTCTCTATTTCATGCTCTGTTGCTTCGATTCGGCCGTGATATGCGATATCGTTGTGGGTTCGGATCCCACTGGTGCCCGGTTGGTCATTTTTGTTCTTGACTTAACATCTCTTCAACACATGCTAAATGTACGTAACACGACCTAATAGGTTGAAAGTCGGTTTTGATTATAATGCGGTCGTGAAAATTCAATATTCAAAAAGAAGAAACTCGAGTACTTTGGCCATAGCATACAGACTCCTTCAGCTTATCTTACAAGGTAGGAAGGAGAAGTAGGGGAAATAAACTGAACTAAAATAAATTCTGAACACTTGTAATCTATTAACAACTTGCTGTGGAAAACAAGTGTCCATTTGTCGTAGTTACCTTCTTGTAAGCATACTGACTTTTGTTTGAAGTTTATTTTCCAAAATATGCTCATTTAGATGTCATGTTAAAAACGGTGAAAACTTATTAACATGCATATTCATTATAACATTCTTAATAGCCGACCTTACACCAGGTTGTTACTTCAAAAATATTTCATAACTTTAAATTAACAGCCGTCACATCAGAGCAAAATACCAAGACGTCTTACACCATTGTCATCAGCATAACAACTAACAACGGGAATAGTTACGAGGATATGATAAGATTAGATAATAAGCAATGCTCTGACTTCTCGTCCAATTTCTGTATGACTGAACTTCTCTATGAAAATAAAGTCCAGTAGCTATGGAATCTAAGAGAATGGTATGGGCTCAGTACTACCATATTTTTCAGAGTTGCTGAGAACAAGAACCAGATTGCCGTGATGACAGCCAACATCCAGTGAGAATATGGTACAAGAAGAAGTAGTTAATTGGGTGCGGGGATAGTCCAAGGAGAAAAACTCAGAAGGTCGGTACTTAACAGTTTCTTAGGTACCGAAAAAAAAAAAAGTTTTTAAAATGGTACAGTCAGTTTGAGCATATGCTGCATAAACAATGTAGGTAACTGAAATTCAATCGCAAGTTTCCTAGTCTTTTCCTACCCAGTTCCATGCCATAGGCCACAATACCAAAATAAGCAAGTCAGTCTGTGGAAACTATTATACCAAGTATGCAACATTGCTTCATCCCAGGCAATTGGCAGAAACAAACCTCCGTATGGACATCTCCATCTGTGCCCATGTCAAGTGAGGTTTTGCTAGGCTCAATATGCAGCCAGCAATTCCCAGCCTATAGAATACCTGTTCCTGGTTTGTGTGTGCATCTCCTATTGTAACAGTATTGCAGCGAGTCAGAGTGACGTCTCCAGAGATTGAAAACATGTTGATACCTACCTGCAATTGCACGTGGTACAATTTGCCCTATCTGTATCGTACAAAGCTAGGCACAGACCATCAGCACCTCATCATGATACCAACGGAGCTTTACAGGGCCAAGTAAATCAGTCTGTGGCAACTGTTAAGTATGCAATCTTGCTACATCCCAGAAGGTTGGTGGTGAAACCCCGTATCCTCGAGCACTTTGCACTATCATATCTCCAACTGTGCTCCTGCCATATGAGCTATTATGAGGCTTGACATGCCCAGCCTAAGCATCACTTTTTCCTCGTATCCACCTCCTGTTGTATGGTATGTGTTCTCCATATCTATGCACGTTTTAAAGTTTTTCCCAAGGTACCCATCATGTCTTCCAGTCCGTAACCACACATATTCTATTACCCCAGTTTAACACATTGGAGACCGTGTCTTAAGGTGGCATATGGGCAGGCAGACCACCATATTTTGAAGGTTTTTAAAAAATTGTAGAAAATATTAGGTAGGTTGCAATTTTAACACGTTTATATCGTAAAAAAACTAAGTGTCTGTTCTACAGATAAAAAAGTTGCATTGAGATCTATTGAATACTTTTCACATTACAAATTTTCTAACTGTATGCCTTTTGTAACAACAAAAAAAGTCTGACAACAAAGTCTTACACATAATGAGCTTGTGTGTGGAATATTTTGAAGCACTCAGAGACACAAAGTGCTGCAGAACACATTGGATATCACCAGTATGTCTCTTTTCTTGTTATTTTTCCATTTTCTGCTTTTCCTTTATCTGCACAGGCAAGTGCATCCGAATTACCAGAAGTACCCGGCGAATGTGAATCAGTCCCTGCCTTTGAATTATCATCGATTGCGTCTCTTCATTGTAAATGAAAATCCAGTCATACGAAGATCATGAAACATTACCTAAATAAACTACAGAGTGCAAAATCGCACCTGGGTGGAATATGATTGAATAGGTTATAAATACCTTCATCACTAATGTGAAGTTCAAAATCAGGTCGTATATCTGAATCATCTACCCCCTTCTTCTGAACCACTCTCATCAAAAATCTCTTCTGAAATCTCTACAGTTCCACTTTCATTCAATGATCCAATCATTATAGCAGAAACAAAACGCACACTTCGCACGATGTAAACAAAACTCTGAAAGCATGCGCCTTGAGCAGCTGGAAGCATGGAGTGTAGAAGCAAACTCGAGCAAAAATAAGCTGCTATAAGTTCGAGAAAACAGTAGAGGACACAAATGCACGGCATAAAGGTTATAAAAGTTCTTTAAAGTGGTATGTATACTTTACATCCTATTCTCGTCCTGGCTGTGTTGACATTGTAACAAATAAAGATAAAAATTTCATTGTTCCGTATTGAAATTATTGATGTTAAAAATTAAATAACTGGAGGTTCAACCTATTCAATACTCAAAATAAACAAACGTTTGTGGCATATGGGCAGGCAGACCACCATATTTTGAAGGTTTTTAAAAAATTGTAGAAAATATTAGGTAGGTTGCAATTTTAACACGTTTATATCGTAAAAAAACTAAGTGTCTGTTCTACAGATAAAAAAGTTGCATTGAGATCTATTGAATACTTTTCACATTACAAATTTTCTAACTGTATGCCTTTTGTAACAACAAAAAAAGTCTGACAACAAAGTCTTACACATAATAAACGTTTGTTTATTTTGAGTATTGAATAGGTTGAACCTCCAGTTATTTAATTTTTAACATTGTAACAAATACGCGGGCCCGAGTTAGCCGTGTTAGTTATTGAATTTTACTCTAAACTTTAAACATATTAGGTTGTGTTCAGTACATATTGAAGAGATGGCCAACCAGCCTCCAGTGGTGTCCTTCAGATTTCGCATCAGATGCGCCCACAGCAGCAGCAGCTTAGATCCTTTACAACAGAACAAATGCTATCCTACTGTTCTCTACTTACCACCTTTGCAGTACGTACGTTCTGAACACGATCTAATACGTTCTTAATTATTTATTAGTCCATGAATTTTGTGCAAAGAAACAAAATGATGATGGTACTTGTCAACCTGTCTTCTTATTTCAGAAGTTGGGAACTCTATGGAAAGGATGGGGATTTGCAGAGGGCGTATAAAAAAAAAATATTTTAGAGGGAGTTAAATTTAGTTGCAAAACATTTTGAACAATATGTATAATTGTGCTTTTGGTATATTTGTTGGCAGTTGCAGCAAGTGTGTTGACTTGGAGAAGGAGCTGTCTACATACAAGAAGAAGCTGCAAGAGAACGAGTCTAGAATCAAGTCAATAGGTAAGGCTGCTCCATCTCACCTGATATCACTGCAACCCATAAAGTAAGCTGGAAGTTAAACATGCCTGTGATATAATGTTCCTACTTGTCCCTACTGACAATGCTATTCTAAACATTTTGTTTTCATGCCATTTCTTTCAACTTTAGGGTGTAAATGTCCTATTTCTACTTCTTTTTTTAAAATTTGTGTTTCCAACTTTCGTGTTAAAATACCACTCTAGATGTTCTATTTCCACTTCTTTTTTTACACATGTTTCAAACATCGGTGGTCAAATACCACTCTAGATGTTCTATTTCCACTTCCTTTTACCTGTAATTCCCACATTGGTGTTCAAATACCACTCTAGATATTCTGTTTCCACTTTTTTTTTTTTTTTTTAACACATATTTCTAACACTGGTGGTCAAACACCCCTCTCGATGTTCTATTTCTACTTCTTTTTTACCTGTATTTCCAACAATGGTGGTCAAATACCACTCTAGATATCTGTTTCCACTTCTTTTTTTAACACACATTTCTAACATTGGTAATCAAATACCACTCTCAGAGGTGCCATGGGTTATCAGTAATCCCATTTTTAACTCGCGCACCCCCTCTCCCCCCAAACGCCTGTCAAAACATTTACGAGTCAAATCCAAAGAGCCCCGTTTGCTCTTTCCTACAGCAATATATTCTAAAGTACAGGTAGACCTCGTTATACGCGATAGTTACGTTCCACGGAATTGCCGCGCATAACGAATTCGCGTAAATCGAGTCATTTTATATATAAAATACAGGGTTAAGTTCCTGTTTACTCACATATTGAGTTTAAAATAGCAGAGATTCTTAGTATTGTTATAAAAAATAACCATTATCATGTTTCTGAAATGCATTTTAATATAAATTTTATACACTTAAACATTTAACACTGAAACATACAATAATAAACTAAACTCTACAAGCTCTTGGCTTCAGCTTGAATAGCAGCTTCAGAGAGAGGCATGTGTTGTTGGTTGTGATGCTCAATCCAATCCATTCTTTCCATCGCTTCCGAGCAAGATTTGGTCACTCTAGTCACACTTAAGTTAGTGGAAGATTGATAGTTTTTCGAGAATTGATTCCGCATTCTCACGAATGATTCTCACAGTGGAGTCACTAACTCCCAAAGCACGTTGAATGTCAACAATACGCTCACCTTTCTCATAGCGATCCAAAACTTCTCACTTGGTTTCTAGCTTATACAAATTTGGTACACGCTTCTTTCTTTCGACAGGCAGTATTTCTTTCCTTGTACCCAGCGTCTTAAATACGAAACCTGTCAAATGCAACTTTACAGCACTACTGACCAGAACTGATGATTCACGTCTCGACAACACGACAGATGATGCGTGTAGAGATACGCTTGTCCCCTTTTAACCTTGACGTGCGACATAATGTACGTTACAGAATTTGGCACGCATGTCTGTACCCATCTTAAGGCGTTACAGCTCTTACGTACTGTTAACAGATGGCATCACTAGACTTAAAACCAAAATCACGTATATGCGAAATCGCGTATAATGAATCCGCGTATAACGGGGTTTACCTGTATATCATATTACACAATAAAATTTGCTCATTACCTGTTAGTTCTGCGATAAATTCTTTGTAGCTTGTTTCGCACCCAGCAGCTGCTTTTCAGTGTAGGTTTTCTTGGAACACACTTCCCCCTGAGATGATATTTTCGTCTTCAGAACCATAAGTGATTCCATTGTAGGCCTGAATTCTGTCTGATTTTTCCTCTACCAGCACTGAACTCTGTGGGAGAGTTACTGTGAAGTAAACTTAGTACTGCAAATACAGCTTTACTTAAGGTTTTAGACTTAATTTGTTCACTTTCATTTTTAAGCTCTGCAATGTTGCCACAGTTCACATCAATGTTAGGTCCATGTACAATATATTCAGGAAAAGTATCACACTGGTAAACTGCAAATTCCTCTTAAAGTTTGTCATGTTCACTTTTCTTGGCCAAAGTTTGGAATCTTTGAACAGAATATTCAAGAGATGAATAAGAAACCTTCATTCTGAGATAGGTGTCTACAACTTCAGCGTGATGAAGAAATTCATCATCAAGGGGAAATTTCCTGATAATGTAACTGCAAGCTGCCTCTTACAGAATTATAAAACATCTCTTCATCACAGTCATTATCATTCAAGTGTGCCTTAGCTTTTGTTCCAATTACCAAGTCCTCATTGGCTTTCTGCTTGAATTCAACACACAAAAGGGAGGTAGATTCTGACTGAATAGAACATGGCTGAACAAATCTTACCAATAGGTGTTAAAAGACCAGTAAGTTTCCTCCTAAGAAGATGTATGGCTGGAGCATCTTTTTGCAGAAATATATTCACTGAGTTAAAAACAGGAAGTGTACTCTGAAGAAAGTAGCAAAACAGTTTTGTGTGTGGGTCTTGTATGAAAGATTTCAGTTTCAAACTGCTTGGTGCTCTCATTTTTATGGTGGGTCTCACTACAAATCATGAGTGTCAAAGCTTCCCACTGCTCAAGAACTCTATTAATAGACTGAAGAAGCGAGAGCCAGTGGGTACTGGCATATTTCAAACTTTTGTGGCCCTCTGTGCCACAAACAGCCTGATATACTTTCAACGTGTTTTGCCTTTTAGAACTCTTATCAAGATAGCAATATAACTGAACCAAAAAGTTCTGTATGTTGACTGGTAATTAGGCTGCTACTTTTTGTTCACAGATATGTATGAGATGACATAAACAACCTGGGACATAAACAGAATGATGCCTGTCCTTCACAAATTTGGCAACACCTTTGTTTGCCCCTATCATTGTGTATGCATTGTCAGATAAAAAAGAAATGCAATTTTCCCATGGAATGGCTAAAGAAGACAATTCACTATTAATAACAGAGAAAATTCCATCACCTTTATTGTCGGTACTCCCTAACAATGACAATAGAAGAGTTGATATTTGGCCTCTCTGAGCATTAAAGAAAGTGACAACTACAGGATAAAGTTTGACTGCATTTGAATCCGTACTACCATCAGTAGTCCAAAAAAAAGAAAGCGTTATTTGCAAAGTTCACGTCTTTCCTTTTTTGCCTCATATGCCATGTATGCATGAGGTTTTAGTTCTTGCACAACCATTTTTCTGAGATATTTTAGAGTCGGGGAACATTGATCTAAATGAATTTCCAACATGGTTTGAAACTGATAACGGAATATTATGCTCCAAAAGAAATGTGAACATCAATTCGGCATTTGTCACCACAGTTAGTTCTTTTTACGAAGAACGATGAAACAGACTGGTTTAGTCATTTTGATTTACCGTATGTGTGATGTTTCTTTGATTTTGTGTATCTTCTGTAATCATCTTGTCTACCGTGAGCCACAGAGAAATCACACGAACACACATTGCAGAACACGTGGTTTTCACTAACACGTGAAGCAAGAGGAAGATGTAATTTGACAATTGCTCCACTTCATTTTACAAAACCAATCACTTCTTTTCGAATCGACTAGGATAATTAGAATTGAAATGCGCTAAATATAGCACTTGTTCTATGCACACAACAGAGAGAGAGAGAGAGAGAGAGAGAGAGAGAGAGACGAATGCGCGCAGTGGAGAACAGCAGAGCAAGGAGTAGCAAGGATTAGAGCCTACTTCACGGCCAACTTGATCCGTCATTCTAGCTAAGAGTAGTATATGTCTATATAGCTGGCCATGATTTCACAGCGCTCGCAGGAAAGAAAAGGAAGTGATGACCAAATAACTGCCAAATATGTTTAGTTGCCAACTTACAAACATTGAAATGAGGAGGGTTGACCAGTAATGCTCTAAGGTATTGAACATTTTTTACTTCTTTCCTTTTTTTTCGTAGAAATTAAATTTTATCGTGACAATGTTGCTTTACCAATATAAATGGTCCGCTATTGGACATTATAGATTTTCCAGCTAACTCATTCCTGGTTGCCCGCGTTTGGCCCCCGTGTGCTAGGCTGGGCTCATCAGTTGGTACCTAGCACACCCACCAAGACGCTGGCTAGTGCATACCGTGGAGGCCACTGCGTAGGCTAATTGTAGCCACTGGCAGTGCCAGTGCACTATGAGAGACTTTATCTCATTATCAAAAATTGATGCCTGCTTGGTCATCAGATGATATAGATGTTGATGTTGCTTTTCCGTAATTTCATCTTAGACCATAATGCCGTAATCGTGAAGTGAAATCCGTAATCATTATGGACAAACCATAATAGTTGGGACCTCTGCACTCTAGATGTTCTGTTTCCACTTCCTTTTTACACATATTTTTTAACATTGACGATCAAATACCATTCTAGATGTTCTGTTTTCACTTCTTTCTTACACATATTTCTAACATTGGTGTTCAAATACCACTCTAAATGTTCTATTTCCATTTTTTGCACATATTTCTAACATTGGTGGTCAAACACCACTGTAGATGTTCTATTTCCACTTTTTTTTAAACGCATATTTCCAACATTGGTGTTCAAATACCACTCTAATGTTCTATTTCCACTTCTTTTTTTTAACACACATTTCTAACAGTTCCTGGGGGCTTTAAAATACTGGGACACCCTCTCTCTCCAGGGGTCACAAATATGGAGGGCCTAAGCCCAGGGTGTTGAGAATTTAAATTGTTTTGAACTGTGTAGTATTTTTACGCTCTTTTGTTTTTGGTTGTGTATCGTATCAGGGCGACTCTTGGACCAGTGAAGTGAATTAGTGTTGTTGTCTAAGTCTGTAATCTATCACGATTATGTGTTGTTATTGAGTTTAAACAGTAAATATATTGAATCTATGGGGTCAGATTGAGTTTATTACAACATAGTGGTGACCCCGACGTGATGGATGCTGCGAGTTTATTCCTGTCCTAGTCAAGAAGTAATAAATATGGAGAAACTGAAGAAGGGTAGGATACCTGTGAGAAAATGCTTCACAAAGAAGATAAACGACATAAAGGGAATCCTCACAACAAGTACGTCTCTCGATTTTAATGATGCACTTACTTCAAATTTCAGTTGTTTAGAGGCATTAATGTCGGAGCTTCGTGAATTAGACAGCAAAATAATGGATGCACTTTTAGATAGCAGTGATGATATGACAGTAATTGTATCAGAAAAAGAAACTTCCGAGAAGTATAACGACAAATTTGAGGTTATACATGTACAGGTGAATAATGTTTTGATGCACAGGAGATCAGACAGTTCTTTAAGTGAGGCACATGAAGAGGCCTCATGTCATAGTCAGGATAGGAGGAGAACTTATAAACTTCCTAAGATTGAAATTAAGAAATTTAATCGTGATTTACGTGAGTGGTTAAGTTTTTGGTCACAATTTAGGAAGATTCATGAAGATGATAGTCTGCATGGTAGTGATAAATATCAGTATTTATTGCAAATTATAGAAATAGGAACTGAACCTCATGAAATTGTGCTTAGTTATCCACAGACGTCAGAAAATTATCCGAAGGTCATTCAAACTCTACAGGAACGGTTTGGAAGAGTGGATCTTCTATTACAAGTGTATGTCAGGGAATTACTGAAGTTAGTGATTTCAAATGCGACACAAGAGGACAAGCTTCCATTACCCATCTTGTTAATCAAGCTAGAGTCTCACCTTCGATCCCTCAGTAGTTTGAATCTAGCATCTGCAGACCCAAGTACATGGCTCTTTCCATTAGTCGAATCTAGCCTCCCAGAAGAGAGACATTACGAGCCTGGCAAAGAAGTCAGTTCTCGAAACAAGAAGGAAGTACAAATGGAGAAACTGGGTCTCGACTTGAGTGCCTCATGGAATTTCTACGTACTGAAGTCCAAAATGAGCAGCAGATTCTATTAGCTTAAGCAGGATTTAGTAATTTGGCTGTGAAAAGTAAGAATGAGAAGCGGTTAGGTTCTACCAGGACGGAGAAGAAAAATAATAAAGACCCTGTAGATAGACCCATTCCTACTGTTGCCGCCCTTTACAACAACAGTTCTTCAGTGTCGTGCATTTTCTGTAGTAAATCTCATGAAAGTAATAAATGTTCTTTTACTAGGAAGATGAGTATAGAAGACTGGAGATCAAAAATGAAAGAAAAAGGTCGTTGCTATTTGTGTACAAAACCTAACCACTTAGCTAAAAACTGCAAATCTTCCGTTCACTGCTTGCTTTGTAGAAATAAGCACATTACTGTTATGTGTCCTGATTTATCATGAGCTGAGAAGAGTGAATGTAAGATTGAGAAGGAAACGCAGTCATCTCAAGTTACATCCGATCTAGCTAACCATACTTGAATAAATCAAGTTGTCGTACAAGCACTGATGGTCAAATTACAAGGGAATGGTAAACAGAAAACAGTACCAGCATTCTTAGACTGTGGCTCACAATGAAGTTATCTCCTTCAGAGTACAGTTAGAGTTGAGGCTAGAACCTTGTGCAGAAGAAATAGTAACCCATGTTTAAACACATTAAACACAAAAGATAAAAAATCAACATAGGAAGAAATGGACAATTCTACTGTGAAATAGTTATGGGATCATCCTAGAATTTGTCAGTCGATTTCATGAGTGTCAAGATCTTCGGACTTGTAGCAAGAGTTGAAAATGGCGAGGATATGGATCAGTGACTTGGGTGATGATTTCCCTGAGATTGAGCTCCTCATAGGAATAGATGTATATGCCAAGATTCTCACAGGAAAGACAGTCCAATTGAAGAATGGACTCCTAGCCATGGAAATGAAACTTGGATGGACTTTGGCTGGTGAGAGGCAAAACCAATCTGTTGATGTTAATCTGAGTAACCTCACCATCTCAATGGCTTGTGACGATATGCGAACCATATCTGAGCTTTCGAACCTGGAGACTATTGGTATCTGTGATCAGGCAGAAGACAAAACGACTGAAGAGGTCAAACAGAATCTCCGTAGCACTTTGAAAAGAGATGGCAGTGGTCGCTAAATAATAAACCTCCCATGGAGAAAAGGTCACGCTGAGATTGGTGGCAATAAGCATTTTGCAGAGAAGAGACTTGAATCTACAACTGACAAGCTAACAAAGGCAAACCTATTCACCAGTTACGATCAGATTTTCACCGAGTGGAAGAAAAAAGGATTCATTGAAGAGGTACCGAGTGAAGAATTAGAAAGATGCTGTCATTATCTTCCTCTTCGGCCAGTAAGTAAATTAACAAGCTTGACAACTCCTGTTCGTCCTGTCTTTGACACATCTTGCAAGACAGAAAAAGGTGTTTCACTGAATGACTGTCTAGAGAAAGGGCCCAATCATGTACAGTTAATTCCAGAGGTACTCCTCAGATTTCGGGAGAACGTAATTGGAGTTACTTCAGACATCTGAAAAGCCTTCCAAATGATTGAGGTTGCGATGGAAGATCGTGATTTCCTGCATTTCCTTTGGTGGGAGAATTGAGATATGAAAAAAATCAAAGTTTACAGACACTCACGAGTGGTTTTTGGAACTACCTGCAGTCCATTTATACTAGGTGCTGTAATAGAACACCATATTACCAACGTACGCAAGGAAGACAAATCAACAGCACATAAATTGGAGTGGATGTATGTCGACAACTGTGTTACATCGGTGGCTTCGAAGGAAGAATTTGATACATTTCGAACTGAGAGTGATAAACTGCTGAATGATGCAAAAATGGAACTTAGGAATTGGGAATATTCAACAGAAGGAATCACAGCGATGGAGGACATTGAAACTCAGAAGGGATACATCACAAAGTTTCTCGGACTACAGTGGAACAGAATATCGAACACACTGAGTGTTGAATTTAATACAGAGCTTTTAGCTCTCCTAGAAGTATTGACGAAGAGAATCTTGCTTTCCTTAATACATAAGATTTTTTATATCATTGGATTTCTCACTCCAGCACTTCTCCCATTCAAGCTGTTGTTGCAGAAGGCATGGTGCATAGAAAATGAAACCAAGAAGGTCAAACAGAAGTGGGACACACCATTACCTGAGAGTATCGCTAATGAATTTCGTAAGCATTATCAGGAAATAAATTGCTTAAGGGAAGTGGAAGTTCCTCGATTAATCATGGGCGGTGTGAAGGAAAGGAATCTGTGGTCGTTTCATACCTTTGTAGATGCTAGCCAACACGCTTATGCTGCTGTGATCTTTTTACGAACTGAAAGTGACCGGGAAGTTTCAGTGCAGCTACTGTTAGTTAAAGCCAGGGTAGCCCCACTTAAGACCATCACTATTCCCAGGCTGGAATTATTAGGCTGCCTAGTTGGAAGTAGACTCGCATCAACAGTTAAGTCTGCTCTACGTCTACAAAGTTATTTGTGATATAAAAGTGACTGAAATTATTCCCACAATTTCAGGGTGGGAGAAATGTTGAGAATTTAAATTGTTTTGAACTGTGTAGTATTTTTACGCTCTTTTGTTTTTGGTTGTGTATCGTATCATGGCGACTCTTGGACCTGTGAAGTGAATTAGTGTTGTTGTCTAAGTCTGTAATATATCACGATTATGTGTTGTTATTGAGTTTAAACAGTAAATATATTGAATCTATGGAGTCAGATCGAGTTTCTTACAACGCAGGGTATGGGTGAAGACGTCAGTGGCATCAGTGGTGGAGAAGGTAGACTTTGGTATGGCATCGGTGGCCATACCACCAGTGGAGTGGCCTAAAATAACACCTGGCAGTAGGTATAAAATGCCTGTGGGAGTGGCGACCATATCGTAATAATAGCCTATATGTGGTATGGTACTAGGAAATCAACCTCAAAAAAGGTTAGGGCATCCTTCTTAAAGCGACGTGCAGTTCTCAGGGTTCTGGGGGAACTGTGAGAAATGGGTGACCAGTAATCAACATTAAGATAGCGATAGTAAATCTTATGACCCTGACAGGAATGGCAGAGGAAGTAGTAGATTTCATGGAGAAGAAGGTGGAAATGATGGAGCTGAGTGAAGTGAAATGGAAAGGTAATGGAAGGAAGAAATTGAGGAAAATATGCACATTATATTGGAGTGATGGCCAAGAGGTAATAAACAGTGGGACTAATCATTTCGAAGCAATTGGAGGAGTATGTTGAAGTGGTAGAATGTGCGAGTGACAGAATAATGAAGATTAGACTAAAGATGAAGAATGAAGTGATGGACTTCATACAAGTGTATGCACCACAGACTGGAAACAAGGAAGAAGATATTGAAGGATTCTTGGAGAAAGTAGAAAGAGAAATTTAAGGTGTGGAAGTGGTTATTATGGGAGATCTGAATGCACAGGTTGGAAATGAGACAAGGAAAGGAAGAAGTCATTGGACCATATGGATATGGGAAAAAGAATTGTGAAGGAGAGGAACTAGTGGACTTCTGTGAAAGGAATGGACTTATAGTGGGGAATACATGGTTTCAAAAGAAAAACAGTAGGAAAATTATGAGATATGGGTGGGGTAACAGAAGAACGAAAGCAGTAAATGACTACTTTTTGGTAGAAAGGACAAACCGCAGGAAGTTGATGGATGTGACAGCTTTACCAGGAGAAGCATTTGATGGGGACCATAGAGTTGTGGTGGCAATATTACGGTTGGGAAAAACTAAGAGATAAGAGAGAGCAAAATTAAAGTATGGAAGTATTTATTTACTCGAGTCAGGAGCATACAATAGAACTTTTTTGATTTGGTTTTACACTACAATTTAGTAACAATATAACAGAAGGAATTTTACACATACATGCCAAAATGGTACTAAATAGTCTTTGCCCAGAAGCGAGCAACTGTGACTGCATTTCCTTGTGCCTCGAGCAAATCCTCCTCACTGCAAGAATCAGGGCAACACGAGCACTGACACAGATGCTTGGTAGTTTGCACCTCTCTGCATTCACATAGTGGTGACACATCCAGATATCCCCATTTCACTGAGTGGTCCTTGGACTTTCCAACACCTGTTCTTAACCTGTTCAGTGAACTCCATGTGATCCAGTCCAAGTTGTGTCCGGTTGGTAAGCATTCAGCTGGTTTTGTCCATGTTTGAAGATGACTTGTTCTGGCTGCCCACAATTTTTCTCTGGCTTCCTTCGGAGATGTATTTAGTGGAGATGTTGACTGTAGGAAGCTCCTCCTACATTTCAATCTAGGCTTTGGTGGAGTATGTCTGTGTAGTGGATGTAGCTCATGTTCAACTTTTTTTCTTTTGGCATTTGCGGCAACTTCCCGGCGTATATCAGGAGGAGCAATTCCTGCCATACAATACAGTTTGTCAACTGGAGTTGGCTTCAAACATCCAGTAATTAGTCTCGCAGTTTCATTAAGTGCCACATCTACTTGCTTTGCTTGGACAGATTTATACCACACTGGGCAGGCATATTCACTGGCGGAGAAGCAAAGTGCCATGGCAGAAGTACGGACCACCAGAGGTTCAGCACCCCAATTACTACCAACAAGTTTCCGAATGATGATGTTACGGGCTGACACCTTGTGTTTGATGTTTAGGCAATGCCGTCGGTAGGTGAGGAACCTGTCTAAGGTAATTCCAAGGTATTTGGGTGTAAAACAGTGCTCCAATTCGGTGCCTTCCCAAGTCTCTTTCAGTTTTCTTCCTGCTTGTCTGTTTCGAAGATGGAAAGCACTGACCTGAGTCTTTTGTGGGTTTGGCTTTAGGTGGTTCTTTTTGTAGTAGTCAGAAAAGGTTTCTAGAGCTCCTGTAAACATCTGTTCTGCTTCTTCAAAATCGCTTGTCTGTACCGTTAAAGCAAGGTCGTCGGCATATATGAAACTTTTGGTTGCATGAGGTCTGGGCTGATCATTTGTATAAATGTTGAAGAGTATTGGTTACACCCTTGGGGTAAACCATTCCCTTGGGTCCTCCAACGACTTCCTTGGAATTCAACGTAGAATCTTCGGTTATGCAATAAGATGGCAATTATTCTCGTGAAACCAAAATCCAGGGTCAAGCTGTAGCTCTTGTGAAGCATTATGCGGTGTTGGACTGTATCATAAGCTGATGAGAGATCAATAAATGCCACTCCAGTGATCTGGCCCTTCTCAAAACCCATCCTCTGTGTGTTGTGTTAAGTGAGTTATTTGTGCTGTACAATTTCTCTGGGCTCTGAAGCCTGCCTGTTCAGGTATGAGTAAATTGTCAATCTTTGGTGATAGGCGGTTCAATAACAACCTTTCAAATATCTTGCAAAGATGGCACAATAATGAGATCGGCCAGTAACTCTTGGGGTCAGAAGGTTCTTTCCCAGGTTTCAAGATAGCAATTATCGTAGTTTTCCTCCATATTTTTGGAATCTTGTTCTGCCTTAAGCAGTTATTAAAGAGTTCCACAAGCCATTTCAGTGTTGCTGGTCCAAATTTCTTTATTTGCTCTATTCTTGTATCATCTAATCCAGCTGCCTTGTTGTTCGTACATTGTTGTATGGCCTTTTGCAACTCATTTCGTGAAAATGGCTTTGAGAGCTCATTAGTTTCCAGATGTTCTTGTCTTTGAATCTTGGGTCCTTTTCCTTGTTTGTCTGTTTTACCATTTTTCAAAAGCTGTTGAGCTATTTGATTTGGAGAAATGTTTGCATGGGTTTTCCTTTGCGTTGGATCATTACTTAATCAACATAGTAATCTCCATGCCATATAGCTGCTTTTGCTCATGTCTAGCCCTTCTATCGTTTCTATCCACCAAGTTTTCTTACCTTCCGCCAAAGACTGAGTATGTTTTATAGCAGCATGTGATGTTTGTTCGCTGAAAGGGTTTTCTTCGAAGAGTTTAATGTACTCTTCTAACAAATAGATGTTGTATTTACTGAGTCCTGGAATGTAGTTGGTACGGCATCCACGTGGGATAGATTTACGAGATGACTCCTGAACGGCTACTATAAAATCATCATATGCCGCAGGACATGGGTGTATTTTCAACACAAGGCTGTCTAGTGCCTCAAAAAACATATCCCAGTTTGCTTTCTTGAAATTGTATCGTCTTCTGAATGGAACTATTTGTGGTCTTGCGGCTGCAGTAATCTGACATACAATAGGTCTGTGTTGGGTATTTGGAATTGGGGAACCAATACTCTTGTGGTATTGTGAAGCTGCTTCTTCACTGGTGAATATCAGATCAGGATTGTATCCTCGTTTCCAGCGTTCACTGTTAAAAGATGGTTGTAATTTACTGTCATGAATTAAGCGTAAGTTGTTGGATTCAGCCCACTGCATTACTACAGCTTCACCATTTTCATCATCATGGTCATATCCCCAAACATTACTGTGACTATTGAAATCCCCTAAGATGAACTTAGTTTTCTGATTGTGGAAATTAGTTGGTTCCTTAAAGATGAATATTGTATTAGGTGGTTTGTATACTGAGGTGACTACACAGTTGTTCAGTTTAACACACAGGATTTCAATATCATCCTCCTCAGTACATGCTGTAGAAAGCACCGATAAGCCATGCTTAACAAATACTGCACTGGAAATTCTAAGTTCCCATGGAGAAAATTATATATTTTTCCACCAATAGATGTATGGCTTTTCAGGTGTTGCTCTATTAACCGGCATTTTGTCTTAGGTTTGACACTAGACTCATCAGAGTGGGATGTGTCAGACCTGTCCCACCAGCTAGGTAACCCGGTACCAAACTAGCTGATTGAGAGTAAAAAACTACACTACACCGGACAAGATCCAGTGTAAGAGGAACAAATAGGAAGCGTCACATACACTACACACCCAGAACATAAATAAAGTAAATAGGAAAAGGTGAACTTACCTCCAGGTGGTAGAAAACAAACGGGTGGATCAAGCTACCAACTGTCAGTGTGCCAAAATAAATGTTGAGTAGAAATCAAGACAAAACTTTCTTTTAAAACAAATTTTAAAAATTTCGTAATGAAACTCAAAATTAACAGATAAAAAAACAAGACATCCTCGCAGTAGTTTACCAAAATGATAGGTACCAGAAACTGACTAAAATCCAATTGACATGTGATAAAAATGAAGAGGTCTTTAAAATTAAAGTAAATTAAATTAAATTGGATTAAATAAGGTAAACAGACCTCACCAAACTACAGGAAACTTCAAATAAAATACCAAGAAACACCTAAAGGTAAATTAAGAAAATTATTTGAAAACCGCCGGACGGTAAGAAATAAAATAAGGTAATTTAAATGGTACCTTCAAGTTTTGAACCAACCTAAAATAACGAAATTAAATCACCAAAAAGCCGGTCGCCAAGAAACATTTTAAAGGAGGATATGTTACAATTAAACACTTCAGTTTACCTTCTCAACAACCAACAGATCCTTTCTTAAGAGGGGAAATAATTCATTTTTAGGGAATACCATCTTGTAAGAAACAGAAAAAAAAACTTTCTTTGCTCTCACAGATATTTGCTGAGAGATGGAACACTCTCTTTTTCGTTTCACATCAGTTATAGGGTAACCAATATACAGTGGAAGGTCCAGCACAGGATGTGCTACTCAAAAATATTCAAGGGAAAGGAAACCCGTCACAACAAAACCAGAAGGGAAAGGGAATGAGAGCAATGAGGGGCAAGAAACAGTAAACACACAACACGGTTTCATTAAATGGCAGAACAGTCTACGACAGGGGCGACTCCCAGCCTTCAAAAATCATCATCACAATCACGTCTCTCAGAAAAACAACCTCGTCCCCAAGGCAACCATAATCCATTGTTAAATCAGGAAGAACCAATCCCGTTAGTGGACCCACAATGGTACGCAAAATGGAGGCAAAATAATGGAACTAACTATCCCGAAAACCAGGGAAAACCCCCAAAAGGAACGGAATTAAATAAAAAGCAGAAAAAGAAATTTAAAACAACCCGAAAATGCACCAAAATCCTTACTGGAACTCCCATGTATTACCCCACTTTAAAACAAATTTCAGAACAGCAGTAACATCATTACTTGGATAATAATAATAATAATAATAATAATAATAATAATAATAATAATAATAATAATAATAATAATAATAATAATAATTTACATTTATACCTCTTTTCAAATTTCCCTTAGAAACATTCAAATTTCTTGTGGTGACACATTACACGCTAGATGCTTTAAACAAACAAATTAACATCTTTTTCAACCCGATACGTTACTTTTGAAAGGGTAGTACATTTTCACTTATCAAATAATGCTCCACCAAATTTTCTGGAACGCATCACTTATTTTGCTGATTGATAGATTTCTCCTAAGTAAACGCAGAAGCAGTTCACCACCGATGAAAACAACAAATAAGTATAAAGGTTGAATTACAGGTTGGTTTGTAGTTCCAGCAGTAGGTAAGTTAAACAACATGGCCAGGCCATGTGCTCCTTACCGTAGAAATTGGTGTTTTCAAGGTAAAATAAAAATCACGCACTACGAGGATGTATTAGATGTACGCCGAGGGTGTGGAGCACAACCCTACATCCTTTTAAATTCACTATCCACAGTCCATTATACTATGCCAATGCATTGCCTGGAGCTCGGTACACCGTCTTCTCGGCATGATAGAAAAGCAGCGACTCCTCGCTTCGCTTCGCCCTCTCCGGAGACGGACTATTTCAAAAAATGGCCGACACCAAGCGCTGATTGGCCGGAGCAATGTCAAAGAATAAGACGACATATAGTTCCTACTATAGCCGTGAGATTGCAGCATCAACCAGAACTTACACGCCCTCGTAGAATTAAACTTTAAAAACAGTGAGAACACCGATTAAGCAGTAGAAAATAAGAATACGGATTTCTAAGCCATAACAGGCGATCCCAAAATGTAGATGCAGAGGAGGCAAACACGAAACCTCTGTTTCAGACCCTACCCACTGACGCTGGGGTGTATGCAGGTGAACTCATCAGAAGCCCATTATGAGAGGCACAGTCTGATAACTGCATAGGGGAGTTAAAACTCCACAATGAAATTAATGCCCACCTATGGGGTTTCTCAATTACAAGGTTCATGCCTTGTACCTTAGGTCTTCTGTGATATGTATCCCTAAGGGTCTCCTGGATACACAATATATCACACTGGAATTCTTGACACAGATTATGGAGGAGTTCCTCTTTTGGTCCAATTGCTTCTGGATTTGAAAGGATCTGCCGTCAGCATATTTCGTAATACGGTCTGACGTTGCCCAGGGTACGCCCAATTGCTACTCATCGTATTGTAATTGTATAATAGCAGTCTTCGTGGAGGCTCCTTTCGCGTACCCCAGTATGGAAGGTGAAAGACAAAAATGTACAGCAGGATTTTCAGGAGAGATTGAAGCAACATATCCCAGTTACTGAAGTGGAAAATGTAGAGGAGGAGTGGTCCAATTTTGAAAAGGCATTTATTAGTGCAGCAGAGAGTGCTTATGGCAGGACATCTACAAGAGTGAAAGAAAAGGAGACACCATGGTGGAATGAGGAAGTGAGGAAAGTAGTAAAAGAAAAGACAGCCTGGCGAGAATGGAACTGAGATCAAACAGAAGAATGCAAAAGGAAGTATCTCAACAGTAACCGGAGATGTAAGAAGGTAGTAGGAGAAGAAAAGAAAAGGAGTTGGGAAGAATTTACACAAAAAATGGAAGCAGATGTAAGTGGTGGTAAAAGGATGCTGTATGGACTTATAAGATTTAAGACGACAGAGAGAGTTACCACAAAGCTAGTGAAAAAGGAAGATGGAGAACTGTTAACACATCCAGAAGAGATAGAGAAGATTGAAGGAGTATTTTATAGATAAGCTATTGAATGTGAACAACTGTACAGGGGAGATAGGAGCAATACAGTCTGAGGACTCAACAACAACCATGTGGGAGATGGAATTAGCAGTACAAAATATGAAGTTGGGAAAAGCAATAGGGATGGATGAAATCAGTGTGGAAATGATAAAGGCTGCTGGACCTGTTGGTATGCAATGGTTGTACTGACTACTAAAGTGTATGTGGAAACACAAATGTGACCAGAAGACTGGAAAAAAGGGATAATAATACCAGTGTTTAAGAAAGGGGAGAATGAAGTTTGCGGTTACTATAGAGGATTGCAAGTAATCAGCTTCATTTTCCGTATCAAAATTTAATCACTAAATTTTACACTATTGAGAATCTTCCACCGTTTTGATACTTTATTTTGCCTTTTGGCAATTTTTTTATTTATATGTTAACAGTACATGTTTCGTTCCTTGTTTAGGAACATCCTCAGCTGTTATAGTGGCTTAGGTGAATGGTTAAAATTGTGAAATACATAGATTTACAAATACATTGATTCACTTAAAAACTAAATACGAATTAAGATAGATATTAAAAACAGTGTGGGGTTAGTGTGTTACTGGTATGAGAGCAGATGATTACATGGTTGACTGACTTAAAACTATGTCTATTCATTAGAATAGTTGTTCAAAAAATTTTTCACTTTGTTACATAAAAAGTCTGTATGCAATTAAAATTCTTTAAAAAATGTTTGACTTCATAGCATTGTTTGAATTGTTGAAAGTTTTTCTTCCTTTCCTTCCAGGTAAATTGTTGTATGTTGTGTGCTTGCTTATAGTGCTTTTGACTGAGTCTAATGCGGAAACTTTTGGAGCTGATTGCTGATCTATTAATGTGAAGGGAGCCTCGTTTCAAATTTCTGAAATGAAATAAAATACGGTAGTGGGAATTTGTTCGAAAGCTGTGTCTTTGCGTAATATAGAATGTATAAAAAAGTTCATTTACCTTGCTATAGCTGAATTCCGATTCTACTGTGACCCTGGAGGGACGTTTGATACTGCTTTGCATCTGGTGAAGTAATGGTGTGTGTATTCCGTTGTATGCTCCTCCGTACGGGGAGGTGGGGCTGCGGAGAGGGGAGGGGGCGTGTCGGTTACAGTGACGGCATCAACTTTGGGAGGGCTGGGTAGAGGGGATGTACAAAATGGCGGAGGCTCTGTCTTGTTCATTCTTCTACTATCTGTATTGTGTCTTTTGCCTAATGCTTAGAGACTTGATAATGTCCCTTCAAATAAAGGGTTTCTATTATCAATAGTTTCATTGAGGTTATTGTCTTGATCACTTTTTTGTTCTAAATAAATATATAGATTTTCTAAAGTATTAAGGAGAGCTCCTTTGTTTATTTTATGTAATATAGTTAAGTCCTGCTCTATGGTTGTAAATTGATGTCCCGTTAAACTCATGTGCTGGCCCATCGCGGAAATTTTTTTATGTCTTTCGGCATTGACATGTTCTTGGTATCTTACAGTAAAACTGCGCCCAGTTTGTCCGACATAACTTTTTTTACATTGATGGCATTTTAATTTATAAACCCCTGATTCAGAGTGTTTGTTTTTACCTAGGGAATTGACAATGTTGTGATAAAAAAAAATTTTGCTTCGTGTTGTTGCTGGTTGAAAATGCGATCTTATAATTATGTTTTCTGAATAAATTGGTTACTGTGTATAGGTTAGGGTTGTTGAATGTGAACTTAGCGTATTTCTTTCTTTTTCGTTTCGGGTGTTAGATTGGTTTGCAATTTTTGTTTGAATTTACCGATTATTTTGTTTGTTATCTTTGGTTCGAAACCGTTATACTGGGCTTGTTTGCGAATAAAGAGCAGTTCTTTTTCTGTGTGTGTAAGGGGTATGTTAAACGCTCTGTATATGTAACTGTAATAAGCTGACCTTTTTTGCGATTCTGGGTGCAATGAGTAGTTTTTTATTGTGGTGGGAGTGAAAGTAGGTTTTCTATGTATCTTGAAGACGAACTCTTCCCTTTTTCGTGTTACATTTATGTCCAAAAAATTTATTGATTTTTCTTTTTCTAGTGTGAACTTTATTCTGGAATCAAGTGTATTTAATTTATTGAGGATATCGTCACTGTTATTCTCTTTTTGATCTATTACGGCAGAAATGTCGTCTACGAAGCGTATCCATAAATTAAGACCTTCTATTTGTCCTATTATTTTGGTATGTTCTAGGTAGTCGAGATAAATATTGGCTAAAATGCCCGAAGCCGGAGCACCCATTGGGAGGCCTTCTTGTTTATATATTTTATTATTGAAAGTGAAGTAGTTGTGTTTCGTAATGAATTTGAGTATGTTAATGAAATCCTCTACTTCTGGAATGCCGAGTTGATTATGTTCTATGAGATTCTTTCTGATAATTTTTATTGTTTCGTCCACTGGAATGTTTGTGTACATGTCCTTGATATCGAAGGAACATGTTACTTGATGTGGTGTTAACTTAAAGTTTTTGAGTACTTTGCAAAAATCGATGGAATTTTTTATTGGTGTCTTGTTGTGAAAAACGTAATGTTTGGTTAGGAAAGTGTGTACGTATTGCGATGTTTTATAAGTAGGACTGTTGCGGAAGTTTATTATTGGTCTTATGGGGATTCCTTCTTTAAAGCTTTTGCTGTTGGAATGCTGGAATTCATGTTTATCAATTTTTGGACGTCGTGTTCATTCAAAATAAATGTTGCGTTTCTTAATAGTGTTTTTCACTCTTTCTGAGTTTGTTGTAGGGTCTCGTTCTATTTCCGAAAAAGTGCTATTGTTGAAGAAAGTTTCTGTTTTTTTTAATGTATTCCTCTTTATCTAAAACTACTATTGTCCCTCCCTTGTCCGCTTTGGTAATTACTATTTCTTCTTGTTTTATTTTATGTGACAAGCTTGAAGTAGGTTTATTTCTATTATGAGAAACTTTTAAACCTTTTATTAAGTTCGGAATTTTCTTTTTTACCTCGTGTCTGACGTCATTCTGAATTTCGTTAGGGAGTTTTTGTATTACCGTTTCTACTTCTGCAATGGTGGTTATTAGCTCTTTTTCTTTATTCCTACTTGTCCAATTGAAATTGGGGCCTTGACTTAGGGTTTTCATTTCCTCCTCGGTAAGATTAACCTTGGAAATGTTCTTAACTGGCAAAGGGTAATCTTTCAATTCGATTACTGAATTTGAAGAGTAAGCTTTGCTGTTTTCGTTTTTGTACTTAGCATTTTTTAAAGATGTTAATTTGTTGTTAAGGGTTTCCTGTTTTCTACTTAAAATGATATCCATTTTTTCGTGGATGTATCTTTGAAACGAATCCCACTCTAAGGGTAACAGTAGTGTTGGACTTTGGAGATGTGCTAAATACATTTTACCATTGAGAAATGCTTTCTTTCTGTAAAGGTATTTTATTTCATTTTTTAGCCATATTTGATTGACTCTTTTTTGTGTTTCAAAGTGACGTCTGGATGGTACGTGCTTCTTTTGAGTTTTACTTAGAAATTTAGGAACTAGGTTGTCTTTAAGACATTTCTTTAAAAAATCTATGTCTTTAGTTAACTTAGCTACCTTTACCTTTAGATTAAAGTAGATGTTACCTTGTTTATTTGCCTGGTTGGCCTTTGAATTGCAAGTAATTAGCTTCATTTTCCGTATCAAAATTTAATCACTAAATTTTACACTATTGAGAATCTTCCACCGTTTTGATACTTTATTTTGCCTTTTGGCAATTTTTTTATTTGTATGTTAACAGTACATGTTTCGTTCCTTGTTTAGGAACATCCTCAGCTGTTATAGTGGCTTAGGTGAATGGTTAAAATTGTGAAATGCATAGATTTACAAATACATTGATTCACTTCAAAACTAAATACGAATTAAGATAGATGATATTAAAAACAGTGTGGGGTTAGTGTGTTACTGGTATGAGAGCAGATGATTACATGGTTGACTGACTTAAAACTATGTCTATTCATTAGAATAGTTGTTCAAAAAAATTTTCACTTTGTTACATAAAAAGTCTGTATGCAATTAAAATTCTTTAAAAAATGTTTGACTTCATAGCATTGTTCGAATTGTTGAAAGTTTTTCTTCCTTTCCTTCCAGGTAAGTTGTTGTATGTTGTGTGCTTGCTTATAGTGCTTTTGACTGAGTCTAATGCGGAAACTTTTGGAGCTGATTGCTGATCTCTTAATGTGAAGGGAGCCTCGTTTCAAATTTCTGAAATGAAATAAAATACGGTAGTGGGAATTTGTTCGAAAGCTGTCTCTTTGCGTAATATAGAATGTATAAAAAAGTTCATTTACCTTGCTATAGCTGAATTCCGATTCTACTGTGACCCTAGAGGGACGTTTGATACTGCTTTTTGTCTGGTGAAGTAATGGTGTGTGTATTCCGTTGTATGCTCCTCCCTTCGGGGAGGTGGGGCTGCGGAGAGGGGAGGGGGCGTGTCGGTTACAGTGACGGCGTCAACTTTGGGAGGGCTGGGTAGAGGGGATGTACAAAATGGCAGAGGCTCTGTCTTGTTCATTCTTCTACTATCTGTATTGTGTCTTTTGCCTAATGCTTCGAGACTTGATAATGTCCCTTCAAATAAAGGGTTTCTATTATCAATAGTTTCATTGAGGTTATTGTCTTGATCACTTTTTTGTTCTAAATAAATATATAGATTATCTAAAGTATTAAGGAGAGCTCCTTTGTTTATTTTATGTAATATAGTTAAGTCCTGCTCTATGGTTGTAAATTGATGTCCCGTTAAACTCATGTGCTGGCCCATCGCGGAAATTTTTTTATGTCTTTCGGCATTGACATGTTCTTGGTATCTTACAGTAAAACTGCGCCCAGTTTGTCCGACATAACTTTTTTTACATTGATGGCATTTTAATTTATAAACCCCTGATTCAGTGTGTTTGTTTATACTTAGGGAATTGACAATGTTGTGATAAAAAAAAATTTTGCTTCGTGTTGTTGCTGGTTGAAAATGCGATCTTATAATTATGTTTTCTGAATAAATTGGTTACTGTGTAACTATGTAACAAAGTGAAAAATTTTTTGAACAACTATTCTAATGAATAGACATAGTTTTAAGTCAGTCAACCATGTAATCATCTGCTCTCATACCAGTAACACACTAACCCCACACTGTTTTTAATATCATCTATCTTAATTCATATTTAGTTTTTAAGTGAATCAATGTATTTGTAAATCTATGTATTTCACAATTTTAACCATTCACCTAAGCCACTATAACAGCTGAGGATGTTCCTAAACAAGGAACGAAACATGTACTGTTAACATAAAAATAAAAATAAATTGCCAAAAGGCAAAATAAAGTATCAAAACGGTGGAAGATTCTCAGTAGTGTAAAATATAGTACTATAGAGGAATCGCACTTATATCGCAGGTAGTTAAAATACTGGAAAGGATATTAGAAAGAAGAATGAGAAGAAAGATTGAAGGAGAGTTATAAGAAGAACAGTATGGCTTCAGGAGTGGAAGATCTACAATGGACCCAATCTTAGGCATGAGACAGCTGATGGAAAAGTACTGGGAATATGGAAAGGATCTGGTCATGACTTTCATAGATATACAGTAGAAAAGGCATATATAGTGTACCCAGAGAGAAGGTTTGGGAAACTATAGTTGAAAAGGGACTCGGAAGAGAAGTATTAGAAATGGTGCAAGCAATGTACAACTGTGTTAGCAGAGTACTGACCCCAGTTGGAAAGACAGAATGGTTTAGGAATAAGACTGGACTAAGAGAGTGGAGTGTGCTGTTACCTCTTTTGTTTATTGTGGTTATGGACAAATGAATATACTGCTATTGGCAGATGATGTTGTGATCTGGGGAAAGGACAGCAAGGAAGGTCAACGACGACTAGATGTATTGAACGAAAAAACTGAGAAGTATGGCATGAAAATCAGTACAGAGAAAAGCAAGGCTATGGTGATGTCGAAAGGGGAAAAGTAGGGAAAGGTCACTGTGGAAAACACAGTCTGGAAATTGTGGCAGCTTTAAATACCAAGGAAGTGAATTAATGCCAAATGCTAGGGTGGACATAGAGATTAGCAGGAGTAATGCATTCTACCAAGGTGTAAGAAAACTTGTTCGAAGCAAAGAAGTACCAAAGAAGTACTGACGTATGCAGCCAAGACTTGGACTTTGACTAGTAGGCGAGAGAGTAGAATTCAAGCTAGTGAGATGGAATTTCAAAGAATTACAATAGGAAAGACACGGAAAGGGAGCGAGAAATCAAGGTGTTAGAAAGGAAGTTGGGATAGGAAAGCTAAATGAGACAGTTGAAAAGAATAAACTAAGGTGGTTTGGACCATTAAAAAGGAAGGAGGAGAATAGAATTCCAAGAGAGATGCTGGAGGCAAAGTGCGAGGGCAAGAGAGCAAGAGGAAGACCTGGAACAAGATGGATTGAATCAGTGAAGAGTGGCATAAGAAGATGAAATTTAGACTGGGATAAGATCATGGAAGAGGAATGGTGGAAGGAAAGAGGAAGATGGAGAAGTACCATAAATACCCCGACCTAGCAGGAGCTGGATAAGGGGAAATGATGATGATTATTATTATTTCTATCATTGGTGGTCAAATACCACTCTAGATGTTCTATTTCTACTTTTATTTTTTCTTTACACATATTTCTGACATTGATGTTCAAATATCACTCCAGATAGTTTATTTCCATATCTTTTTTCCAACAGGGTAATTAAATACCATTCTAGATGCATTATTTCCACTTACTTTTTACACTGTACTAGGTAATAGCCCACACCAAAGGCTGGCTTTAAGAGCATGAAGAATACTGTATGCGGTGCACTAATTGGAGCTGGCACAGAGGGATGTTTTTGTAATGAGCAAGATTTTCATTTGACTGCCAGTTTAATCTCATAAACAAGTAGTATATCACGTGTACATTGGATCATCCCCTTCCGCTGTGAAGGGGCACGCTCCCCATATCAGTCAGCATCCGCAATAGGCACTGTGAAGTCCCATCAATATCCCCCTGTGGGTGGGGAGGTAGAATATCCACAGTATCGTATGTCTGCTGTAAGAGGAGACTGTGAACTAGGGAGCAGGGTTTGGCAACCATGGAACCCTTGGCTGAGTCTTGGCATTGCTTCCACTTGTACCAGGCTCTTATCCGACCTTCCTTGGTCAACACTTCTTTTATGACCTGGACAATGTTGGCCCTTTTCTTTCTTTTGCTGATGCCTTCTTGCAAGTTGTACTTCCTCTTAAAACAATCACCAGCACCATGGATTCCAAGAAATCCTATCAGTATCAAAGTACTGTCTTGGCAAATATTCAAATGCTCGAACTGTAAGATGGCATTACGCTGCACTAAGTTTTCAAATATTGTAACACTGAAGAAATACAAGCCTACAAGTCTTGCAGTAGCATTATATTCAGTCATCTTGGGTGCCACCATTTGTCACGGACACCACAGAATCATCAGTATCACCATTTATCATGGGCATTGTGAAGTTCTAACAGCATCCACCATGGGCACCGTGAAGTTCCAAGTGTCAAGTCATAAGATAACTGATCACAATAATTCGCCGGAAAGTCTGGACCGTTCTTGAAGATTAATTACACTTGTCTCTTTCAGTGGCATCCACAACCAAAGTTATCACTCGTCTCTGTAATAGTTTACGAATGAAGAAATTGCTCATCTCTGTAGTAGAGTTCACAAAGAAGTTCACTGAATTACATTTTGAAACATAAAGTCTTTAAATTTACTGTACAAATTATTTTAATACTCGGCATAGTTGAAATCTCAAATTAAGTCACTAGCCATAGAAATAAACAAGTCCTTTTATACAATTATGCTACAGAAATAAATATGAGTTCCTTAAGTATTTGTTGTTGTTGTTGTCGTTTGTCCAACCCTTGTCCCATTTCTCTATGGGGTCGGTTATGAGGTGAGATGAATCTGTCGTGGCGGGTTTTTATATCCGGATGCCGTTCGTGACGTCAACCTCATCAGAGGAGTTAATGAGATGAAGTGAATGACGTATGTATGATAGTAGGGAGAGGGTGAAACCCAGTGCCGGCACATAGCCTACTCCTGTCTAATATCGAATAACACCAAGGGGTCTGCTCAAGGCTTAACATCCCCATCCGACGGACAAATCACTATCAACAGAGTCATATGCCCTCGCTCCATATGAACACTGCAGGGAGGTTTGGAATTTAATCCGGGCTTTTGGCACACAATCTAGTGATTAGAAATTGTATATCACCTCCTCCCCTACCCTGGCGGCCAACATTCTGATGGTGAATTTTTTTCGACCAATGGGACTCAAACCGGCTAACCTCGGTGTCAGACCGTTTAGACTTCAGCACCTTAACGATTGTGGCCACCAGAAGGGCTTTAAGTATTTGCGGCACAAATAAATGCAAGTCTTCAAGTACTGTCTTCGCAAATATTCAAATGCTCGCACTGTAAGATGGCATCTGTTGAATGTTTACGCCGCACTAATTTTTCAAATATTGTAACACTGAAATAATACAAGTCTACAAGTCTTGCTGCGCCACGTGTTCGTGAACATTTCAAGTTTGTAAGTTACACTGCAGATCGCCCACTTCGTATCTCGCATTCCTCGTTGTGAATCACTTGGTTGTGAATCTCCTCGTATGTGATGTGAACAGCTGTGTCCGTAGAGCTATCGCTTGAGCAAGCCTGGCTGCCTAGTGAAAAGGGACTGGGTGAATACTCTGTTTCTCAACGGGCTTAGGTAGCAAGCTAGAGAGACAGAGTTGTTTGAGTCATTGCTTGTTTATATTGTATCAGCTTTTCTCTCTTTTTCATGAGCTATAGGACTCTAATAGCCTTAAAATGTAGTCATTCCTTTAGGTAAGCTGCCTCTGTGGATCAGCGGTAGAGTGTCGGCCTCCGGATCCCAAGATAGCGGGCTCAAACCCGGCAGAGGTAGTCGGATTTTTGAAGGGCGGAAAAAAGTCCATTCGACGCTCCATGTCGTACGATGTCGGCATGTAAAAGATCTCTGGTGACACATTTGGTGTTTACCCGACAAAATTAATTAAATCTCAGCCATAGACGCGCCAGAGAGTTTCGGTTTACTCGGTCTGCCTCCTAGTGGGGGCCTAGAGTAAAACAGAATGTCGAAATTGACGAGCAGACAGCCAGATGGCGTCAAATTCAAATGTCTGCACACGGTAGCTGAGGCCATACGATTATTATTATTATTATTATTATTATTATTATTATTATTATTATTATTATTATTATTATTATTATTATTCCTTTAGGTACTATAAGAAAACAGTTCTTACCATTTGTAGTTTTTTAATTCCAATTATTGATGAAAATACCAAGACAAATGTAATATGAGCTGGTTCTTGGTGACGTGCAGCTCAGCGCAAGACAGACGTGATGTGGCATAAGTAATTCACTTCATGCTGGAGCTTGTGTGTGTGTGTGTTGTTCTTCGAATCGCCTGAAATAATTAGCGTTTTTAATTTAGAATAATTACTGTTACCGGTAAAGATCTTCTTCCTTAGGGAAAAGAAAATTCAGAAAAGGATCTTCTTTTAACATTCCTTTACGAAGTAATTCTTAAGCTTAGCAGCGTTGCAGATTTCCATCGATTGGTGCGACTCCGTAGGTTCTCATAGACAAATTTGGCAGGATGCGACATAGCACCAGATCTCCTATTTAGATTGACGCTTTCTCGGCCTGGCTTTTGCCATATTAAGAAAACAATTTTTAGAATAAATCATTTCCACAAGGAAATTTTGTTTAATCCAATACTGTACAACTAGTTCAGTTATAAAAATCGTCAGTATAATCTCAAATTAGGACATGTTTCGGCCCAGCTAACGTCAACAATACAAGATAAAATTAAAAGGTTACAAAGACAAATGTGTGCAAAATTTATGTAGGATCTGCGATTCCCCAGTACATGCCCTTCCTTTGTAAGAAGGATAAAAAACAACTTGTTCCTTTGGTGTTATTTTAAAGTCACAATAAACAAAGTACAAGGGCAGTTAAGCTAAAAATTAAACACACGAACAGTTTAAGAACATCTTTGAAATTTCTTCGTGAATAGTGTCTAAAAAAAGAGGATGAAAAATAAGGATAATTAATGCCTATGGTGTTCAAAGCAGTAACACCACAGGTGACGAGATTGAATCTAAAATGTTCCTTTGTTATTGTTACGGAGTTATCCGTGGTAGTTAGAGGTGAAAGAAGGTGCGGGCTGGAATAGGTCTCAACTACAAAATTAAAGTTAATTTAAAACTTCAACAAAAGTTATATTTTCTTTTCAAAATCAACAAATAACAACAGAGTAACAGGTACCAAGTAGCAGGAAAACAAGTTAAGAAATTACAGTTCGTTACAAGATTTGGGCTTCGAGCCCCAAGATTAATTTCTGAGCTCTCAGCTCACCACCACAATTGCTAAAGGGCAGAAAACCCCTAAGTACGAGGAGCACTTGCTCCTAATTACAATGTTAAGAAAAAGAGCAGACCCGCTCTCAATTTTACAAGCCTATCAAAGGCTACAACAAACTTCATTTCTATCTGCCCTTACAGCACACAAGAAAACAGGGGTAATTAGTACCCAATCTACTGGGCCTTCGCAGGAAGGAAAACAAAATGGGATAAGTAAATGGCCCAAAATACAAAACAAATGGAGGCGATAACTTGCACTCCTACACCAAGTTTTTGTCTAAAACCTATGTGGCGCTAGGCCGATCATACAGGGGCTAATCCCAAGCTAGGGAGGTGACACGTATGAGAAAATTTTACTACATTAAAGAAGAGAAGAACGGTTATGTAAACGTAGTCACCTCCTTTTCAAAAATGAAGGGGAGTTCGAGAGGGTGAAGCACTCTCTATCCCCGCTTTACAGATTTGTAATTTATAGATAGACAGAAAAGAATCTAAATTTTAAAAAGGTAGGTTACATATGAAAGGTTTCGAACCCTCCCAGAGAGTTAAACTGCTGAGCTAGCAAGAAATGAAGATGTTAACAGGCCATTACCTTGTAGATGAACTGCTGCTTGAAGAAAGAGGAGCTTCCCGCCCCCTGCTACATATTCACACACTAAGAAAGATGTTACTGAAGTGGCACCGAGACAAAAAAAATCAGCAGTTTATATACCCTCGTGGAACATTCGAGACCTTTCAGGAATGAGAAGACACACCCTTTCGCTTTTATTGGATAGCTGAAAGTTACACATCAACAACGAGAAAGAAAGACACTATTGGTCAGAAATTAATTACAAAAATTAGTTATTGGTTAAATTCAAAACAGGCGGAAAGAAAGGATAAATGTTGCCAACCCCCAAACCACAGAACAAAATTTAGTAAAAACAAAACTTATGAATGCTAAATTTCTTCAAGAAAGTTCATTCCTTTACACCAGAGTGCGTTATCAAAGTTTTGGTAGAGACAACTGTTAGGGCATGTCCAAACTTCTTGATACTGAGCAAACAAATACAAATCAAAATAGACACAGTTCAGAACACTTCAAAATTACCAAATTTACAGTAGTGACATCTTCCAAGAAACCATTGAGTTAATACAGTTTTTAAAGTTCAGGCTTTCTCCTGTAGAGAAGTTTCAACTGGCGCAATATTTGAATTAGTGGCGTGGAGGTGTACCGCCCGGTACAGTTACGGCTATATATAAGTCATTATACTCATTATGTAATACTCTTGCTGGTTCTTCAATATGGAGCATTGGAGATGATCGTTGTGTGAAATCCGAAAACACAGTCGAGTATGTGGCAAGGCAGGAGG
This sequence comes from Anabrus simplex, assembly GCF_040414725.1. Taxonomy (NCBI): domain Eukaryota; kingdom Metazoa; phylum Arthropoda; class Insecta; order Orthoptera; family Tettigoniidae; genus Anabrus; species Anabrus simplex. The sequence continues at coordinate 19,585,674 of NC_090272.1, read as the reverse complement.
ATAATTCAATTGCTTTTATAAATGTTTCTGGATTTCAGCTTGTCTACATGTTTTATTTTTAACTAGCTGATGTACCCATGCTTCGCTACGGGATTCTCAGAAAGACTGACTGTGTAGTTTTCCTAACCTGAAATCAACATAGGTCATTACAAAAACGTAAGTATGAATGTAACGATTAAAAGCAATGCTATCATATGAAATACTCGATCAAATGGAAAGCCGCACATTTTATCACTTTTAACGAACAGTGCTGCGGTTAGATTGCGGTGCCAATCTAATAGTCCAAAGTTCCAGAGCTGGGATGACCAGGCCGTAGATTGCCATCAACACTCATCTGCCATTATTTCGCTAAATATGCACACCGTTCATTCCAATCAGTGCCTCAGAGTAGGGATTGAATAGCCCGAATGCTATGATGATCCAGTGTGTTACGTACCAGTAGTATCAGAAAATTTATAAACCAGGGGAATGGCATGCTAAAGAAGAAAGTTATCTAACTCCTCAGCTACTTCCCATCAATATTCAGACAGGCTGTTACACTCTGTACAACTGGGCGAGTTGACCGTGTGGTTAGCGGTGCGCAGCTGTGAGCTTGCATCCGAGAGATAGTGGATTCGAACCCCATTGTCGGCAGCGCTGAAGATGGTATTCCGTGGTTTCCCACTTTCACACCAGTCAAATGCTGGGCCTGTACCTTAATTAAGGCCTAAGGCACTCCTAGTCCTTTCCTATCCCATCGTCGCCATAAAACCTATCTATGTCGGTGCAACGTAAATCAAATAAAAAATACTCTGTACGCAGCAGTAATCCTATCTACCGGAGATCAGGGGCAACAGAAGACACAAAGCACATCACGACAAACAATGGTCAATGTAATGTAATTGTTGATCAATGTTATGAGCTTTCTATATTGTAGGCCTTCACATTTAGTTTTCTTTCGACTCTGTGATTTGTAAAATATTTTATACCATAAACTGTAGTTTCTTATTCTCCAACGTGACATACCGATTTTCATTAAATACTGTTTACCCATTTTCTCGTTACTCGGCGCTGATATAGACTTGGTAACAAAAATCCAAATTCATGAATATCTTTGTGATCATAGCCAGTGCGATAACAATGTATAAGACATGAATAATAGGAAAGTTAATACTATATAACCTTAGTTATGAAGCATTCATCGATTACACCTCTAATAAGAAATATTTGAGAATTACATTTTAGGCCTTCCCCTAAACTACCATTTCACTCAGCGTGAATAAAATAATTTACAGCCTAGACTATAGCGACTTATTTCCTTACTTTGCATGCCGATTTTCATCAAGATAGAACTACTAACAACAACAATATTTGAGAATTAAATTTTAGGCCTTCCCCTAAACTACCATTTTTCTCAGCGTGAATACAATTATTGATAGCCTAGATTGTAGCAACTTATTCCCCAACTTTGCATACCCATTTTCTTTAAAATACGACCACTAATAACATAAATAGTTGAGAATTCAATTTTAGGCCTTCCCCTAAACTACCATTTCTCTCAGCGTGAGTAAAATGATTTATAGCCTAGATTGTAGAGGCTCATCCCCCGACTTCACATACCGATTTTCATTAAATTCTCTTCAACCGTTTTCTCGTGATGCGTGTACATACATACAGACAGACACAGACAGAAATTACGGAAAAGTAAAAAATGCATTTTCTTGTTACTATGGACATGACCAATACAGAAATACCATTATTTTCAAATTCTGAGCAATGTACAGACAAAACTCTTATTTTATATATATATAGATTTAACTGTCCTTGTTCTTTGTTTGTGACCTTCAAATAACATCAAAAGAATTAAGTTTGGTCTGCATTCTACAGACAACTGGGGGGGAAAAAAAAAACAGCTTGAAAAAAGGGGCTGAAGGTGCTCAAGGGTTCTCTTTTCATACTCAGACTGTGACATAATTTACTTAGGCAGCCTCCAGGTGGAAGAAGATTTTGAAAATTAAAAGAAAGGGAGATCTACCTACAATGACACTTGATGAATTTACTAGCCATACAAAGAATCTGCCACAGACTGAAAGAATTTTGTGACCTGTATCATGTTATCCATTGCGTTAAACAGGACAGATCGCTATTCAAATTCTGCACAATTTAACTCTAATGTAACGTTATGTAGCCTTGCACATATTGTGCATTATTCAATATACATGAGGTATAATTCCATGAGCAAAAGCATTTATTTCTTGTCTCTTTCTCTATAATCATATGATTACTAAATTGTGTGTTCTTAAACATCTTTTTTGAAATAATCTAAATTTGTCACGCTTTTAGTAACATTTATTTGCTTTCAAGACGACATGAATAGTTTCCTGGCACCTTGTGCTTTTGCCCTTTCAGCTTCTTCACATAGCTTACGTGTGATGCAGTTGACACCAAACACACCTCAGTGGCTGAGTGTTGACATTTAGAAAAGTTAAGCGGCCTGCAGTTTTCTTCAGTCGCACATATCGTATATATACCAGTCACGCAGCACGAAGGATTTAAAGGTACCAGGCTCTTAAGTCCTGTGCGAAATGAGCTGTAGCAACTGCAATAGCAGCGCATTACGAAGTCATTTACGACAAGCTGGATAAGCCTGGGAGCATGAATAGAATCTACAAACTTGCTCGCGATCGCGATGTAGGTTATGTTAGCAACATCAAAGACAGAAATGGGTTCCTACAAAAGAGACACCGAGCTCGATAGCTTCAGTCGCTTAAGTGCGGCCAGTATCCAGTATTCGGGAGATAGTAGGTTCGAACCCCACTGTCGGCAGCCCTGAAAATGGTTTTCCGTGGTTTCCCATTTTCACACCAGGCACTGTACCTTAACGCCACGGCCGCTTCCTTCCAACTCCTAACCCTTTCCCGTCCCATCGTCGCCATAAGACCTATCTGTGTCGGTGCGACATAAAGCAACTAGCAAATAAACCAAAAGAGACTTTATTTATTTATTTATTTATTTATTTATTTATTTATTTATTTATTTGTTTGGTTGTTTTGTTTGTTTGTTTGTTTGTTTGTTTATTCGTGTCAGTAGCACAATATGGATTACAGATTGCAAATTAGATAAAATATATGAAATTACAATATTACATAAAATTAAACAGTTATTTACAAAATATCTGACCAGAATTTGGCCACATTAACAGCACTGATACTGGCCTGTGCCAGATCAAGTTCTGTGCATTTAACAGGGCATAGAGGGCAATTAATAAGGTGCCTTGTTGTTTGTACCAGGCCACATTCATATAGGGTCTGATCCCCCTTCAGGAAGCCCCATTTCTTCATGTTGTCCTTTGATCTTCCAACGCCTGCTCTGTCTGTTCAGTGCCTTCCATGTAGTCCAGGTTTCTTCATTACCAGGGGGGAAAATTTTCCTCCAATTTCGAGCATTCTGGATGAAAAGAGGTTTTCTGATTCCAGAGTAAAAGTCTGGCTGCACTAGCGGGGGATGAGGAGTGCATAAAACTGTTCCTGGACTTCAATCGAGTAAAGTTTTATAAACAATGGTTATGTACATTCCTTTAAAGTTTATGTAGATCAAGACAAAGTCAATGATATGCCAGCCAGCAGCATGATAGTGATAGATATGTCTCACTGTAATTTATTGGATCAGGGTTGTTGTTTATGTGTAGATAATTGGTATTCGTCACTGGATCTGTATCATTATTTACACTCAAAAGGGTCAGATGTGTGTGGAACAGTCAGGGCCAATAGGAAAAATATGCTCAAAGAAATAGGTAAGGTACAGCTCCAGAAGGCGGAGGCAATAATATATTCTTGCAACAATATGTGTGCAATCAAATGGAGGGACACGAAGGATGTTTTGGTGCTCTCAACAATGCATGGACTGGACTTCGCTTGCACTGGGAAGATTGAGAGGAAGACTGGAGTTGTCTTATTCAAATCCACAGCTATTATATCCCATAATGCTAACAAGGGAGGTGTAGATTTAGGAGACAAAGTTCTTAGTTTCATGTTATGCGTAAAACACACAAGGTGTACAACAAGATTTTGTTGAAATATTTTGGATATGATCCTTCTGAATTCCCATATTCTGCACTGAATTGTCAACGGGAAACAGGCCAGGACATTTAATGTTTTCAAACCCAAATTGGCATAAGAAATGATTGGTTGTTTATTTCAAGAGGGGGTTCTGTCACTCCCGGAGAGTTACTATCAAGACTGACTGGCCATCACTTCCCAGTCAAAGTGGAGCCCTCTGCTGCAAAGGGTTCCAGAACAACAGACCGTGTATTTCTTGCCTGAAACACAAATACTTTGTATGGACCTCTTCCAGTCAGTGAAAAATTGTTTTCATAGGGATTTTTTGTGTGTTTGTTTTCTGTATTGTTCTGTTTTTTGTGTCATGAGCAGTAGTGTGGAATTTTTCAGTAATATAAAACAGGTCCCATGCTAAACTGTTTTAACTGAAACCAAGGTTGCATACTAAAAAGTTGGTGCACGTGGCAGGTGGGTGCATTTGGGTTAATAAGGTGACCCAGTTCAAATACCTAGGGTCATGCATCACCAGATTGCAGTACGATTCCTGATGTCGAGACAAATGGATGAAATGGAGCCAAGTTACTGGGATCCTGTGTAATAAGAAAATTCCATTGCACCTAAAATCTAAAGTCTACCGCACAGTGATTAGACCAGTGGCCGTTTATGGATCTGAATGCTGGACTGCAACATTGAAGCACGAACAATCACTTCATTCAGTGGAAACGAAGATACTGCATCAGTCCAGACCATATCAGGAATGATGCTGCGCGGAAGAAATTCAAGGTTGCCCCAATTGCAGAGAAAATGCATGAATCACATCTGCAATGGTAAGGGCATGTACTCTACAGTAGTGAAACCTCAGTTGCAAAGACTGACCTTCAACTGAATGTGGAGGGTCGCTGACCTCGAGGGCGAACTCAAACATGCTGGCTGGATAGGGTGAGAGATGACATGCGGCTCACCGGATTCAGCCCTTGGGACATTGTGGATCGATTGAAGTGGCGGAAACATTGAAAGAAGGCAGACCCCACATAAATGGGAAAATGTAAAGATGACGATACCATTTTCCAAACTACACTGCTATATCTACTTTCAGTAGTACTGGGCTTGTTGTGTGACATTAATAGCTTTCAGTTTTAATCTGACTGCAAAAACTTCAGTTGAGAAATTAATTTCTTTTATTCAACTTGCTCATTAAGACAGACAGGAAGCAGATTAATATTCTTTATATAGTATGTATTGAACTTCATGGCAATTGACGTATTGATACTGCAGCTTTGTAAATGTCTTGCACCTGATGTGCAGTAATATTCCCTTCAGAGTCTTTGGACTAATTTATTTCATGGTTTTAAGTTGCTGATTTTAATGTAAACTTTAAATCACCATTGCCGTCAGGAGTATGAAGAATCAAAAAACGCCAGGACCATATGATCTTCCGGCAGACTTTTGGAAGTTGCAGGAATTAAAAGAACCCGTGATCAACTGGCTGACCAAATTTTTCAATGCCATAGTCGACTCTGGCTCTGTTTCGAGTGATTGTGGCTACAAGCATCTTTAAGCAAATAGGTGACCCAGTAGAATGTAGAAATTACAGTCTAATTTACCTCCTTTCGCACACAATGAAGATTTTTGAGAGGATCCTCAATCGATGACTGGGTAACATCGCCAGCATTAGTACCAACCAGTGTGGCTTCGTCAAGGGTGGTGGAACAACCAACACCATCTTCGCTGCCAGAATGCCCATTGAAAAGCACAGAGAGAAACAACAGCCACTGCATATTGCCTTCCTTTATCTTGAAAAGGCTTTCAACCGTATTCCACATCGTGTGATCTGGTATGCACTTCATGACCATGGTGTACCAGCTATGCTTACCAACTGGATCAAGATGCTATACACGAACACCACAAGTCATATACGTTGCGCTGTCGGCATCTCGGAGAATTTCCCAGTGAAAGTCGGTGTACATCAAGGCTCCGCATTGTTCACATTGCTCTCTCTTTGTTCTTGTCATGGACACAATTACATGGGACATGCAGAGGAGTATCCCTTGAACTCTCTTATGCGCAGATGATGATGCACTTGCTGATACCACCAGAAGTGGATTGCAGCATCAAGTTGAAGATTGGAACAGCTGTCTCTCACAGTACGGTCTTAGACTGAAAGAAAAAAGACTGAATACCTGGAAACCATACCAAGCAACAGTTCAATTCAAATTGATTGAGACGCCATAATAAAGACCGTAATCTTCAGGTATCTAGGATCTCGCCTTCAGACTGATGGTGGGATAGGTGATGAAATGTGAAGTAGGATAAAACAACATGGATGAGATGGAAGGAAGTCGCAGGCGTACTCTGCGACTGAAGGATGCCACTGCATCATAAGTCCAAAATATACTGCATGATAGTACGTCCTGTTGCTTTATATGGTGTTGAACATTGACCAGCTGACTAGAGACCGCCAGTAACACACCATGGAAATGCGTATGCTGTGTTGATTGATGGGCATCACACTCCTGCATCATATCAAAAACGACACCATCCTCCAGCAAATGGACATTGCACCCATCGCTGAGAAGGTCACATGCTGCGTGCTTCATCTGGAACGGTTGCCAATTTCACCCACACCTTCGAAATTAATGGGCAGCGACCACGTGGACATCCAAAGGAGTGCTGGCTTGACACAATGAAAGCTGATGTGAAGATTTTGATCTTTAGACTACACGATTCCCACGACCGTGCAAAATGACGAGCCAAGATTAGAACAGTGGATGCTAGGAATAATAATAATAATGATAACGATAATAATAATAATAATAATAATAATAATAATAAATATGATGATGATGATGATGATGATGGTGATGATGCAGATGATTACAATACATTTACACTCTCTCTCCCATCCCTCCGGTGTCCATGTTCAAATATCTGAGATCTTCAATAGTTGTACTTCTTACTTCATTTAGGGAATTAGGGCAATGTGGTGTGTGATTTTCACCACATGACGAAAAATTTATGCCATGTGGATCATTTCACTCGATTAGTGCTACAATTTGAAAAGAAGTAGCCATAGAATTATGAAAAGTTTGCCTGGAGTTGAAATGAATTACAGGAAAGTCTGGCTCCACGGCTAAATGGTTAGCATGCTGGCCTTTGGTCACGGGGGTCCTGGGTTCGATTCCCAGCAGCGTCGGGAATTTTAACCTTCATTGGTTAATTTTGCTGGCACGGGGGCTGGGTGTATGTGTTGTCTTCATCATCATTTCATCCTCATCATGACGAGCAGGTCGCCTGCGGGTGTCAAATCGAAAGACCTGCACCTGGCGAGCCGAACATGTCCTAAGTCATTTCCTTAATGTCTTCGATTCCAGTTTTGTTGCTGGATGAATTTTGAGACTGTAGTGACCTGTGCATAATCCCAGAAACATTATATTGCTGTTTTCTTGAAAAATAATTTTTTAAACTTATGTATCACTTGCCATAAGAATGTGATTTTTGATTCTTTGTCTTAAAAAATGTCTCCCCTCTCGCCACTGGAATTCAAATCCTTGTGGTATTTGATTGTTAGTTTTGCAAGTGGCGCGACAGCCTGTCTACGTGAGGCAGTACAGCCAAATGCTGCTATTCGCCAGTGCCGTTTAGGCAGACACACCTCCAATGTCAGCTCCACTGTAAATAAGCTCTTAACCGAAATACATAATCATAAGTATCATTATAATATGCAACTGCATTAAAAATTTGCATTTGCGTGTTACACTGCCGGCTCAAATAAATAACACTTGGGGAAGACTAAGTTTCTGAAATGTATTTTAGAATTATTACATGTTCATTGTAATATAATGTGTTCCTGGCTGAAATGCCTGGGTGGGGCTGGCCTACTCCTCTGACCTGGGGACCACACAGTACTGATACAGAGTGCAGGAAAGCTGTGGAAGATGATTTATTTTTTCCCCTAGTTGTCTTTTCTAGTCTTAGTAATAACTTACAGACTCTTGTACCTTTTAGCGGGTGTCTTCCTCGTACATTGAAATCGCCATGAACTAAGTCTTCTGTGTCTCCTTCTTTCCATTATTGTGGAGATCAGCTGATAAAGGAAGAAGTTAATGGGAGACGACGTAGTCTGACCACTAAAGAGTTGCTAGGGAAAGTAGCAAGCATCTGCTATGGATGACATGCTTTATACCTCCTCCTTCCTGTGCTGTCAGTACAGTTACTGATTGGTGTTGGGACAGTACATGAATATCTATTCAGTTTTGTATGAATAAGTACCAACCTCACAGCCTCATCTGAGCTCTCGGATGTGGCAGGTGTTAACCTGTCTCTCATCTGGAGGTGTCTGGTTTCATTCCTAGCCAGATTGAGGATTTTACCTGGATCTCAGGGCTGGTGCAAAATCCACTTAGCCTACATGAGAACAAGTGAGAAGCTGTTTGACGGTGAGAAAATGGGTCTGGTCTAGAAAGCCATCGTACGGACCATGCATCACCTCATAATCTGCAGGTCTTCGGTCTTTTGGTAGGTTAAGGCCCATGAGGGTTTTATTTTTAAGACATTTTGCTCAGACTAGGCTAGACTCACTATAACCATGCTGAGACCTTTTGCTACTTCTATTTTCAGCCAGTATTTTGAGTCTGCGCAGTTCTCAGGAACTGGAAGAAGATTCAAGTAGTCCTTATCCAAGTTCAGTATCAAGAGCATATCATCTTGTGTCCCAGATGCTGTTAGATACCAAGGATGGTTCAGCCACGATTAAAAAGAGACGTAGGTAAGGTACTCTTCCTGTCTAATGCATTTCTAAATGGCTCGACATATTTCAACCAAGCGGAGTGAGTCCATTATACGTTCAAATAGGGTGCAAAATTCTTATACAGACATGTTTTTATTGGTGTGTTCCAGTGTACTGTATTTGTTTGTTGCAAGTAATTGCAGCTCATCCCCTCATCGTGCAATTATTTAGGTATGATATGGCAAAGCTCAGAGCACAATTTAAATGCACACAGTATAATTCTTAAATTTAATAGCTGATGATATGTTGTGGAGTACAAATTCTTTCCATAAAACCTGGATGGTCCAGGTTCAACCGAATTGGAACAATTTCACAAGTGTTATGTTTTTTGTTGTTCTTGTTAAGGAAATTCCACCTGTATTATACTAATTAATTTATTTGTTTCCAAATAACATCAATAAATCATGGTACATGTTTCGTCTCTTAAAAGATCCTTCAGCCATCAAAATACAAAAAAATGAAAAAATGAAAACAGTATTTAATTTAAAAAGAACCACTAGATGTTACTTGTCTAATCATGTCTGTGAACTCTAGTCACACTATATTTACATGAATAATCCCTGCACCCTAACTTCAGGAAGGCTGATTTTGAAAGAACGGCGTTCTTAATTGAACACTTAACCCAAAACCGGGTTTTCACACAATACCGTTTTTGAGTGTGAAAAATGTTTCTTAAGAACCACTTCAACTGTAGGACAAGATCAGTAGCATATGAAATCCATAGAACACAAGTCCAACATGAACAAATTTTATGAAAAGGGGTTATTAAATCAAATATAAATGTGACCAACAGGTACAATTAGTCGCAAAGTCAAATATAATCCAGAATTAAATATTAATAGTTTATAACTGCCAAACATATGGAGAAATGGAGATGCATTACTGGATCACAACTATTCCCAAGAGCAAAATCCAACAATCTCTCTCATGGCGCATGTCAGTTGTCATCACATAACAAAGAACGGAGACGGCAAATGTCAAAATAATACAGGCAACGTCCACACACATATGAATAGTGCAGCCATGGCGACCGGGTCACATGACGAACCCAAACAAAATGGCTACCCACCCAGAAAGGATAAATACACAACAGAATTAGCCATAAGAAACAATTTTCGGCTCATAATCACTTCCCTGATGGGGAGATTCAGATTTTAAAAAATTTAACACGTACCATTACTCTACAAATAGTTACATAAAAGCCCCAACAAATTGGTAGTAATTCACAATTTAAAATGACGAAGATTACAGTCTTGTTATAGGCTAAATTCAATTTCTTATGCACTAAAATGAACTAGATAGTAGAATATTATAGATTTAAGCAGTTCAATTGAGCGGGACGAATTTATGTAATCCACTCGGTAAACTGGAATTATTACATGTGATAAATATCATTCTTGATCCGTATTGATGATATTTGATTGGAATGATAACAGTAAGTTAATTTATTGATTTCAGCACCTAATCAATACAATAAGTCTTGTCTTAGTTGATTTACTTTGGCATGTTAACTAAAATGGTACATGTTTTGCCTTGAATTTAGGCATCATCAGCCATTATTTTAACCTTAAATTAGAATCAGGCACCTGATTTACATATACATGAAATAAAACAAGGTTTTTTAAAAATTTGTTTTTCCTCTGAAGGTGTCTCAATTGACCATTCCAGAACTCAAGGCATCAGGGATTTCCCACCTAAGGATGTTAAGGGTGTCGCTCGCTTCATTGGTATGGTGAACTTTTTCAGAGGAAACTACATGCTCTAGGAACGACATACTAGGTTTGGCGAATGCAACCTTGGATAACTTCACCGTAAGTCCGGCCTTCTTTAGCCGTTGCAAGGATTCCCTAACGTGTTCCACATGTTCCTAAAAAGTATTGGAGTAAATTACCAGATTGTCCAGATAATTAAACATGAATTTGAATTTTATGTCCGAGAGGATGGAATTTAGCAGTCTACTCAACACTGCGGCACCACACGAGATGCCAAAGGGCAGTCTCTAAAACTCATACAGGTTCCAATCCGTTATAACGCAGTAAGGGGAATGGATTTCTTGGATAAGGGTACTTGGTAGTACGCTTGATTCAAGTCTAGCACAGTGAAAAATTTTGCTCCTGTAAACCATCCAAAACAAGTATTAAGGTCAGGCAATGAGATAGATTGAAGCACAATCTTGCTGTTCAAGGCTTGATAATCGACAACAGCTCGAAAGCCACCGGAGGACTTAGGCACCAAGAAAACTGAGGACGCACAAGGTGAAGTAGAAGGTCTGATTAGGCCATCTTTCTCCATTTGCTCAATAATCTTTTTCAATTCCATCATGCGAGGTGGAGAAAGACGGTAAGGAGGAGATCGAATAGGTTGGTGGTCTGACAACTCAATATCGTACTTAAGAACATCGGTCAAGCCTAATTTGTTAGTGAAGACTTCCGGGAACTCCTTACACAGAGCGCGGACCTGATTAGTTTCAACATTCCCTAAGTGGTACCTTATTAATTTAAGGTGTGAATTTGGTTATCAAGGAATAAGATCTGAGAACATCTCATTTTCTTTTCTGCCCTGGTGTGCATGTGCGTCTCGGCGTCTTGTTATTTACATTTGGGCATAATAATTTTGAGTTTTGCGTGCTCAATTTGCCTGCGAAGGAAATGTTACCTGATCTCTAGTTGTTTCTTTAATGCCTAGAGCTTCTTGTAAGGTGCTCTAGTCCTTTGATTTGCTGTTGTGCAGTTATTAAACGCCGGGGTGAAATATTCGAAATTTGAAAAGTAGATAAAATTTCCACTTGGAAATCATTTGGTAAAAGGAAGTTCTCGCACCCAGAGTAATCTGTTGCTTGGTTCGTTTCTTGCCCACTACTATGTCTCGCTCTGTGTTATTTCCTTACCAGCTTAGGAAGGCGGAATTAGTATATGAGCTATCCATCTTCAATCTAGAACCACCAAGTACTGTGGGGGAGTGCGCTGCCTTGCTGAGTGCAAATGCACATGTTTCAGTTAATCTTTCCCTCATCGATCGAAGCAAATGCTGTGAAATCTTGAACCAAATATGTGAAGCATTGCATGAAATTAATGTTATTAGGGAGGAATTCTCTGAGCTGCCTCCGTCGAGAACTCAAATAGACTGAAAGCCAGAGCTCATTATCTTGGTCGTATTCAGGATCTGCTTTCTATTAAACCTGAGGCTGAGCTTATTTCTGAATGCATTAGGTTGTTAACCGTTGTTTCAAGGATTTCCGCCGAACTTGACCTGTTATTAGTTAATAGGGATGTCGAAAATTTAACCATTTCTGCGGAAAATAATCCTACAATACATACTTCTGAACCTTCTTTTAACGTTAAGAATTTCATATTTAGGTTCCGTATTGAAACAAGATTTACATCAAAGAAAGGACAATGAACCTTCCCCAACCACTACTGGGTCCTTTACTAACAACCAAGGTACATGCTGTATGACTACACCTATCTTGGAAAATTTATTAACCTGGCTTAATTCTGCTTCCTCTCCTAATTGTTTAAAAGAAATATTCAGGGGAGTAAATAACTTTTCGGTTAACTCTATTGAAGAGACTATCAGTTTTTTGCGATTCCTTGTCGAACTGACTGATCTATTCAGTTGATGACCTAGGTATTTTTCGTGCCCTCTTCCCTCATTGTGAAGGGATTTGGAAGAGAGATTTGAGGCTATATCTAGAAAATTGTCGTTCAATGTATTTTATGAACTAGTGTTAGGGAAATTCATCCCTTCTCTTGCTCTTCAGAGCTTAATTCCACAGTACTGTTTCCGAACTCATTTTCTGCATGAGAACCTACTGACTTATATTCTAGATTTATGGTTCTATTTTAAAGTATTTAGAATTTTGGTTCCAGAAGGAGAGATAGTAGCTAGAATTTTAAAAGGGATATCTCCTGCATATCGTTCCTACCTTTTGTTGACTCGACGCCCAACAAATTTTCAAGAATTAGAAGAGGCCTGTTCTTTTGCCGAAGATGTCAAACACGGGGATGCCTCTAGGCCTCTGAATTCCCCCCCCTCCCTCCTGCTACACCAAATTATCCTGTCCTTTCATCAACATCTAAAGAGGTGAAAGCTCGTAAATGTTATAACTGTCTCCGAAAACCGTAAAAGTAGTTAGTGAGACGTAAAGCAAATAACTTTATGAATGTTATAACTGTGGGTCCCGAAATCATTTAAGGAATTCTTGTCCTGATGTCAGACGGAATTCTAGTGGATGTTATTCATGTGGCTCTAGACAGCACATTAAGAAAAATTGCCCCTTAGTCGAAAAGGTACTCAATGACTACAGGCCAAGGAAGTGTAGGCATCCTAGTCTCGAGAAATCTATAACTTGCGAAGAAACCATCTGCTTGCACCAATGTAATAAGATTTCAACTCATGTCCCCTTCCAAGGTACTTATACTCCCGTTGAAATCAATAACAAGCCTGTAATCGCCCTTCTTGATACTGGAAGCGTGGTGTGCTTGATTAATTCAGTATCGTACTATCAGATGAAATTTTCGTGTAAATTGCCTGGACTGGAACTTACTAATGTTAAATGCGTCACCGCCAATTCTGAATTTGTGGAGGTCTTGGGTTTGATGAAGGTCAAGTTAAGAATATAACTTGGAAAATTAAGTGCTTGGTGACACCTAACCTTTCTTGTAATTTGATTTTAGGTGCCAATTTTCTGTCAAGGGCTCGACTCGTTTTAGATTTACAAAGTCAAAATTTTTAAAAAAATATTTCTCCTGGTCTAAAATTCGACTTAATTAACGTCCCATTGAAGGTCCCTACTACTTCTTGTGTGGGTTACTCTCCGTCTGATGATTCTAGCGACATTGATCGCCTTGACCTAAACCACACACACAAACCACATGAAACCTTCAAATTAATAAAGACAAGGTCTCAGACAGTATAACAGTGGCAGGCAATCATGTATCACCATACACATCAGTATCATATCAATTTCATACTGAAAATGACACAAGGTAAATATGCCGTAAGGTTAGGTTAAGTTTTCTATAATGTTTATATGTCAGTTCAAACGCAGAAGGAAACATTACCCTAGGAAGATGACGATATAGTTATTTACCATGCACTCTACCGAATCATAATACCAGAAAATAAATAATAAATCTGAGGACCATACATTTAATGCTAGGAGATGTTCTTTTTTTTTTTTTTTTTTTTTTTTTTTTTTTGCTACGGGCTTTACGTCGCACCAACACAGATAGGTCTTATGGCGACGATGGGATAGGAAAGGCCTAGGAGTTGGAAGGAAGCGGCCGTGGCCTTAATTAAGGTACAGCCCCAGCATTTGCCTGGTGTGAAAATGGGAAACCACGGAAAACCATCTTCAGGGCTGCCGATAGTGGGATTCGAACCTACTATCTCCCGGATGCAAGGTCACAGCCGCGCGCCTCTACACGCACGGCCAACTCGCCCGGTAGGAGATGTTCTCAGATCTTAGGTCATTTGTCACTAAATCAAATTCACACATAATATGAATAATTAAATTATTTAAGGAAAACAGAATTAACTCGCTCACCGATATTGCAGGCTACATACTCATTTTAAAAGGAATTCACAGGGCAGCAAGCAGTAATTACATACAGGAAGCACATCTGGAAGACACACAACCAGGAATCACCAAGTCAAATGATACATCACCTTTCCTCAACATGCGAGGATAAAACACCGATTGCGACAACATATTGAACATGGGACAGAACAAAAATCGCTGTACAGTTCAAAAATAATTGTGCCCTTCACTTCACACTTTCCAATGTTCTTATTTCAGTCAGTATATCACTTTTTGGGAGGACAACACCTCAGGTAATTAGATGAAAAAAAGGGTAACTTTGAGCATGAGGAATATCAATCGTGCTCGACAAGCTAACAGAACACTGTAGTAATAACCACAGCTCGGTCAACAGAACACTGGCATGTACCTTCAACGTATTTACCAGTGATAGGTGTTGCATGATATGGGACATACACAGAATCAAGGTCACAATTAAATACGAGAATGGAAATGCATTTACCAAAATCACAGAATTTATGGTTATTACAATTGATCACAGGAGTGCGATTGAATTAGTATGAGAAAGAAGAGTACCCCCCCTGCGGGTGAGGGATGCACACGAAGAGTACACCACAGTATCCCATGCCTGTTGTAAGAGGTGACTAAAAGGGCGACCAAGGGATGATGAAATTAGAACCATGAGAATACTTGTGATTAGTACCATTACATGTAGAGCACCATGGATCAACGTTACTTGCAACTACTACCACCCTGCGAGGAAAACAGTGGGTCTGCGTTACATAGGAAGTTTATATACGCTGACGACATCTGTTTGGCAGCTCAGTCTGGTGATTTTGCTGGAGCAGAAACCACACTCACTAAAGATCTCTGCAGAATTAATGATTATTTTAAAACCTGGCGACTGAAACCAAACATAACAAAAACAGAGGTCAGCTGCTTTCATTTGAGCAACAGACAAGCCAATTATGTTCCTCAGTTTCAATTCAGAGGTCATATACTGAAGTTCAATCCTCATCCAAAATATCTAGGCGTTACCTTGGATCGATCTTTGACTTACAGCGAACATGTACGTAAAACATCTGCCAAGATCAAAACCCGCAATAACATCCTGCACAAACTCACAGGATCAAGCTGGGGCCCATCTGCATCCACCCTCCGAACTACAGCACTTGCGTTAGTATACCCAGTTGCCGAATACTGCTGCCCAGTATGGCTCAACAGTGTCCATACAAAGAAGATAGACACTCAGTTAAACGATACAATGAGGACTATATCAGGAACCATCCAATCCACACCTTTGGATTGGTTACCAGTTCTTTCAAATATTCCACCTCCTCATCTCCGAAGACAAATGGCACTGAAGAAAGAATGGGTTAAATGCTGTGACAATCCTCTTCTACCAATACATCAAGACTGCCTACGTGAAGATCTCAGGCTGAAATCTAGGAACCCTTCTTGGTTACTAGGAAAGAGGCTAGCCCAAGATGAATTTCATACTAACACTGCTTGGCGCGATGGGTGGGCAGCTTCAAACCCTGACAGATTAGGTCTAATTTCGGATCCAGTTATGCAACCTCCTGGTTTCAACTTACCCAGAAAAATCTGGTCATCACTTAATCGGATCAGAACTCAACATGGCAGATGCAACTACTGGAAACACGAGTGGAAGATTACCAGCGATCCTTATTGCGACTGCTCTGACGTGCCTCAGACCGTTCAACATATCGTCACAGAGTGCCCACTCCGAAGATTCAGTGGGACAATAAAGGATATCCACGAGGCCAGTGATGGTGTGAGTTGGCTAACAAAACTGGATATTCAGCTTTAGCAGCAATGCAGATATTGATGAGCTAAAATGTATAAATATAGTTTGTTTGTTACGTACTTGTGTATAGATGAAACTGTTTTTCATGTAATTGTACATATTTGTTAATAACCAAATTGTAACAATGTATCCTCATGCCATACAAAATATATAGCACCATTATGTGAGAAACATTGAGTCTGGCGTTGTTTGTCATAATGATCGTGTGTATTCCACTGGTCGGTTCCACTGTATTCAGATGTCGTAGGTACGACATCTGAATTGGTGTTAACCTTCAATTATTATCTTCAATATATTTTAATTATAGTTTATTTTTATTTATTTTTGTGGTTAATGTTTGTGGGTTACTGTAGTCACATCCTAGTTCGTGAACCATGGGCAATGGCTGAGTGGCCTAGTAAGTGGTCCTGAGAGTCGGGATACCAGTTGCTATGGAATGGGGGTGGGCATCTCGGACATACTCTGAGTTGTGGCCCTCCTTGTGCTCAGGCGGCTAGGACTATACAATTCACCGGTGGTCCATAACCCGTTAGAGGAGAGATCCTCACTTGGACTATGTGCAAGTAGGGTAGCATCCTGCTTCATGAATTTACCGAGCTCAGAAAATTTTAAGCAAGCCTCGGACCTATGGGATTAATGGAGTCCCACTCCCATTTCACAGGCGAGGGACTCTTTGGAAACAACTTGGCGAACGAAATGGAATTCGATGGGCAGCTATCAATATTAATGGGGCTTATGGAAGAAAGAAAGTAGAACTGGCTCAGTCAGCAAAGAGGATGCATTTGGATATGCTAGGAGTAAGTGATATTCGGGTAAGGGGAGATAACGAGGAAGAGATAGGAGATTATAAAGTGTACTTGACGGGTGTTAGAAAGGGAAGGACAGAGTGTGGGGTAGGGCTCTATATCAGGAATACCATTGCATGCAACATAGTTTCTGTTAGGCACATAAATGAGCGAATGATGTGGGTAGATTTGTCAGTTGGAGGAATTAGGACTAGAATTGTGTCCGTGTATGCAGCATGTGAGGGTGCAGATGAGGATGATGTTGACAAGTTTTATGAAGCATTGAGTGACATCGTGGTCAGGGTGAACAGCAAGGATAGAATAGTGCTAATGGGCGATTTCAATGCGAGAGTTGGGAATAGAACTGAAGGATACGAAAGGGTGATTGGTAAATGTGGGGAAAATATGGAAGCTAATGGGAATGGGAAGCGTAAAAAGAAGGCTTATCAGAAATGGCTCCAAACAAGGGCCGAGGCAGACAGGGATTTGTACGTAGATGAAAGAAACAGAGCAAAACAAATAGTTGTTGAAGCTAAAAAGAAGTCGTGGGAAGATTTTGGTAATAACCTGGAAAGGCTAGGTCAAGCAACAGGGAAACCTTTCTGGACAGTAATAAAGAATCTTAGGAAGGGAGGGAAAAAGGAAATGAACAGTGTTTTGAGTAATTCAGGTGAACTCATAATAGATCCCAGGGAATCACTGGATAGGTGGAGGGAATATTTTGAACATCTTCTCAATGTAAAAGGAAATCATCCTGGTGGTGTTGCGAACAGCCAAGCATATGGGCAGGAGGAAAATGATGTTCGTGAAATTATGCTTGAGGAAGTGGAAAGGGTGGTAAATAAACTCCATTGTCATAAAGCAGCAGGAATAGATGAAATTAGGCCTGAAATGGTGAAGTATAATGGGAAGGCAGGGATGAAATGGCTTCGCAGAGTAGTAAAATTAGCATGGAGTGTTGATAAGGTACCTTCAGATTGGACAAAAGCAGTAATTGCCCCTATCTATAAGCAAGGGAACAGGAAGGAATGCAACAACTATCGAGGTATCTCATTGCTTAGTATACCAGGCAAAGTATTCACTGGCATCTTGGAAGGGAGGATGCGACGAGTCGTTGAGAGGAAGTTGGATGAAACCCAGTGTGGTTTCAGACCACAGAGAGGCTGTCAGGATCAGATCTTCAGTATGCGCCAGGTAATTGAAAAATGCTACGAGAGGAATGGGCAGTTGTGTTTGTTTCGTAGATCTAGAGAAAGCACATGACAGGGTACCGAGGGTAAAGATGTTCGTCATACTGGGGGACTATGGAATTAAAGGTTGATTATTAAAATCAATCAATGGTATTTATGTTGACAATTGGGCTTCAGGGGTTAGACAAGGGTGTAATCTTTCACCTTTGCTGTTCATAGTTTACATGGATCATCTGCTGAAAGGTATAAAATGGCAGGGAGGGATTCAATTAGTTGGAAATGTAATAAGCAGTTTGGCCTATGCTGACGACTTGGTCTTAATGGCAGATTGTGCCGAAAGCCTGCAGTCTAATATCTTGGAATTTCAAAATAGGTGCAATTTTAATGGTATGAAAATTAGCCTCTCGAAGACTAAATTGATGTCAGTAGGTGAGAAATTCAACAGAATTGAATGTCAGATTGGTGATACAAAGCTAGAACAGGTCGATAATTTCAAGTATTTAGGTTGGGTGTTCTCCCAGGATGGTAATATAGTAAGTGAGAATGAAGGTGTCGTAAAGCTAATGCAGTGAGCTCGCAGTTGCGATCAACAGCATTCTGTAAGAAGGAAGTCAGCTCCCAGACGAAACTATCTTTACATCGGTCTGTTTTCCGACCAACTTTGCTTTATGGGAGCGAAAGCTGGGTGGACTCAGGATATCTTATTCATAAGTTAGAAGTAACAGACATGAAAGTAGCAAGAACGATTGCTGGTACAAACAGGTGGGAACAATGGCAGGAGGGTACTTGGAATGAGGAGATAAAGGCTAATTTAGGAATGAACTCGATGGATGAAGCTGTACGCATAAACCGGCTTCGGTGGTGGGGTCTTATGAGGCGAATGGAAGAGGATAGGTTACCTAGGAGAATAATGGACTCTGCTATGGAGGGTAAGAGAAGTAGAGGTAGACCAAGACGACGATGGTTAGACTTGTTTCTAACAATTTAAGGATACGAGGTATAGAACTAAACAAGGCCACAACACTAGCTGCAAATCGAGGATTGTGGCGACGTTTAGTAAATTCACAGAGGCTTGCAGACTGAATGCTGAAAGGCATAACAGTCTATAATGATAATGTATGTAGGTATGTATGTATGTAATTGCCGTTTTCACTTCATTGTAAACTGGTGGTATAATCTTTTGTAATGGAGTTTTAGTTTTTGGGTTAGGGTCAAATTCTAAATGTTTCACAGGATCCTCATAATTAAGTAACTCTTTAAAGTATTTTGCAAGGATGTTAGCATTATCCTGATTATTGTGTGCCATTTTTATTTCCTAACATAAGTGTGGGAGGGGTAAATTAGATTGATATTTCTTGAATGTTTTGTAATAGTCTCTTGTTTTATGCTGATTGAATGTTTCCTGTATAGTGTTAAGCATTTCCTTTTGATAATTTCTTTTATTTGTCCTAATTCCTTTAGCTGTTTGTCTTCTGGCATTAATTAGTTCTTCTCGAGATTTTTCTATTTTCCTCTGTTGATCATTTAACAATGCCTTGTGCCTTGCTTGAATTGCTTTGTCACATTCCCCGTTCCACCACGCATGTTTCTTTCTCCTTTTAATTGGAGTGATTTCTTCAGCTATGGTTTTAAGTTTGTTGATCATCGTCTCTAATTTGTCATTTAAAGGTGTTTTGGATCTCTCTAAATATATTTTATTATTTATTAAGTAACTGGGATCAAAATTTCTCTTTTTGCTTTGAGATGATTATGTTTGTGTTTCCTTTTGGTGTTAACTTGATTTTTATTTTTGAGATATAATGATCCGAGTCAATGTCTACCCCACGGAGGACTCTGACATTGTAAATTTCTTTGATAAACTTTATCCATAGCAACGTGATCAATCTGAAACTCTCCCAATTTTACATTAGGGCATTTCTATGTCATAAGTTCATGTGGTCGCCTCATGAATCTGGTGGTTTCCAAAACGAGTCCATGATCTG
Organism: Anabrus simplex; assembly: GCF_040414725.1. Classification (NCBI taxonomy): domain Eukaryota; kingdom Metazoa; phylum Arthropoda; class Insecta; order Orthoptera; family Tettigoniidae; genus Anabrus; species Anabrus simplex. The sequence continues at coordinate 19,565,524 of NC_090272.1, read as the reverse complement.
CACAAAGTTCAATTAATCTTTGGCCATTTTTTTTCATTAATTTATGAGCTGGCCATTTTCCTACAACTGTGCAATACTTCTTTTCTCTGCCTGTTTTAGCATTGAAATCTCCAAATAAGATTTTTATATGCTCATCAGGGATCTTCGATAATATGTAATCAAGTTCCTCCAAAAAGTTTTCAACTCGTTCTCTATCTTTATTGTTTTTGTCATTTGTTGGTGCATGGACATTTATTAAAGTATAAGTTTTATTCCCTACTTTAACTGTTCGAAGTGCGATCCTCGAAGAGTTTGAAGAAAATTCTTCAATTGAGTCTATTATGCTACTATGAACAAGAAAACCTACACCAAATTGGGGGACATTCTTCATTACTCTTCGTCCTGGAGGTCCTTTGTAGAGATGATAACCTCCTGATTCAATTGGGTCCTGGTCTGTGTTCCTAAGTTCTTGTAAAGCCATTATTAAAATCCTACGTTGGTCCATCACATCGGTTAAATGTTTCAACTTGCCCTCCTTACTTAGTGAATTAATGTTTAATGTTGCAAAATATGAAAATTTTCCTGTTTATTGAACTTAAGTCTCTTCTTACATTGTTGGGTTAGTCACTGTCTGTCAGCTGTCTGTCGATTGTCTGTTGGGCTTCCAGGCGCTCCGACTCGCCTCGGTCTTCTACTTGACACTCCACCGATTCCGAGTGGCGTCTTTGTGCAGATCCTTGTTGTTGTTTGTCCACACCGGTGGATTTATTCATTAGAAGATTCATCATCATTGATTGTCTGATCTTTCGATCAAAAAATTTCTGACCGAGGTTAGGCTTTACAATTCCAGATGTGATCTGGAAAGGTGACTAATGAAGTATGAATTAGTGATAAATGAAATGCTACAAGTTCATCTTAGTTGTTCAGGACTAGGAGTAGGCATTTCCTCCATACCCCCTCAAACGTTTTCCCGCCAATACTCGGGTAGCTGATTGCAGTGGTTTCCCACTGGGTGATGGGGTCGCCACATCCCTACGCCATTATAGTTTATTTAATGCTAAATTATCTTTTATTAAGTGTTAAACATGACTCCTCTGTAAATATGTAGTATAAAATTGTATAACCTCAAATACGTATTGTTTAACCTCAAAATCTATATGGTCGAAAGCGGTAGAAAATTCCATAATGTTTGTATGTTAGACTTATTGTGCTATAATTTGGTGTATATGAAGGGTTCTGGAAACTTACTTTAAGGTTTTATTATCCAGATACATGTAGAGACATTACGAATGTTGTAGATATTTCCATGTACATTTTTAAATATTGAAAGAACATTCAAGTACCCATTCAACTAGCTGGTCGATCGATGTTTCGAGTGTGTTTCATTAGTGTGTCGTAAGAACTCTTCCAGAAGTCAATCATTCTAGATGGTTGATCGAATAGTATAAATATCGAGCTGCCAAGTCAGCGAGTCAGTCAGATCATTGGACTCGAGTGAGTGAGTGAGGCAGGGAATTTAAGAGAGAGTATGTTATAGTGCGCGCGTCAGTGTTGTTGATATCTGTACTCATCAGAATCGACTTCAGGGTACTCTGCTATTGAGTGTTGTATATAGCGTCATTTGCTACTGGTATAATTGTGTGTTGTGGCGTACAGGGTAAATAAAGTAATTCATACAAGGAAGTGAACGTGTTCTCGTGTGATATTTATTTACGTCAAATAAAATCTCAACGTAGAACGATACAGAATGGGTCTGTATTACCTATGAGTGATACCACTTTATGAGAAACACCATGGGTCTATACGTTGCCTGTGATTAGTGCCACCAAGTGAGAAACACCACGGGTTTGGCTGGTACCCATGATTTGTTCCACTATGTGAGTAAAACCCTGGGTCTGCGTTGTCTGAGAGTAGTACTACCATTATGTGAAGAACACCATGGGTTTTTGTTGCCTGTGGGCATTGCCATAATGTGTGATACACTGTGGGTCTACATTGCCTGTGATTAGTACCACTATATGAGCAACACCATGAGTATACGTAGCCTGTGGTTAGTTCCACTAAGTAAGGAACACCACGGTAATACCGGCGTCCGTGATTAGTCCCTCATTGTGAGGAATACCATGGGTCTACGTAGCTTGTAAGTTGTACCCTTATGTGCAAAACACCATAGGTGTGTGTTACCTGTGAATGGTGCCATTGTGTGTGACATACCATGGGTCTATGTTATCTGTGATTAGTGCCACTATAGGAGGAACCCCATGGTTCTGCTTTACCAGTGATTAGTACCATTATGAGGGGCCGGTAACCTGGATTTTGGACCCCTGTAGATAATGAGTATTATCCCAGTAATGAAGGCATTGTGAATTTCATTCACTGATTGTTTTGTTTCGTGATCATTTTTTTCATTATCATTTGTTTTAGATTCTAGTCATTGGATAGATTTAAAATGTTAATTTTCGTTTCATTCACCTTGTACCATTAGGGGCCGATGATATCCACCTTCACCAGGCTATGCGTATTGTATCCGGCATGCTGTACCTTACTCAACTCCAGTGCAATGGTTACCTGTCCTTTGTAATATCTCTCCCCCTCATATAAGGAGACAATAAGTACTTACCAGCTTATGGTGCAGAATAGTGAAGAATGAGGCCCTTCCTATACATCAAGATACAAAGCAGCACACTACAACTAGGCTGAAATCAAGAAAACCAGCGTGGAAGACAGCTTTGGACTTGTCATGTCCTCGGTTCAATCCCAGGAATGCCTGGAGAGAAGAGTGGAGGATGTCGTTTCCCCGTGGCTTATGTGATGTCTTCGACCCCAGGGTGAAACTGGCTGGCTTCAGTTTGCCCCGTGCTGTTTGGTCAACCCTGAACAGGATCTGATGTGTTGGTAGGACTGGCACAGCCTTACATCTGTGGGGATGGGTAAATTCTTCCTGCTGTGAATGTGGTACTCAAGTGCAGTCTATCAAGCACATAGTTGTAGAGTGCCCCCTACATACATTTCCTGCTTCTGTGGAGGAATTCTTTGAAGTAACACTGGAAGTGATTACATGGATAAAAAATTTGGACATTAAAATATCAAACTGAAGTCCTGATGCTGTCACCAACTTGTATATTTGTATATTTTTTATTATGTTTGTATATTTTGATTGTCATGTACATGTCATATAATAATAATAATAATAATAATAATAATAATAGGGGCCAATGACCTATCTATAAGGCCCCTTTAAACAACAATCATCATCATCATCATAATCATAAAGAAGAATGGAAAAATAAGCAGGAAGAGGAAGAGCTTGTGAAGAAACCGAAGCAATAAATACAAGGAATATTTGAGGGAGCATTTGTTGGAAGGCAAGGTGCCAAGGTGGAACGACCAAGTGAATATGTTGTTAAAGATAAGCTGATTAGTGTCTTTTAAAAAATTAAAGATGGGAAGAAACTATTCTGTCGAACAGTTGTATTTCATGTTGCTGACATCTTGAGGAGTCTTAGTAAATACTTTATCTCTTGATTTCAGGTCTGACCCCCAAAGTGTTGAAAACATTCAGCCAGGCACACTTGCTGAGGAGACAATGAAATTGGAAATGAACAGTCCTGGTCCAAACGTGTGTGTTCCGGAGACCATATATCCAGATGGAAAGGAGTTATTTTCAACCCCGCATAAAGGAGGCCCATCCCAGAAAGAGAAGTTTAGTCCTGTACTTCGCAGTGCTACTAAACGCAGTCTTGGGAAAAAGGATCATGATGAAGAGGGAGATTTGGGTGTTAAAGTGCTGGACGCTACATGTGTAAGTCCTTCACTTCTCACGGACGCTAGCACTGGAGCTCAGGTACAGAAGAAACGGGCAGACTTTTGGCAGCTAAGAACAACTCACACTGTGGATGTTGAACCAATAAGAAGTCTGAGAACCCGAAAACTGAAACAATCGCAACTGGTGTTGGGGTGTCACTCTAGAAAGCAAGATGTGTCATCTCTGAAAGATTTTAATGGAGGTATTCGTCCCAATCAGACTTCAACACAGTTGCCGAGGAAGAAAGAAATTCTAGATGAGAATGAGATGTTAGAAAGGGCCATCAGAGAGTCATTGAAAGAAAGCAGAATACAACCCACAGATGATGTCGTTGAGAAGAGTCCCAGTGCGGAGCATACTAGACTGAAGAGGTGAGTTTCTAACTAGTCTTAATTCCTAGATTCTCTTGCTATTTACTCCTGCTGATGCAGCAGCAGTCCTTGTGATACAAAGTAAATTACAAATAACTATTTGAAACGGTTATTTTGAAGAGGCCATATATCCAGATTTTGTTAGTTTATCTCCATTTCAGAAATGAGTTCTCTGTTCAAAGGTGCGCTTGTACTCCGTGCCTCCTATGTGCATTATAATGGTAGGTAAAAGTGCTTGTTTACGTCTGGATATCTGAACAGTTTTTTGTATCAATATTGATCTATTTTGTTGAGAATGTGTAATTCAGATAGTTAATAGGAAGAAAAGTACGTCTACAAAAATGAAGTAATGAAACAAGCCTTGTTTGGCAAGAAAAGCCAGCCATCGGATTTATATGCTGTATAAATCACCAATATGAGCATGCAGTCATATTCCAAAAAAGTGGTGAAATATGCACTTATTTTCATCCTATTAAACACTCGTGAGAAATGCAAACATAACCTCCTTTTACTAGACTCACGTGATTCACCCACATCAATACATACAATCATGATCATGGATAAACAACTGAACAAAAAACATAAAAACACTCTAGTTACAGCTGCGGCTCTTTCATTAGTACAGACAATCCATACATAGTTTATGAGATGTTTCAATCTATCAGTGTTCCCTGTTAAAACAGTATGCACATCTCTCCTAGTTAAGACACAGTGTGTTAATTAATACACATGATAAATCAATTAGTAAGGTTGTAAGAAAACCATGTAATTTGAAAAAACTACAAATGTGAAGGAACACACACATTCTTCTTTCATTTTACCCTTCACATCCTACTTTTCTTGTCCATAAGTACACAGCAGTCTTCTCCAAGTTTTAGGGTATAAATCTGTGGTGCTTCATTGTGGAGAGTGATATCTGTACATCTACAGATGTGGCAGAAAAGTACTTGCATTTAAGAGTGAGTGTAGGTGTTAAACATTCTGGTAGATCCTCATTATCAGTACCAGCCAAATCTTTATTTATAGCTACCATGATTAGCCCGTATTTAAATTAAGGACATCAGATGAAGTCTGAGGTTTCCTGGGATACCTTCCAGTTTACACTTCACCTTCTCCATAACGTCCAGTGAATCATCAAGTCTCAGCCAACGTAATTCTAGTTTCTTGAATGATTCTAGCTGGTATGATTTCGAAGTGTGTCTTGATAGATGCCAGTTCCCTATGAACAGTTTCACTGCTCAAAGAGTTAACAGCATTAATTACTGTACTTTTTCTTGAAGACATATTGTAAAACATGTTCAAATATGCATAATAAAAGTAAAAAACGTGCACAATAAAGCCAAAATTTGAAATATATGCTCTAATCTCAAATATATGCAAATATGTATATATATATATATATATATATATATATGCACTATTAACCTTGGTAATTCGTCCAATTTCACCTTCAAACGTGCTTCCTGTTGGTTTTGGAGGGCTACATCTTAGCAAACAAAACATGTATTTGCATTCACATCTGATGTCTAGTTACGGGAATTCCAAGAATTCCTATACTTTAATTAAAATGTAATAATCTTAAATACAGCATGTTAAAAATCCGGATAAGAGCTTAGAAGAGGGAGATATCCCCGTGCATAACAGGTTGTAATTAGTACATTGACTTTGATTTTCAGATTATGACTGTAATGTTTCGAAAAAACACTGAAAATCACCAGATCAACATGTTGAGAAAATTAAATGATTTTGATAAGGTAAAAAAAAAAAAAAAAAATTTCTGTTAGCACGTACGTAGAAAAGGAATAATAATCTATCAAGTACTTGTTGCCATTGATGCTTTCACGGCCCATACTTATAGACATGATACTGTATAGGCTTTTGGGCTTATGCCGTGTCAAGAAAATAAGGTGAAATACTTTACGTTTCGCAGAGAACTGTCCTCTGCGTCATCAGAAGAAATATCGATTGTCCACGAGAAAGGCTTCTTAAACAATGACTCTTTAAATTTAGATGTTATAATAGAAGTGGAAATGGTACGTTCATTCGCCACCAGATGGCTTCCAGGACATGGCACAGCGCCAGCGTTCAAAGCGGAAGCTGACCGAACCATCAGAATAAGTCTAAGAGGTTTACATAACATGTGTACATAACATATGACATTGACTGGTGTATGACGTTGGCACAAGCCTGGAATGAAACATCTGGCAATGAGGAACGTACGAATTTGGAAAAAACAGAGACGAAATAACAATAGTGAAGGGACAGGGAAGGGAACTACCTATGTAAATACTTAATGACTGGCAACCAGGTATTACTTAATTGATAGCCAGTGTCCCTGTTGAAATTGTTAGGATTTCAACGTATTTCCACAGCTTCCCGTATAATCCTGGACCTGTAGTGTGTGTAAGAGCTCGGGCATCTTGGAACATGACATCATGACCCAACGATAGAGCGTGCTCAGCTATTGCCAATTTGTCTGGTTGGTTGAGATGAATATTATGTTCATGTTCCTTGATACGGGTACCAGTGGACGAATATGTTTGGCCGATGTATACCTTACCGCAAGTACAGGGAATTTCGTATACCCCAGGATGTAAAAGTGGGAACAATTTGTCCTTGGTTTTACGCAAACTGTGAGCAATTTTAGTGGTGGTGCCAAACATGGTTTTTATATTTTGTTTGCGGAGGACCTTGGCAATTCGATCTGTGGTGTTGTGAATGTAAGGCAAGTAGGCAGTTCCCTTCACCTCTTCCTTCTGTGAGCTTTGCTTGGTCGTTTCTCTAGGATGCAGGGCTCTATGAATCTGCAAATCGCTGTAACCATTACCCTTGAACGCGACTTTGAGCTTGTCCATCTCCACCTGGATATTTGATGGCTCACAAATTCGTCTCGCCCTCTTGGCGAGGGTCGTGAGAATGCCTTGTTTTTGTGCTGAATGCTGGTGAGAATCTGCATGAAGATAGCGATTTGTGTGGGGAGGCTTACGATAGACAGTATGTCCGTTTTTTTTTCTTACTAGAACATCCAAGAAAGGAAGGCATCCATCAGACTCCATCTCCATAGTGAATTTTATTGAAGGATGTTACTGATTTAGGTGGTTTAGAAATAGATGAAGTTTCTCAGGATCTTCTGCCCAGACCACAAATGGATCATCAACATACCTCCACCATATCATAGGTTTGATGGGCGCCGAAGCAATAGCCTCCTCCTCAAAATGCTCCATAAAGAAATTAGCCACTACGGGCGAAAGTGGACTTCCCAAAGCCACTCCGTCTGGCTGTTCGTAAAAATTCCCAACCCGCAAGAAATAGCTGGAAGTCATGCAGTGGTAACATAGCTTAGTTATGTCCTCAGGGAATGAGACACATGACAGAGTCAAACGGCACTTGAGTGAACAAGGACTCCACATCGAAACTCGCCTAAAGTGCATTAGGTTGAAGGGTTATGGTTGACAGCGTGTTGACGAAATACCGAGAGTCCCTGACGTATGATTCACTGTGTGGCCGAAGCAATTTGCTTAGGTATTTAGCCAGAGCATACATAGGAGAACCTATCGCACTAACTATAGGTCTGAGGTGAACATCTTTTTTATGGATCTTAGGCAGTCCATATTATCTAGGTGGCACTACATTCCCCGGGGACAGATGTTTAGCCTCCTCTATTGGAATTGAAGATTGCCTTAAGAGCTTCACGGTGGCATTGGACACACGAGTGGTGGGGTCACGTGAGCTCAATCTGTAAACAGGCTCTGACAATATAGCCGAGATCTTATTCTTATACTCGTCAGTGTCCATAACCACTGTTGCATTACACTTACCCGCAGAGAGAATGGTCAGTTCAGAATCATCTCTAAGTTCCTTCAGAGCTCTCCTTTCGCCTCTTGTTAAATTGGGTGCGGGTACAACAGCGGACCTTATGAGTCTCGCACATTTCTGTCTTAACTCCTCAGCCTCATCCGTAGGTAGTTTGTGGATGACTGCTTCAACGGAAGTAATTAACTCCTCAGTGGGAATTTTAGAGGGAGCGGCAGCGAAATTAAGACCCCTAGCTAGAACTGCCGTTTGGTTTTCGTCCAAGGATTTCTTGGAAAGACTGACGACAGTTTTACTAGCATCCGGGTTCGTGCGGAGACCGCCTGTTTCTCAACAACTTCGATTTCTGTCTGGTGTTCTTTGTCTTGAAGGCTATTTGTATATTCCGTTTTTTTTTTTCAATGAGTTCATTTTATGGATTGCTGGACTGGTGTAAGTAAAAGTTGCGTATTTTGATTTTTTCAGTCTTTTTCCGGGGTAAGATTTGTGGCTATTTTGAGTTTTTCTTTATTCATGATTCAGTTTACCATCTCTATTTTGTATCCATTGACTAGTGCTAGTTCTTTTATGAAATTTAGTTCTTTCATTAAATTCACGGGTGATAAGGGTATTTTGAAAGCTCTGTTATCAAAGTAGTAATTGTGTTTATTTTTGTGGTGGTAGTTTCCAGATTAAATGTCTTGAAGAATTTACTATTATCTGATTTGAAAGTTTGTAGTAATATTGGCAATTGCTCTATTAACGGTCTCTTTATTTCGATTGCGTCATCCGGGTTTTGTTTTCCTTATTAAAATATTGGTCCAAATGAAAGAAACCGGCAATCAATACACCACAATAGACAGAGACCTCAAAATAATCAAAAGCATTGAAAAAGGGAAGTTAATGACTGAGTTTGAGAATATTTATATTCATTTGGACCAATATTTTAATAAGTAAACCTGAATGACGCAATTGAAATAAAGAGTCCTTTAATAGAACAATTGCCAGTATTACTACAAACTTTCAAATCGGATAATAGTAAAATCTTTAAGACATTTAATCTGAAAACTCCCACCACAAAAGTAGACACAATTACTACTTTGGTAACGCATAAAGACTCCCCTCCACACAATACGCCAAAGTCCAACGCCCCACCTACCTTTTCCTCTCTTAAGTCCCTACTCTCCCTTCACAACAGCTTCTTCATACGTATAACACAAGAAGTAGAAACACGAAAGCAAACAGTCTCCGTAATGTAACAAGCACTGCGAGGCATTGTTGTAGCAGTCAAAGGGGTAAGTGACGCATAACAATACAATCACTGTGAAAGCACATTAACACACATTATCACGCAATTTCCTTTGTTACAGACGCACCATCATTTAAATATTGTGAAAAAGGAAAACATATCAACATTTCAAGTTTCTCAGATTGACGTCCCTTTTGACCAAGCTCTTACAAAAGCGAACTGCTTCCAATTTAAAATCTGCTCGTCAAATCTAGACCAGTTCGAGGAAACTACCAACGAATTGCACTTTACTGTTTACAACTAATAAATTACAGAAGCATGCCTCATACCAATACATGATGCAGAATATTTCCAACCTCTTTGACATGCATATTAAGACTTTAAGCTTTAGACACTATTGAGTTTTAACAGTTTTATGACTCAAAATTTAATACAATAAGTCAACTAAGAATTTTTTTTAAAACAAAGAATTTGAGAATCTTAGCCTAATCTCATTACTGTGAAGACATTACAGTGTTTTGGGCATCAATGTTATTAGAATCATTGTATATCCCAATTTTAGCACTGTCATTTTAAACTGATAAACTCCATTGTGTTTACAAGTGCCTATGTTCACGTATTTTACCACTTAGTTTTTAGAATCATAATTAAGTACAAATTAGTTAAAAGCAAATTAACAATGACAGGTCTTAACCTTGAGATAAGTCACAAAGCTGAGGATGCTCGGAAACCGAGCGAAACATGTCCCTTTTAATGTAGTGTTGTAGTAATATGAATTTCTAACACAAAATCAATTAGATTGAATAGGTGGAATAGAAAAATAAAATTTTGTATGCAAATTAAAGTAAGGCAACTAGCAATAATAATAATAATAATAATAATAATGATGATGATGATAATCGTATGCCTTAGCTACCATGTGCAGAAATTTCAATTTGATGCCATCAGGCTGTCTGCTTGTCAATTTCGACGTTCTGTATTACTTTAGGCCTACTAGACGGAGTAAACCAAAACTCTCTTGGGCGTTTATGGCCGAGATTGAATGAATTTTGTCGGGTAAACACCAAATTTGTCGCCAGAAATATTTTACATGCCGACATCGTACGACATGGAGTGTCGAATGGGCTTTTTTCTGCCCTTCAAAATTCTGACTACCACTGCTGTGTTTGAATCTGCTATTCTTGAGATCTAGAGACTGACACTCTACCACTGATCCACAGAGGTAGCTATTTCTATAGTTAGCCTCTTTTTCCTAGTATTTTATAATCGGAATAAATTTAATTAGGATAACTGATAGAATAACTACACTACAGTTTTACTAGAATGACTAGTGTATTTATTCGATCAGTTGGTTTCCTGTTTGCACTATTGTTTTGAAATCTTTGTATAGTATACATTATTTACTTTCTGTGACATATATAGTACATACTTCTATTCATAGAATTTGCTATTTTATTTCTGTTGATATTTCCATAGTTCATGTTTCTTAGAAGAGATGAAAAAATGGCTGAGAGAGGTAGGTGTAAGGACTGTGGGTGTGAGTGGGAAATACGGAAGATGAGGGAAGAGATAGAGAGCTTGAGAGAGTTAATTAGACTTGTAACAGAGGTCGGGAATGAAGATAGGTTTCCTTCAGTCAATGTACAGGGTATGGTAGGAAGGCAAGAGGGAGTGGAAAGAAGGGGAGAAGTTGTGCAAGACAGTTTGGCCGATGTTTTAAGGTCAAGGAAAACTAGTGCTAACGGTTTTCCTCAGGCAGTGGCCCCAGGAAAGATATGGGTGAAGAATCGGTATGAGTCACTGCAGGTAGATCAGCAAAAGAGATATGGGAAGTGTTACAGAGAAGTGGCAGGGCTAGAGGAAAGGGCAATGTAGAGTTAAGGATAGGAAAAGGGATGTAGAACAGGGTAGTGAGAAGGAGAAAAGGGAAGAAAAAGTTGGTTCTGTAGGCATTAGGGAAGTTGCGCGACTCCAGGAGAGGAGGGGATCTGGTTACAGCAGCATGCAGGTAGTTTAAGAAAGCAGTAGTATCTGTGGGATACTGGGTAGGAGGGATACTGACTGGTGGGTAATTGGGGATTTAAATGAGATTATGGAATGAGTATGTGGGAAATTGGGAGTGCAATTTGTTGATCCTAATGGATGGGTTGGAGATAGGGATCTCAGATGGCCTTTACTTGAACTGTAGTGGTACGTATAAGTTAGGAAGTTTATTTAGAAGGGTTATAGGGAGGTACGTTAAGAGAAACGGGATGGAGCTGTGATAAGGGCACAGGGATCTGGAAGTCAAGTAAGAATGACATAAAAATGTTACGGTTGAACTGTAGAAGTATTGTAAATAAAGCATTAGAAATAAGTAATTTAATAAATACATACTTACCAGACATTAGGAGTTCAGTCATGGTTGAAAAATGATATAATGGATGCAGAAATTTTCTCATGGAACTGGAGTGTTTATCATAGACAGGATAGGAATTGTATCAGGGTGAGTATTCATTCTGGTGAGAGAAAAATTTGTAAGCTACGAAAAAGTTAAAGATGACAAACATGAAATTCTAGATGTAAGGCTCAGCTCTAAAGATAATAGGCAACTTCATGTTTTTGGAGAGTACAGACCTGGAAAGGGTGACATGGACGCTCATTTGGAATTATTTGATAAGATAATCATCTATGTGGGCAAACGATACAGAACATGTTTGTAGCATTTGATCTCAACTTACCAAATGTCAATTGGGAAGGTAATGCGAACGACAGGAAGCATGATCAACAAATGGCAAATAAGATCTGGGAAGGACAACTGAATCAGAAAATGAGAGAGACACCTAGATGGAACAATATTCTGGACATGGTGCTGGAAAAACCAGATGGGCTTTGTAGAGAAACTGAAGTAATAGCTGGTATTAGCGATCATGAAGCTGTTTTTGTCGTAGTTAAAAATAAAAGTGATAGAAAGGAAGGTCATAAAAATAGGGCTATTAGGCAGTACCATATGGATGATAAGACAGGCATGAGGGAGTTTCTAAAAAGTAATTATGAGTGATGGAAAACTGTAAATAAAAATATGAACAGACTGTTGGATGGGTTTAAAGTAATAGTTCTGGAATGTGAAAACAGGTTTGTACCTTTAAAGGTGGTGAGGAATGGTAAAGTCCTGCTATATTTATACAGAGAACTAAAGAGACTAAGAAGGAAGTGCAGGTTCGAATGGGTTAGAAATGGTTGTGGATGTAAGGTGAAATTGAAGGAACTTACTGGGAAATTGAATTCAGCGAAGAAGTCAGCTAAGGATAAGATGGCAAGCATAATTGGCAGTTATACAAATTTTTCTCAAATAATGGAAGGGTATGTGTTCCGGGGTTACCCGTGGAGCAGAAAGAGGTTAAAGAAGGTGCCGGGATGAATGGATCAATCTACAATATCAAAATTTAATTAAAACTTGAACTGAAGGTTATATTTCTAAAAAAAAAAAAAAAAAAAAACCAACAAATAACATGTCAGGTCCAAAAGCAATCTTGAAACAAGACTAGAAAAATCCAAAATAAGTGAATTTTACAGATTCTGGGCTTCAAGCCCCTAGTTTTACAATTCAAGATATACCGGATCCAGTTTACAAAACTTTAATTAAAAACAATGATTTATTTAGTCTGAGGCAGAAATCCCCTCATTTAAGAGCACTTGCTCCCAAAATACAATATCAAGCCTTCCAGAGGCACTCGTTAAACTTACAAAAACTTTGAAAAAGAGCAAACAGGCTCTGTTTCTTACTGCCCACTGAAGGCAACATTACATCAAAATTTACAATCTCTGGCCTCTTAAGCCACCGTTTACAAATTGAACTTACTTTTATACAGGGGTATTTAATACCCAACCTACTGGGCCTTCGTGGAAAAAGAACAGGTTAGATAACTGGCCCAAACACAAAATGAATGGAGGCGCACACTGCGCTCCAAGATAATGAAAACTTGAAAACCTACAGGGCTCTAGGCCAATGAAACAGGGGCTATTCCTAAACTACTGAGGTGGCTCGCATAGAAATTACTGTAATCCATTACAAAAAGGTTGCAAAATCGCAGATACCTCAAACCAAGATGAAGGGGAGCTCGAGAGGGTAACTCACTCTCTATCCCAGATTTACAGTTAAACACTTAATGAAGTTTTACATTAGCCGAAATAAAATTTACATTTTAGAAAAGTATGTTACATGGTTAAAGATTCACCTTCCCCTTGGAATAATTTGCGGATACAGCAAGAAAGATAGAATTATGTGGCCTCCTGCCTTAACACACACGCTTAGAAATACGACGCTCAATTGGCGATGAAACATGAAAAGCCACAGTTTATATACCCTCAGGGAAGGTTCGAGATCATTCAAGACTAATCAGGACACAACCTCTTAATTTTTATTGGCAGAATCAAAGTGAACAAGAAATTGGTTGAAAATTAATTACAAAATTTCATGATTGGCTAAATTCAATACTGGCAGAAAGAAAAGGAAGTATTGCCAACCCAAAAATAAATGAACATAGATCAGTTATGGGAAACCTGGGAATATGAAACTTCTTTAAGTTATAAGTTCTTCCACGTTGAACCAGAGTGCATGATCATAGTTTTTAGTAGTGTCTTCTGTGGAAAAATGTCCAAACTTCTTGATGAATGGCAAACAAAACAAGGAGAAATTCAATCAGTTTAGGAAACTACACAGTAACAAAATTACTTAATATTTCAGTAGTGACAACTTCTGATTAAAAGTTATAAGTTCGTGTTGTATCAGTTTCCACTTTTGTTCGATAGAGGAGTTTCTTAAGGCGCTGATTTTGAATGCGCGGGATAGAGATATACCTTGTAATCTATAATCTTCATTTCCGTATTGACGAACTACACAGTTAGAAATAGGAAAGGATTTCCACCTATCAATATTGCACTTATATTATCATTTAGACATTCACGGCCCGTGTAACTATTCATGAGTTATAATATTTGGGCTTATGCCGTGTAAATAATTATAAACACACTCAACGTTTCAAAAGGAACCTTGCCTTTCTTCATCAGGAGACAAAAGAGAAAAGAAACGACGTATAGATGGTTGCTAGGAGAAAGCAACAAGGAAGCTTCAAATGGTGCCCAAAGATGTAAAAGGGACGCCATTTTAGCCCAATGCTAGAGACAAGGAATAGTAACAGCAAAGCATTACTCTCTAATGGTTCTGAATATAGGTAGCCATGATTCACTGAGGTTGTAACCTGTATCGCGGTTGAAATTATCTGGGTGTTTACGTATTTCAACCGCCTCCCTGATAATTCTTGGGCGATATTGCTTTATACGGGCAAGAACATCCACTTCTTGGAACAAGACATCATGACCAGGTGTTAAGGCATGATCAGCAACAGCTGATTTATCAGGTTGGTTGAGTCTGATACATCTGGTATGTTCTTTGATGCGAGTACACACCGTTCTCGAAGTCTGCCCATTATAAACCTTGCCACAAGTACAGGGAACTCTGTAGATACCAGGTTGTTGTAATTTAGGCAAACTATCCTTAGTTGGTCGCAGGAGTTGCGTAATCTTAACTGATGTTCCAAAAACAGTTCGTACATAGTACCTACGTAAGATTTTAGCAATACGATCCGTCGTGTTGTGTATGTAAGGTAGGTAAGCAGTTCCTTTTACATCTTTTTTCTTAACAGACGTCCGATTATGTGCCGGTTTCAGAACCCTTGAGATCAAAGGTCTGCTCTAACCGTTGCTCTCAAAGGTGGTTATCAAGTTATTAATTTCCTCTTGTAGATCTGACGCTTCACAAATTCTCCTGGCCCTGGTAGAGTTGTAAGGATACCATGTTTCTGGGCAGGGTGATGGTGATGTATCGTAAGCCTACACACACCAATAGATATCTCCACGCAGATTTTCCCCGCAGGATAGTGGTGCCGGATGGTGATGCCCAAGGCACACAGTGTGCCTCCCAATTTGGCACTTCAGGTTCCTGCCCAAAAAAGCTGGTCACTGCAGCCACTGTAACACACACAAACCGCAGCAGACAGGGGAATACTTTGAGGTAAAAGTATGCTGCTGGGCTCAAGATCTCGCGTAGAGTCACCCGATGGGTGGTTTAATAAGTATGCAGTAGGGACTCTCCCTCGCACACCAGGGATATTAGGGCACTAGCCCCGGGGCAAGCTCTGCTATCTACAATTCACATGACAAGATTATGGTGGGGGTGAAAAGAAACTACAGGAGGGTGCCCTAAACCTGACCGTAAAAGGAAGAAAATTCCAAGTAGTGACCCTAAACCAAAAATTATCTAACTTTTAATACTAAATCAATTACACTAGAGGATACCTAAAGTATTCACTTACACAATTACTTACAACTAACTTACAATGAAACTTATCTTATAACTAAAACCTTATAAATAACCTCACAATAAAATTATTTTATAAGTAAATTCTTACAAATAACTTACAACTAAATCTACAAGATCACAAACAATGGTATTTACTCTTCCCTACCAGACTTAAGGTACCTTGATCTGGGAGAGATGTACTCTGCTGATCCTTTTCCTTTCGGGATCACTCACCAATAATGTCACCGGGGTAAGGAACTTTAAGATGGTGCAGGGACCTCGAAATCTGGGGGCCAACTTACTGATAACATGGTCCGCAGCACTACTGACGGGATGTGTTCTAATAAACACCTGGTCACCCACAGAGAGATCGTGTGGTCTTCGCCCGTGGTTGTAATTACGCTGGACCATAGCGTAATAAACCTTCAAGTTCTTTCATGCACGGTGCCAATTAGCTGGGATCTTTTCTGGGCTGGTATCGTCAGGTAGATGATCATTAATTGACCATAGGTTAGATAGAGGAGAATTTGGAGTGAAAGCCAACATCAACGAAGCAGGGGTTTGCTTGTGGCTTTCATGGACAGCAGTGTTAAAAGCAAATGACAACCAATTCAGTGAGGAATCCCACTTGGAGTGGTCTGAGGAGTGATAAGCGATGAGGGCAGATCGCAGGTTACGATTCACTCTCTCAGCATAATTGGGCTTCGGGTAATACAGAGTAGTGGTTACATGAGCAATGGATAGATCAAAACAGAAATTCCGGAACTGGGCAGAAGTAAAGGCTCTTGCGTTATCACTTACCAAGATTTGACAGGGTCCAAACAAGGCGAATATCTGTTTCAAGCACGAGATGGTGGTGTTGGCGTTAGCCATCCGAGTGGGGAACAGCCACGTAAAACGCGAAAAGACGTCAACACACACGAGTATGAAACGATGACCATTCCGAGATCTCGGGAAAGGACCAATATAGTCTCTGAACAGTCTTTCCATGGGGCGAGAAGCTTGCTCAGAAGACAAGAGACCTAGACTAGTATTCGGGGCAGGTTTACTGATGTTGCAAGTCTTACAGGACTTGACAAGGGTACGGATCTCACTATCCATGGATTTCCAAATAAAGTGGTTATGGATTTTTTATCTTGTTTTGAAAACGCCCAGATGACCGCCCACTGGGGATTCATGAAAGTATTTGAAGAGAGCCGGGACCAGGTTAGTTGGGACTACAATTTTGGGGTCTCTGCGACCACGAGCAGGGCAACACAAGACACCATTCTTAAGAATATAGGGCTTAACATGCTCACTGGATTTAATTCTGTCGACAATGGCTTTTAACTCAGGATCATCCTCTTGATGTTTGGCAATATCCTTGAAAAGGAAGGGAGAGTCAGTGAGAACAACATTGACAAAAGCTGATACTTGTTCGGGAGATGAGTCTGCTGGCTCGGATTGAGGGTCAGAGCTGTCTGGATGGAACATTCTACTGAGGCCATCAGCCACAACGTTTTCCGTGCCACGAATGTGGCAGGCTTCAAATTGGAAGGCTGAGATGCGCACTGCCCATTGTGCTAGACGACCGGTCTTTCGCGGCTTGGCCAGTACCCAACTCAACACCTGATTGTCAGTTTCCAGATCGAAAAGGAGATGTTCCAGGTACATTCTGAAGCGTTCTAAGGAGAAGACAACAGCGAGGGCTTCCAGCTCATAAATGGAATAATTGCGCTCAGCAGGATTCAGGGCACGGGAAGCATAAGAAATAGGATGACGCCCTTCTTGAAATTCCTGTAGAAGAACTCCGGATATGCCTGAGGAAGAGGCGTCAGTCTGAAGAATGAAGCGTTTAGAAAAGTCTGGCATAGCCAGTACAGGGGCATTACATAAGGCAGATTTCAAGTCCATGAAGGCTTCACGTTGGGCATCACCCCACACAAATTTGGCATCCTTTCTTCTCAAATCGTTCAATGGAGCTGCACGTTCAGCAAAATTAGGAATGAATTTGCGAAAGAAATTCACCATGCCAATGAATCTGGCTACAGCCTTGATGTCCTTTGGAGGGGGAAAATTCTGGGTGGTGGCAGTACGAGACTGATCGATTGAGACACCCCTCCCCGACACGATATGTCCTAAGGACATCTGGGGTTGTCCGAAGGAAACCTTGCATGCCTTGAGGGTTAGACCTGCCTTACGCAGTCTTTCAAGCACTTCCTTGAGATGGAGTAGGTGTTCCTCGAAGGTTTCGCTAAAAATTACGAGATCGTCGAGGTAATTATAAACAAACTTGAACTTAATGTCCGATAAGACATAATCTAGTAACCGTGTAAGGACAGCCGCTCCAGTTGCTAGGCCAAAAGGGACGCGTTCGAATTCATATAGGTTCCAATCGGTTGCAAATGCAGTGAGATGCTTGGATTCTTCGGCAAGGGGTATCTGGTAATAAGCCTGATTTAAATCGAAAGTGGTGAAAATTTTTGCATTGGCAAACCAAGAAAAACAAGAGTGCAAATCAGGAAGTGGGACAGATTGGAGGACTACCTTACGGTTCAACATCCGATAGTCCACTACAGGCCGATAACCACCTTGTGGTTTAGGGACCAGAAACATGGGAGAAGAATAGGCTGACTTGGACGGGCGTATCACTCCGTCAGCGAGCATTTGATCAATGATAGCCTTCAGGGCTTTCATTTTGGGAGGTGACAACCGGTACGGAGGAGAGCGAACAGGTATGTTATCTGTAACCTCAATTTTGTATTCTAATACATTGGTGACGCCTAACCTGTCGGTGAAGACATCAGGGAACTTATCGCAGAGTTTCCTAAGTTGGTTGGCCTGCTCTTCGGGTAAGTGATTAAAATCAAAAGCCTTGGGTTCATCAGAATCTTCGGGAACAGCGTTAACATGGCAAGGCAGAATAGGGGAGCGATCACACAGCTCATATGTTCTTGCACAAAATTTGAAATGGAATCTGTTGAACTGGAGGTCCAAAATCATGCCTGTTTTTGCAATAAAATTTGCACCCAATATGAATTGGCAGGACAAATCTTTTGCCACTAGCACTGGCATTTTCCAGGTGAAATCACGGACTCTAATCTTGACCTCTAGGGACCCTACAATATTCAATGAATTGGAATTAGCAGTATGGCAGGTTAAGGACACGGGTTGTAATGTAGGTAGCTTGCAAACAGTTTTCATAGAATCATACCAGGTCTCACTCATCAAGGTGACACTACTCCCAGAGACTAGCAACGCACAGACGGGTTCATTATTTACCTCTATGCATAAATATGGTAGTTTACAAGAAGGTATGGCAGAAATCCTACAAGATTGTAAGAAATGAAGACCAGAGTCAGACTGGGAGCAATCATTAGCCTCAGAATAAAGTAAATCAACCAAGGTACAGTCATGATCGACAAGACAAGAAGCCATGCTTTGGGATTTGTCATCAGAACAGGCGGTTAGTCATCTAGCACTACTACGGCCTGGGGGTCCAGAGCCAGAAGTGTTACGTGGGCACTGCCTAGAGAAATGCCTAGTTGATCCACAGTTACGGCAAGAAGTATTGGTAGAAGAGCCTCCACCCATCGCTGGTTTCCTATTGCCTAATGTCCCGGCCTTGTGACAATCCCGCCTGAGATGAGCCGTGGAGCCACAATTGAAACATGAATGGGGATTACGCACGTTGGAAGCAGGTGACGGGGTGGTTTTAGAATCGTGAGTAGGGGGTACAGTTATAGGAGGTGGGGCTAATGCCAGGCGTAGCTGGTCAGCATATCGAATGCCTTCAGCGGATACTGTAATTGCTTCCAACTGGGCGAATGTTGCAGGTCGGGGTGAAAGAGCCAGATATGATCTATAGTTCGGGGCGAGACCTTCAACTATGTTGGCAACCATCTGAGCCTCTGAATAGTGGAGCCGGAAAATCTTAGCTTGGAGCTTAATGTCTTGAACATACTCAGATAGTGGCTCATTAAAATGTTGTACTCTAAAATAGTGCTTCTGCACTAATGCAGACAAGACACGAGCAGGAATGAAATATTTAAGAACATGGGCATGAAATTGATCTACTGACCATCTTTCAGTAATGGCCCTGACAATGTGCTCAGAAAGAGCTCCAGAGACATGTGGGTATAGAATTTGAAATACGTTATCGTTACTGAGATTATGCACGATTGCCTGATCCTTGAACTCGGTTAGAAAGCGAAGGAAGGAAATAACTTCATCAACGGAGTTAGCTGAAAATTTGGAGATACCCCTAAACACAGTGGTCAACGGGTGAGGCAGATTGGAGAAAATCTGGGAGAAGACAGGTGTAGGGGGTGCTTGGGAAGGCTTAGAATAGTCCAGAGGGTTTAGCAAGGCCTCGTGCCTTTGATTCGGGTGCCCTTGTGAAAAGGACGGAGTACAGGATAGGTTAGGATTAACGTTATCCTGAAGTGTTACGGGCGCAGACAACCTAATTTGAGAAAGGTTCTCACTAATCTGAGAGACCATTTGGGCATTAACTGGTTGTGTAGAGGTTATGCAACTCGATACGGGTGGCGCTAGGACAGGTGGGTGGTTATGCACCATTGAATCAGACCTTAGGAATAGAAGGTAAACCCTGAGCTTCAACGAAATTAGCAGGAATCATAGGAAAACTAGTACGGTTACCAACATGTAAAAGAGATGTATCATCAGAATGACTTACAGGTGTCCTAGGTCCAGACAATGAAACAGAAGATCCCAGGGCAGCATTAGTCACCTCAGACTCCTGGATATGCCTAACACCAGCACTAGGTGTCAGATTGCCCACTTGAGCAGCAACAGATGCCTCGCCACAATTAACACTGTCACTCATTGCAGATGGGATTGACACTTGAATTTGAGAAACGGTGTTATCTAACTTATTGCCTTCAAACAAACCACTGATTCTGTTGAAAATTGTGGAAAACTGTTCTAGTAAGGTTTGACATTTCTGCCGCTCAACTTCCGGCAATTCAACAGACAACAAATCCTTAATCCTGTCTAAATAATGTAATAACTGCCCCTTAACCCGCGCTAATTGGCCATGCAAGGGCTTCGAAGCACTAAAGGACACAAGAATGGCGTTAAATTCGGGTAACCTGTCTTCAATCACGGCCAAAGACTCGGGCAACTCGTCTGTAGTTAACTCAGGTATGGTTATAGGTAGGTCAAGGGACTGCTTCAACAGGCTAGTGTCATCTCTGACATTCCCTTTCAAATTAATTTTGCGTATTTTTAACTCGTAAATCAGTTCTGCCTTTCTTAAATGGAAAGGATTAGGAACAGCGCGAGCCATTCTGACAGGTAGAAACAAGATTTCAAGCGATATACGAACTACAACTTTTACGGAGTTTTAGGTTAGGTATGATCACGGTTCACTTTTCTTCCGCAATCTAGCGCTTGCCTCTGCTACAAATATTGTTACCTCTACTACAGTGGTAACACCAAACAAGGCACAAACACAGTTAAAAGGGGAAGGTAAGAGTACAATACACAATATAAGAAAACACTACACACTTGGAAAAACAGTAACTAGCCTTTACACGGATCTCCAACAAAACAAGTACGTAACTATCAGTAGGGCCAACTAGTGAACGACAAAATGGGAAGATGGAAGGGCTGGGAACCTACCAAAGACATGGACATGGCTTAGATAGCGGATTCCGAAATGAATCACCGTGATCCTTAGTTTTTAAAATATTATTTACGAGATAATTCTACATATACATTCCAAGTTATGAGCTATAAGTTCAGTGATATACATAGGTTGTTCGTAGCAGTGTAAATTCAAATTACAAATCAACTGTACATCTAGTTACCAATGCAGTAGTACAATGCAATTTACAGGTTATCCAAACTCTAGCGTACCTAAAGTGATACAGAACTATCAGAGGCAAACCCCAAGGGAAATACTATTAAACTACAATATACATATTTTAGTGAAACAAGAAATGGGAATGCCTCGGAAACTAACAGGTAAGTCTAGCTGAAAAACTAAGGCGTCATAAGTAACTAATTTGGTGAATCTAGGCGAGGTTAGGGCAGACTCCTGTATGAAAAGCAAATCGGAACATTACAGAAATTTTAGCAGGACGGAATTCAAGAGTGCTTACCCGAGGAGAGTGCCATCCCGAAACCAGGGGACGTCAACCAGATAGGCTGCTCGTAGACAGATAGACCAAGACCGACCGAATTCAGGATACAGAATTCATTCGAACACTGCCTCGCTCACTATATATAGGAATTACTGGCCTTGGAGGCAGCCAATCAGCGTGCACGAGTTCCCTATCGCCACCTAGACTCACCAATCACAACCTTACTTTCGATCGCGAACTTGGACTAACATTCTAGAATACGCATGATCACGAAAGTCGTATTTTTCCAGAACAGACAGAACACTTTTTCTAGAACACATACCAACAAAGTAACACACCTTGTACAACGTTATGTAACTTTCTGGATCTTTCCAGGAACTATAGAACAGAATTCTACTATTTACAAATGCCTATGTTACCATATTATACAGTACAGGTTAGGTCATTAAATTATCTTATGCTCTACAAATAACAGTACAGGTTAGGTCATAATAAATAAAACATTATATAGTACTTTGCCAATAAAGTCTTAAAAAAATTACATTCCACTCATGCTACATAGTTCACTTGTAACAATAATAATAATAATAATAATAATAATGAACACATAAACGCGGTGAAAAAAGATGTAAAAGGAACTGCTTACCTACCTTACATACATAACACGATGGATCGTATTGTTAAAATCTTACGTAGGTACCATGTACGAACTGTTTTTGGAACATCAATTAAGATTAGGCAACTCCTGCGACAACTAAGGATAGTTTGCCTAAATTGCAACAACCTGGTATCTACAGAGTTCCCTGTACTTGTGGCAAGGTTTATATTGGGCAGACTTCAAGAATGGTATGTACTCGCATCAAAGAACATACCAGATGTATCAGACTCAACCAACCTGATAAATCAGCTGTTGCTGATCATGCCTTAACACCTGGTCATGATGTTTTGTTCCAAGAAGTGGATGTTCTTGCCTGTATAAAGCAATATCGCCCAAGAATTATCAGGGAGGCGATTGAAATACGTAAACACCCAGATAATTTCAACCGCGATACAGGCTACAACCTTAGTGAATCATGGCTACCTATTATCAGAACCATCAGAGAGTAATGCTTTACTGTTGCCATTCGTTGTCTCTATCTGGGGCTAAAGAGGCGTCCCGTTTACATCTTAGGGCACCATTTCAAGTTCCTTGTTGCTTTCTCCTAGCAACCTGTTATGCGTCGTTTCATTTTCACTGTGTCTCCTGATGAAGAAAGGCAAGGTTCCTTTCGAAACGCGTTGAGTGTGTTTTTATAATTAATTACACGGCATAAGCCCAAAAATATACATCATGGAAAGGGAATTGTTGTTCTCGGATTCTATCGTAAACTTCATGTGCGGATCCAGGTTAAGTACTTCAAGAACGGTGTTGCTATCAGTAATGTGAGAATCCAGGATAATAAAAGTATCATCCACGTACAGAGTCCAATGTTTGATCCCATTAATCCCTATAATATGAGTGTATTCAAGGAAATCTACATAAATATCAGCGAGGATTCCCGAGGCCGGTGACCCCATAGGAAGACCCTTCTGTTGGTATATGATGTTATTAAAAGTGAAGAAACCATTATTTAATGTAAACATGAGGATCTGGACAAATTTCTCTATCTCCCCTACAGTCCATTTACTAATTTGGAAAGATTGTTTTTTACTATTTCGATGGTTTTATTGACGGGTACATTCGCGTACATATTGACTATGTCAAGGGAGTGAAGGGTGTAATGTTTCGGTAACGTGAGGTTTTTTATTCTATTGCAGAATTCCAGGGAATTTTTAACTGACGTGTTAGCTTGAAAGAAATAATGTGTTTTAAGAAAATTGTGAATATATTGGGATATTTTGTACGTCGGACTACTTCTGAAGTTAATAACGGGCCTTATGGGGACATCCGCCTTGTGAATCTTCAGTAACGCTTTTGCCGTAGGTAACTTGTGATTTATGATGATCAGTTTTTATTTTTCTAGGTCATTAAACAAGAATAAAAGGTTCTTAATTAAAGCTTTCAGTTCTCTTTGTATTCTATTAGTAGGATCTTTTTTTATTACGTTAAACTTATTGTTAGTAAAGAAGGATTGTGCTTTATTTACGTAGTCACTTTTCTTCATAACTACAGTAGCATTACCTTTATCTGCTTTAGTTACTATTAAATCGTTATCTTTAATTTTCTTTTTGAGATTGCGTATGTTGGTGACTTGTTCTTTATTGGGTTTACCAGTACTGGTATGTTTCTGATCGAAAGAAGAAAGTAACTTTCGCTTAACTTCATATCTAACCTCATTTTGAACGTCTGTGGGTAACCTATTAACCGCTAATTCAGATTCAGCCAACATAATGATTAAATCATCGTGGTTGAAGGATGTATCCCAGTTATGTTTTGGTCCCTTATTCAATATCTTGAGGTCCTTAGGATCAAAGTCAGCTTGACTGAGGTTCACTACTTGCGGGTGAAAAACGTTCGATTCCACGTAATTCTGCGTGTTTGGGATATTGTGGGAAGCTTTTATTAAGTAATTCCACTTCTACCAAGAGTGCTTTGTTTTTTCAGTAAAACCTTATCGAGTCTATTGGTGACATGAGCCTGAAAAGAAGTCCATATGAGAGGAAATAATAAGGTCGAGACTTCTAAATAAGTGTGATAAAAATTATTGTTGAAGAGTTTTTTTCTTTTTAGGGAATTTAATTTCCTCTCTTATCCAAATGTTATCCGTTTTTCGTTGAGTCGCGCGGGTTTTAGCAGTGTCTCTATGAGTTTTCTTGGCAAATTTTTAATTTTTAATTCTCATATTATCAACAGCAACAAAAAATTTTCAAACTTTGGGATATACAAATTAAAATGCCAATCATGTCTTTCAACCTATATTGGGCAAACAGGCCGCAGCTTCAATGTAAGATACTCCGAACACCTCAATGCCCTAAAGTACAATCACTACTCAGCCATGAACGAACATTGTAGAGAGAAAAATCATAAATACACAATTGATTAAGATTTAAAGATCCTGCATTACAATCAGAAATCCCTTAATATACTAGAGAATATTTATGTAGATATCGACCAATATAACAATCCCGTGTACAACTTGAGTGAAATCAATTAAAAGAAAAATATTTTATTGGAAACCTTTGTCCCACTCACCTGTGAACAATTCGTTAATAAAAACGAGTTTCACTACCGACATTCTAGAACAAGACCCGCCCCTCCATCAGCACCCTCCTCCCGTGATTCACATCCTCCCTCCGTCCCTCCTCGCCCCTCCCAACCACATCGTCACAGATACACAGTAAGCCACACACAGGCTTAGTTGTCAATGTGACATGAGGCTGACAAGGTCATCTCCATTCGAGACGACAACTTTTATTTACAAATGTTACACACGTAATCCATAGTATTGATGGTCTCACTACACTCCTCAGCACAGTGTTTTCATTTTAACAGTCAGCAAGTTTTATTTGACAATTCAAGAACGATCTATTAGACGAGAGGACTTTGTACCTCAATATGTTTTTAATTCACTAATCACGATCACTGTCACTTCACTTCATTACAATT
Source organism: Anabrus simplex (assembly GCF_040414725.1). NCBI lineage: Eukaryota > Metazoa > Arthropoda > Insecta > Orthoptera > Tettigoniidae > Anabrus > Anabrus simplex. Next base: position 19,540,313 of record NC_090272.1, on the reverse strand, counting down.
TTTAATTTGTTTGTGTATTATGTAATTACTGTTCTGCTACTGAAGATGGCCTTGAGATTAGGCTGAAACATGTATAGACTTTGCTTCATCTGACAGATGACTTGATTTGTATAAATAAGGAGGATTTTATAAATATTTTCATTTGTAAAGTGATAACCGTCAATACGGAATGAGATTTATAACTTGCAAAAGTCAGTAACACCAAGAGTATCCGAAAACACATCCGGAAACGACAGACTCAGTTTACGAATACTTTCAGCCTGCTCCTCAGGTAGATGTCTAAGGTCTTAACAACATTTCATCCTGGGTATGCGAAACAGATGAACATGATACAGAATTATACTTGAGCAAGGGAATTTTACAATTATTAGCAAATTTGAAGGTGCACGACTTGGTCTGAATGTCGAGCACCAGACCAGTAAAAGACATAAAACCCGCCCCCAATATTACCAGGCAAGACAAGTGTTTAGCCACAAATAATTTTATTTTCCAGGTAAATTTAGAAATACGAATTTTGGCTAGGATGAAACCTAAAATTTCTAAGTGAGAGAAATTAGCCGAAACGCATTGTACCGAATATGAACAATATTCAGGAAATTTACAACCAGTCTTTAATTTGGAATACGATTCAGCCGAAATAATAGAGCACACGTTCTTCTGAGGCACTCTTTAGGACCTTCGAATGATAGATTAGAAAAACTTTTACCCGTACTGGAGCTTGAGGAGGGTTTAACCGGGGCTGAGCCTTGGAAAGATAAACACACTGACTCAGCCGGAGACACTAGTCACTTCCTATTATTTGAGTTTGTGGAGGTTGCACCAGAAGTTGAGCTGGAGGAGGTGCTGTTAATATGAGGGCAATTTTTGGCGAGGTGAGTAAACGAGCCACATTTGAAACATCGTTGAGATGATCCTGCTCCATTCTTTGTCCCACTAGATTTGATCAATGGACACTTGTTACGGAGATGTTCCGTAGACCCACAAGCATAGCATTTGCGGGTGGTGAAAGTTTGGCGAGGAGGAGGCCAAAGACTACCAGAAGATGGAGGGGCTCCTTAGTGACTCGTAGGGTGTCGGCATACCTAATTCCTTCGGCTGAGACCGCCATAGCCTCCAATTCTGCAAAGTTTTGAGGACGCAACGCGAAACACAGATACAACCTATAGGGCAGGGAAATGCCTTCAACAATCATCTGCACAATTTGACTTTCAGGGAAATGAAAAGCGAATACCCTGGTGTAAAATTTATTATCTTGGATGAAGTCTGCAAGATTTTCATCCACTCGCTGTACTCTGAAATAGTACCTTCGGATTAATGATGACCTGGCTCGAGCCGGAATGAAGTTAGCCAGCAGATGGGCGTGGAAGTCTTCTATGGACGATCCCTCAGCTATTGCTATAACTATTTTATCCGAGAGGACACCTATGGAGTAAGGGTAAATAATTTGAAGAATTTGGGAATGAGAGAGAGAAAACACTAGAGCATGATCTTGAAATTCAACTAAGAACGTTAGAAATGAAATGACATCGTTAGTAGAATTTACAGAAAACTTTGAAATTCCCCTAAGCAACATAGCCAATGGATGAGGCAAACTATTACACTCAGGTGACATAATAGGTAACGGCGTAGAAGGTTGATAAGTCTCTACCACAACATTATTTAAAAAGAAAGTTGGAATTCGTGTACGATGATCAGACTCATTTTCTAATGGGGCTGATGTGTGTTGTGTTGCCATAGATTTTCTACTTTCTACTATCTTGGGAGAATCTTCCTCACTCTCGGTGTTTATCACAGGTGCTTGGTCAGTTTTGGGAGCAGCTGCCCCAGTCAACAATTGATTAACTCTGTTTGACATTTTTGATAGATGGTCAACTAAATTACTCTCCTCCTTAGCATGATCTTCTTTTAATTTGAGAGACAGTATCCCTGTGATAAAAATGGAAGTCTAGCCTGCACTCTTTTAAGTTGGTTAGCAGAAGGATCACTCACTTAAAAAAAAACTTACTACAGATGCTAGCTCGGTGGTGTTGTCAGTAATAGTGGAGAGAGCCTCATCAATTTCCTTTTCTCCCAAAAACTTTGAAAGAGAGTAAACTGTCTCTGTTTCTTAATGCCCACTGAAGGCAACATTACATAAAATTTACAATCTCTGGCCTCTCAAGCCACCATTTACAAATTGAACTTACTTTTACAGGGTATTTAATACCCAACCTACTGGGCCTTCTTGGAAAAAGAACAGGTTAGATAACTGACCCAAACACAAAATGAATGGAGGCGCACACTGTGCTCCAAGATAATGAAAACTTAAAAACCTACAGGGCTCTAGGCCAATGAAACAGGGGCTATTTTAAACTACTGAGGTGGCTCGCATAGAAATTACTGTAATCCATTACAAAAAGGTTGCAAAATCGCAGATACCTCAAACCAAGATGAAGGGGAGCTCGAGAGGGTAACTCACTCTCTATCCCAGATTTACAGTTAAACACTTAATGAAGTTTTACATTAGCCGAAATAAAATTTACATTTTAGAAAAGTATGTTACATGGTTAAAGATTCGGACCTTCCCCTTGGAATAATTTGCGGATACAGCAAGAAAGATGGAATTATGTGGCCTCCTGCATTAACACACACGCTTAGAAAGACAACACTCAATTGGCAATGAAACATGAAACGCTGCAGTTTATATACCCTCAGGGAAGGTTCGAGATCATTAAAGACTAATCAGGACACACCCTCTTAATTTTTATTGACAGATTCAAAGTGAACAAGAAATGCGGGATTGGTTGAAAATTAATTACAAAATTTCATGATTGGCTAGATTCAAAACTGGCGGAAAGAAAAGGAAGTATTGCCGTCCCAAAAATAAATGAACGTAGTTCAGTTATGGAAAACCTAGGAATATGAAACTTCTTTAAATTATAAGTTCTTCCACCTTGAACCTGAGTGCATGATCATAGTTTTTAGTAGTGTCATCTGTGGAAAAATGTCCATACTTCTTGTTGAATGGCAAACAAAAACAAGGATAAATTCAATCAATCTAGGAAACTACACAGTAACAAAATTACTTAATATTTCAGTAGTGACATCTTCTGATTAAAAGTTCCAAGTTCATGTTGTATCAGTTTCCACTTTTGTTCGATAGAGGAGTCTCTCAAGGCGCTGATTTTGAATGCATGGTATAGAGGTGTATCTCCCGGTACAGTATGTATGGGTACTTTAAGGCAAAAACAATATCCAAGGACATTCCAGGAATCATTAATGAATAAGGGGAGTGTGTAAGTGAGGATCTACAGTAGGCAGAAGTATTCAGTCAGCAATAAACCTGGGTAGGGACCATGTGGGTCATGATAAACTTAACCATAATAGGTATATTATTTGATCCTGTATTGACTTGTCTGAATATAATATAGTTTTATTTTGAGTCCACCTTATAATGATAGAAAATTATTTTAACATGTTTTGGGAAAATCATACATTCCTTTCATCAGTGATGTCAGTTCAAGGAATAAAACATATATAACACTGACATCACTGATGCAAAGAATGGATGATTTTCCTGAAACATGTTAAATTAATAATTTTCTATCATTATAAGGTGGACTCAAAATAAAACCATAATAGTTTCTTTAGTAGAGTGGATCATGTACAATTCAAAGATAAGTACACTTCAATTACAATAACACAACACCAATTCAACTTCCAAGAATGAACAAATTTAATTAAAATAACTTGGTTTGTGGAATTTAAAAAAACAACATAAATTAATAAATTTAAAAAAAATGTTTAAAATATTTAAAACTTGTGAAAATAGGAAAATCTGTAAATATAAATAAAATCTGATTGGATAACTCATTTAAACTATATTCCAATTCATAGTAGTTAAATAGCATAGTAAAAATTCATTTTTCTTCATGGAAGCTCAAAGGAAATGTAAAATTATAATTCAGAAATAGATAAACATTTCAGTATAAAGAAAATACAGTTAAGAATGTAACCCTTAAGTAATAGTTAATCATAATCTTTGAATAACCAGTCATTCCTTAGGAAGACTAGTGTTATCCTTTATCAATTTCTCAAAGTTGTTGAACTGCATTTTCATTAAAAACAAAAATAAATTAAAGCCAGTATTGTAGAAATGAGAATACCTGCAGCAATGGCCGTACCTGGATAGTTACATTGAAGCACAGTTAGAGGAGGAGCAGAAGTAAGAGATCAACAATGGAACTAAGTTTTAGCACCCTCCGGTCATTATATTCCTGGATATAGAAAAGGCCTCTGATAGTATTATAAGAAATAAGATCTGGGAGCGCCTGAGGAAAAGAAATGTGCCTGAAGGACTAATAAGGAAAATTGAGACGTTGTACGAAGACTGTACTACCTGTGTACAAGCTGGGGAAGGTCGATCATCATGGTTTGAGAGTAAGAGTGGAGTTCAGCAAGGAAGTGCACTGTTCCCACTACTGTTCATCACTGTTATGGACAATATAATGAACGTCAAGGAAAAGTTAGGTGAACTGAATGCAGTGGTGTTTGCTGATGATATCATGATTTGGGGTGAAACAGAAGAGGAAGTACAGACCAGACTCAACGTATGGAAATCCCAGTTCCAGAAATATAACCTTAATATCAGTGAGAGTGGTGGTGGTGGTGATTATTGTTTTAAGAGGAAGTTCAACTGGGCAACCATCCTCTATATAACACTAATCAGAGAGTAAAAATGGAAGGGGTCCAACACTTCGAAAAATGAAGATTTTGGCCAAAGGAAGACAAGGCCCATGAAGGGCATGAAAATGAGACTTCCTAGGCCTCCATACATAATATCGTCGGGGTTGGAAAAGAAAAACAGTTGACCAAGGAAGGTCAGATAGGATAGATGAAAGTGAGGAGCCAGGCACAAGTAAGTGGAAGCAATGCCAGGACTCAGCTAAGGGCGCAGTGGTCGCCAACCCACGCTTCAAAGTTCAGAGCCCCTGGGGCCCCTTTTAGTCGCTTCTTACGGCAGGCAGGGGATACCGTGGGTGTTAATTCTACCACTCCCACCCACAAGGGGATATCAGTGAGATTAAGACAGTGGTGATGGCAGTCAACAGAGAAGGGCGTCCAGCAAGTGTAAAACTAGGAGACCACCAGCTAGAGTGTGTGGATAGTTTTCCTTGCCTTGGAAATGTAATCTCCACTGATAATTTGGTCAGAAAGGAAATTACAAACAGAGTGCAAAAGGGATCAGAATTTTACCAACAAGTAAGACCTAGAGGACGTGCGCCGTTACGATGGATGGACCAGATCAAGAACTTGACCAGGATGAGCTTACAGCAAGCAAGTCACCATGCCCAAAGCAGAGACTCCTGGAGGAAGATCACCGAAAGGATTCTCGCGTAATGCCACTACACCCTTACGAAGGGTTGGACTAAGAGAGAGAGAGAGAACACTTTTATGGGATGACATGATTCTAAAACCGGCCAAACTGATGATGTTCAACAGCTATCTCATACCAATATTGACCTATGGTATTGAAGTGTGCACCCTCAAAAAAAAGAGATTCATCAAGACTGGAAGCATCAGAGACGAAATTTCTTAGATCCACCATTCAGAAGACCAAGATGGACAAGTTAAGAAATGAGGAGGTGAGAAAATAAGCCGGAATGAAGACATCCCTATTAGACCAAATTGGTACATCCAGACTACGGCGGCATGGACATGTAATGAAGATGGAGCCTACAAGAACAGCCAGAATAAATTTGGAAATACAGGTGGAGAAGAGACCTGCAGGAAGACCTAAAACCCGATGGATGAACATGATCAAGGTTAATCTAGTTACCAGAGGATGAACAGTGGATGATTATCTCGATGGCAAGTTGTATATGGATAGGAAGAAGTGGAAGAGGCTCATTAACAGTACCAGGGAAACTGGAACTGGATGATGATGACTCCTTGTTACACTAAATTAAAATCAATTCTCATAAAGCCTTCAAGTGCTTGGCTATATACATTCAAACACCGAGAGAATAGAATAAAAAATCTCGCAACAGATAACAATAAATAAACAAACCCAGGGGAGAATATACTTGACTGACTTGCCGTAATTCCTGTTCTTCCTCATGGAACATGGGCATTAACAAAGCATCTCCACCTGTCCTGTTGTCGGCCAGCCTCTTTACCTCGCTTCGTGAACAGTTCTTTGCCACGTTTGCTTGGGTCTCCCTCTCTTCCTTTTACCCTGCAGTTTCCAGTCCAGTGCCTCTCTCTCAATTGCTTCGTTCCCCTTTCTCATTGTATGCCCAATCCATTTCCATTTCCGCTGTTTTATCTGTATGGCCATCTCATTCTCTCTCGTCCTACTCCAGAGTTTCATGGTTGGAGATTACTTCTGGCCAGTAGATGTTAAGAATCCTTTGCAAACAGCGGTTAACAAAGGTCTGCAACTCGAATGTAATCACTCCAGTCACTTTCCAAGTCTCGGACCCATATAATAGAACAGACTTCCAAGGATGCGGAGTTTGGTCCTGACAGATATTCTGTTGTTTTTCCATACCGGATAGAGCCGAACAAAGGCACCAATTGTTTTTTTGAATGCGCTGCAAGATATCTTGTGCAGCTCCCCCATCTTTGGGCAAGTACCCTGCCCAAGTAAGTGAAGCTATCCACAACCTCAATATCTTCACCATTGAAGACAAATGGGTCTGATTTGTAGGTGTTGTTCCTTAGGGCCTTGGTCCTCTTTGAGTTGATAAATAGTTCCACCTTTCTCCCTTAGTCTACCAAATCTTCGAGCTTTCCTTGCATTTCCCCATGTGCCTCATTTAAATCTAAGAATTTCATTTTTGTCCGTATTGAACTGAGAATGGAAGATAGGAAACTTAAAAGGGTCCACCTTTTCAATACAATAAATGTTATAGTTTATTTACAACATATATTTACACTTGGAACTAGTTTCGACGCTGTTTGGCGTCATCTTCAGCCAAAATGTGGGAAATAGGCTAGCATGTAGACATTTATATTACACAGTGGCGGTGGGCACTCAGGAGCACAGCAGCACGTGAACACCCAGTTTTAAGACATATTTACGAATTCATGGATAATTTAAAACTTTCCTTTCTTTCGACCTGATTTCGACAATCGATCGAAAGCATTCGACTTATATCGAAGCTCCGTTACACCGACAGTTGTTCATTTTGACTGACAGTGCAGCGAGCACACTGGGTAATGCGCTATTGTGCTGAAGACTATACGCATGCGCAAAGCAGATGACGTCATGGTTTTCTGCACTGATATTTCCATTAGCGAAGAGCACGGTAAGGTACGTGCCTTGTTGTCTAGAGCCACCCTCAACCCAGTGGCAGTATTACAGTTGACCACAAGGGTCCGCCACCTCCCCTATTACTGTTAGCCACAGCATCCCAGGAGCTACTATTGCATTACGTTACCGGCAGATTTCGCTAGTACCCTAATTCTCAATAGGCATTTTCTAGCTCGTTGTGAACAGGTGTTTGTAATCGCGGGAAGAAGTTTGTGACTGGAAAATATTTTCAAGTTAAATTAATTTGTGTTGTATTTTGCTTCTGTGTTTGTGTGGTTTGTGACCATGCCGTGGTATTCTTTGTGTAAGAGGAAATGAATTCGGTTCAGGTAATTTTAACCAGTGAAATATTAACCTATCAGGATAAGTTAGAAATTAAAAGGCTTGGACCGGACAGACCAGATTTGATTATTGAAAAAGTTACAAAAACTGACAAACGCGAGTATAGGCGTAAGTTTAAGAGAGAAGTGTACGAAACACGCAAGTGGCTCTGTGGATGTAGATCTAGGAATGCGCTGTTTTGTTTGCCCTGTTTATTGTTCAGCAAAGAAAGAAATGTATGGAATTCAGCTGGGTGCACAGACCTTGCTCATTTGAGTGGAAAAATAAATAAACATGAAAATTCTCATGCACACAAAAACGCGAGTATTGAATTCTCTATGCTAGGCCGTGTCAATATCACCACGCAGCTGGATTCCGCTTACCGTGAATCGATTAAGAAACATAACGAGCAAGTCGATGCAAATAGGTATATACTGTCTAGATTAATCGACTGTGTTAAGTTTTGTGGAGCTTTCGAATTGTCACTGCGTGGCCACGATGAAAGCGATACTTCTGATAATCCTAGGATTTTCAGGGGACTAGTAAACTTTGTAAGCTCTATTGACAATGCAATGAATGAGCATTTAGAAAGTGCTACCGTTTTTAAAGGTACTTCCCACACTATTCAAAATGAACTCCTTGATTGCATGTTGAGCGTGTGCAGAGATGAAATATCTAATGAGATTCATGCCGCTCATTATTTGGCAGTTATGGCTGATGAAACGACAGATGTTTCTACATTGCAACAAATGGTAATTGTTTATAGATATGAAGTTGGAGGGGTTCCGGTTGAAAGGTACTGGGGTTTTGTCAACCCGAAAGCTCAAGACGCGGAGTCTATTTTTGGAGTTGTTCATGCAGAATTAGAACGCCAAGTGGGGAGCCACAGACAGGTTATTGGACAATGCTACGACGGAGCCGCAGTATTAAGTGGGGGTAGAAACGGGGTGCAGGCCAGAATAAGGGAGATTTACCCTCAAGCTTATTACATCCATTGTTATGCTCATCAGTTTAATTTAATTTTACGGAAAGCGGCATCTATAAATAGTTCGTGTAGGATATTTTTTTCCAACTTAACAGCCTTTCCAGCATTCTTTTCTCGATCAGCACAGAGAACGAAAGTTTTGGATTCGCTGGTAGAGAAGAGGCTTCCGAAGACCATAACCACCAGATGGAATTTCTCAGCTCGTTTAGTCCAAACCGTATATGAGAACACGGACAATTTAATGGAATGTCTCGAAGAAATTCGAAATTCATCTTATGTTGACGATGTTACGAGGCGGGAGAGCTCCGGACTTCTCTACAGTTTGAGAGATACGGAATTTATGTTTTGGCTACAATTCTTTCACCGTTTGATGCCACATGCAGACATTCTTTTCAAATTACTACAGCACAGAAATATCGATGCAGTTAAAGTGAAAGAACATATTTCAGAATTCCGAAGGCATGTTGAGAAAGTCAGGGACTGCACCACGGACTTGGACGCTGATATATCCTCCAATGATCAACTCTCTCAAAAGAGGCGAAAAATCTCGGATCGTTCAGTAGCTGCTAAAGAAGTGTGTGATGTAATAACTGTTCACATGGAAGAACGATTTTCATTCCGTTCTCACTTACTGGCTTCTAGTCTGGTTGATGTGCGTGCGTTTGGTGTCTATTCAGACTCTTTTCCAGAAAGAGAACTAAATACAGTGGCACATATGTATCCCTGCCTAAATAAGACACAGCTGAAGACTGAACTAGAAGTATTGTATATGAGAAATGACTTTCAGAAAGCTGATGGGGCCATTTCCATGTTGCAGTTTCTGCTTGACAATGAACTAGATAGGGACACATTTCCACAAGTATGCGAATTACTCCGAATTGTTGTCACAACCCCAATGACGACAGCGGAGCCTGAGAGGTGTTTTTCTACTTTGAAACGAATTAAAACATTTCTGAGGAACACCATGACTGGAGAAAGACTGTCAGCGCTGGCTATGCTTGCTATTGAGAAGAGATTTGTCAACAACATCAGTGACTTCAATCGTAAAGTGATTGAGAAATTTGCGTGATTGAAGGACAGAAGGATTGCTTTCCTGTACAAATAATCAGCATTTACGTGAGTTGCTAATCTAAATGCTATCATTTAAATAAGCATGATCTAGTGTTGTTGGTTGTACTGCATGCTATAAATTGTTTAGAGTAGTGGCTATAACTTGCAAAATGAGAATAATTACCATGTGATACAGTAGAACCCTGACTAACCGAGATAATGTGGAGACTATTGGGATCAATTCGGAAATAATTATTTTAAAAAATTACTGGTAAATGCGGTACACATTCCTTCTATGCTTCTCGTCATATCCAGATGAACTTCGTGCTGTTAAAAACCAGGAATAGTGCTCGCATCCTTCAGTGTTCGCAGTGCAGTAAAGCTATTGTGAATTTTACAGTTGTTCTACACTAAGACAGCCTGCCCGCGGTGTAGGGGTAGCGTGCCTGCCTGTTACCCGAGGCCCCGGGTTCGATTCCCGGCCAGGTCAGGGATTTTAACCTGGATCTGAGGGCTGGTTCGAGGTCCACTCAGCCTACGTGATTACAATTGAGGAGCTATCTAACGGTGAGATGGCGGTCAAAAAAGCCAAGAATAATGGCCGAGATGATTCGTCGTGCTAACCACACGACACCTCGTAATCTGCAGACCACCGGGCTGAGCAGCAATCGCTTGATAGGCCATGGGGTTTGGTTTGGTTCTACACTCACACCCAGGTGAACTTCGTGCTGTTTAAAAACCAAGAATAGTGCTCGCATCCTGCAATATTCGCAGTGTAGTAAAGTTATTGTGAATTTTACTTTTGTTCTACATTAACAAATTAGTTTCGTATAAAATTTATCCTCGGTTGCAGGGGTTCTACCAAATTATTTGTGAAGAAGGAACCGTACAAGGAACTGTTAGTGAAATGATTTATGTACCTATGTTACTTTTCTGCTGATTTGAGACATGAACAAAAATGATGTTGTGAACCCCCTAAAAATTTTGTCACGAGCCGCCACTGATATTACACAAGGCGTTACATTAAACAATACACATCTTACGAGGAGATAAAAACGGGCGAATATAGAAACAAATGAATCGTTGAGAAAGCAAAAGTTATACATATTAAAAATAACCTTAACCACACATCTTGCAATGCGAAAATGTTCGCCTTGAATGATTCCTGAATACAAAACGCACGCGCACACACTTCTGAAGAGCCAGCAGGCAGGAAAAAGTAAGGTGAAACCTTAAGAGTTCTTCTGAGAAGAGTTCATCATTTTTTCTATGTTCCGAATTTCCTGTTGTGTATGTTTATCTGGAACTCAAGGGAGACTTCATTAGTTAGTCGGAACATAGAAAAATGAACTCTTCTCAGAAGAACTCTTAAGGTTTCACCTTACTTTTTCCTGCCTGCTGGCTCTTCAGAAGTGTGTGCGCGTGCGTTTTGTATTCAGGAATCATTCAAGGCGAACATTTTCGCACTGCAAGATGTATGGTTAAGGTTATTTTTAATATGTATAACTTTTGCTTTCTCAACGATTCATTTGTTTCTATATTCGTCCCTGTTTTTATCTCCTCGTAAGATGTGTATTGTTTAATGTAACGCCTTGTGTAATATAAATGTCTACATGCTAGCCTATTTCCCACATTTTGGCTGAAGATGACGCCAAACAGCGTCGAAACTAGTTCCAAGTGTAAATAAACTATAACATTTATTGTATTGAAAAGGTGGACCCTTTTAAGTTTCCTATCTTCCATTCTCAGTTCAATACGGACAAAAATGAAATTCTTAGATTTAAATGAAGCAGCCAACCAGGCAAAGTCGGTAGCCTATCATTACTTGGGCTTAAAAATCAAAATTGGGAAAATAGGCAAGGATATAGCATTTATCAAACAGTGCATTACACAGAATTTAAGCCCTAATTTTTTGAAAAGCGTTACGAAACAACGTTTTGTTCCTCCCCATCAACAGGATGTTCAGATTAGGACAAACAAACTTTGGTTAGAAAATGAACTAAAATTTCTCTATAAGAAAAAGTCGTTTTTAAATCATCGCTTATATGAAACTCGCTTAGAGGCAGCCACCTTACTCTCAAGTGCTCAGTGGAATCTTTTTCAAGACGAAGTCCAAATCAAGTTGTTCAATATTTTGTCCAAAAAACAGATAACGCTAGAGAAAAAACTTGAAGCACTTAAAAATAAGGTAAAACACAACAACTCCCCTCCAAAACCTAACAGCAAGCCTAAACTCGCTAATGACACTCTACAACAATTCCACCCACCAGTAATTAATCTTTCCACCACCAACTTAGATGAGGACGATATAAGAATTCTTTCGAAAGGTCCAAAGCACAACTGGCCCTGTTTCAACTCGGCCCTTACAGCCTCCAAACTCGTAGTTGAATCAGAAGTTGCTATCAGCAAAATGCCATATGAACTACAAGACAAACTTAGAATGGACGTAAAAAAACAATTAAACAAAAGTTTTTTCTCAAAAAATCGCACTGCGACCCCTATCACCAAAATCAACAAAGATTCCCTTACTGAAAGAAAACAAATTCTCAATCTTAAAAATAAAGTTAAAGACAACCAACTCATCATTACAAAGGCCGACAAAGGCAACACAACAGTCATTATGGATAAAACAGATTACATTCAAAAAAACAAAAATTTCTTAGATAATGACTCCTTTTCGATAGTTAAGAAGGACCCAACACAATCAATTCAAAGGCAATTGAAACAAATTCTAAAGAGCACATCTTTTCTCCTCACTGAGCAAGAAAAACAAAAGTTAATTACTATGAACCCAGGTCTACCAACAGCTAAAGCACTACCCAAAATCCACAAAACTGGTGTCCCTATTCGACCCATAATAAACTACAGACCAAGCCCCTTATATAAATTATCTCAATTTATCTAACAATTTCTTAATAAACATTATAAATTCTCATCAAATAAATCCATCAGGAGCACTATAGAATTAGTGAACAAACTAAACAGTTTCAAACTTCAACCATATCATTCAATGCACTCCTTTGATATAGTCAACATGTATCCCAGTATAAAAACCAACTCATTATTCCCGATCATCGAAAAGAACTTACTTGCTAACAATCAACTAAGTAAACTAGAAGTTCAAGACTTTATGACCATATTAAGATTACTAATTAACAATAACTATTTCACGTTCGATAAGATCATTTACAAACTAGATGGTTTGGCTATGGGTTCACCAGCCTCAGGAATTTTAGCAGAGATCTACCTTGATTTCCTAGAGCACACCGCCATCGACAATAACATCAAATTTGCTAATATCCAATTCTGGGCTAGGTACGTAGATGACACATTTATAATCCTAGATGAACGCTCCCTAGACGCGCCATCCACCCTCAAAAACCTTAATAACATTGATCATGACATTAAATTTACCTTAGAATCAGAGATAAACAACTCCATCAACTTCCTAGACCTAACAATCAATAGGTAGCCCTCTTCGTTCACATATAGTATCTATAGAAAGCCCACTCAAACGGCCACTACTATAAGAAATGACTCACTACATCCCCAAACACACAAAGCAGCTACATATAATAGCTTAGTAGACCGAGCATTCAAAATTCCGATGTCCAGAAAAAACTTAAATAAAGAACTGAACACCATTCGCTCTATAGCAAAATTTAATGGATATAATGAATCCTTTATTGAAAGAATAATCAATAAATTCAGACACCGCCCAAAAACCACCCTAATAAAAGACAATACTAGCACTGCCACGTTTTCCACATTTACCTTCAATAAAGAAATTTACGTCACTAACGTTCTTAAAAAACACAACGTTAAAATAGCCTTTCGTGCTAACAATAGAAGCACAGAGATCCTACACAACTCTTCATCAATAAATAAAAGTAGTGATTTTTCTAAATCAGGTGTATATAGGTTTTCTTGCCAAGACTGCAAAAGTTCTTACCTAGAGCAAACAGGACGCAGCTTTAAAATCAGATATGCAGAACATGTCAGTGCCATAAAACACAACCGTTTTTCCGCGGTCGGCGTACATATAAAAGAATTTAAGCACAACTTTACTGAAATAAATCAAGATCTTGAGGTATTAGATATTCTAAACAAAGGTTCTTTCCTAGACGTCACTGAAAACCTCTATATTCATTTAGACCAATATTTCAATCCCAACCTAAACTTAAATGATATCTCAGAGAAACCAAAGATCCTATTCGACTTTCTCATTGAATTTTTCAAAAACATGAATATCCCGAAAAACAGATCTGTCTTTCACATTATGCATAATACTTTGTCACGCCACACACTTTCACCACATCACCCTCCATATTTCCCCTCCTTCCACTCCTCCTCCCCTACCGCTCCTTCCCTCTCCCCTCCTAATCCAACAATGGCCGCTCCCCAGACCTAAACTATCCAACACGCTCTGTTCCTCTTCATCTCGCGGCATAGCTTTACCGCCTTATGTCCCACAATAAACATCATAGAAACCTGCCCCCACCCTACACGTAACGCTGCAACAATACACCACAAATACTGGCACAGTCAACCTCCAAACTCTCAGAAAATGTATTCCTTAATACCAATTTTATATTCTTGTCGAGCTGAATACCGGACCACCGGGCGAGTTGGCCGTGCGCATAGAGGCGCGCGGCTGTGAGCTTGCATCCGGGAGATAGTAGGTTCGAATCCCACTATCGGCAGCCCTGAAAATGGTTTTCCGTGGTTTCCCATTTTCACACCAGGCAAATGCTGGGGCTGTACCTTAATTAAGGCCACGGCCGCTTCCTTCCAACTCCTAGCCCTTTCCTATCCCATCGTCGCCATAAGACCTATCTGTGTCGGCGCGACGTAAAGCCCCTAGCAAAAAAAAAAAAAAAAAAAGAATACCGGACCTGTGAAGATTACAAGATTATTTTGTGCATCTACAGAATGGTGGTGTTAATGAAGCTATGTAATATAGAGAGAGACTTTCAAAGGTGATTAAATGAAGAAGTTATATCATGTTCAAGATCATGCTTTCACGTCTCTGCACAGTATTTAAAATACAATTTACCGTTGGTCTTTATAGCTATTGTTGAGAGTGAAGGAGAATTTCCTGTTGTGTATGTTTATCAGGAACTCAAGGGAGACTTTATTAGTTAGTCGGAACATAGAAAAAATGATGAACTCTTCTCAGAAGAACTCTTAAGGTTTCACCTTACTTTTTCCTGCCTGCTGGCTCTTCAGAAGTGTGTGCGCGTGCGTTTTGTATTCAGGAATCATTCAAGGCAAATATTTTCGCACTGCAAGATGTGTGGTTAAGGTTATTTTTAATATGTATAACTTTTGCTTTCTCAACGATTCATTTGTTTCTATATTCGTCCCTGTTTTTATCTCCTCGTAAGATGTGTATTGTTTAATGTAACGCCTTGTGTAATATAAATGTCTACATGCTAGCCTATTTCCCACATTTTGGCTGAAGATGACGCCAAACAGCGTCGAAACTAGTTCCAAGTGTAAATATATGTTGTAAATAAACTATAACATTCATTGTATTGAAAAGGTGGACCCTTTTAAGTTTCCTATCTTCCATGTGCCTCAGACAGGAGACACAAATCATCAGCAAATTCCAGATCTTAAAGCCTGCTGACTAATCCCCATTGGATACTACGTTTCACATTTCGAGTCATGTTCTGCATTACCGCATCAATCACAACCAAGAACATAGTTGGTGACAGAATACACCCTTGACGAACTCCGGAACGTACGTGTGTAATCACTGTACATTTCCTGAATGAGATCGACAATTTGTGCTGGCACTCCATAACGCTTCACTTCCTTCCACATGGCTTCTCCGTTGTTCAAGTCAAAAGCTTTCTCAAAGTCAATGAACACTGCGTAGATGCGAGATGACCATTCGGCATACTGCTCCAGAATTATCCTCAAGGTGTTTGTTTGGTCGATGCATGAGTGATTCGGATGAAAGCCTGTCTGTTCTTCTCGGAGTCTTAAGTTGACATACTCTTTAATTCTGTTCAGCAGAATTCTGATGAAGACTTTGCAAGGGATTGATAGAAGTGTAATGCGCCTCCAGTTCGGTGTATCTCCCCTTATTTTGGCAACTTCACCAACAGCCCACATTTCCAGTCTGCCGGCATTTTTCCAATGACTTCTGATGGAATGTTGTCAACTCCTGCTGGCTTACCAATATGCAGCTCTCTCAGTACCTTCTTGATTTCTTCTACTGTTGGAAGAAGAATGCAGGTTTTAATCCTTGGATCAGACCAAATTATTTCTTCGTTTTCTTTTCTCCTTCTATAGAACAGCAGAGATGCCAACTATTATGATTCCATCGTAAGAATTACGAATTTACGAATCACAAACTACAAAATAATTACAATTTTTTGTTGATTTTTAAATCTAAGTGTATGAAGTGTTCAAAAGGATACACAAGGAATGCCTTTACTGCTTGAATTCTCAGAATATTCTTTTTGGATTACTCAGTAATCATTTATACCCCTTTCCTGTCCCTCGTTTAAGAATATTTCTAGTTTTCACGTGCCAAAGTCAGTGTGTGCTTCCAGTACCGGAAAAATAGGCACCTGTGAAGTAGTATATTTTGCGGAGTTGTCTTTGTTCATCACATGATCAGACTTCCATGCAAGTATATTATAATAAATGTAAAATGTAAGAAATTTATTTCACTTCCACCTATTCAATAAAATTCAAAATGTTGACGTTTGAGTGGAAACATTATTAAAATGAGAGTTGGGACATGTTTCGCCCTTTCCTATGGGGCACCATCAGCCGTATCAATACCTCAAATCCTATCGGGTACCTGATTGAAAATTGTTCTAAAATCTGCTGCGAAATTGAATACATCAAACAACTACAAACCATATCGTTACCTATGTATAAAATTGATCAAAGATCTACTACACTAATAATACATTGAACAAACATCAGTTGGTACCTAGCCATGCGTCTTGGTAGGTAGCCTAGCACACGGGGGCGAAACGCTGGCAACCAGGAATGAGTTAGCTGGAACATTTATAATGTCCAATAACGGACCATTTATATTGGTATTATAAATTTACTCATTCAGAACAAATGTTTCAGATTCCCTATGGGAATCAACATCTATATCAACATTGAATTATCCCACGCTACCTTCATGCATTGTGCCTTTGTTACTTTCTTTCCCACGTAATGTGACAGATTGTCAGTGATTGTCAAGTGCTCTGTAAGGCAGTATCTACAAAGATGATGTTCTGCAGAATATGCAATTTGACATTTGAAATCAGAAGTCATTTGATGGTACATCATTGTGCAGAACACATGTCTAACATAGCTATTACGCCCATGACAGCTGTCACAGGAAATGACAATGAATATAACGGTAAGTTTGAAACTCATTATTTTAAATGTTTTGTATATATTTTACTGCAGTGTAAAATTTTATAATTACAGACTTCATGCCAATTTTCGGCATCAACTATTTCAAAGCATAAAGGGTTTCAAAATGATATGCCTGCAGTGGAAAAATCCTCCACAAGCCTTCAAAATGTTTTTCCAAGTGAAATTCATGAAAATGTTCTCTATCATATTCCAAGGGTAAGAAAAGTGTAACTATTACGTGTTCATGCATACTAAGGGCTAATCTGTATGCACGGTTATTCAGTCATTATTTTTGAACAAAATAATGTAGTCACATTAATGTATACTTAGCATCTAATTTGATTTCTATTATACATACAATTGCAGGATGTGCAGACAGTGAACAATAGTGACAACGTAATTACTAATAATAATTCTGATCCAGATGAAGTGAATAAGTACTTCAGAGTTAGACAATTCAACAAGTTTTGAGGTAAGTGTATGTTACTCTTCTTTTTAACAAGAAAGTTTATTAGGCCACAGAGAACATTGCAACCTTCAACTACATTTTTGAAATCTGTTCTATCATTGACACTACAATCAGATTTTTACTGTAAAGCTAATATCGGTTTGATGAATACTAAACACCTATAATTAATTTTAGCACTTTTGCAGGAAACAGAGACACGGAGTAGTGCTGATGACGTGTTTCAAAATAGTAGCTCCGGTGCCGACAGAGGCCAAAAAGACACAGTGGAGTTCCGAAGTTGTGATACTTACTAGTTTCCATTTTTACCTAATTTTACTAAGACATTTACAGTAAGAGAGATTTATAAAACTGCCCTCTCTGTACAGAATGATGATTACTTTGAAGACAAACAAGAGGATGACGCTGACAATGACCCAGACTGGACACCGCCAAGTGTGGATGTTTCTGTATCTGAAAACGAAAGCAGTCCACAATCGTCCTTAATAAAATTTCCTTCCACTCCTTCCACTGAAGCTATAAATGTTACGGGTAAATTCAAACTCATATTTTCTATATTAACTGCAACACCAAATATTTCTCTCTAATCAATCGTTTTCTTCCAGACATTGAAGAAGGTACTGAAAAAGGAAGCAGATGTTATGCAACCGATCCTACCAAATGGAAGTGAAGTGTAACTAAGAAAGTAAGAAATTCAGGAAAAGCATACACAACCGTAAGGGGAGAATATAATACAAGGAAGCCAAAACCAGTCCAGTGTAAGTGCCCTTTTAAGTGCAGCAGTATCTTTTCTCAAGATGATAGAGAGAACATTTGTGCTGAATATTGGAAACTGGAAGACTTCAAACGATAGAAGGATTATCTACTTAAACACAGTAAAGCTTTTGCACCTCAGCGACGCAGATCAAGGACGGATTCTGGAAGAGAAAGAAAAAATGCAAAGAAGTTTTTCTTCATTAAAAATAATGAAGATACGTAGGTCTGTAAGAGTTTCTTCTTGAAAACTCTCTGTTTAAGTAGTGGGCCATTAAACAAAGCTTACGAAGAAGTTTCAGATTCGGGTGAGTTTTCTGGGTGTGATATGCGAAGGACGACTTTCTCCAGCCAATAAACTCAGTGTATGACAAATTAAGGTAAGCAGGGATCACATTGAAAGTTTCCCACTAATAGAGTCACATTATACGAGAAAGTCATCGACAAGAAAATACTTGGATAGTTCACTTTCTATATCAAAAATGTTTTCCCTCTATGAAGAGTGGTGCAAAAAAAAGGAACGACGTACCAGCAAGCAAGACATCTTACAAAATAATTTTCTGTAAGAAGTACAATTATTCTTTCTTCAAACCAAGGAAAGACCATTGCAACCTGTGTGTCAGGTATCGGACATTATCTGGCGAGGAGAGAGCAAAGCTAGAACCAGAATATAATGAGCACAAGGAAAGAGAAAAGAATGCCAACAGCAGTAAGGAAACCATCAAGCAGAGAGGAATAAGGGAAACATCTTTTGTTACAGCTACATTCGACCTCCAAAGTGTTCTGCAGATTCCAAGCAGTGATGTGTCACCCATGTACTACAGCCGCAAACTGTGTGCTTACAATCTAACAATTTATGAAGGTGCACCCCCGAATAATGCGTTCTGCTACACGTGGCATGAAATGAGTGGAAGGTGTGGGAGTGTAGAAATAGCGACTTGTCTTCATTTATACCTGACTAGTTTACCGGAAACGGTTAAAGAAGTATCTCTTTTCCCCGACACTTGTAGTGGGCAAAACGGAAACCAAAATGTTGTTACCCTCTTGCTCTGTGTAACATAGACTACCGGTATAGAAGTCATTGAGCAGAAATTTCTCAAGTCTGGCCACTCCATGATGGAATGTGACAGTATGCACAGCACGATTGAACATCAGAAAATATTTTCAAGCTAGCTCGTTCGTCAAGGAAGAGTAAAACTGCTTCTGCTTACGAAGTTAGACACTTGTAGTTCAATGATTTTATAGATCTGAATGCTCTTTCTAAAAGTCTTCTCCGTGATAAGATAAAAGATACTGAAGGAAGGCAAATTAATTGGTTAAAGGTGAACTGCTTCCGCTTTGAAAAGTGCACCCCTGAAATAGTGAAATACAGCTACAATTATTCAGGAGAATACGCAGAACTGAATGTTCTAGACTGA
This sequence comes from Anabrus simplex, assembly GCF_040414725.1. NCBI lineage: Eukaryota > Metazoa > Arthropoda > Insecta > Orthoptera > Tettigoniidae > Anabrus > Anabrus simplex. The sequence goes on along the minus strand of NC_090272.1, from coordinate 19,520,643 downwards.
CACAAAAAAGGAGAGCTTCCTTCTCTGAAAACAGCATACAAATCAAATCTACCATTATCTCAACAGAAATACAAAGACTTGATTGGACTATGCAACAAAGGAGTGATCCCTGAAGAATTTCATGCATGGTATCATTCACTACATCACTCATTAGCAGTCAAGGATTGCAATCTGGGCCCTAGCATCAAGAGTGACAGTGGTGGTGGTGGTGATGATGATGTTTAACCTTTTTCAGTGGTAACGTCTTCACGAATGGGTTATTTACCCCTTTCATAAAATTCAAGAACTTTCTGGTTACATAAAATAAATTTCATCGTAAAGTCCGTATTGTCATACGTATACTTTTAGGTTAAGTCAATATTCCACCTTTACAATACCATACATTATTAACTATGATGGGACATGTTTTGTCTAACTTGTAGACATCATCAGCTGTAAGATATTTAAGAAAAAGCACTTTCTGGTTGTTCAACATTATGAAGTGGAGTAAAAGTCCTTAAATTTGATGTTAGTATGAGTATAATGTAGTACTAAATAGCAAAATAAAAGTTATGATTCAAATTAAATGGATTATTATGAACATTGCATTCTCCTGTACCTCCCCACACCATGAAAGAACCTCAGTATGAACAGAAATTTACCGAAATAAGACCTGACAAAAATAACCAAGTCCAAGATATAGGACTTAGTTACTTTTGCCGGATGCAAACCGCGTGACATTTTTAAACCCTCGCCAAGTAAAAGTTACCAAGTCCATTTAGGACCCTTTTTACAGACTGGGTAATGATAAAGTATTAAATAAATACTCATGGAACATAGTAGAAGGCACTGAAAAAAGACCTAGTCCAAAAGGTGCGATAGCCTCCCAGTAATATGGGATCATATATCGCTGATTTCTTAAAACCCATTTATCTCAAAACTATGTTTTTGGACTTAGTAACTTCTGCCAGAACGCCGACGATATTTATGTAGGAGCTGATGAGGCAAAGCATTCCAATACTGTGCCAATTTCTGTCATCTTTGACCTTGGCACATCGTACTTGATGTAGTCTATTCAAAAATAGCGAACAAGTTATAAAATTTAATTACTTGTAATTCCTTGCAAGTATGAGAGTTCTTTTGTCTTTGTTTTGGTGGCAAAATGGTGACAAACTCAGTTTCATTGTGAACACTGTGTGCGTGACTGTTGAAGTATTTATTGCGATTTCGGTTGCCAAATTTACATATATTGCTCTTCTAGGATATAAGCTAATCATGTGTTGCACAATGCGAAAGGTTTGAAATAATGAAGCGATTTCTTGTTCTGGAAAATACGTGTGATGACATTACAGTGACTAGTGACGCTAATAATAAACCAAAAATAGTTCCAAAATTTAGGGAGAAATACTCGAAAGAATGGCCCTCTTTACTGCATTCCTCAAAATCTCATTCACACGTGTTTTGTTCTGTGATTAGCCACATTTTTCAGATGCCCATGATTAGGAAGAACAAGACTGAATCCCATGCTAATATGAACACTGAACTGTTAAGTGCTCTGTTTGTGCAGAGGATGCACATGGTATCAAAAGGAAAATCATGTCACCAGTGTACATTTACCAAACAGGAACTACAAGCTGCTAAGGGAGCAACTACAGTACTCAAAAGAAATGATCCTTCAACCTCCATTCAAATATGTACTACAGATCACCTGTTACTTTAGCAGGTAAGAATCATACACTCTTTATATGCCAGTCTTTGAATATGTTATATCTGATTGAATTGTTTGTTGTTCATTGATTTTTCAATGATGTGTAAGTTAGTAAGACCTAACAGCTGGATTACAAATTGCCTTTCTTGAAAGTTCGCGTCTCTGGAACAGTTTAGAACTGCAGAAAAATGTTCCTGCCATCGTTCCAGTTGATCATCGGAGTTAGACATGAGGGTTCCATCTTTGTTCCTGACTGGGTGGTTTTTCTGCAACTGCTTCCTTGCTAGAACTCAGTTGAGACAGGTCATCTGTCCACTTCCTTTGATCCCTCCTCACACTTCTCTTTACTTCACTATCCTTTGCAACATATTTTGATTGCAATTCTGCCTTTCTTGCACGTGTCTTACATGCGTTCATTGCCTCCTTTATCTCCCCCCTTCTCTAATGATTTGCCTTGTCTGTTTGTACATCCAGTCCTTTTTCCTCCTATCGATAAAACCCAGGATATTTTCGCTTACTTCCGTAAACACAGATTTAATCTTCACCTGTTTTCCCTTAACAGTTTCATACTCCACTTCAGTGAGTGCTTGAAATTGATTCTTTAGTTCTATCCTGAAGACTTCTTTCACCTTTCTATCATCCTTTAGCTTTCGAACATCGATGACGGATAGTATACCAGTATTCCCATCCCGGGATCTATTTATTTGGCTAAAGAAATCTATAAATAATTTCTTCCCAGGAGAATTTGCAATGTCGGCAGAGGGGAAACAGACTTCATTATATCAAACAGGTTTACATTTTTGATAAATGTCACAATTATAATTTATAATTTGACCTTTTTTCATGAATTAAGAAAAGAATATTCATTTAGGACATACTCTCTATGGAATATTGTACAAGTGTTTCCTTGACAACTGCTTTCAATTGTAGTAATAATTTATATATTTTCTCTTGAGTTTCTGTTTGTTTTAATGTTGTCAATCTTATGTTAATTTTAAGGACACTTCCTCTTAAGCATTACTTTGTCAATTTTATATATTTTTCATCTAAACAGTGTTATGTGGCTGAAGATGTTGATAAAATACGAAACATGTATCACTTTTAACCATTAAATTGCCTTAAGCAATCATTGTGTCGACTAGGTGGAAAATAATAAATACTTAATTGTGAATTTAGCCCAGATAAGCGCAACCTTGAACTCGAGCTGTTCCTACGCAGCTGGGATATATTTTGGTTACAAATATGTGCCAGAGAGATGAATGTAATACCCTTATGAGTGTTTCTATTCACCGAAAACCAAATGGCCACGGCGTTTTTCCCTCCCAATGCACTTTCTTTGTTTTGTTTCTGAAGGTAGCCTAGTGCTCGCACAACTAGCTGCGTGGTTGGTTTGTGATTGCACAAGCATGTGTATAGTCGCGTTCTGAAGTATAACCATGGCCTGTAGGGACAATATAAATGATGCAAGTGATGCGAATATACAAAGCACAGTTTTTCAGCTGCTTGAAAATTATCTTGGCCAGGCGTATACAGTCTATATGGACAATTATTACAAATAGCATTTGACTCGCGAAACAATTACGGGAACAGAACACTGCCGTATGGGGAACAATACGGTCGAATAGGGGTGTACCAAAAGATCTAAAGGAACACCAGGCAATTCACAAACGGGGTAAAAAGTGAACCCGACATACAAGTACAGTCACCTCTCTCCAAAATCTCGGCTCCATCTACGTCATCAGCTCCAAGTCAACGTCCTGCAATTTTGCCGCCAAAAAGGGCACCGGCCAAGGATCCATCATTTAGGTTAGATGCGAAAAGAGTATATTCTCTTAAAGTTTCCACCATCAAATATAGACATGTTCCCCTGAAGAATGTGCAAAGTGTGCTTCAAAAATAAATTTATTAGTGAAACACGCTATTTTTTGGAATGTTTAGTGTTCCCATTCACCCGGAAAAGTGTGACATTACCTACCACACCCTACAGAGATACTAGAGGACTTCATTAAGGTATGTGGAAAATTTTGTTTCCATATCTTGTTCAGTTTAGAACTTATTGTGAAAAGAATTCGTTCTTGTTTGCTCTGCCACTAACAGCTGGAATAGCTGGGCCAGCCCTTTAAATAGCCGCTCAGATGATGGGCGTGAATGTGTTAATTTAAAATAAAAATATTTTCTAATTTATTTGGTTGCAAATTACTTTACTATTTACCTTTAATTTAAATCCAACATGATATCGAATTTATTTACTGGCAACCATTTTCCTTTTCTCTATTAATCCTAGATTTTACTAAAATTTGGCTTCAGGTGGGGTTTCCTTTTTTTTCTTGCAGTTGTTACATCTCATTCAGTACCAATTAAAGTTATTTTGTATTACCAAGGTGGTGTTTTTCATTCACCGTTTTCAATGGAGCACTGCCACAGTTCCTTTTGGTAATTGTAACCACGGCCTTAAGCCGCTCCCCTTCTCTGTTTCCGGTAAGTGTGATTTTCTCCTTTTGGTTATTTTGCTGTATTATGTTTGTTTTTTGACTGTGTTTTCTCTCTCTCTCTTTCTTGTATTTGCTCTAACTCACTGGGGGGGGGGGGGGGGGGGATGCACTACCAACCTTCTCACCTGGGAGCATTTCTCCTAGGCGTGTAAGGTTTTTCTGCCCATCATCCAAAGGGCTGGTGTGGTGGCCTGGAGGACGGTGTCGTTCAGAGGTCTTTACAGAAATGACTGTGTACTACAGGGGCTTGGCAAAGGGCATCCTTAAGCCTGTTCCTGCGCATCACTCCAATGGAAAAAAGTGTTCTTCCTCTTCAATAAGTTCAAAGGGGCTGAAGTGTCAGGAATATTCAGGATGAATCTACTATTTAACCCCACCATTCCAAGGAATCTACGGCCAGCTCGAATATTCTTAGGTCTGGGAAACTCATGAATACACTTCACCCTATCAGGATTCATAGAGATAGCAAAATCAGAGATTACACGTCCCAAGAAATTGATCTGCCTAGAACACGAGGATATCTTCTCCAGTAAAACCATGTTTCCTTAGCTTCGTAAGAACTTCACGATGGTGAGCAACATGTTTCTCAAATGTATTAGAGAATCAAAACCACGACGTCGAGGTACGAAAAAAAAAAAGGGGGGGGGGGGCAGGAAAACTTTAAATCACCAACAACTGAATCAAGTATGCAACTGAGCACTTGACCACCAATGGAAATACCCATGGGCACTTTATTGAATTGATACAGATGGAAAGGAGTTGCAAAAGCAGTGAATTCATGTCAACCATGATCAAGAGGAATCTGAAAATATGCAGAATTTAGATTGAATACTGAACAATATTTAGCTTTTCTAAAAGACTGCAAGGTGGACTCTATTTGAGGAAGAGGGAGAATGTCAGAAACTTTGTTCCGGTTCAGTACTGTATAATCCACGACCAGACGTGCTTCACCATCTTTCTTAGGTACCAAAAAGGCAGGACTGCTGTAAGACGACTTTGACAGACTTATCACACCCTTCTCCACTAAATCATCAGCACACTTCCTCATAGCGGCTAGCTTGGGAGGAGAACAACTAAAGGGAGTAAGTCTAACAGGTGTGTTGTCTTTGAGTTCAATGCCATAAGAAAATTCTTCAGCGCATCCTAGTTTTGCAGATAGGGCATCAGGGTATTCTTCTAGGGAACTGTTCAATATGGAAGCTTGACTTTCAGACAGGTCATTTTGAACATTATGAAGGCTACAGTTTGATATGGCACATAAGGGCCTGTTTCCAAAAGGGTTTCTGAAAGGGAAACTTTCATTGGATCTAAAGCGAAAGGCAAAGGAGCAAACAATAAAATTGATGGATAATGCAGTGGCTAACATGAAATCTTTGCATAAGATGAGAGGAACAGCTAAATCTGGGACAATGTTGAAGTTCCAATCCTAAGGGAGGTTGTGAATTTTCACACGAGTTCAGGAAATACATGACGACGGTCAGGAAACGCGTAACTTTCCAGACAATCACTATTGTGAAGATATTTGAAAACCATCCCTTTTACAAAAGATTGATTGACAAAAGAACTGCAAGATCTGGTGTCTAAGAGGGCATACATCATGTGCGAACCACCAAGAACCTTGGCCCAGGGTGAAGATGAAGTCCCCAAATCCTATGGTTAGAATAATTATTAGGCACCAAGGGTGGGACATTACGCTGGTGCAAAGCTAGTTTCCCTGATTGGTATTACAGTGCGGACTAATATTGTGATAGACACCTATTAAACCACATTGACTACATTTCAAGGAAGACTTTGACTTAAAATTCCTAGAAACAGGGTCTCCTTTCCACAATTCCAATATTTAATGGAATTTGACACCTTACGGCGAGACACATCCTGACTCAGAGGGTTAAGGTGATTCATAATGGTCAATAGGTCTATTAGGATACCTAGCGAAGAAGACAGTTTTGGGCACAGTACGGCAAGCAGTATCAGGAAAAGAACAATTGGCAGGTGGAGGAGGAGGTTGATATAAATTGTCTAGATGCAGAGTTGACTCAAATTCATGACCCAGATTAATTAAGTCATCAATACAGTTTACTCCAGATCTCTTAATGACTAATTTACAGGAAAACCTCATTAATTCTAAGTCATTGGGATGCAAAAATCGGACTTCAAATTACGTGATTTCGAATTAACTGCCAAATCGTAATTCAGAAATGCAAACCCTGGCTGCGTCACAAAGTATTCTAAGACCCGTTACTACATGTAATTAACCTTGATTCACATTTTAAACCTTTCAAATGCCATGAAAAAAAAAAAAAAAAACTATTTCCAAAATATATCCATCCAACAAGGTGCATTTACGCTATTCAAATAATGCACTTGGATAAAACACTGGCAAACATAACCTCACACAATGAAAGAAAAAAATTCAGAGATGAGGAAAAATTATGCTGGTTCTCCTGTGCAAATGCTTTATCTCTAGGATTACTGTACAATTTGCATTTTTAGATGCCTTGTACTTGCACAAGAAGTGCCCGACGCCCTTAAAACATCGTGGCTTATCAAACTTTCATATGATGATGGAAAGAAGTCTCTCGCTTTCGTGTGCATTGTGATATTGTACAGTGACCTCCTACCCTTGTACGATTTCCCGGCTGGCACTTCTCTCCTTTAAATCCACAAGTCCGTTTGGACTTGACATAAAAAAATACAGTTTCATCGGCGCTGAAAATATTCTTCAGTGTGTACGAATTGATTTTATGAGCCATGCTTTTTCGCTAACTGTTGGCATCGTCAGTGTTCGTGGATTATGTTTCTCCGCACACTACCTGCTACGTGATATTGTGGCGTTCCTTAAAATGCTGAATACAAAAGAATTAAGATTTCACTCGAACTTAGCACATTTGAAGCACACTGTAGACACCTCAAAGTGAGGGAAGTGCGGAAAGCTACCAGTGCACCACAGTCTTTGCCTGCACGTTCCGGAAGATGCGTTCGTTCATGACGCGGATAAATTTTGAATTTAAATTACCGGTACTCTGTAAAATACTACTTTTGTAAAATGTAAAGGCAATTTTGAATTAAAAATCTGAATTTTGGTAATGGGACCAACATTGTTCTTTGAATTATGAATTATCCGTGTTTTGAATTAAACGATTTAGATAACATGCAAAACTGTACCTCATGTTTCCGGGAATGAGAGCTTCTTCGAATTAGGCAAGATTTTGAATGAAAAGATTTCGAATTATCGAGGTTCTACTGTGTATTGAGGAGATAGATTTTGATAAAATGTGTCGAAGATCTCGGACCTATGGACATTAACATCGAGGCGATTGAACTGGGTTAGAATACCTGTAGCATATTCATCAATGGGTTCTTCCTAACCTAGCGTTCTGAGTATTTCTTGTTTGAGGATGAAGTCCATATCAGACAACCCAAATAGAATCTTAAGTTCTTTAGCAAAATTAGCCTAGCATCGAATCCTGCATTTGCATAATCTCAACCGTTTGCTGTCAGAACCTTCTAACATTCTGGGAATGATGGGAACAAACAAGTTTAAAGACATAGAGGTACACCCCCCCGCTATATCTTCTACTCTTTCTAAGAACTCAATGACCGAAAGCCCTTTACCTTCGCCAAAAAATTTTAAATTCCATTTGTGAATAACATCTAGAGCAGGACTAACGTGAGGCTTTTAATGAGAAATATGGTCCATCATGTTCATATTCGTATCAGAGAGAAGTTCATTGTGAACATTTCTAAATCCTATTTCATAATCGCAGTGACTACACTAGACAGAAGGGTAGCATTATCATTAGCAACTTCACTACTCTTATGTAATTCAATTCTGGGAGGGTTTTCAGGCATCATTTCATTGTCACCACAAGCATTCCTATCTGTTCAATCAGCCATGGTTCACGGATAGTATAAACATCGTAATCCAGGGGGCAGAAATATATCACGGCAAACACAAAAGTAATCGAGAATGAAAGCACGAAGTTCTACTCAAGATGGAATTAATTACACATAAGGGGAGAATAATATATAAGTAATAATAATAACGTAAACGTTTCCACCTTTTCAATACTAAAATATATTCACAAAATTATAAATTACACGGTACTAGTTTCGACCCATCTAGGGGTCATCATCAGCCGTATTGGAGCAAAGATCACTTTTGGTGAAATCCTAAGAAAATGTTATTTTAAAGAATAACAAGTGAAATGAGATGTTATTATGGTAATAGTTAATAATACAAGGAATATACATACTAAGAGGTTTTTAACAAAGAATAAAGTATAAATGGGGTGTTGTAAAAATTATAATCATGGAAATCAGTAAGTTCTTGTATTGAAATGACATATATAAAATTATATATGGCTTAGGAAGAGGGCTTAAGGTGGGGCTGAAGGGTGCGGGAGAAAGTGTAATTGTCTTGGAAAAGTACCTTTGATTAAATTTAGGATTGAGTTTAGGTTGGCTGCATTATTGTTTCTGAGGAAAGTGATAAATAGATCGAAGAGTATGTTGGGTTTCTCTGAGATTTCATTGAGATTGTGACTGGCATTAAAGCATTGGTCTAGGTGTATGTAGTAATTTTCCATTATGTTGAGTAAAGGGCCCTTGTTTGCTAATACGAGGATGTCCATGTCTTGTTCAATATTGGTGAAATTATGGTTATAATCTTGCATGTGTTGGCCGATGGCTGAAAACCTGTTGTATTTTATTGCGTTAGTGTGCTCGTGGTATCTGATAATGAAGTTTCTCCCGGTTTGCCCGATGTAGGTTTTTTGACAGGTGGTACATTTGATCCTATAAACTCCTGATTTTAAAAAAGGATATATTGAAAAAACAAAAAACTTTTTCACAGACAGCTCATTTTCCATAATCAAAAAAGACCCCACCCAAAAAATTCAAAAACTACTTAAACAAACTCTTAAAAACACTTCATTTTTATTTACCGAACAGGAAAAATCCAAACTCATACATATGAACCCAGGACTCCCCACTGCTAAAGCTCTTCCCAAAATTCACAAAACCGGAATTCCCATCCGGCCAATTATCAACTATAGACCGAGCCCCTTATACAAAATATCACAATTCATCCAATGTTTCTTAAGAAAAAAATATCAATTCTTATCCATAAAGTCTATTAAAAACACATCTGAGCTAGTAGAAAAACTAAACAAGTTCAATTTGCAACCGGATCACTCCATCCACTCTTTCGATATTGTAAACATGTACCCAAGCATACAAGTATCAAAATTAATCCCGATAATTATAAACAATTTAAACAAAAACAGCCACTTAAGCAAACTAGAGATACAAGACTTTATCACAATATTAAAACTTATCATCGACAATAACTTCTTCACTTTTGACAATGTCATATATCAACAAAATGGTTTGGCAATGGGGTCACCGGCCTCAGGTATCTTAGCAGAAATATACCTGGACTTCCTCGAATACACCAAAATTGACAACGAATTCGAAAACATTCTCTTTTGGGCCAGATATGTCGACGATGTCTTTGTGATCATGAATGAGAAATCAATTAACGCACCCACCACCCTCTTAAGACTCAACAATATTGATCCTCAAATCAAATTCACACTAGAATCCGAATCAAATCAAAATATCAACTTTCTAGATTTAACCATCACTAGAAACTCAGATTCTTTCAGTTATAAAATTTTCAGGAAACCCACTCAAACAGCCTCCACCATTCGCCAAGATTCAGTGCACCCCCAGTCCCACAAACGAGCCACATACAACAGCCTAGTTCACCGAGCCTTCAGCATACCTATGTCCAATAAAGATCTAAAAAACGAACTCAACACAATCCGCGGAATCGCAAAATTCAACGGCTTCAGCAATCATTTTATAGAAAGGATAATCAATAAACACAAACATTGCCCAAAAACTACCCTCAAAAAAGAAATAACCAAACCTCTAACATTTTCCACCTTCACGTTCAACAATGATATCTACAAGTTAACCAACATCTTTAAGAAACAAGGCGTTAAAATAGCCTTCAAAACCAACAATAAGAACATGAACATTTTATACAATACTTCACACATCAACAAGACCAGCAGTTTTTTAAAATCAGGAGTTTATAGGATCAAATGTACCACCTGTCAAAAAACCTACATCAGGCAAACCGGGAGAAACTTCATTATCAGATACCACGAGCACACTAACGCAATAAAATACAACAGGTTTTCAGCCATCGGCCAACACATGCAAGATTATAACCATAATTTCACCAATATTGAACAAGACATGGACATCCTCGTATTAGCAAACAAGGGCCCTTTACTCAACATAATGGAAAATTACTACATACACCCAGACCAATACTTTAATGCCAGTCACAATCTCAATGAAATCTCAGAGAAATCCAACATACTCTTCGATCTATTTATCACTTTCCTCAGAAACAATAATGCAGCCAATCTAAACTAAATCCTAAATTTAATCAAAGGTACTTTTCCAAGACAATTACACTTTCTCCCGCACCCTTCAGCCCCACCTTAAGCCCTCTTCCTAAGCCATATATAATTTTATATATGTCATTTCAATACAAGAACTTACTGATTTCCATGATTATAATTTTTACAACACCCCATTTATACTTTATTCTTTGTTAAAAACCTCTTAGTATGTATATTCCTTGTATTATTAACTATTACCATAATAACATCTCATTTCACTTGTTATTCTTTAAAATAACATTTTCTTAGGATTTCACCAAAAGTGATCTTTGCTCCAATACGGCTGATGATGACCCCTAGATGGGTCGAAACTAGTACCGTGTAATTTATAATTTTGTGAATATATTTTAGTATTGAAAAGGTGGAAACGTTTACGTTGTTATTATTATTACTTATATATTATTCTCAGTTCAATACGGACCAAAAACATGAAATTCATAACCATTAATAAGGGGAGAATGTTGGCAGCAGAAGGATATGGGTCACTTATAATGGCGTACAATAACAACACGAGGTAAAATCATGGGGTTTAAACGAATTCAGCTCTGCTTCACCAAAAATGATGAAATATTTTGACCAACCCACGCTCTGCTAACCATTTGCGCCCGCTTCGCTACAACAGTAATATCCTATGATGAATATGATATGTTGTGTTAGACTAGCCCCATGTTATTCTTCTCGTATGTCCACAGCAGGGTTGGGCACGATGAGCACCGAGGAATAAATACCCGGAAAACACAACATGTACTCAGGTAGAAAAATAATGAAAAATAAAAAACAAATATAAAAATCAGTGGAAGCTCAAATCAACCAGAGGTAACTGGGTGATAAATAAATACTTCCCTATCCTGTTTGCAAGGAACCAGGTTGAAAATGACCAGAGACAGTCATGAGCTGAACTCGAGCCTATTAAATCAAAAGGGTAAAATTTAAAAGGCTACCCCTCCTACTCCTACAGTAATAATGCCGAGTAGAAAACAGAGTTTATTAAATAAACATTAATCAAAATAATAAATGGCTATACAAAAATCAGGAACAAATAACCTACTCACTATCACCATAGCATCACGCCTTCCTAACAGGTTCAGCCATTCATAAAATACAATTATTCAGAACATAAGAAAAGAAATTGTTACCTTAGGAAGAAAATAGAGACCTTGGCCCAAAGTAATAAATTATTTGATATCCATAAGAGCAGGATGAGTATTTACAGATCATGACACACGGCCATTATATGAGATACCACACACAACAGTGCTTTCCAATAAACTGCAAAAGACGGAAAGATAAAATATGGCCGAACAAAAGATCAAAGAAAGGGAGGCACATGCAAGCATGGCACCTGGGATCAGGGATAAACAAGGCGTTGCCAAGGGAACATACACTCACACCAAAAAAAAATTGCAAGTGCCCAAGAAAATGCAAAGATAAGAACAAACGCAACTAGGCAATGTGATATGCGTCCTATACACTCATGCAGTAGGTTAAAAGGGGTCCAAGGAAACAGGGAACATATAACAGATAACAAAGGTCCAAAGGACCCGAAAATGTAGAAGCACAGTTCTTCTTCTTCATGAATGGGTCGCTTAGGACCATGCGAAATCAACACTTTCTAGCCTTCCTGTTTGCCCAGTATTCCTTTATGCGCAACGATTGGATCTGTTTTCATTGCTCTGACCATGTATGTTGTGTAGTCTTCTCTTCTTCCTCAAAACCTGTGTATGTGAGTTATTTTCACGGGTCATAAATAACGTCACACATGGTTATGCGAAGCGAAACCCACACAAGATCGGAGGCAAAAATGACATCGTGAATACGTCTCTCATATACAACTGAAGTGCCAAAACAGCACAAACCTCCCATGCACAGGCCCTTCCGATACACAACCTCGTTGTGGGGACATCGGAAAGCAAATTGGTACATGAGTAACAAGTTAGAGACCTCCACAACATGAACCGTAGAATAAAGTCGACTTAACACACATCCAAGGTGTAACAGAGCTCATTCATGCAATACAGACACCCAATGATAGTAAGACACAAATCAATGTACCGAGTTGTGACACAAAGAAAACATAGCTGATATAAATAATGTTACATGGGCAACAACAAAATGAATAAATATAGGCCTATGGAGAAAAAAGAAATAATGGCCAACCACAATGCCATGTGGTGATAAAAACAAACAAACCAAAAAAACAAGAAAAAAAAAGTTACATTACCTTAATCGTGCCATGCATATACGTGCAATAAAGCACGTTGGAAACCTCAGAGAGCAATAGTATTCACGTCTTAAAACTATTGAAATACCTCCATGTGGCGTACAAACTACCGAAGACAAGGACAATCAACAATTGATGGCACAACACCGCAGCCTAACCACAAAAGAGACTAAACGCCATCCCAGTGCCTCGATAAAAACACAAGACACAGGACTGGGAAGCGATGGAATCTGGGCAAAACGAAGGGTCTAGGATCAAAAGGGATAGAGCAATATAACTACAATAACAACTCGCCATCACACTTAAGGACAAAGTTTAATGTAAATTAAGAAAAGAAAAAACGGGTGGGTGGACAAACAATTAAAGGTGAATTCAAATTTGACAAAGAAATTAGAAACCTTTTTACCAAGTTGTTTTTCTTTAAAACTACTCAATGCATGATCATTAACTTAAATGTCCCCACACTGGAATGAATAGGGCTTGAAGAAATTTTAAAATTCAAACAAGGTTGCAATTTAAAAACCAACATGCCGATTATGTTACCTTCCGAGCTCTGTATTTAAAAAAAATTTAGGATCATGAGAACTCAAAATTTATAAATAATGTGCAGAATTCCTGGGTACGGCCTAAACTCACACCAGCACCATCATATCACATAAGCAAGCAACAAGTCACTACCTCGAGCAATCACTATCACCAAGTTACAACAACAATGCATAATTTATCAGATTCCGTTATCTAATCAACAAGAAGGGAGCATCTCGCAACAATGCCATAAACAGTAGATACTTACAGAAACCACGAATACAAAATAATGACCCTAAGAAATAATAATAATAATACAAATTTATGAAAATCAAACAAAGGCAACAGATAACTTGGAAAAATTAAATAGGAGGCACACTTCTGTGTTCACCTTGGTACAGAATTACAAATCATTACATTTACAATCAACTATTAAGAAGTAATGTCGCTTAAAGGTGGTCAACCTGACAAACACACCTCGATTTAAAAAAATTAAAAAACCCTAAATTTTCAGTTTTTACGCAGGTGTGAAACTTTTGATAACATTATTCCACTCTTCAAGATAAGTAACAACCAACCCAGTTAGGTTGCAGATAATCAAGATCGCGTGCCAACAGTTACCATAACCTTTCTGATTATTCAAGGATTACACGGTTCAGTTAGCAAATTTCCACCTAATTAAATTATACAAGTTTGAATGGAGACGTTGAATTTTACACCAGAGAATGATTTCAGACACCAAAATGTTCACATCATTAAAAATTACCAAGCTCGAAGCCGAATGTAGTAAAAATATTTTGCGTCATTCTGACATTTTGAATAGCTCAGTATGGGAGCTTCAGTGTAGCGATGCACTCTGACATCCACAGATGAAAGGTAATTCATGCAGGATTTGACTTACCAAGGTGATGACGATGATGCCTAAGGTAAATCCTTTGATAACTTAAGTGGAAATTAGTAGTAATGCCTTGGGAACAGGCATGCACAGCAGAAGCAACAATGGTCACACATAAAATAAATTAAAACTCATTTTGGTCCCAATCATAGAAACTACCACCCACCTCACAAGTTTTAAGAACTAAGAAGCACGTAAATTATCATGCTAGGGTGGTTCGAAGATACACACGACCCCCTCTGAGGGCATCGTAACAGGATCATACTCCACCGGCATCTTCCTGTCGGATAATCGCATCACAACTTGTTTCATGCGGCAGGCGCAAGAGTGCACTTCATAAAGAGTTGAAAGTCGAGCAGCGAAGCTCACTGATATCCAGTTCGCAGAAAATAATCTACCACTAACATCCAATAACGAAATGATTGGCCACCATTATATTATTGTTTAGTCCAATTAGGTTTTTCAAATGCATAACAATTAACTATTTACGGCCAATTGCTGCGTTGTACAAGGTTAAATGATAGTTTTCTTTCTTTTAAATTCCACATGTACTAAATTCAGGTTTAGCGGTAATTCCACATATTCCTTACAAATTATACCGTTGCACCCAAGAAACATTGTGTCGCTCGCCGTAACCCTTCACCAAGATAAAAAGCTTAGATGGAGAGCCATGGAAAAGCTAGATAGACAAGATCGGGAACAAACGTCGTAAACACCGGGCCACAGCCGCTTCCTTCCCGCTCCTAGGTCTTCCTATCCAATTGTCGCTATGAAATGTATCTGTGTCGGCGTGACATAAAGAAAAATAAAAAATAATAAAAAAAGTCGTCAAATCACAGGACGACAGAGGCGACATCTGTGATCTCCTTGGGCTGAATTTGCGTGTACAATAGAAGTTGAAGTCGGCCATAATAACCATGTTATAGATGTTGATTCCCATAGGGAATAGGAAATATTTGTTCCGAATGAGTAAATTTATAATACCAATATAAATGGTCCGTTATTGGACATTATACATTTTCCAGCTAACTCATTCCTGGTTGCCAGCGTTTCGCCCTCATGTGCTAGGCTGGGCTCATCAGTTGGTACCTAGCACAGCTACCAAGACGCTGGCTAGTGCATACCGGGGAGGCCACTGCGTAGGTTAATTGTAGCCACCGGCAGTGCCAATGCACTATGAGATACTTTGTCTCATTATCAAAAATTGATGCCTGCTTGGCCATCAGATGATATAGATGTTGATTCCCATAGGGAATAGAAAATATTTGTTCCGAATGAGTAAATTTATAATACCAATATAAATGGTCCGTTATTGGACATTATAAATTTTCCAGCTAACTCATTCCTGGTTGCCAGCGTTTCGCCCTCATGTGCTAGGCTGGGCTCATCAGTTGGTACCTAGCACAGCTACCAAGACGCTGGCTAGTGCATACCGGGGAGGCCACTGCGTAGGCTAATTGTAGCCACCGGCAGTGCCAATGCACTATGAGATACTTTGTCTCATTATCAAAAATTGATGCCTGCTTGGCCATCAGATGATATAGATGTTGATTCCCATAGGGAATAGGAAATATTTGTTCCGAATGAGTAAATTTATAATACCAATATAAATGGTCCGTTATTGGACATTATAAATTTTCCAGCTAACTCATTCCTGGTTGCCAGCGTTTCGCCCTCATGTGCTAGGCTGGGCTCATCAGCTGGTACCTAGCACACCTACCAAGACGCTGGCTAGTGCATACCGGGGAGGCCACTGCGTAGGCTAATTGTAGCCACCGGCAGTGCCAATGCACTATGAGGTACTTTGTCTCATTATCAAAAATTGATGCCTGCTTGGCCATCAGATGATATAGATGTTGATTCCATCTCATAGTGCATTGGCACTGCCGGTGGCTACAATTAGCCTACGCAGTGGCCTCCCCGGTATGCACTAGCCAGCGTCTTGGTAGGTGTGCTAGGTACCAACTGATGAGCCCAGCCTAGCACATGAGGGCGAAACGCTGGCAACCAGGAATGAGTTAGCTGGAAAATTTATAATGTCCAATAACGGACCATTTATATTGGTATCATAATAACCATGTCGGTGAGTACACATAAGTAACAGAGCAAGCAGTTTGTTTGGAAAGTGAACCAGGTAAAGATAGAGATGGCCAGGATACGGCACAGACCATGAGCAGTAACATTTTCTGATCCTCTGATGTATCCGAGAGTGAATTTGAGAGAAGATATCCTAATAGCCCAGCGAGTCAATCTACCAGATCGACGAGGTCAATTGAGAACCCACGACAATAACATATTGTCAGTTTCAAGCTCGAAGTGGACATGTTTGCCGAACATGTTTGCCGAGGGCAAAGAGAGCTGCTAAACTTTCTAACTCTTAGATGGACTACTTGCTTTCCAATTGGGACAAGCATCGAGAAGCATAGGGAATTACTCTAAAGCCATGGTCAGAATCTTGTAATAGGACAGCAGCAACTGTGTTGCATTATACAGCATCAGTATGTATAATTGAGTCGTATGCGCAAACAAACGTCTGTTACATTTTTGTGGTATTTGAGATATTCACGGAACAAACATCTATGATGTGTTCTGGATCTGTATTTGCAGGTAGTTTGAGCATATCTCAACAGATGGCTATAGTATTCCCGAAATTGTGACGAGAAATGCACTTGAAAAGTAATGGAACAAAAGTCTATGTTACATCGTTTCCCGTGTGAGATCTCGACAATGTCACGAATTGAATGCAATGTAATGAACACATTCTAGTATGGAGATTGTTTTGGTGTGTTCAGTCGTACATTACTGAGTTTATTTAGTTTATCATCGACACCATAGTCATGCAATCAGATGATAGTAGTGATCGTAATGTACTGTTATCCCCAAGCATTGTACACAAGTTGACAAAAAACAGATGCAGGAAAAGGAAAAGTGACCCCAGTGAGTGGAAAAATGTGAAACGTAACAGTTCAGGGACAGTGGGAAAGCTTACATCAGTAAAAGAGGTAAGCATGTAGAAGAACGTAAGAAACCAACAGATAATTTTGATTGTAAATGTAGGAGATCTGGGTGTAGAGAATTGAGTTGCAAATTAAAACTGTCCTATTTCCTGGACTTTTATAAATTATCCTATGATGAACAGACTCTTTATTTAATGAAATGTGTTGACTTAGAGGAACCTAACAGACGAAGGAAAGGACTAACAGATGCAACTTCTCGAAAAAAAGCTACATTTCGTTACAGATTAGGCCCTCTGCAAGTTCGTAAAACTACCCTTATGCACACATTTTCAATTTCGCTCGGACGTATCCAAACTCTGCAGAGAAATGTGAAAGACTGGGTCAGTGTTCCTAAAGACCAGAGGGCAAGCATTTCAATCGTCCTCGCTCTATTACAGATGAAATCAAAAACAAAGTTACAGAACATATAAACAGCTTCCCTAGGCAGCCCAGCCATTATTCTTGACACAAAACTGAGAAAGAGTACCTGTCACCTGATTTAACCTTAGCTAAAATGTACAGATTCTGTAAATCAAAGCACCCTGATCCTGAAGTAAGCCTTACATACTATCAGTCAACCTCTTATGAAATTAATCTGAAAATAGGCTCTCCACGAAGTGACACTTGTAAATACTGTGACTTATTGTTTAACACACTTCAAGCTGCTCAAACGGAAGAAGAGCGGAAGAAAATACAGACTGATAGTATGCTGCACCATTACAAAGCCGATCAAGCGTATAAAGCCATGCACAACGATGGTGAAATTGCCGAAAGGAATGAAAATGTAACTGTACTTTGTGTTGATCTGCAGCAAGTTCTGTTCTGCCCTACACTCGTCCATTCATCCATGTACTACCAACGCCAGCTATCTTCCTACAATTTTGCTATACATGACATGGGACGAAATAAAGTAACTTTCTATCTCTGGAATGAAACAAATGGGAAGAGGGGATCGACAGAAATAGCATCATGTTTACTAAAACACATCGCTGGCAACTTTCAACCAAGCAGTTTGCAGGGCAGAAAACTTATTGTATGGTCCGATCGATGCGTAGGACAAAATAATAACTGGCTACGTCTTGTACTATTCAGGAAATTTGTTACCTCAGGATTTTTTGATGAAGTTCATAAAAAAATTCTCTGTTCGGGACACAGCTTCCTACCATGCGACAGACTTTGCATTAATTGAAAAACAGAAAAAGGTTTCTACATTCCACGTTCCTTCTGAATGGAAGTATGTGATAGGAGAATCTTTTATTTCAAGAAGCTGTGAAATAGTAGAGATGGACAGAAATGACTTCAAAAGTTTTGAACCATTGACCAGGGGTAACGTGAAGAATAAGGAACTAAAAATCATGGAGTCTATGTGAATAAAATTTACTAAAGATGAGCCTATTGGTGTATACGTTAGAAAATCGCACAGTACAATAATACCATTCCAATATTATTCAGTTGTGACACCAAGAAATGTCATCATTGGTGGGACATTTTCAATTTTTGACCTCGTTCCTTTGTATCCAGATGACCTGCCGATTACGAAGGAGAAAAAGAAGGATCTTCAGGATATGGTGAAATACTTGAAGGAGGAGTATCATAGTTTCTATGTAAACCTAAAAGCAGAATAACATCAGAATATAAACTACAAGTGAGTTGAAAAATATAACTAACAGTGTTGCTATTATTGATTCTTTTCTGTGTATATCAATTTGAATATATTGGTTATACATTTTCAAATTTTGCTGTTAATGTGTAACCAGATGATGTAATAATAATTATTATAAAGATGTGCAAATTATCGTGTTGAAGTACCAGAATGAAGAGCACAGTAGTTACTTTCTAAGAAAATATTAACCACTGTAAAGAAACTTGTTCAGTTATGTTTTATATTTAATGGAGTAGTATTTATATGCATCAGATCATTATAATTAGGCTAAAACTTAAAAATAACACTATTCTCCTCTATGCGTCCATTATGCGTCAATATTTCAACCCTAACTATAATTTAAATGAAATTTCCGAGAAAACTAATATTCTTTATGATCTCTTAATTAAATGGCTAAGAAATATTAGACCACCTAAAAACAATTCGATCTTTCAAACCATACGCAGTACATATCCACATCATTTACCCCCACTACCACATCCTTCCGCTCCACCTTAGCTCCGTGACAGTTGCTCCGCCTCTACCCCTCCCCTCTCCTCCCTCACGCCTCGCCCCTTAACCTTATAATTGCATCCATCAGTCCAGCTCTGTCCGCCGATCACTCAGGCTGCTCAAGGTGAGTTCATTTCTAGTATTCTCTGGGTTTTTCTAGACTTTTCTTTTTGATCTTTCCTTCCGATCTTTTTCCTAATTCGACTTCTAATTTCTTCCCCAGGTTCCTCAACCAATATTGAAGTGGGAATTAATTCTTTGGATCTTACTAAGTTCATGTTTACATTTATTTTCCGGAACCAAACTACAGAACACACATAGTGTCAACTTCATATGACAATAAACCTCACAGCATAATTTAACAGTTTTAGAAAACTAAAGTTATATATAAGCTGGACAAACCGCCATGGGTATAAAACAACGGAGTCATCATTTTAACGGATTTTAAAATGGAATGCAACTTATCTACCATATTTTATTTTATATTCATCTGTGCAAATGTTATAGTGTGTTTTTAAAGTTGTTTTAAAGTCATATTTCATATTCATCCATGCAGATGTTATAGTGTATATAAAGTTGTTTTAGGGTTTTACTGTATTTGCCCGATTTGACTTTGTGGCTGATGATGGCACATATCTGGTGCCGAAACTAGTACCTCATTTGAACGATATGTGATTCTTTCACATTAATAAATATCTTTGTATTGAATAGGAGGAACCCTCTCAATTTTAAATATTGTAATCCCACTTCAATACGGATCATGAAATTTCTAAATATTAAGGTTACTATTGTTGGCACAGTTAAGACATATTTTTGATTCCAAGAGTATTAATCATAATCTCAGTATGAGTAGACAATGATGCACCCAAGGTGAGCAGTTCAGAACACAACTTCATGCTCTCGACATCCATGCAAATGCTTAGCAAGTGAAAGTACACGATTCACAAAGTGTGAAGCATGTGCCTTGATCCTACCAAGGTTCAAGGTCCACTAAATTGCTACAAATGTTATCTAATTCATGCAATGAATTTTCTGTAAAGGACATACCTCATGAATGTCTGCGGGGCTAAGATCAGGAATGTTTGCAGGAGTATCCACTGCACCGGACAATACTGCAGCATACTAGTGTTATTTAAAAAATACTGCAGCGTCGCCAGGAATGGTACCTGTGCTGCTCAATTTGCATATCTTTAGCTCGTAATTGCGCTCCGCGTGCCTCAGTATACAAGGATTGTGTACTGGTCTGGCAGGCATTGTGGATGAATATGTAAGACAAGTCAGCAGAATGTAAGAGTTCACTTGACCAAGGTTTTGTTTTGTCCAACCCTTGTCCCGTTTCCCTACGGGGTCGGGTATGAGGTGAGATAAATCTGTCGTGGCGGGCTTTTATGACCGGATGCCCTTCCTGACATCAACCTCATCAGAGGAGTTAATGAGATGAAATAAATGACGTGATATGATAGTAGGGAGACGGTGAAACCTGGTGCTGGCACTTAGCCTTCTCCTGTCGAATAGCACCAAGGGGTCTGCTCAAGGCTTGTCATCTCCATCTGATGAACGAATCGCCTTACATAAAATCAGCTTCATGGTCCGTATCGCACTTCAATAGATTCACAATTAAGTATTTATTATTTTCCACCTAGTCGATACAATGATTGCTTAAGGCAATTTAATGGTTAAAAGTGGTACATGTTTCGTATATTATCAACATCTTCAGCCACATAACACTGTTTAGATGAAAAATATATAAATTGACAAAGTAATGCTTAAGAGGAATTGTCCTTAAAATTAACATAAGATTCAACAGCATCATATGCCCTCACTGCATATGAGCACTGCGGAGAGGTTTGGAATTTAATCCAGGCTTTTGGCACGCAATGTAGTGATTAGAAATTTTATATCACCACTCTGCCAGCCAATATTCTGACGGTGAAATTTATTTCGACCAACAGGACTTGAACCAGCTAACCTCGATGCCAGACCATTTAGACTTCAAAGCCACCAGGCAGGCTTCACTCGGCCAAGGTAATTACACTAATTACGAAAGGTGTATTTGGTTATTTTAAATAAATTGTTCTATTAAATGGTTCATGGTGTGGGTTACTGTAGTCGCGTCATAGTTCGTCAACTATGGACAACAGCTGAGTGGCCTAGTAAGTAGTTCTGAGATTCGGGATATCAGTTGCTATAGAATAGGAGTGGGCATTTCGGACATATTCTGAATCATGTCCCTCCTTGTGCTCAGAACTTTTTAAGCAAACCTTGGACCCTTGGAAGTAACGGAGTCCCACTCCCAGTTGACAGGCGATGGACTCCTTGGAAACAGCTTGGCGAACATAAGGGAATTCGATGGGAAGCTATCAATATTAATGGGGCTTATGGAAGGAAGAAAGGAGAACTGGCTGAGTCAGCAAAAAGTATGCATCTGGACGTGCTAGGAGTAAATTATATTCAGGTAAGGGAAGATGATGAGGAAGAGATAGGAGATTATAAAGTGTACTTGATGGGTGTTTGAAAGGGAAGGGCAGAGTGTGGGGTAGGGCTGTTTATCAGGGATACTATTGCACGCAACACAGTTTCTGTTAGGTATGTAAATGAGTGAATGATGTGGGTAGATTTGGCAGTTGGAGGAATAAGGACGAGAATTTTCTCAGTGTATTCATCATGTGAGGGTGCAGATGAAGATAAGTTTTATGAAGCATTGAGTGACATTGTAATCAGAGTCAACAGCAAGGACAGGATAATGCTAATGAGCAATTTCAATGCGAGAGTTGGAAATCGAACTGAAGGATACAAAAGGGTGATTGGTAAATGTGGGGAAGATATGGAAGCTAATGGGAATGGGAAGCGTTTGCTGACTTCTGTGCTAGTATGGGTTTGGCAGTTAAATACATTCTTCAAATTTATCGCAAAGAACCAAGCTCATGGGGAGGAGGACAATGATTTTGGTGAAAGTACACTTGATGAAGTGGAAAAGGTGGTAAATAAACACCATTGTCATAAAGCAGCAGGAACAGATGTAATTAGACTTGAAATGGTGAAGCATAGTGGAAAGGCAGGGATAAAATGGCTTCATACAGTAATAAGGAACCTTCTGACTGGATAAAAGCAGTAATTGCATGTATCCATAAGCAAGGGAACAGGAAGGATTGGAACAACTATCGAGGTATCTCATTAATCAGTAGGGGCCGTATTTTTTGGTAATAGCGATACGCACACATTTTTTTCATATCTCCTTTTGTTGCCTATGTATGACCTTGTAGGTACTTAAAGTACTGTATTTAAGCAAAATGAACTCACGAAGTATCGCAGAATCCGATTTATTGTTAATAAACTTAACCATGATAGGTTAATATTGTGTTAGGTCTGTATTGACTAGTCTGAATGTATAGTATAACTATTTAAAATAGTTCATTTGAATCTGTCTTGATCAATACACTCATTAAATGAAAGAAGAACTATTTATTAAACCTAACATGTTTCAGGAAATCTCAACCATTCCCTTCCTCAGTGGTCAGATCAAAGAACAAAACTATATCACACAATCTTTTGTTTTACAATTTGAAGAAGTATTGTCCTATTACACCATATCAAAGAGTAAAAAGAAATATTACAAAAATGAACAATACATAAAATTTTGGTTGAACTGAATGACAATACTATATAAATTTAGGTCCTTAAAGTTTCTCTTTTCTGCAGTTACAGCAAATGACGTTGCGGTCATAGCAAGATCGGTCGTAGATACAGCAGTGCGTACTATACGCTTTGACAGTGAGAGTTCGCTACTGGCAATGTCCACCATTCAAGTATAAAAATGCCAAAAACTAAAGTCACAACAGTTTTTTTCGAGGGCCGAGGAATACAACAGTGAGGCTTCTATGTATATGGCGCTGCAAGAAGGATTCCAATATGTATGTACTGTAATGTTCGTATTACATGGAAACGAAAAGACACATGCGATAAACACTGCAGAGAATCAGAAACATACAAAAAGAAGAAGAATGAAGGAAATAAGCGACAAATAATAATCGGCGATACTTTACTTCGAGGGCCCTGGGACCGCTACGGTAGCTGTGAAGGCCCTTCAGGAACTATGAAAAGTGGTGGCAAAAGGGGCTCTGGTTAAGACGCAGCAGGTCGTTATGCTACTTAGGTTCCAGAACGGGTAAAAAAAAAAAAGTAAATAAGTAAATAAATGCAATGTAAATGTGTATATTGTACCGGTTCTATAGTATCATTTGAAGTAATTCCTCATACTGTATATTAGTTGACTATATTTGTAAGTAGTGCAGGAGATATTATAAGTAGAATTTTGTAAACAATATTAATTTATTAAGGATGAGCTGTGTGTTTAATAGAAAACTTTGTTAGCGTAAATTGTATAATATTGTATTATAGGAAAATGTTCTTCTCTTGTTAATTTAATATTTAGTGCTTGACAATAATGTATTTTAGTGTACCATTTGCCACCGAGGTAGACACCTAATTTGCAAATAAAGAGATTTTTATTTGATTTTGACATCGCAAAGAGTTGAGAAGTGACAGACAGCAGTTTGTAATAGATGCAACAAAAGCATTCATGCAGGCTAGCATTCCTATAGGAAAACTGGATAATTGTGGCATGAGGACATGGATGATTATAAAAGGAAAGATAATACTGTCTTTCTTGTAAAATATGACTATATTAGTAGGCCTATTGTAAATAAATCACCTGGTTGAGTAGGAATAATGTTATTTTGTCCTACTAACTACTTTACGATTTTCGGAGACTCCGAGATGCCTAAATGTTGTCACGCAGGAGCCCTTTTACGTGACAGTAAAACGGGGCTGACATATTTGTGCACCTTAAAATACCACCTGACTGAACCTGCCAACTTGGACCGTCTGAGATACTCATCCCTGGTCGGGTAGCATCTTCCAGGGCTATATGGCAATGAAAGCACATCTGGTACAGAAGAAGAAAGAAGACATTGTTAGTGAAGTGTTCGCAAGCATTATGGTTTCCGACGTCTAATGTGGTCAATGAAAGGAGCTTCTCTGCTTACACAAAGATACTTTCTGATTCTCACACAACCATGCTTAGTTTGTACTTTGTAGGCAAGTAATTCAAAATGTAAAAAAATGTAGGCTATGTATAAATTCATATTGCAGGGCAGAACACCTAACTTCATTTTGAGGTATCAGTGATTTATATACTGGTATTTATTTCTATAACATTTTGTATATTTAGTTGTTCTAAGATTTGATAACAATTTAATACATTACAAGCGTTCACTTTAAAAAACCCTAATCACAAAATCAGATTTACACCATGTTATAAGGAAGATGTAATAAAAACATCGATCAGTATGACAATTTATTTTACTAAATACCTACCGAAATAGTGTCAGTTTTTACACCAAAATCAACAGTTTTATTTCACCAATAAATAAGGCCCTTATCAGTATTCCAGGCAAAGAGTTCACTGGCATCTTGGAAGGGAGGGTGCGATCAGTGGCTGAGAGGAAGTTGGATGAAAATCACGGTGGTTTCAGACCACAGAGGGGCTGTCAGGATCTCATTTTCAGTATGCGGCAGGTAATTGAAAAATGCTACAAGGGGAATGGATAGTTATGTTTGTTTCATAGATCTAGAGAACTCATATGCGAGAGTACCATGGAAAGAGATGTACGCAATACTGGGTGGCTATGGCAGGTGTGCCACAACTCTCCTGATTTAAGCGGGACACTCCAGATTTTTCATCGTTCTTGGCGATCTCCCGATCGCCGGGACCGTTCCCCGATTTTCAGAGCAGTTCCAGTAATTTTCGTATTATTGTAAACTCCTACACGTTTCCTCATTCTGTTGATATATGGCTGAGTATGGCTGGTCAATACTGTAACCCCCGCACCTTTTACAGACGAGAGCACATAATACAAGGTACATATAAAACAAGTAATGATGTAATAATCCAAAATAACAAACCTGAAAGAATAACGTCATCCAATGATACACCCGGAAAAAATATTTTGTATTTCAACAACACATGGCAACGCAGGATAACAAACATGACAACTAGAGAAAGGATGAATGGGAAGCAGGCTGGGAAACCCTACAGAGGACGAGATCTTACGTGACGTTGTAGGGAAAGAAACGTGAGAACGTTAACCCTCAGTCTAATTTTACTCAACATATAGAATTTAAACAAGGTATAAAGAACACAAAGTAAAAGGATAACATCATCAATTAAAAAAATTAAATCGAACCACGAGGTTCCTATCGGTGTTTCTTCAGAGAAGTGAATATTTACACAAAATTACAATTACGTTTAAATAAGTGACCATAAGTTCGGTGTTGAAATTTACAATGAAAATTTAACAGGGAATATGACATAATTACAAACATCTTATAAAGCAATCTAAAAATGTTACAAGGAAAGGAAACAACGGAAATTAAATCTAGCGCAGAGGCCTATAGAGGGGCAGTCCTCTCCTAATACACATCAGTGAGGGACACACAGCTCAACAGGTTTACGCCAAACTGACGCGGAATTACTGGAGGCAACTCGTAAGAAAATAAATTAAAGTTTACATTTACACATAGGTTGATTAAAGGAATTGCATCCAAAACAAAGGCGTTACAAAATCAAAACGGTGAAAATCAGGGTCTAAGGTAATCTCCGAACAAATGAATTTCCATTTTAATTTAACACTTGAGAAAAGAAAACATGCTTACCCCCGGATGGCTGGCTTACAAGGTGCGTCCGATCGTTAAGACGAACGAAAACCAAAGACGCAGAACAGAGCCTTGCTCCTGCTGAGGAGCCAAAAGGCCGGAAATTGAGAAATACTCAAAGTATAGATAAGAAATGTGTTTTTCCACCAATCAATACACAATTTATTTTAAATAGATTACACTTGTACCGGTTTCGGCTCTTAACGGCCATCATCAGCTAGTACATGATTAGTTTCCAGCCATTACATAAATCACAAGTTGTTATTGTATTAGACATCCGGATATCTAATGGGGGATGGAAATGTATACAGTAGCATGAAATTAAAATATCTGTGGTCAAGGTAAAAAGTTACAATAAGTTAGAACATGAGTATGTAAAACATATTAAAACATATGGGCCACAATATAAAACACTTAAAAAGTTTTAACACATTAAAATTTGGTATATATAGGTAGACACTTGTTAAAATTTTAGTTCATGTTACATAGATTCCATTCTTCTATCTTCTGTGTGGTTCCTTCTATCTCATGTTGATTTTAGCTGTGTGAGGTAATCTTCGAGAATGTTCTGAAGCTGGTATGTGTCATATTGATATGGACCTTCGTCGTGAAGAAATTTTATTGTGTTATATAATCCAACTTGTGATGTACTCTAGTAAGTTTTAATATAGTAAACTGCAGGTCTTGAGTTTGAATTTAGAAGCATTGGTGGCGACACCTCTCTAGTCTATGTTCGTTTGTGGTTGTAGTTATAGTTGTTGTGGAGGTCTTGTACCAATGTGTCTGAAGGCTTGTCTGAACATAGATGAGAGAGGTACTAGTGTAATCTATTTAAAATAAATTGTGTATTGATTGGGGGAAAAACACATTTCTTATCTATACTTTGAATCTGTCAATACGGAAAATGAAATTTATAAATAAAAATACTCAAACAGCCAATCGGGGAAGCTACCTATGATTCGACCCAAAGTTTCACCAATACAAATTAGTGTTATTTTCACCAATAGAATTACAGCACGAGATATGGTAATGTGGGAAATATATTCTAGAGGTTTTGATTGCAAAACTCGGCGATTTCGTGATCGAAGCCTCCACGTGGCAACTACAGGGTGATACAAAAGAATAGGTTATGAACATATTACTGGAGATCCCCAATATCAATGTCTTCCAGTACTCATAATGATTATTAAATATCAACCGTTCAGTCTTTCCTGTAAATCCTGAAAATTCTTTAAATACACAAAATACAAAATTTCACCAGAAATGAAATGAAAATTGTACATAACTTTACAGCAACAAAATATATATATTCAATTGACTTCTTCAAAAATGTCTTTCAATGACAGTTTCATGACAGATTTTCAGTATTAACTGATTTTACCGATTCTATCAACTCCCCACTGGCGACATCCTCCACCGCCGAATCTCGAGCTCTGCTCGATAATAAATTTTTTTTTTAAAGCACTTTACATTAAATGGTGGTTTTAACTGGAGGCCTGAATTTTGTGAATACTCTGATACCAACATGTATCATTCAAATCTTGATGCAACTTTAAGAAAGAGTATCTTGGAAGCAGAATTTCCTAAGCTCGACCACAGGTATTGCTGTCCATAGGATCGCTGACATCGGCCGCCTGCCAACATGGTTTCCCTTTTCAGACCAACCAGGGTATCCAGTGACGCTTCATATAGTTCACTCGCATAGCGAACTCACAGGGAACATGTAGTAAGACATGTCGCAGTACTGGACAACTGCCACCACCAGGAATTCTGCGACAATGCACTCCCAAGTTAAATGCAAACAAGCCAGGAATTCATGGTGCCCCTTCCAACAGGCACGACAGGTTCCCTGTCTGGACCAGATTATAGTGATCACTGGAACAGAGATCAACGCAGCAGAAAAGGAAGTAATATAGGAAAGGGCCATAGCCTCAGCTATTCAGCTATGCAGAAGAGAAACTGAGACTGAAGGGTGTTTTTTTTTTGTTTTTTTTTTTTTACACAACTATTCTCGCCCCAAATCTTTGGGAACTCCAAGCCCTGCCAGGGCAAGCCTGTATAAAAATTTGCCAAACATAAGAGACCAAATAAAATTAGGAAAGTTTACTGGAGTTTACCTTAATACCGGAAATTTTACAACGGATCCCTAGTTATGACAATGACTGAAAATCTTAACCTAAAGGACATAGTAAATTATACCTAATATGATCTCAGACGACCATACTTATGACAACTAAAATCTTAAATAACCTCTAAACTTGCCAATGTATCCGACCGGATATATACCCCAAAATTTGCTTACAACTAAGTTTCCTTAATTTACTAATAGTTTCTAAAGCATCATCTCATAACTAGGGAATCTTGACTTCCGACAAATGGACTCTACTGATCCTTTTCTTTTCAGGATCTCTGACTAACAATGACAAAGGGGTTAAAAATTTCAATATCGTGCAGGGACCTCGAAATCTGGGGGCCAACTTACTAACAACATGGTCCGCAGCACTGTTCACAGTATGAGTCTTTACATAAACCTGGTCACCCACAGACAGATTGTGTGGTCTTCGCCCGCGATTATGGTTACGTTGAACTTTAGTGTAATATACTTTCAAATTCTTACGCGCACGGTGCCAAGCAGCACGGATCGTTTCTGGATTTGCGACATCAGGTAGAAGATCATTAATAGACCACAGATTAGACAGTGGAGAATTGGGGGTGAACTCTAGCATCAATGAAGCAGGAGTCTGCTTATGAATTTCATTAACTGCAGTGTTGGAAGCAAATGATAACCAATTAAGTGATAAGTCCCACTTAGAATGGTCAGGAGAATGATAGGCAGTAACAGCAGATCTTAAATTTCGATTGACTCTTTCAGCATAATTAGGCCTGGGATAATAAGGGGTGGTAGTCACATGAGAAATAGCTAGGTCGAAACAGAAATTACGGAATTGCACAGATGTAAAAGCTCTAGCATTATCACTCCCCAGAAATTGACAGGGTCCAAATGAAACAAAGATCTGTTTCAAGCAAGAAATTGTAGTATTAGCATTAGCCATGTGAGTAGGAAACAGCCGCGTAAAATGCGAGAACGCATCAACACACACAAGTATGAAATGATGGCCGGTCCGTGATCGCAGGAAAGGTCCGATGTAGTCTATAAATAGTCTCCCCATCGGACAAGAAGCTTGCTCAGATATATATATTTCGTATGACATGAGGATACATTGTTACAATTTGGTTATTTACAAATATGTACAATTACATGAAAAATAGTTTCATCTATACACACAGAACAAGTACATAATAAACAAACAATATTTGTACATTTGAGCTCATCAATATCTGCATTGCTGCTAAAGCTGAATGTCCAGTTTTGTTAGCCAACTCACAGCTTCATCACTGGCCTCGTGAATATCCTTTATTGTCCCACTGAATCTTCGGAGTGGGCACTCTGTGACGATATGTTGAACAGTCTGAGGCACGTCAGAGGAGTCGCAATAAGGATCGCTGGTAATCTTCCACTTGTGTTTCCAGAAGTTGCATCTGCCATGTTGAGTTCTGATCCGATTAAGTGAATGAGCAGATTTTTCTGGGTAAGTTGAAACCAGGAGGTTGCATAACTGGATCCGAAATTAGACCTAATCAGTCAGGGTTTGAAGCTGCCCACCCATCGCGCCAGGCAGTGTTAGTATGAAATTCATCTTGGGCTAACCTCTTTCCTAGTAACCAAGAAGCACACCAGGCAAATGCTGGGGCTGTACCTTAATTAAGGCCACGGCCGCTTCCTTCCCACTCCTAGCCCTTCCCTGTCCCATCATCGCCATAAGACCTATCTGTGTCGGTGCGACGTAAAGCAACTAGCAAAAAAAAGTAACCAAGAAGGGTTCCTAGATTTCAGCCTGAGATCTTCACGTAGGCAGTCTTGATGTATTGGTAGAAGAGGATTGTCACAGCATTTAACCTATTCTTTCTTCAGTGCCATTTGTCTTCGGAGATGAGGAGGTGGAATATTTGAAAGAACTGGTAACCAATCCAAAGGTGTGGATTGAATGGTTCCTGATATAGTCCTCATTGTATCGTTTAACTGAGTGTCTATCTTCTTTGTATGGGCACTGTTGAGCCATACTGGGCAGCAGTATTCGGCTACTGGGTATACTAATACAAATGCTGTAGTTCGGAGGGTGGATGCCGATGGGCCCCAGCTTGTTCCTGTGAGTTTGTGCAGGATGTTATTGCGGGTTTTGATCTTGGCAGATGTTTTGCGTACATGTTCGCTGTAAGTCAAAGATTGATCCAAGGTAACGCCTAGATATTTTGGATGAGGATTGATCTTCAGTATATGACCTCTGAATTGAACCTGAGGAACATAATTAGCTTGTCTGTTGCTCAAATGAAAGCAGCTGACCTCTGTTTTTGTTATGTTTGGTTTCAGTCGCCAGGTTTTAAAATAATTATCAATTCTGCAGAGATCTTTAGTAAGTGTGGTTTCTGCTCCAGCAAAATCACCAGACTGGGCTGCCAAACAAATGTCGTCAGCATATATAAACTTCCTAGCATTAGTTGAAGGTAGATCTGCTGTATATAGGTTGAAGAGCAATGGGGCCAGTACCGATCCCTGTGGTAATCCGTCATTCAGTTTGTAAGTTTTACTTATGTTGCCGTGTAGGTGTACTTCAATCATTCTATTAGCCAACACATTATTCAGCAGGGTGGCAAGCGTCTTACAAGGGATTAACTTCAGGAACTTGAAGATCATTCCTTTTCGCCAGACTGTGTCGTAAGCTGATGACAGATCTACGAACACTGCTACGGTCTTCTTTCGATCTTGAAATCCCCTCTCAATATGGGTGGTTAGGGCTATCACCTGGTCGGTACAGCTGCGGCTTGGTCTGAGGCCAGCTTGTTCAAGTGGCATGTGCTCTAGGATTTTGGCTGAGATTCTGTTGTATATTACTCTCTCCAGTACTTTGTAGCAGACACTTAAAAGGGCTATGGTTCTGTAATCTTCTGCACTGTATCCACTTTTCCCTGGTTTAAGTATTGCTACCATTTTTGTTCTTTTGAGTATTGATGGTAGTTGTCCAACATAAGATATTGCTGTAAAATTTGTTAAGCCATTCGGTTGTTAGGGGGCCACAATGTATAAGAAATTCTGGGTATATTCCATCCAATCCGGCTGCTTTTCCTGATTTTATTTCTTTTAGCGCAGTTGAGATCTCAGCAGCTGTGTAATCAGAGGAAAACTGAGAGACTGCTTTGGCCTGGGTTATCCTCGATTTTAGCTCTTGTTGAATTCTTTTTGACTCTTTCTTATTTGTGCCGACAGGTTTTCTTGTCAGGCTAACTATTCTGTTTGCCACCTCGTTTGGTTTTATCTTAGAGTTCTTGGGACCGAATTTGGGAGTGCTGTTGCCAAGTTTCCTTAGAAGTAACTATGCTTTTCGACTGGAATGTTGAAAACTCATATTTTCCATGAGATTGAACCATTTTTCTTTTCTAGATGAATCTAGAGACTGGAT
Organism: Anabrus simplex; assembly: GCF_040414725.1. Classification (NCBI taxonomy): domain Eukaryota; kingdom Metazoa; phylum Arthropoda; class Insecta; order Orthoptera; family Tettigoniidae; genus Anabrus; species Anabrus simplex. The sequence goes on along the minus strand of NC_090272.1, from coordinate 19,488,960 downwards.
CAGTTCATCTGCAATTTCAGGGTCACTGCTGAGTATACATTCCTCGTATAACTCTTTGCATTTTGGGTTCCATCCAGGAATATAATCCTTCCTGTATCCTCTTGGGATATGCTTTTTCGCGATGGTGGATGTTAGTTTGACAAAGCGCTCGTAATTTCCTGTTGTAGGAGGAATCCACTGTACATTATGTTCCAGTTTGCTGGTGAATTTAGACCAGTTGGCTTTGGAAAAATTCCAGCGGGGAAGTGGGACTGATCTGATGGCAGGTACTTCCAGGCCGACTTTGACAAGCACTAGTCTGTGTTGGCTTCGGGGAAGGTTGTTCAGAATTTTCCTAGTACAGTGTAGAGGTCTTTCAAGAGAGTCTTTTGATACAAAACACAGATCAGGGTTATAGTCCTTATTCCATCTGGTAGAGTGGAAGGAGCCCTTTTCTTTGGCATCAAACAATAGAAAATGATCTTAGGCATCAGTCCATTCAGACACATATTGTCCCTCCTTGTTGGTATAGTTATAACTCCATTTAGTGTTCTGACAGTTAAAATCGCCACGGATTACGGCTGGGTGCTGTATATTCAGGGTGGTCTCGTTTAGGCTCCAAGGTTGAAAAGGTGGTTTTGTAGATGTTTACAATTTCTGTATTTGCAATGTTTGTTTTAGAGCAAAACAATGTTGTTATCAGTATTTGTGCTTATTATTTCAGCTTCCTCTACATCATTTTTTACATATGTTGCTGTTCCATACTGTTTATGGAACGTTACATTGAGCAGACTGTAGCCGGGAATCCTACATCTGGCATAAAGCTGGTCCTGGTTTTCACAATGGGTCTCCTGCAGTAGAACAATATCCACCTTGTGATTAGTCATTATTTTTGTTAGATAGTCACTTTTTGGTCGACTTGCTCCTTCGATATTGAGCTGCAGAATGTTTAGAGTAGGATCATGATTTTCAGTGGAGCTCTGAAAAGAGCCATTTAAGATTTTAATCATTTTTCTCATATTGAGTTGATGAATCCTCTGAATTGCTGGAGTATCCACAAAGAAGAGCTTTGGGTACAGCAGCCAAAGTTGTTGCTCTCTTACCACCATGCAGGGGTCACGTGACAACAGACCAAGGCGGGTATTAGGAGCGGGTGTACTAATGTTACAGGTTTTACAAGATTTGACCATGGTGCGGATTTCACCATCCATAGATTTCCAAATGAAGTGTTTACGGGTTTTCTCTCTAGTTTTGAATACACCAAGGTGTCCGCTGACAGGGGATTCATGGAAATATTTGAAAAGAGCAGGAATTAAATTAGCTGGAACAACAATTTTGGGGTCTCTACGACCACGAGCAGGACAACACAGCACACCATTCTTAATGACATAGGGTTTGACATGCTCATCAGACTTAATTCTGTCAATAAGAGCTTTCAGTTCAGGGTCGTCCTGATGTTTAGAAATATATTTGAAAAGGACAGGGGAATTGGACAACACTACATTAACAAAGGCAGAAACTTGTTCAGGAGAGGGATCTGCAGGCTCTGATTGAGGATCAGAACTGCCAGGGTAGATCATCCTACTAAGACTCAGCAACAACATTTTGAGTTCCACGAATGTGACGAGCTTCAAATTGAAAAGCTGAGATGTGTACTGCCCAATGCGCAAGACGACCGGTCCTTCTTGGTCTGGCCAGTACCCAACTCAGCACCTGATTATCAGTTTCAAGATCAAATGGGAGGTGTTCGAGGTACATTCTGAATCTTTCCAGGGAGAAAACAACAGCTAAGGCTTCTAATTCATAGATCGAATAATTACATTCAGCAGGATTGAGACTACGGGAAGCATAAAAAATTGGACAACGTCCATCTTCAAATTCCTGAAAGAGCACACCAGAGATACCAGTAGATGAGGCATCAGTCTGGAGAATGAAAGGTTTGGAAAAATTTGGCATCGCCAGCACAGGAGCATTACATAAGGCAGATTTCAAATCATAGAAAGCTTCAAGTTGAGCATCACCCCATTCAAATTTAGCATCTTTCCTCAAGGCGTTTAATGGAGCTGCTCTTTCAGCCAAAATTGGGGATGAATTTACGGAAGAAATTGACCCTGCCAACAAACCTAGCTAGAGCCTTGACATCTTTAGGGGTTGGGAAATTTTGAATCGCTGCAGTACGAGATTGGTCAATCGAGACACCTTTTTCAGACACAATATGTCCTAAGAAGGACATCTGGGGCTGCGCAAAAGTAACTTTGCTAGCCTTAAGGGTCAGTCCTACTTTATGGAGTCTTTCAAGGACTTAATTGAGATGAACGAGGTGTTCTTCAAAAATTTCACTGAAAATTACTAAATCATCCAAATAATTATAAACAGATTTGAATTTGATGTCAAACTACACGTTATCCAGCAGCCAAGTGAGCATTGCGGCTCCCGTCGCCAGCCCAAAACGGTATGCTCTAAAATTCATAGAAGTTCCGGTCAGTGGCAAAAGCCATGAGATGCTTGGATTCCTCAGCAAGAGGTATCTGATGATATGCCTGATTCAGGTCGAAAGTGGTAAAAATTTTGGCATTAGCAAACCAAGAGAAACAAGAGTGTAAGTCAGGAAGAGGAACGGATTGAAGCACAACTCGCTTATTCAACATACTATAATCCACTACAGGCTGAAAGCCACCCTGTGGTTTAGGGACGAGAAGTATGGGAGCACAGACTTAGAAGGACGTATTACACCATCAGCAAGCATTTGATCGATGATAGCCTTAAGGGCTTTCATCTTGGGAGGCGACAACGGATACGGAGGAGAACGAACAGGTACATTATCAGTAACTTCAATTTTATATTCCAAAACATTGGTTACCCCTAACTTATCGGTAAACACATCAGGAAATTTATCACAAAGATTTCTAAGTTGGTTGGCTTGATCCTCAGGTAAATGACTAAATTTGAACGCTTTGGGTTCACTCGTGTCCTCAGGGACAGCACTGACATAAGGAAGAATAGGAAAACGACTACACAATTTAAAGACTAACGGAAAATTTAAACTGGAACTCGTACTGAATATCCAAAATCATACTTGTTTTGGCAATGAAATTTGCACTCAAAATGAAAAGACAAGAAAAATCTCTCACCACTAGCACGGGCATTTTCCACGTGAAATTACGGATTCTAATTTTGACTTTCAGACTTCCAATCACATTCAATGAATTAAAGTTAGCTGTATGGCAGGTTAAGGACACAGGTTTTAAAGCAGGGAACTTGCAAACAGATTTTACAGAGTTGTACTAATTTTCGCTCATTAAGGTGAGGCTACTACCAGAATTAACTAAAGCACAAACAGGTTCATGGTTCACTTCTAGGCATATGTAAGGTCATTTACACGGAGGAATAGCAGAAATACCACAAGATTGTGGGAAATTGATACTTGGGTCAGATACAGGTTTATCATCAACTACCGGGCTGTGTATGTCATCATCTAGCTGACAGCGATAACAGACGAAACATGAAGATACACTATAAGGTTTGGCACAAGAATTGGTAGTTAGTCACCTGTCATTACCAGAACGCCCAGAACCGGAAGAATTGCGAGGACACTGTGTAGAAAAATGTCTGTTTGACCCACAGTATCTACAAGAATTAGTGGAGGAAGAAACTCTACTCACATTAGGATTTGAATTGCCTAAGGGATCAATCTTAGGACAATTCCTTAGGAAATTTTGAAATTGACCACTCATGGATGGTTTTGAATTGCCTAAGGCCCCAATCTTAGGACAATTCCGCTGGAAATGATCAGTGGAGGCACAATTCTAGCATGCACGCAAATTACATGGCTTGGACAGAGAAGAAATGGCTCTAGTGACCTGAGAAGACATGCTCATAGGAGGAGGAGCTAACGCAACGCGTAGCTGTTCGGCATACCTAATGCCTTCAGCAGTAACAGTGATAGCTTCCAACTGAGCGAACGTAGCAGGTCGTGGTGACAGAGCAAGGTACGACCGATAATTTGGTGCAAGACCCTCAGCAATGCTAGCGACAGTTTGAGACTCAGAATAGTTGAGCATAAATATCCTGGCATTGAACTTAATGTCCTGAATATATTCAGACAATGTTTCATTCAAATGTTGTACACGAAAATATTGCTTTTGCACCAAGGAAGACAAAGCACGGGAAGGAATAAAGAACTCGAGCCCATGCGCGTGAAATTGGTCAGTTGTCCACTTTTCAGAAATAGCTCTTATGATGTGTTCAGAAAGAGCTCCAGATACATGTGGATATAACACTTGGAAGACATTATCACTACTTAAAGCATATACTATACATTGATCTTTAAATTCCACCAAGAAACGTAGAAATGTAAGAATCTCTTCGATTGAATTAGCGGTGAACTTAGATACGCCCTTAAATAGAGCAGTTAATGGGTGAGGCAAATTAGCAAACATTTGAGAAACAGCAGGCATAGTAGGTACCTGAACAGGACTGGATTGATTAAGAGAAGGCATCACAGTTGTATAGAAATCTTGACTTGAACGGCCCTGGGAAAGGGTGGGAGTACTAAAAGTTAGGTTAGGACTGCAGCTAGATTACATCGAAACCGGCACAGATATTCGCATCTGTGAAACATTCTCGCACATTTGTGACACCACCAAAGCATTTGCTACAGGTGACACTTGGACATGAAGATACCTTTGCACAATAGGAAGAGAAACAACTTGGGTCGCAACCGAAGGTTGAGATAAAGACACAATAGAATTAACATTTCCGGTAGGAACGATAGACATACCAACTTGTGTACAAGGAGCATCACTGGCATTATTCATGGGCAGAGAAGCACTTGTAAATATAACAGGAGAAGATTGCAGGGGAACATTAATACAAGTTACCACATTACCAAATTGTGAAGCAGTCGATACCGAGATAGTTTCACTGTTACAGGTTTCAGATGGATCAGACACATCAATTACAGAACTGGAGCTAGACGACGCATTGTCTTCTAGCAAGCCTACAATTTTATCGACAATCCCGGAAAATTTTGATAACAGCTCACATTCCTGTCGCTCATTTATAGATAAATTAAGAGTTAACAGGTCGCAAATGCTGTTCACGTAATGCTGGACTTGGACTTTCACACATGTTAACTGAGCATTAGACGGTTTATAGGAACAAAAGGACAAAAGAATAGCTTCGAATTTGGTAAATTTATTTTTAACAAGGGTCAAAGATGCACACACTTCATCTGTTGATAGGTTGGGTACGGCTATTGTTTTGTTAAGGATTGCTTTAACAAGCTCACGTCATCCCCAACCCTTCCTGTCGAATTCAATTTACGAATACGAAGTTCGTAAACTAATTCCTCCTTCCTCAAATGAGACGGACCAGGGACCACACGAGACATGTTAACAAGAAATTACGTTAGGAGATAATAGCAGGTTAGTTAAGGGTTACTGCTCTCGCATCTCTTTCTTCTACAACCACGCTCTGCTACCAGATGTAACCCCACCTTTTACAGACGAGAGCACATATTACAGCGTACATATAAAAAAAGTAATTATGTAATAATCCAAAATAACAAACCTGAAAGAATAACATCATCCGATGATACACCCAGAAAAACATTTTGAAACCCTACAGAGGACGAGATCTTACGTGACGTTGTAGGGAAAGAAACGTGAGAACATTAACCCTCAGTCTAATTTTACTCAACATATAGAATTTAAACAAGGTATAAAGAACACAAAGTAAAAGGATATCATCAATTAAAAAAATTAAATCGAACCACGAGGTTCCTATCAGTGTTTCTTCAGAGAAGTGAATATTTACACAAAATTACAATTATCGTTGCTATTGTTGAGGTTACTGTCAATTATTGCAAATGTGTCGTCAACATATCTGCCTGATAAGGGATCTCCCATTGCCAGGCCGTCTTGGTGGTAGATTTTGCCATTGAAAGTAAGTAAAATAGTTGTTTTTTAGTACGAAGTTTAAAATATTGATGAATTCGTCTATTTCGGGGATGCTGAGATTGCTGTGTTTGGATAGGTTGTCCTTGATAATGTTTACAGTTTGTTTTGTTGGCACGTTAGAATACATGTTCATGTTATCGTAGGAGCACATGATGTGGTTAGGGAGTAGGTTGAATTTCTTTAAAAGATCGCAAAAATCAACAGAGTTCTTCAGAGGGGATTTGTTGTTGAAAGTGTAGTGTCTTTTAAGGAAATGGTGGATGTATTTTGAGGTCTTGTAAGTTGGGCTTTTTCTGCAATTAATTATGGGACGTATAGGTGTATCTTTTTTGTGTAGTTTGGGTAATGCTCTGGCTGTGGGAATATTAGGATTCATGGTGAATAGTTTTTGTTGTTCTTGTTCATTAAGTAAAAAAGTTGAATTCTTTATCAGTGTTTTTAAATTTCGTTGGATTCTGGTGGTAGGATCTTTATTAACTATTGAAAAAGTCCCATCTGCAAAAAAGTTTTCTGTTTTTGTAATGTATTCATTCTTATCTAATAATACGGTAGTCCCTCCTTTGTCCGCTTTAGTTACTATGATATTGTTGTCGTTGATCTTCGTTTTTAAACTTTTTATTACGTTTGTATGATTGAAGTCGGAAGTTTTAATTAATTCTTTGGTGACTGTTTTGCAAATCTGGAGGGAGATTGCTACAGTGTTGATTATGTCATTTTCTTTTTGTATTCTTGGCCAATTATGTTTTAGACCTTAGACTTTAGGTTGATTTCCTGTTCTGAAAAGTTTCTTTGTCGTGTTAACTATGACATTTATTGGATTATGTTGGATTGTGTTGTGACTTTGCATCTAATAGTGTATGCAAGCTTGCTCATTTAACTGTTCTCCGCTTCTCGTAAACATTGAGACAATGCCGAACTTTGCGTGTGCTATGCTGCTGTTCAGAAGATTGCGCCTTGCTTCTTTTAAGTGACTTACCTTCTACTTCTTCTGAATTTTACAGTGCCTATCCCCGTTGTTTTATTTTGCCTCTTCAATTGTTTTTGTGGGGACTTGATCTTTAATTTCTTTTTTACCTATGCATTGATTTTTGCGTTTTATTCGGCAGATGATGACCTGGATTGGGGTCGAAACCGGTACCACTTCCACTTATAATTAAATAGGAATGTAACACTACATTTTGTATTTATTTGTACTGAATAGGTTGAACTACCTTATTTATTATTTCTAGTTCATTGCGATACATTTCAATGCGGAACATTATGAAATTTTTACCGATACCACCAACTACAAATGAGTTATGGGCAGTTGAAACTATATGCCGAAAAGTACACTTAAAATCACTAAAAGCCACCAAAAGATTAATATGTCCTAACAGCAGAACAAGAGTAATAGAGAAACCAAAACTGAAAATGGCATTTTGATCGCTACAGTAAACCTAGTGTTAAAGGGGCCTAACATCAATATCGGTGGCCCCCAATATTATGTCATTTAGCAGTTGTGAAAGTCCATTATCAAGATGAGATGTATTAAAATTATGCTTTTGAACTATTTTTTTATCACCATGTTGCATAAATTTCAGATGAGGCTGGTTTTTAACCAGTGGCACGCATCAGTCATATCACTTGATATTTCCATATTAAGGACTTGTTCCACTTGCCTTACTGTTCGAAAGTATCCTCAAACATCAATACGATGTGAAAGCATACTCAGGACGGAGCCTGCTCGAGGGTCCAAAGGTCGTGAGAACTCCCGCAAAACACAATACAATGAAATATATTTCCTTACTAGCTTTGTCCTTTGTCAAATACTTGAAATATATTGAAGTAGTTCCCATACAATTTCAAATGGGTACATTGATCAAGCAGAGTTTAAAATGACTGCAATAGGACAACCCCACTTTTATTCATACACTGAGTGTATTAAGAACTACAAGACTAGGATTGTAAGCTATAAATTTCATTTTTGTTCTGTATTGAATTGCAGTTAAAAGAATAAATTGATTTTCAATACAATATATCAAGTAAATATATAACAGATAAAGACAGTGTTGCAGGAATAATTATAACATTAAATTACACATAACAACAAAATTTATGGTTATGATCTTAGTCATGATATGATGGCTTAAAGTTCACTTAGGACCTAAGGCAAAGAAGTAAATCTCTAATGCCTGATGTAGAACAACCTGGAGGCTGCAGGCAGGCCATGTAACAAAGGATTGGGCAGGAAACAAGCCCCAACCTGCTGTAGGTAGGAGGAGGAGGGGAGGGAAGGGGAAGGAAAAAATTGTTTATCCATCTGAAACAGTTTTTCAGTCCTAACTTCAATCTAATGAAATTTCAGAGAAATCAAAGATTTTACTTGATCTTTTAATTCCTATTTTTAGTAACCATGTCTCATATAAAAAGAATTTTCTTTTATAATCTCTTTAAATTCCCCTCTCAGCAGCAGTCTTTCTTCCCACATCCTTCAGCCTTACCTTAGAAACCCCTTCTCCCCTCCTTCCACTCCCCTCCCCTACCCCCAATCCCCCTACCTACTTCTTTGCTTCCTACAGCAGGTCTGTGCTTGTTCCCTGCTCACTCCTTTGTTGCATGGCATGCCTGTTTCTTCGAGATGTACTTCTTTCTTTGCCTTAGGTCCTAAGTAAACTTTAAGACATCATATCAAGATCATAACCATAAATTTTGTTATTGTATGTAATTTAATTCCTGCAACATTATCTTTGTCTTTTATATATACGTTTTAGTTATCACATAATCTGTTAAATTTATTTGGCTTAAGATGGCCACTAAGTGGCTGACACTAGTCCCAAGACTTATGTAATATTATTTACTTGATATATTGTATTGAAAAATTTATTTTATTCTTATAATACAAGAGGAAGATCGTAAATGTTGCACTACAAAGATCATCATCATTCAAAAGCAACTTGCATTTAGTCACCTAGCAAGTGCATTTTTGATCACCACGTTTTTATTGTACATTCTCTTTTTCACATCTTTTATCTACCGTAAATCGGGGTTACTTTGTGACTGCAGGGGTTACTTTGTGACAGGTGCGCGCAAATAATAATTTCATATTTCGCGGGATATGCATAGATGGTCTGACAATGAACACTATATGTTTTTGCTCCTCAATAGTGCTGCTGCCTGTGTGTATAATGATAATGTCTGAAGTGTTGGACTGTTGGCAACAGAGAGCCTTTTGGTGTATTGTACTGAGCACGTGATTTTGTGAATAGCGGGAAACTTTTGTCGGCAACAGGAAACGTTAATGAGGTACACACATCAAAGTTAGTGGAAATCTAAATTTCATGTTTTCTGATAAAAATGCATGATTCTCATGTTGCTTTGAGCTTTCTTTCAGTTATTTGTGTTAAAATAAAATAAAGAGGAGAAGTTTAAGGGGTAACTTTATGACAACAATGACTCTGCCACAAAGTAACCCCAGTGTTCTAAAATTGCCTTTTTTAGTAATGTGAAGTCTGTAAACGATGTTCCACTATACTGAAGCAAGAATGTCCATCTCTTGTTAAGATCTAATTGAGAACTAGTTGAAAATGGTCTGAATAATCTACGTTCTTGATACAGGAAATGTATTTGCCCTCTAAGCCAGGAAGAAGTGCTGAAGCACATGTATAACAGGGCAATGGATGTAGAAAGTGATGCTGTGAAATAAGCTGTAAGTAAGTTTCATTGAGCACCTGAATCTCAAAAAAGGGAAGGTAATAAATAATGGCTGAAGAAAAGGGAGATGTATAGATGTGTCATCTGGAAGAGATATGACAGCTTCAGATTTTGACATTGTAGATGAGATTCCTAGCTGTAGTGGCACCGACAGGAACTATCGCTCAGAGAACATTAGACACCCGAAATGAGAATTCAAGAAAAAATGACAATGATGACATCTGTACTGAGTCAAGACAACTCATTGCATGGAGAAGAATTTAATTCTGACTCTGAAGAACTTCCTATTCGTATCTCGGAATCCGATGATAAGGTTGTTGGGACACGCGTAACTGTACTGTCCAGGAATTGTAATGAAAGTATACAATCAAGGTGCAGTTGTCAGTGCTATGGATAGCACCGTGAAGTGGGCGGATATCAAGGATGAAATATAGTATGTAGATGACAAAATATGGTGTAAAATTAGTTCAACCATACAAAGGAGAAAACTTGAAATCTGACATTCCAGAACTCACAAAACACAGTAAAGAGTAAACAGTTTGTAAACTATTCACTCTTGAATGATGCAGATATTTCAAGTGGTTACATTTGAGGGTTTAAAAAATATACAGTGTGTTGTATTATCATGGTTATGAAAGAGATTCTCCTTTTATATTTAGCCAGAGTCTTAAGTAACGACTTAATGGGGGTAACTTTGTGATATCTGCACCAAAAGTGGAAATACAATGGTAAAAAGATGGTGTCACAAAGTAACCCCACCTAACGGGGTAACATTGTGACAAGTTCTTGAAATATTAAGTCATTAAATGTAGATACACATATAAAAATTATTTCAAAACATGAATAAAGGATGGAAGCATACAACAATATAGAAAAACCTTAATACATAATGATGTTATTGTGATTATATTGAAGAAATCATCAGAACTGTCACAAAGTAACCCCAGTTTATGGTATATACCGTCGGGCTCCATGGCTAAATGGTATGGAGAGTCCCAGATTTGGTTCCTGGCCAGGCCAGAGCTTTTAACCTTCATTGGTTAATTCCGATGGCTAGGGGTGTATGCCGTCATCATCATTAGAATTCATCATAGGTAGGGCCTCATTCCCATAGACGCGTAGGTCGCCTATAAGACCTGCACCAGCCCTCTTTGGAGGCCACACGCCATTAGAAAAAGGAATCTATATATCATTGTTTTAGTATTTTTAGATTGTATTTTTGTCCAACCATCTTAAGATGGTTCAGTGTCCCAGTAAAATGTAAAATAAATGTCTATTATTATATCGTGTAAAGTTGTGTATGGAATAGGTGGCCATTTGAATTATTCTTTTAGGAGTAACCAAATAAGAAATTATCATATTCACTATAGCACATAATAATAGTTAAAATAAAAACTACCGGGCGAGTTGGCCGTGCGCGTAGAGGCGCGCGGCTGTGAGCTTGCATCCGGGAGATAGTAGGTTCGAATCCCACTATCGGCAGCCCTGAAGATGGTTTTCCGTGGTTTCCCATTTTCACACCAGGCAAATGCTGGGGCTGTACCTTAATTAAGGCCATGGCCGCTTCCTTCCAACTCCTAGGCCTTTCCTATCCCATCGTCGCCATAAGACCTATCTGTGTCGGTGCGACGTAAAGCCCCTAGCAAAAAAAAAAAATTAATAAAAACTTGCCAGGCTGTGTGGCTCAGACTGTTGAGGCGCTGGCCTTCTGACCCGATGTTGGCAGGTTCGATCCTGGCTCAGTCCGGTGGTATTTGAAGATGCTCAAATATGTCAGCCTCGTGTCAGCAGATTTACTGTCATGTAAAAGAAATAACATTATTACAATAAAATCTTCATTAACAAAATCATCAACAAAATAAAGAACAAGCCCATCACCACATTGAAAAAAGGAGGAAAAAGACTATCGCTTTTACATTCAATAACAGGAACCTATAGCAAATTACGAACAATTTAAAAAATATTACTTCAAAATCGCTTTCAAAACAAATAATACAAATTCCAAATTATGTTATATGCACATTTTAATGAAATCAGTGATATATATACATTCTGGGGTTTACAAATACAATGCGATCAATCAATCAATACTGATCTGCATTTAGGGCAGTCGCCCAGGTGGCAGATTTCCCATCTGTTGTTTTCCTAGCCTTTTCCTAAATGATTTCAAGGAAATTGGAAATTTATTGAACATCTCCCTTGGTAAGTTATTCCAGTCCCTAACTCCCCTTCCTATAAATGAATATTTGCCCCAGTTTGTCCTCTTGAATTCCAACTTTATCTTCATATTGTGATCTTTCCTACTTTTATAAACGCCACTCAAACTTATTCATCTACTAATGTCATTCCACGCCATCTCTCCGCTGACAGCTCGGAACATACCACTTATAATTCTCATATTTTGGTCCGTATTGAATTGTACAATAAAGACAAGTAAATATTAATGTTTATTTATTCCACCTATTCAATACATAAAAGTGATTTTAATTAAGAATTAAAATCTGTGAATAAAATTATAGGGACAGGTTTTGCCCTTTATTTAAGGGCATCTTCAGCCTTAATCTCAATCTGAAAGATAAAAAATCAGGATCCTGATTGTTCTTAATTGTGGTTGGATTAAAAAAATTACAAATGAATGTGAACAAACAGTCGTAGAGAAAAGTTTGGATCCTAAACAGTTCAAACGTCAGAATAATGATGAAGAATGTTGCTGATTACTCCAAGTGGAGTTTAAATACATTTTAAAGCCAGTAATGAGACTTTTCTGCCGTTCACTCAAATTATGCTGTAGGGGCAAGGGAAATGCTTGATACTTCAAGTGGGGTTTAAATAACATATAAAGTGGTTAGATTGTTGTAAATCTCGTGTGAAGAGATAAATCTGTAGTCTTCTTAAAGCATGAGTGAAGAGAAATGCTCACTGGTAAGCAGCTATCTTAAATATTAGCTGGAAGGAGCGACTGTAGCTTCTTGTATTGAGTCGAAAGGGAAATTTGGTTTGAAGTCTGTAACAATAGGAGATTTACATATTAAGGAAATGAATTTGAAGGAAAGGAGAGTTCAAAGAAAAAAAAACGAAGTGTGTAAAATCACTTACCCCTTATTAATGTTAAATTGGTTAACATAAAGTTGAGTTGGAGAGAAAACGTTGTGTGTAATTTCATTTATTTCGATTGTAATAGTGTTACATAGTTGCTGTGGTAGCGTTGAAATGACTGATACTTGTGCTACTGGTGTTACAACGATGTGAGATTAAAGGAGGAGAGGGTTTAAGCGGGGTGCCAAGTTTAAATGCTATTGGTCGCAGCGGACAGCCAGAAATGAGTTCAATTCTCAGAACAAAAACAAAGAGAAACACTACCGACTGCTTCAAATAAATATTAGAGCCAGCCTGTAGTCAATCCTTTGTGAGGAGATAATTCTGCCGTCCTCTCAAAATACGTTGGAGGAGCGAGGGAAAAGCCTGGCAGTAAGCTGCATTAATAAACAAGTTCTATAAGAACTCAGTCAATTCCACTAGAAGGTGTCCTGTAAAGGGTTGAGGGTGTAAGAAATCAAATTATAGCTTTAATAGTCTGACGAAGAAAAGATTTTTTGATCATTCCAAGTGGGGTTTAAAAATATATATTTTTTTTAAATTAAAGCACGTATAAAAGAGGAAGGGTGCTTGATGGCAAGTAGTAGTGTTTATAAGTAGCTACAATAATATAGTTCTATGGGAACACAGTCAATTTTACTAAAAGGCGTTCTGCAAAGGATTGGAGGGCATAAGAAATCAAACTAGAGCTTGAATTGCTTGAACCTTAGAACAATGATGAAGGAAAGATCTTCTGCTTACTCCAAATGGGGTTTAAAATAAAATTTAAAGTTGCTAGTTTGTTGCCGATCTCCTGTGAAGAGATAAGTCTAGTCCTTTCAAAGTATGTATGAGTGAGGAGGAGTGCTCGAAGGTAAGTAGCTGTGTTAATATTTTCTGAGAGGAGTGATTGTGGTTTTTTATATAGAGAGTTGAAAAAGAAAAGGTGGTTGAGATATTTGTTTAACATACAGTTTGCCTGGTTGGCTTTGAAGTCTGCAATAAGAGGAGAATTATTTATTGAGTGTATGAAATTAAAGGGAAAGAAAAAAATTATAATTTATTATTTGACTGTTATAGTGTTAATCAGTAGTTTGATACCTGATACTTGTGCTTCCGGTGTTATAACGGTGTGAGATTATGGGAGGTGGAGGTGGGGGATTAGGCGGGGCGTTAAGTTTGTGTGTTATTGTTAGTGGTGGGATTGTGGGGACGGACAGGGTAGGAGTTGTGTTTTTTAAAATAGAAGGGGTCCTGGAAGATGATAATTTAAGATTATTTAGAATGTTGTATTGATTTAAATTTAGTGATTGCAGTAATTTTGGTAATATTTCGTATGATGGGTTTTTTACTTCAACTATATCATTGAGGTTTAGATTTTTGTTATAGTATTGGTCCAAAAATATATAGATGTTTTCTAATTCATTCATCAATTTCCCTTTAGCTACTTTTTTAATAATTGTGAGGTCTTGATCTATAGTGGTGAAATGATGTCCCTCGCCCCTACAGCATAATTTGAGTAAGCAGTAGAATCGTCTCATTACTAGCTTTAAAATGTATTTAAACTCCACTTGGAGTAATCAGCAACATTCTTTATCATTATTCTGACGTTTGAACTGTTTAGGATCCAAATTTGTTTCTCTAACGCCCACAACCAACACAGGGCGCCGCTTTACAAAAATTCAGTGTAGCAATTTGCGTTCTTATAGAACTACCATTATGCAACTTGTTACCACATTTTTGGATTAATTGTAGAGTTGTTGGGTATAAACTTCAAGTTTGAAATCTGAAAAGAAAGAAAAATTGAAGAGTGAAGTAATATTTAAAACGAGAATAAAAAGGGGATGGAAATAGTAAAAGGGGAAAGCTTACCCATTAGACTGGTGAAAATATTTGCTAGCGGTAACAGCGTGAATAGGACAAGGCAGGCCACTTGTTATTGCCTCTAGTGAATTGTGTTGGGTTGGGACAGATAATATTGTAAGGCACTGAATATGTCCGTATGTGATGTGTGGATAATGTTGAAAGCATGAACTTTTAATTTTTAAATCTGAAAAGAAGAAGAAACAGGGGCAATTAAGGCCATGTTAAGATGAAAATTAAAAGGTAGAGAAAGAGAAAATTGAAAAAGGAAGCTTACCTGCTGTGATAGAAAGGGAGTGTCCGCTGACGTTAGCTTCGTGAGGCAAACTGGCAAGCGGCTTTGTTATTGCTTCTCGTGTTATATGTGTGTATACGTAGAGGCGGGGAGTGAGTCATGTGAGGAGGGGAAGTAGCTGATTCTTTAGACGTGCTAGATGTTCGTGGAGGGGATGTCAGATGGGAGGGTGGTGGAGTAGTAGTAACTGTTGTTACTGAGGAAATGCTCTTAGCGGTTGGATAATTAAAAAATGTTCATAAAGTTGTTGTTATTTATATTTAAAAAAAGAGAGTAATTCTGGGATTTTCTCAGTTAATGGGCTTTTGAATTCTGAAATTTCGTTTAAGTTTTGATTTCCATTGAAATGTTGGTCCAAGGATATGTAAATGTTCTCGAACTCTGTCATTAGTTTGCTTTTACTAACGTATTTTAGGATTTGAAGATCTTTTTCAATCGTCGTAAAACTGTGGCCGGTTTCTTCCATGTGAATACTCATGGCGGAATATTTTTTTGTGTTTTGAGGCGTTGTAATGTTCAAGATACCTAGTCAAAAAACTGCGTCCGGTTTGTCCGATGTATGAAAAATCACAATGAGTGCATTTAAGTCTATAGACACCAGAGTTCGAGAATTTAGTGTGATTACTGTTAACTATGTTTGAATTGAGAAAAATATTACGGTTCGCGTATCGGGTTTTATGGGCGATGTTGATGTCATATTTCTTTAGGGGGTTGGTGATTTGAAATAGGCCTGGGTTTGTGTAGGTGAAAGCGGCATATTTCGATTTTTTAGGTTTGTCCGGAATTAACTTAGTCGCAGTTTTTAATTTTACCTTATTGATGATTTTGTTAATCATCAAGGGGTTATAGGCGTTAATTCTGGCCAAATCTTTGATGTAATTTAATTCTTTTTTACGATTTACGGTTGTGAGCGGGATTTTTAATGCTCTATAAACGAGACTGAAAAATGCAGCCTGTTCATGAGATTGCGGGTGTAAAGAATCGTTTCTTATAGTGACGGGGGCGCAGGAAGGCTTTCTATATATTTGGAAATTAAACTTGTTATTCTCTCTTGAGATGTTTAAGTCCAAGAAGTTTAAGGAACTGTTAATTTCATCTTCTTTAGTGAATTTGACATCGTTGTCAAGTTCATTAAGGAAAGTTAAAATACTATGACTATCATTTTTTTGAGTATCAATAATAGCAAAAGTGTCATCAACATATCTTAGCCATAATTGGAGGCCGTTGATGTTATTAATTATTTTGTTGTTTTCCAAATCATCCATGAAAATATTGGCTAGAAGGCCCAAGATCAGATCGCCCATTGCTAAACCCTTTTGGTGATATATTTTATTTTTTCTTCTTTTCAGATTTAAAAAATTTAAAGTTCATGCTTTCAACATTATCCACACATCACATACGGACATATTCAGTGCCTTACAATATTATCTGTCTCAACCCAACACAATTCACTAGAGGCAATAACAAGTGGCCTGCCTTGTCCTATTCACGCTGTTACCGCTAGCAAATATTTTCACCGGTCTAATGGGTAAGCTTTCCCCTTTTACTATTTTCATCCCCTTTTTATACTCGTTTTAAATATTACTTCACTCTTCCATTTTTCTTTCTTTTCAGATTTCAAACTTCAAGTTTATACCCAACAACTCTACAATTAATCCACGCTTCAAACATCGAAGTCTTTTTAATGTCTACTATTACATCTTTTCTAATTTAATAACCCTTATGATTGTTTTTACTTTTCAGGTTATCAATATTCATTGTACTTTATGAAAAATTCTTTATGCTAATCGTTATACTATGTTACAGTCTAATTTTAATACTATACAACTACTTTTATCACAATTTTACCATTCTTTTAATATAACGACATTTTAAACCATTTAAATAAACTCTGGGCCCTGACCTTAGGCTTTGTTATTTATAGCTGATGATGTTCGCAAGGACGAACGAAACATGTCCTATTAACCAATGTACCTCATGAATATTTTATAAATAATTGAGTGCATTATCTTTGTATTGAATAGGTGGTTATAAAATAAAAAGTTTTTAACTTTAATACATTATCTTCAATACGGTCTAATTATGAGATTTATCACAGTGTCCTGTAATCGGGAGATAGTGGGTTCGAGCCCCACTGTCAGCAGCCCTGAAAATGGTTTTCCGTGGTTTCCCATTTTCACACCAGGCAAATGCCGGGGCTGTACATTAATTAAGGCCACGGCCGCTTCCTTCCAATTCCTAGGCCCTTCCTATCCCATCGTCGCCGTAAGACATATCTGTTCACAATTAAGTATTTATTTTCCACCTAGTCGATACAATGATTGCTTAAGGCAATTTTTAATGGTCAAAAGTGGTACATGTTATGTGTTATGTGGCTGAAGATGTTGATAATATACGAAACATGTACCACTTTTGACCATTAAAAATTGCCTTAAGCAATCATTGTATCGACTAGGTGGAAAATAAATACTTAATTGTGAATCTATTGTAGTGCGATACGGACCATGAAGCTGATTTTATGTAGACATATCTGTGTCGGTGCGACGTAAAGCAAAAAAGAAATCAATTCCAGCCGCTTTTCTAGTTTTCAACTTTTGTATCTTATTGTAAATGTCATTGTTATCATATATAAATTTTTATACTTCTTTAGCCTTAGTCTCCTCCTCTATCTGGACATTATCCTTGTAACCAACAATCTTTACATACTGCTAACTGAATACTTCAGCCTTTTGAAGATCCTCACATACACACTCCCCTTGTTCATTAATTATTCCTGGAATGTCATTCTTGGAACCTGTTTCTGTCTTAAAATACCTATACATACCCTTCCATTTTTCACTAAAATTTGTATGATTGCCAATTATGCTTGCCATCATGGTATCCTTAGCTGCCTTCTTTGCTAGATTCAATTTTCTAGTAAGTTCCTTCAATTTCTCCTTACTTCCACAGCCATTTCTAACTCTATTTCTTTCCAGTCTACACCTCCTTCTTAGTCTCTTTATTTTTGTATTATAATAAGGTGGTTCTTTACTATTCCTTACCTCCCTTAAAGGTACAAACCTGTTTTCGCATTCCTCAACAATTTCTTTAAACCCATCCCAGAGTCTGTTTACATTTTTATTTACAGTTTTCCACTGATCATAATAACTTTTTTTCATGCCTGCTTTATCAGCCATATGGTACTGCCTAATATTCATACTTTTAAGACCTTTCTTTCTTACACATTTATTTTTAACTACGACAAAAACAACTTCATGATCACTAATACCATCTATTACTTCAGTTTCTCTATAGAGCTCATCTGGTTTTATCAGCACCACATCCAGGAGATTTTTCCCTCTGGTTGGTTCCATCCCTTTCTGAATCAGCTGTCCTTCCCGTATTAACTTATTTGCCATTTGTTGGTCATGCTTCCTGTCGTTCGCATTTCCTTCCCAATTGACATCTTTCGCTACAATCACATTTCTTCCCTTGTCGTTTCCTACATACCTGATTATCGTATCAAATAATTCTGAATCCGTGTCGCTGCTACCCTTTCCCGGTCTGTACACTCCAAATATATCAAGTTACCTATTATCTTTAGAAATGAGCCTTACACCTAGAATTTCATATGTCTCGTCTTTAACTTTTTCGTAGCTTACAAATTCTTCTTTCACCAGAATGAATACTCCCCCTCCCACCATTCCTATCTTATCTCTATGATACACACTCCAGTTCCGTGAGAAAATATCTGCATCCATTATATCATTTCTCAGCCATGATTCAACTCCTATTACAATATCTGGTAAATATATATCTATTAAATTACTTAATTCTATTCCTTTCTTTACAATACTTCTACAGTTCAACACTAACAATTTTATGTCATCCCTACTTGATTTTCAGTTCCCTTATCACCACTCCCTAGGCCACCCTGTTTCCCTAAATGTACCTCCCTATTACCCTTCCAAACTAATTTCCTAACTTATACGTACCACTGCGGTTTAAGTGAAGGCCATCTGAGCGCAGATCCCTATCTCCTACCCACCCATTAGGATCTAGAAATTTCACTCCCAGTTTCCCACATACCCACTCCATAGTCTCATTTAAATCCCCAATCACCCTTCAGTCGGTATCCCTCCTACACAGTATTCCACTAATAACAATCTCCGCTTTCTTAAACTTCACCGGTGCTGCATTTACCAGATCCCGCACATCCCCAACTATCTTGGTACTTATATCAGCTTGCCTTACGTTGTTGGTACCAGTGTGAAACACTACCACCTTCTCCTTCACCTCCTCCCTCTCTTCTACTTTCCTCAACATCTGCCTCAACCTAATTCCTGGATAGCATTCTACCCTGGTTCCCTTTCCTCCACACACTTTCTCCACGTGTCTATCGATGGAATCCTCCATGACGAGAGCCTCAACCCTACCCACCTCATTTGATCCCCTCCCCTCCTGGTCACCCCTATCTTTCCTGATAGCTGCAGAAGCTACTTCCTCCTCCCTTTTCTCCTTTCCATGACCCTGTTCCACCTGTCTTTTCCTATCGTCTACTCTACATTTCCCTTTCCTACCTTTTCCCTTCTTCCTACTTCCACACATCTCGGCAACAGTTCCCTGTCCCTCATCTTCCCTCTGTTGTTCTACCTGGAGTGACTCGTACCGATTTTGAACAGACACCTGTTTTGAATTCTGATCCTGAACAGACCCCTTAGCCTGCAATCTCCTTCCTGTAGAACATTTGACCACCTGTCTTCTACAACTCCCCCCTTTCCTTCCCCTCCCTCTTGTACACCTACTGTAACCTGTACATCTTCCTTCATGTCTTCTGTGAGAATCCTAATTATCTCCCTCAAACTCTCCAACTCCTCCCTCATACCCCTCAATGCCTCGCCACACCCACAGTTCGTACACTCGCGCTCCTTAGCCATTCTTTACGGAAAAAATGAAAATAAAATAACTTATTTGCAAAAAATAAATGAACGGAGGGATATATTGTCTGGGATAGTACTCAAAGATCACACAACAATAAGGTAATCAATATAAGACTACACTACAATACTACTTTATTTTTTTATCCTACAATCCCTAACGGCTATATTGGACAAACTGGAAGGAGTTTTCTTGATCATTATAAAGAACGTAAGAAAGAAGAGACTATCATTCTTTGGTCATCTGTTGAGAACACCTCACGACAGGTTAATATGCAGAATTTTGGTAAAGCTTTGGAAACAAAAACAACAACCTCTCTGGATAAAAGAAGACATGAAAGAATTAGACATAACACTGGAGGATTTAAAGAAATTAAACACAGTAAAGAAATTGAAGAATAGTAAAATTAGATTCCTACCAAAATGTGATGATAAACAACTAATAGGGTATTTTCAGTAGAAGAAGGATGATAATCAGATGGAAAGAAGAAATATTGGAAGAACAGAAAAGAAAGAAACCATAAAATATCATAGAAGACCGGACAGAAATCGACTACAGTGGTCCAATGTGGCCGTAAAACACATTAATAATAAATAAAAAAAAGAACATACAAATGCAAATAAACACCAATAAATTTTTGCGCCAGGTGAACATATTGAACCAGGAATGCATGTCAGCATTCGCTGTTCATGTATTTCTTGGGGAGAACGTGCTAACACCCGACTGTGTGGATTTAAAACAAGCGCCAAGCGCGCAGGCATCATGGATGACATCATGCAAGTGATCACTCGCTGCAGAGTATCAGCCAAGGCCAAGAAGTGACGTCACGATCGAATGTTCCATTCGCTTCGATGTCATATCATGAACGGGATGTCAAATTTTGATTTGAAGAACGTCCCTCGTAGGCCTGGATAACAAATACTACTGCCGAAAATTTCATGAAAATCGGCAGAAGGATGGCTGCGTTATAAAATTTTAAAGAGGCTCATATTTTCAATCTGGCCGTCCAACCTATGGCAATATACGGAGCTCGCCAGCCCCATAGTGGTCAGTGTGATTTCGTTGTGTACCAGCTGCCTTGCTGTGCGGGCCAGCTGTGGCAGTACAGTCTGTTTCTCTGTCCGGCTAAGGACCGGTGACAGAAAATACGCGATACAAGTGCCGAACATATTCTCATCGGACTCTAAATTCGCGTGCAAACAGGAATCTTGTTCATTTGTAATGTCGAGCTGAGTAACATTATTTTCATCATTTTCATATTGCAGAGACTATACAGTAATCGCTAGATATTTTTGAAACTGTGCTGTTATACGAGTGTGAAGGATTTGATGCGAAAAGACTTAGCCTTAGCGAGCCATTGTTTCCTTTTCGAGAGACTGTGTTAAGATTTCGTGAAAACTGTGCCCTAGTGAAAGCATTTCTTGTCAAAGGACTGTGTTAATTCGCATCGTAAAGGACAGTGTCAATGTTTCTTTCCAAAAGACTGTTAATTCACTTCGTGAAAAACTGTGCTAACATTTCTTTCCATAAGACTGTGCCAACCTTTCTTTTCAAAGACTGTGTTAATTCACTTCGTGAAAACTGTGCTAACATTCCTTTTCGTAAGACTGTGCTGACATTTCTTTTCAAAGACTGTGTTAATTCGCTTTGTGAAATACTGTTCCTTCATTTCTTTTCGAAGGACTATGTCAACTCGCTTCGTGAAAGACTGTGTCTACATTTATTGTCGAGAGATTGTGTTAAGCTATTTGTAAAACTGAGCCTCAGTGGAGAATTTATTTCTGAGAGACTGTGTGATTCTTTTGATTAAGCCTGTGTCTTAATGAAACTTGGTTCTTTTTCGCGAGACTGCACGTTAAGTCATAAACTGTTCCTTTACTGTCTTCATAGAAACTTTAATATGTGTGTGTGTTTTTTTTAGATCATTGCATTTGCTTCTCCGTACTCATTCCAAACAGTACGAAAGACTGTATCCATAGGACTGAATTTATTTCTCTTCTGAGTGAAGTTGTATACAGTTGAATCTCGGAAAGTTCCAGATTTTCTTTTCATTGCCTATCACTTCGAGTTCGCCAGTGACTATTTCATGAACAGTGGTAATTTCTATTATTTTCACAGAACTGTGATTTTGAATCCATTTTTTTCAAAGTAATGTGCATCCAACACCATTTACAGTGGAACTTGTTCAGTTAATAAACAGTGTCACGCCACAACTTGCAGTGCAGTGTGGTAGACATTCTGTGCAAACCTCTTACATTTCTGTACTCCCTTCATGGGACTTTGGTGGAATACAAAGCTAATCAACTATTACACGCTGCACTATCACCAGACGACCAACTCCAGGTTCGAGTCTCCTTTAACATCGAGGGTTGACAACCGCCATGGGATGACGTGGTACCTTGGTGGGAAGTGAGGAGTTCAGAGACGTGTAACGACGCCAACGCCGAGGGACGACGCCTGCTCCACATCTTTCGGGACACTCAAACCATTGATCTGTAAAGGTGATATAATTTCTATGTTTTCTTGAATAAACTGCAAGTTCCACTTCAAAATGACCTTCTCTCTTCTACTCTCTGAGCGTGGATTGACGCCAGGGCGTCGGTCCATGCTCTCCACTAAGCTAAAGTACGGGCATTCCTGTTTCAATATTAACTTATTTTCTTCTCTAAATCAGGATTGACATTCATGTAGCTAATAAAGGAGTTCCCGTAAACGTACATATACGCCTTGATTAAAAAATGAACCTTAATGAAATCCAGTTAAAAACAAGCATTCTTTTCAACGAAATAATAAAAATAAATATAAACAAAGTAACAAGTCTTCAACAACACGTAATAAACAGGCAGCCAGCACCAAACTTGACAAACTTAGGGAGGACCAATGGCTAAGGGCAGAGGAGTTCTCTCTTAGGAGGCTTACTAGGAAATGAGACACAAATTCACCAAAACACTGCTGCCTTGCAGGTGTGGCAGGGGATTGGGTCCGCAACCTCGCTATGTGCACTTATTGTTCGTTTCCATCTGTATCATTTGTTTTCATTTCTTTTCTTCTTAGGTTAACACAGTTTTTAAATTAAATTATGTTTTGTACTAACCCCTGTTTTCACTGAATTTTATCGCAGCAAGTTGTTTATTGCTCCATATGATGAAGTAAATATTGTATATTATGCTGTTTTTATTTCCGTCTTGTCTCCCTTTTGTTTTTTCATTTGTTCCTTCGTTATGTTTTTTGGCACATTTTTAGCTTGTCTTATGTAAATTACTTCAACCCCCCCCCCCCCCCTCCTCGCTTTTCACTGAAGATGGCTCAAATGAATCGAAACGTGTTTGAATTTGATTACTCCATCAAATGATGGAATTATATGGAATATTGAATTAGGAGGATACACTTAATTTTACCTTTGTAATGTGAAAACCGTCAATGCAGAATGATTCTAATATCTTGTAACACATCAGTCTGGTCGATTCTAGAGATAGACTATTCGCTTGTTTTGGAGTCTGTCTTAGTAATTTAGTGACAGAATTTCAAAGATCGCTACGAGTGACTTTTCTAGAGATTTTAGGAGCCATTTGGAGACAATTCTGGCGAATTTACATTTATACTTGAAAAAATAGTATTGTGCTTCGCATAATCGCACTTGCACATGATACTGTATATTAATCTATGCATTTGCTAAGTAATGGCATTTAATTGCATGACTGATTCACACGTGTGGAACATTAGTTCAAACTATTTTCAGAAAGCTTATCAGAGACCGATCATCTCACATACTCCCTGTGAGGGAATAGAGATGTGTAATTTTCAGCCTTGTAGCCTCGTATAGCAAAGAAAGTGGAACCTGGTTAAAGGCGCCCCATAATGGTTCCATTTAACGCACCAAAAAAGTGTTCATATAGAGCTTGTAACATGCAACTTGATATCACAGTTTTAGCCATGGACATTCTTAAAAGTTTTAAATAAGGACTGATTGTAAGGTTTAAAAAAGATTTTATTGTAAGAGTGTTGTAACAACAGTCATCCTACTCTTTCATCTTTTAGACGTATTTTAGTATGTAAATGTTAAACAAGTACCAACAACAAGAATCCTCAACTTTATGATATGTACTTTTCTCTTCAAAACTTCGATTAAGAACAATCAGGATCCTGATTTTTATCTTCAAGGCTGATGATGCCCATATAACAGGCGAAACATGTCCCTGTATTTAATGTGACAAAAGTGACAAAATATAATTCTAATCACAAGAACTCATTTTATATTCAATAGGTGGAAATTAATAAACATTTGTCACATTCTTTCTTAACGTACATTTCAATACGGACCAAAATGAGAATTGTAACGTGTGATGGAAAGATGCCATAAACATCCCAATCTGGCAGGAGCTGGATGATATGGGTATATTTTCGCTTTAAGGAACTTTGCAAAATACCGAGCTCGATAGCTGCAGTTGCTTAAGTGCGGCCAGTGTCCAGTAATCGGGAGATATTGGGTTCGAGCCCCACTGTCGGCAGCCCTGAAGATGGTTTTCCGTGGTTTCCCATTTTCACAACCAGGCAAATACCGGGGCTGTACCTTAATTAAGGCCACGGCTGCTTCCTTCCAATTCCTAGGCCTGTCCTATCCCATCGTCGCCCTAAGACATATCTGTGTCGGTGCGAAATAAAGCATAATAGCAAAAAAAAAAACTTTGCAAAATTCAAACTATTATAAAAATATGAACAACTCTCCAAGAGAGCTAATAAGCTGGAACCGACTAAGAACACACAAAAATCAATGCCAGTCAAGAAATCTGAAGCTGAAACACTACGCAGCAGTCAATCTGCCTGGAAGCCCTGCAGGCCATGGAGTGTCTCACTAAACTGCAAAGGCGATTGAGAAAATGTAAGTTAACAATTCTTAGAAAGATCCTAGGCACAGTACTCGAAGATGGTTCTCCCGAATAAAGAGGGAAGGTGGCAAGATAGTCTCGGAACTTTCTGGCCAAACAAGGCTGAGGGAGACTGAGAAGGACATAAAAGAACTATGGCTGAAAGACTGTGGGGTAGATCCTGAAGAAATTCTGTGGTTGTCAGGAAAAATCTTTGAAAAAATGTGGGTACACGCTGGTAGAAGGTACAACGATATTGGCCATAGATCATAGCGAAAAGTTGATAGATAATTTATTTATCCTGGCAAGGGACAGCTGTCCCTGTCTTGCACTTAACCAGTATCAAAATTAGGTTGACAACTAATTACTATGTAGAACTACCGAACTACCTGTACATTAAAATTACAAAAAGGAAAGGGAAAAAGCACAATAATATAGAAAAAGAATACAGTTTTTAAGATACACATACACAATAAAGTTGTAAAAACAAAAGAGAATTACGAATCAAAAATAGAATTATCTGTGCAATATAACTCTTGTCCTGTGAGTTTCTACCCAAGCTAAGGGGAAGGATAAAGTAAACAGGAGGGAGAGGATTTAAACGAAAAGAGGACAAGGAAGTAGGAAAGTATGTCTAGCTGCCTTGCTATTTGCGTCTTTAGGGGCCGATGACCTCGATGTTAGGCCCCTTTAAACAAGCATCATCATCATCATTTGTGTCTTTCCATAAG
Organism: Anabrus simplex; assembly: GCF_040414725.1. Taxonomy (NCBI): domain Eukaryota; kingdom Metazoa; phylum Arthropoda; class Insecta; order Orthoptera; family Tettigoniidae; genus Anabrus; species Anabrus simplex. The sequence continues at coordinate 19,463,585 of NC_090272.1, read as the reverse complement.
ATAATTTGCGCATGCACTTTCAAATTTTTTGGACGCTCATATCCCTCTGACGTCTTGAGGCAGGTTGTTCCATTCACGAATTGCAGTAACTGTGAGGGAATTGCCATATGCTGAGGATTAGGTATGTTCTGTGCTCTTGTGTTTTTTTTTTTTTTTTTTTTTTTTTTTTCTTTTTTTTTTTTTCTTTTTTTTTTTTTTTTTCATGCTGTAATGAGAGATTACAGAAACATTCTTTAAGATAAGGAGGAGAAATGGCATTTAAAGTTCATTGCAGGAAGGTTAGACAGTGAAATTATGTCTGTCTTGTAGTTGGAGCCAGTCATGTTTGGTGTAGGACGGTGTCACATGATCTGTGTATTTAAGGTTGCAGATGAACCTCCCACATGCATTTTGCGTGCTCTGTAACTTCTGTAGTGATCCATCAGTGCAGTCGATGTAAACTATATCACAGTTATAAAAATTGGCATAACTAATGTTTCAGTTAAAATCTTTTTTAGTTTAAAGGATGAGATCTGTGTAGAGTCTCTTAAGGAATGTTCACTGTATGATTTGGAATGTTGTTGTAGAATATTTTATTTGTATTCCCTTTACCTACTTGAGTAACTACTAGATTGTAAATAATTTTTGTTCTGTGATATCCGTAACATTCCGGGAAGGTTGTGACGCGGACTTTTGGAACAGGGCGTGTTGGCCCCTGTTGATTCTAAAAGCATGTCCTTACTAATTCTGGAAGATGGATTGTTCGCGATTAGTATCTTCCTATGTTCAGGAATATTGTGAAAACGTTGCTACTTGTTAATAATAATAATAATAATAATAATAATAATAATAACAATAATAATAATAATAATAATAATCTTATCACCAAATCTAATAAAGGCAACACTACTGTCATAATGGAAAAAACTGACTACTTAGATAAAACCAAATTTTTTTTTCAGTGACTCTTCCTTTTCTATAATAAAAAAAGACCCAACCACAAAAAACCAACGCCTACTCAAACAAACTTTAAAGAACACTTCCTTTCTCCTCACAGATCAAGAAAAAACTAAATTAATAAACATGAACCCAGGCCTACCCACTGCCAAAGCCCTCCCAAAAATTCACAAAACTAACATTCCCATCCGTCCAATAATCAATTACAGACCCAGTCCCCTATACAATACTTCTAAATTCATCCAAACATTTTTACTAAAAAACTATCATTTTTTATCTAACAAATCTATCAAAAACACTTCGGGTCTAATCAACAAATTAAAGAACTTTAATATCCAACCAAATTTTTCTCTCCATTCTTTTGACGTTGTAAACATGTACCCTAGTATTCCAATTTCAAAATTATTCCCCATAATTAACAACAACCTAAACAAATTCAGTAACCTAAGTAAACTTGAAATTCAAGTATTCATGTCTATTTTAAAATTGGTTCTTAATTATTTTACCTTTGATAACACCATTTATCAACAAGATGGCTTGGCTATGGGCTCACCAGCTTCAGGCATTCTTGCTGAAATTTACCTTGACTTCTTAGAAAACACAAAAATCAATAATAATAATAATAATTTCTCCAACATCCTCTTTTGGGGCAGATATGTCGACGACACTTTAGTAATTTTAAATGAAGAATCAATCAACGCAGCCTCTACACCTATTCATCTCAACAACTTAGACCCTAAAATTAAATTCACCCTTGAATCAGAACACAACCAAACTCTTAACTTTCTAGACTTAACTATCACTAGACATCCTTCTTCTTTATCTTACAAAATATTCAGAAAACCGACCCAAACAGCAACCACAATACGACAAGATTCTTTGCACCCTCAAGCACATAAACGTGCTACCTATAACAGCTTAATTTCTCGCGCCTTCAATACCCCTATGTCTAAAAAAGATTTAAATATTGAATTGAACACCATCCGTAACATCACTAAACTCAATGGCTTTAATAACTCCTTCATAAACCGCATCATCAACAAATTCAAACACCATCCTAAAACCACTTTACCTAAAGACACAGCAAAACCAACTGCATTTTCCACTTTCACTTTCACTCAAGATGCTTATAAAATAATTAATATTTTTAAATAACACAATATGAAAATTTCTTTTAGAACTAACAATAGAAATTTGGATATTTTACACAACTCTAAATCACTAAATAAATCTAATGCTTTTTCTAAATCCGGAGTGTACAGATTCAAATGCAACAACTGCAATTTCTTCTACATTGGACAAACCGGACGCAACTTCAATATCACATACTCCGAACATATCAACGCCATTAAATACAATAGATTCTCCGCCATAGGACAACACTTACAAGACTCCAAGCATAGTTTCACCAATATTGAAAAAGACATGAAAATACTTAAAATCATAAACAAAGGTCCCCTCTTACACACTACTGAAAATTGCTTTATCCACCTTGATCAGTACTTCAACCCAAATTTCAACTTAAATGACATTTCTGAAAAACCAAATATCTTTTTCGACTTCCTAATTCTTCTCAAAAATTCTAAATTTCAAAACCCCAATTCTATTTTCCATGCCTTACAAAGTTTCTACCCACATTTTCTACCTCCAATAACCCACCCTCCTAACCCACCCTAAACTACCCCTCCATCTCCCTACCTTATCCTTCCTCAACACCATTTAATCTTCAATTTCTTTCACTCTTCTCATTTTTACGCTATTCCTCTTCCTCTATTAATTTATTCTATCTTTTCTTTTAAAAAAAAAAATTCATTTCCACCTTCATTTCGATTTTTCTCATCCATACTCAACTCCTGCCTTACGCCGATTTCAACTACTTCAATCTAGACCTGAATTTTTTACGTTTTATAAATTGCACACTGTGCATATACGTTTTCATTTGTTTCCGGCATTGCGCTTTTTACTACATTTTTTCTCTTCACAGTTGTTTTTTCATGTCAACTGGTCAAAGAATACTATAGGAGCACAATTACTCAATTATATTGAATTGTATTATATTTATCTATATACTTACTTTCCCGCAACCAAGGAAAATAACTGGATCATCAAGCTATTCTCCATTTTACTTTGGCGTTTGAAACCACAGTGCCTGATATTGAATGTGTCACGCTGATCACCGGGAGCGAGCAAGTTGCTTCAATGAATCTGCTCGTCTTCAACTCCTACACGAATATGGACCTTCATATGTGTTCGACTGTGATGTGACTTTATGCCTGACAGTGTTTAAATAACTGGCTTTGAACAGTTCTCCGCTATTCGTAATCATTGTGGGACTTTGCCTAGCGCTGCGTGTGCCTTGCTGCCGCTAAGAGAATTGCGCACTGTTTTTCTTTTGAATGACTTGTATTTTACTTCTAAGTTTTACAGTGTCTACCCCCGTTCATTTCCTTTTCATATTGCCTCTTCTACTGATCCTATGCATTGTTTTCCATTTCTTAATCGGCTGATGATGACCTGGACTAGGGTCGAAACCGGTACCATTTCTAATTAAATGAGAATGTAATTCACTACATTTCTTATTCTTTGGTATTGAATAGATGGAATCTCCTTATCAATTATTTCAATTTTAATTGTGATATTCTTCAGTACGGAACAATGAAATTTTTAACTTTAAATGTATCTTGGTGGCGATACGGAAGCTGCTGTGCTCCAATTGGTCACTCGGTAATCACACTGGGGCCAGACTTGCCTTTTTAATCGAGCGAGGCAAGATTTCATGGTCTTTTCGTTCTCTTGTCAGTCCAGCGATCAGACGCACGTCAGTGAGTCTTCGCTCCCGGGAAGGGCTAACTTGGGATAAGCACTGTTGGCTTCAGTTCCACTTTAATTTACATTTAATATTCGCTTGTATTTTCACATAGGAGTTTACTCTACTCGCCCAGACTCGCCACCCAATTACTTCAGATACCTTAGCTTTTCAGCTGGGCCTGCCTGTTTGCTTTTGAGGCATTCCCCTTTCCTTTGTTTTGCTAAACATGTAATTTGTAGATTAATTTTCTCGGGGTTTGCCTCTAGTAACCCCGTGTCACTTGATGCACGCTAGTTATTCCGCTGCCCCGCATCAGAAGCGTTTTGGTGTGGAAGCAAGTTGAACTGGCCGCTGTGCCAAGTTTAAATATTTATGATTTCCCCCTATTTCCATTATGTGGCTTAGGTGTCTTAGAAAGCGCGTTAACTTTCTTTTAATATTGTACGTGTATCGTGTGTTCCGTCTTACCCTCAAAACTGTATTGTAATAGTTGCATTATATTAAGATATCTCTAGTTTACCTCTTGACCTAACAGCAAAGCTCTTGGCAAGGTACATCTAATTTGTATTTTGGAAATGGTGAAACTGGATTGTCTGGATAGATGAATTTTGTTCGGGATTTACCTTGTAATGTTTATTTTGGAAAATAATATCTTAAATCAAGGGATCACCATTAATTTTTCTGGAAACCCGCAACTTTCGTAGATCTATGGCCCAGGTAGGTTTCCCAGACCCGCTCGATGTTTCCTTTATTATAGTCGTCACGTTGCCCAACCTGATATTTATTTGTGTATTGGCGCAGTTCATCTGATGTTTATTGTGTGTTAAGGTTTTAAAATGCTGTATAATTTATTTTCCTCTTTTCTTAACTGTGTATCATGTAACTACTGGAAACCGGTTACAAAGGGAAATATAAATTAGAACTTACTGAGGGTATGCAGTGACGCAAATACTAATCTGCACATCAATGCCATATGTGCATACCATAATAGGTGTTCATCTAGAGTTATTCCAAGGCTTTTTACGGTTTTACTGTAAGGTATGACTTTGTTCTGTATCCATATCGCTGGAAGAGTTGCATGCTCAGCTTCGGATAATAGTCTTGGATTGGCTATAAGGATTGTTTGGGATTTGTCAGGGTTGAGAGACAGACCATGCTTTACTGCACATTTGTTTACAGATTCAAGATTTAAATTTAATTTCTCCGTTGCTTCTAAAATATCAACCGTTCTACAATGTATGTATACAGTTGCCCGTTGCCAGCGTATATGTGATGCCTGCTGTACTTAAGAGATTTAGATAGATCGATATACAGTGTAAAAAGAGGAGACGCTTATGTAGAACTTTGCGGAACTCCCGTTTTCACGGTCCACCACGAAGAAGATTGGCCACCTTTGTTGGTAACACATTGCTGCTGACCGTGTAAAAAGGAGTCCATCCAGTTCAAGGTGCTATTTTGGAAAGCTAATAGGTAAAGTTTTGACAGTAACAGATTGTGGTCTATAGAATCAAACCCCTTGCTGAAGTCAAGGAGGACCGTTAGTGTTGTCAGTTTTTCATCCACCGCTTGTCTTATGTCATCAGTCACTTTAAGTGAGGCAGTGCATCTGCTAGGATTGCTGCGAAAACCTGATTGAAACGTGTCTACAGTATTGTTTTCATCCACATAAGTTTTTATTTGATTATAAACAATGTACTCCAGTCCTTTAGCTACTGTTGAAATTGTTAATGGATCCGTAGTCACCGGCATGTATAGGGGTCTGAGTCTTTGCCGATGGACATACCAGGGCCATTTCCCACATCGTGGGGTACATGCCATATTGTAGCGAATAATTGTAGATGTAGGTTAGTGGGGGGGTTGATAGCCTCTAATAATTTTCCTCAGCATTACTCGGCCAATAGTATTAATTCCATTTACATTTGATTTGATTTTCCAGAGGGCCTCTCTAACTTGGCCATGGTGAGATGTCGCTGAAATAAAACTTATCTTCGTTTAATACCTGATTATTATAGTTCTCAACAATAAAGTTTTGTTTTGAACTTTGATCCAGTGTGGTCTGTAGTTATACGAAATAATCATTCAGTTCTTCTAGTGATATATCTGTATCTTCACTATTTTCCTTAGTAGTTACACCAAAGTTTTTGACTGCCTTCCATAAAAAGTCTGGTCGTGCACATTGTCCAATCAAACTGAGTGCATATCGTAGTTGAGCATTTCTTATTTCCTGTTTTGTCCTGTTACAAACTTTACGGTAGTCATTAAATTTGTCCTCTGGGTTCGTGTTTGTATTTTCTGTGAACTGCATCTCGTTTTGTCATTAAACGTAAGGGACAATGTGGATCCTATGTAACACCTCTGCGCATCATTGTGCGACATTTTCATTCCATGCTCTGGTAGAATCTTCCTGTGACATTGCACATCCCAATTAACTAGTATTAAAGACTCTGTCATACTTCACTGTATGTTCACTGTCACTAGGCTCTAGTATTCTCTGACTTGCACAATGACAAATAAGAGAGACTGCTCTCTCCATCTGTCATACTTCACTGTATGTTCACTGTCACTAGGCTCTAGTATTCTCTGACTTGCACAATGACAAATAAGAGACTCTGCTCTCTCCATATTCTTTCTCTGCCTTGTAGATGTCTACATCAGGAAAGAAATGGTAGGAAGACCGAAGCAATGTTGGGTTGACATCCTTGATCAGGCAAACGATCGTGTAAAGCGGCCTCCACCAGCATGTGTGTCAAACTCCAAGGAAAACAAGTACATCCTTACCCTATTATCAACTTTTTTCTGCCAATTATCTTGTCTCAAATGCCAAATCTACTGTTGATGTGCCCCTTCACAAACGATGCTGCTCTTCTCAGTCGATCTTCCAAACCCTGCTACAAGTATATAATTAAGTTATACTTTACTCACCTTAGTTTAGTTAGTGATACTTTAGTTGCTTTAGTTATACTTTAGGTTGTAAAGATTTCATATGTTTAAATTTTATGTAAAATATACATTGTATATACATGAAGTGGTCAAGTGTAAGAAAGGGCCAGGAGCCCTAACTTCGCCACAGTAAAGACGCTTTAATAATAATAATAATAATATCAGGAATTAAGGTTTAGTGGTCACTTTTCGTACATACTGATACTGTTTCTCTCTTGGCCGTTCCTCAGGTACAATTTTATTTTTCCAGGCTTCTCCAAATACCTTTTCTGTCCAATCAAGTCCAAGACTGCCAGCATCTTTGATCATGCAGTGTATAAAAAATTTCAGTGCTCTATTAATGCAAGTTGTAAAATAACAAAATTCACACACAATGTTTAAACAAAAACAAAATATTAAATATTACACTCAGACGGCATATTTCTTAAATTTGAATAATTTTAATAAACATAGAAATATTTTCATGTTATCGAGTTGCTAGAAGCTGTTTTCAAAAATGTATCAAACCTGTAAACATATTTAATAATTATAGCAAAAGAAATTGTTACCTCAATTTTAAAAAAATGACAAATCTTTGTCTTGCACTGCACACATGTGGTGTTAAAGTGTGTGCTGCACACTAGACCTCTATGAATTTGCTTTTGCACTTATCCTGTTGAGTTGTAATGTTCCCCAATTTTTTAAAATCCTGTAAAATATATTTGAAAATAAAATCCTGGGTATAGCCTTGTGATACACTCTAAGTTTCTGGAAACTGACCTCAATGTGTTCTATCATACAGTAACGTAGACCAGGAGAGTGAAAAACTTTGGGATGGCATTATTGCTCATCAAGTTTGCCATTGTCTTTTGCTCAACTGCCTCAGTCAAAATCTACTTAATCTAATAAATGCATGGAATTTCATTTTCATCAACGTAGTTTCTCTCTTTCAACAAAACAGCGAGCACAAATTGCTAAAACAGCAGCAACCCACCTAAAGTCTCTTTCACTCTACTGACAGTTTAACTGCAAATATACCAGTCAAACTTCACTGAAAGAATGTCAACGAGAAAGCAATTTCTATTAGGAGCCTTTGTAAACCTAGTAATTATGCAATATTAAGTAGCTCTTGATGGTGGCTGCTATGTGCAATGTTTCAGTGTTCCAGACAGCCCAGGCTACAAATATCGGGGCAAAGCTGTGCGGAAGAAGGCAGAGCGCAGGCAGTTACCAGGCTGGGACTGTGATCAGTGTAAGAAGGTAAGGATTCCAGATCACACAATGTTCTGTCACCCTTCATGTGGGTGGACCTTGTACAGCTACAGTTGATGGCACAATCAACCAACAAGTGTAGGAAGAGCATCACAACACTCAGAGGAAGGGTTCATGAATACAGGTGCTAAAAGATTAATAATACAGAAATAAGCTAACAATCTGCAGCTCGGTATACTTCAAATATTGTTGTCCTCTCCTGTGATTTTACTTCCAATGGGATCAGTTAACAAACAGTTCACGTAAAGTTGTTTTTGGATTTGTTGAAATGTAACACTAAATTGGGACAGATGGTCAGGGATAGAAGAACACCACCTAATATTTAAGAGACTGGCTAAACTGGTAGAACCTGGTAGATTCTTTTAAATACAACACCAAATAGGGACAGATGAGCAGGAATAGAACATATTATTTATAGTACGGTATTTGAAATACACTGAGTGGCCAAAAGTCATGGGAAGACACTGAATGTGATTTTAATAACGAGTTGTTCCTCCGTGAGCCCTCAGTACGGCCAGGCATTGACTCTACAAGGTGTTGAAATTATTCTGGAGGTTTTCTGGACCCACACATTTTGCATTGCCCTGCACAATTGGTCTTGTGTAGTTGGTGTGGGGTTCATGGAGCGTATGCCACCATCTACAGCATCCCATAAATACTCAATTGGTTTAAGATCGGGGGATCTGGAGGGCCAATCCATGGTCGTATCTTTACTGGAGTGCTCGTCCAACTACCTGTGTGCCACCACGGAGCGGTGATGTGACGCATTGTCATGTTGAAACATAGCATCTCTATCAGGGTACTCTAGGGCCAGAAACGGATGCAGATGGTCTGAAAGAATGTCCACATAATGTGCACCTGTGAGTGCTCCCGGTAGCCGGACATCATCATCTTAATTTCCTGTTTCCAGCTTCCCGGGTCGGGTTGTGAATCAAAGACCTCCGTTGCTGCCTGTCTCTCCACCACTCTTCTCATTATTGAAGTACATCTTCCGGTTTTCCACTCCTCTTCTCTTTGCACTACCACACTGAATCTGTCACGTCTTTTGGGGTCTTCCTCATGGTCCCTTTCCTGTTAACTTCTCTGAGAAAGCTTTTTTTTTTTTTTTTTTGGCACTCTCTCTTCTCTCATTCTCATCATATGCCCATACCACTTTAGCTTCGTTGTTTCTATCCTGTCTGGAAGTTTCAAGATTCCTGTCCTTTTCCTTATCTCTTTATTTCTAATTCTATCCTTTCTGGTCTTGCCCTCCTTACCTCTTAGGAATTTCATCTCCGCTGCCTGTATTCTACTCTACTCTTGTTTTGTTGTAGTCCATGATCCAGCTGCATAGGTTAGGATGGGTTCATAATAGGTTGAGTATAATACTTTCTTACATTTCTTTGGGACATCTTGGTTCCACAAAATACCTCTTACACTCTGGTAGAAGCTGTTTGTTTGTTGTATTCTTTTCCTAATTTTCTCGGTAATCTTTCCATCTTCTGTGATCACTCTTCCCAAGTACTTGAAACTTTTACCCACTTCCAGAATTTTACCATTCAGTTTTATCTTTTCCTTCCTCCCTTCCTTCCTTCCTTCCCCTTGTCATCACTATTGCTTTACTTTTCTCTGTGCTTATTTTCATCTCAAATTTTTCTATTCCTTGATTCTGTACATCTACTTGTTTTTGCACTTCTGTTTCATCTTCACCCCATATCACTATATCATCTGCAAACAACATGGCTTTTGTTGGGGATAGTACACTTCCCTGTCGGACACCAGTTTCTACTTTAAACCATTTTGTTTTTCCTGTACTAGTCTTCACACTACTAACACAATTTTTGTACATAGCTTTTATCATTTGCACTTCCACTCTGTTAACTTGGTTTTTCCTTAAGGTATCCCATACCAACTGTCTGGGCACTCTGTCATAAGCTTTCTCAATGTCAGTAAATGTCATCACTATGTCTTTTCCAAACTCTCATATTTTCTCCATCATGTCTTAATGTAAAGATCAGGTCAAACATTGACCTGTCTTTCCTAAAACCATACTCTTGTTCTTCCATTTCTCCTTCTAGCTTTCTCCTCAGTCTTCATTCCAATACTCTCTCAAATATCTTAGCTACATGGGCAATAAGGGTGATCCCTCTGTAGTTATTACTAGAGACGGGAATTTGCCTATTTTATTCCTGTGTTCAGAAACATAGGCTTTTGTGAAATAAATCTGTTTTAGGGTCTTTAGCTATATTTCGTTGGTTTTATTATGCCTATAAATGCCTTTATCAGGGGTTTGTGCCTATTTGGAGTATAATTGCCTATTTGATGCCTTTTGACTGTATTTAAAAACAAAGCCGATTTTCTTCTAGTGCATTATATTGTGGCTAGTGTGCTCGACAGAATCCTCTTTTCTCAATGTCTGTTTACCCCACGAATAAAAATGGGAATTCTCAGAAGTCACCAGAAATAGTTCTAGGGAAATTTCCATCAGGAGAAGCAAGGAACAATTTGACCTAGAAGCCTTCAACCCCTCCAACCTCCTAAGACATCTGCGAAAACCAGTCAGCGTCGAACAATGTTGCACAACCCATATGCCCTGAACCTCCCTTTTGATGCAAACTATTGTACGCGTATGCTTTATGTTAAGAACGTGTTGTGATTTGTTGTGAAGTGGAAGAATAAGAAGTAGTGTGTTTGTGGCAATGTCCAATGAAAAATCGTCAAAGTTTTACTGGCTGAAGCAGTGGATCACAGGGGATCCCAATTTCACTACGAATGGAAGGGTAACCTGTCAAGCTTTGCTGTAAGGAGGTAAGTTCGTTTGTTCCTTTTATCTTTTCTTTTTGTGATTGAGAACTATGATCGCATTTCATTGTAGGATATATAGGCCTATTAATTTATGTATTGTGGCAAGTTGTTTTGTTTCAATGCTGTATTATTTCAATGCTGTATGCTTTCAATAATTAGTATTCCTAAAATGTAAATAATCATTAAATTACTGAACGAGGAGTTAGAACTCCGGTGGTCTCTTGTCATTGAAAATTAAGTAGGTATTTTGAACTGTGATTCATTTCCTGTGAAAATAGAGATTTACAACTGTAATGCAATTTTTAAAACTCCCTTTAAAAAATCGTGGTTAGTAACCGTTAAGCTTTAGGGGAGGGGGAAGCAAAGAGTCTGAGGGGCGAAAGCTACCAGGTTAACAAGCCTCTAGCATCCCCTCTAGAGTCTTGCTAAATTGTGACAAATATAGGGTTATGGGCGCATGTCATGACAATTTCAAATTACGAGGTTTTTCATTTTCAACGAGGGTGGTGGCCTTGTGGGCACACATGATGCAGGATATATTGCAGGCAACAGAAAATAGTCCTCATGACAGCTGACCCGGCTGACCAAAGCCGGCAAATAGAAACAAATAAAATGTTCACAAATCTGAGATTTATAGTGTCTCAGTTTTCATTTTATACAAGTAAGAATACTGCTAGGTGCAGCTTGGTGGGTCCTTGGCAAGCATAAAGGATGGATCTCTCCTCTACACTACTCTGGTATCATTTCACGTCTCTTTTATTATATTTTTCACCCCGTGAACTCAACACGATACTGCCAAATTATAACTGAAAATCCTTGTGGACATATTTCCATGAAAATTACTAATTCCCTTGTTCCTACTTTAAAGTATTTTACTTCTAGAAGCACCACCTCTAATAGTCTCTTTTTATGAAACAAATGCATGATATATACTAAGTATTATTGCCAATTAGCCAAACTGTAGAAATGTAACATATAGGGACAATGTAATTTAAGGCAATTTCATTCTTTTGCAGGTCAAATGTGTGAAAAATACCTCATAGATCAACTTAGAAATACTTCGATGCCTCTGATACAAGTACAGAAATCTGCGAAAATGTGTGTACGTATATATACTGTATATATGCACACATTTTCGCAACCGAAGCAATTACAGACTGGTTCGTCAAGCTATTCAGAGTTCAGTCTGCATTTGAAAGCACAGTGCCAGACATTGAGTGTGTTGCGCTGATCTTCAAGCTTCAATCAAGCGACTCGTCTTCGACTCCTAAACAATTTTGGGACTTCATTAATTATATTGTGACACCGTGCCTCATTCGCTGGCTCATTTAACTTTTCACCTCTTCTTGTAAACATTATGAGACAGTGCTAAAATTATTTGCATGTGTTGTGCTACTATTCAGAAGATCGCGCCTTACTTCTTATAAGTGACTGACTTTCTACTTCTTCTAGATTTTACGATTTAAAATTGCACAGTGCCAATCCCAATTAACATATTTTGCCTCTTCAACTGTTTTTGTGGAAAGACTCGCTCTTTAATTACTTATTTACCTATGCATTGTTTTTTGCATTTTATTCGGCTGATGATATCCCAGATTAGGGTCGAAACCGGTACCGCTTCCACTTTTAATTAAATGGGAATGTAATACTACATTTCATATTTATTTGTATTGAATAGGTTGAACTACCTTATTTATTATTTCAATTTCATTGTGATACATTTAAATATGGAACATTATGAAATTTTTATCTTTAAATATGCAACATTGAACAGTAAACTATATATGACTAGAAGAGCACATGGCGACCATGTTTGTTTACTATCGCTCGACCTTTCGTATGTGTGAGTGGACAGCTGACGGCTACACTGCCCTCTAAATAATAGATTATTGACTGACTGTCAAATAATATCTGGGTTCTACAAAGTTCCACGCTGAACCAAAAGATGGCAGTACAGTATAGCATCGTTTATTTTGTCGACTAAGAAACGCAGACGAGCGGTGGGCGATACAATGTCATGTAGGGTCTCGCCTGACATGCGACCGGAACGGGAATATCGTAATGTCGGGCCTCACCCGACAGACAAGTGGTAAGGGTTAATCCAGTCCTTCCACAAAAATCTATTACAAAATCTCCATCTTCTTTTCCATAACTGTAGGGGCCAATTATCCTTTTTTTCCCTGTCTGTCTGTTCCAACATGTGCATTCATGTCTCCCATTATTATAACCTCTTTATCTTCAATACAATTTTCCAGTTCTTCTAGAAACTTTTCTAAACATTCATCTGCATTCCCCGATTGGGGTGAATAAACCTGTATAAAATCCTTGATTCCACTCTCAAGTCCAAGTCTAACTTTAATTATCCTGTCACTGTTGTGGTCAATTTTGTCCACAAACTGCACTAGGTCTTCTCTCAATATAACACCAACACCATTTGTTGCCATCTTTCATCTAAACCAATATAATCTATACCCTTTCTTCAATTCTTTTTGACATTCCCCCTTCCATTTTGCCTCACTCATTCCCATCATTGCTATGTGTTTCTTCTCCATATACTCTTATCAGTTCTTCTACCTTGCTGTTCAAAGTCATGACACTGATGATACCGATTCTTGTGATGTCTGGTAGTCCACTTCTCACAGTTCCCCCAGAACACCGGGAACTGCTCATCACTTCAGGGCTGGTCCATTCTTGGACAACTATATTGGTATTTAATCAATCGGAACAAATATTTCAGGTTCCCTATGGGAATCAACATCTTTACCATCACTTCATCACGCCCTACCATTTTCCGAGGCCTCGATTCACTCGCCCTCATTTTCTAGGCTGTTTGTATGATGGGTTCACCACTCCCAAAGGCATTTTATTACCTTCTGCCAGGTTCAAATTAGGCCGCTCCTAACATGGAGTCAAATGCCTTTTGTAGCCGCTCCTCTAGAGTACTGAAGCTACGGGTTTGCCCCTTCCGCCATCTCCACCGTACCAAAGTCCATCTTCTCCACCGTAGATGCCGTTGAGGTCTTTACCCATAACCCAGGGCAAGAACCCTCCATATTTATGACCCCTGGAGAGAGGGTTCCAGTATTTAAAAACCCCCAGGAATTGGGCTACCTGTTGGTCCATGGGTTATATTGGGTATTTCAACCAGCACTATGTACTGTACGGACCCCCTATCCATCACCTGGGGATGTGCTATTTAGGGGTCAGGTTCCCCTTGTTACTTATTGGAAGTTAACCCCACCCACAGAGGCTGAGGTTATTTGCAAAATGCAGCCGGACAGTGGGGCCTAATTGCGACCATGAGAATGCCGTCCAGACCAGACCTGAGCCACCTCTTGCCTGGACACAACAATGTTGACACGCAGGATCCATAGCTTAATGGGGCATACGCCTGTTCCATGATCCATTCCCGATGTTCGCGGGCCCATGCACCTCGTTGAGCTCTGTGTTGAGGTGTCTGCAAAGGGACACGAGTTGATCGTCATCTGGTGAAGCCTATGCGGTGCAGTTGCCTCGTTACAGTCCTGGTAGAAATGGGTTCCTGACTCCCAACATTCAACCAGGTGGTGATCTGACTCGCAGTAGCCTGTCGAGTGCCCAGTATGGTTTTGCGGAAGTGACGTGATGTCCGTTCGTTAAACATCTGTGGTCTTCCCATGTGGCGGTTTATGCAGGTGGTAACATTCTCTCCGCAATGTTGAAGATGCACCCTCAACACTGTTGACGTCGGAAGCCTGAATTCACATGTGATCTCGGCAATGCTATGACTCGTGCGTCGTGCGTGATGATCATCCCACGTTCAAAGTTGGTTAACTCGTGGCGTGTTGCCATCTTCACGACACTGGTGTCTGTGACAGATTGCTCAGCTAGCTTCAATGCTCAGGGGTGATGCACAGCACATTTTCTAATGGGACACCCCTTCCCGTTACATTTGACCACTCAGTGTATATCACCAAATAGGGACAGATGGGCAGCAATAGAACATAATCATTATAGTATGGTATTTAAAATACACTGACTGACAGAGCAAATGCAACACCAAGAAGGAGTGGTTCGAAAGGGATGAAAGTTGGGGAAAAAACAGAGACGGCACGGACGAATAATTGATGTTTATTTCAAACCGATATGCAGGTTACACAATGCGCACGGCATCGACTCAGTAGGATGTAGGACCACCGCGAGCGGCGATGCACGCAGAAACACGTCGAGGTACAGAGTCAATAAGAGTGCGGATGGTGTCCTGAGGGATGGTTCTCCATTCTCTGTCAACCATTTGCCACAGTTGGTCGTCCGTACGAGGCTGGGGCAGAGTTTGCAAATGGCGTCCAATGAGATCCCACACGTGTTCGATTGGTGAGAGATCCGGAGAGTACGCTGGCCACGGACGCATCTGTACACCTCGTAGAGCCTGTTGGGAGATGCGAGCAGTGTGTGGGCGGGCATTATTCTGCTGAAACAGAGCATTGGGCAGCCCCTGAAGGTACGGGAGTGCCACCGGCCGCAGCACATGCTGCACGTAGCGGTGGGCATTTAACGTGCCTTGAATACGCACTAGAGGTGACGTGGAATCATACGCAATAGCGCCCCAAACCATGATGTCGCGTTGTCTAGCGGTAGGGCGCTCCACAGTTACTGCCGGATTTGACCTTTCTCCACGCCGACGCCACACTCGTCTGCGGTGACTATCACTGACAGAACAGAAAGAACAGAAGCGTGACTCATCGGAGAACACGACGTTCCGCCATTCCCTCATCGAAGTCGCTCTAGCCCGGTACCATGCCAGGCGTGCACGTCTATGCTATGGAGTCAATGGTAGTCTTCTGAGCGGACGCCGGGAGTGCAGGCCTCCTTCAACCAATCGACGGGAAATTGTTCTGGTCGATATTGGAACAGCCAGGGTGTCTTGCACATGCTGAAGAATGGCGGTTGACGTGGCGTGCGGGGCTGCCACCGCTTGGCGGCGGATGCGCCGATCCTCGCGTGCTGACGTCACTCGGGCTGCGCCTGGACCCCTCGCATGTGCCACATGTCCCTGCGCCAACCATCTTCGCCACAGGCGCTGCACCGTGGACACATCCCTATGGGTATCGGCTGCGATTTGACGAAGCGACCAACCTGCCCTTCTCAGCCCGATCACCATACCCCTCGTAAAGTCGTCTGTCTGCTGGAAATGCCTCCGTTGACGGCGGCCTGGCATTCGTAGCTATACACGTGTCCTGTGGCACACGACAACACGTTCTACAATGACTGTCGGCTGAGAAATCACGGTACGAAGTGGGCCATTCGCCAACGCCGTGTCCCATTTATCGTTCGCTACGTGCGCAGCACAGCGGCGCATTTCACATCATGAGCATACCTCAGTGACGTCAGTCTACCCTGCAATTGGCATAAAGTTCTGACCACTCCTTCTTGGTGTTGCATTTGCTCTGTCAGTCAGTGTATGTCACCAAACTGGGACAGTATTTAAAATACATTGGTTCAGATGGTAGAACCTTGTAAGGGCCCTTACCAGGGTTACTGTCATGTCCTCAGTCATCATCATTAGTGTTCTGCGCTAGGGCAGTTCTCCATGCAATCCTGTCACCTGTTGCCCCGTCCGGCTCCATGGCTAAATGGTAAGCATGCTGGCCTTTGGTCACAGGGGTCCCAGGTGTGATTCCCGGCGGGGTCAGGAATTTTAACCTTTATTGGTTAATTTCGCTGGCACGGGGGCTGGGTGTGAGTGTTGTCTTCATCATAATTTTATCCTCGTCACGACTCACAGGTCGCCTACGAGCGTCAAATTGTAATACCTGCACCTATTAAAAGTTGTCCATTTCATGACCGTATCGATGTTTAATCAAAAAGTAAGTATAAATAACCACCTAATCGATACTTTATTAATGCCTCAGGCAAAATTGAATAAAATTAAAACTTACAGGACATGTTTCGACCACTTAGTGGTCCTATTCAGCTGTATAAATAAAGAACTGAAAAGAAAAACATTGACAATAAGCACAAATAAAAGTTCTTTGGAGACTCCTTTCATAAAAATGGAGGTCATCAGAATAGGTCATCTTGCCTCTCGTTCTTGTTTGGAAAAGATGTATATTCTGCGCTGTCTAGAGGGTCTGTCTTTGAGCGCGACCTGGTGAAGTAACGATGTGATACAGTTTGACAGTTCATGGAAAGCTCTGGAGAGAAGGGAAGTAGGGTTTTATCGTCATCTAAAATAACATGTGAGGGAGGAGGGAGATTGGGCTGTGCTTCTGCGACGTCGTGTTTGATTATATCTCTTGTTCGTCTAGTCTGTTTCATGTCTACCCATTCTAAGTATTTGCTAATATTCTCATATAAGATGTTTTTATGCTCGTTGTTTTCGTTGAGATTCTCTTCACCGTTTTCCAATTTATCAAGAACGATGTGGATGTTTTCCAGGTTGTTCATAAGATTACCTTTATTAATCATACAGATAATTTGAAGGTCCTGTTTTATATTGGTGAATTTGTGGTTGGACTCTTTCATATGGGATCCCATGGCAGAGAATCTTTTGTATCTTTCAGCATTGACGTGTTCTTGATATCTAATTGAGAAGTGGTCGAAACATGTCCTGTAAGTTTTAATTTTATTCAATTTTGCCTGAGGCATTAATAAAGTATCGATTAGGTGGTTATTTATACTTACTTCTTGATACCTGCACCTGGCGAACCGAACATGTCCTCGGACACTCCCGGCACTAAAAGCCATTTCATTTTACCTGTTGCCCCCTTCATTTTCTCAAAATTGGCTTCTATTCTTATACTATCAACCATCCGGTATCTTCTGTGTCGTCTTCTTCTTCCTCTTCTTTTTCCGTCACCTCCTGTGGGTGGGGGATGCAGATGAAGAATACACCCACGATATCCCGTGCCAGTCGTAAGAGGCGACTAAAAGGGGCCCAAGGGGCTTTCATCTTGGGAGTGTGGGTTGGCGACCACGGGGCCCATAGCACAGTCCTGGCATTGCTTCCACTTACTTGTGCCAGGCTCTTCAATTTCATCTATCCTGTCCGACCTCCCTTGGTAATTTCTTGTTCTTTTCCAACCCCGACCGTATTAGAGCATTCGAGGCCTAGGGAGTCTTTCATTTTCATGCCCTTCGTGGCCCTTGCCTTTCTTCATCTGTTACTTCATTTTTCGAAGTGACAGATCCCTTTTTTTCCTTTTTCTCTCTATCCCCTGTGGGTGGAGGATGCAAACGAAAAATACACCCACGGTATCCCCCGCCTGTCGTGAGAGGCAACTAAAAGGGGCGACCAAGGGATGATTGTATTAGAACCATGAAACTACTTTTGATTAGTACCATCTCGCTGGGAGCAGCAAGGGTCGCCTTCACTTGCGGGTAGTACCACTATACTAGGTACACCAGAGGTTTGTGATTAGTAGTAGCAGAGAATGGTTCACTGTAGGTTTCCATTACCCGTGATTAGTACCATTGTGAGAAACACCATGGGTCTGGGCATTGTCTGTGATTAGTACCACTATATGAGTGACACCGTGGGTCTGCGTTGCCTGTGATTAGTACACACTAGATGAGGAACACCACGGGAATACCGGCGTCTGTGATTAGTACACGTAGGTGAGGAACAACATCGGTTTGCGTTGCCTATTGGTTGTGCCATTATGTGAGAAACACCATATGTCTGCGTTACCCGTGCGACATACAATACTTGTGAGTTGTACCATCATGTGTGGAATACCGTGAGTCTACGCTACTTTTGATTAGTCCCCACCATGACAAATACCTTGGTTCTATTTGACCAGTGATAAGTACTATTATGAGAGGCCGTTGACCTGGATTTTGGACCCCTTTAGCCAACATGCCTCCTCGATTCAGGATTGTGCATTAGAATTGGTCCCTTGGTCAGTAATACTATTTTTATGTTAGTTTTTGGGTCGAATACACTGATTGTTTTAAATTCATATCCCTCCATTCATTCTTCATGATACTTTTTTAGTCAGTGAATGATTTGGAACTTTTAATTTGTCATTACATTTCGTACTATTAGGGGCCTTCATAAAAGGAAAGGGCCGACGACCTACATGTTAGGCCCCTTTAAACAACAAGCATCATCTTCCATTTCTAGTTTCATCCATAGCATCCATCAGTAAACAATCTCTTCTCATTTCCCCTACCTGATTCCCTTTAATATTTCTCTCTCTTCCCCCACTCTTCTCAGTACCTCCTCATTTTGCACTTTCTGTACCCATTTTATCCCCTCCACCTTCCTCCAAATCCACATCTCAGATGTTTTCAGTCTTCAAGATGGCGACTACTGTGTGTGAGTCTGTGATATCCGTGGTGGATAATGGTGTAAGATGCAGTGAAAAATGTGGCAAATGCAGAAGAGTAGTAAAAAATGGGATTCTGTGTCGTAAGTGTGATGAACGGTACTATTTTCGTTGTGCAAATATTGTAAATAGGTCTGATATTGACGAAAGTGTGTGGCTGTGTCCCGAGTGTAAACAAACTGATAGTGAGGTAGAACAACAAGAAAGAGAGACTTACGAATCTATGCTTAAGATTTTAGGAGTGCTACAAGAAGACTTATGTGCTCTGAAACTTGAAAATGAAAGCTTAAAGGACAGAATAAAGAAACTGGAAGATAAAGAAGACAGTGGAGAAGAAAGATCGCCGTGGACGGAAGTGACGCGTAGCCATTTAAGACCTAATGTTAAACATATGGAAGAAACTACGGAAACTACGTACAACTTAAAACCGGGAAAAAACTCTTTGCAGTGCCAAAATAGATTTCAGTCATTGCAACAAGTTCCAGAAGAAGACACATCAAGTTTTCCCGAATAATTTTAAATCCAGTGGAAGTAACCTACAGAAGAAAACCAACCGGAAGTCAAGATCGCCAAAAATTCATCTCTACGCAGACAGTCAAGGGCGGGGTATGGCAGAAGGCATCAAGGATGGGCTGCATAATCCAGAAACTGAGGTTTTAGGACTAATAAAACCAGGTGCCAAAACTGAAGACGTCCTTTCAAGTTGTGATCCTGTGTTAGAGAAGGACAACTACGTGGTGATTGTGAGTGGTACAAATGACATTGCTGCAAATGAAGGTGAGGAACTAATTACGACCCTCAGAGGTAAGATTTCAAAACTACCTGATTCAAAAGTAACTGTAGTTAATGTGCCACCCAGGTATGACCTTATAGAAGACTCGTGTGTGAACAAAGCTGTACATGATGTAAATATAAAAATCAAGAGATTAAGTAAGAGTTTTAGAAATGTCTATGTAGTAGATACTTTAGGTCTTGGCAGGCAAATGTTCACTAGGCATGGGTTACATCTGAATTGTAATGGAAAAGCAAAACTCTGTAGACAAATTGCTACAATTATCAACAGAGATTTGCAAACTAATATGCACTTAAGAAAACCCATACCACTAAATTGGCATATACAGGGAAACTTGCCAGAAAACCCAGATCCTTAAATCAAGATCTATGTACAAAGATCTGGGTTCCAGGGACGTTCTCAACTCATGAGTCAAATGTTACCCAATTACAACAGTCAAGTTTTAGGGAGAAAGGGTGTCTGAGATTGCTCTTGGTAAACTGTCAGAGTGTAGTAAATAAACAAATAAAATTCAGTACATTGATGGAATCTTATGAGACTGATGTGGTGATAGGAGTAGAATCATGGTTGAGAGAAGGGGTGGGTAATAGAGAAGTATTTCCAGAAGGGTATACAGTCTATCGTAGAGACCGAGGAGATAAAAAGGGTGGGGGGTTGTTTATTCTGGTGAAGGAAACTTATTGTTCACATGAATGGTTTACCGATGAAAGGGATGAAATATTAGGGATAAAATGAGTTTGTGATAATATGAAGGAGGTGGGAATTATAGGAACATACAGGCCTGGAAGAGAGGAAAGAGACATGGAAATATTTGAGAAAATAATAGATTATACTCATAAAAACAATACTAATGATATGGTAATAATTGGGGGAGATCTAAACTTGCCTGAAGTTGAATGGAATGGAGCTGCAAGTGAAGCCCATGAACAGAAACTGGCAAATAATTTGGGAGGGAGGATTTACACAAGTAGTACAAGAACCGACTCATCTCAACAACTTGCTAGATGTATTCTTGGTTAAACCATGGGAAATTGTTGATAAAACTGAGGTAATTGAAGGAATAGGTGACCATAGGGCTGTAATAATGGATGTAGGACTTGTACCAAAAATGCTTAATAAGAGGGTCACACAAGACAACAAATTATACAGAAAAACTAAGTTGATGAATTTGGGACTTACCTTAAATCATAATTCAGTTGTTGGATAAGTCAAGGGAGTAATGTGGAAGCACTTTGGGCTAAATTTAAAGGAATCATTTGGGAAGGAGAGAAGAGATTTGTACCTGTTAAGAAGGGTAAAATGACCTCAGACCCTGTTTATTATACAAGGGAAATAAGGAAATAAAAAATAAAATGTAGAATAATAAACAGGAAAATCAAAGAGGATAGGGAGAATAGAGAAACTAGAAAACAGCTAATGAGGGAACTGAATAGAGTGAAAAAGGAAGCAAAAGAGAAATATATGAATGGCATACTTCAAGAGGGTAATGACCACAAAGGGAAATGGAAAAAGATGTATTCATATATTACGAATCAAAAAGGAAAAGGAATCCAAATTCATACAATGGTGGGAGAAGGGGGTGAACACTATTCAACAGATACTGAGAAAGCAAATCTATTTAGTAGGGAATTCAGAGATTCAGTAGAAGATTGTCAGGAGTTGGAAACAGTAACAGAAGATAGAGAGGGAGAGACACATAGGGAAACAAGAAGCTTCTCATTCACAACTGAAGATATTTTCAGAGAAATCAAACTGCTTCAGCAAGGAAAAGCAGCAGGAAGTGATCAAATTACTGGGGAGGTATTAAAGACAATGGGGTGGTACATAGTGCCTTATTTAAAATTTCTCTTTGACTATGTCATAAATAATAGTGTAATACCAAAAGAATGGAAGGAATCTATAATAATACCAATTTATAAAGGAAAGGGTGATAAAAGGAAACCAGAGAACTACAGGCCAATCAGCCTGACCAGTATAGTTTGTAAAATACTGGAGAGTTTAATAGCAAAGTACATCAGAGGGATATGTGATGATAAAAATTGGTTCATGAGGAGCCAGTATGGATTTAGAAAGACATTTTCTTGTGAGGCACAACTGGTGGGATTTCAGCAGGACATATCAGATCAGTTGGATTCAGGAGGCCAGTTAGATGGCATAGCCATAGATCTTCCCAAAGCCTTTGATAGAGTGGAACATGGAATATTATTAAAGAAATTGGAGGGAATAGGATTGGACGTAAGGGTTATACGTTGGATAAGAACATTTCTAAATTCAAGGGTTCAGAAAGTCAAAGTAGGAAATAATATATCACAGGAAGAGAAAGTTTGGAAGGGAATCGCACAGGGTAGTATATTGCAAGTTGTCCATTTCATGACCGTATCGATGTTTAATCAAGAAGTAAGTATAAATAACCACCTAATCGATACTTTATTAATGCCTCAGGCAAAATTGAATAAAATTAAAACTTACAGGACATGTTTCGACCACTTAGTGGTCCTCTTTTTCTGAATGCTGTTTAAGTTTAATTTGTTGTTGGTATTTGCATTTAGTGATGATTTTATTGATGAATTTCAAACTGAAACCATTATGTAGAGCCTGTTGACGAATGAAAGAAAGTTAATATATAAGTAATAATAATAATAACGTAAACGTTTCCACCTTTTCAATACTACAATATATTCACAAAATTACAAATTATACGGTACTAGTTTCGACCCATCTAGGGGTCATCATCAGCCGTATTGGAGCAAAGATCATTTGTGGCGAAATCCTAAGACAATGTTATTTTAAAGAATAACAAGTGAAATGAGATGTTATGGTAATAGTTAATAATACAAGGAATATACATACTAAGAGGTTTTTAACAAAGAATAAAGTATAAATGGGGTGTTGTAAAAATTATAATCATGGAAATCAGTAAGTTCTTGTATTGAAATGAAATATGGCTTAGGACAGGGGGGTGACACTTCATAGGGAGCGTCCGAAGCAGTTCTGATATGGGCCAATCGATCTCCGCCAACCAATGAAAACTAAAATTCTCTTTTAGAGGGTTAATTTAGAAGCCAGAGGTTGGCATTACACATTCAATTGCGTGGTACAGAAAATTCAAAACACAACACCGTTATCGTTGCGCGCGAAGGGACCTTGTCATACGGTACGTAATAGTGCTTGTTAGACGAAAATTTGTTGAGATTCTTTCGCATTGAACGAGATTTTTGATCCAGTTTTTGAGAGTATGGCGTGAAATTATAATTATGCGCGTTCTTAGTGTGAAGAAATAGTATTATGATCATGAACGTACTTCACATTGAACTACCTAGCTATTGCGAGTAAACGTCTGTGTGATTGTGCTTCTTACCTGCTGTTTGGAATAAATAAATTCAAAATATAAACTGTGTGCATTATGCTGTGTTTTACTTTCATCCTTTCCTTCTCGTGTTTTCCATTCCCATACATAAAAGTCGTGGGAGGGGTTCAACCAACGAGCTAGAAAGAGGACTAGTCCTCGTTGGGTTCAACGAACGAAAGAATGAGGTTATGTTAGATCGTGATTTAGGCAAGTATGGGCGTTTTGGGGTTTTATATGAATTGCATTAACATTTTCAGTAATCAGTGTTGCATTTATCACTTAAGAGATGTAAATTTACATTAAAATGCGAACGGTGAAACAACGTTACAAGCTAGCGTTATAACAGTATTGCCAACATACAAATACGGTAATTGCAATTTACTTTTCAAGTAAAAGACACGAGAGAAGCTTTAGATACAACTTTCCTACCGAAATACAATCATTATCCCTATCACAATTAAAATTTTAACAAAGTAACAACTATCATCATCGTGTTTACTACGAGGTACTATCGTGGGATTTATTTCCTTATGTTGGCAGAGAGAAAGTGGCCACTGTAGCTTCCATGACCTGTTTTCTCAGCCAACTTTATTATACAGGAGTGACGGATCTATTTCTCTTATATGATCCTTGGCTTAGGAAGAGGGCTTAAGGTGGGGCTGAAGGGTGCGGGAGAAAGTGTAATTGTCTTGGAAAAGTACCTTTGATTAAATTTAGGATTGAGTTTAGGTTGGCTGCATTATTGTTTCTGAGGAAAGTGATAAATAGATCGAAGAGTATGTTGGGTTTCTCTGAGATTTCATTGAGATTGTGACTGGCATTAAAGTATTGGTCTAGGTGTATGTAGTAATTTTCCATTATGTTCAGTAAAGGGCCCTTGTTTGCTAATACGAGGATGTCCATGTCTTGTTCAATATTGGTGAAATTATGGTTATAATCTTGCATGTGTTGGCCGATGCCTGAAAACTTGTATTTTATTGCGTTAGTGTGCTCGTGGTATCTGATAATGAAGTTTCTCCCGGTTTGCCCGATGTAGGTTTTTTTACAGGTGGTACATTTGATCCTATAAACTCCTGATTTTAAAAAACTGCTGGTCTTGTTGATGTGTGAAGTATTGTATAAAACATTCATGTTCTTATTGTTGGTTTTGAAGGCTATTTTAACGCCTTGTTTCTTAAAGATGTTGGTTAACTTGTAGATATCATTGATCAAAACAATCAACTTCCTATCGGAGAGTCTGGTCGCTACAAACAAGAATTAAATATGTCAATACTTCCTCTGATCAAATTGCCAAATTGCAGCAGCAAGCCTCATCAAATCTAGAAGCCATTTTCCAACGAACTCAAGACTTCAATTCTAGATTATCATCATGACTAATCACGCATAATGCAAAACTACAGTTTTTTAAATAACATTATTTAGAGAGCACAATTCTTAACTATAATTTGCAATACTGAAATGTTACTGTATTCTAGAAACCAACGCACTTCAGAAACTATGGCTCCTATATATTAACATCCAATATTTATATTTATATTTATATTTATGACTCAAATTTTAATGCCAAATTATAGTTGAATCAATTTTATTTTAACATTGCAAACAATTTTTAGCCAAATTAAAAACTGTGTTTTGGACGTCAATGTGTTTTAGAATTAAGAGTTAAACCATTTTAACATCGCAGAACATATTGTCATAATTTTTAATGTGTATATTATTCTTGTTTTAAATATTGTTATCACTGAAATTAGATTTACATTCAATGTAATGAAATTTGTAACAACAAACCAAAAATGACAAACCTTGAGGCAATTGTATAGGCTGATGATGCTTGTGAATAAAAGCGAAACATGTCCCGGTAAATTACTGTTGTAACATTACAACTTAGCAACACAAACTGTAATTTGTATTGAAAAGGTGGATCAAAATAACCAACAAATTGTTAGTATATCAATGGGTAAGTCGCCGATCGCGATCAAACTTGGAAAACATATTGAGGTACACGTAAAAATGATGTCGGCATCAATTTTGGGTGCCAACATTCATTAGGGCGTAAACTACGGGGCCGAAAAGTTGCTACTTTTCAAATTCCGCGCGATCAGCGATGAATACCTGCTGTCCAATGCTAAGCTGGCACACTGCATATCTGGAGACACGCCTCTGCACCTCCTCCCCTCCCCGCTCCAATTGGTTCGCCACCGCACGTTCCCCTTCTCCCCGCGCTTGCCGGCTGCTTAGCTGTTCAACGGGACCGACTGCTTCTTTTCGTACTGTAATTATTGGAATCCTTTAAATTACGTTCCGTTTCACACATAATGATAATAAATAACCTACATTAATATACCCATGTTTTATTCAAATGTTATATTTTCATTCCTGCTAATTCCGGTGAGTTGTTACATTCGTGGGTACAACTCCGAGTTAAGTACCACGGAAACGTGGGATGGGGTACCACGTCCTACCTACGCTTAAATTATTATTTACTTCTAAAACGCCTTAAAGCTGTCGATAGTGTCCTTTACACTGGACATACATATGGAATTAATTGAATTAAAGCACTTACCACTAAATAAATCTCCCGCCTTTAAACAACATTAAATACCTTTTTATGTAAAGAAATTCCGTGCCCGGGTAGAGGATCTCAATGAATGTAATGAGATTTGGTACCTCGGGATATCAAAACCTGGTTATAGGTCCAGATCTTCTTTTTATGACCCTTTCCCCCCACCCATTTTGTGTACGCTACCAGTTGTGTCATAACGAAACGACATCACGGACGACAACAACAACAATTATAAACTCCGAGTTTGAAACTACTGATATTTTCCGTATTGCACACTCTGGTATAATGAATAGGCCTATAGGTAGAATTTTTTTATTTGTGCTTGTACTGAACGATTTATTTATGTTTTGCAGTGACTGGCACAACACATTTCAATTGCAGCAATGGTTGTCTAATATAAATTAATTTAATGCATAGGCAACTTCGATATGAGTATGACATGGAATGTAGAAAGTTTGATGTAATAAGAAAAGCCTTGAAACATAAAAAAGATGTGCATTTATATACGCAATAGATATACAGTAATCACAGGCAGACCTGTAGTCTTACTGTACCAGTACTTTTGCGTTATAGCTGACGAAGATCTATGTATTCAACAAGTACCGATATTAAAGTATCACACTACAGTCTTCTGGGTATAATGGCAGTTACATACGCAAAAAGTTAAATTGGTATTGTACGAACTGGTACAACAAAAAACAATTACAAGGCAACACAATAAATGACTCCGTAACAATTACATCGGGCAAACTCCCCGTCAATAACCGATAGTAAACAAAAACAATCTTTGGTCTATTCGAAACATTAAAAAATAGTGAAAAGAAAACCAAAACAAATCACAATTAACAACAGGCACCGTACTTTTGTTTTGCTAATTGCTTTACGTCGCACGGACGCAGATAGGTCTTATGACGACGATGGGGTAGGAAAGGCCTAGGAGTTGGAAGGAAGCAGCCGTGGCCTTAATTAAGGTACAACCCCAGCATTTGTCTGGTAATAATAATAATAATAATAATAATAATAATAATAATAATAATAATCGTATGGCCTCAGCTGCCGTGTGCAGACATTTCAATTTGACGCCTTCTGGCTGTCTGCTCGTCTATTTCCACGTTCCATTTTACTCTAGGCCCACTAGATGGCAGACAGAGTAAACCGAAACTCTCTTGGGCGTCTATGGCTGAGATTTAATTAATTTTGTCGGGTAAACGCCAAATGTGTCACCAGAGATCTTTTACATGCCGACATCGTACGACATGGAGTGTCTAATGGACTTTATTCCGCCCTTCAAAAATCCGACTACCTCTGCCGGGTTTGAACCCGCTATCTTGGGATCCGGAGGCCGACACTCTACCAACTGAAAATGGGAAACCACGGAAAACCATCTTCACGGCTGCGGACAGTGGGATTCGAACAGACTATCCCCCGGATGCAAGCTCACAGCCGCGCGCCTCTAACCGCAAGGCCAACTTGCCCGGTGCAAACGTTTTCATAAACATTTCAGAAAACGTAAACTGACTAATACAACATGGAAATTACAAAGGAGAGATATGAGGTAGGCTGATAGAGTACGCAAAGTGTAGCACCGGCTCTCTTTGACAGCTAAGCGGCCGGCAAGCGCAGGGAGAAGGGGAACGTGCGGTGGCGAACCAATTGGTGCGGGGAGGGGAAGAGCTGCAGAGGCGTATCTCCAGATACGCAGTGTGCCAGCTAAGCATTGGCCAGCAGGTATTCACCGCTGATCGCGCGGAATTTGAAATGTCGCAACTTTTAGGCCCCGTAGTTAACGCCCTAATGAATGTTGGCACCCAAAATTGATGCCGACATCATTTTTACGTGTACCTCAATGTGTTTTCCAAGTTTCATCGCGATCGGCGATTTACCCATTGCTGATGATTCCTTGTCAGTGAAAAATGTTAACGCCTATTTCGAAGACACTCGTCTATTAAATTGAGGGCTAGTCCCATTCTATACAATGCATGAGTAATTGCAAAAATATTACACAAACAAGGACGTCATTAACCGAAAAAACTTCTGGTAACGAACATGATTCCCTTAACATTAGTTAGGTTAAAGAGAAGTACTGGACGGCAAACCCAGTGGACGATTAAAAATTAATACACAGAAAGGTTGAGAAAAGGGTCTTGCCTCCAACAAAATGTAAATGATCTCTGTTGAGAAGCTATAATTAAAAATTAGTGACGAGCGTGAGACCCAAGAGCGAACTCCTTGATAGTAAAGACAAAATTTAAGTCAATTTACAACCATAAATGAAAGCGAGAACACAGTTTACCCAAAGATAGCCAGGTTCCCTAGTGAAGACTTTGGCACCATTAAGGTGGTCAAGCAGAAAAGACACCCGACTCTTCGTTGCTCTCGCCGAAGGAGTGGTGAAGTTAAAGAAACAGGAAATGGTGCAAGCACAAAAGGAAACCAATCAGAAGGCACAATTCACCTTCGAATCTAACATTCACCAATTAAACATTTCTGGTTTCTCCAATCAGATTTTTCTTCTTTCTTGCTGACTCCATGCAAAAAGTTCACGCTTGTGAAATCGGATGCATTTTTCCATAACTGGACGTGTTAGTATAGTGTGATATAGATGTTGATTCCCATAGGGAACCTGATGAGCACAACATAGCACACTAGGGTGAAACGCTGGCAACCAGAAATATGTTCGCTGGAAAATTTATAATGTGAAATAACGGACCAACTATATTGGTATTAGTGTAGTGTTTAGCAAAATAATTTGACCAAAGAGAGCATTTCAAAATCCACATATTAAATGATATTTGATACAATCATTTAAGAGTTATTAAAACAGTCAGTTTAAAATGTTTTGCATAGGCCCAGGTTTATACAATCGAAACAACTCCTCAAAGTCCAAAAAGTCAATTCACCTGACAAATTTTGTACAAAATCAAAATAATATTTTTTAAATGCAATCAGACGAGAAATTTCCAATAAATTCCCACTGCTGTCCTTTCACTGTCACATCTTTCATCTGTCTGCATCAGTCCTTTTCTAGAGCCATTTCTGATATGCCTTTTACGTTTACAAGCTGGCTTCACTTCACTATTTCACAGAGATGTTCACCTTTTCCCATCTTTACACATTCCCTTGCTGTTCCTACTACAGCATCTCTGCATTTGTAAAGCACCACCAACAAGGCCACAGGGAACGAGCTCATCTACAGTTCACATCCACTTTAACCTCATAAACTGATCAACTTTGAGATATTCCCTCCTAATTAAGGCCAGCTAGCAAGATGCTACCACATACATCTCTACAACTAACAGATTCAGATGTGACCATTCTACATTTATGTTTGACTGGTGTAAATGAAAAAAAAATAATACCCTATTTTACTCTAACACTGATGATGGACAACATTATCGATAGTGAACTCATTAATAGATTATTTATTTAACATAGAAGCAGATTCAAGGAATGTAACCAGTTCCACATATGTTTGACTGGTGCAAACAAGTTTTATAATGCCCTGTTTTACCAAAATAGCGATGTAGGGTAATAGAACATGAACTTATAGTTAGAATTTAGGATTGTGCACATGAACTTTGAGAAGAGTGATATTTTAAGCAGTGAACCCTCACATTGAAATCACCCATTAGCACTATCCTATCCTATCCTATCCTTGCTGCTGACCCTGACTAAGTTGTACTGTAACTAATTCATCCTCGTCTGCACCCTCACATGGTGAATACACAGAGACAGTTCTCATCCTAATTCCTTCAGCAGCTAACTCTACCCACATAATTTGTTTACATGCCTAACAAAACTATGTTGCGTGCAGTAGTATTCCTGAAGAACAGTTCTACCCCTCACTCTGCCCTTTCCTTTTTAACACCTGTTAAGAATAATTTTTAAATTCCTATCTCTTCCTTGTTATTCCCATAGCTCCGAGGCATGCTTAAAATGTTCTGAGTTCGGTAAATTCTGTGAAGCTGGATTCTACGCTACTTACACATAGTCCCAGTGAGGATCTCGCCTCTTAACAGATTAGGGACCACCAGTGATTATATGCCACATGACCACAAGGAGTGCCATGACTCAGAATATGTCCAAGATGCCTCACTCCCATTCCATAGCAACTTGTATCCCAACTCCTAGGACCACTTGCTAAGGCTACGTAGCTGCTGCCCATGGTTCATGAACTAGGACACAACTACTGTAATTCACACCATGAACCATCTAAAACAGAGAGATAAAATTGATTAGCAAATATAACTGTCCCATTTTAGAAAGTACTTGCTTCACATGTGTGGAAATTAATTTGTGACCAGGTATAGAACTATTGAACCGTGGAATCTGAATCAAAATGTCTTCATTGTCCTTTTGGTAATGTTGATTTGTTGATAGAAATTTAATATTTTCAGAAAGAACACACTTGGAGTGTAGAAAAACCATTGATCATAAGACTGGTCATAATCGAGAAGAAACTAGCGGGGTCTCAGCTCCAACGTACATTACCTGTGTATTAATTACACTACCACTGGGCAAGTTGGCCATGCGGTTAGGGGCACGCAGCTGTGAGCTTGCATCCAGGAGATTGTGGGTTCGAACCCCACTGTCGGCAGCCTTTCCCATTTTCACACCAGGCATATGCTGGGGCTGTACCTTAATTAAGTCCACGGTTGCTTCCTTCCCACTCCTAGGCTTCCCTGTCCCAGCATCGCCATAAGACCTATCTCTGTCAGTGCAACGTAAAATAAATTGTAAAAAAAATAATAATAATAATAATAATAATAATAATAATAATAATACACTGCCCGACAAATTGGAGCATCGAGAAGAAATAGTCGGATGTCAGTGTAACTTCATACAGGTACACATCATTGGTGGGTAGGCAATTCTCTTTTACAGGTAGAACGGCCACCAGAGTGCATTATTGTTGTTACCAGGCCCAGTTTCAGATGGACACGAAAAATGCTGCATACTCGTGTGAGACAGTGTTATCAGCACCTAGCAGCCTGAAAGGGGCCTCATTGTAGAGGCTGGCTAGCCTAATCGTGCAATATCCATATTCATATGGCATTCGGATGTGACAGTGTACTGTACGGGAATGTGAAGGCAGGGATACTTGTCGTTAAGATTCCTGTCGATCACGAGGGAGGATCGCTTTATTATGCACCAAGCTCATCGTAACCCCTTCACATCTGCGCTTGCCACCCGAGAACAAGTAGCGGACTCCCTGCAACATTTCGTGTCATCCTGCACCATTGGTCAGAGACTAGCAGCAGTCGGATGCATTATTGTCCCGTACGTAGGCTGCCATTAACACCACAACTCTAATGGCTGTGTTTGGAGAGGTGCTGTGACCGGGAAGCGTGGACTGCTGATAAATGGCGTAACATTGTGTTCAGTGATAAATCGTAGTTCTGCACTACCACAGATGACAGTTGTATGCAAGTGTAGCGACAACCTGGGGAAAGGTTCAATTCTTCCAATGTTTTGGAGAGGTACAGCAGTGTTACTCTCAGCATCATGGTGTGGGGAATCATCGGGTATGATTTTAGGTCACGGCTGGTGATAACTGAGGGGAACTCTGACGGCACAACGGTATGTCTGTTACCTCTCATGCGACAGTATTGTGGTGCCATTTTTCAACTGGACAATGCTCGTCCACAGACAGCACGCATCTCTGTGAACTGTGTGCCTGATGTTGAACTCCTGTAGTCAGCAAGATCCCCAGCTCAGACGTCAACTCTGTCCCAGGATATCAAGGACCTGTTACAACAGTTGTGGGCCAACTTGACACCCAATGCAACCAGGCCAGAAGGGGGTGCAACATCATACTGATAAGTAGGATCATACTGCCAAGTTCTTTGTAAATTTGACACGGTTTTGTTATCACTGAAATATCACTTATCCTCTCAATATGTGAAATTTCATTTAGTTTCTTCCTTCCCTTTTGGTTGCTTCAATTTTTTATTTTTTTTATTTTTTTACTTTTTTGTTGTCAGGCGAATGGAAGGATGGCACGTAAAAATCAAGATAATGCCAAAATTTTATCTGAATACTTCAAAAAATTACTTAGCATCGAGAAACCAACATCCTCCAAAAAGTCATAAAATGTTATAGCACCAGATTACAATGAAATGCAAAAAGTAATTGGTTCTCTTAACAATTACAAAGCAGCAGGAGAGAATAAACTAGTTGTGGAACTGTGGAAAAATGAAAATGAATAAACCACTGTGAAATTTACTTAAACACCTCATAGACATTTGGAATACAATACACAATAACCTCGTTTATCTGGCTCTCATATATAAAATGAAACCCTCTGTACAAAACATAATTTATCTACTGTGTGAATGTTCAGTATGAGTGGGAGGATGGATGAGAGTTATGGGATCCCGCGTGGTTGAGACGGTAAATGGGTATGAGTGAGCCAGCCTAGCTAAAATACACTGACTGACAGAGCAAATGCAACACCAAGAAGGAGTGGTTCGAAAGGGATGAAAGTTGGGGAAAAAACAGAGACGGCACGGACGAATAATTGATGTTTATTTCAAACCGATATGCAGGTTACACAATGCGCACGGCATCGACTCAGTAGGATGTAGGACCACCGCGAGCGGCGATGCACGCAGAAACACGTCGAGGTACAGAGTCAATAAGAGTGCGGATGGTGTCCTGAGGGATGGTTCTCCATTCTCTGTCAACCATTTGCCACAGTTGGTCGTCCGTACGAGGCTGGGGCAGAGTTTGCAAACGGCGTCCAATGAGATCCCACACGTGTTCGATTGGTGAGAGATCCGGAGAGTACGCTGGCCACGGACGCATCTGTACACCTCGTAGAGCCTGTTGGGAGATGCGAGCAGTGTGTGGGCGGGCATTATCCTGCTGAAACAGAGCATTGGGCAGCCCCTGAAGGTACGGGAGTGCCACCGGCCGCAGCACATGTTGCACGTAGCGGTGGGCATTTAACGTGCCTTGAATACGCACTAGAGGTGACGTGGAATCATACGCAATAGCGCCCCAAACCATGATGCCGCGTTGTCTAGCGGTAGGGCGCTCCACAGTTACTGCCGGATTTGACCTTTCTCCACGCCGACGCCACACTCGTCTGCGGTGACTATCACTGACAGAACAGAAAGAACAGAAGCGTGACTCATCGGAGAACACGACGTTCCGCCATTCCCTCATCCAAGTCGCTCTAGCCCGGCACCATGCCAGGCGTGCACGTCTATGCTGTGGAGTCAATGGTAGTCTTCTGAGCGGACGCCGGGAGTGCAGGCCTCCTTCAACCAATCGACGGGAAATTGTTCTGGTCGATATTGGAACAGCCAGGGTGTCTTGCACATGCTGAAGAATGGCGGTTGACGTGGCGTGAGGGGCTGCCACCGCTTGGCGGCGGATGCGCCGATCCTCGCGTGCTGACGTCACTCGGGCTGCGCCTGGACCCCTCGCACGTGCCACATGTCCCTGCGCCAACCATCTTCGCCACAGGCGCTGCACCATGGACACATCCCTATGGGTATCGGCTGCGATTTGACGAAGCGACCAACCTGCCCTTCTCAGCCCGATCACCATACCCCTCGTAAAGTCGTCTGTCTGCTGGAAATGCCTCCGTTGATGGCGGCCTGGCATTCTTAGCTATACACGTGTCCTGTGGCACACGACAACACGTTCTACAATGACTGTCGGCTGAGAAATCACGGTACGAAGTGGGCCATTCGCCAACGCCGTGTCCCATTTATCGTTCGCTACGTGCGCAGCACAGCGGCGCATTTCACATCATGAGCATACCTCGGTGATGTCAGTCTACCCTGCAATTGGCATAAAGTTCTGACCACTCCTTCTTGGTGTTGCATTTGCTCTGTCAGTCAGTGTATATGTGGGGTGTCTAGAGAGAGAGAGAGAGAGAGAGAGAGAGAGAGAGACTCTGTGGGTGTGGGTGTGTCGAATTACTTGAATGAATGTTGAACAGGTCTTGTGAGTATTACGTAAATATGCCTATGTAAATACGGTAACTGTATATAAGAACACTATGTAGAATGTAATTGTATATTTGTATATTATAATTTTAAGTGGTAATGGAGGCACTTTTGTGTATGTAGCGCTATGCCCTTTGTCCATTCACCATCCCTAAATTGTAACTACAGTTAGTGGAAAATAAATAATAATAATAATAATAATTAATCCGGATCTCTGGTTTATCCGGATTGAAAATAATAAAAATGTTTTTAATAATAATAATAGGAATGTTACTTGCTTTTTGTTGCACTGACTACTTTTACGGTTTTCGGAGACGCCGAGGTGCCGTAATTCTGTCCCTCAGCAGTTCTTTTACGTGCCAGTAAAAATACAGACACGAAGCTGGCGTATTTGAGCACCTTCAAATACCACCGGATTGACCCAGGATCGAACCTGCCAATTTGGGGTCAGAGGGCCAATGCCTCAACTGTCTGAGGCTCTCAGCTCGGCAAAAATGTATTTTTACTTGTACAGTATTTCTTTTAAGGGGTCGAAGTCTTATTGAATGTCTTTTCCACCAAGGATAGTTAAGGACAGGAATTGGAAGTAATTCGGCCATGGTCTATCAAACGTACCGTCCTGGCATTCGCCTGGAATTGAGCGTGGGGAACCGTGGAAAACCATTCCCAACACCTGAGGTGGTATTTGAACCCACGCTCTTCTAAATGCAATGCACTACTAATTCACTGATGGTGAATTCGAAAATGAAACCGGTGCTCCATCAGAAGAAACAGTGACACATGGAGAGGCAACAATGCAGCTGGACAAACTGATGGGCTGTTTAGAATCCTAGACTGAAACCACACCAGCAGAACTGTTGTAAATAAAACGTCTTTGTGATGGTACTGAGCGCAAACGCTATACAAATGTAAAATAGAAAAAACTCGCACATTATTTTAGTGCATAAAACAGAGTTGTAAATGTAAGAAAAGTGTTCTTATATTTTTTGTACAATTGAAAAAAGAATATTGCTTTACAACTTATGTTAATCTACCGTATTTGTGTTTTAGTATTTCCGGATTATCTGGATTTTCGATAATCCGGATCAGTTCCGGTCCCACTTAATGCGGATAAATGACGTTCTTGCGTACTGAGAAAATGCCTGAAAGTTGGAACACAGCGATAAGCCACCCATTGCACAAGAAAGGTGATAGATCATATTCAAATAATTACCGGGGGATATCTCTGCTGGATATCACATTCAAGATTTTCTCTAAGATTATATACACAAGAATTCAGGAACAACTTGACTGCGAACTTGGAGAATATCAAGGAGGATTTTGTCCAGGGGGAAGTCTTCCACATGAAATTATCAGTTTCGAATGGATCATGAAACATCAAAGTTAGGAAGAAGAGTTTAGTCCTCACTTTTGTAGATTTTAAAGAGGAATATGATACTGTAATATACATCGTGAGTCATTATACTGTAGAATACATCGTGAGTCATTATTAAATATCCTCTAGGAATTTAATTTGGTTTTCATCATAAACTTACTAGCTTTATCGGAATCACCCTTCAGAATACTAAATCAAAAGTTAAATTCAGAAATAAATTCCCTGAACCATTTGAAATTAGAAGTGGACTTCAACAGGGGGATGAACTTTCGCTGTTACTGTTTGATTGTGCTTTGGATGAAGTGTGTGAGAATGTAATGTCATGTCAACAAAACATCAAAATAGGCAAAAGTATTAAACTTAATTGCTTAGCATTTGTAGATGATTGTGCACTACTTGCCAAAAATATAGAAGATAATTTCAAATAAAAGAATTTGCAAACATACCATCAAAAGTTTTATTTCAAATTTCATTTTAAAAAACAAAAATAATGCTAGACTTCAACGTTTAAACAGTAACAAACAAATTAAGATTGTAAATAAGTTTAAATATCTTGGTGTTATTAACATATAGAAATAAATGAACTGGATTAAAGCCACTATACATATCTATTTAATAATAAAGCCAAGCTTTCAGCCGAATTGCATTGGCCTTCATCAGGGTATGTGAAGATTTGCCTCCGACAGTGAGCAAAGAAATTCTCCGAAGGAACGTGGAAGTCATGCCCCTACTATCAACGGCCTACCCCACTAACTGGACTCAAGGATCATGGTGCTGTGCTGTGGTAGTAGGGAGGGAAGTTACTGATTCACCGCCCTCTGTCGACAGTTTGAGTGCGTCCAGCTGTGCCATGCTGGTGTTATGCATGTATTTCTGCAGTACAGGACTCCATGTATTTGATAACTTGAAGCCGTCTTCCCTGATGATGTTATTTGGGTGCAGCTATATCTCTATAGCTTCCCTCACAAGACGAGCATAGAAATCTTTTAGAGGTGCGAAGACCTTCACCTGTTCAAAGAGGATTTCATGGTCTGTACTGTAGAAATGTTCTGCTATGGCAGACTGGCTTATAGCGTTCTCCGTGGAGGATGAAAGAGCGACATTCTTTACCGACCTGATGTGCTCTTTTACCCTGGTGCTAACAAGCCTTTTTGTCATGCCAAACTATGAACAACCACAACCACAGGGAATTTCATATACGCCCAGCTTCAAGTTATCAAATACATGGAAACCTGTACTGCAGAAATACATGCATAACACCACCTTGGCACAGCAGGACGCACTCAAACTGTCGACAGAGGGCGGTGAATCACTAACTTCCCTAGCAACCACCACAGCACAGCGCCACGATCCTTGAGTCCAGTTAGTCGGGTAGGCCGTGGATAGTACGGGCATGACTTCGACGTTCCTTCGGAGAATTTCTTTGCTCACTGTCGGAGGCAAAACTTCACATGCCCTGTTGAAGGCCAATGCAATTTGGCTGAAAGCTTGGCTTTATTATTAAAAATATATATAGTGGCTTTAATCCAGTTCATTTGTTTCTTTATGTTAATACAGTGAGCCATGAAAACCTACGTTCATTAATCTTGGTGTTCTTATAACCTCCAGTGAGAGGGCATCAATAGAAGGTAGAACATTTAAATTACAACAAGCACAACAAATTATGTGGCCAAGTTAAAAAAAGAAATCTCTTCCAATGAATGCCATATTTCAACATTACAATACTATCCCGTCTTTAAGCCTTAAGCGACTTACACTACTGGAACACTTTAAATTGAACACGAAATCAGCAACAGATAGACTACTGAATGTTGCCAGAAGGATTATCAGAACAGTCATGAATAAAAGGCACCAGGTAGATGGACAATAGAGATTGTTACCTAATGCATGGTTATACTGGGAAAGTGATCAATAGCAGACACAATGATTTTAGAATATTACAATGCAACAAACTGAAAATAAGAAGAGAAAAGAACAAAACATATAAGACTTAAACTAAAACCTTTGCAGTGAAAACAATATGTCATATCTGCTGAAGGAAGGGCAGCCAGATTGGAAATAATGAAGGGGTTTTTGGAGAGGAGGAAAATGATGAAAGCTAAATTTCCAGTTCATTCTTTGAAGGCTTAGTGATGTATATGGTTTGATTTATTGCTCCAGTGTGGGCATAAAATATGTAAATAATTAAATAAATGGTGCGTGGTGTGGGTTACTGTAGTCACGTCCTAGTTCGTAAACCATGAGCAACAGCCGAGTGGCCTTGTAAGTGGTCCTGAGAGTCGGGATACCAGTTGCTATGGAATGGGAGTGGGCATCTCGGACATATTCTGAGTCATGGCCCTCCTTGTGCTCAGGCGGCTAGGACTATACAATACACCGGTGGTCCCTAATCCGTTAGAGGAGAGATCCTCAATTGGACTATGTATAAGTAGGGTAGCATCCTGCTTCATGAATTTACAGAGCTCAGAACATTTTAAGAAAGCCTCAAACATGTAGGAGTAACGGAGTTCCACTCCCATTTGAAGGAGTCCTTGGAAACAATTTGGCGAACAAAATGGAATTTGATGGGGAGCTATCAATATTAATGGGGAGTATGGAAGAAAGTAGAACTGGATGAGTCAGCAAAGAGGATGCATCTGGATGTACTAGGAGTAAGTGATATTCGGATAAGGGGAGATAATGAGGAAGAGATGGGAGATTATGAAGTGTACTTGACGGGTGTTAGAAATGGAAGGGCAGAGTCTGGGGTAGGGCTCTTTATCAGGAATACCATTGCACGCAACATAGTTTCTGTTAGGCACGTAAATGAGCGAATGATGTGGGTAGATTTATCAGTGGGAGGAATTAGGACAAGAATTATGTCCGTGTATTCACCATGTGAGGGTGCAGATGAGGATGAAGTTGACAAGTTTTATGAAGCATTGAGTGACATCGTGGTCAGTGCCAACAGCAAGGGTAGAATAGTGCTAATGGGCGATTTCAATGCGAGAGTTGGGAATAGAACTGAAGGATACGAAAGGGTGATTGGTAAATGTGGGGAAGATATGGAAGCTAATGGGAATGGGAAGCGTTTGCTGGACTTCTGTGCTAGTATTGGTTTAGCTGTTATGAATACATTCTTCAAGCATAAGGCTATTCACCACTACACATGGGAAGCTAGGGGTACGAGATCCATAATAGACTATTTAACAGACTTTGAATTCAGGAAATCTGTTAGGAATGTACGAGTTTTTCGCGGATTTTTCGATGACACAGAACACTATCTGATCTGTAGTGAACTAATTATCTCTAGGCCTAGGGTAGAGAAAGTGAAATCTGTCTGCAAACGAATAAGGGTAGAAAATCTCCGGGATGAGGAAATTAGACAGAAGTACATGGATATGATTAGTGAGAAGTTTCGAAGAGTAGACAGTAAGCAGGTTCAAGATATAGAAAGTGAATGGGTGACATACAGGGATGCTGTAATAGAAACAGCAAGGGAATACCTGGGAACAACTGTGTGTTAAGATGGGAAAAGGTGAACATCTTGGTGGAATGATGAAGTGAGAGCAGCCTGTAAACGTAAATAGAAGGCTTATCAAAAATGGCTCCAAACAAGGGCCGGGGCAGACAGGGATTGCTGCGTAGATGAAAGAAGCAGAGCGAAACAAATAGTTGTTGAATCCAAAAAGAAGTCATGGGAAGATTTTGGTAATAACCTGGAAAGGCTAGGTCAAGCAGCAGGGAAACCTTTCTGGACAGTAATAAAGAATCTTAGGAAGGGAGGGAAAAAGGAAATGAACAGTGTTTTGAGTAATTCAGGTGAACTCATTGTTATGAAGAGACTTCATTTTTGTAAAATTATTTCAGTAATTGAAGTTGGCACTTTCTAAGCCTATTTCCAATTGGTCAGATGATTCTGTATTGTTGAAAAATGGTTACGCATGCAACAGTCATGTCCGTCATCAAGTTGTGATATCGTATCATTAAGACATATCAAAGTATTGAAGGCACCAAGTTGCTTTACTTCAAAATCAAAAAACAAACATTGGCGCCCAACAGCACGGCTTTCAATAACCTGAGATGTTCAATACAAGCAAGATCATGAAAAGTGAAATCCAGAAGTGAAAACAATGCGTCGCAATTGAGGTTAAGCATCGGAGCAAAAATACAACACATCTCGAATTCGTGGAATCATTCACGGATATTGCATTCTCGTTCATAACGAAAATCAGACCGCTGAGGCCAACAACTTCAACGGATTGCAGCATAAATCAGTAATCAGGCAAGTACGATTCGAGTTTTCGTACTTAGTACATCCAAAGAAGTAGCGACAAGATTTCAAGTTTTACATTCTCTTAGCCGCTCAAGGCAAGAATCTCCGTGAGAGCGTGAGTCTCTTTGACATATACACCATCCTTGCTATACATACGGTACTCTTAGATTCTAGCCTTTCTCTTAGCGCATGTTTTCGTAACAAACATAAAC
Source organism: Anabrus simplex (assembly GCF_040414725.1). Taxonomy (NCBI): domain Eukaryota; kingdom Metazoa; phylum Arthropoda; class Insecta; order Orthoptera; family Tettigoniidae; genus Anabrus; species Anabrus simplex. Next base: position 19,424,048 of record NC_090272.1, on the reverse strand, counting down.
ATGCAGTGATCAACATAATAATAATAAAATAAAAAATTCAAGCCCATTGATCCTCCTGTTGTCATAAATATAAAAGATCCATATTCTTTTGTCATATAACCTCAATTCAGCAACACGATTCCTTTAAATTTATACATAACCTTCACGCAATCCCTTCGAACTTTCACAGCATAACCTTAATTTAAATATGTCGCAACTAACAAAATTGAAACAATCGCGTAGTCGAGTAAAGGGCACGTTAACAAGAATAATAAAGTCGATTACAGATGACACGACAAAATCAGAGGCGAAGGTTAGAATTAAAAAATGTGAAGAGCTATGGAATTCTTTTGAAGAAGTACAGATGAAAATAGAGGAAACTGAGATCACTGATGAAACAGCTGCATTACAGTTTGAAGAAGAATGTGAGGGAGAGCGAGAGCTTTTTGAATCTATTTACTTCAGCGCAGTTACACAACTGCAAACGATAATAGATGAAGCAGAGGATGTTCAAAATAATTTACTAGCTCAAATGAACACGGCAGTAAACAACGCCGTTCATCAACAGGAAGTTCCACAACATCATAACAGAAGAATACATAAATTACCAGAAATTAAATTACCGGAATTTAACGGCGAATTCACAAAATGGTTGCTTTTTAAGAACAGTTTTGAGTCAACCATTCATAATGATACTCAACTAACAAACATCCAAAAATATCAGTATCTATCGGTCTTCTGCAGGGCGAGGCACGCAAAGTCATTCAAGGTTTTACCATTTCGAAAGAAAACTACACAAGTGCGTGGAACTTGCTTGTAGATACATATGATAATCAAATGATGATAATCGAGACACATCTAGATGAACTTTTCAAGTTTCCTACAGTTTTTAAAGAGAACAAATCTGAATCACTCAGGCAATTACAATTTCATATTCAAACTCACATGGCTTCATTAAAAGCAATGAAGCAACCGGTACAATATTGGGACACATTGGTTATTCATCTAGCAAAGAAGCAGCTGGATTTCATTGAGCAAAGAGACTGGCAGGAAAGGGTGAAAGACAACACTCCAGAGAAGATGCCAACATTGGATGATTTCTTGAAATTTTTAACTGAGCGTTCCCAATCATACATGCTTTTAAATCATAACAAAACCAAGGCATTGAACACGAAGGCAAATCCGAAGGACAGACAACCTAGCAAGAAAGTTGTTATGACGACATCTCAGGCAAGCTGTAATCTGTGTGATGGAAGTCGCCTCATTTTTACATGTGAAGAATTAATTAAACGATCAGTTGAAGACAGAAGAAAACTGCTTCGAGAAAAAGGACAGTGTCATAACTGTTTGAAACCAGGACATATTGCTAAAAATTGCAGAGGATCGAAATGCAAGAAATGCGGACTTCCTCACAACACACTTTTACATGCTGAGAAAGATGACAAACAGAAACAAAATCTCAAAGAAGATCAAGTGCCCATAAACCTGTGTGTCGAATCTCAGCAGTCACTTGCTTCACTCAATGTGAACTTGGTGAAAGGAATAACATCACAAATACTTTTGTCAACAGCTTTAATTGATGTGAAAGATGTTCACGGAAGAAGAATGACATGCCGAGCCTTACTGGATCCGGGATCTCAGTCGAATCTAATAAAGGAAGGTCTGTATAAGAAACTTGGTTTACCGAATGTCAAGACAAACACACAGATCATTGGAGTAGATTGTTCCAAAGTGGAAACAAAAAGGATCACGAGAGTACATCTCGCTTCAAGGAATGACGGATTTGAGGTGGAAGCAGAATTTCTAGTTTTGCCAACTATAACAGGACGATTGCCACAGTTGGAGATCAAGAAGGACAAGATTATTATTCCAAAGGATATTCGCTTGGCAGACCCCACATTCAACAAGCCTGGAGACATCGACATGTTAATTGGTGCTGGACTTTATTGGAAAATAGTCATAGGTCCACCCAAGAATGAAGCTGAAGGACAACCAGCTCTGCAAAACACCCGATTAGGCTGGATTATAGGTGGTGAAGTTTTTGAGAACAAACAAAGATCAACAACAACATGCATGAAAATTAGCAATCAACAATTATCAGATCAGATGGAGAAATTTTGGAAACAAGAAGCAATTCCGGAGATTCAACATTAAACATCAGAAGAAAGAATATGTGAAAGACAGTTCACGGACACCGCTTCAAGAGATACAACAGGTAGATTCATCGTAAGGCTCCCTATCAAGCCAGATGTCATCCTCGGAGAATCAACAAAGCACGCACTAAACAGACTAGAATCATTAGTCAAGAGGTTAAGCAGACACCCCGAACTCAAGACAGCTTATGCAGATTTCATGGATGAATATGAAAAACTAGGGCATATGAGCTTGATTGAAACAAACCAAAATCAAGATGTACCAAATTCATACTTCATACCCCATCAACCAGTGGTACGTCCAGATAGTGACACCACAAAGGTCAGAGTGGTATTTGATGCCTCGGCAAAAACATCACTCGGGACATCATTCAATGACAAGCTCATGACAGGACCTAATTTACAGCGAGATCTTTTTCACATTGTACTTAGATTTCGCAGCCATAAGTACGTCATGACGGCAGATGTGGAAAAGATGTTTCGGCAAATCCTCATCCATCCTGAAGATCGAGCATTCCAGCAGATTTTGTGGAAAGAGGAATCTTCAGCCCCTGTGAGGATTTATCAGTTGAATACAGTAACATATGGAACAGCATCAGCACCTTACCATGCCATGAGATGCTTAAATGAATTGGCTACTCTTCATGAAAATGAATTTCCAGCACCAGCAAAGGCTATTCGTGATGATTTTTATATGGATGACTGCTTAAGTGGTGGAGACATTCTAGAAGACGTGATCGGGCTACGGCGGCAAATACAAAATGTACTCAAGAGTGGTGGAATGCATTTGAGGAAATGGAGGTCCAACAGCAAAGAGATCTTGCAGGATTTGGAGAGCAAAAGCGACGAGGGGACTTTACTGGTTTTAGACAAAGGTGAAGCTAGTAAGACTCTTGGACTCCTCTGGGACTCAGCACAAGATTGCCTTCAGTTTCGAGTTGAGCTGACAAAGCAGTCACCAAGATCCAAAAGAGAAGTCGCCTCCAAAATCGCACAGATTTTTGATCCACTAGGACTCGTGGGTCCAGTACTGATCAAAGGGAAGTTGTTGATGCAACACTTATGGGTAGATGGATTTGAATGGGATCAGCCATTGTCTCGAGAGCACCTTCAGATTTGGAACGAGTACTATACGTCATTAGAAAGACTGAACATCATCAGAATTATGAGAAACATAAATCCTGGGAATTGCTCTGGCTCTTTTGATTTGTTTGGATTTAGTGATGCTTCAGAGAAGGCTTTTGGAGCATGCATTTATGCAGTTTGTCAAACGCAAAGTGGTCTCTACATTTCCAATTTACTTTGTGCAAAGATGAAAGTAGCTCCTTTAAAAACCATTTCGTTGTCAAGACTCGAATTGGAGGCAGCCCTTCTTCTTGCACAACTTGTCAAAACAACAGTGGGTGCTTTGAAAGAAAAAATTGGTCAGATCAGATTATGGAGTGACAGTACAATTGTTTTGGGATGGATCAACACTGAGCCAAGGCTGCTGAAGACATTTGTGGCAAACAGGATTGCAAAGATTTAAGAAGCCACTGATGCAACCACCTGGAAGCATGTTCCTTCGACTGAAAATCCAGCTGATCTTCTCTCAAGAGGAATTACTTCAGCAGAACTCGTAGATAAAAAACTGTGGTGGAGTGGACCTTCTTGGCTTCGCACACAACGTCAACAACCAGAGCATTCAGAAGAATTTGAAACAGAACTACCAGAGCTGAAGGTCACAGCAGTTACGTTGACAGCAACATCAACCAGCATTCTACTGAATAAATTCTCGTCATTTCCGAAATTATGCCGTATAGTAGCATATTGTCAAAGATTCATTTATAACTGCAAACTCAAACCATCGGAAAAGAAAAAAGGTTCACTAGAAATACAAGAAACTTGTAAAGCAGAGAAGCAGGTAGTCAAATGGACACAATTAGAAGCATTCCCTCAAGTACTACATTGCTTAATTAATAATCAAGACCTCCCAAAGAAGAGTTCTCTAAAGTCACTCAGTCCGTTTCTGGATAGTGACGGATTGATTAAGGTTGGAGGAAGGCTTCGTTTTTCTGAGCTAACATCAGAACAGAGACATCCTGTGCTTCTACCAGCAAATCATCACATCATCAGAATGATCATGGAAAATGAACATCGTCGTCTGAAGCATTGTCCCCCAGAGCAACTGCTACATGCAACTCGACAACGATATTGGCCTATCAGTGGCAGAAGAGAAGCGAAAAGGATTGTCAAGAGGTGTCTGAAGTGCTTTTGTTACCATCCTACAGTTCCAGAGGTACGCATGGCAGATTTACCAAAAGAAAGGGTTACGTTAGTTGTTCGACCCTTTGTTACCACAGGAGTGGACTATGCAGGTCCAAATATCTGTAAGAGAAAGCCACAGAAGGGGCCGCATTCATATTTACAAGAGTTACGTAGCTGTATTTACATGCTTCAGTACCAAGGCAGTGCATTTGGAGTTGGTGTCAGATCTAACGACCGAAGCTTTCTTAGCTGCATTGCAACGCTTCAACGGCGAGAAGAGGTTTGTGCAAGCAGCTTTTCTCTGATAATGGAAGAATTTCATTGGAGCAGCGAACGCACTACAAGATATCCAATCCTTTTTGGAAAAGGGGTCAACGACCATTACCTCCTCACTCGCACAGCAGCAGATATAGTGGAGTTTCATTCCTCCCCGGTCACCCCACTTTGGGGGATTGTGGGAAGCAGCTGTAAATATGATGAAAAGACATTTGCTGACTGAAACACAGGGACGTGTGCTAACTTTCGAAGAAACCTACACTATTCTTTGCGATATAGAGGCGGTATTAAATTCACGTCCCCTTACTCCCTTGCCAAATGATCCAAATGATTTAGAAGTCTTAACACCAGCACATTTTCTTCTAAGTGACTCGATCGTGCAACCCGTGCAAAGGGATTTGTTGAGAGAACCCGATAACCGCTTGTCACGTTGGCAGCACTTGCAGAAAATTCGGCAGCGGTTGTGGCAGAGATGGCAGCGAGAATACTTGCAGGAATTGCAAAAACGCGTCAAGTGGCATGATACTAATCGACGTATTGATGTTGATTCTTTGGGGCTATTATTTGAGGACAACATCCCTCCTCTAGAGTGGCCCAGAGGTAGGATAGTTCAAGTTCACCCTGGACAAGATGGTGAGGTGAGGGTTGTCACCGTTCGGACGGCTGGTGGAACTTTTACCCGAAGCATCAAGAAAATATGCCCTCTTCCCATTGAAGGGGATGACAAGGAGAACTGAATTCAAGATTTCCTGTGATATCTTTAACTTTGTGTTATTTTTCATCAAAGATATAATTTCAATATTATTTTCTTTTAATGATAAAAATATGTATGTATAGAGTTTTGTATTAATGCATATGTTCAGAATAAGTGTTTTTACAATAGGTATAAGATTACTATGTTACAATAGTTTAGTTGAAAGAACTCCTTTCAAGGGGGGCAAGATGTTATGAAGAGACTTTTCATTTTTGTAAAATTATTTCATTAATTGAAGTTGGCACTTTCTAAGCCTATTTCCAATTGGTCAGATGATTCTGTATTGTTGAAAAATGGTTACGCATGCAACAGTCATGTCCGTCATCAAGTTGTGATATCGTATCATTAAGACATATCAAATGCAATAAAGTATTGAAGGCACCAAGTTGCTTTACTTCAAAATCAAAAAACAAACACTCATAATAGATCCCAGGGAATCACTGGAGAAGTGGAGGGAATATTTTGAACATCTTCTCAATGTAAAAGGAAATCATGGTGGTGTTGCAAACAGCCAAGCTCATGAGGAGGAGGAAAATGATGTTGGTGAAATTATGCTTGAGGAAGTGGAAAGGATAGTAAATAAACTCCATTGTCATAAGGCAGCAGGAATAGATGAAATTAGACCTGAAACGGTGAAGTATAGTGGGAAGGCAGGGATAAAATGGCTTCATAGAGTAGTAAAATTAGCGTGGAGTGTTGGTAAGGTACCTTCAGATTGGACAAAAGCAGTAATTGCACCTCTCTATAAGCAAGGGAACAGGAAGGATTGCAACAACTATCGAGGTATCTCATTGATTAGTATACCAGGCAAAGTATTCACTGGCATCTTGGAAGGGAGGGTGCGATCAGTGGTTGAGAGGAAGTTGGATGAAAACCAGTGTGGTTTCAGACCACAGAGAGGCTGTCAGGATCAGATTTTCAGTATGCGCCAGGTAATTGAAAAATGCTACGAGAGGAATAGGCAGTTGTGTTTATGTTTCGTAGATCTAGAGAAAGCATATGACAGGGTACCGAGGGAAAAGATGTTCGCCATACTGGGGGACTATGGAATTAAAGGTAGATTATTAAAATCAGTCAAAGGCATTTATGATGACAATTGGGCTTCAGTGAGAATTGATGGTAGAATGAGTTCTCGGTTCAGGGTACTTACGGGAGTTAGACAAGGCTGTAATCTTTCACCTTTGCTGTTCGTAGTTTACATGGATCATCTGCTGAAAGGTATAAAATGGCAGGGAGGGATTCAGTTAGGTGGAAATGTAGTAAGCAGTTTGGCCTATGCTGACGACTTGGTCTTAATGGCAGACTGTGCCGAAAGCCTGCAGTCTAATATCTTGGAACTTGAAAATAGGTGCAATGAGTATGGTATGAAAATTAGCCTCTCGAATATTAAATTGATGTCAGTAGTTAAGAAATTCAACAGAATTGAATGTCAGATTGGTGATACAAAGTTAGAACAGGTCGATAATTGCAAGTATTTAGGTTGTGGGTTCTCCCAGGATGGTAATACAGTGAGATTGAATCAGGATGTAGTAAAGCTAACGCAGTGAGCTCGCAGTTGCGATCAGCAGTATTCTGTAAGAAGGAAGTCAGCTCCCAGACAAAACTATCTTTACATCAGTCTGTTTTCAGACCAATTTTGCTTTACGGGAGTGAAAGCTAGTTGGACTCAGGATATCTTATTCATAAGTTAGAAGTAACAGACATGAAAGTAGCAAGAATGATTGTTGGTACAAACAGGTGGGAACAATGGCAGGAGGGTACTCAGAATGAGGAGATAAAGGATCATTTAGGAATGAACTCGATGGATGAAGCTGTACGCATAAACTGACTTCGGTGGTGGGGTCATGTGAGGCGAATGGAGGTGGATAGGTTACCTAGGAGAATAATGGACTCTGCTATGGAGGGTAAGAGAAGTAGAGGGAGACCAAGACCAGGATGGTTAGACTCGGTTTCTAACGATTTAAAGATAAGAGGTATAGAACTAAATGTGGCCACAACACTAGTTGCAAATCAAGGATTGTGGCGACGTTTAGTAAATTCTCAGAGGCTTGCAGACTGAACGCTGAAAGGCATAACAGTCTATAATGATAATGTATGTATGTATTATTATTATTATTATTATTATTATTATTATTATTATTATTATTATTATTATTATTATTAAAAACAATTACAATTCAAGGCATTGAGTTTTTAATATAATGCACAGTTGTGGACTATCAGACTTAATGATAGCACTCAAACTGATGAATTAAGAAATAGTGCAAGGAACTCGAACATTAACAAGCATGGAAGTATTTTACGCATATGTTGTTTTATTTTATGTATACTTTTAGTTTTAAGTTTAGGAATATTCACTTTACTCAGATGCGCAATTTGATGAATGCCCTACTCATGAGTACATCCTGACATGTTACCGTCACATGATATTCCTTTCTAAATATGGTAATGTTTGCAATTGTACGATGTGTTATATGTATATGTATGTCCAGCTGAGGATGACCCCGTTAGGGTCAAAACCGGTCCTGTATTTTTTAATAATAATAATAATAATAATAATAATAATAAACAAGTATTGATTAGGTGGAGCTGTTCTCCTCTTTGCATTTGTAAAAGAAGGCTTATCAGAAATGGCTCCAAACAAGGGCTGATGCAGACAGGGAATTGTATATAGATGAAAGAAACAGAACAAAACAAATAGTTGTTGAATCCAAAAAAGAAGTCTCGGGAAGATTTTGGTAATAACCTGGAAAGGGTAGGTCAAGCAACAGGCAAACCTTTCTGGACAATAATAAATAATCTTAGGTTGGCCGTGCGCGTAGAGGCGCGCGGCTGTGAGCTTGCATCCGGGAGATAGTAGGTTCGAATCCCACTATCGGCAGCCCTGAAAATGGTTTTCCGTGGTTTCCCATTTTCACACCAGGCAAATGCTGGGGCTGTACCTTAATTAAGGCCATGGCCGCTTCCTTCCAACTCCTAAGCCTTTCCTATCTCATCGTCGCCATAAGACCTATCTGTGTCGGTGCGACGTAAAGCCCCTAGCAAAAAAGAAAAATAAATAATCTTAGGACGGGAGGGGGAAAATGAAATGAACAATGTTTTGGGTAATTCTGGTGAACTCATAATAAATCCCAAGGAATCACTGGAGAGGTGGAGGGAATATTTTGAAAATCTTCTCAACTTAAAAGAAAATCTTCCTGGTCGTGTCGCGAACAACCAAGCTCATGGGGAGGAAGAAACTGATGTTGGTGAAATTACGCTTGAGGAAGTGGAAAAGATCGTAAATAAACTCCATTGTTATAAAGCAGCAGGAATGAAGTTAGACCTGAAATGGTGAAGTATAGTGGGAAGGCAGGGATGAAATGGCTTCATAGAGTAGTAAGATTAGCATGGAATGTTGGTATTGTACCTTCAGATTGGACAAAAGCAGTAACTGCACCTATCTATAAGCAAGGGAACAGGAAGGATTGCAACAACTATCGAGGTATCTCATTGATTAGTATACCAGGCCGCGGCTGTGAGCTTGCATCCGGGAGATAGTAGGTTCGAATCCCACTGTTGGCAGCTCTGAAAATGGTTTTCCGTGGTTTCTCATTTTCACACCAGTCAAATGCTGGGGCTGTACCTTAGTTAAGGCCACGGCCGCTTCCTTCCAACTCCTAGACCTTTCCTATCCCATCGTCGCCATAAGAACTATCTGTGTCGGTGCGACGTAAAGCCCATAGCAAAAAAAAAAAAAAAAGTATACCAGGCAAAGTATTCTCTGGCATCTTGGAAGGGAGAGTGCAATCAGTGGTTGAGAGGAAGTTGGATAAACACCAGTGGGGTTTCAGACCAAGTAGGGGCTGTCAGGATGCGTCAGGTAATTGAAAAATGTTGCAGGAGGAATAGACAGTTGTGTTTATGTTTCGTAGATCTAGAGAAAGCATCTGACAGGATGCCGAGATAAAAGGTGTTCGCCATACTGAGGGAGTATTGTATAAAGGGTAGATTATTAAAATCAATCAAAGGCCTTTATGTTGACAATTGGGCTGTAGTGAGAATTGATGGTAGAATGATTTCTTGGTTCAGGGTACTTACAGTGGTTAGACAAGGCTGTATGTAATCCTTTGCTGTTCGTAGTTTACATGGATCATCTGCTGAAAGGTTAAAAGTGGCAGGGAGAGATTCAGTTAGGTGAAAATGTAGTAAGCAGTCTGGCCTATGCTGACGACTTGGTCTTAATGGCAGATTGTGCCGAAAGCCTGCAGTCTAATATCTTGGAACTTGAAAAGAGGTGCAATGAGTATGGCATGAAAATTAGCCTCTCAAAGACTAAATTGATGTCAGTAGTAAGAAATTCAACAGAATTGAATGTCAGATTGGTAATACAAAGCTAGAACAGGTCAATAATTTCTAGTATTTAGGTTGTGTGTTCTTCCAGGATGGTAATATAGTAAGTGAGATTGAATCAAGGTGTAGTAAAGTGAATGCAGTGAGCTTGCAGTTGCGATCAACAGTCTTCTGTAAGAAGGAAGTCAGCTGCTGGACGAAAGTGTCTTTACATCAGTAATTTTTCAGACCAACTTTGCTTTACGGGAGCGAAAGCTGGGTGGACTCAGGATATCTTATTCATAAGTTAGAAGTAACAGATATGAAAGTAGCGAGAATGATTGCTGGTACAAACAGGTGGGAACAATGGCAGGAGGGTGTTCAGACCGTGGAGGTAAAGCTTAAGTTAGGAATGAACTCGAAGGATGAAGCTCTAAGCATAAACCAGCTTCGGTGGTGGGGTCATGTGAGACGAATGGAAGAGGATAGGTTACCAAGGAGAATAATGGATTGTGTTACGGAGGGTAAGAGGAGTACAGGGAGACCAAGACAATGATGGTTAGACTCAGTTTCTAACGATTTAAAAATAAGAGGTATAGAACTAAGTGAGGCCCACAGCACTATTTGCAAATAGAGGATTGTGGCAATGTTTAGTAAACTCACAGAGGCTTGCAGACTGAACGCTGAAAGGCATAACGGTGTATAATGATAATGTATGTATGTTAAATAAATATACATTCCGTGAGGACTTGCCAGGGTACAAACCACCAATATTAAGTTTTCGTTGACCTAACAGATCACTAGAGACAAACAGTAAAGAGAACTGAAAGATCCTGGCTGACTATTTCCAAAATCTACTCAACTACAATCCAGCAATTAAAAAAGTACAGTTTGAAAAACCTCCAGCAAACCCAGACTCACAGTCCTCAACAACTCAAGAAATAAGAGATAATCCAATTGCTGAAAAATAATAAAGCCCTTGGGAACGATGGCATAACTTCAGACATGTTAAAAACAGGAGGAGATGACCTCATCAGAAGAATTCGTACACTCTTAACAGAAATATGGGAGATCATGATGATTCCAAAGGACTGTAGGAATGCCAATATCCATCTGTTACATAAGAAAGGCGATCGAGCAGACCCCATCATCCCCCGAATGCAAGCGCATAGCTACGTGATACTAACCGCACGTCCAACTCGCTAAGTCATTTTTGAAAATATGTACTGTATTTTTCTATCAGCAGAGGATTTTTTTAAATCGTCATATTTTGTATAGGCTACCCGAGATGTACAGTAGCCCACTGGTTTTCTGATTCAACATACTGTTGGTTAAGTTACTGCATCAGTCGGCTCACTTACTGTCCTCATATTATTGAAGTCTTGTGCAACGATGTGACATACGAACTGAGACAATACTGAGCCTTCTTCCCAATATAAAACAGGTACTGTACTTTTGAGGGATCATGAGCATGACTTATAGTCATGGGTCATAGGGCAGGCTAGAGTCGAGTTTAATTAATTGTCAAATGTCAACTAAGTTATAATACTAAGATTCATTAAACTAATAAATAGTATAACCTAATAGCGTACCTACTTACTAGCTACTTTAGAATTATGTTTTGACTACCTTTTTAACACTGAAAATAAATCCATCTATTTTTTTCTATTGGCTTTACGTCGCACCGACACAGATGGGTCTTATAGGGACGATGGGACAGGAAAGGGCTAAGACTGGGAAGGAAGCGGCCGTGGCCTTAATTAAGGTACAGCCCCAGCATTTTCCTGGTGTGAAAATGGGAAACCACGGAAAACCATCTTCAGGGCTGCCGACAGAGGGGCTCGAACCCACGATCTCTCGAATACTGGATACTGGCCGCACTTAAGCGTCTGCAGCTATCGAGCTCGGTCATCTATTATTTAAACCTCCCTGTAAGAAGAGGACAGTGAATACCATGACTCTTTATGTATTGCTTCAGAGGAAGCCCGGCTCTCCGCCAGTGTCCACTGTCCAGTGTGCCGATAAGGAGCTGTGTGTATCTTGTGTCTCACTGAGCCGTGCTCATTCACAATTCTTCAAGTGTGCCATGGCTCACTGTCTCGCTGCAGCGGAAGCTCGGCTTCCCGTCAACGTCCAGTGAGTGCGCCACTCAGCACTCTCCGCTGGGAGTAAGCTGAATTGTGTGCCGTGAGCTCGCCGTTCCTGTGAATCGATTCACTCGGACAATTGAATGAATCGATACACTGCTTCGAATCATGTATTCAGTAGCCAACACTAGTCGCTACGTGATCAGCTGCGCAGTCGTTTAGAGGAAAAGAAAGAAAGTTCAGACTCCCTACGGGAGAGAGCAGCATCAGACAGAGGCATACAGCCTGAAACATAGTTCCAGTCGATACCACGTAAAGTTCAAATGTGTTGAACCACGTTCTCAGACTCTGAAAATATGATCAGTTCGTGACTTCAGATCACGTTTAAAATAAAATTAGTCCACATCTTGATGAACAATATCTGCATACAGATTTCTATGGCAATAAAACCCAGTTCCGAAAATGTCAATCAAGGGAGCTCATTTATGTTACATAATACAAGCTAAAAATGTGCCAAAAAACATAATGAAGAAACAAGTGATAAAACAAAAGAGACATGACTGAAATAAAAACAGCACAATCTGTATATATAAAATAGTTTTGTCTGTACATTGCTCAGAATTTGAAAAGAATGGCGTTTCTGTATCGGTCATGTCCACAGTAACAAGGGAACGCATTTTTTACTTTTCCATAATGTATGTATGTATGTATGTACATGCATCACGAGAAAACGGCTGAAGAGAATTTCATGAAAATCGGTATGTAAAGTCGGAGGATGAACCACTACAATCTAGGATATAAATAATTTTATTCACACTGAGTGAAATGGTAGTTTAGGGGAAGGCCTAAAATTCAATTCTCAAATATTTATATTAGTGGTCCTATCGATAAATACTACATAACTAAAGTTACGTAGAATTAAATTTCCGATCATTTATGTCTCATACATTTTTACCGTACCGGCTATGATAGCAGATATTCATGAACTTCGATTTGTGTTGCTAAGTCCATGTCAACGCCGAGCCACGATAAAATGGGTGAAGAGAATTATATGAAAATCAGTATATAGAGTCAGGGAAGAAGAAACTATAGTCTAAGCTGTAAACAATTTTACTGACCCAGGATGAAATGGTAGTTTAGGGATAGGCACCCAAAATTTAATTTTTAAATACCTTTGTTATTGGTCCTATAGAAAAGTAGTACATAACAAAAGTTATAGAGAATACAATTTCTGATCATTTATGTTTTATTCAGTTTTACCATACTGACTGATAAGAGTGGTATTTCAGAGTCGGAAGAAAACTAAATGTGAAGGCGGCCTACAATATCGAAAGCGCATAACTTTGATCAACAATAACATTTCATTGACCATTGTTTGTTGTGATGTTCTTTGGTTCTTATGGTGCCCTCAACTCCAATAGATGCGATTATTGTTGCGTACCGAGTACAACAGCCTGACTGAATATTGGTGGGAAATAGCTGGGGAGTTAGAAAACTTTCTTCTTTAGCATGCCATTCCTCTGGTTCATACATTGTCTGATACTGCTGATACGTAACACACTGGTTCATCATAGTATTCCAGCTATCCGATCCCTACTTTGACGCGCTGTTTTGAATGAGCAGTGTGCACATTTGGCAGAGCTTCACTTAGTAATGGTAGTATGACTTGGTCTAGAATTACAATTTAGGCCTATTCCAAATTATAGCACCACAATTCACTAAATAATTCAAAATTCAACCCTGAAGAGAGCCGTTTCTTCAGAAAAGCGTCTTCCTCTTCACTTTCATTAAATTCTATATTCATTTTATTCCAAATTAGCAGTAAAGAGGGTTTTTCTCCTTTGGCTTGGTGGAAAAATTTGCCTCCAAGTCGGATAGATTTTTCCGCCGCCAGTGTAGTAAAATGAGATTTTCCGACTCTTTGGGTACGGTACTCTTGGGAAACAGATTAGTAAAAGGGCATAGATTTTCCCTGGGACTCTCCACTATTCGACCCCCCCGCCCAAAAAAGACGAAGAGTGTTCACGGATCATGCCTGTCTGCGGCTTGGTCATTCCAGCTCTGGAAATTTGGACTGTTAGATCGGCAACATAGTACTGAATGTAGGATGCTAAAAGGTTTGTTTTGTCACCTATTCAATACATATAAATTTTACAATTTAGGAATTTATTATTGATTCCACTTGAGACATGTTTCGCCCTTCATTGAGGGCATCATCAGTCAAATTATCTCCTCAAGGCAAAAATCAGGTACCTGGTTAGTAGTTGACATGCACAAATTAATACATATCATTAATACACATTACAAAAATTAAGTATGAGAAACAGTTGTACAATAGTGATGGTTGAACATTCTTCTTCCAACCTTTAAAACAACAGGGCGCACTTGGTACTAGATTTTTTTATATCCTTGCTCACCAAGCTGCTTTGTGTAAATATGTATATAAATTGTAAAATTCTCAGCTGTTCAATTGGACAATGTAAATATTGTATAGTTACCAACCATTGACATTAATTTTTGGTTACAAACATTGACGCCGAGCACTACACCCTTTCTCCCTTGATTGTTATAATGTAAATATTTTTAAAACTTTATATTTTCCTATGATTGCGTCAACTGTTCTCCAGAGCACCACTGCCGAACTCTAGTATTTTAATTTTACACATTGGTGCTGACTTCTTATTCTATAAACCTATATGTTCAACCATCACTATTGTACAACTGTTTCTCATACTTAATTTTTGTAATGTGTATTAATAATATGTATTAATTTGTGCATGTCAACTACTAACCAGGTACCTGATTTTTGCCTTGAGGAGATAATTTGACTGATGATGCCCTCAATGAAGGGCGAAACATGTCTCAAGTGGAATCAATAATAAATTCCTAAATTATAAAATTTATATGTATTAAATAGGTGACAAAACAAACCTTTTAGCATCCTACATTCAGTATCTTCAATACGGATAACAATGATTTTTACCACTTGCAACATAGTACTGTTCGTTAAAAGTGAGAAAATGCGTGGTTTTTCATTTGATCGATTATGTCATAACTTATTGCTTTTAATCGCGCCATTCCTGCTGACGTCATTGTAATGACCTACGTTCATTTCACTCGGGAAAACCACTAAGACAGTCTTTCTGAGGATGTAAAGAAGCAGGTGGAGAGTGTCTGCCATTATAATGAAAACTTCCCAACTTGATAGTGACTGATGATAGGCAAGTGGGCCTACCATTAAAATGAAAATTCCCTAACCCAGTCTTCATATGAGAAAAGACGTTTGGTGATTTCCCCGTCGCGTTTCTAGGGTAACGTTAAGAGCTATGCAATACAGTTAAACCTGCTTTATACGTAACTCTGTTCTACGTAATTCGTATTTGTACGTAATTTCCTTTAGGTCCCGGCAAAATATAATTTAAAAGCGTGTTAATTAAATCTTATTTATACGTAATCCGTTTATATGTAATTCGCTGTTATACGTATTAAGTGCCAGTGAAATATAACTGAGTTTTGCGTAACAGTAATGAGAATGTGCTTTTTAAAAAGAAACTACTGGATTTACGAAGTTTCCTCTTTGTCGGCGTAGGCGGAAATGGAGCGATCAGGTTTCGGTGCTGAAACAGAACAGAGTTTTGCCGAGTGACATTGTTGACCCTTACTTACTGGCGGCTTAACGACGAATCCCCTTCACTACTCCTCTACATTCGTCATTTGCCGCCAAAGATTAAGGTACATTGTAAGCAAGTGGGTGGTTTCGGTGCGGAAACAAAAGAAAATACAGTAAATTTGTTTGAATATGAGAATTTCTTTCGTGGGAACAACGGAGAATAAAATGTCCACGATGCCGGTATCTAGTGTTTACTGTTGAACAGTAGTTTTGTCATTCAGTTGCTTTTGATTAGCCATGGAGAACAGAAAAGGGAAAAGTTATACGAGAAGTGGACGCTAATCCACACAAAACAAAAACTGAAATCGCTTCAGACTTAGGCATTGCTTATACCACGCTATGTACAGTCATCAGTAAAAGAAACGCTATTTTGGATGAGTTCTTAAAACCGGGTTCAAAATCAGCAAAGCGCATCCGTCAGCAAGAAGGATGGTACGAGGATTTGGAGAAAGCACTTTTCACATAGTTCCAGCAAAAGCGGGCTGCAGCTCTACCAATTAGTGCAGACATGCTGAAAGCAAAGGCGATAGATTTAGCTAAAATGATGAGTATCACTTCTGCTTTCAAGGCTTCATCTCAGCCATAGACGCCCAAGAGAGTTTCGGTTTACTCGGTCTGCCATCTAGTGGGCCTAGAGTAAAACGGAACGTCGAAATTGACTAGCAGACAGCCAGTTGGCGTCAAATTGAAATGTCTGCACACGGTAGCTGAGGCCATACGATTATTATTATTATTATTATTATTATTATTATTATTATTATTATTATTATTATTATTATTATTATTATTATCGGGATGGTTGCAAGGATTTAAATATCGTCATGGAATTACAGGGAGAACAATTTGCCGTGACTCAATATCTGCAGACGTCACAGTGCAACACTGGAAAGAGGAGGTTCTGCCGGGTATCGTAAGCGATTATCAGCCTCCAAACATCTACAACTGTAATGAGACCGGCCTATTCTACAATCTCCTTCCTAATAAGACCTTAGCTGAAAAAGGTGACTCATGCCACGGAGAAAAGGAAAGTAAAATTCGTGTAACAGTACTTCTCGCCACCAATGCAGGTGGATCTGACAAACTTCCTCCACTTGTGATAAGAAAATCGAAGAATCCGAGGTGTTTTAACGGTGCGAAAACAAAAAAAGTTGAATCCAATGGAACAGTGGTTGAAAAATTGGACATTAAAATGAAAAAGAAACAGAAGAAGATCCTTCATCTTATGGATCGATGTGCAGTACATCCACCTCAAATCGTTCTGGAGAATGTCCTAATGGAATTTTTCCCTCCTAACTGTACCAGTGTTCTACAACCGCTTGATTTGGGCATCATTGCAAATTTCAAAGTGCATTATAGAAAAATGCTGGTTCAACATTTAATAACACTGAGTGATGCAGGAAATGAACCTCTCTCCACAAATTTGCTACAAGCCATGAACTTTATTTCGGCTGCCGGGAAGCAGGTGTCATCCTCCACAATCAGCAACTGTTCCTGCAAAACTGGTGTCTTACGAGAAGAGGCTGCCTCTAATTATGATTATGGAGACGAAGTTTTGTCTGGTAATGAGCTAACTCTACCGGTGGGTGTATAAAAAATAGAATTCGATACTTTTGTGCATTTCGATGACAATCTGGCTGTATGTGGAGAACTACCAGATGAATAGATTATTGCTGATGTATGGCAACAACGCGGCAGTGATGGACCAGCTACAAGCGATAGTGACATTGGAGATGGAGATAACGACTTGAATCTTGACACCTGAACTGAGTGAAGTGTTAAGTGCAATCGAAGTGTGTAGGTGTTACATCAGTGCGAAAAGTTGTAGTGAAAATGCTTTGAATGCATTACCAAGTTTGCTAAAGGAGGTTTATATTCTTAATGCAAGAAAAGTGAAACAAGCCGAACTATCTGATTTCAGATGTACAATATTATAGGTTAGGATCCACCTTTCAATACTCCGTAATATTTTCTGTCTTAATGTATTTATTATTTGCAAGGATTTACACATGTAGGTCTATTCCATTGGTTTTTAAGTAAATATGTGATGTATTGCGTAAGTCTGATTTCTAAGTAATTCTGAGTTACAAGTAGTTTTTTCTCTTACCCTTGATATACATATAAGTCAGGTTCAACTGTATAATACAATCTTGCTCACAAGGTGTACACTGCCTAACCTAAAATTCTGTATACGATGTAGAATTCCGTAGCAGAGCACGGGTACATCAGCTAGTATACAATATTTACATCATATGGAGCAATAAACAATTTGCTGCAATAAAATTCAGTGAAAACAGGGGTTAATACAAAACATAATTGAATCTGTGTTAACCTACGAAGAAAAGAAATGAAAACATCTAATGATGGAATTATATGATGTAATGAATTAGGAGGTTACACTTTATTTTACCTTTGTAAAGTGAAAACCGTCAATACGGAATGATTCTAATATCTTGTAATACAGGAGTTTGACAAGGAGATGGCCTTTCCCCAATTCTTTCTAACTTGTTAGACGAAGTCATCAGGGAATGGGGAAAAGAAATCACAGGTATAAACATTGGTACTCGGGGACAAAGAAGTGCCTAGCTTTTGCTGATGCTCTAGCTATCTTTACAAAGACTAGGTATGCCATACATGAGATAGCATCAAAGACAGGCCTCCAAATATTGAATAAGAAGACTCATATCATGGCTAATGGACACCAGATCTGCACTACAGACAGATTATGGAATAATCACACAGGTCCCTTCCTTCAAATATCTAGGAGAAAATATTGTACCATCCAGACTGGACAGGAAAGCTAATTTAGAAAGAGCCACTGAACTCCTGAAAGCATACAGAATAACATGGAATCACTACAATAAGACTAATGTCATGAAATGCAAAACTTCGGCATTACAAGACTGTTGTTCTTCCGGAAGCTTTGTATGCCTCAGAAACTGCATCTGTAGGAAGCCACTCTTAAATTGTTGAAATTGAAAAACAAGAACAAAAAATTCTTAGGAAAATATATGGCCCCGTTCATGTAAATCAGGGTCAGCCAACTGGCTGGCGTGTGTTGTAAGAGGGCCCATGTGACGTCGGAGAGCCCATGTGACGTATGAGCGCAGAAGGTGGGGAGACGCTGTCATAGAGTGAGATGAAGAGACAGCCTCGCTTTGTAGTAAACACGTGTAGTGCCATACATAGTGGTGGTAGTGGTATAGTACAGTACATAAGTATGGATGAACCGGGCACATCACGGTGCGACAAGCTACCTACCCCTCCGATCTTTTTATCTTCATGGGAAGATCTATATTTATTTGTTGAAAATTATAGGAATGCTACAGCTAAATGTTTAGTTTATAGAAAAGAGCTACAGGATATAAAAAGATATAATTTTCAACGCCGCTACAGTTTGTGTCACGCTGCAGATTATGATCGGTATCAAGGTGAGGAAAGGGTACATATAATTACAGAACTAAAAGGTAAATTAAATAACCCTGTCGAACATTCGATCAGTGAGTCAGCAGTTCGACTGAGTGATAAAATTTCATATTTAATTGCAAAGAAACTTAAACCGTTCAGTGATGGTGAATTCGTAAAGGAATGTTTAATTCTAGCAGGTGAGGAGTTTTGTCCAAATATCATTGAAGAGTTCGAAGCTACCAGCTTGTCCGCGCACACAGTGTCGAGAAGAATTCAAGACCTATCTGATGATGTCCACCTACAATTATTAGAACTGACAAAAAGCTTCCGGACATACTCCTTATCAATTGACGAGAGCACAGATATTTCTGACATGACCCAACTAGCCGTTTTCATATGAGAGGTTGACGAAAATCTTACAATTTGGGAGGAACTACTGGATTTAGTGCCTATGAATAATACCATGAAAGGCATCGACATTTTCAACTGCATTGTAAGTGTTGTTGAAAATGCTTCCTTGCCATGGAACAAATCAGTTTCAATAGCAACAGATGGTGCACCTTCTATGGTAGGACGCAATTCTGGAGTAGTTGGGCTCATAATACAAAAAATGAAGGCTCTATTAGCTCACACACTTGTTCCAATTCACTGTATCATACATTTAGAAAATCTATTTGCGAAAAGCATTGAACTGAACAATGTAATGACCGCAGTGGTAGGAATTACTAACCTCATAAGATCAAGGGCCTTACGTCATTGGCAATTCAAGGAATTCCTAGCAGAAAGTGACAGTGAACTTGGTGATTTGCCTTATCATTGTGCTTTTCGCTGGCTTAGTCGAGGCAAAGTACTCGATGCAGTTTTGCAACTACGACAAGATATAGCTACATTTATGGAGCAACAAAATGTGTCAGTCCCCGAACTACAAGATCGCAGGTGGATTTGTGACCTCGCATTTCTTGCAGATTTAACAGGTTATTTGAACGTTCTGAATGTTTCTCTCCAGGGAAAGGATTTAATAATTACAGAAATGTTTGATGGATGAGATCATTCAAATTAAAATTGTATATGTGGGAAGCGTCAGTTCATGAACTGAACTATTCCACATTTTTTAACATTGCTTACAGTGTTTGAATGTGCTACGGCTAAGGATATTGATAGGTATGTCAGAATCATAAAAAAACCTTTATTTGGAATTTGATTCTAGATTTAACAATTTGGAGTGTCTGGAAACTGATTTTCAATTTTTAACCACGCCATATTTAGTTGTTGCAGATAACGTTGATCCAGACCTACAATTAGAGTATTTACAGTGTGATAAAGAACTAAGAGATAAATTTGTAAATAAGAAGGATTTGTGTGACTTTTATAGACATTTTTCACAAAAAAAAGTTTCCCCGAGTGCATAGGTTTGCAGCAAGAATGTCGAGTATTTTCGGTTCTACGTATGCCTGTGAACGACTCTTTTCTATTTTAAAACCAACCAAACCAAAACAGAGAAGCCAGTTGTCAGATCACAATTTGATGTGTGCTCTTAAACTTAGTGTTTCTCTAATATTAACTCCAAATATTTGAAAAACTAGTCAACGAAAAAAGATTACAAAAATCAAGGAAACCCACGAGTGGCAACTGAGTATTGATATCGTGAGGTAAAACGTATGTTTTGAGTTTACAGATTACTCTTTGTACTGTTTTTGTTGTAAAACTGTACTGTTTATTACTATTAGCACTCTTTACAGGGCATGATATTATAAAACACAGCAATTTTTTGTTCAATATTGGTTCCGAAGATGCCCTGAAAGAAAACAAGTTTAGTTTCTATATGTAGAAATAAGGTTGCTTTATAACTCTTATGCTACTTCATAAAAAGTTACGTTACAATAAAATATGTAGAGAGAAATACTACACATACCGCATTGTACCTGCAGCCCTGGGGCCTCCCCTTACGAATGACGTTGTGTTTCCCCTCGCCCCTCTAGCCTTCACTTCTCAGTTGCAGTACTAAGTACTAGTGGTGGGGACAGAGCGGTTCCGTTCGAAGCAAGTAATGTGACGTCATTACTCGGTTAAACCGAGTACAACTTTGTAGCTACGGTTTACATTCGTAAAAAAGATTATCAATTATTATCAGTGGTACAATGCTCCGTACCATCTATTATTGGTTATTTGCACAATTTTTATAATGTAATATAAATTTAACACATAACGTAACAAACAGTGTAATTAGAACCCTGTGCTTAATATGAGGTATATCAAGTAGACATAAATAAAGAAATAAACATACAAATTAATACATAAATACAACAAATATTAATTCATATGGATAAAAGTACCGTATTCCATAATGTGATAATTGACGAAACGAAATATAGTGCTTTGAAATGTGCCTAAACTCATATAATATCAAACATTTCATTTATAACTATGTGGGAAGGAGTTAAATGAAAAATCTGTTAAGATAACATCAGTAATGGAAATAAGTAAAGTATACAAATGAACTCAATTCTCCATCTTGTGACAAGCATTAAAATCAAGACACAACACGTTGTACACAGACAGTATCGGAAGTACCGTTAGTGTTCTGTACTGCATGGGACAGGTGTTATATAGGAGGAATTTTATTCGAAATATCAGAGTTTCCTCTCGTTTTGCAGAAAGCAACAATCTTCAGTCTGAAATAATTTGTCTAGTACATGAAAACACTTCCTATGCGGGCACAGATGTAGCAGGTACGCTAAGGTAAGCAAGAGCAAGTTCACTTAAAGGTCAGTGAATATTGAAATTTCACGACCGCATTGTAATCAAAATCGACTTTCAACCTATTAGGTGTGATACGTACATTCAGAACGTATTGAAGAGATGTTAAGTACAGAAAAAAATGGCCAACCGGACACCAGTGGGATCCGAACCCACAACCTCCCTAGTTCGCGTTGGTAGCTCTACCAATTGAGCTATGGTGGCCTAGTATTATTTTGTTCTGTTGGAATGGATCTAAGATACAGGTCTGGCCTCCACGAACCTGCTACGCAGGCGCAGCAGGGGGAGAGGTGATACTCCCACGTGGCGCGTCCCAGGTGGCGGATAGTGGGGTCCTAACCGGCTTGCCGGCAGACTTGAGGGAAATAAAATACCTCTCGCGGACCAAACACACTACCCCCTGCGGGTGGGGGAAGCACATGTAGAATACACCCGCGGTATCCCCTGCCTGTCGTAAGAGGCGACTACAAGGGGCGACCAAGGGATGGTTGAATTAGAACCATGAAACTACTCTTGATTCGTACCATCATGCAGGGAACACCATGGGTTGCATGTACTTGCGAGTAGTATCACTAAATTGGTACGGAATAGGTTTGTGATTAGTTGCAGTAAAAAGCCTGGCCTGGTGGATTCCAGTACCCGTGCGTTGTACCCATGTGGGCAACACCGCGAGTCTGGGCGTAGCCTGTGAGTTGTACTGCTATATGAGCGGCACCGTGGTTTAGCGTTGCCTGTGATTGGTACCCACTATGTGAGGAACACCACGGGAATACCGGCGCCCGTGACTAGTACACCTAGGTGGGGAACCTTACCGGTTTGCGTTGGCTATGAGTGGCGCCATTGTGTGAGAAACACCATAGGTCTGCGTTCCCTGTATGAATTGCAATACTTGTGAGTAGTACCATCTTGTGTGGACCACCGTGAGTCTTCGCTACTTTTGATCAGTACCCCAAAATGACAAATACCATGGTTCTACTTTACTCGCGACATGTACCATTCTGTGGGGCCTTAGACGTGAATTTAGCACCCCTTCAGACATCAAGCATCATTGTGCTTTATAAATGGTCCGTCCCTTGGTCAGTAATACTCTAACTACCTTCTTTTTGAGTCTGATCCACTGTTTTGTTTGTTTGTTTGTTTGTTTGTTTGTTTGTTTGTTTTTTGTCTTTTTGTAGGGTTCATGTCCATCCATTCATTCTTTGAATTTTTTTGTTATTTCATTTCGTACCATTAGGGGCCGATGACCTCGATGTTAGGCCCCTTTAAACAACAAGCATCATCAACAGGTCTGGCTCTGTCCTCTGCAACCCTCAGTGACTGCATGTCTTCACATACAAAAGTAGCCAAACTCCTATGCAACTTTTTTTTTACTGCACTGTCTCATCCACATGTGGGAATGGAATTACTTTTACGATGTGCAACTGTATTTGTACCACGTCCTTACGATGCTCTCGTTGTATGCGATTCCATCAATTTGACGTTCCTCCACCTGTACAATAGATTTGATTGCAAATTTTACAAGTAGCGGATTTTCTACCTGGACTGCTAATAAAATACTGCCATGCTTAGGAGGACTAACATGGCATTATTGCTTCTTTCTTATTACAAATATCGGGAGAAAATATAGCGCAACAACTTTAAACAAATATGTATGTAGTATAAGGAAACGAAAAAAGAACAGACGTCTCAGTCTAGAGTCTGAACAACAGCACGGTGGTGTTGCGATTGTAGCCTGGCTGGAAGGTTTACTGAAGCACCCTCAGCGCTATACGGAGTATTAGAGTTGAATCGGTGCTCCGCTGTGACGTCACGTAAACCTGAAGAACCGAGTTAGGCTGCTATTAGCCGTGGGCAACTAGTGGCGCAACTAGTTGCTCTGGCGAGTCATGGACCATTGGATCAAATGGAGCCTATTAGCCGCGGGCGACTAGTGGCGCAACTGAGCAACTAGTTGCCGGCCGTCATCTGAGCCGGCAACTGCTCTGGCAACTTTTAGTTGCTCGAATGCGTGACGGGGCATTGCAGTAAATGTAGCCTATTAGCCATGGGTGACTAGTGGTGCAACTAGTCGCCTGATGTACCTCCCGGCGCATACGGAAACGTCACTCAAGTTCGTGTTCTCACACCAGCTTGAAGTAATGCGGAAGATGGAACGCAATTTAGTCAGCTATCCACCTAACCATGATCTTTCTTCATTACCTTGATAGTTTATTTATTGAACATGGAGACATCAAATAAACTACAACAGCAAATGAACGAGATGGCAACATTATTTGAAAGTC
Organism: Anabrus simplex; assembly: GCF_040414725.1. Lineage (NCBI taxonomy): Eukaryota > Metazoa > Arthropoda > Insecta > Orthoptera > Tettigoniidae > Anabrus > Anabrus simplex. The sequence goes on along the minus strand of NC_090272.1, from coordinate 19,400,127 downwards.
AAATGAATACTGAAGACCATTTTTGAGGTAGAATGAAAACCGGTCACTTGGCATTCCAGAACTGATGCTTACATTGACAAAATAGAAACACTGAATTCTTGGAACTGCATTTTAAAGAACTTTATTTCAGAATTCGAAGGAAAACCCATAGGCGAGAAGAATACTCTAAGTATTATATTTTTTTTTTTTTTTTGCTAGTGGCTTTACGTCGCATCGACACAGATAGGTCTTACGGCGACGGGATAGGACAGGGCTAGGGGCTGGAAGGAAGTGGCCGTGGCCTTAATTAAGGTACAGCCCCAGCATTTGCCTGGTGTTAAAATGGGAAACCACAGAAAATCATCTACAGGGCTGCCGACAGTGGGATTCGAACCCACTATCTCCCGGATGCAATCTCACAACTGCGCGCTCCTAACTGCACACCCAACTCGCCCGGTATGTGAGTATTATAAATTGTTCACTACTCTTATATGGAAATATGTAATACCCATAAAAATTCTATTGTTTATATTTACAAGTACCATTGATCCATTATATGGCTATATTAGTGCATTACAGCTCAGCTGGGAAACGCTTGTTTAGTCCCGTGTCGTTTCCCATTATTTCATCTTTTATGAAGCCGAGCAATTCGTAAAATGACTTTGACATGCGCAGGTAATTGAAAAATTTACTGTCATCCTCATTTAGATCGTCAAACAATGTATAATATAATCCTCTAGTTAGTCGAGAAACAAATATAGAATGTTTCCGCATTTTCCTGACCCTTCGGTTTGTCCTTTTTAATAGAAGAGCAAGAAGAAGTAGTTCTTCGTAGGACGCCATTCTCTCAACTGACTATTCCCCGGTATGAACCGAGCAAGTATTCATAAGTTGCACCACTGATCGCCCGGTACTTAAATCCTCTGGCAACTTGTGGTAGTTGCGCCACTAGTCGCCCACGGCTAATAGCGGCCTTACTCTACAGTTCTGCTCGCTCCGTCCCCACCACTAGTAAGTACTTCGTTTCGCTGCCCAAGCAGAGTGTGTGACGTGTTGTTACCTGATATCACAGGCACACGCAGTTGGCTGACCCTGATGTAAATGGTATATGGATTTAAAAAAATTGTAGATTTGTACAAAGCAATCGAGAAGTTCACCAATACCGTACGCAGGAGACGAATGAAAGTCTATGGCCATATCTAGAATGGACAACACTAGATATGCAAAAAAAAAAAAAAAAAAAAAAAAAAACCTGCTTGCTATAATTAAGACAAAGAAGGTCAAAATCAGCTGGTTAGAGGAAATAAAGCAGGACTTGAAAGAAATGAACATCTCAGAATTTCCACTCGTAGTACACCCTCAGACCACAGAAAACGGATTATGGAACGCTGTTCTTCCTTGATGCAAACAGAGTGTGGTGCAGCCATCTTTACATTGCAGCAGCGCAAGCTGTACTGATCTGATAATGCTGAAATCTACCACATACGCAGGCAACAGTGAGCACACAATGCCATAGAGCCAACCTAAAGACAATTAGAGCAATATTACAGATACTTATTGACTTGCCTACGCATAATTATGTACTCTAGATGGCTTTGAATTCCATATAGAGAGCAGAATGCAAGAAAGTTTGCTTCTCTCTCTAGAGGCTAAAAATAATATTTCTCAGCTCCTACTGAAAAAGAAAAACAAAGGACGGGGAAATTTTATCTCTCTACTATTGGTAAGTTTCATCCAAAAGAGGATTAGCTGTTTTAGCAGTAACTTGATGTTTAGGAATCCTGTGATAATATCCCAAGAAAGATTATGTAAAGCACCTAAATGAAAGACAATTTTTAAAAATACTCGCAATGTAAGTGCGTACTTGGCTAGTGGTTTAACATTGCACTAACACGTCCCAAAGAAAGATGGAAAAAAGTTACGATTGGGAAGGTAGCAGCCGTGGCCTGAATTAAGGTACAGCATGGTGTGAAAATGGGAAACGATGGAAAGCCATCTTCAGAGCTGTCGATAATAGGGTTTGAACCCAGTATCTTCCGAATGTAAACTCACAGCAGTGCAACCCTAGCCACATAGCTAACTTCTCAGTAGGACATAGAATGTTTGAGTAGTGTTCCGTCTAACGTTTGGAACTTTCAGTATTTAGAGGTAGGGGACTGAGAAAGGCTGAACATCACATTCATGTCAGTTCACTTTATCTGGATCAAACTGTGAGATATGGTAGGTGTTGGAGGTGGTCCGAGTTAAATATGTGCAAGACAACAAAGATTGAATTGAATTTGGTGTTCTAGGAGAAAGTAGTGTGCTAAAATATTGTTAACTTCTGAAATCAATTGATGTACTTTCTATGAAGTGACTTGCAGTGATGAGATTGGAACTGAATGAAGAGGTTGTTATTTATTATGATTATTATTATTATTATTATTATTATTATTATTATTATTATTATTATTATTATCATCATGCCCTAAAGGTAAGGTTAGGGTGTGTTCTGCCCGAAGGCAGGTCCGAACCTCCGCAGAGGTGTGCCTGAGCCGGAGTTTACGTACGGTAGGGTGGCCAGTTCCTTTCCGCTCCTCCATTCCCTTACCCCCACCAACAGCATGTGGTAACCCATCCAAATCATGACCACGCCCAATGTTGCTTAACTTCGGAGATCTCACAGGATCTGGTGTTTCTTATAAATTGTATTTGTTCCAGTATTATGAAGCAGTTGGTGGTAACCAGGAGCAACACTTGGTTCATTGCTCGAAACATCGAGACAAGTTTCCTGTGAAACCTCTAACTCCTCCAGGTAAGTACACAGCGCAGGGTCTTCTACTGCAATCTTGGAATTCTACTTAACACAGTGTCGTGCTTCCTCAGAATGAAGGTTGGTATTAGATTTCATATCTTCATTGACTGTGTCAATCCAGCAGTGTTTTGGTCGACCACTTCCCTTCAAGGCGATGAGTGGCATCGATAACGGTGGTCTCTTATCTTCATATCATAGGTTATGAATTTCATTATGGTCCGTATTAACAGTTGATAACTATCAAAGGGTAGAGAGAAGGGTCCACTTATTCATTAACTTAGATTGAATAGTATTGATAGTCTCTTACATTGTCGGTGATCTGCTGCCGTACAGGGTCGAGTAGGGAGATGCCATGCACATCTCCATTACATGGGGGCTGGCCAGGATTCCGTTCCATACAGTGCTACTAGCCAGACCAGTGCTTGTACTTCACCATCAATATCACTGTTATATTATCGAATGGCCTGACGTACGGTACCAGAGTTTCTTGCTGTTTACCATGATGATAAACTGGACTACTTTAGTGATGTAATAACAGGCCTGCACTTCTTGTTGGTGGTAGCTGTCAGCATAGACCAAAGCATTGTATTTTAGGTCTCATATATGGTGTCCATGATCAAGATAAAGCTAAATCTTCGTGTACTCCTACACTTATGTACAGCAAGAATTTTATAAGATTTTTTAAAATATGGTTCATGCTGTGGGTAGTCACGTCCTAGTTCATGAACCATGGGCAACAGCTGAGTGGCCTAGTAAGTGGTCCTGAGAGTCGGGATACCAGTTGCTATGGAATGGGAGTGGGCATCTCGGACATATTCTGAGTCATGGTCCTCCTTTTGCTCAAGCAGCTAGGACTATACAATCCAGCGGTGGTCCCTAACCTGTTAGAGGAGCGATCCTCACTTGGATTATGTGTAAGTACGGTAGCATCCTGCTTCATGAATTTACCAAGCTCAGAAAATTTTAAGAAAGCCTCAGACATATGGGAGTGGTAACAGAGTCCCACCCCATTTGACAGGCGTGGGACTCCTTGGAAACAACTCGGCGAATGGAGTGGAATTCGATGGAGAGCTATCAATATTAATATGGCTTGTGGAAGAAAGAAAGTAGAAATGGCTGAGTCAGCAAAGAGGATGCACCTGGATGTACTAGGAGTAGGTGATATTCGGGTGAGGGGAGATAATGAGGAAGAGATAGGAGATAATAAAGTGTTCTTGGTGGGTGTTAAAAAAGGAAGGGCAGAGTCTGGGGTAGGGCTGTTTATCAGGAATACTATTGCATACAACATAGTTTTTATTAGGCACGTAAATGAGCGAATGATGTGGCTAGGTTTGGCAGTTGGAAGAATTATAACAAGAATTGTCTCAGTGTATTCACCATGTGAGGGTGCAGATGAGGATGAAGTTAACAAGTTTTATGAAGCATTGAGTGACATATGGTCAGGGTCAACAGCAAGGATAGGATAGTGCTAATGGGTGATTTCAATGCGAGAGTTGGAAATAGAACTGAAGGATATGAAAGGGTGATTTGGTAAAGGTGGGGCAGATATGGAAGCCAATATGAATGGGAAGCGTTTGTTCGACTTCTGTGCTAGTATGGGTTTAGCATTTACGAATACATTCTTCAAGCGTAAGGCTATTCACGGCTACACATGGGAGGCTAGGGGCACCAGATCCATAATAGACTGTATCTGAACCGACTTCGAATCTGTTAGGAATATACAGGTTTTCCGAGGAGTTTTCGATGATACAGACCACTATGCGATCTGTAGCAAACTAAGTATCTCTAGGCCTACAATAGAGAAAGTGAAATCTGTTTGCAAATGAATAAGGAAAGAAAATCTCCAAGACGAGGAAATTAGATAGAAGTACATAAACAGGATTAGTGAGAAGTTCCAAACATTGGACAGTAAACACGTTCAGGATATAGAAAGAGAATGGGTGGCATACAGGGATGCTGAAGTAGAAACAGAGCGAAAGAATTACTAGTTAGTTGAATCCAAAAAGAAGTCTTGGGAAGATTTTTGTAATAACCTGGAAAGGCTAGTTCAGGCAGCAGGGAAATCTTTCTGGAATGTAATAAAGAATCTTAAGAGGGGCGGGGGGGGAAGAAATGAACAGTATTTATGGTAATTCAAGTGAATTCATAGATTCCAGGAAATCACTGGACAGGTGGAGGGAATATTTTGAAAATTTTCTCAACGTAAAAGGAAATCTTCCTGGTGGTCTCGTGAACAACTGAGCTCGTGGAGAGGAGGATAATGATATTGGTGAAATTACCCTTGAGGAAGTGGAATAGGTGGTAAATAAACTCATTGTCATAAAGCAGCAGGAATAGATGAAATTAGACCTGAAATGGTGAAGTATAGTGGGAAGCCAGGAATGAAATTGCTTTATAGAGTAATAAAATTTCCATGTAGTGTTGGTAAGGTACCTTCAGATTGGACCGAAAAATTTGCAACAACTATCGAGGTATCTCATTGATTAGTATACCAGGCAAAGTATTCACTGGTATCTTGGGAGGGTGCGATCAGTGGTTGAGAGAAAGTTGGATGTGTGGTTTCAGACCACAGAGGGGCTGTCAGGAAGATTTTCAGTATGCACCAGTTGATTGAAAAATGGTAGCAGAGGAATAGACAGTTGTTTGTTTCGTAGATCTACAATAGAGAAAGCGTACAACAGGGTACTTGGGGAAAATATGTTCGCCATACTCGGGGGACTGTGGGATTAAGGGTAGATTATTAAAATCAGTCAAAGGCATTTATGTTGACAATTAGGCTGCAGTGAGAATAGAAGGTAGAATGAGTTCTTGGTTCCGGGTACTTACAGGGGTTAGACAAGGGTGTAATCTTTCACTTTCCATGAACCTACTACGCTGGCGTAGCAGGGGGAGAGGTGATACGGCCACGTGGCGGTTAGGGAGGTCCTAACCGGCTTGCCGGCAGACTTGAGCGAAATAAGATAGCTCTCGCGGACTAAACACACAACTCCCTGTGGGTGGGGGACGCAGATAAAGAATACACCCGCGGTATTCCCTGCCTGTCGTAAGAGGCAACATAAAAGGAGCGACCGAGGGATTTTGACATTAGAACAAATAAACTACTTGTGCTTAGTACCATTATGTGAGGACCACTATGAGTCAACGTTACTTGCAGCTAGTACAAGCATGGATCTACTTTACCAGTGAGTAGTGCATTTATGTGAGAAACACCACGGTTCTGTGGTTAGTAGGGTCTACGATCGTGTGTATTACACCGAAGCAGGGGAGCGGGCATTCGGTTGCGCGAATAATGTCCGTGTGCCGTAACGCTGTGCTGTAATGTGTCGGTTCCCGTTGGGTTCAGAATAGATCTGCGCTACCTGTGAGTAGTACCACTTTACGAGAAACACCGTGGGTGTACGTTGCCTGTGACTAGTGCCATTATGCGAGAAGAAAAAAACGGGTTTGGCTGGCGCCTGTGGGAAGTATCACAATGTGCGGAAACCACTGGTTTGCGTTACCTGAGAGTAGTTCCATTATGTAACTAATACCATCAGTTTGTATTAGCTGTGGTTGTTACCATAATGTGTCATACACCGTGGGTCTACATTGCCTATGATTAGTAGCACTATGTGAGCAACACCATGAGTATACGTTGTCTGTGATTAGTTCCACTTAGTGAGGGACACCACGGGAATGCCGGTGCCCGTGATTAGTCCCACAATGTGCGGAGCACCATGGGTCTGCATTGCCTGTGAGTAGTACCCTTATGTGCAAAACACCATGGGTTTGTGTTAGCTGCGAGTGATGCCATTGTGTGCGACATACGGTAGGTCTACATTTCCTGTGATTAGACCACCATTATAGAAACACCATGAGTCGACGTTACCTGTTATTAGTACCATTATAGGAGGAACACCATGGTTCTACCTCCCAGTGATTAATACCATTATGAGTTTCTGGCGACCTGGATTTTGGACCCCTTTATGTAATAATGCATCATCTGAGCAATTCAGGCTTTGTGAATTGTATTCACTGATTGTTTTGGTTTTACTATCATGTTTTCATCATCATTCATTTTAGATTCTAGTCAGTGAATAAATTTTGAAGTTTTAATTTTCGTTTCGTTCACCTCTTACCATTAGAGGCTGATGACCTAGATGTTAGGCCCCTTTAAAAAACAAACATCAACATCATCAACAATCTTTCACCTTTGTTGTTTGTAGTTTACATAGATCATCTGCTGAAAGGTATCAAGTGACAGGGAGGGATACAGTAAGGTGGAAATGTAGTAAACAGTCTGGCCTATGCTGACGACTTTGTCTTAATGGCAGATTGTGCCGAAAGCCTGCAGTCTAATATCTTGGAACTTGAAAAGAGGTGCAACGAGTATGGTATGAAAATTACTCTTTCGAAGACTAAATTGATGTCAGTAGGTAAGAAATCCAAGAGAATTAAATGTCAGATTGGTGATACAAAGCCGGAACAGGTAGATAATTTCAAGTATGTTCTCCCAGGATGGGGGTCGAAGGGTCCTGTGGGTTCACTTCTTGCTAGTGGAAGTGTACTAATAAAACACAGGAAATGCCATTGCTACCAAGTCTGATACATGCACGTCCACGCCGTGGGCCCTGGGCAATGGGTACACTGCGTGTACACGGCTAAGTCATATAAGGGTGAAAAAGTGAGTTACCAACGCTTCAAAATGGGGACCCACCAACTAAGGGAGACAACCCCGAAAGAAAACATTGGCCCTCCAGGATTGCTGGGGGTTGGCATTGGGCTGACAACCCAATCTGTTAAAAAAATTCTAGTTACAAAATCTGAAGAAGAAATAGCCGGCCTGATATGTTACGACGAGCTCGCAAACGTGTAAAGGACTTGAGAATTGGTTCGTGGAATGTTATAACTCTTTACCAAGCTGGAAACCTAAGAAAGTTGCTCGATCAGCTGGATGAGTGTCAGTTTGATATTACTTCTATTAAAGAAGTGAGATGGATTGGTGAAGGAGTTATACAGATAAAGAATCACATGGTATTCTATAGTTGCCACTTGAAGGATCATATTATGCTTGATACTGGTTTTATTGTCAATAAACAGATAAAGCATCTTATCGTGGATTTTCGGGCAAAATCACATAGATTGTGCAGACTTTGAAATAGAGGGAAGTTCTTCAATTACAGTCTTATCCGTGCACATGCTCCATGTGAAAAGAAGAGTGACGAAGATAAAGATTCATTTTATGATGCATTAGTGCCCAAGAGCCGACTGTAAAGTAAGCTTTGGGGATTTGAATGCGAAGAAAGGGAAAGGAAGACTAATACAGAGCTTGTATTGGAAAATACAGCTTGCATGATATTTCTAATAATGGAGTCAGGCTTATACATTTTGCATCCTCGAGAAATATGGTAGTGGGAAGTATAAATTTTAATCACAAGGACATGCATAAAATGACATCTAAGTCTCCAGATGGAAGTACTTTCAACCAAATTGACCACCTCCTAATAGATGCAAGACACTTCTCTTACTTGATATATGTTAGAAATTATATGGGGGCCAATATTGACTCTGACCACTGAACCCTACCTGTGGCATGTTCACATAGGTGACATTTCTCTATGCAAATGGCTTCTATCAGCCTCATTTCCCAATAACTTATGTATCTCTAGTAATGTCCATCCAGTAGAGGGCAGCACCCTCAGTCGCAAAACAGGGAGATCGTTCCTTTTACGAGAGCTGTAACGTTTTTGTCTTTGAAGCTCATTTTGTCGTTGTGTATGTGGCAGATAACAACAATGGGAGCCATGATGATCGAGGTGGCGTTTTTGTGTCATAAATATTCATTTAACGTCTTCACGCTTTGGACGTACATGCATTTTTCTTTTAATTTAAACTATTGATAATTACATGTATGTTGGTTTGTTTTAAATCTTTGGTTTTGTGATGATTCATTGCTTACTTTCACAGTTGGTTGACATACATCTTTTCTACTCCGTTATATGATATGTGTGGGTGTGTCTGTTTGTGATCTTGTGATGTTGGCAAATGGGTCTCTGCATGGCTACGTTTTGGTGTACTGCGTGCTTTTATACTTCGTCATCCCAATAATAAGCCCTTCGTCTTGACTCGAAGCTACATTCAGTTCGCACGAGGCGCACAATACTAAATAAAGTATTCAACCACCCCGGCCGTAAAAAAATTAATTGCACGGTGCACGCTGATACTTGAAATATGCGAGACCTGTTGGTGATGACCGTGTGGGTCGTAATTTATGAATCGTATTAGACTTAGCTGAACGGCCGTTCGCATTTTTATTTCCCGATACCCTTGTGTGTGTGTGTGTGTGTGTGTGTGTGTGTGTGTGTGTGTACGTGTTAATGAGTGAGAGAAGAGAAAAGGTGATATGTCTGTCGACCTGATGTATTACTTTGTTTATATCTGTGCCCTATTTTGTTCTCGGTACAGATTTGTTTCTTTATTTTTCATCCCGTGGAGTGTGGTCGCCCGAGTGGCCGCCATGTTTGCTGCGTGTATTCTGTTTTGGGCATCCCTGTAGTATTCTTTGATCTATCATCTTTGAATTGGTCCAGGGATGTTTATCTCAGTCTCGTACCGATATCTCCATTCTTTTTATCTGCCTTTTGTTCTCCGTGCTGGGCGGATTGTTGATGAGCTATTGAGATTGTTGATTGCATAATGGTGTAAGTAAAGACGTGGTATGAATGGAAAAGCTTCTCGTAAAAGGGGAGACGTAAATTGAGATGTGAGAATGGTAATTACGCTGCCCTATGCTGTAATGAAGGTGTTCTTGGAAGGCGCTGAGCTTGTTAATATGTGTGATTGAGTATTGAAATAAGTGTAATCTTGCACTCACGCCTTGATATGGAGATATTCATTTCTGAAAGGTACGTTCTTGTTCATAACCGTTATATTCTTTTCACTTTCAATTATGGGTTCTTTTCTTGTATAATATTTGATTTCAATCTTATTAATAAACCCTAATTTTTATTCATTCTGTTTTTCATTGCTGGTAGTTGTAGTTTTTACCCCTTGTTCACCGACAACGAGGGTCATTTCCAGCTCAGGGCTATGTCTCGGCCATTCCTAGCCGGGGTCCACGCCTCAATTATTCCCGATGTATGTGTCAATTTCGGTGTAATATCATCGTATTGATTTTTTGGGGGATAGTATAGGGGGTGGTTTGGCACATGGATCCAATGCAAGAAAATTAAACAGCGCTCAACTGAGGGAGCCCGAAACTGGTTTGAGATATATGCTAACTTGCTTAATGAGGCCCTGATCGATATGCCTAATAGTGAGAGTATTGATGAAATCTGGAAGAATCTTAAAGATGCGCCATTCAAAACTACAAATGAAGTTTTGGGAAGGGAAAGTTTGGCACAATTGGTTTGATGAAGAGTGTGCACGAGCAACAACCTTGAAACATGAAGCATACAAGAGAATACAACAGAGGAACCACACCCGAAAAGGAGTGGAAGTGTATAGAACTTCCAGAAGAGAAAAAAAAAGAGACAGTATGAGAGGAAAGAATTGGAAGATATGGAACGGTTGAAAGGGAAGAATGCTGTGAGAGTTTTCTACCAGAAGATAAATAAAAGTCTCAAGGATTTCCAGCCTAGAACAAATTTGTGTAGAGATAAAGATGGCATAATATTAGGCAGTGAAGAAGCAATACTAGAAAGATGGGCCCAGTATTTTGATGCACTTTTGAATGAAAGTCCAGCTGATAATCAAGAAACAGTACTTCCCGTAAATACAAGAAAATCAGAAATAGAAGTACTCATACCTCCTACTGAGGAAAATGAGCTTGCCATTAATAAATTAAAGAATAACGAATCGCAGGAATGGATTTAATACAATCAGCGCTTGTAAAAAAATGCTGGAAAAATAACACTTTCGCAAACTAGTGGCCAAGATATGGGTAGCTGAATCAATCCCTGATGAATGGAATGTAGGTCTACTATTGATCAGATCTTCAAAATCTGCCAGATACTTGAAGAATGTGAAAAATTTGGAATTGATACTACACATCTCTTCCTTGACTTCAGGTCAGCCTATACAGCATTGATAATAGAAGTAATCTATGTAGCAGTGGAAGAGTTTGAGATACGTAGGAAATTGGTCGGCCTTGTGAAAGCTACTATGGAAAATACTCGGAATCAAATTAAGATCCAAAATATGTTATCAATTGCTGTTACAACCAAGAACAGAGTTAGTCAAGGAGATTCATTATCATGCGTTTTATTCAATATCGCTTTGGAGAAAGTTGTTAGAGATGAGAGTATAAACACAAGGGGAACCATCTTATATAAATCAGTTCAAATTTTGGCATATGCAGATGATATTGATTTAATCGCAAGAACACGAAGATTACAGCTTGTATTATAATGTTGGGTCCACCTTATTCAATTCATAAATTTTTTTGCGTAGATGTAACTACAACATATATTTTTCAATCAGTACTAGTTTTGACGCCCCACTGCGTCATCATCAACTGATAGAAGTTTGTAAAAAATTGACAGTCATATAAGTTTATCAACTTCAAATTCATCACAACTTAAAACCATATCAACAACATGAAACTGTGGTAAAAAAATATACTGTCTCTAAGTTCATATTTTCAACAAGTCAAAGACTTGCGAATCTTATGCCACAAACTGATAAAAACATATGCAAACCGTTTACTCACTTATGATATACATACATACATACATACATACATACATACATACATACATACATACATACATACATTATCATTATAGACTGTTATGTCTTTCAGCGTTCAGTGTGCAAGCCTCTGTGAATTTACTAAACGTTGCCACAATCCTCGATTTGCAACTAGTCGTGCCTTCATTTAGTTCTATACCACTTATCTTTAAATCGTTAGAAACCGAGTCTAACCATCGTCGTCTTGGTCTACCTCTACTTCTCTTACCCTCCATAACAGAGTCCATTATTCTCCTAGGTAACCTATCCTACTCCATTCGCCTCATATGACCCCATCACCGAAGCCATTTTATGCGCACAGCTTCATCCATCGAGTTCATTCCTAAATTAGCCTTTATCTCCTCATTCTGAGTACCCTCATACCATTGTTCCCACCTGTTTGTACCAGCAATCATTCTTGCTACTTTCATGTCTGTTACTTCTAACTTATGAATAAGATATCCTGAGTCCACCCAGCTTTCGCTTCCGTAAAGCAAAGTTGGCCTGTAGCACATAGCTCCAACAGTTTTGATCCATACCCATTCCTTTCTTTATCTGCACTTCGCCTTATTACTCTCATCGTCATCTTGTCTTCTTTACTGTAAACAGGGCATAAATCTATTCTGGCATTCCAGTCCCCGAATAACAACAATACATCTTCATCAAATTTCCCTCTTATGGTACTCAGTTCTATAACTAATTCCTCATAGAAATTTTCGTTCGCGTGGGCAGAGTTTTGTGGGTGGCAATAAGCAAAGGCCAAACATAACTTCCTTTCTCTCTCCCTACTAAACCTGACCCAAATTACTTCTTCCATCTGGTTGTCAATCACTTCTACTAGCTCACTAATCTCTTTTATCAATAGCGCCATTCCTCTCGGAACTCTCCCTTTCCGCTCTTTTTTCTCCTAGATTTATACTTTACCTCGTACCCTTTCCATTTTATCTCTTTCCCAAATTCAAGCCAGGACTCTAGTAGCGCCACAATGTCAAAGCTTTCTATCGTTTTAATAACTGCCTCATTATCTAATTTATTTAGTAGCCCTTCAGTATTTATAAATCCTATCTTCCAGTCTAGCTATGACTTCCCTTCTGTCCCTCCCGGTTATCTCCCTTATTTTTGCTTCTTGTTATTATGGCCCTTTCCTCATCTATTCCCAATCCATCTTTCTTTTGCTCTTTCAGACTGCTTACTACATTTCCACCTAACTGAATCCCTCCCTGCCATTTTATATCTTTCAGCAGATGATCCATGTAAACTACGAACAGCAAAGGTGAAAGATTGCAGCCTTGTCTAACCCCTGTAAGTACCCTGAACAAAGTACTCATTCTACCATCAGTTCTCGCTGAAGCCCTGTTGCCATCATAAATGCCTTTTAATTGATTTTAATAATCTACCTTTAATTCCATAGTCCCCTAATATAGCGAACATCTTTTCCCTCGGTACCCGCTCATGTGCTTTCTCTAGATCTACGAAACATAAACCCAACTGTCTATTCCTCTCATAGCATTTTTCAGTTACCTTGATGCATACTGAAAATCTGATCCTGGCAGCTTCTCCATGGTCTGAAACCACACTGGTTTTCATCTAACTTCCTCTCAACGACTGATCGCACCCGCCTTTCCAAGATTCCAGTGAAGACTTTGCCTGGTATACTACTCGATGAGATACTTCGATAGTTGTTGCAATCCTTCCTCTTCCCTTGTTTATAGATAGGTGCAATTACTGCTTTTGTCCAATCTGAAGGTACCTTACCAACACTCCATGCTAATTTTACTACTATATGAAGCCATTTCATCCCTGCCTTCCCACTATACTTCACCATTTCAGATCTAATTTCATCTATTCCTGCTACTTTATGACAATGGAGTTTATTTACCATCCTTTCCACTTCCTCAAGTTTAATTTCACCAACATCATTTTCCTCCTTCCCAAGAGCTGTTCGCAACACCACCAGGATGATTTCCTTTTACATTGAGAAGATGTTCAAAATATTCCCTCCACCTCTCAAGAGATTCCCAGGGATCTATTATGAGTTTACCTGAATTACTGAAAACCCTGATCATTTCAATATTTATTACTGTCCAGAAAGATTTCCCCGCTGCTTGAACTAGCCTTTTCCGGTTATGACCAAAATCTTCCCATGACTTCTTTTTGGATTCAACAACTATTTGTTTTGCTCTCTTTCATCTACGTACAAATCCCTGTCTGCCTCGGCCCTTGTTTGGAGCCTTTTCTGATAAGCCTTCTTTTTACGTTTACAAGCTGCTCTGACTTCATCATTCCACTAAGATGTTTGCTTTTTCCCATCTTTACACACAGTTGTTCGTAGGCATTCCCTTGCTGTTTCTACTACAGCATCCCTGTATGCCACCCATTCACTTTCTATATCCTGAACCTGCTTACTGTCCACTGTTTGAAATTTCTCACTAATCATATCCATGTACTTCTAATTTCCTCGTCCTAGAGATACTTGGTTCACTACAGATCAGATAGTGGTCTGTATCATCAAAAAATCCCCGGAAAACTCGTACATTCCTAACAGATTTCCTAAACTTGAAGTCGGTTAAGATATAGATATAGATCTGGTACCTCTAGCCTCCCGTGTATAGCGGTGAATAGCCTAATGCTTGAAGAATGTATTCGTAACTGCTAATCCCATACTAGCACAGATGTCCAGCATACGCTTCCCATTCCTATTAGCTTCCATATCTTCCGCACACTTACCAATCACCCTTTCGTATCCTTCAGTTCTATTCCCAACTCTCGCATTGAAATCGCCAATTAGCACTATTCTATCCTTGCTGTTGACCCTGACCACGATGTCGCTCAATGCTTCATAAAACTTGTCAACTTCATCCTCATCTGCACCCTCACATGGTGAATACACGGAGACCATTCTAGTCCTAATTCCCCCAACTGACAAATCTACCCACATCATTCGCTCATTTACGTACCTAACAGCAACTATGTTGCGTGCAATGGTATTCCTGAAAAAGAGCCCTACCCCAAACTCTGCCCTTCCCTTTCTAACACCCGTTAAGTACACTTATAAATCTCCTATCCCTTCCTCATTATCTCCCCTTACCCGTATGTCACTTACTCCTAGCACGTCCAGATGCATCCTCTTTGCTGACTCAGCCAGTTCTACTTTCTTCTATAAGCCCCATTCATATTGATAGCTCCCCATCGAATTCAATTTCGTTCGCCAAGCTGTTTCCAAGGATTCCCTCGCCTGTCAAATGGGAGTGGGACTCCATTACTCCCATAGGTCCGAGGCTTGCTTAAAATATTCTGAGCTCGGTAAATTCATGGAGCAGGATGCTGCCCTACTTACACAGAGTCCAAGTGAGGATCTCTCCTCTGACGGGTTAGGGACCACCGGTAGATTGTACAGTCCTAGCTGCCTGGGAACAAGGAGGGCCACTACTCAGAATATGTCCGAGATGCCCACTCCCATTCCGTAGCAACTGGTATCCCGACTCTCAGGACCACTTACTAGGCCACTCAACCGTTGCCCATGGTTCACGAACTAGGACGTGACTACAGTAACCCACACTGTGAACCACACTTATGATATAAAGTGGATTTAAAAAAGAACAAATTATAAAATTGAATAGTCTTGAAACACCATGTGCTTAATTTATCGCTCTTCTTAAAACTTCTCGTAGTATCGTAGTAGATATAATTCATTAAAAACCACAGTGTTCCTTTAATGGAACAGTCGTAATTGGGTGGAAACGAGCAACTAATTCCTTTGAGACGTTATCAAGAACAAAGTTCCCAGTTCAATGCGAACCTGTAATAACAAGAATGTTACAAACTATCACTTCACCGATGTGGCAAAGATATGAAATTGTGTCTTACAACGTAATTGTTTTTACGTGACACCTCAAAAGGTCGCTGTCATTGTGAAGCTCAATGAAGCACAGCAAGCAGTGTTGTGATAAAAATCAAGTGTCCAAGCTGGGTTAGGATTGAAGAGGGGAAGTAGGGGCGAGTGGGAAGACCAACTGAGGAACGGCATTTTGTTGGAGCTCTGAAGGCCGTGGTCGTAAGAAGCAACTAGCAAAGCTATTCCGCATAATACAAAACACTAGACTATTGAACGGGACCTGTACGCTTTTAAAAAACGCAATAAGGAAATCAAATATTCTATTTGATTTTTCAGAAATCTCATTTAAATTAAGGTTTGCATTAAAATACTGCTCCTACGTGTATATAGCAACACTCTGTAACATCCAGCAAACTTCCTTTTCCTAAGTTCTCCAAGACCTCAATGTCATGTTCTATAGATGTGAAATTATGCTTTGGATCGTGCATATATTGGCCTAACGTGGAAAACCTCTTATATTTTATGACATTAGTATGTTCTGTATATCTAATTTTAAAGTTTCGTCCTGTTTGACCCAGATATGTACACCCACCGTTGTTATATTTAAATCTATACACACCCGATTTGGAATATGGGTTCGATCTATTGACTGAGAGTGAATTTTGCAATACATCAGCATTATTATTATTATTATTATTATTATTATTATTATTATTATTATTATTATTATTATTATTATTATTATTATTATTGGTACGAAACGAAACCCTGACACATGCTTGTTGAAAATGTTAGTAAACTTATATATATCCTTATTATAAGTAAATGTTGCGAACGCCTTTTGATTGGGTTTGTTTTGATCAAAGTGGTTTTTAAACGGTACCTGAACTTGTTGATGATACGTTTAGTAGAGCATTCACTAAAACCATTAGCCTTAGCCATTGAACGGATTATATTAAGTTCTTTATTCAAATTAGCCTTTGACATGGAGATCCTAAAAGCACGTTCTACTAAACTATTGTATGTAGAGTTCTTTTTTATTCTGTGGGTGCTCTGAGTCTTGTCTGTAGTGACTGCCATTTGTGTAAGCTTTCTAAATATACTGTAAGCAAAAGAAGAAACTAATCTGTTGATTTTAAGTCAAGAAAATTAATTGATTTAATACTTTCTGATTCCAAAGTAAATGTTCTCTGTGGGTCTATGTTATTAAGCACATCAAGAGTAGCTGTTGCATCACTAACACGTTTGTCTAAAATTACAAATGTGTTTACCGAGCTCGATAGCTGCAGTCGCTTAAGTGCGGCCAGTGTCCAGTATTCGGGAGATAGTAGGTTCGAACCCCACTGTCAGCAGCCCTGAAAATGGTTTTCCGTGGTTTCCCATTTTCACACCAGGCAAATGCTGGGGCTGTACCTTAATTAAGGCCACGGCCTCTTCCTTCCCACTCCTAGCCCTTTCCTGTCCCATCGTCGCCATAAGACCTATCTGTGTTGGTGCGACGTAAAACAACTAGCAAAAAAAAAACAAAAAAAAAAAAAACAAATGTGTCGTCCACCTATCTAGACCAGAACAGAATGTTGACAAATTCCCTGTCGTTCTCCTTCATGTAGATTTCCAAAGAATCCAAATAGATTTCCGCCTAGATTCCCGAGGCCGGTGACCCCATTACCAACCAATCCTGTTTATAAATGACCTTGTCTTAAGTCGAAGTAGTTATTATTTATAAGTAACTTAACAATTTTCATGAAATCTTGTATCTCAAGTTCACTTAGCTGACTGTAGGACTTTAGATATTTGAGAATCATAGGAAGCAGCTTAATGGTTCTAATACCCGGAAACATGTTGACGACGTCAAATGCATGTAAGGTATGGTGAGCTGGCAATCTAAAATTATTTAATTTATTAACCAATTCTATTGAGTTTTTTATGGACTTGTTTGCTGTAAACCTGTAGTGTTGTTAAGATATTTCTGAATAAACTTAGCCAATTTGTATAGAGGACTGGGTCTATAATTTATTATCGCTCAAATGGGGACTGCGGCCTCGTAGATCTTGGGGAGTGCTCTTGCTGTTGGATTGCCCAGGTTCATATTTACTAGTTTTTGCTTCTCCTGTTTGGTAAAGAGGAAGGATGCATTCTTTAATGTTTCTTTTAGTTGGCGTTGAAGAGTTTGCGTTGGGTCTTTCTTGATCAATAGAAGTTTTCACCATCAAATAAATAAAAAGTCTTTTGGACGTAATCATCCTTATGCATGATTACCGTTACATGACCCTTATCTGCTGTAGTGATAATGAGTTCCTCACATTTAACCCTCTTTTTAAGTTCTAGAATAAACTTATCAATATTGACGTCCTTGTAACTGCAAGCAGAAATCTCTTTATTACTAGTAACTAAACTATTGTGCAACTTTCTTTCTAGATCTAGTCTAACTTCCTCCTGTACCTCATGTGGTAATTTACCAATTGCAACTTCTGATTCAACAAGTTTTGTGGTCTTTTTGGCCAGGTTGAAATTAGGCCAGTAATGTTTTGGGCCTTTAGAAACAATTTGCATTTCTTTCTCATTCAAGTCGGTCTAGGAAAGGTTGATTACTGGTGTATGGAAACTACCGATTAGATCTTTATTAGAAAAATGTTTGGTTCTTAAGACGGGTTTACTTGATGTTGATCCTTTCTTTAGCATTTCTAGTTTTTTACCCAATATTGTCTGTTTAGCAATAAGCAAGTTATTTGATTTGTTCTGAACTCTTCAACACCAATTAAAACAAACATTAAAGAATGCAGAATAAATGTGATAGAAAGGAAGGTCTTAAAAGTAGGACTTTTAGGCAGTGGCATATGGCTGATAAAGCAGGCATGAGGCAGTTTCTAAAAAGTAACTATGATCGGTGGAAAACTGTAAATAAAAATGTAAAATGTTTCTCAGTACTTCGCCGCAGGGGCAAGAACCCAGAATGTGAGTCAGTGTTGCTTTCTCTCTGACGCATCTGCAGCAGAGGTTTCCGTACTGAATTCTGCCTAGAATAGTTCGTACTGCAGAAACATTTAATGTCATCTTGGTTGCCTCTCGTCATTCGCTACAAGAAAGTCCTTGGAAATGCCTAATCCAATTGTCGGCTGGAGTTTACTCTTTATACAGCTCCACATTACAGCTTGTGAGGTAAAGAGCACCAAATTGCCATTTCACGACTTCTTAGGTCTTATTACATGTTACAAATCTCTGTATTGAAAATTTAGTCAAATAATAATACTAGTTTATAAATTCCACCTGTTCAATACATAAGAGTACTTAAATTTAAGGAATACTGAGCTCGATAGCTGCAGTCGCTTAAGTGCGGCCAGTATCCAGTATTCGGGAGATAGTAGGTTCGAACCCCACTGTCGGCAGCCCTGAAGATGGTTTTCCGTGGTTTCCCATTTTCACACCAGGCAAATGCTGGGGCTGTACCTTAATTAAGGCCACGGCCGCTTCCTTCCCAGTCCTAGCCCTTTCCTGTCCCATCGTCGCCATAAGACATATCTGTGTCGGTGCGACGTAAAGCCAATAGCAAAAAAAAAAAAAAAGTTTACGGAATAATTCTTAACATATTAGATATAGGGACATGTTTCACCCATAATGAAGGCATCATCAGACTAAAATTCTCATACCTGAAAGAAAGACAGGTCAGGATCCTGATTGTTCTTATACGTACTTTTTAATGAAAGTCTAAAATATAAATAAGAGGATACTGTTTAGGTACAAATGTGTATTAAAATGACTAGTAAGTAGAATATAGTAGTTATAAGTACTCTTATAACAAAGTCTTATCAATCCCTATTGTAGATCTTTACGAATGTCTTGTTATTTAAATGTGGTAACAAGTAGTTAGTTAAAAGCTCAAAAATAATACGTAAATTGCTACGATGAAATGAAAACTGGTAAATATGGTGCCTTATTCTGGAGATGGCGTAAGGAGCTTATAATAGCTTAATATTTAGGATAAAAGTCACTCTTAGAGGTAGTAAAATTGAAATCCAAAGTTGTTTTACTGTTGAAGTTGTTAATTTTATATGAAAAGATAAGACGACAAACTTCTTGAATCACTTAAGAGCGAGGACAAGTACTCGTCAGAAACTTAGCTATTATTATTATTTGATTTTAAGTACATTTCAGTACGGACCATAACATGAGATTTTAACATGTAATGTTAAGGCCAATCAGGCATACTGTATATTTATTTATTTATTATCCATGAAAAAGCCCTACTTTGTCTAACATATTAAGGCTGTAGGTTATAACTAGTTATCTTAAATAAATGTCTTAGACTAAAATTGGTACCAAGATTTTTGAAACACACACAAAGAAAGAACTTATCAACTCCTTATTTAATAAAAACCCGAATCAAAATGAATGAAATATGGCTTAAAAATGAAATTAAAAATTTTTTACAGAAAAAAGTCACTCTTAAACTTACAACTTTACAGAACACACGTATATAAATCCTGTGGAATGAAATTATTTTCAATTACATGTAGATTACAAACTAAAACGATATTCTAAACAAGAAGCAATTAACTTTAGATGAACTCGCCATTTTAAAAGAAAATCAATCACAGTCTCCAAAAAAGTGCATTGAAACAAGAACTCTTTCTCTCAGCAACACATCAGCCATAGTTCACTAATACAATTTTCTCAAAAAATGAAATGGAATTCTTAAGCAAAGGATTAAAACATAACTGGCCTAGTATACAAAAAGAAAATTATATTAACATGACCATATTTCCAAACTCCCTTTGGAATTTCAAAACGACACTAGGTACGACGTAAAAAAGAAACTACCAACATTAACTGAAGGATTAAATACAAATTCTGATTTCAACAACACAAAATTTTTTAATGATATAAAAAACAAAAATATTAACAACATAATAGTAATTAAAGCTGATAAAGGAGGAACTACGGTTTTATTAAATAAGGAATACTGTATTGAAAAACAGAGGACATTTTTACAAATGATAAATACACAATAGTCAAAAAAGACCCCCACAATAAAAATCCAGCAAAATTTTAAAACGCTATTAAAAAATTCTACATTTTTACTCAGTGAGAAAGAACAACGAAATCTAATCCTTATGAACTCCATTACTCCCACAGCCAGAGCATTACCAAAATTACACAAAAAAGATACTCCCATACGTCCAATAACCAATTGTAGAAACAGCCTAACTTATAAAACATCTAAATATATCCACATTTTTTTCAAAAACATTACATTTTAATAAGAATTTCCCTTTAAAGAATTCAGTAGACTTTTGTGATATTTTAAAAACATTATCATTACAACCCAACCACATTATGAACTTTTTTGACAGTACTAACATGTACAGTAAAACCTCTCTCTAACGGACACCTTCGGGACCGAAAAAATGTCTGTTATGAAGGGGTGACTTCCCAAGAGAGGTTATGAAACCGGTAGCATTAAACATAAGTTGGAGCACAATAACCCGTGTACTGTACGTGTTAACAATACTCGCAAATGTACCTTTAATTGTATACAGTATTGTACAATATACTGTACAATGATTTCCTTTGAAACACAAAGTTTTGTCGGGTCAAGCACGGAAAAATAATCCAGTTTCATCGGCATTCAAAATATTTTCCGGAGCATACCCGTCTATGATTGAAGGTATTTTCTTGCCAGTTTTCAACCATCTCCATATTATCACTGGATGATTCTCAGCAAATCACTCTGAAGTCGATACCATGTCGCTTTCTGAATCTTTCTAGCCAGCCATTCGAGGCTTTGAAATCTCCAATACCTAATTCTGCCGCGAATTCTAACGCTTTTGCTTGTATCTTTGGTCCTGACACGGGCATTCTGACTTCGTATTTTAGCAAACCACTCTAGCGTTGCCTTGTCAATGAGAGCTCCACTACCACTTTGAAACTGTTTAATGTACTGTTCATTCCATTAAACACCATTCTTTCACTAGTTCCTCTTTCTTTTTCACAATTTCAGCTGCCCGTGTCTTTCCAGTCTTGAACACTTTGGACAGATTACACACAGCACACTTCTCACGTTTATGATAGTCTGTTATGCCTATCTTTTCTTCCGAGCCATGTTTACACCAAATTACTAACGTAAAACTGCACACATCAAAAAAGCCCATGAGTCATTGAAAAGTAACCTGACAGCGAAGGTATGAATTCCAGCGCTGTCAAGCATGTCAGATCACACAACTTCCGGAAATGATAGCGTAGCTTAATGTTGCCTTCCAAGAATGTGTACAGCGTGGACCGAAAGTTACTGTGTCTGCGATTCTTGGAAGTACCACTTGTGCAAAAAGTAAGCGAATGCATACTGTACAGGACACAAATACAGTATTTTTTGAAGAAAAAAAAAAAGTGTCCGTTAGGAAAGGTTTAATTGGAGTTTCTCGTGACGATGGTGTGTCCGCGTCCGTAATAAAGGGTGTCCGTATAAGAGGGGTAAATTACTCATACACAACATGGTATTTAATTACGGACCTAGAAAATCATCCGCCGGTGAGAGATGTCTGTTAAGGCAGGTTTTACTGTACTCTAATGTACCAACCAAAGAAACAGTACACATCATCAAAGACAATCTCAGTAAACATAGTAAACTTAGCAAGCTTGAAATAGAAGATTTCTTAAGAATCCTAAACTTTGTGTTAAAAAATAATTATTTCACTTTTAATGATGGTCTGCCCATGGGAGACCCCTTATCTGGCATCTTAGCCGACATATATTTAGATTCCTTAGAACATAATAAAATATCAACAAATATAAAAGGCCTCCGCCTTTGGCTTAGATACGTAGATGACACTTTTGTAATTATTAAAAAAGTACTCAGTAACAGCGATAATATTTGAAATTTCCGTAACAAAAAACTACTAAACCGAACCCCATGGCACTACAACCCTTGAAGGGCCTTGGCCTACCAAGCGACCGTTGCTCAGCCCGAAGGCCTGCAGATTACGGGGTGTCGTGTGGTCAGCACAACGAATCCTCTCAGTCGTTATTCTTGGCTTTCTAGACTGGGGCCGCTATCTCACCGTCAGATAGCTCCTCAATTCTAATCACGTAGGCTGAGTGGACCTCGTACCAGCCCTCAGGTCCAGGTAAAAATCCCTGACCTGGCCGGGAGTTGAATCCGGGTCCTCTGGGTAAGAGGCAGGCATGCTACCCCTACACCACGGGGCCGGCATTTCCTTAACAACCTAGACAAAAATATAAAATTCACCAAGGAAGATTAAATCAGTAGATCCTAAAATTTCATAGATGTCCCAGTAACACGTAATAATGATAACTTTGACTTCCAAATTTATAGAAAACCAACCCACACTGCAATAACAATAAAAAATTATTCATTACATGCAAAATCCCATAAACTAGCTACCTTCCATAGTTTAATTTACAGAGCCTTAAAAATACCTCTATCACTTAAGAACCTAAAAGATGAACTCAATTACATAAAAGATTTGTTAAAAATTAATGGGTATAAACCAGGAACTATTAATAATAAAATCAACAAAATACAACTCAAATTAACAACTAACCTCATCCCTGATAGACCCAGAAAGTCTAATTTTATTACTTTCACCTACAACAATCCAGACATTTACCAAATTTCGAACCCCCTAATAAACCAAAACACTTGCATAGCCTTTAGAACAAATAACACCAAGCAAAACTTAGTTTTCAATCACAACACAGTCAATTCAAATAATAACATTTACTCAGGTTCAGGCATTTACAGACTCACTTGCACCCAATGTGGCGTTTCGTACATCGGACAAACTGGCTGCAGCTTTCACACTAGATTCTTAGATCATTATGATGCCTCCAAACACAACAAATTTTCAGCTATGAGCTCTCATATGAAAGAAGCAGGTCATTGTTTCACTACTATAGATCAAGACCTCACTATTATTAAACAAGTAGGTAAAGGGAAATTAATGAACGAATTAGAAAACATCTTTATATTTTGTGACCAATATTACAACAAAAATTCAAACCTTAACAATATTATTGAAGTCAAAAACCCATTATATGAGATTTTACCAAATTTGTTGCAATCTCTAAACTATAAACACTATATCTTAATAAACAATCTTAAATTATCATCTTCCAAGACTCTTCCCACTTTAAGAAACACAACTCCCTCCCCATCCACCCCCACAAGCCAACCACATCCAATAACACATAAACCTAACGCCCCGCCCAACCCACCCCCACCTCCACACCCTCCCTCGCCAATCTCGCATCGGTATAACACTAGAAGCACAATCAGTCATTCAAATGCTACCATGGCAACTAATTAACATTACAACAGTTAGAAAAGATAAATGAAATTCACACACAACATATTTTTCTTCAACTCGCCTTCATATTTAACCCAATTAACATCACAACAACTGATTCACAATTAAGTATTTAATTTATTTTCCACCTAGTCGATACAATGATTGCTTAAGGCAATTTTTAATGGTCAAAAGTGGTACATGTTTCGTATATTATCAACATCTTCAGCCACATAACACTGTTTAGACGAAAAATATATAAAATTGACAAAGTAATGCTTTAGAGGAAGTGTCCTTAAAATTAATTTAAATAAATTAATTTAAATAAATTAAATACTTAATTGTGAATCTATTGAAGTGCGATACGGACCATGAAGCTGATTTTATGTAATCACAACAACTGTCGAGGGGGTAAGTAATCTTCACACACATTGTTTTTCCTTCGTTCTCTCCTTCAATTTCCTTAACCTTTCACTCTCCTCTTATTTCAGACATAACACCACAAGCTCTACTCAACCTCGCACATTTTCCTTTTGACTTTTAACACAAGAAGCTACAACCATGTCTACCAGCTAATTATATATATATATATATAGCTACCTTTTCTGATGAGTACTTGTCCTCACTCCTGAGTGCTTCAAGAAGTTTGTCGTCTTATCTTTTCATATACAATTAACAACTCAACAGTAAAACAACTTTGGATTTCAATTTTACTACCACTAAGAGTGACTTTTATCCTAAATATTTAGCTATTATAAGCTCCTTATGCCATCTCCAGAATGAGGCACCATATTTACCAGTTTTCATTTCATCGCAGCGATTTGCGCATTCTTTTTGAACTTTTAACCAACTACTTGTTACCACATTTAAATTACAAGATATTCGTAAAGATCTAAAATAAGGATTGATTATAAGACTTTGTCATAAGAGTACTTCATCATCATCATCATCATCATCTTCCTTCCAAGTATTGGGCCATGTGACCCGTTACGGTCTTGCATTTTACTTTTTGCAAGACTTGAAAGCAGTCAAATGTCCTTCCGATGGGTTGCTAGCCTGAAGGAAGTAAGACCATTGGTGGGGCTGCCACCTCTCAGCTAATGGACTAGCTGAAATCACAGCATTTCCTCCATAATGGATGTAACGGTTATACCGCCGTGACTCTGTCAACAGGGCTGGGAACAGGTTTTCATCTCGGGAAGGTGAGGTTGGCCTTTGGGCAGGAGAGGTTATGTCATAATCATCATCATCATCATCATCATCATCATCATCATCGTTCCAAATACTGGGCCATGTGGCCCGTTACGGTCTTGCATTTTCTTTCCATCGCTTGATTGGACGTCCTATAGATCTCTGTCCTCTTGGCTGATAGCGTAGGATCTCCTTTGGTAGTCTTCCAGATTCCATCCTTTGAACATGACGTTTCCAGTTTTCTTGGTAATTATAGATGTAATTGATTACTGATTTCACATTGTCCCTTAAGCACATCTTCATTTCTTATACGATCCCATTTCGTATAGCCTGCTGTTCTGCGCATGAATGTCATTTCACGTGCTGTAATTCTGGAAATGTCTTGAGTTCTTATTGTCCATGCCTCACTGCCGTAGCAAAGGGTTGGTCTGGCTAAAGTGTTATAAAGACGTAAGCGAGTGTGTTTCTGGACAAGAGATGGCTTCATGATATGATTTATGATTCCTGTTGTTCTGGTAAATTTGGTTATTTTTGCAGAGATATCAATTTCCCCTTGGTAAGATAAATTGTATCCCAGATAATTGAATTTGTTGACTCCTTCCAAAATTTTATTATCTAAACTGATTTTACTCGGGATAGGGTCCTTCCCCTTAAAGGCCATTATTTTGCTCTTTTGTGGTGAAATGATCATGTTGAATTTTGAAGAGACTTTCTGGAGATTAAATACTGACCACTGAAGATAATCTTCTGATGATGCTACCAATGCAACATCATCAGCAAAGAGTATGGCATCTAGATGTGTGAGATATCTGCTGACTGGGATTGATCCATGCCTTTCATGCCTCCATTCCTGTATTATGTTGTTCATATAGATTATGAACAACAAAGGAGAAAGTCCACAACCTTGTCTCACACCTCTGCTGATCGGTTTCCATTCAGTCCGATGATTACCTAACTTTATTGCAATAAGGTTGTCACTGTACATGTTGTATATGTTATCTATTAACTGTTGTGGGACATTATCTTCTGCTAAGATATTAAGAAGTCTGTTCCTGTTAACTAGGTCAAAGGCTTTCTTAAAATCAACAAATGCTATGTGAGTTTCCAAGTTAAATTCCCTGCGTTTTTCGACTAAGATTTTCAAGGTAAAGTAAGCATCAGCACATGAGCGCCCCTTTTGAAATCCATGTTGTTCATTTCCAATCACATTTTCATAATACCTGAATAATTTTTCTCTGACAATATTTGAGTAAATTTTGTAACCTGAGTTGAGTATACTTATCCCTCTGTAATTTCCACAATCTTTCACACTGCCCTTCTTATGAAGAGGAATAACTATAGCTTTTTGCCAATTCTCTGGTGGTCTGTTGCCATTCCAAATTAAAATGATGAATTTGAGAAATCTTTGCTTGAAGATGTCACTGGAATACTTGAATAATTCTGCATTTATTGAATCTTCTCCAGATGCTTTTCCATTTCTAAGTTTTTTGAGTATTAGCTCCAGTTCTTCGAGTGTAATGGTTTCCGAAGACTTGTTAAGAGATGTTGGCAGAAGAAATGGCTCAATATTTGAACCTCTCCAAAGGTTCCAGAAATAAATGAGCCACTCCGTTAGAGGTATTGCATTAATGCGTATGTCTTCTTTTACATCGTTATTTAGTTTCTTGAGTATTTTATAGGTTTGTGGTTGTGGTCTTGTTATATCAGTCTCCAGTTGTGAAACAAAGTTTTCCCAACTCTTTCTGTGCTTTTTCCGCACTTCCCTTTTTGCTATTGCTCTCTTGTGGTGATACTCTATTTTATCTTCTAATTTGCCAGCTGACAAAAAAATTTTATAAGCATTTCTTTTGTCTGAAATAACCTTTTCAATCTCTTCATCCCAGATTCTTAAACCCTTTTTCCTCTGCCATTTTTTCTTAACTCCCAAACTCTCAAAAGCAGACTGCTTTAAAATTGAACACAAATTAGACCACTCCATTTCCACGTTGTCACTAACTGGTGTCATCTGTGTAAGTTCATTAAGTCTGTTCTGGTACAGCCATTTTATACTGGGGTCTCTTAATAGGTTAACCTTGTAAGAAGTTTTAATTTCTTGTGTTGTTTGTGTGTTTCTTTTATACCATCTAGGCCTCAGACGAATAGGTGCTACTAATAGATAGTGAACAGTTTCCAATTCAGGGCCTCGATAGACTCTTGTATCCAAGACTAAATCTGCCAATTTACCATTACAAATTATATAATCTATAATCGATTTCTGATATCGTGCAGACCACGTATACTTGTGGGTGTCGTTGTGTGGGAACATTGTGTTCATAATCTTTAACCGATTGAAGACAGTGAAATCTATTAATTTCGTTCCATTGTTATTACGGGTTGTTTCTCCATGGATTCCGATGTGATTCTGAATTTTCTCATTACCAACTCTGGCATTGAAGTCTCCCAGTAATAGTAGCATATCTTCTTTGTTAATTTTATTGACTATCTTTTGCAGATCATTATAGAACCCATCACTTTCGTTTGAATTGCCCTCCACTGGAGCATATACCCCTATAACTGTAAGATAACCCCTGAATAGTTCTAGTCTTAATTGGATAATCCTTTCATTCCAAAAAGTGTAGTTATCAATTGTTGATCTTAATCTTTTGTGTACCATGAGCAGTACACCCGCCTGTGCTCTAGTATCTCTGTCAACCCCACTGTAAAACTGTAAATAATTTACTGTCTCTTTTGAACCCTGAAGCTTTCTTTTTGTTTCTGAAATGGCTGCAATTAAAATGTCTTTTTTTGCGAGAATGTCGTCCAGCTGGTCATCTTTGTGTGAGATACCTTGTACATTCCAGGTAGCAAATCTAAAAGTATTTTTCTTCTTCCAATCTTTGTCCATTTCACTGTCCTTTTCAATGCCAGGAGAGGTTATGCATTCCACATAAAGTTAATTTTAGATAATATACAGAACAATAACAAATAGGTTATTATGCCAAGTTCTTCATGATATAGATAAAATACATATAAAGTGTATAAAATATCATAATTTTAAAATATTCACCGTATAAGGAAACTTCAATCTTCAAAGAATATAAAGAGTACTTATAACTACTATATTCTACTTGCTAGTCATTTTATACACATTTGTACCTAAAACAGTATCCTCTTATTTATATTTTAGACTTTCGTTAAAAAATACGTATAAGAACAATCAGAATCCTGATCTATCTTTCTTTCAGGTATGAAATTTTTAGGCTTAATACACCGTCATTATGGATGAAACATGTCCCAATATCTAATTTTTTAAATTTAAATAAACTCGTATGTATTGAACAGGTGAATTTATATTTAGTATTTTTCTTAGTTCTTGGCGGATATTTCTTGGATTTGGGAGACCACTGCCTTTATTGGAGAATCTGTTAATAAATGTGATGTTGAGGGCCTGTAAACAATGCATTGTTTCAGATGACAGATCACGCATCTTTAAAACATAGCTATTGCTGGCTCGGCAAAGAGCGTTGGATGCGCTTATTTATTGCAGATGTACTTCCCAGGTTGCTTTGAAAAGTCCAAGGCCTTTGAATCTTATATCAGAATACAGAGCGTTATCGTGTGTATCCGTTGGTAACCGCAACATTTCCTTTAGGCAGCTAACATTTTGTCAGCGGTTTTCAGGAAGCTTATTTCAGCGATCTGAAAAGCATACACAAGAGTGGAGTTCATTGCTTTGTTCAAAACGATGAACTTCTGATCTCCCTTTAACAAATTGAGGCTGTAAGCACATTTTTAAATAGGTCGGATCACAGGTGAGTGTTTCGTTAAAAGTGACACCTAGATATCGAATTTGTTCTCTTTCGTTAATAGTAGTAATCTTAAAATTTTCGTCAATATTGAGGACTCCATCTACGAGCTTTCCCTTCTCAATACATATGCGCACACATTTATTGGCATTTATCTGTAAGCCGATTTCCTGGAACAATGTGATATCAATGCATTTCAACTCGAGCTGCTTCCTTATTTTTACCAACAATGATTAGCATCGGCGAAACCCATAATACTAAGAGAGAGCAGTTCTGCAGAAACTGATTTGCCATATTTTTGTAGTAGGTTTTCTTCTGTAATCTCATAAAAAAATGAAATCTGTGGCCAGGTTATACAATGCTGGCGATAATGGTGATCCCTGCACAAGTCCTCTTAACAAGTGAATTGGCTGTGTTTTGCCCTTAGTAGTTTCGATCTGTATTGTATTGTCAGTCTGTAGATTGATGATTAGTTCCTTCAGATTAGATGGAAGTGGCTCAGCAGCTTGTTAGATTTAGGTGCTGATGTCCAATGTTGTCAAAGGCTTTTGAAATGTCTAAAAAAAATCGCGGAAACATCTTGCTTATCTGTCTTTGCTGTCTTAAAGAATCCTCTGAGAATGGAAGTATTTATAAGTCATCCTGACTGGTCGTTAAAACTGTTTGCTGAAAGTTACAAAAGAGCTCAAATGCTGATCTAATACCCTTTCAATAACACACCTAATTACCGAACAGATCATTGCCAGTCTCCAGTTTGACACACATTCAACATCGCCTTTCTTATGTGTCAACATGGTTCTAGCATACTTTAGACTCTGCGGTATTTTGCCTGTTGAAAGCATTCTAGTCTCAATGATTGCTATGATTTTGCATACCGTGTCGTCCCTGATGACTCGTACTAGGACACAGTCAGGATCAGGAATGGTATCTACTGCAATCCGATGTGTTGCTACGGAAATTTCTTCTTTTGTGATTCTTGGACTGTAGGGTTCATCTAGCTTAACACCGTCTACATCACTGATTTTGGAGCAGTAATCATGCTTTATATAGGAATTTTCAATGGAAAATAAATCAGAGTAAGTAGCAAATATCTTGTAAATATTGACGTTGCGAGATTCAGATTTTGTATTCAGTACCATATGCACAGCTTTCCTTTGCTGATTTTTTAATTGAAACTGAGTGAGCTGCTAGTCATATTTATATTTTCTTTCTTGGCATTCTCTCGTGGTCGCTCGTTGTTGATTCGAGGACTTGGTATATATTCCCATGATGTCTGAGGCATTGATTTCTCCTGGCTTCGT
Organism: Anabrus simplex; assembly: GCF_040414725.1. Lineage (NCBI taxonomy): Eukaryota > Metazoa > Arthropoda > Insecta > Orthoptera > Tettigoniidae > Anabrus > Anabrus simplex. Next base: position 19,370,230 of record NC_090272.1, on the reverse strand, counting down.
AATATTTTGTAGTAGGGTGTTTTGGACCAGGTAAGGGATGGATGGAATTACTCAGAAATTCCAACAACTCCCACACGAGTGTGTTGAACTCAGGATCGTTTTCACTGGAGATCTTGTTCTTCCATTCCTTTAATTCTGACTGGAAAGTAGTTTCCTCTTGAACAGGATATTGATGCTCACTGGGAATAATATCATCTGACTGAGATACGCGTTGGCTGAAGTTGGTTAACAAGGTAGTTCGATGTATTTGTGGATGAGTGTTTACACCTCTTGCTCCTTGAAAATATCCACCACTGTGAGGGCACTGGGCTCTTCGTGTGTCAGAATTATCTTCCGGCCTGTTCGCAGTTTGCTCGTCTTGTTCATCCTGTACATCTTTACTTCCTGTCTCACAGTTCGAATATTTATATTGTGGTCTAAAATTTCTCCCTAACGAAGACGATATTCCCATGGAGACCATGTACGTAGTTCATTGCTTTGTTCAAAACGATGAACTTCTGATCTCCCTTTAACAAATTGAGGCTGTAAGCACATTTTTAAATAGGTCGGATCACAGGTGAGTGTTTCGTTAAAAGTGACACCTAGATATCGAATTTCTTCTCTTTCGTTAATAGTAGTAATCTTCAAGTTTTCGTCAATATTGAGGACTCCATCTACGAGCTTTCCCTATCTTTATGCTTCTTTCCCATATGGACAAGCAAGCCTTTCTGAGAGAAGGTTTCATCACAGTGAAGTCATTTATTTCTTGTCTCTAAATCAGTCCCCATTCTGAATGAGGAGAGTGGTTAAGAGGAGTACCATAGTTTAATGACATTACAATTCATGGCACAGTACCATTGCGACCCAATAATAGCTTAACTAAAATCTAGCGCCTAGCGATTGTGGCAGAAGTATTACCAGTTAAGAGAGAGGTCAGACTGCACTCTCGCAAATAGAGCGTTGACTAAGTACCATATTTTGCGGCCCCCTTTACCAGCCTCTATTGGCAGTTACTCGAGTTAAACGTAGTATAATGTGTGCGCTATTTTCAGTGGATGGTTTGCTTGGTAACATGCAATCTGTGACTGACAAAAGAAAATCGATTAAAATGGCTGCTATCGTTGGTACCATATCTATTATAACCAAGTACAGTAACTCACAAAAAGATCCACGATTCCATCGAATAACACCAGCGTACTGTTAAAACACACGAGCACAATTCAGCAACGACACCGTAAAAATCGGCCTGGCACTTATTTCTTACAGCGCATTGTCAGAGCACATCATGTGCACAGCCATCTTGACCAAGGATGTACATTTTTGAATGAGTTTTTGTCTGAGATGAAATCCTAAAAGAATTTTAATTGTACAAGTTCCACCTTTACAAAACACATTTACCATTTATTAAATAGTCTGTCTAAAAAGCTACATAGTTGTTTAAAAGCTACTTACGACATGTTTCGACCTAGCCTAGAGGTCATCAGCTAAAATAACATAAAAAAAGACATATAACAAAAATTGATACGTAAAAGAAAATTTGAGATAAAATACAATCATCAAGTGCCATGGAAGTCTATGTTTAAAATTTTTTTGTTAGTTGCTTTATGTCGCACCGACACAGATAGGTCTTATGGCGACGATGGAATAGGAGAGGCCTAGGAGTTGGAAGGAAGCGGCCGTGGCCTTAATTAATGCTACCTCAGACTACAGGGGTAACACGAAACAAGGCACAAACACAGTTAAAAGGGGAAGGTAAGAGTACAATACACAATATAAGAAATCACTACACACTCGGAAAAACAGTAGCTGGCATTACTCGGATCTCCAACAAAACATATACGTAAATATCAGTAGGGCCAACTAGTGAACAACAAACCGGGAAGATGAAAAGGCTGGGAACCTACCAAAGGCATGGACATGGCTTAGATAGCGGATTCCGAAATGAATCACCGTGATCCTTAGATTTTAAAAATATTATTTACAAGATAATTTTACAAATACATTCCAAGTTATGAGCTATAAGTTTAGTGATATACATAGGTTATTTCGTAGCAGTGTAAATTCAAATTTCAAATCAACTATACATCTAGTTACCAATGCAGTAGTGCAATGCAATTTACAGGTTATCCAAAATCTAGCGTACCTCAAGTGATACAGAACTACCAGAGGCAACCACCAAGGGAAAATGTTGAACTACAATATACATATTTTAGTGAAACGAGAAATGGGAATACCTCGGAAACGAACAGGTAAGTCCAGGTGAAAAACTAAGGCGTCATAAGTAACTAATTTGGTGAATCTAGGAGAGGTTAGGGCAGACTCCTGTATGAAGAACAAATCGGAACATTACCGAAATTTTAGCAGGAACGGAATTCAAGAGTGCTTACCCGAGGAGAGTGCCATCCCGGAAGCCGGGGGACGTCAACCAGATAGGCTTCTCGCAGACCGATAAACCGAGACCGACAGGATTTCAGGATACAGAATTAATTCGAACACTGCCTCGCTCACTATATATAGGAATTGCTGGCTTTGGAGGCAGCCAATCAGCATGCACGTGTTCCCTATCGCCACCTAGACTCACCAATCACAACCTTACTTTCGATCGCGAACTTTGACTAACATTCTAGAATTCGCATGCTCGCGAAAGTCGTATTTTTCCAGAATAGACAGAACACACTTTCTAGAACACATACCAACAAAGTAACACACCCTGTACAAAAGTTACGTAACTTTCTGGATCTTTCCAGGAACTATAGACAGAATTCTACTATTTACAAATGCCTATGTTACAACATTATACAGTACAGGTTAGGTCAATAAAAATAAAACATCATATCATATTTTACAAACAAAGTCTTAAAAAAATACATTCCACTCGCATTACATAGTTCACTTGTAACAATTAAGTTACAGCCCCAGCATTTGCCTGATGTGAAAATGGGAAACCACAGAAAACCATCTCCCGGATGCAAGCTCACAGCCTATGTTTAAAATGTACATAGGTTCAATATTAATATACACTCAACAAATACAATGGAAAACACAACTTTTATGGGTTTAAAATACTTCTAAAGGTATAGTGAAATTGTCACAATAACTATAACCTAGTGCATTCTAAACTTCAAGCATGAATGTAAGAAATGAATGAAGCATTTTCTATTATGTTCACATAAAAGTTCCCTTAAGGGAGGTACCGGCGGGAAAACCGAAGCGTGAGGTTTGGAGGAAATGCCAGCCTGAGCTGAACATCAAGCTCTTATTTCATCTTCTGGGGCTAACAACCTCAGTCGTATAACTGGACAGTCCCGAGCTGTCCCAACAAACATTCCTTTTAGCTCATGGAATGGATCGCACTGTAGAATTGAGATTACCCCGGGGGGACAATCCCCCGTCAAACAAAGTTGACGCAAGCAGGCATTCGGATTCTGGGGGACCTGCCAGAATGTGCGAATGGGAAGAGTTGGAGCTCCCAAGAACCTCGAAAAGGATCAAAACGAAAAAGATTTTCAGGATGGGGACCATAAATGTACAGACAATGACAAAGACTGGTAAACTTAAACAGGTAATAGATGAGATGAGAGAAAGAAACATTGGGATACTAGCCATGCAAGAAACAAGATATAGTGATGAAGACACAGTGGAGTCAGAAGGCTTCATAGTGTTGAAAGGAAAACCAGGAATCAGAGTGGGAAAAGGAAGACACACACCTACATGCTTTGGTACAGGATTCATAATAGACAAGAGGTATGAGGATGGCATAATTGAAATGAAGAGTAGGTCTGAAAGGATATCCACGTTATCAGTTCGAGCAGGGAACAAAAAATATACCATAGTAAATGGACATGCGCCTACCAATGACAAGAACAGAAAAGACAAGAAAGCTGTTGACAGTTTCTGGGAAGAACTGGATGATACACTGAAAAGCATACCACACAGACAAGTAAAGATACTTGTAGGTGATTATAATGCACAGGTAGGGAGGGAGAAGCAACATAAGGGGATAGTAGGCGAGTACCCAGCACACAAGAGGACGAACAAAAACGGAGAAAGGTTAATTGAACTATGTCGAGAACACAAAATGAGACTTATGACAACTCACTTCAGAGCCAAACCGAATAAGAAAAAGACATGGGCAAGCCCATGCACCCACATTGGGGAATTCCAGATTGACCATGTGGCAATCAATCTGACAAACACTAAAGAGATTATGAACACAAAGGTCAGAAAGAACACAAGAATAGAGTCAGATCACTATCTTACAGAAATAAAGTGCCTTTGGATTCCGCACAGGGGTAGACTGTCACAGACAAGTAGACCATCTGGAAAAATATAGACAGAGACAAATTACGGCACAATCGATCCAAATACGAGGAAGGAATAGAAACTGGCAATGGATGGGATGACATGAAGCTGAATATGAGGAAACAGGCTGAAATATGGGGGAAGGAAGAAAAGAAAAAGAAACACTGGTGGTGGAATACGGACTGTGAGAAAGCAGTTGAGAATCGCAGGAAAGCCTGGAGAGACTGGAGCATTAAGAAGAACCTGGAAAAATGGAAAGTTTTCCTACGAGTAAGGAAGGAAACAGCCAGAACCATAAGATGGACCAAAAGACAGAGGATGAAGCAGGAATTGGATGAAATTGAAAACAACTTCAGGAAAAACAATAGTAGAGACTTTTTTGGGAAATTCAAAAAGAGTCTGAGTGGATATAAAGGCAGAGAACTCTTTATAAGAGATAAGAATGGGGATCTGGCAGTTAGTGCGAAGGAGAACTGTAGGATACTTGCAGAATACTTTCATGACCTGTTAAACTGTGAACCACCTGAAGAAGAGCTGGAGCTGGGGACAAACACAGAAGAGAGAGAGTCATATCCTCCAACTAGAGATGAGGTCGCACAGGCCATAAGCGATCTAAAGAATAACAAAGCAACCGGAGAAGATGGAATATCAGCTGAGATGATTAAGTGGGGAGGTGACAAGGCAGTAGACAACATGACCAACATCATCGGCCAGATTTGGAGAACAAAGAAGTTACCAGAAGGATGGAAGAATGCAATCATAATACCAATACATAAGAAGGGAGACAAGAGGGATGCAAACAACTATAGAGGAATTTTGCTACTAGAGATTGGCTATAAGGTGTTGTCGGAAGTCCTGCTCAATAGACTGGAAGAACAGTTAGAAAGTACAATTGGAGACTACCAAGCAGGATTTAGGAAGGGAAGAGGATGCATAGAACAGATATTTATACTGAAACAACTGATAGAACATCGGGCCTTAAAGAACAAAAAAAACCGGTGGTAACCTTTGTAGATTTCACTAAGGCATATGACTCCATCGACAGACAAACCCTTGGAAGAATCCTGAAGAACAGAGGATTAGATGGCACTACACATGAACTCATAATGGAAATACTATCAGACACAAAGGCAAGGGTGAGATTCAGAGGAGTACTCTCTGAAGAATTTGATATCAACACTGGTGTCAAACAAGGAGATGGATTATCACCAATGTTGTTCAACATAGCTCTGGATGAAGTCATCAGGCAGTGGAGAACGATGAATGAGACAATGGGAATACCAAAGACGCATGTTGGGGACAAAAAGGACAATAGGGCCCAAGTAGATTGTCTAGCCTTTGCGGACGACATAGCTATAGTAAGTGAGACAGAAGAAGATGCAAAGACACAACTCAACAACTTAAGCAATATAGCCGGAAGGGTAGGACTGAGGATCGCCTACAACAAGACAAAGACATTGAATACCACTGAGGATTGGACAGCACCGGAAGGCACCGTGCAAAAGGTGGACAAATTCAAGTACCTGGGAGAATTTATAACAGGAAGGAATAGGAGCAATGAGGGAATAACAGAGAGGGTAAAGAAGATGCGATCAGCCTTCTGTATGACCAGAGATATATACAATAAAAAGAATATATCTACAGACGCAAAGATTAGACATTACAAGGCAACGGTGAGAAATGCTGTATTATATGCTGCTGAGACAATAGCACTAGGAAGAAATGGTGCGGAACAACTAGAGAAAGAGGAGAGAAAAATATTGAGGAAAATACTAGGCCCTAAGAGAGGAGGTGAGAGATGGATGAGGAGACCCAGGAAAGAACTATACCGGAACATGAGAACAATCTCAGAAGAAATCAGACTGAAAAGAGCAAGGTTTGCGGGACATGTAATCAGGATGAATATGGATAGAATGACGAAAAGAGTATGGGAAACAACAGCGAGGACACGAGGAAAGACAGGAACCAAGTGGGTAGTTGAACTCCGGAAAGATTGGTCGGAATTGGGGATCAAGGTGGAAGAAAAGGAAAATTGGAGAAGCAAGTACATACCGACTAATATGCCAGAGATCAATGATAGGGATGGGTACAGGAAAAGGATTGAGAGTCACCAGTGGAGTAGACAAGAGAAGAGGATACTGAATATCTCGGAAGAAGAGCGGGAGAGAAGAAGAGAAAGGATGAAGAGGTTCTGGGAGGACAAGAAGAAAATGCAATCCATGAAGGAGCTGTCCGTGGTCCTACAGAGGCCATAATGCTAGAAGAAGAAGAAGAATCTGTGTTGAACATGTACTGTACGCGCACTTTTTATTGATAGTATTTTGTACTTGGTGAGGAGTAAGATGGGAGCACTGCCGGTTCCGGTAAATACTGCCAACTGAATGGAAATAAAATCTGAATTGAATCGATAATATGATCGATCGATATGAATTTTCTAAACCTTTATTATCTTAACACCAACAACTGTGTCACACACACAATACATAATATATATAATATTTCCCGATGCGAAACGTGTGCCTAGCATAAATTCTATAGTTTAGCTTTGCTGTGTAAACAACAACAGTATGAGTACGTAAAGTGTACGCCAGATGTCGCACAGCGATGATAAGCGATTCTTGGTTTGTGTTTCATAGGTTGCCAATACGAATCTCGAAAGATAACCGAAATTGACCGATTCAGCACTAGGGTGTAAATCTATCGCTAAAAAGTGTGCAGATAGTACATAGATTTAAACTTTTGTTTTTGTAACATTCAATAAATTTTATCACTTCATAGGTTGGTACATGTATCTCAGAAATCAGCAACTTTACTGGAATAACATTTTTCATAGGTTATCACCAAAATCTGCAAAGTAGACCATTGTTGCTTTTCTAGTGTGTGAGAATTCTACAGTGTGAATTTTTATATTTACAAACAAAAAATATTAACATTTTCAGTGGTTGTTCCTAAATAAATATGGGCAGTATTTCACCTAGAACCCTAAAAATGGTCTACATTCACTAATGTCTGCGTAAGACACACACTTCTTTTCCGAAAAAAGTGTTTCTTTATTTTAAAGGAGATTCAAAATACCAGTTTTCATGTCTGTAACATCTTCAGCTTTTTCAGCTTTCTCTCTTCAATAGTTTCTGAGATACATGTACCAATGCATGAAATGATCAAATTTATTGAATATTAAAATATCTCATTAAAAATTTATAACAAGTAATGTTTGGGAAAACACAACTTTTATGGGTTTAAAATACTTCTAAAGGTATAGTGAAATTGTCACAATAACTATAACCTAGTGCATTCTAAACTTCAAGCATGAATGTAAGAAATGAATGAAGCATTTTCTATTATGTTCACATAAAAGTTCCCTTAAGGGAGGTAAAAGGAACTAAAAAAGGAGTTGAATTCTTTTTATGATGATACTTACATCTCAAAAACTGAAGATATTACAGACATGAAAATTGGTATTTTGAATCTCCTTTAAAAATACACTTTTTTTCGGAAAATCTACTTGAAAAGAAGTGAAATGGGGGTTGAAGTATTTTTATTAAGAAAAAGTACTTACCTATACAAATGAAATCGTAATGACTGTGTGTCTGTACTTTGACTATTTTGGCAACATGTTTGTACAGTTATCCATTTCAGGTGTAATAATGATCATCGGCATATTTTTTAGCTTTAGTTTCCCGAAAGTCCCAAGTTTTACCCCCTCCCCAAAATCAAGATGGCTGCACAATCTGCCAGATGAGCTGGAAAATTGAAATTTGGCAAAATTACAGGTTTTAGCCTGTAACCAACGGAAAAATTCCGAGATGTAACCGAAGGAAAAATTCCAACACTTTTCAGCATAACGCACAGCAGCTGCTCTTGCATAGACATTAGTCTGTGCAGCCGAGTGTTCATTTCTCTGCTTCATGTCACTGATCCACACGACGATCTGCCATTTTCGCATTGTTCTTACTTTGTTGAAACAGAAATCCATCAAGGCTCCTACCCGATGGATTCTTAAACTTGCTGATTGGCCAAAGTTCACATCTCTAGCTGTCTTACACGACATGAACAGCCAGAGCATAGATGATGATATAACTCATATTACACAAATTATTATTGCTGCTGCTGAGGAGTCCTTACCATATTTTTCAGGGACTCCTCGAAAACACCTTCCCTGGTGGAACAAAGAAATTGCAGCAGCTATAAAGGAATGATGTTCTCATAAATGCTATCATAGGCTGCCTTACTGTGGCCACCTTGGTACAAGGCTAGAGTTCTTATTCGACAGAGTAAGAAGGCCTCATGGAAAAAGATGTGTCCTCTATGATATCACATACAGTCATCTCAAGTGTGGACTAAACTTCGACGCATTTTGGGTGTACAACAATCATCCAATGTACCAGAAATTTCCATTGCAGGCAGTATTGTCAGTGATTCACCCATGGTTCCTAACCATCTTGCAAGCCATTTCGTTCCTGTGTCTGATTCTGGGAATTATTATTGTGATTTCCTGACTCTGAAGCGGGAGGTGGAACGTCATCTCAGTTTCACCACTGAAGCTTCAGAGGACTATAACATGCCCTTTACGGAGTGGGAACTCCGCAGCACCTTGGCACTTTGCAAGGACACATCTTCCGAACCAGGTAATGTCAATAACCAGATGTTGAAACACCTTCAGTTCCTCCTTGGGGTGTTCAATCGAATCTGGATAGAGGATGAGTTTCCATCACAGTGGCAAAAGGGAATAGTAATTCCTCTCCTCAAGCCTGACAAAAATTGTAAGTATGCAGGAAGTTCCAGATATATTTGTCTTTGTAGCGGTGATTGGGGGCTTAAAACAATTATGAAAGAAATAACATTTCATCGTCTTTCTTTAAAATACTTGTAAGTCCAATTTTGTTCATTTTTGGGGTCTTACATGTTTTTTAAAGGAAAAAATGCGCTCTATCTGAATTTAAAACCTTCGTAAGTCTGTGGAGGAACCTTGCGCTTCGATTGCCCGAATTAATAAGCTCGTATGTCCAAGCGAGCTGTTCATAGATTAAAAACCTCGTATCGGTGACTTACGAGGAAAATAAATTTATTCTATTTGACTCTTTACCTTAAGAACCTCGCAAGTCTGACATTCGTGCTTTTTAATGCCACCAATGTTACAAATTTACTGTCAGTATGACATTGTAAGGAAGACGACAATAGAGTTATACTACGCGTCTTTCAGCATGTTAACTTCCCTGTCGATTGAAGATGTATTACAGGTGCTACAGTGTTAAAATCCTTGTGGAAAAAGCATTACAATATTATTTCGGTGAGTAATGTTACTAATATTATTTACTGTTAGATTGCTTCAATATTCTTTTAATACTGCTTTTAGTTTGGAAGCGTTATATTTTCAGGATAACTGTTCCAAATTATAGAATGGAAGAGAAGACTGGCAATGGAGTACCATTGGAAAAGGTAGTAGTAATATCTGAAGGAAAAAAAAGTGTTTTTGGTTATTTCCTTCACCTGTCATCTTGGTGTTAAAAGTGCACCTAACTTGGAAATATTCAAGTGCTATCTAATTGCTTCTATGTGTTTCAGGATTCACTGAAGAAATCTAGAATGCAGAACTGAATAAAGAGTTGGACGAGTTCTTAAAATTCAATCCCTTACAGCCGCCTGCTGTTCCGGTAAATTTGTATACTGGTACCTGCAACAGTGAGAGACATTTACAAGATGATCTTCAAACTGAAGAAACTGTAAAATAATATAACGTTAGAGAGAGAGATTTATTAAAGAAATAAATCATCCGTCCTCCATTGAGGGTGACCATTTGGATCCGGAATACAGTTTCAATTTCAATGGTTTAAAAATATCAAAAGATGAACATTTAATCGTTAATGCTGTTATCTTCTTTTTTCCAGGGTTAGTTGGGGAGGAATGTAACTCACGTTCTCAGGTATAGGTGGAAATGAATGATTTGCAGCGAGTCCCTCAGTATCTGTATTACTATTTTTTCTAGCTCGCAGAATGGAACTTTTAAATTTTGTAGGAAGTTCGATGTCTGACTAGGGAGGGTGCCTCTTGCTCCGAAAAGCAGGCCTGTGACAATCCACCGATCAATAGGTATTTTATACTTAGATGAAAGGTAAGGCAAGCATAGAACATAAATAGCTTGCTTTTCTAGGTCCACATCCCATGCCTGATTAAGGTCTCTTTCAAAGCGAATGGTGGGATCTAAGACCATCGCTTTCATGTCCTCTCTGTTGATGGCTACGATGTCCACCCTCCGACTAGAGTCATCGGTAGAGATGCAGTGAACCTCCTCGTGCACCTCCCATCCACGCTGTCTCAAGCCTTGAGCAATCGACGTTCTTACACGATGGTGGCGATGGTTGCGCATTAGCTCAGTACTCCGGCAGAATCCCAACACATGTCCAAGGGTTTCTGTCTCGTTGCAGCCATTTTGGCGGCAACGGGTTGTGTTGAATGACCTACCGGGAACCGACCTGACTGCGGTGAGGTTGCATGTCATCTTCACTGCGTTTATGAATTCAGAAGAGGACAGAGGTGATTTACGAGTCATCCAGGAGTTTGCTTTCGGGCAGTCTGAATATAACACTACTCCTTTTCCTTTATGTGGTAGCTGGCACCACGACTGAAAGGATCGATTTCTCATAATTTCACGTAGTTTTCTTCCGTCAGTCTTTGAAGGAAGACTTTCTTTTTTTATGTCAAGTCTGTGGAGTGCCATATCTTGTTCTTCAGGTAACTTCCTTACGTATGGTAGATGAACGTCCTGAACATGGAGTAAGCGATTACAAATATTGTAATGCTGTATATTTGCTTCCCATTCTGCGCAAATTATTCCCATCCCTCTGACATTCCTTGCACTATACAGCATCGAATTTGGAGTATCATCTGGCAGCATCATTATTTCTTTTACAGAACTTCTTATAATTTTGTCCAGATCTTTAAGAAAAGTGTTTGATAGTTGTGTCAATACAATCAATCATAAAATCAAGGTTTAATCTTGATTAAAATATGAAATGGTACATGTTTCATCCCTTTTAAAGATGTATTACAGGTGCTACAATGTTAAAATCCTTGTGGAAAAAGCATTGCAATATTATTTCGGTGAGTAATGTTACTAATATTATTTACTATTAGATTGCATCAATATTCTTTAATACTGCTTTTAGTGTGGAAGCGTTATATTTTCAGGTGACTGTAATACAGAACCGAAAGTCATAGGTTAAATTTTAAATAGGTGCCTGGTTCGGTTTTGAGGTGATGCTATGGCTGATGATGTCCTTTAAAAGGGGAAAAACATGTACCATTTCATATTTTAATGAAGATAAAACCTTGATTTTATGATTGATTGTATTGAATAGGTGGAAAAGAAAAAAATTGATATTACTTTATATGAATTACTTTCAATACGGATTTCACAATGATTCTTATAACTTGTAATGAAGAAACTGTTCCAATTATTGAAGTGTTCAACTCTTTTTCTAATACGGAATTATTGGAAACCCCTGTTGCTATAGCTTCTACAGAAAATATTATTTGTGATCGATCTACTGACGAACCTCAACATGAAAGTGACAAATTACAGTACTTGTGAATTCTGTTCGTTCTGTTAATGTAGCTAGTCCAAACGATAAAGCATCTCTTAGTGCTGATGGAGTGGAACCAATCAAACGAAAGAGGTCAGGAAAGAACCATGCTTGACCCGATGAATGGGCTGTCATGAAAAACCAGAAGAAGAGGCAAATAGCATTACAATATGAAGGTCTGTCAAGAGGCAATGATGGAAAGTGTTTCCACAAACTGTTCGTCAAGAAAGGAAGATGTTGCCTGGGTGTAGGTGCACTTTAAGTGAAAAGGTAATAAGGTGCAAAGAGTTGACGGATTTAGAACGGGAAGAAATATTTCAACAATTTTGTAAAGTAAGTTGGAAAAGAAGAAAATGTACGTTAAAATGTTGGTGGACGTTTCACACACTAAGGATATTAAAAATCATCATGGTGATTCTTCTCGAAGAAATAGGTCACTGACTTTTAATTTGGAAAAGAACTGCGTTCGTATTAGGGTATGTAAGCAGATGTTTCTTAATACCTTAGGCATGAAAGAATGGTCAGTTCTGAACTGGGTCAAAAATGGTAAAATCCATGAAACTACAACAAAGGAAGAGAAATTACTGACCAAGATGCAACAGAAACACAAGGAACATCGAGAACAGATTCGCAGTTATCTTATGATGTTGCCCAAAGTTCCGTCTCATTACTCAGAAAGTCTACTGCCAAGCTGTATTTGAAACCAGTCTGGACATAAGAAGCTCACCTATTCCGGTAATAACAAAGTTTTTGTGGTGAAAATCATTTAGAAGCCATGAGACCCAAAGTATTTGATGACATATTGACTGAAATGCATATTTCAGTATTTCTGTGGGGCCGATGACCTTCGATGTAAGGCCCCTTAAACAAGCATCATCATCAGCACCAGTCTTTCAGCCGAAAAGGGATCAGTGTGATATCTGCATTGGATACATGACAAAACGTATGTCTTGAAACTTATAGTGAACATCAAAAGAAGAAAGAGGAGACAAGAAAGAAAAAGAGAGAGAGACAAAGAGGTAGGCAAACATGTGTATGCGATGGACATTCAGTCAGTTCTTTTTTGTCCATCCCTGAAAGTATCGGCGGTGTGCTATAAAACAGAATTGGTAGTGCACAACTTCACTATTTTTTATATAAAATTGACGCAAGTGCGATAACAGGTATAACTTCAAAACAGTGTTCTCTTACCCATGGGTAATTAATGCAGATATCGAGCTCGAATTATGGTTATTCTTTTTTCGTTATGCCCGTTTACAGAACGCGTTGGAACTTGTTAGCTTGATGATGGTTTTCCTTTCTTCTTCTCCCAAAATCTCTTCATGAACTCGCCATGCTGTTTCTTGCGTTCTTCCGTCCATTGCTTCTCTATGGTTCTTTTAGCCTTTCCCATGAATGTGTGCTTTGCAACCAGATTCCCAAAAGCCTTGCGATCCCTGATGATATCTTCTGTGATATTCATTTCTTTTAAGTCCTGTTTTATTTCCTCTAACCAGCTTATTTTGACCTTCTTTGATTTAATTATACCAAGCAGTTTTTTGCATATCTAGTATCGTCCATTCTACAGATGTGGCCATAGAATTTCAATCGTCTCCTGCGTACAGTATCGGTGAACTTGTCAATTGCTTTGTACAAATCTACAGTTTTCATTTTGATCCATATACCATTTACATGAACGGGGCCATATATTTTCCTAAGAATTTTTCGTTCTTGTTTTTCAGTTTCATCAATTTTAGAGTGGCCTCCTAGGGATATGGTTTCTGAGGCATACGAGGCTTCTGGAAGAACAACAGTGCCGAAGTTTTGCATTTCCTGACACCACTCTTTTATTTTAGTCGTTCCATGTTATTCGGTATACTTTCAGGAGCTTGGTGGCTCTTTCTAAATTAGATTTCCTGTCCAATCGTGATGGTACAATGATTTCTCCTAGATATTTGAAGGAGGGGACCTGTGTGATTATTCCATAATTTGTCTGTAGTGGTGATCTTTGGATATTCTGGTGTCCATTAACCATGATGTGAGTCTTCTCATACGGTATTTGGAGGCCTGTCTTTGATGCTATCTCATGTAACTTCTCTATAGCACACCTGGTTTCTTCACTAGTCTTGTAAAGATAGCTAGATCATCAGCAAAAGTTAGGCACTTCACGTTAATACTTTGCCCCCGAGTACCAATTTTTATACCTTCGATTTATTTTCCCCATTCCCTGATGACTTTGTCCAACACTAAGTTAAAAAGGATTGGGGAGGGGCCATCTCCTTGTCGAACTCCTGTATGCACTTCAAAAGGCTCTGATAGTTCACCTAGAAACTTCACTTGAGACGTTGTGTCTGTGAGAGTCTGGCGGATTAATTCTGTGGTCTTCTTGTCCACATTGAGCTCTGCTAGGACGTCCACAACAGTTTGTCTGTCTATAGAGTCATACGCCTTCTTAAAGTCCACAAAGGTGACAAATGTGTTGGTACTGCGGCGTGTCCTTAATATCGTCTTCAGACTCCAAATTTGCTCAGAACACGATCTTCCTTTTCTGAAGCCTGCTTGGTATTCACCAATCAAATGATCTGTTGTTCTACTCTGTTTAATAACGCTTTAGATAGAACCTTGTATATAACTGGTAAAAAGGCCTCTGTAGTTGTTGGGGTCCGCTCGATCGTCTTTCTTATGTAACGGATGGATAATGGCATTCTTCCAGTCTTTCGGAATCATAAAGGTCTCCCATATTTCTGTTAAGAGTGTATCAGTTCTTCTGATGAGGTCATCTCCTCCTATTTTCAACATCTCTGCAGATGTGCCATCGTTCCCAGGGCCTTTATTATTTTTGAGCGATTGGATTATCTCTTTTATTTCTTGAGTTGTTGGGGGCTGTGAATCTGGGTTTGGTGGAGGTTTTTCAAACTGTAGTCTTTGAATTGGTGGATCGCAGTTCAGTAGATTTTGAAAATAGTCAGCCAGTATCTCGCAGTTCTCTTTACTGTTTGTCTCTAGTGATCCATTAGGTCGACGAAAACTTAATGTTGGCGGTTTGTACCCTGATAAGTCCTCACGAAATGTCTTGTAGGAACTCCGAGTGTTGTTTCTCTGGAAATCCTGTTCTATCTCTGCGAGTCTGTTTTTCTCGTATGTACGTTTTTCGCGGCGGATTGTTTTTGAGGTCAGTTTTTGAGTCTTAAGGAAATTCTGCTATCTGTCGACTGTTCGGTGTCCATTCCAATGATTCCATGCTTTGATTCTGTCACTGATAGCTTTATCACAGGTTGTGTTCCACCATCTTTGTTTAAGTTTCCTGGGTGGCTGTCCGAATTTCATTGCTGACGACTGTAATGTCTTGCGAATGTCTGGCCACACCTTAGGATCTTGCTCTTGTATGTCACGTACGAAAATGTCAGCGTTCTTCCTCAGACAGTCCGGATGCACTCTTGGAAATTGGTTGCCTTTTGGTCTGGATCTGTTTGGTTAGAACCTAATCTTGATTTGCGTAAGGTAGTGATCCGAATCGACAACTCCCTTCCGTACTTTAACATTCTGAATCTCAAGCATATGCTTTACGGAAATAGCAACATGATAAATCTGGAATTCCCCTAGTAATGGGTTAGGTGATCTCCAAGTTTTCTTTTTATGTAAAGGTCTCATAAAGTGTGTGGACATGAGTCTCAGCTTGAATGATGTACAAAAGCTTGTTAGACGTTCCCCATTCTTATTAGTCTGCCGATGTGCGGGATGAAGTCCTACGATTGATCTGTATTTCTTCTCCCTGCCAACCTGTGCATTGAAATCCCCTAATAAGATTTTAACCTGATGTTTAGGGATCTTGCTAGTAGTTTCTTCAAACAGTTCCCAAAAGTCTTCTACTTTCTGAGGATTTTTCTTATTGTGTATGTTAGCGGGGGCATGGACATTTATCAAGGATATGCTTTGTTGCTTGATTTTACTGTAAGTACTGAGATTCTTTCACATGGTGATGTAAAGTCAATGACTGAATCTAAGATGGTTTTCTTTACTGCAAAGGCCGTCCCAAGTATTGATAAATTCCCTTTGATATTTATGGCTGGTTTACCCTTAAATATCCTGAAGTTTTCAGAGTCAAAGTGGTTCTCATCTTGAAATCTGGTTTCTTGGATCGCTAGGATTTGAATATCAAATTTGTCCAGGGCGTCGGTCAGTTGTTTAAGCTTTCCAGTTTTCAGCAGTGTGGTGATGTTAATAGTACCAAGGAAGTTCCTTTTTTGGGAGCGAAGAGATTTTGAGAAGCTCCGATCCTTCTCTGAAGCATGATGTTCCCGATCCCCCAGAATCCGACGATCGGGAGAAACCGGACCTGCGTCCGGGGTCCGGGGCATGGGGTAGTTGCATTGGTAGCATGTGTTCCATCATGCTAGGGTTACAAGGTGAAAATACAACTCGATTGTTGAGATGGTGATGATGATGATTATTATTATTATTATTATTATTATTATTATTATTATTATTACTTGTATGCATGGCTGTGAAGTGTTTACATCCATTTATTATTAGTATTATTATTTACGTAGTTGAATGATCCTATTATGTGTGAGGTTATGTCATGTAAATAGACATTTATATCTGTTCCGTTAATGTAAATACCTGTAAATTAATATTATAATGTATTCTTACCTGTATATATAAATTGTAATCCATAATTGTGAAACACACTGTAACTTCCAGAATGGTATAGGCACGAGAACGATTGAGAATATTCCATCCATTGTAAACTGTGTATTACGCACTCTAGAATTTTCAAGAAGATGTATTTGTAATGTAACTTTCTAGAAACTTGTCCAGGCACCTATATAAAGAGACTATCTTGACGGTGAAGTTAGTTACTGCTGAGTTATTGACAGTTAGTGTTTGGAAGTAGTTATGGTGTAACAAGGTTATACTTGTGACCACGTGGATGACATTCTTTTAAGCAGTCAGGTGTTTTATTTGTGTTTCAGTGTTGTCTTCTTGATGTGCAGCGATTGGCAGTTGTCTTTAGATGGCGGTTTGTGATGTGAATGTTTTCGTTTTAACGACAGTGATTAAGGTTATGTGTGTAATTTGTAAATACGTGTAAATAAAATAATTGTACCAACTGACAGCATCTCGTGTGCTTCTGTGTGGATACGTTAAAATCAAGGAACGGATTTGTTGTTTGTGGGGCAAAACAGAGGGATCTATGACAGCTAACGAATTTACTTCAATTATGTGTTCTTCCATATGCAATGAGGTACCATTTGAGCATGGTGACAAAAGTAATTCACTGTAGTGATGGAGTCGTCATCAGAATAGGAATATCGCTACCAGGTGATTTGGCCGTGTGGTCAGGGGCACGTGGCTGTGTGCTTGCATCCCACTGTCGGCAGCCCTGAAGATGGTTTCCCGTAGTTTCCCATTTACACACCAGGCAAATGCTGGGGCTGTACCTTAATTAAGGCCACGGCCGCTTCCTTCCAACTCCTAGTCCTTTCCTATCCCATCATCGCCATAAGACCTATCTGTGTCAGTGCGACGTAAAGCAACTAGCAAAAAATAAAACAAATAAAAAAAGGGGGAATATCACTCTATCTAATGCACTTCAAAACCTTACTTCTTTGTGTGATATTACTATTATACAAAAGTATTAGAGAAGAAGCACACACAAATGAAGTGTCATTCCATGCACTCCACGATAGAGAAACGTCTTAGAAATCAAGATATCTATTCTCCAGCAGCATACATAAATATCTGTAAACATGCTAGGTTGAACTATCAATTACAAGTTAAAAAGTTGAATCACACTGACTCTTGCAATATCTTCCTCAAAGGAAACAGATGGGTGATACTCTGTACGAAAGACAAGATTTCACCATTGTATACTCAAAAGCTGCAAATCACGAAAGAGAAATTGAACCACCTCGAACAATTAAAACAAGTACTGGACCACCTTGCCTCATGAATAAGGAGGACAGTCATATTTTGAATCTGATCTTACTGAACTGTGGGGCATAACTGCATATATTTAGTTTTTGTTTAGTTCCACTTTTTTACTTTTAATTTAAATGGAATAAAAATAACTAAAATTAATTATCAATCATCAATCAATCATTACTGATCTGCATTTAGGGCAGTCGCCCAGGTGGCAGATTCCTTATCTGTTGTTTTCCTAGCCTTTTCCTAAACGATTTCAAAGAAATTGGAAATTTATTGAACATCTCCCTTGGTAAGTTATTCCAATCCCTAACTCCCCTTCCTATAAATGAATACTTGCCCCAGTTTGTCCTCTTGAATTCCAACTTTATCTTCATATTGTGATCTTTCCTACTTTTATAAACGCCACTCAAACTTATTGCTCTACTAATGTCATTCCACGCCATCTCTCCGCTGACAGCTCGGAACATACCACTTACAAAAAACAATATAAATATAAGTCGCCACCTTATCAATACAAAATTTATTCACATTCAGCTAGTAAATATGGTCAAGACCGGTTTCGACCCCTAGGGGGTCATCTTCAGTTGACATGCATAAAAGATATATTTTACAAAAACATCACATATAATGATTAAAACTTAAATTAAGTCGAACTGATCATAAATGTTGGTATGTATGTCTTGGTACATTTGAGCTATTGTATGTGTCAATCCTAAGTTTCCCAGCATACAATGTCAAGGTAAGTAGTTAACTAATATACATCATCCATGAAATTACATACTATTTTTCATGTTATCACTATCTAATTTGGGTTGTACAATGTGGAATGAGATATACATACATTTGTGTAAATTAATAGTAATAAGTTCAGTAATATACATTAAAAATTGGTTCTTAAATTACATTAATTGATTGTTGATCAGTCATATGAAAATGTAGAATTATTGGTTTGGACACTTGTGATTAAAATATTAGTATGCAATACTTTGTTGGCATATATCTTAAATACTAAAGTATCAGTTTATAAAGCCTATTATTCTTATTTTATGTCTTGGAATAGGGTTGAACTTTTAAAAAAACTATTTGTTTTGTTGAGCATAGGCATTGGATAATCTTGTTAAATTGGACATATAACTAAAACAGTGGTGTATATACATACCTTGTTAAAAATACATTACATTAACATTATTAATATGTGGTGCTATATATACATTGTTTGGGGTAAAATGGGGTTAACGAGGTTTTCACAACAGTATTTGATTAGTTATGATGTTCCGATATAATAGGTCCGTAAAAATATATAACTATATACAAAATTGAGGTTAGATAAGTATTTGTATAATCTGCATGCAATTTAGAAACTTATAAACAACATACCACTTAGTCGAGCAGCTCTCCTTCTTTCTCTCAGTTCTTCCCAGCCCAAACTTTGCAACATTTTTGTAACGCTACTCTTTTGTCGGAAATCACCCAGAACAAATCGAGCTGCTTTTCTTTATATTTTTTCCACTTCTTGAATCAGGTAATCCTGGTGAGGGTCCCATACACTGGAACCATACTCTAGTTGGGGTCTTACCGGAGAGACTTATATGCCCTCTCCTTTACATCCTTATTACAACCCCTAAACACCCTCATAACCATGTGTGGAGATCTGTACCCTTTATTTACAAACCCATTTATGTGATTACCCGAATGGAGATCTTTTTCTAGATACCTACAATAATCCCCAAAAGGAACTTTCTTCCCATCAACGCAGTAATTAAAACAGAGGTTTTTTTCCTATTTGTGAAATTCACAACCTGAATTTTTTGAACCCCGTTTATCAACATACCATTGCCTGCTGTCCATCTCACAACATTTTCGGGGTCACCTTGCAGTTGCTCACAATCTTGTAACTTATTTATTACTCTATAGAGAATAACATCATCCGCAAAACGCCTTGCCTCTGATTCCACTCCTTTACTCATATCATTTAAATATATAAGAAAATACATAAGAAAACAATTACCAAGTTGGTTCTTCTATTCTTTAATAATCTATATATATATAAAATAAGAGTTTTGTCTGTACATTGCTCAGAATTTAAAAAGGATGGTATTTCTGTATCGGTCATGTCCATAGTAACAAGGAAATGCACTTTTTAATTTTCCGTAATGTCTGTATGTATGTATGTATGTATGTTCACGCATTACGAGAGAACGGCTGAAGAGAATGTAATGGAAATCGGTATGTAGTGTCCGGGAATAAGTCGCTACAATCTAGGCCATAAATAATCTCCTTCACTCTGAAGGTAATGGTAGTTTAAGGGAAGGCCTAAATTTAAATTCTCAAATTTTTGTTGTTAGTGGTCCTATCTTAATGAAAATCGGTATGCAAAGTCAAAAAATAAGTCGCTACAATCTAGGCCATAAATAATTCACTCTGAGTGGAATGGTAGTTTAGGGGAAGGCCTAAAATTTAATTCTCAAATATTTGTGTTATTAGTGGTCCTATCGATAAATACTACATAGTTATGTATCATTTATGTCTTATACATTTTTACCGTACCGCCTATGATAAAGAGATATTAATGAATTTGGATTTTTGTTGCTAAGTCCATATCATTGCCAAGTCACGAGAAGATGGGTAAACAGAATTTCATTAAAATCGTTATGTGGGAATAAGGAACTACAGTCTATTCTATAAATAATTTCGTAAGACGCCCTAATATAACAGATTCGAAAGAAAACTAAATGTGAAGGTCTACAATACAGAAAGCTCATATCTTTGAACAACAATAACATTACAATGACCATTGTTTGTTGCGATGTGCTTTGTGTCTTCTGATTCCAGTCATATCCGGTAGATGGGATTACTTCTGTATACCGAGTATTTTTTTTAAATTTGCTTTATGTCGCACCGACACAGATAGGTATTATGGCGACGATGGGATAGGAAAGGGTTAGGAGTGGAAAGGAAGCGGCCTTGGCGTTAATTACGGTATAGCCCCAGCATTTGCCTGGTGTGAAAATGGGAGACCACGGAAAACCATCTTCAGGGCTGTCGACAGTGGTTTTCGAACCCACCACCTCCTGGATGCAAACGCATAGCTGCGCGCCCCTAACCGCACGGCCAACCCGCCCGGTCGTACCGAGTATAACAGCCTGCCTGATATTGGCGGGAAGTAGCTGGGGAGTCAGATAGCTTTCTTCTTAAGCATACCATTCCTCTGGTTCATAAATGTTCTGATACTACTGGTACGTAACAAACTGGTTCATCATAGCATTCGAACTATTCAAGCCCTCTTATGAGGCACTGATTGGAATGAGCAGTGTGTATATTTAACGGAACAATGGCAGAGGAGTGTTCATGGCTGTCTGCAGCCTGGTCATTCCAGCACTGGAACTTTGGACTGTTAGATCAGCATCGTGGTACTGTTCGTTAAAAGTGAGAAAATGTGCGGTTTTTCATTTGAGCGAGTATTTATATGTTAACATTGCTTTTAATTGCTACGTTCTTACTGACGTTTTAACAATGGCGTAAGTTTACTGTCGTTAGGAAAACCATAAAGACAGTCTTTCTGAGAATCCCGTAGCGAAGCACGGGTACATCAGCTAGTAGTCTATAAATAACTGCAATATGTGAACTCTTCAATTTTCTCTTCAGTGTTACTTTTTCCAAAAACATTAAGAATCAAAATCAGTACCTTGGTAGGTCTTTATCGTATGGCTTTTAAAGCCAGGAGTGTCCGAAGACATGTTTGGCTCGCCTGGTGCAGATCTGTGTATTTAACGCCCATAGACGACCTGCAGGTCTGGATGTGGGATGATGATAATGAGGTAGGAGAGTGTGAAACCCGTTGTCAGCACGTAGCCTACTCCTGCCGAATAACACCAAGGGGTCTGCTCAAAGCCTAACGTCCCCATCCGACGGATGAATCATCATCAACAGCGTCATGCCCTCACACCATATTGGAGTAATTTGGAATTTAATCCAGGCTTTTGGCACGCAATCTACTAATTAGAAATTGTATACCACCACCTCCCCTACCCTGATGGCCATAATTCTGATGAACATTTTTTCGATCAATGGAACTTGAACCGGTTGACCACAATGTCAGACCATATAGACTTCAAGGACTTAACGATAAGTAAAAATTATAAAACAAAACTATGGAATTCGTCGCCATAAGACCTATCTGTGTCGGTGCGACGTAAAGCCCCTAGCAAAAAAAAAAAACTATGGACTTATAATTCTTCATTCCACATTTTTCCTTCAAAAACCTTGTGACATACAATGTGTTAATTTAAGATTAAAATCTCCTAAGTCCATATTTGATCGAATTATAATATATATATTAATTAAACTTACATGTCAGTGTAGTCACCAGATGAATTTTGTGGCGAATTAACGGCGGGTACCTATAAAAGGACAAACAGATCTTCATTTGAGTTCGTGGAACGTTTTCTGTCTCTCCTGTAAAATTTTATAATTCTGACTTGCGAGGTTTTTAAAGAAATGTGACGATTTGGAACATCAATTAAGATTGAAAATCGTTAAAACCATATAAAATCAAAATTAAACAAGGTAATATACATGGAAATTAACAGCAAGATATGGACAGCGGAAGGAACCGTACGAGGTTCTTCTATGACTGAAACTTCAACAAAGTATAATTTAGTTAATAGATTTTATTATAAAAAACATCCAAGAAAAGGGAAAAAAAGAACACTGCCGGTAGCATAAACACGAAATAGAAACACTGCACCCGTCCACCTCCCGAGTCCCAGACTAGCATTTATCTCAGGGATGTCGGTTCATTATTTTAAGTCCATGAATATATAAATATAGAGGCATAATAGAACACGGGAATGAACGGAGCAATTAAAATGAAAATGGGGAAAGCTCGATTGTAAACTTGAATTTAAGGACTCCATGATAGGACTAGGAAGATGCAGTTAACTTTAAAAAGGGTATCATCTAACTACAATAAAAAGATTATGAGAATGGTTTCCTTTGAAATAATTTGCCAGAAGGAGCAGTTTATTACGCCATCCGACGTACGAGACTTTGATACATCTGGCAATGATATTTAAATTTCCACATATGTTACATAAACAAATCACTTGCTATACCGCAAGTGGTATCAATATGTTGCTGGGTTGCTTCTGAAAGAAATTACAAGTGGAGTATAACTTACGGATCGATTCCATTTGAATCGAACCGTTGTTCAAATATATAGCTTCCTTCTATCGGGAGCCCGAGCATAACCCATGTTACGGTCGGCTTCTCGATTTAACTAAGATGATGTACCCCGGCTATATACATTTTTCCGAGACCGGTACTCGGACTGGGTAATGTTTCTCGTGAATTACGAAAAATGGATTACACGGACAGTTCCTATCTTACGATGTCCAGCTGATGCCATACCACTGAATTAGCATTTATATTTTATTTACACATGATCTGAAATGTTACAAAGTGGCCTCAGTGGACTACTGCCACAGATGAGATAACGAGAAGCGGTGGGAAATACCGTGCCGATGACCTCCCCTCGCATCGCGAGCGAAGTAAACAAACACACCAAGTATTACTGTAACTCGTCCCGTGCGGAAACCGTACAATAACGAGGTAACAAATGACTATAATATTTATTATTCTTATTATTCAAACATACGAGTAGAGGGATGTTGTCACCAATTAATTAATTCACTATCGTTAGAATATTCATTTATCCATGAAATTATCATCCTTGAAATTATTATTATTATTATTATTATTATTATTATTCAACGGTTCCTGGCACTGTCACGTTTGATTAATATCATCATTATTATGCGGGACGCAAACACAATTGGTTATTACTGTTATTATTATTATTAGTATATCCCTCTGATGGTTATTATCATTATTAATGAATAGGTGACTCCAGATTTTATTATTATTATTATTAACGTCACTCAAGATGTTATTATTATTAATGTCACTCAAGATTATTATTATTATTAATGAACCGGTCACTTCCGCCAAAAATGCATTGGGATATCGGTCGCAATTACAATTATTTCACTGATCAACCAACGACATCATTACTGTTATTATTATGACAATTATTATTAATCTGACCGCGACGATTTGACATCGTCCTAACATTGTTACTATTATTATCGGTTGCATATTCTCATGTAGATTCCCGTTTTACATCTTTATCAATGCTCAATTAATTAAGGCGGTCCAATCCTTTATCTGCAATATTTATTATTATTATCACGACGACATGATTGTCATCACTCGTCATTACAATGATTACAATATACGATCATTTATGTGGAATCTGAACTCTCATTATCCTTTGATCCGTAGTATCTCGACGAATAGCGGTGCAGTCTATTTATTTCGTACATGCTGTCACGGGTTCGAATTCTACCCGCAGCGTAACTCAGTATTTCTCTGTGACACTGCCCGTACATTTTACACTCATTTCAATATCCTAAGTGTCTCTCGTACGGAATTTATATCCCTTTCTATCTCAATATTCCTTGATTCATTTATTTCTCACAGAATTATCAACTGACTTATTTATTCACTTCTGACATCGTACGACCTTTTATTATCTGACTGTAGATTCTTTAACATTTTCTATCTCCTTTTGATCTACGCCTTAGTTCGTTTTCCACAAATAATCGTAACGTCTTGAAATTATATTTACCAAAATTTGACAATCATGGTTTCGTAATATTAGTCCTACGTGTTCCGGCTACTGAATTGCAAATTTAAGACACACACGTTCATTAACATGTACGGATTATTAGCACTGATATTATTTCAATATTATTAATTTATCAAGTTAAATTACCACACACTTTAATTCCGAATTAAAAACGACCTCCCGTCATTAAATGATTTCCGACAAACTCAACACCTGATCACTTAAATTTTATTATTACGCACGGCTCACTAAAATTCCAATATCTCATGAATTATTATTATTAATATCGCTTCTCACAAATTTAACAACTTCACTTTGGTATGACAAGGCTGGACTTTCCTTCAATGTCATTACATAACTCGTCAAACTGACAAACAGAAAAGCACATATCGGGTCTATTTGACTATGATAACAAAATCAAATGTTTAAAAAAATATTCATTTGACTACAAAGAAAATATGAATGCATGCATGACTTAACGTACTACCCTATATCTACAAAATTTACATCTACAACAAACTGAATACATAAAAAGACCCGATTATTTACATTGTTATTATTTAATACTGTCCGTGCTACAAATTTAGGATGGGGTCGTTAAGCGACTCATCTTGTTACAGAAGGTAACAAAGTCTAACCAAATTATTCCCATTTTTCCAATCACGCTAACATTTCCCAAATATTATCTACATTTTAGTACTCATCTTAGTTATCGGTAATCCATTGCAGCTTGGCAGATGAGAGGCTCCTTTCGGCCCCTCTCCGCCGTATTACTCCTCCATTCTTGATGGCGTAGTTCCACAATGATTTCCTGGCACATTACCATTTTTACTAATACTTTAATTATCACAATACTTCACCATTGACAATGTTAATACTGAAAACTTTACTTTTATAAAACAAATTAATACCCTAGACCCAAAAATTTAATATTTTACACTGTTTTAAGCTTCGTCCAATTACCGCACAATGGACATGGACACGTACGACGAGGTGTCAAACTTTACGCCCGTCGCGATTTATGTCGTCCGACGCGATACGCCTGTTTCATACGGCCCTCTTGAAGTGTTCACGATAGCGGTGCGATATTCCAAAGTACAGGCTATTATTCCCTCAAAGTACTGTTCGTCACACAGTATGTTATTTACGTACTTATTGCGGTGCAATTTATATTACTCACTCTTACAATGCAATTAATTGACTTCACTATGATATTTATAACTGGCAAACACTGTCCTACGTTAACTATTTCCAGTTCATGTTGCTTGAGCGCAATCACATTTTATAAGTACTGGCGGATGCTCGCGCCATTAAATGTTGAGTTACTGTACGCCCGACGGATTTGAAGTCAGCTGCGAACGACGGTTCAGCTCCAGAGATTCATTTCAAGTGTGTTGGCGAGTTTCCCTTGTCCCGTATATATGGATGAAGCTTTCCCTCGCGGATTCATTGACGTCATACCCCTGAGGGAGGGGGTGGATTTTTAATATCGGCACTTGCACTCCGAATTGGACGTTAAAATTTATATCAAATTAATCCGCTCCGCTAGCATATTTGCTGGATTAAATATGAACTCCTAATGATAATAGATTTAGGAGATACGGGTGGATTTCGCGCCTTTGGAAGCGTCCCTTACAACGTGGTTTTCGTCCAGCCAATGACATTCAAGCTGTCTGGTTTCCAAGAAATCCAGCCTTCAATTTATTTAATTTGCCAATAATTATTGATTATTTTTCCATGCGTGACATCTAATAAATTCATTACATTGCTCCGTGCACTCACAATAATTTATTACTTTTGAAGTTACGAGAATATCTCATCCATCATCTCTTAAGATGGTATCCCTGAGTTTCCATCTAAATTTTCGTGATTGGCCTATAAGTGGTCACGTGATTTAAGTTTCCACCTGCGATAACCTAGGCTAGCGAATGTCCTCGCAACCACTGTACCTTTCCATGACGTCACGGAAATTTCCGTCCGCCAAAAATATCCCAGCGCACTACTCAGGTTGCAAGCTTCCTTTGTGTCAAACTACCCCTTTCTCTTTCTGACCAAGACTTATTTGTGGACTTGTATTTTTCCTGGTCGCCACTAATGGGGTCCCCTGCTGTGAAGTAGCTAAATGTTGTTGTGTCGAGCTAATCTGTCAGGCTCCAGTCTGTCGTGTCCCTTCGCTCATATTTCAACATTACATAGATGAAATATTTTCAACTACACTTCTGTATTTCAATAAATATACTATTTCCCTTCATACATCAAATCATGATTGACTTTGGGCCTAAGTCACTCGGGTTCAATACAAACTCAGATGAAATGAAGTTGCAGTCTTACAATCATACCGATACTAGTCTTCATGGAAAATACTTGTAATGTGAAGCGACCACCTTCGCCAAAAATAAAATACAGATGAAAGGAAAATGAAGCAGATTTACTAAGGTCAAACTTAGTTCTTTTCCTTAATTTATTTGCTAATCTGGGACTATGTGTTCCCGTTTGAGGCCTATCGCCGTACTAGTGCTTAAAGAGGTTGAATCGGCTGTAGTTTAGGGTTCCTTTAACTTAGCTTAAGTGAGATTGTTAGATTTATTTTCAGAACTAGCTGGTGTTAAATGAGTTGTGTATGTGTCAGAAACATCTCATGTATGGATACTAAGCTTTTGAAGCTTAATTGTAACACATTTTTATTGAAGTTATAAGGATTTTTTTCTCTTTGCACCAACCTCCAGATTTATGTAAATTATACTAGCCCAAGGTTCCTTCTCAAATATTGGTAAATCTTCTTCCTCAGCATTGTAATTAATTATATTTCTTGTAAAGAAAAAGGAAAACCCAAGAAGGAGAATACAAAATTTAAATAAAGATGGTGTGCTTCCCCGAAGTGGTGCTCTCTGTGCCTAGGTTCAGGCCCGTACACTTCTTTCCTCCTGTATCCGTATATTGGGATATTTAAGATTTGCTTGCCGCAAGAGAAGGCAGAGCTCCCAAGGAGCACAGTGTTTCTGGACAGCATATTCGCTTTACACGATGCCGAAGACATAAATTAAACCACCCAAAGTAGCCCGTGTTGGGTGGTGCAACAGGAAATGACAATTGACCACACAGGAGTTACCTTTTAATTAATTTAAACCAATCAGATTTAAATGTTTAATGTGACGCTTGTTGTCTTGTCCTTCGGAACTTCTGGGAGCTTGTATCCTGTGTAAGTCCCAGAAAAGTCGATACGTGCAGTACAGGGTGTCCCACAAATTTTGACTATACAATTTTAAATCATCCGAAATCTACTTGAAGGCCATATATATATATACTCTTTCAGCACACATCACACTATTAATGTCTGTGTAAGCTGTTTGCAAGCATGGTGGGGTGTTTGGAGAAAAGAGGACTCTTGTCAGAGTACCAATGTGGTTTTCGAGCTGTTCAGTCCATCACTGACCACTTGGTACGA
The DNA here is from genome assembly GCF_040414725.1 of Anabrus simplex. NCBI lineage: Eukaryota > Metazoa > Arthropoda > Insecta > Orthoptera > Tettigoniidae > Anabrus > Anabrus simplex. Next base: position 19,342,323 of record NC_090272.1, on the reverse strand, counting down.
CTGGAATGTTCTATCCTGAGCGCATTTCTCCAAAAAAAAAGCAGCATTTGTTGGCTGTTTTCTTTGACTTAGAATGGGCCCACAACACTACATGGCGATATGGCCGTCAGTGCAGATTCCGAGAGGTAACTCGCCGGTTTTTATTGCAAATTTTTTGTCCCTCCTATTGTGTCCGAATAGGGAGGACATACCGTATAATACGGAATACCACCCGCATTCCCGCCCATCCCCCCAAAAAATATTGGTTCTAAATCTTGGGTGCGGGTCGTATTCAAGCCGTTAATTCTCCTAAATATTTACTACGTTTACATGGAGTATTGAAGTAGGTTTGAATACGGTTACCATACTCAATATACCACATGTAAACGGGCATTCAGGACTTATTGTGGTTTAGTTGCGTTCTAGAAAACAAGATCGATTTTTTTCTCAATGCGGTTACAGTGGCATGTAAACGCGAAATGTAAGGTAACGAAATACGGTAAATCAAGGAATATGGGTAAATATGCGATGAAAGCCAATGCTGCGGATGCTCGATCGTCATTTGTTTCACAAGTGCTGCTGGCTACGCGAATAGCTGATCTTGCGGGATATCGTACTTTGCGAGAGTTGTGACTGTTGGTTGCGGAAGTCTGCCTCGCTCACATTCTAGTTCCGTATCTCTCCCGTGAAAGTGCTGTCTTGATAGTAAGCGATGGATTCAAAAAGGCATCTGCGGTCATTTACTGCGCTTGAGAAAGTTAAAGTTGTAAGTGAAGCTGAAATATATGGATATCGTGCCGTTGGTAGAAAGTACGATATTGATGAATCGTGTATTCGTGATTGGCGGAAGAAGGAAAAACTTCTAAAAAGTAACGGCGAACGCAGAGCGTTCCGCGGGCAGAGTGCAGTGTTTCCGGAAATTGAAGAACAACTCCACAAATTTGTGATAGAAAAACGTGGGTTAGGATATAGTGTTTCTAGTGAAATGTGTCAATTGAAAGCACTAGAGATCTCAAAAGAACTCAAAACGCAGGGTTTTACTGCAAGCCGCGGATGGATCCGAAACTTTTATCGGAGAAAGGGATTGTGCATTTGGAGACGTACGTCTATTTCACAACGTCTCCCTGGGGCGTATGAAGAAAAATTAACGGCCTTTCAGAGTCACATTATTCATTTGAGGAAGCAAAATTCTTAGGTATTTGCTGTCGCAAATTTGGAATGCTGACCAGGCACCTGCCTATTTTGAAATGCCAGTGGAAACAGTGGATACGAAGGGTTCTAAAATTGTAACCATCAGAACAGGTGGTAACGAAAAGCAACGCTGCACGGTAATGTTGTGTGTATTAGCGGATGGAACCAAACTCCCTCCATATGTGATTCTGAAAAAGGAAAACACTTCCGAAAGGAAACTTGCCGCCCGATGTTATTGTTAGAACACATGAGTCCGGCTGGATGGACAGTGCGTTAGTTGAGGACTGGGTGAAGTGGGTTTGGCGTCGTCGCCCCGGAGCTTTGTTACAAAAACGAAACATGCTTATATTGATCAGTTACCGAGGACATGCAACTGACGCCGTAAAAGATTTGAGGAAAGGAAAAACCGATCTTGCTATAATTCCCGGAGGACTCGCTTCTATTCTACAGCCGTTGGACGTGAGCGTGAATCGGCCTTTCAAAACTGCAGTGAAACATTTGTACACCGAATGGATGTCTGGTGGTGATCACACGTTAACACCAACTGGACGAGTGAAGAGGCCTGAAGTGGAACTAATATGCAGCTGGATCAAGACCGCATGGGCACGCAATCCCAATGATCTAGTGTCCAAAAGCTTTAAGAAATGTGGAATTTCAAATTCAGTGGACAGTAGTGAGGACGACTATTTGTGGAAAGATGCCAGCGACGAAAGTTCCTATTATGAAACTTCAGATGACGACGGTAAATTGTGAATGATCTGAGTATTGGACCTATTTTATTTACGATTTTTGTGATGATTTTATTAATTTTAAGCTGTTTGAATTTATATTTGTGGTATATTTGAAGAAAAGTAAATAGGTATGTAAGTTATTTGATTTCGATTTTTTTTTTTTTTTTTTTTTTTTCTTTCGTATTTTGCCGTCTCAATAGGGTGCGAGTCTTATTCGGTGGCGAGTGGTATTCGGGATTATACGGTATTCGCAGTACCATGTTTAAGAAAATGGGGTCCCACAGGGTGATCAGTCCTCAATGTCACTCTGTTCACGACTGCCATAAACGGTATTGTCGCAGCTGCTAGTTCAGCAGTAATACCGTCGCAATATGTAGATGATTTTGCTCTGCATTATAGCTCTCAAAATATTACAGCTGGCTATTACGAGAGTAAAACAGTGGACCTCAGAACATGGCTTTCGCTTTTTACTGCCAAGACCTCTGTTGTTCACTTCTGCCGGAAGCGCACTCTTCACCTCCAACCTAAGCTTTATTTAGGTGAAGTTTCTCTTCCTGTAGTTGATACTTACCAATTTCTTGAGCTCCTTTTCTATGGTAAATAATCATGGGAGTTACACATGCATCAGTTAAAAGCAAAATGCGCTAAGAAGCTTAATATCTTGATTTTTCATAGTGACACTACCTGGGGGGGAGGGGGGGGGGGCAGCCCGCACAATGCTCCTACACTTGTATAGGGCACATACTTTATCCAGGTTAGACGACGACAGTGCAGCAGATGGATCAGAAGGCAAAGCATCCTTGCAAAAGTGAATAGTATCCACCACAGTGGAATTAAGTTGGCAACAGGAGCTTTCTGTACAAGCGCCATTGCCGGCCTTCTCGCTGAATCGCACTTAAGGCACCAACAAATACTTTTGTCATATTCTGCAAATTTGTGACATATGCCACTTCACCCAAGCTATCTCTGCGTATTCCGAAATGGAAACCGTCGGCTGTATACTGCTTATCCATGAGCAACATTGCTGGTTGGTGTACGCTTTGATTAAAGTTACAAATTGTCTGATGTACCTTCAGTTCCTTGTCGGGTTACCTCCACGCATAATACAATAGCCCAAAAGAAAACATGGACTCCTCCATTTACTGGAGGCTCTTCCTGTCCGTTGTTAGTCGATGTCCAGATTCAGTAGTTGATTACATGGATGGTTTGAGGGCAGAAGCGAAAATGGGCTGTGCGTTTGTTGTTGACAATAACAGGTTTCTTTTTCCTCCTACGGAGGCCTGTAGTGTGTTTACAGCAGAAGTCTATACTATTTTTGAAGCTCTGCGATACGCGCTGTCCAATGGATGCCGGCACTTTCTGCTGTATGCTGACTCCTTGAACTCGCTATAGTCTATTGATGAATGTTTCCCTCGGCATCCTCTGGTGCAGCAGATCCAGAATCTGGGATGCTAGCACTAGAATCCCTTTTACGTGACTCCCAAGCCACATGGGTGAGAGGGAAACGAGTTAACTGATAGGGCTGCCAAGGAGGCTGTCACATTGCCCCCGTTGCCTTACAAGGTTCCAGCCAGTGATATTAGTTCTCAGCTGAGACATTTTGTTATGTCTCGTTGGGAGATGGAGTGCCAGGCCACCCCTTTCCCAAATAAGCTGAGAACGATAAAAGGAATTACGAAGGTTTGTAGGACTTCCCTTCATGCTTCTCGGAGGGAAGCAGTGGGATAATGTCGTCTTCGGATCGGCCACGCACTCCAAATTAATGAAGGGGTAAGGCACCCCATTGTGTACTTGCAACAGTCATCTTACAGTTGTACACATCCTTACGGAGTGCGTGGACCTGGCGGATCTGCGCCGTAGTCTTAAATCTCCCGAGTACCAACTCCTTCATTCTACGAGGTGACGAACAGCCAGCAGACCTGTTTTGTCATGTATAGCATTTTCTATTAGCCTTCATTTGTCTTATTCTAGTTTTTCCCATAAAATAAGGCTTTCTGAGTTAGATCCACTAATTATTTTAGTTATAGTTCCACCTTGTACCAATGACCTAGATGTTATGCCCCTTTGTTGTTACAAGCATCAAGTTTCTAGGTTGTATCAGACATTTAAGTGATATTCGTTGTATACATGTGTATATATATATCGGCTTTATTTTGTGTTATTGCAGTTCATTGCCTCAGGCTGTTTGGATCTTCTTCTCTCTGTTAGTTAATTCTTCCTCTACACCAGAATCATTCGAGATCTGTAGAAATTGTGAAACCTTCGAATAACTTCAACTTGCGTCACATGACTAGCCTGGTGGAAATCTTCAAAACTGACTATACACGACTCAACAATACCATTCTAATACCTCAAGATAGCTTTAGCTTTTATAGATACGAAATCCAGGTGAAACTCTTGTGGTACTGGTATTTCACTGATTGGCTATGAGAACTGTGATAATAGTGGAAAGGAAGTGCGAACCATATTACTAGATCCTTGGAAACTTAGTGACTGGAATGCACATACTGTATGTGCCTGTGACATATCCTTTTGAAGTGTGTAGAATATAATTTGACATGGTGAGTGTCCTCAGGAAATTGGGAGCCTTTGTAGTATGGCAGCTGGTATAATGTAAGAATAAATGAGAGCTTTGTTCCTTTTCCCCTGGTCTCTCTACTGCTATTATCACCTGACATGGATGAGATGTATCGTGTGAACACTTAGGCTAGGAAAACACTGATCTAATGTATTGCTTCAGGTTTCTGGAACGCTGACTTCCCCAGCACCCAGGAGTGCCGAGCTCGCAACATGGATTTGACCCTCTACGATACCACTGGGAAACCATGATGGACATGTACTGTATATAAGTTATATTTAAAAACCAATAAACCACATATATATCATATGCTACTGTTGTTAATTTTGGTTATAGCTTAAGGCAATCCATTTATGAGGTTAGGTAGGGAAACTTGAATATAACCTGAAGTTCTGTGAAAATCTTACTCAGAAATATCACAAACATTGTATCATGAAAGGAAGTACCTCATAGTTTCAGTGTATTTTAACTACACTACAAGTTTAGTGATAAAACAGAGTTCGATAGCTGCAGTTGCTTAAGTGCGGCCGGTATCTAGTGTGGAGGTGATAGTGAGTTTGAACACCACTGTCGGCAGCCCCAAAGATGGTTTTCCGTGCTAATTAAGGCCATGGTCACTTCCTCCCCACTCCTGGCCCTTTCCTATCCCATCGTTGCTATGAGACCTATCTGTGTTGGTGCAACTTGAAGCAACTTGTTAAAAAAAAAAAAAAAAAAGGTGTTAAAGTGATGCATTACTGTACGTGTTCCCATTCTCAGCATGTATACCACAATCAATTTATTTTCCTTTCGAAATGAGAGGGAACAAAACTGTTTACACTTAAAGACCAACTACTGCTGTAGCTGGGAAATGGTATGAAAGAAGGATCCAACTGTCATTATGTCCAAGAAAAATACAGAGCTTTGTAAATTCGTATTTTCAAGTTGGTGTCAGTTTTCAGTGCCTCTGAATCCTACTCCAACCCTGACATTACCTTTACAAATATGCATTTGCAAAACAATTTATGGAACATATAGGAACCATCGTAAGGGCACGTGCATGGGTACAGGCATAGGATACGGTAGTGTAGAGTCGAGCACAGGCCCGACAACAAGTTACAGTACCTCCAACTGGGCCTAGCTTGACGAACATGTTTTATAGCTACTAGGATGTGGTCTTTCAGCACTGGGCATTTCAAGTTGTGCTATTCTCCCAGAAAACCATTCACTGTCATTTATGAGAGATGTTTCCCGCTATCGAAACCCCATCGTACAAAATAAACTTCATCATGATCCATATTGACAAACATTCATGTGAATAAGAAGTTAAAATGTAGGTGCACCTATTGAATACGATGTCAAATCGCTTATAGAATGGGACCGGTTTTGACTCCATTATGGCTCATTTTCAGTGCAAATACAATCAAATTAACACCTCAAAAATAATATGTACATATTAGAAATTATGGGCAAATTATCTGTAATACTATAATTAGTGAATTTGAAGTCCACTAATAGCCTCCGTGGCTCAGGCAGTAGCGTGACGGCCTCTCAGCGCTGGATACCGTGGTTCAAATCCCGGTCACTCCATGCGAGATTTGTGCGAGGTTATTCTCTTGGTACTTAGGTTTTCCCCGTCAGCTTTCATTCCAACAACACACTCCCCAGAGGAGTGCGACAGGCACATTCCCTATCCTCGCCGCTAGATTCCATTAATTCCATTCCTGACCCGGTCAGTAGACTGGAAACAGGCTGTGGACTTTCATTTTCATTTTCAAAGTCCACTAGTAGAATGTAAAATGAACAGTCCTAATAAGTAGCCCGTGTATATATCCAATTAAAATACTCAAATTGGAGCTGAGCTATTACACTGGTGTTTAAAGTTAAAATGACCATCTTATGTGATTAGTTGGTAAAAGTCTGCTGTGCTGAGTAACATGTATCGATGGAAGTTGTGTCAAATGCAACATAGCTGTGTTTAAACAAGCATATGGTGCACAATATGTGTAAGCACCGGTCTAACAGCTCAGCTCCTTGCACATGTACAAAGGTTACTTATTAGGACTGATCATTTCAGATTAATATCAATGGCAATGTCATACATGTCAAAATGTGACTGGTGAACTTTAAATTCACTAATTATAATATTATAGAATGAGAGATTTTTTTTTTGCCTATATTGTAAAATAATTTGTTATATGTACATAATATTTTAAAGTATTAGTTTTATTGTATTTATACTAAATATTGTCTATGGCCATAACCATAACAGGGTCAAAACCGATCCCATTGTATAAGTAATTTGACATATTAAATTTCTTATTAAACAGAACCCCATATTTCCTATTGAACAATTTCAACACTATCATATTTTCACGTGAACACTGGCAGTGAACTGGGTCTTTTTCCTTTATTTCAATATGTTATTACACAGCAGTTGTATCATATGAAGGTGTCAGATAACCAAAACGCAGATGTTAATCAGGAAATACATATCTAATGTAATTTAATTATACTAGACTTATGAAAAACATCAAGAAATGTATGGAAAAAATACTTTTAATTTAAGTTTTACCAACAAGCCTGCTCAAGCAATAAACATGAATCATTTAATGTGGCGCCATACGATGATAATAATAATAATAATATAATGTGTCTACTTAAACCACAAATAAACACAATTACATTTGAAATACAAAATTGACCTCTTCAGAAATAGTTTGGTTTGGTATGGTAGTCCTTGCACTACCATCTACTTTCTTTTTGCAGTCCATGTGAATAATCAGCTTGGTCTGTTCCTTTAAATAAAAAAATAAGCCCAGATTTCTGGAGAGGAGAAGTATTTCTATCGTTTGTATGCAGAGTAAAAACTAATAACTTCTGGCAACATCACAACAGCACTAGAGTTCCACAGCCACAAAAGTACGTCAGGTGACAACACCAAGGGAGGGCAGGAATCTCCATGACAGATTACCTGTGCATAGTCTTTTATACTTATTTGTGATCGGCTGATGATGACCAAGAAAGTAGTATAATTGGATGGTTCGGCGGCCGCCACCGGGCTCCATGAGGCCACCTCCACCACCACCACAGCCAGAGGCCTCCCAGATGCCTCCTCCACCACCACCACAGCCAGAGGTCTCCCAGATGTCTCCTCCACCACCACCACAGCCAGAGGCCTCCCAGAGGTCTCCTCCACCACCCGCGGGAAATTTGAATTTGTAAACAAAGCCACGTGCTTTTTGACAGCTGTCATAGACAACAACGCATCGCTAACCTCAGTACTGCCATCTTGACGGGCCTAAACCTCAGTAGTACCAACTTAACCTAACTAGCGCGAGGTAAACAAAGCCACGTGCTTTTGACAGCCACGTGCTTTTTGACAGACAACAACACATCGCTAACCTCAGTACTGCCATCTTGACGGGCCTAAACCTCAGTAGTACCAACTTAACCTAACTAGCGCGAGATAAACAAAGCCACGTGCTTTTTTGACAGCTGTCATCCGCCATCTTTAAACCACAGAGCACTGTGCTGCCCTCTTTATCGCAGTAGCTGCAAATTCGTCACCTGTCATCCACAGTGCTGCCATCTTGGCGAGCCTAAACCTTAGTGCTACCAACTAAACCTCACTAGCGTGAGATAAACAAATCCACGTGCTTTTTTTGACAGCTGTCATCCACCATCTTTAAACCACAGAGCACTGTGCTGCCCTATTTATCGCAGTAGCTGCAAATTCGTCACCTGTCCTCCGCAGTGCTGCCATCTTAACGGGCCTAAACCTTAGTGCTACTAACTTAACCTCACTAGCGTGAGATAAACAAATCCACGTGTTTTTTTGACAGCTGTCATCCGCCATCTTTAATCTATAGAGCTAAGTGCTGCCCTCTTTAGCTACTTACCTTTGAAATGTGGTGGCGGATAATTTGAAAAATGCTTTTTGACAGCAGCCATCTTTGAGCACCGTGCTGCCCCTCTTTAGCTAGATACCTTTGAAATGTGGTGGCAGGCAATTCCACATGACAGCAGCCATCTTTAATCAAGAGAGCACCGTGCTGCCCTCTATGTGGTGGTGGCAATTTGAAAAATTCTACATGCTCTTGTTTGGAAACAAACTCACGCGCTTTTTCGACAGCCATCATCCGCCATCTTTAATCAACAGAGCCCAGTGCTACCCTCTTTAGCTAGATACCTTTGAAATGTGGTGGCGGCAAATTCCACGTGGTCTTGTTTGGAAACAAAGCTATGTGCTTTTTTGACAGCTGACATCCACCATCTTTAATCTACAGAGCACAGTGCTGCCCTCTTTAGCTACTTACCTTTGAAATGTGGTACGTCACAGCTGTCATCCGCAGTGCTGCCATCTTAACGGGCCTAAACCTTAGTGCTACCAACTTAACCTTACTAGCGCGAGATTTGAATCGGTAAACAAATCCACGTGCTTTTTTGACGGCTGTCATCCACCATCTTTAATCCATAGAGCACAGTGGTGCCCTCTTTAGCTACTTACCTTTGAAATGTGGTGGCGGATAATTTAAAAATGCTTTTTGATAGCAGCCATCTTTGAGCACCGTGCTGCCCTCTTTAGCTAGATACCTGTGGTGGCAGGCAATTCCACGTGACAGCAGCCATCTTTAATCAAGAGGGCACCGTGCTGCCCTCTTTGGGGCGGTGGCAAATTCCACGTGCTTAACAAACTCACGTGCTTTTTTCTGACAGCTGTCATCCGCCATCTTGCATCACAAACCTCAGTACTGCGCTCTTTAGCTAGTTACCTTTGAAATGTGGTGGCGGCAATTTGAAAAATTCTATGTGCTCTTGTTTGGAAACAAAGCCACGTGCTTTTTGACAGCTGTCATCCACCATCTTTAATCAATAGAGCACTGTGCTGCTTTCATGCAGGTAATTTCGTCAGCTGTCATCCGCCATCTTTAATCTACAGAGCACCTTGCCGCCCTCTATGTAGTAGCGGGCAATTTGAAAAGTTCTCTTAGCTGTCATCCGCCATCTTTAATCAAGAGAGCACCGTGCTGCCATCTTTAGCTAGATACCTTTGAAATGTGGTGGCGGCAATTTGAAAAAATTCTATGTGCTCTTGTTTAGTAAACAAAGCCACGTGCTTTTTTTGACAGCTGTCATCCACCATCTTTAATCAATAGAGCACTGTGCTGCTATCATGCGGGCAATTTCGTCAGCTGTCATCCGCCATCTTTAATCTACAGAGCACCGTGCTGCTCTCTGTAGTAGCGGGCAATTTGAAAAGTTCTGTTAGCTGTCATCAGCCATCTTTAATCAAGAGAGCACCGTGCTGCCATCTTTAGCTAGATACCTTTGAAATGTGGTGGCGGCAAATTGAAAAATTCCACGTGCTCTTGCTTAGTAAACAAACTCACGCGCTTGTCAGCTGTCATCCGCCATCTTGAATCTATAGAGCTCAGTGCTACACTCTTTAGGTACATACCTTTGAAATATGGTGGTGGATAATTTAAAAAGAAAAATTCTACATCAGCCATCTCTCGACGCTAATTGCACAAGATGGTGGCTATACATGACTCCCTAAAGGTGCTTATGCAAGATGGCCGCTATACATAGGTTCTTATGAGATGCCCTTGGGATGCTTGCGCAAGATGGCGGTTATACAAGGCTCCTTATGAGACGCCCTAGAGATGCTTGCGCAAGATGGCGGTTGCTCTTATGAGGCGGGTTAAGGGTCCGTGCGCAAGATGGCGGCTATACACGACTCCTTATGAGACGCCTTAAGGGTGCTTGCGCAAGATGGCTGCTGCTCTAATGAAGAAAGCTAGCTTAGAGGCTAACGTGTCGTGCTAGTTCGATTCATTAAATTTGGGGCTTAAATGCATAATGTTAAATATCTCGAAAACGGTGCATCGTAGAGCAAAACGGACAAAATGTTGCTACGCAATACCTCGGTTCGCAGTATGGGGAAGAAGTAAAACATATTCTAATGATGAGATCAACGGTTCGGTTCTAACTTAGGCCCTTTGGCATTAGCTCTGTTTCAGCTTGTAATGAAGCAAGTCTTCGTAACATGATCAGGTCTAGCTATGGTAGAGAGTATAACGTACCGTGCAGGTTCGATTCATTACATTTGGGGCTTAAATGCAAAATGTTAAATATCTCGAAAACGGGCAAAATATTTCCACCTGATACCTAGGTTTGCAGTATCAGGAACATGATAGCATAAGAAAAACATAGTCTAATGATGAGACCGGCGGTTCGATTCCTACTTAGGCCCTTTGGCATTGCCAGCTATCTCTTTCTACAAGATGGCTTCTATACGTAGCTTCTTATGAGACAGCTTAAGAGCGCTTGCACAAGATGGCTGCTGCTCTTATGAGACGCCATAGGGGTGCTTGCGGGAGGTAGCAGCGACAAGACGATGACTATACACAGCTGCTTATGATACGGCCTAGAGGTGCTTACACAAGATGGTGGCTGCTCTGATGAAGAAAGCTAGCTTTGCATCGTGCAGGTATTTTTACAGCTGTCATCCGCAGTGCTGCCATCTTTTACAGCACCTTTGAAATGTGGTGGCGGGTAATTTGAAAAATTCGACGTGCTTTTTCATAAGCTGTTCAGGTCTCCTCTTATGTCAAGGCATAGCTCTATCGAACAAGTTTAAACCTACATCGGAATAGCTATAGTAAGCACGTGCTGCAGTGATGACGTCATTAAGCATGTTTAGACTTGCAAATCACAGAAGAAACGTAACAAGGCTGGGATCGAAAAATTGCACTCTATGCCGTTAACTTTATCATGTGATCGGAACATTGATGGAAGTGTTTAGAACACTAAATAAGTAGAACCGAACACTGTACTCGATGCAACATGTGTTTAGAACATGTCAGGGGATACCTTTGTTCTAAGAAGATTAGTTTACCGCACATTCCTTGTCGGGCTAATAGGCTAAGGGGCAAAAGGGCTAAAGGAGCAACAACCTCATCGATCGCTATCAGCAAGAACGCTTGTACTTTGTTAAGTGTAGAAAATTAATCTTTATTTGTAAATGGTTTCATGTTCAGAACAAGGAATGGAACCTAGGGGTTACGTCTTACCTAATAAAATCCCCGAGGTGCGATGAGTTACGTTTTTCGAACTAGTGTTTGGAACACTGAACTTTTCAAGATGATAGCAGAGAGTTTAGCAATGTTCTGTTGTTGGATTATAAATTCCGCGGTACAACATGCATAAGGTGGCAGCCTTGAGGTTTACTGCCGTAAAGATGACAAGAGTGAGGTTAACAATATTCCGTTGTTGGATTTTAAATTCCGCGCTGTAACATGCATAAGGTGGCAGCCTTGAGGTTTACCGCCGTAAAGATGGCAGCATTGAGGTTAGCGACGCTCTATTGTCCTTCAGAGTGAGGTTAGGGTTCGTCAAGAAGACAGCTGTCAAAAAAGCACGTTGTTATGTTTACCAAACAAGAGCACGTGGTCGTGACGTCACGGTCACGTAGTATGCTGCCTCAGCATGCAAAGTTCAATGTCTCCACCTACGTAGTAAACATTCTGCTATGTTCACAAGATTTTTTACACATAACTATTCTTTATGCTTTAAGTTCTTGCACATAGGCTATGCTAAGATAGCAGCACAAACACATGCGAACTTTGTACATTCTAATGGAATAAGTTTAGTACTGCGTGCATCATGGATACATGATGTGTACACGCATTTAAACATGGCTATATTAATGCTGCTGCTTTGTTTACAAGATATTTATACATTGCTATTCTTTATGCTTTAAGTTCGTGGACACACAAGCGATAGTCGTACGCTCTGGCAGGAGAAGTTTACTACGATATTCGATACATACATTATCGATAGGTGATGTGTACACGCTTTAGAACATAGCTCTTCTTTGTGCTTCAAGTTCGTGCACATGGGTTAGGGATACACAAAAGCGATTGCTACATGCTCTAGCGGAAAAAGTCTAGTACGATAGTCGATGCATGTAAAATCGATAGGTTATGCTAAGATAGCAGCGCACTTACACGATTTTAGCACAATCTAGTGGAAAAAGTTTTGTATGATAGTCGTTTCGTGCAAAATCATTAGGTAATGTGTACACGCTTTCAAACAAGGCTATTCTTTGTACTTTAAGTTCATGCGTCTTAGTTATGCTATGATAGCAGCACAATCTACCTGAAGAAGTTTTGTACGAGAGTCGATACATGCAAAATCGATAGTTGATGCGTACACGCTTTGAAACATGACTATTCATTGTACTTTAAGTTCATGGGTATAGGTTATGCTAAGATAGCAGCACAATCTAGCGGAAGAAATTTAGTACGATATTTGATGCATGCAAAAACAATAAGTAATGTGTACACACTTTGAAACATGGCTATTCTTCGTACTTTAAGTTCATGTGTATAAGTTATGCTAAGATAGCAGCACAATCTAGCGGAAGACGTTTAGTACGATATTTGTTGCATGCAAAATCGATAGGTGATGTGTACACACTTTGAAACATGGCTATTCTTCTTCTTCTTCTTGGTTAGTTTTTGGACATCGTCGTAAGACGCTACGTCCAGTCACTGGTTTGCGGGATAAGTAATGTCTAGGAGAGGTACCAACATTAGAAGAAATTAGTACACTACGAGATAGTAGGGTTAGCTATGTAATGAAGCTAATTACAGCCGGCAATAATAAAACTGAGGAAAAGACCAATAATATGGAGGCTAAACTATCAAGGCATAACACAAAAACACTGGGACACAGGGTTCTAATGCTTCACGTCTGTGTGGTCTGCCACGACGTCTTACTACAAACAAACTGGACCGGACCACAAAAAGGGGTGGGATGCGAAAGTTCGTACCTATAGGGAAGGAAAGGTGACAAGTGGATGTTACAGATAACTAAAAACATAAGTATGAAGTCTACAACGCGAAAAGTCGGTTGAAACACTAAACGCGAAACATTTAAAGGCAGTTGGTATCCCGCATGAAGAAACTTAGCTATGAATTCGCGACGGTGATGTTCATATGTCTGACACTGAAAAAAGATATGATTGACAGCACCTACTGCCCGACCGCATGGACATAAGGTACTTTCGAGAAGATTAAGGCGATAGAGATGAGCAGGCGTACACACATGATTGAAGCGGAGCCGTATGATTAAAGTAATATGACGCCGAGTGTAGTTACCAAAGGCGAACCACGGTTTATTAGGAATATCAGGCATAAGCGTGAATAAGTGCTTACCTTTCAACTGGGAAGTTCAGCGCCATTCTGCACACCACTGATCGTGGATGAAGTGACGACAGTGTTCCCATAAGTCTGTGTGTGAAACTGCGATATAGTAGTCCAATCCAGTACCCTGGGCGGCCGCTTTAGATAGGATATCCGCTGTGACGTTACCGTGTATTCCAGAATGGTCCGGAATCTATGCGAATAATACGTTAACATGACAGAGGGACAAGTCATAACGTAATTGGCGTAAATTTTGAATGTACCAATTATTGGTATGTTCGGGATGGTCTAAAGCCATTAAGGTAGTACAAATGAGAGTTGTTAATATTCCAGAATATGTTATGATGTTTCTTATTTAATATGCTCCGACAATTCCATTGCAGTATCCGCATGTTTTACTTGGCAGTAGGGGAAAATCCCACGGATAGAAAAAACTCATCATATACTGATTTTAACTTATGCTTCCATGGGTCGTTGGGGCCCATGTCTGCGAGTACATCTGCAAAGTCTTTAAGGGCGTTTCGACACTGTTCATCAAAATTAACGTTTGATTTACAATGTAAAGCCATGACAGAGGGAGATGCCGATATTGGCTCGTGGGGAGCTGACGGTTGCCCTTGAGGACTTGGCTTCCGTGATGTAGATGCAGGCTCGTTAGAAGTAGCAGGTATCAAACGCACGACTGGAGTGCCAGAATATTCTGGAACCGTCTTCGGATTACTGAGCAAATTAAGATATGATGCCCTGTCATAACCTGGTTTAACGGGTGGGCGGGAAGGGTTACTAACCACCATAGTAAATTTACGCTTTCGAGGGAGAGTTTCGTCCGATTGAGATGGTCGATTGGGTAAAGGAGGAAAATGTTGGGGCATCAGAAGGGGGTTAGATAGGGACTGTAATGGGGCAAAATAGTTTTTCACTTCGAAATATGATTTGTTTTCAACACTCATAATGCGTTTAATTTCTTTTTGTTGTTTGTGGATGTCACAATGTTCTGCTCCCGCAGGATGATTTCCGCCACAGTTAGCGCATTTAACGACTTGGTGAGTGCAATCTTCAGTAGAATGATTAAGGGAACACTTTCCACATCTCGGCTCCCGGGAACGACAATTAGTAGCGGTATGTCCATACCGCTGACATCGTTTGCATAATAAAGGAGAGAATATAAAGGCGTGAACCTCTAAAATGACTTTAAAAATGGACACACTTTTCGGAAGTTGTTGACTTTCGAATACAACCTTCACAGTACCTGTAGGGATATATTCAGTTTTTCCTTCTTTGGATGAACGTCTATTTAGACGTTGTACTTTCACTACAGGATAGGGTGAGTCTAAATAGGTGAGAATGTCGGATTCGGAAATAGTAGTGTCTACTCCCCGTATTACCCCTACTCGCTGAATATTCGAAGACGGAATAAAAGCTATCAATTTCTTTTCTGTAAGAATGGGATGAGAAAGAAAGGCGTTTGCAGCCTTACTAGACATGAAAGTAACTTGAATTCTGTTTCTTCCCTTCCTATGGATGGCCTTGACGTCACCAATTTGCCTCTCGTAGAAAATCCGACCCAGAGTCATAGGGTGAATATGTCCTCTTTTATTTTGAGATGCAAGCGATTCGACAAAAACTAAGTAAGGGCCAAGATGAGTGTTAGAATAGGTAGGTACAGGAACGGGCGGACGCTGATCCATGTCACGTATGGTATTTTGAGAACTGTCTCGTTGGGTATCAGGATTACTAGTGTCCATGTGTAAATCCTCACGCACGGCATCTTTACCAATATCAGGAGGTCGTCCTAACGGGCCACCGCCACTATCTACAGACATAGTAGTCCAAAAGGGGATTACACTATACTAGCTCCGAAACAAACACACAAAAAATTACTAGGATACAAACACAAACATAAAACACTCTACTTATCTACAGACAGGAAAAAGCCGCTGCACCAGTGACCGGAGCGAGACGTGTGCACTGCACAACAGCCGAACACCGAATGTGATGGCTATTCTTTTTACTTTAAGGTCATGCGTATAGGTTATGCTAAGATAGCAGCACAATCTAGCGGAAGGAGTTTAGTACGAGAGTCGATGCATGCAAAATCGATAGGTAATGTGTACACGCTTTGAAACATGGCTATTCTTTGTACTTTTAAGTTCATGTGTATAAGTTATGCTAAGATACCAGCACAATCTAGCGGAAGAAGTTCAGTACGAGATTCGATGAATGCAAAATCAATAAGTAATGTGTACACGCTTTGAAACATGGCTATCCTTTGTGCTTTAAGTTCATGTGTATAAGTTATGCTAAGATAGCAGCACAACCTAGCGGAAGAAGTTTATTGCGATATTTGTTGCATGCAAAGTCGATAGGTAATGTGTACACGCTTTGAAACATGGCTATTCTTTTTACTTTAAGGTCATGCGTATAGGTTATGCAAAGATAGCAGCACAATCTAGCGGAAGAAATTTAGTACGAGTGTCGATGCTTGCAAAATCGATAGGTAATGTGTACACGCTTTGAGACCTAGCTATTCTTTGTACTTTAAGTTCATGCACCTTAGTTGTGCTAAGATAGCAGCACACTCTACCTGCAGAAGTTTAGTACGAGAGTCGATACATGCAAATTCGATAGTTGATGTGTACGCGCTTTGAAACATGACTAATCATTGTACTTTAAGTTCATGTGTATAAGGTATACTAAGATAGCAGCACAACCTAGCGGAAGAAGTTTAGTATGATATTTGTTGCATGCAAAGTCGATACGTAACGTGTACACGATTTGAAACATGGCTATTCATTGTACTTTAATTTTATGGGTATAGGTTATGCTAAGATAGCAGCACGATCTAGCGGATGAAGTTTAGTTCGATGGTCGATGCATGTAAAATCGATAGGTGATGTGTACACGCTTTGAAACATGGCAATTCATACTGCTGCTCTGTTCCCAAGACTTTTAAGCATAGCTAATCCTAATGCTGCTCTTAACGATGTCGAGCTAAGGATTGATTACGTGACCGTGACGTCACAGCCACGTGCTCTTGTTTGGTAAACATAGCCACGTGCTTTTTTGACAGCTGTCTTCTTGACGAACCCTAACCTCACTCTGAAGGACAATAGAACGTCGCTAACCTCACTGCTGCCATCTTTGCGGCGGTAAACCTCAAGGCTGCCACCTTATACATGTTGTAGCGCGGAATTTATAATCCAACAACAGAACATTGCTAAACTCTGCTATCATCTTGAAAAGTTCAGTGTTCCAAACACTAGTTCGAAAAACGTAACTCGTCGCACCTCGGGGATTTTATTAGGTAAGACGTAACCCCTAGGTTCCATTCCTTGTTCTGAACATGAAACCATTTACAAATAAAGATTAATTTTCTACACTTAACAAAGTACAAGCGTTCTTGCTGATAGCGATCGATGAGGTTGTTGCTCCTTTAGCCCATTAGCCCTTTTGCCCGTTAGCCCCTTAGCCTATTAGCCCTACAAGGAATGTGCAGTAAACTAATCTTCTTAGAACAAAGGTATCCCCTGACATGTTCTAAACACATGTTGCATCGAGTACAGTGTTCGGTTCTACTTATTTAGTGTTCTAAACACTTCCATCAATGTTCCGATCACATGATAAAGTTAACGGCATAGAGTGCAATTTTTCGATCCCAGCCTTGTTACGTTTCTTCTATGATTTGCAAGTCTAAACATGCTTAATGACGTCATCACTGCAGCACGTGCTTACTCTAGCTATTCCGATGTAGGTTTAAACTTGTTCGATAAACTTGACATAAGAGGAGACCTTAACAGCTTATGAAAAAGCACGTCGAATTTTTCAAATTACCCGCCACCACATTTCAAAGGTATGAGGTTTAGTGCTGTAAAAATACCTGCACGATGCAAAGCTAGCTTTCTTCATCAGAGCAGCCACCATCTTGTGTAAGCACCTCTAGGCCGTATCATAAGCAGCTGTGTATAGTCATCGTCTTGTCGCTGCTACCTCCCGCAAGCACCCCTATGGCGTCTCATAAGAGCAGCAGCCATCTTGTGCAAGCGCTCTTAAGCTGTCTCATAAGAAGCTATGTATAGCCGCCATCTTGTAGAAATAGATAGCTGCCAATGCCAAAGGGCCTAAGTAGGAATCGAACCGCCGGTCTCATATTTAGACTATGTTTTTCTTATGCTATCATGTTTCTGATACTGCTAACCTAGGTATCAGGTGGAAATATTTTGCCCGTTTTCGAGATATTTAACATTTTGCATTTAAGCCCCAAATGTAATGAATCGAACCTGCACGGTACGTTATACTCTCTACCATAGCTAGACCTGATCATGTTACGAAGACTTGCTTCATTACAAGCTGAAACAGAGCTAATGCCAAAGGGCCTAAGTTAGAACCGAACCGTTGATCTCATCATTAGAATATGTTTTACTTCTTCCCCATACTGCGAACCGAGGTATTGGGTAGAAACATTTTGTCCGTTTTGCTCTACGATGCACCGTTTTCGAGATATTTAACATTATGCATTTAAGCCCCAAATTTAATGAATCGAACTCGCACGACACGTTAGCCTCTAAGCTAGCTTTCTTCATAAAAGCAGCAGCCATCTTGCGCAAGCACCCTTAAGGCGTCTAATAAGGAGTCGTGTATAGCCGCCATCTTGTGCAAGGACCCTTAAGCCGCCTCATAAGAGCAACCGCCATCTTGCGCAAGCATCTCTAGGGCGTCTCATAAGGAGCCTTGTATAACCGCCATCTTGCGCAAGCATCCCAAGGGCATCTCATAAGAACCTATGTATAGCGGCCATCTTGCATAAGCACCTTTAGGGAGTCATGTATAGCCACCATCTTGTGCAATTAGCGTCGAGAGATGGCTGATGTATAATTTTTCTTTTTAAATTATCCACCACCATATTTCAAAGGTGTGTACCTAAGGAGTGTAGCACTGAGCTCTATAGATTAAAGATGGCGGATGACAGCTGACAAAAAACGCGTGAGTTTGTTTACTAAACAAGAGCACGTGGAATTTTTCAATTTGCCGCCACCACATTTCAAAGGTATCTAGCTAAAGATGGCAGCACGGTGCTCTCTTGATTAAAGATGGCGGATGACAGCTAAGAGAACTTTTCAAATTGCCCGCTACTACATAGAGGGCGGCAAGGTGCTCTGTAGATTAAAGATGGCGGATGACAGCTGACGAAATTACCTGCATGATAGCAGCACAGTGCTCTATTGATTAAAGATGGTGGATGACAGCTGTGCGTTGTTGTCTGTCAAAAAGCACGTGGCTGTCAAAAGCACGTGGCTTTGTTTACCTCGCGCTAGTTAGGTTAAGTTGGTACTACTGAGGTTTAGGCCCGTCAAGATGGCAGTACTGAGGTTAGCGATGCGTTGTTGTCGATGACAGCTGTCAAAAAGCACGTGGCTTTGTTTACAAATTCAAATTTCTTGCGGGTGGTGGAGGAGACCTCTGGGAGGCCTCTGGCTGTGGTGGTGGTGGAGGAGACATCTGGGAGGCCTCTGGCTGTGGTGGTGGTGGTGGAGGAGGCATCTGGGAGGCCTCTGGCTGTGGTGGTGGTGGAGGAGGCATCTGGGAAGCCTCTGGCTGTGGTGGTGGTGGAGGTGGCCTCCGGGAGCCCGGTGGCGGTGGCGGCCGCCGAACCATCCAATTATACTACTCAAGAATAATGCTCTGAACCGGTACCAGTTATAATTAAGTAGGAATGTAAAACTTACATTTCTTTTTTAATAGTCTTCTTTCAACTTAATAGTCGCTAGGTGACAAAACCACAACAGATAACTTTACTTCTATTCATGAAGGTATATTTTGGGCTTATGCCGTGTAATTAATTGTAAACACACTGTACGCATTTCAAAAGGAACCGTGCCTTTCTTCATCAGGAGACAACAGAGAAATGAAATGACGCATTAACGGTTGTTAGGAGAAAGAAACAAGAATGTTAAAATTGTGCCGTAAGATGTAAGATGGACGCCATTTTAACCCCTTGCTAGAGACAACGAATGGCAACACTAAAGCAGCATTCTCTGATGGTTCTGATAATAGGTAGTCATGATTCACTGAGGTTGTAGCCTGTATCGCGGTTGAAATTATCTCTGTGCACCACGGAAAAGACGCACCTCGCGATGGAGTACATTCTCACAATAACGTTGACCGGTGAGTGTACTTCTTATTGAAGGTCGGTATGCCCATGCAACATCATGCCTGCCCGCACCGTAACACTTGGACCGCCAATATGTTCATGTTGAACAATGTTCCTGGATGCATTACGTGCTTCCACCTCTCGCCAGATGAGGGTACGTCTAGAATCGCTACTCACTGAATGAGATCTCATCTGAGAGGAGCAGGCTAGTGATGGGATGGGCAGTCTGAGGCTAGGTCTCGAGATTTCTCGGGACTAGCGCAGGCAAGAAATTTCGAGAGATCTCGAGAGCGTTGTCCCCGCATTGTGCGGGGAGCAGCGTGTCGTAAGCCTACAGGCAGTCGGAGCTGAATGTTGTTTGTGCCGAGTATGCGAATAGCCAACCACGGGCCTTCTCCATGTCGTAAATACGTGTCAACAAGCGACTAGGGCTTCATTTCTACCGAGGTCTATTTTGACGCAGTATAACATAATTATAAAGGATACCCATTCTAGCATCGTATGCACGAATGAGTGGTTTAAGTACAGAACCTGACGGCTACTGTAGGTACACGTACCTGGATACTGGAAGCGTGCATTATTCGAACTCGAGACGAGGCAAGATGCGCCCTACTGCATATGCAACCACCATTACGCACGAGTGGAATGTGTAATCTAAAATGCTCCAGTTTGCTCGAAATCTTTCGACAGGTAGGTGCACATCGTTATCAGACCCCACATTCAATAACATATGACCACTGCTTGTGTTTACCGACACTTTAGTGACGAAGGAAATAATTCCTTACAATCTTAAAGAGTATTCCCGTCATAATTAGGTATCTTGATATATGACGGTGCAATGTGAAATTGTACTAGTTGTACGCGACAATTTAAAGACGATGTCCGAAACGCAACGTAAGTCATGGATGTCGGTTATTTTGAAGAGATGTCACATAGCACAGCCCGCTGTGTTGCTTGTTCAAAAGAAATAAAATACGTCGGCAAAAATACTTCTGGGATGATCCGGCACTTACAAACGCATAATGTCAGTGAAGAGGAATCGTCACAACACCCCCGGCTCGGTCTGCATCACAAGAAGCTATCCTGTGGACTAGTGATGGGCAGTCTGAGACGATATCTCCAGATTTCCGAAGACTAGCGCAGACACTATTTCTCGCGAGAAATTTCGAGAGATCTCGAGTACGTTGTCCCCGTGTTTCGTGGCGAGCAGCGTGTCTTAGGCCTACATGTAAACGGAGCTGAATGTTGTTTTCGCTGAGTGTGCGAATAACAAACCACGCACCTTCTCCATTCCGTAAATACATGTCAACAAGCGAATATGGCGTTCATTTCTCTCATTTCTAGCGAGGTCTATTTTGACGCAGTATAACATAATTATAAAGGATACGCATTCTGGCATTGTATGCAGTGGTAAGTATACGAATGAATAGGCTAAGTACAGAAACTGACGGCTACTGTAGGTACACGTACTTGGATACTAGAGGCGTGCATTATTCCAACTCGAGACGAGGCATTGCGCATGAGTGGAATGTGTAACCTGAAATGCTTGAATTTACTCCAATTCTTTCGACAGGTAGGTGTACATCGTTATCAGACCTATCATATTATGACCACTGCGAGTGTTTACCGATATTCTGGTGACGACGGAAATAATTCCTTACAATGTTATAAAGTATTCGCGTCATATGTAAAGTTAGCATAATTATCCGACAACAACAACAAGAGTACACAAGTAATTCCATAGAAAGGAAATATTACAAGAAGTAGTACTAATTTAACATTCTAAATCCAGCATCATCATACACAAATTCAGTATTTCCAGTGCTTAACACTACCGCTTACAATATTACAGGTTGAACTTTCTATTAGCTTAGCATTACAAGTGATGATAAAATGAAGTTAAACTCTCATTACCGTACAACTATAACAACAACAACGAAAGAAAATATGACAAGAAATACTACTAGTTTAACTTTCAAAATCCAGCATCATTATACACAAATTCACACACAACCTAACTATGTCCATTACTTAACACTATGGCTTACAATACTACAGGTTGAACTTACTACCAGTTTAACACTACAAGTGATATTAAAGTTAAAACATAACTACCCAATAACCCAATTCCATGGAGAGAAAATATTAGAACAAATACTACTAGTTTAACATTCTAAAGCCAGCAAAAAATTACAAATTCAGTGTCCGTCGTTTACAGCTTTTACTTTTCACTTTACATTAGCTCTAATCACCATCTTAAACGATTTTATACCGGAAGAGAATCTATCAAAGACTGCTGCAGGTAATTTATTCCAATCCCTTATGATTCTGTTTACGAAAGAAAACTTGCCTACATCAGTATGCTGGTTATTATTACACTACTGTAAGTGACCATTGTCACCGGGATATTTCCCATTTGCGATCTATTTGTTAATATAATAATAATAATAATAATAATAATAATTAGGTACATCGGTATATGACAGTGCAATGTGTAATTGTGTCTAGTTGTACGCAACAACTCGAGGACGATGTCCGAAAACACTTCTGGGATGATCCGACACTTAAAAACATAAATGGAAGCGTGCTGGGCCCATAACCCAGAGGTCCGTGGATCGAAACCACGCTCTGCTACCACTGTAACGTGCGACACTTAAATACAATGACACTGTGACGTGCGATAATAAGAACGGTGACGATGCAATTATTTAAAGGTTAGGTTGGGGTTACACTTAGAGATGTCTCGATAATTGGTTAAAATACCAAGAAATATACTCAGTTACAGTTAAGTTGATTACAAGCATACGGTAAGGACCAATTAGAAACTCAGACAGTATCCGTAGCACTGCTACACTAAGGCTGATTATAGACACGCAGTGATGATCGGGTTAGGTCAGTACATAAACTAGAACGAGTTTGGTACAACGATATGAAAACACTTTTAGCACAATAAGGAGCTGGGTCACCAAACATAACACTAGAAACTCAGAGCGACTCACTAGTTAATAGTCCTTTTGTACCAAGGTAACTGGTAAGTCTCGAGACACAGTGACGTAGGAGGCGATAGTCAAGTGACAGTTCAATGGCAGTAAGTACCCCGGTGCACAGCGATTACCGAAGATAATGCACCCAGAAGGTCCAAGTAATTTATCTCACAGAGTCACCATATAGAAACAGTTAAAGCAATAAGTAAATGCAAGTTTTTTAAAAAACCAAAACAACAACTTACCTCGAGGATGGTATGTAGAAGGTGCTTTTGGATCTTAGCAACCGTGACCAATAGTATTACAGTATCATAGTAATTTAGCAATTAGTGCCCTTTCATAAACACGAAAGAATAAGCCGAGGTTTTAGGAATATAGAAATTTAATTTAAACACCAAATGAAATACTACACCAGGTTGAACTAAACGAAGATTAACCAAGAGGTTTGCGAAATTAAAGTTTCAAAGGGTGGAGCTAATAATAATTTACATGAATTCACAATCACAAGGAGAGAAATGAATTCTATCCTTACCACGATGTTAATCTGGAAATACCTGCATAAATTAACAGGACACAGAAAACAGGGAAGGCCCCAAAACGCGAAACCTCACAAACCAGAGGTACAGCACAGGCACAATACAAATTGGTTAACTCGAGAAATAGCAGAATACAGTTTTAAGAAATAAATTCAATGTGTGACACCACAGGGCCAGTGGAAACCAGAAAAGGGGAAACACGGTAATACATTTACCAATACTTCAGGAGCTTATCGGCGTGAGCAGGAATAACAGCTCGAAATAATATTTCATAGGTTAGATCATATGCCCATAATCAGAAGGGCATCACAAGCGCAGAGGAGTAATTACAATAAAATTCCACACCGACTCAACCAGAGCCTTACAGGAAACGGAGAAGTTACTCCCAAATTCAACACTTCACGTACCAAATCACCATAGAGATCGCACGGATCTCACCATAAGAAATCAGTTACCGGGGAGAAATAAAGAAATAAATAATAATAATAATAATTCCCCAAAATTCCAAGTCAAGTTCACAAGAACCAACAGTAAACGTAGCCGTGTCAGTCTCCAGCAAAAACATCAGTCATCTCAATCAAACAATGTCAATCAATCTCAATGACAATAAATGTCACCAAGACAACCGCGAACAAAAATTAAAATTAGACGGTCAACGAGTATCAAAACACCGTTGAATGGATTGGAATTCATTTTTCTCAGCTCCGTTAAGAAATAACAATTTACCACCCAGGATGGTTCGTGTTA
This sequence comes from Anabrus simplex, assembly GCF_040414725.1. Taxonomy (NCBI): domain Eukaryota; kingdom Metazoa; phylum Arthropoda; class Insecta; order Orthoptera; family Tettigoniidae; genus Anabrus; species Anabrus simplex. The sequence continues at coordinate 19,318,238 of NC_090272.1, read as the reverse complement.
AAGGTTTAAACTTACAGATCTGTTAGGCATCTTTAGCTTGCCAAGTTTGAGATGGGTATAACCCAATACAGAATTACATTCATTCAATAGAACAACTTTGATACCTAGCACAAAGGGAAGGTTAAATTAGCATAGCTGACCACTGAAAAATAAATCCGAGAACCAGAAGAAAATGAGTTTTTGGAAAGGGGTCAGTTATGGACTAGCGAGAATGACGGGTCCGAAGGAGAATCAGAACAGAATAATATAACAAGTTGAATTTACGTAAACCAAAATAAGAATAGTTAAAAATGGTCAGAACCTACCAAAATTACACCCCAAAAGGGGGAAAAAACCAGTGAAAACCCTGGATTAATATAAACCCTCACATGGCATGTCCGTCCCGTACAAGGACAGGAAACAAAAAGCAAAATGGCTTCCACAACACTAGTCAAGGCCCCGCCGTTATCGCTAGTAATAGGGAGCAAGTGGAGGGGGAAGGAGGAAAATAGCCACAATGAGAGCAGCATGATACAGAGGTACACAGACAAAGATATGTATACCTCTGCTAACAATTTAAGGAGGACATGTTTGAAGGAGATTAAACATAAAGTATTAACCTTACAGTCACAGAACACTTCCGGCCCGGTCTATATCACAAGAAGCTACCCTGCCGACAACGATTGTAAGGCATCCAGGTAGGTTTACATCCTAATAACATTTATTAACATATTATACGGGTTATTCAGCTACGAAGTCCACCTGAAATAACTCTAGAACAGTTGAAGATACTGGCATTCTGTCTTCACTTTCGTTAATGGCATTAAGGAGATCATAGTTCAACATACAGTGCTTTCCTAGGCTTTTTACAAAATTTATCGTCATACACGTTTCCATATCAGAACTGCTGATGATAAATATCAAGCTTACACTCGTAGTTACTGGGACGTCGCGTCGCACGGCTCGCAGCACACGAGAATCCGTCTCGAGAGCGTTGCCCATCACCCTTGCTGAAAGGATTGGAGGAAAGGCGGGCGTTTTAGATTACACGTTCCACTCGTGTGTCATGGGGGTTGTATATGCAGCAAAGCACATCTTCCTCGTCTCGAGTTGGAATAATGCACGCCTCTAGTGTACATCCTATCTACAATTATTCATAAATTAGCCTATGCAGGGTTATTCAGATAAGATGTCCACCCCATATATGTCGTGAACAGTTTAAGATACTGACATTCGGTTTTCACTTTCGTTAATGGTTCATAGTTGAACATGCATTACTTCTAAAGGCTTTTGACAAAATTTATTGGCTCACACGTTTTCATATGAGAACGTTATTTCACGCAATAACTACCAATGATAAACTATCACGTTTGCAGTCGTAGTTACTGGTACGTCGCACAGCTTGCACTACAGGAGGATCGATCTCGAGATCTGCGACGTCAGTCTCGAGTGAGAGAGTTGCCCATCACTAGAGCACGCGACCTCACTCCTCGTTGGTTCAGACCTGGTGCTCTTGGCATAATCGCAAACAGTGCCGTCGATGTGTTTAAGGAACACAACGTAATGGTCGTCAGCCAAACAGACCACTACCATGCAGTGACCGAGCCACTGTGGAGCGTGAGATCGGGTGGCTTGCAGTCCTGTTAAATGTGGTTGAAATTGTATCCGCAGTTTGATGTCTCTTCTTGCATGTTGCACAATTTAGCAGTCATCTACTGCTGTAGTTGACCGTGGTCGACTCCTCCCCTCCTTCAGGCAGCGGCGCCTGTGGTTCGGAATGCTCTCCAGATTAGGCAACTCCTGCAACCAACTAAGGACAGTTTGCCTAAATTGCAACAACCTGAGATCTCCAGAATTCCCTGTACTTGTGGCAAGGTTTATATTGGGCAGACTTCGAGAACGGTTCTTCTCAAGAACGAAAACTGGTCGAAGAGTCCCAACTTCAGGTGTCGCTGAACAATGCAGCTGCTGACTACGGCCGATTGCCAACAACTCCGTACAACATCAGTCCAATGATATCTGTTAAGACTCCATGTCAGCTTACCCGTATAGCAAACTGACCAGTAGCCACCAGTGAAGGGTGGAGCAGTATAGCATAACTGCCGCCACTAGTCGACTCGTAGCGACCCCACAGTTCAATGTGCTCTCCAAACAGGCACGGCAGGTTGCACCTCGGATGGTATAATAGCCACTGGACCACAAACATATTGTTACCGAGGTAACGTTTTTAGCCTTCCCCATTTATGTTTTGGACTGGTTATCGCTGTGGAAATTAGTGTCACATGATGCTTATCTTTCAAACTAGTTTTCTACGACTAGCTCTAAGTTATTGGAGGCCATACTCCTAACTTATTATTTCTACTTGCGTAAGACACTCTGTTTATTTTAATTCGGGAACTGGTTGTGTTTCCGGTATTCGGTGCCAAACAGCGCTGGACTGGTATCTGCCTTCTGCGCAGGCGTGCGCGACTACTAGCCGTGCCTTTGTCGCTGGCCAATCCGTGCTAGCGAGGATTGCTACGTAACGGATCTCTCTGTCTGGCTTGTAGTAGCCGTTGTCTCATGGAAGCCATCATGGCGAGCAGGAGCATGTTTCATTGTGGCTCTAGGCTAGCAATCAGTGTGACCATGGATTACGGTTAATAAGAAGAATTGTACGAGGATGTTGTTCATCCTCAAGAACTCCATTTCTGTTTAATATTAGTTCCTTACTTCTAGTGGACTAAGTACGACTGCGGCGATTATGTAACACGCATGACTCCAACATGGGATCTACATCGGAACGGTAAGTTACCTTCTCCTGCGTCAATGTTTTCGATCATCAAATTCTACTTCTCCGGAAGGTTTCTGAACTTTAAGTGATCCTTTGGTAATCGTCTAATTCTTGAAATTAATGTCAATATTTTTTAAAAAGGAAAAGAACATTTCGGTCTGTTGGTAATTCTACTGAAACATGGGTTTCTCATTTGTAATTTTCAAAACGCTTACTCCCAAATTTCGGTCATTGTTTAAGGTAATGTTCTCGCGAGTAATGTGGCGATACTGTTATATGGGTGATGAAAAACATAAAGAGTTTAGTGTAATGCCTGAGTGAGTTCCCGCAAGCGTTTATTTTTAATTTTTGCTCCCTAATGAATTCTATTTCCTTGGACTAGTTATCATTTCTCTTTATTTTATCTATTTATTGGAGATTCATAATTCTTGATTCTCTTCTGTTCTTTCTCGTATTTCATTATTGTGGGACCTTTGGGATTGGTGCCTTGTAATTTTAGCCACCGCCGTTACTATGGTGATGTTAAAATATTTTAATGATTGTTGATGATTGATTGACTTGATGTGGGTGGATTTTCCTTTTAGAGCATGAATTCGGTTTTTTTGCTGTACTGGGTTTCTTTACTAATGTTTTAATTACCTTTTCCGGTAATCTCGGTTTATTTTACGTCCTACTTCGAAAGTAGTTTTCTTTGCCTTTTTCTGGCTCTTGATTGAAAACTTTTAAAACTTTGACGCCTGTGAAAATTCATGTCATTAAATCTGAATTGGTAATTTAACTCCTTCCGTAGGCCTACTTAAGATACCAGATGGTTTTCTTTTAATTTTACTTAAATTAGGGCCGTCTTCTGAATTTTGAGTTAAGTCTTAATTGTTTCATTTTTCCTAGAAATTTTACTTTAATTAATCGACTTCATTACGTTGCAGCTCATTGATCCTAATTTAATTGTATTGTTCTTCCCCAGTTGTTAAACACTCTTAAAAATGTTAAAATTAAATCTTTTTAAACTCCATATCTGGTTGGTCTTTCTTTCAATTAGTCGTACCGGTTAATACTGTACCCGTTTAATTCTAAGTATCCACGGGAACTTCTTGTTATCTAAAGGTAAGTTTTCTTTACTTTGGTAATTATGTTTGTGTGGGGTATGTGCCCAGTGACTAGTTTCATCTCTATGTATTAATTTACCTTGTCTTATACTCGTACCAGCTCAAAGGGACGGTACCGGCTGGTGCCCATATCCACAGCAGAAAAGGAGAATTTTGAGGGAAAGCCATCGTCCAGTACATTAGAAGAACTTGAAGAGACAAACAAGTCGAGGGCGGGTTTTCTATTTTCTTCACATAACTAAATATACTTTGAGGCACCTAACTGGTGGCTCAACCAATTCCATAGGAAGGTTCCCTTCCCGCTATGACCTTGGGATTCGCCAGCCCCGGGCAATGGCTGTTTAAAATTTCAAAAGCAATAAGGAAATATAAAAAAATAAAAATTTCCCGGAGTTTACCCGGTGAAAACATGAACTTGCTCTTGTGCAACAAGTTTACCCTAGACCCACAAATTACAATTTAAGACCAAGATGTTACATAACCCAAAACGTAATAAAAGAAAATAACCAGAAAAAAAATATTTTAAAAACATATGTTACGGAGGATACAGCACGATACATTACAATTCACCCAATTCCATTATATACAATTCACAACCCAACATTCAAGCCCTGCAGGTGTGACAGGTCAGCATAAAATAGCAAATATCCTCCAAGTAATAAATTACCCCAACTAGACCTTCATTGACTGAAGTACAACATACATACAACCTTAGCATTAGGGCACATAATGTGCTATCCATATCCTCTTTAAAATTTTACTTTAAATTAATTTACCATGTGCATTCTTAATTACCCAACATTAAAAGCAACAAAATAAATGGGAAGTGAAATTTAGAATGTTGCAAGGGAATTAAAAACAAGGAAACAGTTTCATTTATTACGTTAGCTTACCACGTTGCTCATTTATCCAATAAAAGTAAGTCACTAACTCTTTTCCATGGCATGTACACATTAACATTTTAACACTAATAAAATTTACATTACGTACCACGTGTCACACCAGTCAAATTAAAATGTAATTAAGCCAACTGAATATCCAAATGAAAAATGAAAATAGTACTAAAGTGCGCATACAGAAATCGAACTCACTGATATAAGAAATATAAAGTCACAAGGAAGCCTTTCATACCAGGAACTATCAGATTACAGCATGAGACACCAAAATCACCAATCCTATCTGTCATCCAACACACGACACTACAAGTACACACAGAAAACAAGTGCGATGCCCCCTGAACCAAGCAATACCAACGAAGGAAAAAAGGCACAACATGACCTCAATACTAATGATTCCATCACACGACATTACAAGAACACTACTCACACAAACACCAGTACGATGACCCCTACTTCAAGCAGTACCAGCAAAGAAAACGTTAATACATGACCTCAGTACCCTTGAATCCATCACACGACAATAAGATTCTATTAGAACCAATATCCTACTCCCAGGAGAGGAATGGCCTCCCAGCACCTAAGTCTCAGTACATATAAACACAAATGACCTCCAATATTTACAAGTATTTACAAATATGGATAGACAGACACGACAAGGCGCATTACAGAAATTTTTAAAATATTACTCAGTCCACAGGAACCCATAATCGAGCAAACTGGGTAAATGAATTTAGAAGACACCAACCAGAAACAGACGAGAATAAATCCAGCGAAAATTAAATTAAGAAAGATTAATTAAAAGAGAATTAATTGAAGAACTTTTACTAAATCTTAACATCCGCAAGGTTTCACTACAAATTTTAATGAAGAACTTGGAATAACTGAAACACAATCTTGATGACCTACTGTAACGGTTCAAATCCCGTTACAAGATTATATCTGTATTATTATCAGTGTATCTGTATTATTATTTTATCTGCGATGTTGTTGTTGTTAATATTATTGTATCTGTATTATTATTTCATCTGTGCTATTATTATTTTTATTATATTGCACTGTTTAATTATTATTATATTCTAGTCTATAATCTGAATTCACTATGTAGTAATTGATTATCGCTTGCGTGATTGTAGTTAATTTGTTATGTATATATACTCTGCTGTTTTTAGAAAGTGAAACACCAAGACCGAGAGCTGTGATCACAATGCAATTTATTCCACACATTAGAGACATGACAAGACACAAATGATTACAATTACAGAACTGTACATGCACGGTGACCGAGGAAATTCAGTACGGCGTAGCACCACCACGCGCTGCAATCAGAGCCGCTAGACGTCGTGGCATGGAATCAAAGAGCGCCTGAATGTGCTGTTGGGGAATACTCTGCCATGCGGTTTGTAGGCGCGTCCATAAATCATCAACAGTGGCTGCAGGAGGACCTGAACGTATAAGGTGCCGACCGACCATATCACAGACATGTTAAATGGGTGACATATCCGGCGAACGGGCAGGGCAAGGAAGCAGTGGTATCCGTCGTTCTTCGAAGAAGGCTTGCAAATTCATCGCCACATGCGGCCGGGCATGGTCCTGCTGGGATATGGCGCCTGAAACGGCCTGCAGGAGGGGCAGTGCCTTGGGCTGTAAAACCTCCCTGATGAAGCGGTCCTCAAGATGTAGGAGGCGAGATCGCGTTATAGGCAATTGTGCCCCAAACCATCGCACTTGGCGTTTGTCCGCTATGCCGCTCAACAATACAGTCTGCCTGATGGCGTTCACCACGGCGGAGTCTAACGCGTATGCGGCCATCACTGTAGGACAAGTTGAAGCGGGACTCGTTCGTTCGAAAACACTACATTTTGCCACTCAGCACGCCAGTGTCGGTATTCACATGCCCATTGCAGTCTACGGCGTTGGTGGTTGCTGGTCAATGGAAGCCAGCGCAATGGCATGCGTGCCACCAGTCCGACCCTCAAAAGACGAACCGTCGATGCAGGCATCCCCACACCCGTTGCAGTGCTCCAACGTCGAGCCAACTCCGTGGACGAAGCTGTTCTGTCCGTTACGGCCAAGCGGACAAGATGGCGGTCATCTCGCTCTGTGGTCATATTGTGTCGTCCAGTACCCTGTCGGCTCTGTGTATGGCCCTTTTCTCTCCACTGGCTCCACATACTCCTCACTGTTGAAGCAGCGTGCCCTGTACGAGCCGCAATGTCACGGAACGATAGACCCATCTCCCGGAGCCCTATCATTCTGCCCCGTTCGAACGCACTCACATGCTGATATTCCCTCCTGTGATGTCGGCAAGGCATACTGGCACTTAGGTACCCGTTTCCACTTCGTATGATGGCTCCGCACTGACTGAGCGTTGCGTAACATTGCCCTGGCCGGCCACACAGAAGGGCACTGTTGGGCCTACGTGCTCGCCACTTCTCTGCAATTTAAAACACTTATTATGGTTCCACTGTTCTACACGTCCTCTGATTTTGGCGTGTTTCAGACCATTGCTTCTGAGTGTTTCACTTTCTACAAACAGCAGTGTATGTGTGTGTAGGTAAATATTAAAGACATGTAAAGTGAGGCTTGCTGCCTGATATCATATATGGATATGATTTGTGAAACCTTTTGATATTACAACACATGTTATAACTCTCGAGTCATCGCTCTGTCATTGTATGCATTTAGCGATGAGCTAATTTCTTGGGAGTTCCTGAGTCGCCTTGGGGCGTTTTAACAACAACCTGCATCAGTTTGAGTTGGGTAGGCGTGAAATCATTACTATTTTTGGAGAAGGCGTGGGTATGTCAACTAAAGGCTATATAAGCTGGCCGTATATTATAGCGTCAGTCATTTGGAAAGTGAGGCCTCAGTCGGTCAGTCATATGGATGGAGAGCTTTGCCGTGGAGTGTTGTAGTGAGATGGTAGTGGGGAGTCATATAGAGAGAGAGGCCTCATATGGTCAGTGAAGGAGATGAATGGAGAGACTTGCCATGAAGTCAATCGGAAGGAGACTAACGAGGAGCAGTGTTATGGATACGTAATCGTCAGTGATCAAATGGATTCTATGTTCGGAGTGTGTTTCGTATATCTGTTCGGTTGTTTTCTTGTGTCAGTTCGATGGCAGGCGAATATTGAATCGTCGGCATTCAGACTAGTAGTTATCAATGTATTACTTATAAAGTTGATTAGGAAGTGTAAATATAATTTCAAGCCATGATATATCTCGTCTCTGAAACTAAAAGGATTCATAGTCAAATTAGGCTTGGTATGCCTACAGCAGACACCAACTCAAAGGAATTCGTCGTAATTACACTCAAAGTGTTGAAGGTACTGTCAAGTGAACAGTGTATAACTGTAAATGTTCGGTCAGGAGGAATTCAAATTTAATGTTTAGTTTCTTTCAGTTGTAATGTCATAATTTTACATTCTCATCTGTTTTATCGCAGCAAGTCTTACTATTTTTAGACATAATTTAAAGAATATATTTTGTTCAATATCAAATTAATTTATCGTTTTTTTCCAATGGTAGAATTAGATAACCTCAAATTTAATGGGGAAACAAAAGGACAATCTCCTTTTCCTAGAACCTATATGTTATGCTGTCTAAGTAGGCTTATTCCCTCACACCCTAGAGATATTCAAGACTCTCATTCTCTCATTGCAGCATTGAGTTGTAGCTGGCGCCCATCAAATATTGTATGTATAAGTAATCAGGTAAGAACTAAATGTGAGTAAATAGTCCGACGATTGAGTATTTTATTTCATGAGTTTGTTAATATTTTTCATTGTAATTCAATTTAATATTTTAAATACAGTGGTAAGTAGTCGCAAAGTGTCACCGCAACGTGGGACCCGAATAAATTCAGAACTTGTTCTGAATGACAGCATACCATAGGTTCATTTTGGGAAGAGTATGCACATCTAAGGCAACAGAACTATAACCGGTAAATGTGAGGAGTGTATTTTTGTTATATATATTTGTATTTTGGGGGTATGTCAAGGGATTTGAACAGGGAAATTAATTTGAGATTGCGTACCTTTACTAGTGAACCAAAGATTGACAAGGAGGCTATTGCTTCTATGAACATCCAAGGTGAGGTTCAGAGTAGGGAGCAGCTGAATACGATGGAAGATTTGGAAGCGAGTCAGAAAAGTGCAGAAATTGAGAAGCACACTGAAACTCAAAAGGAAGTCCCAAGGGGAAGGACCGACAACTGGCCATAAATGAACGAGCTTAGTGAAAAGATTAATACTAGTAGTGAAAATAGTAAGAAACAGATCTAAGAAATGTGTATTAGTAACGAAAATAGTAAGAAAGAGATAAGTAGTAAAATGGAAGAATTGATTAGTAGTCGTAACTGTGCGATCGTTAGTAAAATAGATACTAAGATATTGGAGGTAACTGATCAAACATCTAATTTAGAAAGTAAGTCAAAGAAATAATGTTGAAATTCGAGGTGAAATGGAGTTGAGTCTGAGCAATCTTCATACTCAGACCAATAAAGTTAAGGGATACTATACTGACAATAGTTACAATATCGTACCCTTAAGTAATAATATTTCTAATAATTGGGAAGAAATTCATGAGGTGGTCGAGAAAAGATTGGATAAGTTTTACAGTGCAGTTCGGGAAGATACGAGGGAACAGGTCAGTAGAATCGAACAAATTGAAAGCAAATTTGGGGACGTCAGAGAACTAAGGAACAAACAGGAAACGCTGTCACAGGGGGCGAGGGGGAAAGAGAGAGAGAGAGAGAGTTACAGGAAGAGTTGAGAGTAGTGAAGGAGAGTGCTGAGAAAATGTCAGAGGAAGAAGTTTTGAATTGCCAGAGTTGCAATGGCAAGAATTTAGAGTTCAGACGGCGGGAGAGGTGGTAGTAGCGAGTGGTTTGTTCAGTAGGGATCGAGACTTACCTATGTTTTCTGGAAAACAGTTCAGTCCTATGGAATTTGTAAAACTAGTTGAGAAAAGATTTGCAAGTAAGTTGAGGAATAATATTATTGAATGGTAATACGTGTCAGTGATCTTGGAGAATGTTGCTATCGGTGAAAGTAAAATATGGTTTCGAGTGTACTGGAACAATACGTCAGAGTTAGGAGAATTTAAAGAGAAGTTGATTGACAGGTTTTGGGAGGAGTATGTACTAGGGCGCGAGAGAGCGCGTATTATGTCTGGTGAAAGTAGAACAGTAGAGAGAAGGGAAAAATGTCAGACAAATATCAGAGGAGAGGTAGTAATTATGATCAGCGGAAGACTAATAGTAATTTCAATGGTGATAGGGATCAGCAGAGTAACCATAGACAATCTGAAAATGGGAGGCGTATGAATTTGAGTTATCAGAGAGATAATGATAGGCCTAATATGAATGTTGGTCAGGAGTCATCATGGAGCCAGAGCACTTTAAACTCTCAGCGGACTGCATAAATAGGTCACGTGGACAGTCCGAAGGTGTAAGTTGACAGAAACAGGTAGGTGTTGGTAACGTGTGTTCTATTAAAGATATTAGAGAGATGAGTGAATGTGTTCCTAGTGAGAGGAAATGTTTTGATGTGTGTCACGTGTCTGTACGACAGGATCCGAGGGATAGTCTGTATGAGGCAGTGGCAAGAGTTAATTTGAGTGAATTATAGGAGGACCAATTGTGTTCGATGTTAGTTGAGCATCGAAATGTATTTAGTGATAAGCCAGGAAGAATACACCTATATGAACACAAATTTGTAGTACATGAGTATTCATAATTTGTGGGAGCTAAGTACCCCATTCCACTTAAATATGCTAGTGCCGCCGAAGAACAGATAAACATTGTGCTGAATTACGGAATAATTGAATCACCTTGTAGCCATGGTATTCATCCTAATTATTGTTGCCAAGAAGGATCGATCTGTTGAGATATGTATGTTAATAAGGGTGAAATTGATTCAGTTTGGGTGACAATGTGCTACTCAGAGCTGCATTGTCATCATCTGCAGAGGCGAGAAATATGTCTAAATTCCTTCTTGTGTAACAGGGGTATTTCACAATTGTGAACCGTATCAGTATTACCAGCGTAATAATTTATACCCTCTCCGTAAATATTTTTGGACTAACTGCATGGTTGTGGAAATTTGTGTTCTTAAAGTGGTTCGCCGCTTCGTTATTCATTAAGTAATACATGGTCAAAGATACCCTTATTTTCAGTACTTATAAACTGGAACCTTCTCCGGCTGGGAAAGTTATTAAGATGCCCTTCTGTCGTGTAAGTCCAGACGGCGCCTTTACTGTATTCTCCTGCATTCTAGTGGCGTAGGTATGAACTACCTCACCACTCGCTCCTTCTTCCTGTGGGCGCGTGTGCGCACGTTATCGTGGAAGCCGTAAACTGACTGATAGATCTTGGGTAATCGCCATTACGGTTCTGAAAGTGAAACGACATAGTGGTGCGGTGTGCCTCTCTCCCTAGGGAGATGAATTGTGGAATTATGGTGGACCTAGGCTGAAGTTACTTTGGTAGGGCTTAAGCCCTTACTCGAAGATTTTCTTTAGATTTTATCTTCCTCGCCTGGAATTTGCAGTACATTTTAAGGATTTGCTCTACTATATGTAAGTAAGAATATGATGCTGGAGCGACCTCACAACTACGGCGGCATGCTAAACTATAAGTGTTTTCCAACTCATCTTATACCGATTCTATGTGGCGAACTGAAAATTCCAAAATGTGAAATGTATGGCGGGACACGATGTAGTTTTGCGTCATCTAAAACCTACGTTTTTGCCTTGTGGTATTTGAACATTTTTCGGGTTATTAAAAGGAACTTACAGTTTATGTAAATAACGTTTGTTTGCTAGGAACTTGCGTGTACTGTAAACGAACAGTTTTGTTTTCTTATTCTTCGAGATTGTACGTTCAAAACTTAATGTTTGATTATGGCTTTCTAGGCCTAATAGGTAGGTAGTAAACGCAATGTTTTAGCTGGGTTACTAACCAAGCGAGTTGCTACAAGGGTGTGGGATTTACGTGTGTATTCTGTTTCCGTTCTAACTTAATTTCCGACTTCTTTATTCAATTTTATTACCTATTTGCTTGGTATTTGGGTGGTATTTCAGCGTCCCGTTTTTCTCTTGTCTCTTAAGATGTTTTCGCCTATTGTTGATTTGCGGCCTGTGATTGGCCCTTTCCCTTGCTTTTTGTTTTTGGAATTGGAATTGGAAAAGACGTTGGTACTGTTGATGAATGTTGATGGATATGAATGGATGTCCCTGTTTCGAATTTTGCATTGTGGGCGGTTTAACCTGTTTCCTTTTAGATGATTTTGGCATTTTTCTCTCCCTACTGGCATATTTTTCTACCCGGTGTCGCGGATCTTATTATTATTATTATTATTATTACTATTTTGGGTATTCTTCTCTTGGAAACTTGATCGTAATTTCCCACCCATGCTTGTAGGAGCTCCTTTGGAAATACCTTAAAGAACGTTTCAGTATCAACAAAATAACTGTTTAATTCAAATTGATTCTAGGTTGAATAAGATGTGTGATAGAACTAAGTAAGGTAATTTATTGGTATTTAAAGGGCACCTTCGAGTTGAAGAGGCGTTTCAGAATTGTATGTAGTCTGGTTAATTTTCTTATTCCTTAATTAATTAATTAATTCTTTTCTTTTATGAGCGGTCGACCGTAGGTTTTTCTGATCTTTGGGCAGTAAGTTTTAAAAATTTAATTTTCCAGCGAGGGTATACCTTTATTAATTTGTAAGTTATTTAAAGTTTGTCACTAAATCTCTCTTTGTTTCCAAGTAAGTGTTGGTGTTTTAGGGGGTAATTCTGAGATGACCAGGTCTATTTTAATCCACCCCTTTGGTGTCACCGGTTTATTAAGTGGTAAGCTTTGTTTTTTTACTTCATGAGTGTTGGTCTTGCACGTTTCCATGACTGATCTGTGCCTTGGCTGCATGGTCAGATCATTTGTGCTGTCACTTGGGGTGATTGTGTCATTAATTGCTCTAAGTGCTACAGTTCGTGGCAGCAGAGCTCGGTTAATTGATTTGTGTGCCACTTGCTCGTATCTACCCGAAAGTCTGTTGTGTCCTTCCTTAAACTTATTTTGCCCTGTGCACTATATTCTTTAATCTCCTTTTCTTTAAACTTGTTATCTATTCTGTTTGTGCCAACTACCACTGGGTTATTTGCTTTGTTCCTATAAAAACCTCGTCGTGGAGTAATTTTAAATTATATGGGTTTCAAAGAGAGTAAAAATTGAAACTTGTAATGTATCTTCCTGTGAAATGAACGCTTTTATTTGGCTTAATGTGCTAACCTATTGTTTCATGTACAACAACGATGGCTAGGGCAATTCTGTTCCCATACCAGCTCAGGAAATCCGAGTTAGTTTTTGAACTAACTATGCGGGGCATCAAACCTGCTAACACAGTCGCAGAGTGTGCAGCTTTGTTGACCTCGCATGTCCAGGTTCATATTAACCTCAATTCTGTAAAGATGTGCAATTTGGTTAGTCTTTAAATTTTATTGCTGATGCCTTAACTGACATTGAAATCGCCAGGCTAGAATTCATTGAAACCTCCCCCACAAAGGGGCAGATTAACAGACTTAAGTCTAGGGTGTGGCATTACTTAGGTCGCATCCAATATTTAATTACTATGAGTCTTGAACCTAGCCTTATTTCTGAATGTACTAAGCTGTTGACCATTGCTTCTAGTATTTCTGCTGAATTAGCAACTAAGGGTATGGAGAATCTATCGGTTGTTGAGAGGGGAAGCTGCTCTTTTCCTCCTCTAATAATGCAACTAATCATGTTGATGCCTCCCTTAATTATCAAGGTTCATGTTGTGCAGCCTCGCCAGTTTTAGAGAACCTCTTAGCCCGTTTAAACTGTTCTCCTTCTCACTCCTCGTTAAAGGACCTTTTCAACGGAGTTAAAAAATTCTCCATCAATTCCGTTGAAGAAAGTACCAGGATCGATAGGCTGGGGAAATACCTTTCAGAATATGAGCCACCATTTCCTCTTCTGGCACCGAAATTCGAAATACTTTGCAATAAAACCGCAAGTACAAGTTTAAATGATTTTCATTTAGCAATTGGGTCCTAAAACAATACTGAGGAATCAAACTTTACAATGCTAAGGAAGGGATAAATGTCGATAAAACAAGTTCATGAAATTCCATAATCGTTAAGTTCTTTGAAATAGCTTCAGAGATTTCACGTTTCAAAATTCCCTCACAATGGGAGAATAGTGCACGGAAAATTCCTAAGTCATCAATGGAATATACACTACCAGACTCTGTCATTTCTACCAGGAACCTCAGAAACCTGGTCCAACGTACTGGGCATTGATTATCTTCTTCCAGACTTGTCTAAACCCAATGACGTTCAGAAAATCAGGGATGAAGCCAAGAAGAAACTCTCAGTATCCTATGAGAAAGGCAGGGATAAGTATAACAAGGTAGAAAGTCACCTAGGTTGAAGGTTGGCGATCAAGCTTTTGTCAGGTCCTATCCCATTAGCAAGGCTATTAACAAATTTTCTGCTAAACTTGCTCCCCGGTATCAAGGTCCCTGTACTATTTTACAGTTTTATCTCCAATGTCGTTGCTGGTGAGTGACCCCATCGCCAAGAGGATTAGACGGGTCCATTTATCCCAGTTAAATTCAGGTTAATGCGTGTTTGGATCTGCGGATGAGAACTACATTTCAGTGAGCAAATTTGATTGGTCACCTTGGGTTATTATGTAACTATTTTGGTCTGGTGAATTTAATCTAGTAAGTTCTTTTGGTGTACTGTATTTATTTTGAGGAGTTTTGGGTATTGCTTATTGTACTCACCACATTTTTCCTTCAAAAATGGTTGCTTAGTAGGGTGCGAATTTTTACCACGTGTTTAAGCTTTCCATACCAAATCTTCTGCGTTCATGCCTCCGGTGAATCTTGATATGACCGTGTAGTACTTACTAGCGTGTACTTGTTTTTACCAGTGTATTTTAAAAGGGTACTTGTGGTTCGCGGGAAGCGTGTATACTTTCCCTTGCACTATTGGTACCTAATTTCTTAATTATTAATATCTCACTGCTCCTTTGGTCTGGGTGCAGGCCAGCTCCGTCCATCATAAATTGATTATATCCTGATCATTAACGATTGCAAAATTTTGATCATAAATTTGATTATTGGCTCTAGTGCTGTACTTGCCTTGGTTTTGTAGTCATTTTGGAAAATTGTAGGCAATTTCTCGTCTGTGTTGTTGTTAAGTAGTATAAAAACTGTTAAAGTCTCCTAACCCCTATTTATCTTGAACTGTTCTATTTTTTGATCCTTGTTCTTTTTATCCGATTCCTTTGGGGTTATTTATCGGCTGTCTATTCCAATTGTAGTATTGTTAGGTGTGCATTTATCGAACCGAATTATCTTTTAGGTTACCTCGTTGGTGTAGGTTGACTGGGAACTGGATATACCCAGTGTTAGGTCTTGTTTGTTATGTTTTGGTTTTGTCTGTGGATATTGGCTATGGCGGAACTCTGTCGATCGGAATTGGTGGTGGTTGGCTGTTTGTCTTTACGGCATGGACTTCATAGTCTTCACTGCCTGCCATCTCCAACTTCTGGTGGCACGATTCCCTAGTTTGTGATTGCTCTGATGTCCTCCTCTGGGGCATTTCTATTATCTGTTGTGAATTCCCCGTTTGATGAGTTATCCATTCCTAATCATTCTTGCACCAATGATTTTCTGGTGAGTAAAATCTTGCCCCGGCAAACTCCTTTGCATGGATTTGCAACTCTCTTTAGATATGTCTTATCTGCAAATTTGCATTGGGTTTTCCTTTCCTGTAGTAGTGGTTAACTAGGTGGTTTCTTATCGTATTTCTGCTTGCAGGTGGTATTAATTCTACACTCTTCTAAAGACTTCTAAATACTTGCCTAGTTTTAGTCTCTAATGTGGTGTATTATGTGTATTATTCTTGTAGTATGTTATCTAATCGAGTTGTAGCTCCATGTTTTTCTACCCGGTCTATTTGTTATTGTGGTGTTTTTGCACGTATTGCACTAATGGATCCTCATCCTGAGGAGCATGGTCTCCTTTCGTGCCTAGTAGGTACTGGTTTCGGTCCTGAGTTAGTAATGTTGTTAACGGTACCGTGGTTTGGATTTAGGCTTACATTGTGAGGTGGTATGCTGGCTTCACGACATGTTGTTGAGGGTAGTTAGTGCTTCTTTCCCTTTTTAGCTAACGCATGTCCGTTGTGGTCCATTATGGTTGTGTTGTTGTCGTGTGGTATTAGTTATTTGTTATGGCGCTTCGGTATGGGCCGTGTTGCCTTTTAATTTACCCTCTGTCCCCGTAGATTGGGAAATAAACTCTGGCATGGATTTGCAACTCTCTTTAGATATGTCTTATCTGCTTGCATATAATGTGTGGTTCCTGTATGACCTGGTTTGTTCATTTGGTTTTAATTCTCTGCATACGCTAGTAATCAGACGTCATCATGCATTTATCCGGTACTATAATGTTCATTTCGAAATCAACCTGTCAGCCTATTGGCCCTTTTCCTTCTGGAGTGTTAGGATCCTTGGCTATTGGTTTGTTATCTTGTCGTCGTGCGGTGCACCAGTTGAGTATGGGATCAACTAGTGCTTCATAGGTGGCATTGAAACCTCCCCATTATCTGGTGATATGGTTGTTTAGTGGTGTTTTCTATTTCTCTGTTATTTGGAGCGCTTTCCATTGACTTGGTTCGTGAACTACCATTTATATCTTATTTATCTTGTTCTATATTTGGTAAGGTACCTGTGGTTGTGTGGCTACAGTGTGAGTCTACGGATTTCACTTATTTCTAGTCCGGATTTGTCCGAGATCTCTTGTGAATAACCGGTGGGGAATCTTGTCAGGTCTCTGCTCCCATATTTGAAAGGTGACTGATTTATTGGGGTGCTTTACGGAACCTTTTATTTGATTGAGTAGCCCACTGTTGATGTATACGTTTGAATGTTCGGTGAAGATGTGAGGAATAAGATTTAAGATTGGGTAACACTCCTGTTTCCTTTCTGCCAATTTCTGTCCTGTTCACCATGGTATTAAAGATTGTGTTATCATGACCTCTGCTATCCTCATATTTCTCTTGGCTTGGTGTTGCTAATAGCTCGTTGCTGATGACCAACTATACACGTACCCTCCATCTGAAAGATCTTGAAGTCTCCAACTGCAGCTACTATATTCATCTTTTCTTGAGTAATTATTTAGTGTCACCCATGAATTTTGATCTTTACCTTGTATCCTGTTTCTGGGAGTTTCTCTTATTAGTGAATAAAACTATATCCTATCCTGTTTCTTGTTTATTTGGGTTTTGCATAGAGTGTGTACGTGGCGTTAAAATTGATTTATTGCAAAATTTATTTCGAAACCTTGGTCTTGTGCTTAAAGGGTTTAAAAAATTAATTGGCCCACTGATTAGTGGTTCTACTCCGCTAGAAGAGAAAAAAAGGAGGAGGTTGTAGGCTTAATCAACTTGCATTTCGGTGTAGCGTGTTTTCGCTTCGTAACATGTTCTTCCTTGGTCAGCGTCTTTGTTTTGCAATATTATGGGTGGATGGGAGTTGCCCGTAGCTTTTCTATTCAGGGAACCATTCTGAGTCCGTGGGTTGTTGATTGTCTGAAGCTTTATGTCTATGTAACGGTAGCTTCCTAGTTCCAGTTTTTTGATGGTGACGTTATTGTGTAGCATTCTGATAGGTTTGGTTACATGTATTGAAAGATATTTCGAGGAGATAACCACCTTTGGTTTTCAAGTTTATCGCTTACCTTATATGTTGTATCCCTGCCCATATATTTAATTTTGGCATGATATATTTATGGTAACGTATTTTCTTGTACCTGTTTTACGGTTGTTTAAGTAATTATTGTATTCTAATCCTGTTCGTCCTTTCCTTCTCTAGTTGTTTTATCCTGTGCCATACCGCAGTCTTAAGTCTAAGTTTAGGTTAAGTATTCTCCGGTCGGACCTTGTAATCGTGTTTTACCCTCACCAATGTTGTTTTACTACATTTTTACTTCCTCTTCTGGGCGTGCTTGTTTTTTCTTTTTTTTAGTTGTCGTTACCATCCAAACAAAAGGGTGGAAACCAAATGAAGGCGTTTCTTATCTAACGCAAGTCCTATAAATAATACTAATTTGCCCAGCATGTAGTAGTTTAAGTCTAGGTATGTGATCAGATGCAGTTAAGACCAAGAAGGTCTAATGTTCAAATAGCAAACATTTAAGAACTTGTTCTAATTGTGTGTGTACCACAAGGTAACGTAACCTTCGATCAGATGATGCATATGAACTTGCGGAACTTGATTATTCGAATTAAACCTTAACGAGCAATCTGGAAGATAAGTATCACCGTTGATCGGGACCATTAATAAATTTATCTGCGACTTGTGTGTAGAACCAGTTCAGTGCATGGGACTACATTATGATTGAAAGTGACTAGACTTCTGGTGTCGTCTAAGTGAACTCTATTGTTTCTTTTACTAAAATCATATATGTTTTGGTTCTTAATGACTGTTGGATTCATCCTGCTGGTGGTGCATAAACTGAGACTGGTGATTGGTGGTCGTTTTCATATTCGGACTATTCCACCAAAAACTTAGCTTGCTTCAAGACCACCGCCTTATGAAGGTAATCATGTCCTTCGGGGAGGGAGACTATTAGCAGCGTAATAATTTATACCCTCTCCGTAAATATTTTTGGACTAACTGCATGGTTGTGGAAATTGGTGTTCTTAAAGTGGTTCGCCGCTTCGTTATTCATTAAGTAATTCGTGGTTAAAGATACCCTTACTTTCAATACTTATGAACTGGAAACTTCTCCGGCTGAAAGAGTTATTAAGATGCCCTTCTGTCTTCTAAGTCCAGACGGTGCCTTTACTGTATTCTCCTGCATTCTAGTGGCGTAGGTATGAACTACCTCACCACTCGCTCCTTCTTCCTGTGGGCGCGTGTGCGCACGTTATCGTGGAAGCCGTAAACTGACTGATGGATCTTGGGTAATCGCCATTACGGTTCTGAAAGTGAAACGACATAGTGGTGCGGTGTGCCTCTCTCCCTAGCGAGATGGATTGTGGAATTATGGTGGACCTAGGCTGAAGTTACTTTGGTAGGGCTTAAGCCCTCACTCGAAGGTTTTCTTTAGATTTTATCTTCCTCGCCTGGAATTTGCAGTACATTTTAAGGATTTGCTCTACTATATGTAAGTAAGAATATGATGCTGGAGCGACCTCACAACTACGGCGGCATGCTAAACTATAAGTGTTTTTCCAACTCATCTTATACCGATTCTATGTGGCGAACTGAAAATTCCAAAATGTGAAATGTATGGCGGGACACGATGCAGTTTTGTGTCATCTAAAACCTACGTTTTTGCCTTGTGGTATTTGAACATTTTTCGGGTTATTAAGAGTAACTTACAGTATATGTAAATAACGTTTGTTTACTAGGAACTTGCGTGTACTGTAAACGAACAATTTTGTTTTCTTATTCTTCGAGATTGTACATTGAAAACTTAAAGTTTGATTATGGCTTTCGAGGCCTAATAGGTAGGTGGTAAACGCAATGTTTTAGCTGGTTTACTAACCAAGTGAGTTGCTACAAGGATGTGGGATTTACGTGTGTATTCTGTTTCCGTTCTAACTTAATTTCCGACTTCTTTATTCAATTTTATTACCTATTTGCTTGGTATTTGGGTGGTATTTCAGCGTCCCGTTTTTCTCTTGTCTCTTAAGATGTTTTCGCCTATTGTTGATTTGCGGCCTGTGATTGGCACTTTCCCTTGACTGACCCATCGTGGTTTTTGTTGCTATGGAAATGAAAAAGACGTTGGTATTGTTGATGAATGTTGATGGATATGAATGGATGTCCCTGTTTCGAATTTTGCATTGTGGGCGGTTTAACCTGTTTCCTTTTAGATGATTTTGGCATTTTTCTCTCCCTACTGGCATATTTTCTACCCGGTGTCACGGATCTTATTATTATTATTACTATTATTTTGGGTATTCTTCTCTTGGAAACTTGATCGTAATTTCCCACCCATGCTTGTAGGAGCTCCTTTGGAAATACCTTAAAGAACATTTCAGTATCAACAAAATAACTGTTTAATTCAAATTGATTCTAGGTTGAATAAGATGTGTGATAGAACTAAGTAAGGTAATTTATTGGTATTTAAAGGGCACCTTCGAGTTGAAGAGGCGTTTCAGAATTGTATGTAGTCTGGTTAATTTTCTTATTCCTTAATTAATTAATTAATTCTTTTCTTTTATGAGCGGTCGACCGTAGGTTTTTCTGATCTTTGGGCAGTAAGTTTTAAAAATTTAATTTTCCAGCGAGGGTATACCTTTATTAATTTGTAAGTTACTTAAAGTTTGTCATTAAATCTCTCTTTGTTTCCAAGTAAGTGTTTTTAGGGGGTAATTTTGAGATGACCAGGTCTATTTTAATCCACCCCTTTGGTGTTACCGGTTTATTAAGTGGTGAGCGTTTGTTTTTTACTTCATAAGTGTTGGTCTCGCACGTTTCCGTGACTCTGATCTGTGCCTTGGCTGCATGGTCAGATCATTTGTGCTGTCACTTGGGGTGATTGTGTCATTAATTACTCTAAGTGCTACATCAGGAAGAGCGTATATTCCTTAAAAGATCACGAAGGGAATAGTGTCGGTACTTACAACATTAGAAATCTAAAGAAATACCGTACTTCTCTTGAGGTTTGCTGAGATATTATCAAGATGATTTTTTCTGTAAGAAGCTGGCACAATAAATCTAACTTCTGTGAATTTGCGTGTGAACCAAGTGTCGTATTGGTGCACTGAACTCCAGTACATTTAAAAATAAGTCTATAATCTTGTGAATTGTATGAGAAGGAGAGAACGGACCACTGAACAGTTATCTATTACGACAATGTGCGAGAAAAGTTCTCATATAAGTGATATTTTACAAAATGTATTGATGTTTAAAAATAATCATCATAATTGTTGTGTACTCATTCAAAAGTATTTATATGTGTCAAGGGTCAAGGTTAGTGCTATATATCATGTTGTTCATAAATCAATCGATTCTTTGTTCTTCGATTTATTTATGAGGGAGGCGAATTGTAACGGTTCAAATCATGTTACAAGGTTATATCGGTCAATGGGCTGGTTTGATGCAGCCCTCCATGCCACCCTATCCTGTGCTAACCTTTTCATTTCTATGTTGTAATTGCTGCATCCTACATCTGCTGTAATCTGCTTGTCATATTCAAACCTTGGTCTACCCCTACTGTTCTCACCACCTACACTCCCTTCAGAAACCAACGGCACAAGTCCTGGGTGTCTTAAGTTGTGTCCTGTCAGTCTATTTCTTCTTCTTGTCAAATTTTGCCAAATCGATCTCCTCTCACCAATTTGATTTAGTATCTCTTCGTTCGTGATTCGATCTATCCATCTCACTTGCAGCATTCTTCTGTAACACCACATTTCAAAAGCTTCTATTCTCTTTCTTTCTGAGCTAGTTATCGTCCATGTTTCACTTCCATACAATGCCACGCTCCACACAAAAGTCTTCAAAAATATATTTCTAATTCCTATATCAATGTTTGAAGTGAGCAAATTTCTTTTCTTAAGAAAGCTCTTCCTTGCTTGTGCTAGTCTGCATTTTATGTCCTCCTTACTTCTGCCATCGTTAGTTATTTTACTACCTAGGTAACAATATTCATCTACTTCCTTAAAGACTTCATTTCCTAACCTAATATTTCCTGCATCACCTGCCTTCCTTCGACTGCACTGCATTACTTTTGTTTTGGACTTATTTATTTTCATCTTGTACTCCTTACCCAAGACTTCATCCATACAATTCAGCAGCTTCTCGAGCAAAAGCAATATTGCACAATACAGTATTAGTTGTGAAGAGTGTAAGAAGCAAACGCGGATCAACTGTCAATAAAGGTGAATCTGTGCGAAGTATTTAGTGTCGTTAAGAATCACGAGCTACGGTTGCATGAAGGCACTTAACCCAAAAGAATAAAAGTTAGAATCGAAGCTTAGACAACATCGAAACGTAATAAGTAGTTCACAAGATCATCGCTAAAGGCGTATTAAGCAATATGTTTGTGGAGTTGTGAGAAAACAACACTAGAGCGCAGTTATACACCTAGCGCTAATGTGGGCCGTGTCGCGTAATGTTCTGGTGATAAATGAAAACATCTACTAACACAAACACGCGTGATCAAAATGAAGTGGTTACTCCGAGCATCGAATCATCGAATAAACTTATAGAATCAAACGATGTCTCGCGAGATGCCTACCTAATATAATAATCCTGTCTAGAGCTGTACAGGAAGGTGAGGGAGAGGGGGAAGATGACCCAAGCATGGTCGAGACGGCAGAAGCAAAAAAAAGGAGCTTGTATATGTAACATGAGTAAATGAGGTTAAATAATGCGGCAAGGTGAAATGGATCGAAAGATTGCACCAGGTGATTGATGCACGGTTTAGCAGGATGCCCCGAGGATGGTGGCCGAAACTAACCAAAGAGTTTCAACAACGCTTTGACCAAGGCATCTTGATTGATGACAGGAATCTATACAATCGATTCAGGTACAAGAGTCAGAATATTAATGCATGTGAAACGGACAACCTCAAAGAAAGAATGCAATGCAAATGCCATCTATGGTGCAGAACGCAAACTTGTTCCTCATAGTGTAGCGGTATAATTTAAGGACTATGTAAAATTACCGCTACACCAAAAAAATTCTGGTGCGGAATTTAAAAGCAGAAAGGAAATCATCACTTAACTTGGCGCCAGGAGGTATTACACAACTATTGGACGTAAATCGCTAATTGTCATGCATATTAAAGACCTGATTGGACTAATTTATATATAACGGTGGACAATCACTTCGTTATTGGATGTTAGTGGTACATTGTTATTTACGAACTGAGTATGGGCGAGTTTCGCCGCTCGACTTTCAACTGTTTATGGAGCGCACTCTTGTGCCGCCCGCATGAAACGGGCTGTTGTGAAGTGACTTCCCGACAGGCAAGATGCCGGTGAAGTTGGTTGCTGTAACTATGGCCTGGAATGGGGCTGTGTGGGTCTACGAACCACCCTAGCATGGTTTTTAGTGCTTCTTAATCTGTAAAACGTGTGTGGTGGGTGGAAATTTCAACTTCTTGGACCAAAATGTGTTCTATTTGATCGTCGCTTCTTCTTCTGTGCGTCCCTGTTCCCAAGGCATAACCATTATTTTCTATAGTAAGTTATGTGAAGGATTCACCTTATGCATCATCGTCATCACCTTGGTAAGTCAGTACCTCTCATCTGTGGATGGCTGAAGTGTATCGCTACATTGGAGCTCCGGTATTGAGAAATTCAAAATGTCGGAAAGGCGCTTTTGTTGTGCTATATTGCACCTAAGAGTGATATTCAGCTTCGTATTTGGTCATTTTTTAAAGATGCGAACATTTCTGTGCTGGAAATTATCCTCTAATGTGAAATTCAACGTGTCCTTTCAATATACCTACGATTTAATTGGGTGAAAATTTACTAATTGAACAGTGTAACTTAAAGTTGGTGGATGGGTTGTGGTAACGGCTGGCGCGTGATCTTGATTACCTGCAACCCAACTGGGTTGGTTGTTATTTATTTTGAAGAGTTGAATGTTGTCAGAAGTTCCACGTCTATGTAAAAACTGAAAATTAAGTGGTTTTTTTTTTACTAATGGAGGGAACTGTTCCCTTACGGGAAATCACAACGTAATAGTTCATTGTAAATATAATGATTTATAATTCTGTACCAAGGTGAATACCGAAGAGTGCTTCTAGTTAATTTTTCTTGTTATCTGTGCCTTCCTTTAGATTTTCCTAAAATTTAATTCTTAACGTTTTAATTATTATTATCATCTCTTATTGTCATTGCTTCATATTCGTAGTTTCGGTTTCCGGGTCTGTCCTCCGTTAACGGCATTGTTGTGGAATGCTTCTTTCTTTTGTTGATTAGATAACGGATTGATTAGCTTGCGTTATCGTGGCGTAACCTGAGTTGGTAACAAGGCTGGTGGTGTGCTGGCGTACGTTGTTGTGTTGTGATCTTATGCCGTGGGTGTGATGATATGGTTCACAAGATGAGTTTTTAATCATTTCAGTGTTATTGGGTTTCCTCATTATTGATTTCTTTCAAACATCTATTGATTCTCCTTTGATGTGGGCTCTTCCTTAATTTTATTTGAGCCTATCTTATGTTTCTTCCGGACTTTGCCATTCTGATTTGGGAACGCGGATAATTGTTGCCTTAAAGCCCTTCTGTGTTCACTAAGGTATCTTTTGAAACCGAGTATGTGTGGTCGTAGGGGCCTGTTGGCAATTTATTGTTTTCTTAGAAAAATAATTTGGAAGTATTTTAATATTTGTAAGTAATGTAACTAAAAACTATTTTATTATTTATTATTTATTTATTGACTTTAGCAGTGGTGATGTTAGGGCTCGTGGCCCTCTCTTACACTTAACCACATAATTAATCTACAGATAATACATATATAAAAGAAATGTACTATTCTATCATAAAATCAAAGATAAGCTAAAAATTACAGATTTGGACAACATATAATGAAGAAAGAAAGCAGAGTTCAACAAACAAAGTAGAATAAAATTTGGAGCGTATAGATAATGAGAGACAAAGTCATAATGAAAAAGATACAAACTGAAAGAAAAGCAATCCAAAAAGAGAACACAATAAGTAATAAAGTAAATGGAAATATAAGTATGGCCATAAAAGTGATCTATGTACATGAGTAAGAAGCTAAAATTATGTACATTACACTATAATAATAATAATAATAATAATAATAATAATAATAATAATAAAAATCACAATCACACACCCTATCATACGTCATCATACACACGAGACAATCAGCGGTATTCAACAGGTAATCTCTACATGCAGTCTTAAATTTCGATATTGAGTTTGAGTTCCTGACAGCAGCTGGGAGTGAATTCCAAAGTCGTGACCCAACCACAACGAAGAATCTGTTATATATTGATGAGTGGTTGATGGGAATAGCGAGGGAAGTGCCAGATATAGAGTTACAATTATGGAATGAGGATAATAAATTGAATTTTGAAGGGATGTATTTGGATAGATTTTCCTTCTGAGTTCGATATATCAACGTAAGTACATGAAATTTCCGTCGCCTCTCGGGTTTCATTTAGGGTAAATTTAGGGACGGCCGTACCCAGGAATGGTGCACCTTATTCATAAATTTTAAGAGTACTCATTATTCTAAATTTCATTTTAATACCGAGCTCGGAAGGTAAAATTATTGAAATAATTTTCTTAAAATAATAGCAACCAAATGTGGTTTAAAGAAAGGGTCGTTAAGCAATGTTGTTTCCAGTGTGTTTGGGGACCTTCAGCTAATGGTCTTGTCTTTGAGTAGTTTCTTGGAGACCTACTTGATAAATTGGTACTTGATTTTCTGTTAATTATGTGCTCTAGTCTTAGCTAGTCCACCCACCCCTTTGTTTTTCTTAGTTTACATTAAAATTTGGTCCTTTATGTGTAACAGTGAATTGTTATTGTTGTGAATTGCTCTACCCTTGTACCCTCTTCCACCCTCTGTTATGGTCGTGGACCTGTTGGCCTTTGCCCAGATTCCATCGCTTCCCTTTTCCTGTGTTTGTGTTCTATTGAGGCCCTTCTCTAAGTAGCTGGCGTGATCTCGCTGGGAAAAACCTCTTCTCTCTTTGGTGGCCGCGCTGGTAGACATGGACTTGGGATGCGGTATTGTGGCTTCATTTGTTTGATTGCCCTCTTCCTAGTCTCTCGGTGTGCCACAATAGTGAAGTGAACGTTGCTGGCAAATATTGTTGAATTTTGTAAGAAGAAAGAGGAAAAACAAGAACTAAGAAAGTACTTAGCCAGGAAATAAATCAAGAAATACTCGAAATGATGAATGTAATCATAAAATCGGAACGAGAACAGCAAATAACCACGATTGCCGAAATGAATGATGTGCTGTATGCATGCCAACAGACGTATGAGATGGTGACAGCTAAAGAAAACAAGGTATCTGGCTGGAAAAGCTCTATCGAAGCCAAGATCAACAAATTGAATAGAAAATTGGAAATAATTGATGCCCACCGCCCAAATAAAAGAGCAAGTAAAGAGATGATTAGAATGTGTAGAGAAAATCGAATTCATTCAAACAAGAGTAGTGATATTCAGAAGATGCGTGATGCGATTCTTGAGAAAATAGCTATTTACAAGGAGAAAGCTGAAAATCGTATAGCTTCTAGGAACACAAACAGAAAGTTTGAGTTTAATAGGAAGACCTTCTATCGTGACCTTGAAGGCGATAGATTTAGAGTAAGTGAAGATATTAATCTTGAAGAAACCAAGCGCTTTTGGATTACAATTTGGAAATATGACGAAAGACAAGATTATGAACAACTGATTCAAGAACTAAGTCCGGTGGAAGTGGAGGTAGACATGGATAGAGATAAGATAAAAGAGGTCATATCCAGGTGTATGAAGTACCCAGCGAACTAGAAAGCAACAGGACCTAATTCTGTATATAATTACTTTATTTAGATGATCTATGCACTACGTGAGAGGTTACAACAAATAATCTATGAAATAATTAGAAACTCAGACTTGATCGATGAAGAGCTTTATGCTGGGATAACATATTTGGTTCCAAAAGTCCCGAATGCAAACACACCGCAGCTCCTGAGGCCAATTACATGCCTTTCGAATTTATTCATATTAATCAGCAAAGTGTTCGGGGCAATAGTCAACTATTTCTGTGACGTGAAAAATATTATCTCAAGTAATCCAATGGGGACACGCAACCGATGTCAAGGCGCTAAGGAACAAGCATTTATAAGCAAAACCATAAACGCAAACTACAGTAACAAATTGTGTACTGCTTGGGTGGATATTAAGGTAGCATATGATCCGTTGTCACATGCATATCTAATTGAATGCCTACGGAAGATACAAATGCCAGAAAACACAATTAAATTTGTCAATAGGACACATGATAAACAGGGAACAACATTAATTTTTGGACGTAAAGTGGTTAGTGACGTGAAACTAAATAGAAGAATATTACAAAGAGATTATCACCTAAGTTGTTCGTAATTGCTATGGAATAGTTAAGCTGAACCTTAAATAAGACCTGCGAGAAGATCCAAGCAGATGAACATGGAAGAATTGTGTGCAACCACTTCATTTTCATCGATGACATCAAGTTGTTTGCCAAAGATGCGCAGACATTGAAAGAGCTGAGCCAGTGGACGAATCAATGTCTTAACAACATAGGTTTTACAATCAATCGGTAAAAGTCATCGAACAATATCAATTCGAACCATATCTTTGGAGAGAAGGTAAATGAGGAGGAAGGATACAAATACCTAGGAATATTAGAAGACTCGAGAAATGTAATTAAGCCCGAGAATAAAGTTAACATAACCAACAAGATCGAATCACGGGTAACAAATGTATGCCAAACAAAGTTGAACGCGAGAAACCTGTTTGCAGCAATAAATGAGTATGCGTTGTCAACCATTAAATACTATATTGGCCTGGTCCCGTATGAGCAAGAAGAATTTAACGATATTGATCTGAAGGTGAGAGGAACCTTGAGAGATCATAATATCGTCAGAATAGCAGGTAATATGGAACGACTGTTCCTGAAAAGACATGAGTTAGGAAGAGGACTACAAAATGTTTCTGAGAAGGCCGACTTGATTTTACTTGAACTATCAACACAAGAACGAAGTTTATCGCAGAAAGTGAAAGTTGTGCCAAACCACCCCCTATACTATCCCCAAAAAATCAATACGACGATATTACACCGAAAGTGACACATACATCGCGGATAATTGAGGCGTTGACCCCGGCTAGAAATGGCCGAGACATAACCCTGAGCTGGAAATGACCCTTGTTGCCGGTGAACAAGGGGTAAAAACTACAACTACCAACAATGAAAAACAGAATGAATAAAAATTAGGGTTTATTAATAAGATTGAAATCAAATATTAAACAAGAAAAGAGCCCATAATTGAAAATGAAAATAATATAACGGTTATGAACAAGAACGTACCTTTCAGAAATGAATATCTCCATATCAAGGCGTGAGCGCAAGATTACACTTATTTCATTACTCAATCACACATATTATCAAGCTCAGCGCCTTCCAAGAACACCTTCATTACAGCATAGGGCAGCGTAATTACCATTCTCACATCTCAATTTAGGTCGCTCCTTTTACGAGAAGCTTTTCCATTCATAGCTCGTCTTGACTTGTACCATTATACAATCAACAATCTCAATAGCTCGGCAACAATCCGCCCAGCACGGAGAACAAAAGGCAGATAAAAGGAATGGAGATATCGGTACGAGACTGAGATAAACATCCCTGGACCAATTCAAAGATGATAGATCAAAGAATACTACAGGCATTAGCTAAACAGAATACACGCAGCAAACATGGCGGCCACGCGGGCGAGCACACGCCACGGAAAGAAAAATAAAGAAACAAATCTGTACCGAGAACAAAATAGGGCACAGATATAAACAAAGCAATAAATAAGGTCGACCGGCATATCACCTTTTTCTCCCTCTCATTAACTCATTAACACGCATACACATCCAGCATTCACACACAGACATGAGGGTATCGGTAAATAAAAATGCGAACGGCCGTTCATGTAACAAAGTCAAATACGATTCATAAATTACGACTCACGCGGTCATCACCAACAGGTCCTACATATTTCAAGTATCAACGTGCAATTAATTTTTTTATGGCCGGGGTGGTTGAATACATTATTCAATTCCATTAGTATTGCGTGCCTCGTGCGAACTGAATGTAGCTTCGAGTCGAGACGAAGGGCTTATTATTGGGATGACGAAGTCTAAAAGCAAGCAGTGCACCAAAACGTAGCCACGCAGAGACCCATTTGCCAAAATCACAAGATCACAAACAGACACACCCACACAAACCATATCATATAGCGGAGTAGAAAAGATGTATGTCAACCAACTGTGAAAGTAAGCAATGCATCATCGCAAAACCAAAGATTTAAAACAAACCAACATACCTGCAATTATCAATAGTTTAAATTAAAGGAGAAATGCATCTACGTCCAAAACTTGAAGACGATAAATGAATATTTATGACATAAAAACGCCACATCGATCATCGTGGCATCCATTGTTGTTATCTGCCACATACACAACGACAAGATGAGCATCAAAGAGAAAAACGTTACAGCTCTCGTAAAAGGAACGATCTCCCTGTTTTACCACTGAGGGTGCTGCCCTCTATTGGACATTACTAGAGATAAATAAGTTATTGGGAAATGAGGCTGATAGAAGCCATTTGCATAGAGGAATGTCACCTATGTGAACATGCGACAGGCAATGTTCAACATCCAGCGACCCCCTTTTAAAATGCGTCTTAACCCGTTGATCACGTTGATCAGACGAGCGGACGCATTTTAAACGAGGTCCAGAACCTTAAATCTACGAGTGCGCGCTCAATTAAACTAGGGACTTATAATCTAAATATCGCTACAATAATACAGATACATAAAATTATCAAAAGCCAGTTGCAATAATACACGGTTAAATCAGTCCGCCTCATTAGAGGTCTGTACTTGCCTGAAAGGTGTTACGCCGAATTAAATCGGTCCATTTTTACACAATTCATTCCATGTATTCACTAATCAGAGATCAGGCATTCAAGGGGAACAGTGTAGTTAGGCTTAACATTTTCATGTAACCAAAGTATTCGGATTTTCATTAGGTTCATCTCCACTGAACAAATCCGGTTTCCCTTCCTTACTTATTTGTTAAACATGATTTTTCCCTGAAAGAAAATGAACTTTAGAACATTGGCAATTTGACAAAAGGCATCACTACTGATACGTAATATAATTAAAATATCGAAGATTTAGCGGGTCCTTTGGTGGTAAGGTTTCACCAACGAAATGTGAGCCTTAGTCAACCTCTTACTTACGACATCTTCTAACTCAACCGTCACAGGTTTCAAGAACCTTATTATCCTTTTGGGGTGAGGCCATTTATTACACAATTTGGCCGTGACCTGATTTGCTGCCGAGCTTATGAGGAACATTTTCACTACGACCAGCTCTCCCACTTCCAGGCTTACTCTTTTCCTGCCTTGATTGAACCTTTTTGCCACGCGGTCGCAGGCTCTGGTCAGTTGTGTTACTGCTTCCTTCCATTTGGCCTCCATATCCACCGTCCTGGACGACTTGGACGGAGAGCCGATATCCCGGTTCAAGTGCAGTGGGTCAACAAGGTTTTTTTCCTAAAAACAGAGTAGCGGGGGCATGCCGGTGCGACTCATGCACACCACTGTTGAAGGCTAGAACAAAGAAATATAGATTACAGTCCCAGCTGCGCTGATCAGCGCTGTGAAATGCTGTTAAACAGCCTTTGAGGTTACGGTGAAATCGTTCAACATGTGAGGGTTTGGGGTAGTGGAGCTCAGAAAAACATGCTTCACTAAAACAAACCAACATACATGTAATTATCAATAGTTTAAATTAAAGGAAAAATGCATGTACGTCCAAAACTTAAAGAGGATAAATGAAATCGTTCAACATGTGAGGGTTTGGGGTAGTGGAGCTCAGAAAAACATGCTTCACTTTACAACAAACCAACATACATGTAATTATCAATAGTTTAAATTAAAGGAAAAATGCATGTACGTCCAAAACTTGAAGACTATAAATGAATATTTATATATTTCCAAAACATAAATGACGAAATTTACGGCTGCTAAATGTAGACGCATTGTCGGTCACTATCACTTTAGGGGGTCCATTAATTCCAAAAATATGCCGCGATAAAAGCTGGATGACGTTGTTCGAGTTAATTTTATGTACAGGGAATAACCAAACGAATTTAGAAAAGGCATCTACGACGGACAGAATTCCAACGTTGCCATTCTTGGTTTTCGTGAGGGGAACGAAATAATCAATAAACAACTTTTCTCCCGGGCACGGTGCAACTTCAGCAGAGTGGAGTCCAGTAAGAGAAGATTGCGCGGGTTTACTCCTTTGACAAACGTCGCAACTTTTCACATATTCTAAAACTTCCCTTTTGAGATTGGGCCAAAAGAAATCACGAGAGATACGATTCAAGGTTTTATATTGACCCAGATGAGCACCCAGGTGGGAGTCATGATAAAATTGGAGCAGCATGAACCTTAATTTGAGAGGAACGTAAATTTTGTCTCTACCATTTTTCTGATTTCGACGAACCAACAACCCTCGCTTGACACTAAACGACTCGTCTTGAAGAGACCCATCCGCGATTCCTTTCAGCAATTCTTGACACTCCGAGTCATCCTTCTGGTATTCGGAAATATCCGTAGAAGGACCAAGGGTAATTTTGTAAAATATTAATACTATCAAACTTTTCACTCAGAACACAGTCTTCCCCAGGCTCGATCTCACTCTCCTTTACCCTTTCAAACATGCGCGACAGACAGTCGGCCCCAACATTCTCTTTCCCACGAACATGTACCACCGTGAATTTTTAAGCGGACAACCGGAAGATCCATTTGGCATTTCGGCTAAGTCGTTTCACATTGGCGCTCATCCATGATAGGGCTTGATTGTCCGTATGGACGTAGAAATGACGGTGCTCCAAATACGAGCAAAACTTCTCGACACCCAAAACAACGGCCAGGCATTCTTTTTCATAAATGGAATACCTCAGTTCAGCCCCATGCAACAGTTTACTAAAGTACACAATGGGGACTAGCCTGCCTTCCTCATCGGCTTGGTTAAGTACAGCAGAGTAAGCGAGCTCACAGAAGTCACATTGCAGGACGAAATCACGGGAGAAATCCGGATTGTGCAGGACAGGGCTTCACAAAGTGCTTTTTTACTTGCTCGAAGGCATGGGTTTGATCTTGGCTCCAGACAAACGACAGTTTTTCTTTATTAGCAGTTTTAAGGGGGCCGAAATTTGAGAATTTTTTGATGAAACGGCTGTAAAACCGACCATATCCAGGAACCATCACACACCGCGAACGTTTTTAGGCTGAGAAAACTCCTTGATACATTTGACTCTGTCTGGGTTCACAGCGATTCCGGAACCGGACATGATATGACCTAGGAAATTTAGACGTTTGGAACAAAGAGACACCTTCTTAGGGTTAATCGTGGAACCGCACTTGCGCAAACGACTGAGAACTTCACGAAGATGAGCTAGGTGCTCGTCAAAGCTCGGTGAAAAATGAGATCATCCAAAAAATTAAAAACACATGAAAATTTCAGATCTCCGAAGATCGAATCCATCATGCGGCTAAGCGCTTGTCCACCAATTGAAATGCCCATCGGTACTTTGTTAAGTTCGAATAATCCAAAAGGATTAGCGAAGGCAATACAAGGGCGACTTTTGATATCTAAGGGGATTTGGTAGTATGCCGAATTAAAGTCAAATATGGTGAAGTATTTTGCGCCATGAAAATGTTGGAAGGCACTTTCAATGGTGGGTAAGGTGAAGCTGTCAAAGACTATGTTTCATTCACCTTTCGATAGTCAACTATAAACCTGAATCTACCTTCCTTTTTAGTGACTAGGAAGGCGGGGCTACTGAAAGGAGACTTGGAGGGACTGATGACCTTCTTATCCAACAGGTCGTTGACACATTCTCGCATAGCGGACAGTTTTTTGGGGAACAACCGAACGGAGGATTCTAACAGGCGTATCATCTTTGAATTCAATGGAATAAGAGAAATCTTTAGCACACCCAAGCTTGTCAGTTAAAACATAAGAAAATTCTTCCAAAAAGCTGTTTAACATGAGGTTTTGATTATCAGTGAGTTCACGCGGGGCGTTGAGATGTTGAGAATTTGACAGAGCGCATACTGTGGCACGCTGAAATGGAGCTTCAAAAGGGTAACTAACACCCGATTTAAAGCGAAAGGCGAAAGTGCGATTGATGAAATCGATAGATAAACCGGTAGCCAGCATAAAATCAGTTCCTAATATGATCGGCACGGGTACAACATTGAACGTCCAATCCCACGAAAGACCATGAATTTTTATGACATTTGTTTCGACCCACGGGACATACCTCACTGCCATCGACAGACATGAACTTTCTGAGGCCCTCACAGTCTTGGAGATACTCTAAATTCATAGAAGACACAAGGGATTGGTTCACAAGGGAAACACACGAACCGGTATCTAATAAGGCATGCAATATGCGAGATCCCATATAACTTTGGCACAGGGTGTAGACGAGGGAAGGCCCCAGATCCTTCTATTAACACCAACCCTTAGTTCCCCGCTGAGAGTTGCACCGAGGACATACGTGCCGAGTAACACCAGCAAGACTACATTGGGAACATTTTGCAGGAGACTTAGACCAACAGTTCTTCGAGACGTGCCCTAATTTTCCACAATTCTGGCACGACCTGGCTCTAGTGTAAATTACAGTAGGAGAGTTAGAAGGTTGGATTGCATTAACGTAGCGTTGGTGCGGAGTTTCTAAGTTGAACCTGCGCTCGGGGCTACGGAAGAGACGAGATGGAGAAGGGGGTACCAAAGGTAACGAATTTGACGGGCGCACTATAAGCAACGTCAGGAAATGAACAATCAGACGGAGTAGGAGGCGGACAGTACAATTTGTTTTGACTCACAGTGGACTCGAACTCGCGACCTAGGTTAATAATTTCCTCAACACTTTTAACTTGAGACCGTTTAATGTGCAGTTTATAGTCAGGCGCTAGCTGTGTGTAGAACTGGTCAAAGGCTTCGGATTCAGGCACCTTAAAACACATGCAATTAAATAAAGTTAAAATACCGCTGGCATAATCGTCAATTCCATGCCCTACTCCTTGCGTCCTCCGCAAGATTTCCTGTTTCAAACACTAGTCCATATCGGACAACCCAAAGCGCTGTTTGATGCGGCTAGCAAAGTCGTCCCACGTCAGACCACTAGTTTGTATAAGCCTGAACCATTTTAGAGCTCGCCCCTCCAGCATTCCCGGGATAACAAGGACAAATAAATCAAGGGGTAGCGAGCTGCATTCAGCAATATCTTCAACCCGTTCCAAAAATTCGATTACACTGAAGCTATTCCCTTCCCCAGAGAAATTCAACGTCCATTTCCTTACCGCATCAAATACAGGGTTTACGTTAGCAATGCGATAAGAAGTAGGTCTAGAAATGGGGGAAATCGTCTCCACACGATTCTCGCCGAGAGCACAATTACGACACGCAACGGCATTTCTATCATCAGGGCATTTATTACTATTGCCACTCCCCACAGGCGAACCATCGAGTTCTTTCGTACCTTGTCTCATTTCACTTTCCAGGTTCGACATATCTCCGGTAAAAAATTCACTATTTGTATTCATTTCTAAAGCTTTTTGATTTTCCATATCGTAGACAAAGTTTTAGAGATAACAAGCATGAGGCACATATGCCAATGCACGTGAACTATAAATAAAACTTAAGATTAAGGCCAAAAAATAACAGCATCATAAGGCTAAACTAGGGACAAACAGAACTGACTTAATGCGCATTTTCAGATCTACCTCGTCTGATTCCGTTTCAGAGGAGGTATCCTAGTTGAGCACGCTTCTGCTGCCATTTGTGCCAAACCACCTCCTATACTATCCCCAAAAAATCAATATGATGATATTACACCGAAAGTGATACATACATCGGGGAAAATTGAAGCGTGGACCCCGGCTAGGAAAGGCCAAGACATAGCCCTGAGCTGGAAATGACCCTCGTTGCCGGTGAACAAGGGGTGAAAACTACAACTACCAGCAATGTAAAACAGAATGAATTAAAATTAAGGTTTAATAAATAG
Organism: Anabrus simplex; assembly: GCF_040414725.1. Classification (NCBI taxonomy): domain Eukaryota; kingdom Metazoa; phylum Arthropoda; class Insecta; order Orthoptera; family Tettigoniidae; genus Anabrus; species Anabrus simplex. The sequence goes on along the minus strand of NC_090272.1, from coordinate 19,283,618 downwards.
ATTGAAATCAAATATTAAACAAGAAAAGAACCCATAATTGAAAATGAAATGAATGTAACGGTTATGAACAAGAACGTACCTTTCAGGAATGAATATCTCCATATCAAGGCGTGAGTGCAAGATTACACTTATTTCAATACTCAATCACACATATTATCAAGCTCAGCGCCTTCCAAGAACACGTTCATTACATCATAGGGCAGCGTAATTGCCATTCTCACATCTCAATTTAGGTCGCTCCTTTTACGAGAAGCTTTTCCATTCATAGCTCGTCTTGACTTACACCATTATACAATCAACAATCTCAATAGCTCGCCAACAATCCGCCCAGAACGGAGAACAAAAAGCAGATAAAAAGAATGGAGATATCGGTACGAGACTGAGATAAACATCCCTGGAGCAAATCAAAGATGATAGATCAAAGAATACTACAGGCATTAGCTAAACAGAATACACGCAGCAAACATGGCGGCCACGCGGGCGAGCACACGCCACGGAAAGAAAAATAAAGAAACAAATCTGTACCGAGAACAAAATAGGGCACAGATATAAACAAAGCAATAAATAAGGTCGACCGGCATATCACCTTTTTCTCCCTCTCATTAACTCATTAACACGCATACACATCCAGCATTCACACACAGACATGAGGGTATCGGTAAATAAAAATGCGAACGGCCGTTCATGTAACAAAGTCAAATACGATTCATAAATTACGACTCACGCGGTCATCACCAACAGGTCCTACATATTTCAAGTATCAACGTGCAATTAATTTTTTTATGGCCGGGGTGGTTGAATACATTATTCAATTCCATTAGTATTGCGTGCCTCGTGCGAACTGAATGTAGCTTCGAGTCGAGACGAAGGGCTTATTATTGGGATGACGAAGTCTAAAAGCAAGCAGTGCACCAAAACGTAGCCACGCAGAGACCCATTTGCCAAAATCACAAGATCACAAACAGACACACCCACACAAACCATATCATATAGCGGAGTAGAAAAGATGTATGTCAACCAACTGTGAAAGTAAGCAATGCATCATCGCAAAACCAAAGATTTAAAACAAACCAACATACCTGCAATTGTCAATAGTTTAAATTAAAGGAGAAATGCATCTACGTCCAAAACTTGAAGACGTTAAATGAATATTTATGACACAAAAACGCCACCTTGATCATCGTGGCTCCCATTGTTGTTATCTGCCACATACACAACGACAAGATGAGCATCAAAGAGAAAAACGTTACAGCTCTGGTAAAATGAACGATCTCTCTGTTTTACCACTGAGGGTACTGCCCTCTACTGGACATTACTAGAGATACATAAGTTATTGGGAAATGAGGCTGATAGAAGCCATTTGCATAGAGAAATGTCACCTATGTCAACATGCGACAGGCATGGTTCAAAGAATAAATGCAACCCATCTTGGACTGATTGAAGAACATTTAAAACGGAAGTGCCTAATTGAGGAGGGAATCGATGTAACGGTAAAATTAGTTAAGCCGAAACAAAAATAGATGCGAATGGATCGAGTCATGGCTAAGTCAATGCATTCCACATTGTTCCGTGAACAACAGGAGAAATTTGTAGACATAAAACAGTCATCGTTATGACTAATGTTCTGTGCGATACAAGACAGAACCATCTTCATTAGTCATGGGAGTATATTGCAGAGGTGCCCACACTGCAACCAGGGCAATGAGACAGTAGACCATCCTGCAATATAATGTGGACGAATGCTTAATTTGGACTACATGTAACGCCACAGTGACGTCAGATGCTTGCATTTCATGTTCAGCAAAATATATGGGCTGAATAATTCTATGAAGGTAAAGATATATAAAGTGGAAAATGTCATATCCAATCAGCGGATTACAATAAAGTCAGACGTCGCCATACAGACTGAGCTTCGCACTGAACACAACAAACCGGATCTGATGATACACGACCTTGTAAAGAATGAAAACCTATTAATTGAAGTTGGAATCACAAACAATAATATCCGGAAACAGACGGAAACCACTAAAGGAAGAAAGTACGAGATGCTAGCCAACGAACTTTCACTTATGTATAATGGAGCCAAGGTGACGATGGTCCCTGTGGTAATAACGTGGGACGGGCTAGTCACCAATTTGTTCAAGAAGCACATGGCAAAATTGGAAGTGAACAGACAGCTACAGGCCTACCTACAGAACATCGTACTAAAAAGAACGTGTGAGATTGTGCTAATCGACTTCAGACGAGGCAAAATGGATAACGAGTTGTGGATGGAGGACTTGCAAAGAATGATGGTCCAGATGCAGGCGGTCCTGGTGCCGTAAATGGTGTGCGGAAAGTGTGTATATAAATGTGTAGAACCATTGGATGTAACATGGACTTGAAAACTAATTGAAATTATTATTATTATTATTATTATTATTATTATTATTATTATTATTATATCTGTGCTATTATTATGATATTGTATTGTTTAATTATTATTATATTCAAGTCTGTAATCTGAATTCACTATGTAGTATTTGATTATCGCTTGCGTGATTGTAGTTAATTTGTATTGTATATATATGTGTGTGTAGGTTAATATTAAAGACATAAAGTGAGGCTTGCTGCCTGATATCATATATGGATATGATTTGTGAAACCTTTTGAAATTACAACACGTGTTGCTATACTGGACCGTAACTCTCGAGTCATCGCTCTGTCATTGTATGCATTTAGCGATGAGCTCATTTCTTGGGAGTCTTGTGGCTTTTTAACAACAACCTGCAACAGTTTGAGTTGGATAGGCGTGAAATCATTACTATTTTTGGAGATTGCGTAGGTGTGTCAACTAAAGGCTGTATAAACTGGGCATGTATTATAGCGTCAGTCATTTGGAAGGCGAGGCCTCAGTCGGTCAATTATATGGATGGAGAGCTTTGCCGTGGAGTGTTGTAGTGAGATGGTAGTGGGGAGTCATATATAGAGAGAGGCCACATGTATTCAGTGAACAAGATGAATGGAGAGACTTGCCATAAAGTCAATTGGAAGGAGACTAACGAGGAGCAGTGATATGGATACGTAATCGTCAGTGACCAAATGGATTCTATGTTCGGAGTGTGTTTCGTATATCTGTTCGGTTGATTTCTTGTGTCAGTTCGATGGCAGCCGAATATTGAGTCGTCGGCATTCAGACTAACAGTTATCAGTGAATTACTTGTAAAGTTGATTAGGAAGTGTAAATATAATTTCAAGCCATGATACATCTCGTCTATGAAACTGAAATGATACATCACAAAATTAGGCTTGATATGCCTACAGCAGACACCAACTCAAAAAGGAATACGTCGTAATTACACTCAAAGTGTTGAAGGTACTCTCAAGGTAACAGTGAGGGATAACTTTTAACTTCTATAACTTTTAAATGTCCGGTCAAGAGGAATTCAAATTTAATGCCTAGTTTCTTTCAGTTGTAATGTCATAATTTTGTATTCTCATCTGTTTTATCGCAGCGAGTCTTACTATTTTTAGACATAATCTATATAAATAAAATTGTTTCTGTTTGTCTGTCTGTTTGTCTGTTCCACCATCACGTCGAAACGGCTGGATAGATCTCAACCAAACTTCATATTTAGAGTATACTGACCCCGGGGAAGGTTTCGATATGCATATCATTTTAAAATCTTTGAAAAGACGGGGGTTTTATAGGAAAAACGGTTTTCCTCCATTTTCTCTTATACTATTATAGGCAAAATATCGAATTTGTCGTATAAGGACGAGACAAAGCTCAATTTAATCCTCTTGACGCAAAGAACAAAACTCGGTAAGCCCTACGGGCCCGAAAACCATGTTTTAAGGCCCTAAAACCAACCGTTACGGAGATATTGGCACCACACTACCCCTGCTCTAGGAATCGGATAAAGAAATGAACTGCCGTAACCATGGCAACGTCAGCTCCAGGATTCTAGAGCAGTGAGATTATGCATGTACGTTTGGGCATAGCTGTCAACCAAAATAGGTACAAATAAGACTTAATATCTGGGAAAAAAATATACTGTTGTGTAAGGCACTCATAGGACTCCTTTGGGCGGGGATGGAAAGGGGGTGAAGAACGAGTGTAAAAATCTATATAAATAAAATTGTTTCTGTTTGTCTGTCTGTTTGTCTGTTCCACCATCACGTCGAAACGGCTGGATAGATCTCAACCAAACTTCATATTTAGGGTATACTCATCCCGGAGAAGGTTTTGATATGCATATCATTTTAAAATCCTTGAATAGACAGGGGGTTTATAGGAAAACCAGAATGGTTTTTCCACCATCACGTCGAAACGGCTGGATAGATCTCAACCAAACTTCATATTTAGAGGATACTCATCGCGGGGAAGTTTTCCATATGCATATCATTTTAAAATATTTGAATATATGGGGGGTTTATAGGAAAATCAGAATGGTTTTTCCACCATCACGTCGAAACGGCTGGATGGATCTCAACCAAACATTGTATTTAGAGTATACTAATCCCGGGGAAGGTTTAGATATGCATATCATTTTAAAATCCTTGAATAGACGGGGGGTTTATAGGAAAACCAGAGTGGTTTTCCCACCATCACGTCGAAACGGCTGGATAGATCTCAGCCAAACTTCATATTTAGAGTATACTCATCCCAGGAAAGGTTCCGATATGCATATAATTTTAAAATCTTTGAATAGACGGGGTGTTTATAGGAAAACCACAGTGGTTTTCCTCTATTTTCTCTTATACTATTGATTTTCTGTAAACTTCGTTTACCGTACGTGAAACGTCTCTTCATTATAAACAACTTTCGTTATGTTCATAATTTACCTTACTCTTCACATGACGGAGAAATTTACAATTTTCTGCTGGTATCATGCTCTGCATTTAGTGACCGACAGACCGAGAACGAACCTACAGGTTACCATGGCAACGTCTCTGACTGCATGCCAGTAGGGAAGTAACGTATTGCCATTTTCCTCATCATGCTTTTAAATTCGTGGTTGTTCCTTGGGTAGATGGCAAGAGAGGCATCAATCGGCTCATCTGCGGGATATTGGCGGAATATCGTTGGAGGTTATAACCGCCCTCGAATAGATTAAGTAATAACACCATTAGTCATCTTCATATTTGTTTACCTAAGAATCACTGAACCTAAATTTCTCCTCTGTTAGCGCTTTATTATATCCATAACTCACGGCATTTATTTATTTGTCGTTATCCGGCTGTCCTCAGTTATAATCCATTTTCTATTAGTTTCAACATTCTTAACTGTATTATTTTCTTCCTTAATTACGCCGTATGTACGTGAATGCTAGAAACTACTGGATGCATTTCCACCAAGATTCGTATTTAGAATACACCTGTCCTTGATAGGTTTCAGGGCAAATATTGTTTCTAAATCCCTGAACTAACTGGGGGTTTATACGAAACCGAAACAGTGATTTTGCACTTCCAAAAAATATACACAACAAAAGTTTATGGAAGTCTACCTACCTTGGTAGAAATTAATGTCTAAACCTTTTTTCTCATGTGCATCATTTCGATACGAGGATCAATAAGGGAGATATCATTAAAGGACCGTTTTTCTGTACAAGTCCCATCGGACTTAACTCACGAGCGGGTGCGTGTAAAGCGTATTCCTTACAACTTGAAAACTACTGAAGACATTCGAGACAAAATTTATATTTAGCATCCACCTGTCCAAAGGTAGGTTTTAAACGTAAATAACATTTCATGTTCCGGAATGGACTGGCGGTTTATAAGGAACCAAAATGGTGATTTTACTCTTCCACAATATATACAGAACAAGACCAACCTGACTGGAAATCGACCAAACCTGATGGAATTCCACCTCTAAACCTTTTTTTTCATGTGCATTTTTTCGTCAGGAGGATTAATAAGGGAGATATCATGAATGGTCACTTTTGCAGGTTAAGTCCAGCGGACATAGCCCAAAAGGTGTTTTACATGGAGCAGATTCCTTATCTATATAAATCAAATCGTAACGACTGTGTACCTCTACACTGACTATTTTGGCGAAATTTTCGTACAGCTTTCCGTTTAAGGGGTAATAATAACAATCTCCATAATTTTTGATTTCCTGAAAGTCCTAATTTTTACCCGCCTCGCCCAAAATCCACATTGTGGCATAATCTGCCAGAAGAATAAGAAGATAATTGAAATTTGACAAAATTATACGTTTTAGCCTGTAACGAATGAAAAATCCTATATCATTAAATTTTTCATTTTTTATCCCCGAAGAATATTGAAATATGCAGGCAATTTTAATGATGGTGCAGACCTTCGGAAATTCCTATCACGTAACGGATTGCACAATCTCCGTTCAATTTGGAATGATCTACAACCTTGGTCTTATGACTTTATGCCGTATCTGTATCCCTTTTACGTTTGATTTTTCTCTATTAATCGATGTTAAGTCAATTTGGAATTTTCACATGCATTATTCATACTTTCAATTACTTATATGAAATACAGAATCATCAAACTCTTCACGAAAATTGGCCCACTCAGTAGCCATATGTGAGCCAAATGCTACGTATGTAGCTGTCACATTATTATCCGAAAAGTAATGTAATGTGAGATGATCTTACAAAACCTTTACCCTGTTCCACGTTTCTAAATCTGACCCAAGAATAGATGACATATCATTGGACCAGCCATTTAGGCCACTAAATCCGGCGTGTCTTATGGTATAATCCTTTGTCGATATGACGTACGTTTAGTAGCAGTTAATCTGTAAATGAAGGTCTTCAATATTGTAAACACGCATATACTTTCGTATGTCGATCTATATATATTCACTGATGTCGATTTAGCGATCGAGAAAGGGTCGGTCTGCTATTGTAATCAGTACTCCCCACACCGACTTTGACTGGCAGTAGGAAAGGGTTCCTTCTCCAACTCCTGTGTAACTGTCATTAGTAAGGAAGGCCTACAATTGTAATGAATAGTTCCCTTCTCGATTTGACTTGCAGAAGGTAAGTGAGCATGCAGTTTTGTTTAAAACTCCCCTACCCGATTGTGTTTGGCAGTAGGCAAGGGTGCCCGCCATTATAAAGAAATGTACTCATCTAAAATGTGACTGGCATTAGGCATAGTGGCCTGCTATTTTGATGGAAACTCACCAACTTGGTGTGACTGGCAGTACGCTGGCTGGCAGTAGGAAAAGGGGCCTGTCATTATAATGATAACTGCACAACTCAATTTCGAGTGATAGTAGGGTAATTGCCTGCCATTATAATAAAAACTGTAATCTGTCTGGAGGTAGGAAAGGGGGGCTGCCATTTTAACGAAAACTCCCCAAATCGATTCTGTCCGCATAGTAGGCAATGGGGCCTGCAATTATAATGTAAACTTCCCAACCTGATTGTGAATGCCAGTAGGCAAGTGAGCCTGCCGTTATATCACAAATCCGTAACAAACACTTCACATTGGAAACGTACGGGGACCTCCCCATGCTCTTTCTCGGATAACGCTAAGAGACATGCAATTTTAAAACTATCTTATTTACTGCATGTACACTATTTACTTCGATATTCGAATACAGTGTAGAATACCGTACCATGGCAACGTCAGCTCCAGGATTCTACAGCAGCGAAATTATCTATATAAATAAAATTGTAGGGGGTCCGCTGTCTGTAATTTCTTTTGTTTTGCCAATTTTTCAGATATTTATCCGTTTTAGGTCAACTCAAGACCGAATCGGTGGTTTTTACGTTTCGTGTCTGTTTGTTTGTTTGTCTGTTTGTATGTTTGTCTGTTTGTCTGTCTGTTTGTCTGTTCAACCAAACTTCATATTTACAGTATACTTATCCCGGGGAAGGTTTCGATATGCATATCATTTTAAAATCTTTCAATACACGGGGTGTTTATACGAAAGCCATCACGTCGAAACGGCTAAATAGATCTCAACCAAACTTCATATTTAGAGTATGCTCATCCCGGGGAAGGTTTCTATGTGCATATCATTTTAAAATATTACAATAGATGGGGGGTTTATAGGAAAACCAGAATGGTTTTCCTCCTTTTTCTCTTATACTATTGATTTTCTGTAAACTTCGTTTACCGTACGTGAAACGTCTCTTCATTATAAACAACTTTCGTTATGTTCATAATTTACCTTACTCTTCACATGACGGAGAAATTTACAATTTTCTGCTGGTACCATGCTCTGCATTGAGTGACCGACAGACCGACAACGTCCCCCTGTGGGTGGGGGCGGTAGAATAACAAGAGAGGTGTCAATCGGCCATTCTGCGGGATAATGGCGGAATATCGTTGGAGGTTAGGCCTATAACCGTTCTCGAACAGCTTCAGTAATAACACCATTAGTCATCTTATATGTTTACCTAAGAATCCCTGCGCCTAATTTGCTCCTCTGTTACGGCTTTCTTATATCCATAACTCACACCAGCATAATTTATTGAGGGGCATAAGTAAGAGCAATACATTCACTTGGTATTTACATATTTGTCGTCATCCGGCTCTCCTCAGTTATTATAATCTATTTTCCATTAATGTCAGATTTCTTAACTATTATTTTCTTCCTTAATTACTCCGTATGTATGTTGATTGATTGATTGATTGATTGATTGATTGATTGATTGATTGATTGATTGATTGATCGATTGATTGATTGAATCCCAGCAGGAAGGCGTAATTGTTCAATACAATCCTCCACATTCGGTTGGCCTCAGGAACGGCATACGATCTTAAAATTGGGCCAACTCCCGAGATCTCTCAAACATAAGAACACAAGTCGGATGAGAGAAGAGAGTGGTGATGGTGCTGATTTTTGTTTCAAGAGGAACTACAACGGGGCAACCATCCTATATTAACAGTAATCAGTGACAAAAATGGAGGAATCCGACTCTTCCGAAATTAAGTTATCCGCGAAGGGCGTGGAAATGAGGCCTCGAATGTTCTTATGCCGTCGGAGTCTGCAAAGAACAAGAATAGACCACGGAAGTTCGGATAATAGAGCTAAAGTGAGGAGCGTGGCATAAGTAAGTGCACCTAAAAGGGTCCGTGGTCGCGAGCCCACCCTGCCAAGTTAAGGACCCCTGGGGCGATTTCAGTCACCTGTTACGACAGGCAGGGAATAACCCGGATGTATTCCCCCCCCCTCCCACCTTCACCACGCAACAGGCGGTTCACAGAAACGAACTACGATGCACACGCTACGCAAAATACAGTAGGTCACTATATACACCAACAGCAATATAAGGAAAGAAATTACGTACAGATGTTACATGGAAATCTTTCCTTTATAAGAGAGACAGCTATAAACAAAGAAATAAGATACACGTGCGGTTGTGTGCTACACAGTCACGGTGCTCCTGTGGGGAAAACCAACATCTACTGTCGTTCTCTATATGCGATTTTCTATTTTACGCAATAAAAATATCACACGAGAACACTTTTACGTATTCTAAAAGCAACTTTATTATCGCTACGAACTTATCCTGTCAGATAGAAGAAAACATTCAGTGCCTCTCTCGGAATACAAAAAAGAAAACAATCGCTCTCTAAAACAATCTACATAGAATTTATACATGTTTTACATCAGAGATCTAATGGTGCTGTTCCTTGACGCCATATTGGAAATCTGTGTGCCGTACGTCCGCACGTTATACGTCCATGGACACGAAACATAAATATAATAACATAATAATTTCGGCTCATCATAAACCTTCAAAATACCAGTATTGAAGGTTTTATCCTAATTAGGATACCTGTCCTACGACACTACTGCGCAACCAATCTGGGCCACCCGTGAGTCACAGGCAACAGCTACTTCGGTCAGCTTCAGCAGTCTATATCATCCATGTCGATAAGCGTAACCGAAATCAATATTGCTCTGAGCAAAAGGAACTTGACTGCTTAATGGTATTCACACTGGTGGCGCTTAGTTCTTCTCTGTATTACATTGTTACTTTCTAACTGAGATTGTTAACATATCTATGTGAGTGTTCATGTCAGTTATTGCGTTTAAAAATATCTGAAATATTGTTTCCTGTTTCAGAAGTGTTGCGACGGTACGTTAATTTATTTCCACTTTAGAAATTTTCGGATACTCTAATTTCATTGGGAACCACTGCATCTGAAATTCTTTTCTGGGCGGGGTTTGTGGTTGTTATTTGGAAGCATTTTGCGGCCTTTCCCTTTCTTTTGCCGATATCTTCATTCTTCGAAGTATCGGATCTCTTTCAATTTCGTTCTGATTAGTGATAAGGCAGGATTGTTGAGGAGTTGTCCTTCCTTTTGAAACAATCAGCAATACGGCCATTTCAATTCTGTTGCTGATTGCGATTTTTAACCCCTTTGTGGACTTTATCTTCCTTTTCCGATATCTTTATTCTTCGAAGTATCGCATCTCTTCATATTTCGTTCTGATTAGTGTTAACAGAAGATTGTTGCGCATTTGTACTACCTCTCGAAACAATAATCACAACTACCTCTATTTTGTTGACTATTACCCCTTAGTACTTTCTGCCTTCCCAGTTTCTGCTCTGGGAGGGGTTTCTGTTTTTGATATTTTCGAGCTCATTGCGGCCCTTCCCTTTATTTTGCCGATAACTTCATTCTTCGAAGTATCGGATCTCTTTCAGTTTTCTTCTGATTAGTGTTAATAGAGGATAGTTGCCCCGTTGTACGTCCTGTTAAAACAATAATCACCAACACCACCGTCACCAACAGAAAATAATCACCACCACATGCACTTTGCTGCCCATTACAGAGTTACTGATTGGGTTTCGACACTTTTGTGACTGTTCCTTTGACCATGCCTGCTAGGAAGCGAATTAACATTGGACGGTCCATATCAAAAGCTAAAAAAGTTAAGATATTGAGGGCTTCCGAGACTGCTTCAGACCGCGAGGCCAGACTCAATGCAGACAGACTGAGGAAGAGCACTCACCGTGATTCGGAGAGTGCTTCTGAGCGCGAGGCCAGGCTTAGCTCACAGAGAGCACGCCAGTCCACATCTAGGGCGTCTGAGACTGCTTCAGACCGCGAGGCCAGACTCAGTGCAGACAGACTGAGGAAGAGCACTCACCGTGATTCGGAGAGTGCTTCTGAGCGCGAGGCCAGACTCAATGCAGACAGACTGAGGAAGATCACTCACCGTGATTCGGAGACTGCTTCTGAGCGCGAGGCCAGGCTTAGCTCACAGAGAACACGCCAGTCCACATCTAGGGCGTCTGAGAGTGCTTCAGACCGCGAGGCCAGACTCAGTGCAGACAGACTGAGGAAGAGCACTCACCGTGATTCGGAGAGTGCTTCTGAGCGCGAGGCCAGGCTTAGCTCACAGAGAACACGCCAGTCCACATCTAGGGCGTCTGAGAGTGCTTCAGACCGCGAGGCCAGACTCAGTGCAGACAGACTGAGGAAGAGCACTCACCGTGATTCGGAGAGTGCTTCTGAGCGCGAGGCCAGGCTTAGCTCACAGAGAACACGCCAATCCACATCTAGGGCGTCTGAGACTGCTTCAGACCGCGAAGCCAGACTCAATGCAGACAGACTGAGGAAGAGCACTGACCGTGATTCGGAGACTGCTTCTGAGCGCGAGGCCAGGCTTCGCTCACAGAGAGCACGCCAGTCCACATCTAGGGCTTCTGAGACTGCTTCAGACCGCGAGGCAATACTCAGATCGCAAAGATTTAGACAGATGCGTTTAAGAGAAACAGAATCAGAGGATCAGCGGATGGCTCGAATGGAGCATGACAGAGAGCACCATTCCCTCACACGCGAAAACCTAGCTGCGGAGGAATATTCTCAGGCGTTAACACAACGACGAAGTACCTACGCATCGTTAAACGAAATGCAAAATGTCCAGCAGGAAGAGAAAAGACAACGTGCAGCAGAAAGACGTTCATCAGAGACCACTGATGAATATCTCAGACGGTTAGATGAAGATAGAGTGAGACATGCCAATGTTAGAGAATTACATTCAACGTCAATTGAATCTAGGTGTCCTAATATGATTCCATGGCATGAAAAGCAGCGAAGTGCATTTGCTTATAACCCTCTTATCGACTACCATCCAAGAGCCCATATAGGGTCTTTGAGTAAAGTGTGCCCTTTCTGTAGGGCTCTCAAATGGAAGCAAGAGCCAGAGGGAATGTGCTGCTCTTCCGGAAAAATTAAATTAAATCATCTAACTCCTCTACCGGAACTTCTTATTTCTCTGTTAAATGGGACGCATACTGACTCGCCATTTTCTTCAATTTGTGCGAGCCTACAACAGCGCATTCCAAATGACAAGCTTCGGAGCTACTAAAGTAGTGGAAGGAAATTTTATGCCAACATTCAAAATTCAAGGACAAGTATACCACTTAATAGGTTCACTTCTCCCTGCAAACAATGAAAATTCTAAATATCTTCAAATATATTTCATTGCAGACCACAAAGCACAGGTAGATCAAAGAACAGCAATAATACCAAATTTAAAAACCCATTTAGTTAATGATTTGCAGGGCATGTTACATGATGTGAACCCATATGTCAAGGAACTGAAGACAACTCTAGAGACAATGCCGGACGGTGACACCCACAAGATTGTGATCCACGCCGACCGAGTTCCTGCTGGTGAGCACAGAGGCTGTTATAATCAGCCGACAACAAACGAGATAGCTGTCATATTGGTTGGACACGAATGTGATAAGCGAGACATCGTGCTTCGGACAAGAGACCAGGGCCTGAGACGAATATCTGAAACCCACCGATCATACGACGCTCTTCAATATCCCCTGATGTTCCCTCGTGGAGATGATGGCTACCACTTCCTACTGTACCACGTAGACCCACGAACCGGAGAACTAAAGACCCCTCTCAAGAAAACATCTTCTCTTCAGTTTTATTCTTATCGTATAATGATAAGACAAGGCGAGGTAAACTACTTACATTGTTACCGTCAACTGTCCAATCAGTTCTGGGTAGACATGTATGCTAAAATAGAGACTGAAAGGTTAGTCTATATCAGAACACACCAAAGGGAATTAAGGGCTGAGAGCTACATTCACCTTAAAGACGCCCTGAGGAAGGACGAGGGTAACATGGCAGATTTGGGACGGTTAGTCATTTTACCGTCCACTTTCACTGGAGGACCCCGATATATGCACGAGCGATCTCAAGATGCACTCTGTTATGTGCGAAAATACTCATGTCCAGATCTTTTTATTACAGCTACAACTAATCCAAAATGGGAAGAAATTGGTAATGCCGTATATAATGGTCAGTCAGCGAATGATCGTCACGACATTATTACACGTGTATTTCACATGAAATTAAAATCTCTCATGGACTTACTAACCAGAGAACAAATATTTGGGCCAACTCTTTGTTTTATGTACTCTGTTGAATGGCAAAAGCGTGGCTTGCCTCACGCCCACATATTATTATGGCTTGAGGACAAGATACGACCCGTCGATATTGATAAGGTTATTAGTGCTGAATTTCCAGATCCTGATAAATATCCACAGCTTTTTAACATAGTTAAATGTCACATGGTCCATGGACCATGCGGATCTTTCAACGTAGGCTCACCATGTATGAAAGGTGGACGATGCTCAAAACGATACCCACGAGCATTCGTCAATGAAACTGTCACAGGGAACGATGGGTACCCATCCTACAAGCGCAGGATTCCTTCTATGGGTGGCTTCACTGCACGCCTTATGATAAATGGACAGGATATGGAAGTGGATAATAGATGGATAGTGCCATACTGTCCTGTTTTGTCTAGGGTATTCAAAACACACATCAATGTTGAATACTGTAGCAGTGTTAAGTCCATCAAATACATCTGTAAGTACATCAACAAAGGAAGCGATCAGGCAGTCTTAGGTTTGCAAGACAAAAATGATGAAGTGTGCCAGTATCAGAGCGGAAGGTACATATCCAGCTCAGAAGCAGTTTGGCGAATTCTTTCATTTCCTATCCATGAAAGGTATCCTCCAGTAATGCATTTAGATGTTCATCTACAAAATTTTCAAAGAATTGTCTTTACTGCAGAAACGGCTCATGACATAGTAGAAAATCCACGTAACACCACCTTAATGGCATTCTTTAACTTATGTCAGACAGATGATTTTGCTAAGACACTGTTGTATGAAGACGTTCCCTCTTACTATACGTATAACAAACAGCAAGGTACATTTGTAAGAAGAAAGAAAGGAGTACCTGTGGTAGCATTTTCGGGCGTTAGAAAGCAGCACGTAATTAGCCGAGTGTATGCAGTCCATCCTAATAATTCCGAGTGCTTCTATTTACGCATGCTTCTGTTCACTGTCAGGGGACCAACATCCTTCACTGACCTTCGCACCGTCAATGGCATACTTCACCCTACATATCGGAGTGCATGCAAAGCCCATGGATTACTCCTGGATGACTCTCAATGGGAAGAGACACTGAAGGAGGCGATAGTTTCACAAAGCCCAGCAAAACTTCGCCGGCTTTTTGGCATATTGTTAGTCTTTTGCAGTCTCTCTGATCCGTTGGATCTGTGGAACAAATATAAGGAGAGCCTAGCAGAAGATTTCTTACGACAACTTTCCCCCTGTAACGACGGTACTGCTCATGAAATGATCGCCCATGTGGAAGACAGATGTCTTCAAGACCTCGAAGAATACGTTCTATCGATTGGCGGTCAGCCTTTGAACATTTACGGCCTTCCTTCCCCTCAGATCTTACAAACGTTAAATGCTGACTATCTCAGGGAAACAAATTACAATAAAGAAGCGTTAAGGTCTTTTGTTCTATTAAATGAACCAAAACATACAGATGAACAGACTGTAGTATATCGGGAAATATTAAACTGTGTTAGAAATAAGGAAAGTAGAATGTTTTTCTTAGACGCTCCGGGCGGAACTGGAAAAACATTCCTGATTAACTTACTGTTGTCTAAGATCAGACAGGATAGTAAGATTGCTGTAGCAGTAGCCTCTTCGGGGATCGCAGCCACTCTTTTACCCGGTGGCAAAACTGCTCACTCGATGTTTAAAGTGCCTATAGATCTTGACTGCACAGAGTCACCAATATGTAACATCACAAAACAAAGTAACATATCCAAGGTTCTGCAAGACTGCAGTCTTATAATTTGGGATGAATGCACTATGGCTCACAGAAAGGCGATTGAAGCAGTTGACCGAACGCTGCGGGACATCCGAAACAGTGATAACTTCTTTGGAGGTGTCCCTATCCTCTTTTCTGGTGATTTTCGTCAAACGTTACCGGTTGTTCCAAGAGGGAGCAGAGCAGATGAAGTGAACGCTTCATTAAGGAGATCATCACTTTGGCCAAATATCAAAAAACTGTCTCTGACACAGAATATGAGGGTACATCTAGGTGGTGATGAAAACATACATACATTCACTGAAATATTGTTGTCGATTGGGAACGGCTCACTGGGAGACAGTAACGGGATCATTACTCTTTCTGATGAATTTTGTTTGTCGCTTTCTAACCTTGAAGCTCTCATTTCATCGGTGTACCCGGACGTAGAAAATATTAGGAGCAAACCCATCTCATGGCTCTGCTGCAGAGCTATCTTAACTCCAACTAATGAACAAGCGGCGTACATTAATTCGACTATCCTCACAATGTTCCACGGCGAGGAGACAGTTTATACGTCTGTCAATGAAGTAATCAACTCTGACGACGCAGTTCACTATCCTCCTGAGTTCCTGAATTCTATAACGGCTCCGGGGCTTCCATCGCACAAAATTACCTTAAAGATCGGCGCACCAATCATACTCATGCGCAATCTCAGCCCACCTAATTTGTGCAATGGGACAAGACTTCAGGTAAACGCCCTCCACAAACATGTGATAGAGGCAACTATCATGAATGGATGCGGTGAAGGAGAGTCAGTTCTTATCCCGCGGATACCACTAATCCCAACCAACTACCCGTTTGAGTTCAAGCGTCTGCAGTTTCCAGTCAGCCTCTGCTTTGCGATGACTATTAATAAATCCCAGGGCCAGACGTTGAGTATTGCTGGACTTGACCTCAGATCACCCTGCTTTTCCCACGGGCAACTGTACGTCGCATGTTCCCGAGTCAGCAGCAGCAAGTCCCTGTTTATATGTGCACCAGAAAATAAAACACGAAACATTGTTTATCAAGAGGTTCTTCAATGACTCTGTTCTTCCTTCGCTTCAGTACGTGTACTGGTGACAAATTAAATGAAATTGATCCCATAAACGAATAGACTCCTAATTATGGGAAGATCATCAGTGTTACTTAATTTTTCCAAGCACACTGTTGATTATCTGGAAGTAGAAATGGGGGCATGCCAACATAATGAAAACTGGCCAAATCGACACTGACTGGGAATAGGGAAGAAGACCTACGTTAAAATGGGAATTCTCCGAATTGACTGCGATTGGCCCTAGGTAAGGGGGTCTGCCCTTAAAATGAAAACTCTCGAGCTTGATTGACACTGGTGGTAGGCAAGGGGGAGTACTATTATAATTAAAACTCCTCAACTCGATTGTGAATTGCAGTAGGTAAGGGGCTTGCTATTATAAAAATCCTTCCCAATTCGACTATGACTGGAAATAGGAAAGGAGATCGGCCGTTATAATAGCAACTTCAAACTCGACTGTGACTAGCACTGGTAAACTCTACCAGCATTGATGATGAAAACTCCCCATTTTGAATGTGACTGGTAGTAGGCAAGGGGAACTGCTACTATAATTAAAACTCCTCAACTCGATTCTGACTCGCAGTAGGCAAGCGGGACTACCATTATAACCAAACCTCGCCAATTACACTATGACTGAATATAGGAAAGAGGGCTGTGGCTATCGATAGGCAAGTGGGCCGGCCATTATAATGAAACCTGCGCAAGTCCATTGTGACAGGCAATAAGAGAAAGTATGCCTGACATCATAACTAAAGGGTGTATTCTGCCCGAAGGCAGGTCCGAACCTCCGTAGAGGTGTGCCTGAGCCGGAGTTTACGTACGGTAGGGTGGCCAGTCCCTTTCCGCTCCTCCATTCCCTTAACCCCACCCAACAGCGCGTGGCAACCCATCCAAATCTTGACCACGTCCAGTGTTGCTTAACTTCGGAGATCTCACAGGATCCGGTGCTTCAACACGGCTACGGCCGTTGGCTGTCATCATAACCAAAGCTGCTCAAATCTACTGTCTGTAGCGGTAGGGAACCTTCCACCTCGACTGTGACTGGCAATAGGCAAGAGGATCTGCCACTGTAATGAAAATACCCCACGTCGGTTGTGACTGGCAGAAGGTAAGGGGGCCTGCCAATATAATTTTAACTCCTCAACTCAATGTTTTTCGCAGTAGACAAACTGGAATAATATTACAATGAAAACTGTCCAACTTCGTTGTGACTGCCAATACGCAAGGGGGCCTGGCAATATAATCAAAACACGATAACCGGAAATAGGAAAGAAGATCTGCCGTTATCATGGGAACCCCCAAATTGACTGGGTTTGGCAGTAGCAAGGGGACCTACTTTTATAACCCACACGCCCGAACACATTTTTGATTGGTAACAGGCAAGAAGGCTTGACATTGTCATGAAAAGTCGCCAACTTGATACTAACTGGCCATAGGCAAGCGGAAATGCCATTTCAATGAAAACTTCGCAAATCAACAGTGACTGGGGATAGCAAAGACGACCTATAATGATAATGGGAACCTTGAAATTCGATTGTGACCGCCTGCCCACCAGTGGGCCTGCCATTATATTGAAGAACCCTAAATACATTTCGCTAACAGTAGACAAATGGGCCTTCTTTTCTAACCGAAACTTTCCAACTCATCTGACTGGGAATAGCAAAAATGATCTACCGTAATAACGGAAACCCTCCACCTCGACTGTGACCGGCACTAAGTAAGCAACCGAGCTCGATAGCTGCAGTCGCTTAGGTGCGGCCAGTATCCAGTAATCGGGGGATAGTGGGTTCGAGCCTCACTGTCGGCAGCCCTGAAGATGGTTTTCCGTGGTTTCCCATTTTCACACCAGGCAAAAGCCGGGGCTGTACCTTAATTAAGGCCACGGCCGCTTCCTTTCACTTCCTAGGCCTTTCCTATCCCTTCATCGCCATAAGACATATCTGTGTCGGTGCGACCTAAAGCAAATAGCAAAAAAATAAGTAAGCAGAACTGTCATTATAATTAAAACTCCCAACTCGACTCTGACTTCTACTCGAACTCCCCAATTGGACTAATACTGTCGGTAGACAAGTCCGCTTGCCATTATAGTTAAAACTCCCCAACTGATTATCATTGGAAAAAGGAAACAAGATATCCCATTGTAATGGGAACTCTCCAACTCGACAGCGACTGGAAGTACACACGGTGGCCTGGCATTAAAACGGAAAAAGTCCATCACGTTTTTGATTGCTAACACCCAAGGCCACCTGCGATTTCATGATACTTCCCCAACTACACTATGACTGGAAATAGGGAAGGTATTTTCATTATAATGGCACGTTCCCTTTACTACTGTCAGTCGCAGTCGAATTCGAGTGCTATCATGATGCCGTGTCATAAGAGGCGACTACAAGCAACCTCAGGGGCTGTTAAGTAGGGAGTATGGGTTGGCGATCGCGGGGCCTTAGCTGAGTCCTGACATTGCTTCTGTTTCCTTGTGCTAGGCTTCTCACTTTCATCTATCCTTTTCGACCTCCCTTGGTCAACTTTCGTTCTATTTCAACTCGCACGGTATTACGTGTGGAGGCCTTTCATTTTCACGCCCTTTGTGGCGAGGGGGGGAGTGATATATACAAATAATCGAAAATAGTGTCGAATCCATAGATTTCGGGGTCGCTGACATGAATACTGACACTTCGGATTTTTTAAAGTTCAACTTCAGCCCCCTTTGCGGTGGGGGCGTACAAATATAACCTACTATGTGGAAAAAGTACTGTGGGAGCAAGACGCCCCTAGAACCCCTCGGTAGGGGGGTGAAATATAATATATATATTAATAAATTGAAGTCGCTTTGGAGACTCACCTAAGGGTCCGTGGTCGCGAGCCCACCCTGCCAAGTTACGGGCCTACTCACTGCCTTTACAGTAATTTACGGAGGAATCCGTATACAATGTAGAGTACCGTAGCGAAGCACGGGTACATTTGCTAGTTTAAAGAATATATTTTGTTCAATATCAAATTAATTTGTCATTTTATTTCAGTGGTAGAATAAGATAACCACAAATTTAATGGGGAAGCGAAAGGACAATCTCCTTTTCCTAGAACCTATATTTATGCTATCTAAGTAAGCTTATTACCTCACACCCTAGAGATATTCAAGACTCTCATTCTCTCATTGCTGCATTGAGTTGTAGCTGGCGCCCATCAAATATTGTATGTGTAAGTAATCGGGTAAGAACTAAGTGTGAGTACATAGTCCTACGATTGAGTATTTTATTTCATGAATATGTTAATATTATTCATTATAATTCAATTTAAAATTTTAAATATAGTGGTAAGTAGTCGCACTACAAAGCAAGAACAGATTTAACTGAAATTCATAGCTCAGAATAATGTTACTGAAATAAACATTTGAAGAAGACCTTCCTAGTACACAATTTACAATAACAATGGCCACTATTCTCCATCTAGTCACCTAATATTGGGCCGAAGATTACAGAAGAATCTCATATCAGTTGCACACCAGATTTCAAATATGTCGTGAGTACAAGTGCAGATCCATAACCCATCAGAATTTGCCATAATGGTCTCAGGCTTTACCTGGTCTATAAATATGGTGAGCACGTTTCACCCTTTGCGACTTTGCCAGTCCTCATAGACTCCTCCCTAGCCAGTATAGGAATACATGGGTAAATACAATTGCATGACAAGGAAATAGAAAGCAGTGCGATGGAAACGCTCAACAGAAGAACTAGGAACGCTTTCACGCAGATTCACAGACCCCATAACCTCGTATCTGATTGAAGATTTTAACAACTTGCCGGGAACCGCCCCACCTGTCGATTGGTCGTCAAGGTGGTCCTAACTGAGTCTCCAGTATTTCTGAATGTCTGGGCAGACACAGCCCTACCTATCCAGTGCTCGCAAGGTGGTCCTTATGGAGACTATTTCTGATTGTCTGTGTAGACACAGCCCTACCAGTCCAAGTGCTCCCATGCCAAGGTGGTCCTTATGTAAACCATTTCTGATTGTCTGTGTAGACACAGTCCTATCAGTCCAAGTGCTCTCTTCTTATGGAGACTATTTCTGCTTGTCTATGTAGACACAATGCTACCTGTCCAAGTGCTCCCTCGCCAAGGTGGTGCTTTTGGAGACTACAGTATTTGTAATTGTCTGTGCAGACTCAGCCCTAACAGTCCAAGTGCTCATCAGGGTGGTCCTTATGGATTTATTTATTGTATTTAGCGTATGGCTAGAGATACAGCGTCTGTTGTTGTAAGATGTACACTATATACGTTTATCCATATTGTTTGTATAGTCTATAGCCTCTGGAGTCGCAAAAGCAAAGTCACTAGCACTGCCATTGTATTTTCTAGTCCTGTATTCTTCGATGATGTGCTTCACTGTCTGCTGTGTAGCGCCACAGTCACACTCAGGCGTTGGGATTCTGTTCCACTTGTAGTGGAAGGCTGCACAGTTCCCGTGGTTTGTTCGGATCCTGTTCAGTGTGGACCATAGTCTACGAGGGAGGTTGAAACCAGGTGGCGGCGTCTTCTTCACAGAAGGCATTGTTGGGCGGTATTTGTCGTTGAGTCTCTTCTGCCATTCAGCGGAAATTTGGTAGTTGCTGTTCCACAAGTTCATGGCATCTCTAGTTGGTGGTTTTCTCGAACACAGACGATTAATATTCGCATCACCGATGTCATTATGTATCGGGAGTTCTGGGTGAATTCTCTTAGGAGAGCATCTTTACGTCTGAGATCTGCAGGAGGGATATGACTTAACACTGGTAACGACTGCGTGGGAGTAGATTTGATTATGCCAGTGATGAGACGCATTGTAGTGTTCAGCTGGGTATCTATGAAGTTCGTGTTGGCACTATTTAGCCAAACAGCAGCGCAGTATTCAGCAGTCGAGTACACCAACCCTAAAGCTGAACATCTCAGAGTTGCAGCTGTAGATCCCCAAGTTGTTCCACACAGCTTATGAATTATATTGTTGCGAGTTCTTACTTTGTGAGAGACGTTCAGGAGATGTTGTTTACAAGACAGTGTTCTATCCAGTGTGACTCCTAGATATTTAAGGCACCTATTATGTCTCAATTTCTGGTTGTCAATATACGCATTTAACTCCCTTTTAGCCATGTTATTGTTTAGGTGGAAGCAACAAACTTCAGTCTGCTGATGTTTGGTTGGAGTTCTAATATTCTAAAGTAGTGTGCCAGTGTCTTGAGGTCTTCAGTCAGGGTCTCTTCTATTTTCTCAACTGTTTTGTCCCCGATAGCAAGTGCCCAGTCATCTGCGTACCCGAATTTCCTTGAAAGTGTCTTGGGCATGTCTGCTATATGTAAACTAAATAGCAAATGAGCGAGAACTGACCCCTGTGGCAGACCGTTGTTCAGCGATCTTTGGCTGCTTTCAGTTGTCCCATTGTACACACGAAATTGTCTTTGACTCAACAAATTGTTCAGGAGTTGTGGAGTTATCCTACATGGGACCACTTTCAGGAGCTTGTAGAGTAATCCGTCTTTCCAGACAGTGTCATCAGCTGCTGGCAAGTCTATGAATGCCACTGAAGTCTTGAGTTTTCTTTGGAAGCCTGCTTCTATGTACGTTGTACGAGATATAACTTGATCTGTCGTACTTCTCTGTGGTCTAAAGCCTGCCTGTTCCACTGGAATTTTCTTGAGTATCTCGGACCAATTCTGTTGAGCAGAAGTCTTTCTAGTAGTTTATACGCAACGCTGAGCAAGCTCTCCTGTGGTTCACTTGGTTTACTTTCCTTAAGCAAGGCAATAATCTTTGTCTGTCTGAATAGTTTTGGTGTCTTGCCTCTTTCAAGGATATCAGTGTAGAATTTAGCCAGCCAGGTACGAGCCTTTTCTCCACAGTGAGCGAAGAACTCTGGGTGTATAACATCCTCATCAGGGGCTTTACCTGATTTAGTGTCACTGATAGCTATGTTTATTTCTTCCACGCTAAATGGTTTGGAGTGTGCCACCGGGGAATTATTTTTCAGGAGTTTCAGTTCTTTCTTTAAGTTCTTAGTAAGTTTCTTGCCTCTTTTGCTTTTGGAAGTCATGACCAGATGAGAGGCGATCTTGTTTGGATAGATTTCTGACATCATCCGTCCAGTTGCTTTTCCGCCTGCAAGCTTCTTTAGGAGAGACCATGCTTGTCGACTCGATTTAGTGAAGTCTAGAGAGCTAACTTTATCTTCCCATTTTTGCCTCCTGGCTGCATCTAGGCTGTGTAGAAGCTGATCTGCAATTTCATGGTCACTGCTCTTAATAAACTGTTGGTAAAGGGTTTCGCTTTCCTCGTGCCATCCAGGGATGTATTCCCTGCGAAACCCTCTAGGGTAATGTTTCTTTGCTGCTGACATCACGGCTGCTACGAATCTTTCATAAGCGTCATGTGTAGGTGGTATCCGAGCTACGCATTTATGAAGCTCTTCTGCGAAGCCAGGCCAATCAGCCTTATTGAAATTCCAGCGTGGTCGAGGGATAGATGTGATCAGAGGGGTTTGGATGGCAATTTCGTATAATACAGGCCTGTGCTGGCTATGAGGGAAGTCGTTAAGCACTTTTCGAGTAGTTGGTATAGGTTTGTTTCCTTTGTCTCTGGACACAAAGCAGAGATCAGGACACTTCCCCCGTTTCTAGGCTGCTGATTTCAACGCGTCCCGGTCTTTGGCATCAAAGACGTGAAATAGGTTGTTTCTATCCATCCATTCTAGTACTGCTTCCCCATTATCGTCATTAGTTCTGTATTTCCATTCCTGGTGGTGACTGTTGAAATCACCAATGTAAACTGCCGGATGTGATCGAATATCTACAACATGGTTGGGCCACTTAGAATTCGGAGGTTTGTAGATGTTTGAGACCTCCGCGTCACCTATTCTGATGACAACGGAGTGGATGTTCTCCTCGGTGCTATTAGATAGAAGAAAGGCATTATCTACTGTGTTTCGCACATATGTAGCATTACCGTAGGCATGATGATAGGTTGCTCCCAGAAGATCGAAACCCGGAATTTTTCCTCTAGCTTGCAGCTGCTGCTGATCAATGCAATGTGCTACCTGTATGACTGCCAGGTTTACTTGATGAGAAAGTACCAGTTTGTACAAGGTTTCACTTTTAGCATGACTAATACCTTTAATGTTTAGTTGACATACACGAAGGACAGGTTCCAGGTTCCTAGTGGTTGTTTGGCCCTTAGAAGGTCCATTGGAAAATTCATTTGAATTCATCGTAATTCTGTACTGTACCTAGACCAGGAGGTAAAACTTTACGTCTGGTCGCCTGTTCGCCGTTGCTCCATCAGCACCACCCAGGGGTCACGTGTAGGGCACTTTCAGGTGAAACCTACGGACTTCAGCAACGTTGGACCCCCGGTCATTATGGAGATTACATTATTTGTGATTGTCTGTGTAGACACAGCCCTAACAGTCCAGTGTTCGTCAAGGTGATCATTATGGGGACTGTTTCAATTTGCCTGTGTAGACAATGCCCTACCAGTCCCAGTGCTCCCTCGCTGAGGTGATCCTTATGGAGAGTACTTCTATCTGAGCAGACACAGCCCTATCAGTCCAGTGTTCCTCAAGGTGGACCTTATGGAGACTGTTTCTGACTGTCTGTGCAGACACAGTGCAAACCCATAAAGAATAACACAGACATAACAATGAAAACACCAAAAAGCAAGATGAACACAATTACAAATTGCTCACCTTGAGGGCAGTAGCACAAAATATAACGCGTGGAGGACCCGAACATGAAAGATAAAGAGGACTGGATTTTAAAATTGATGCTTGAAAGGTTGTCAGATCAATATTGCTAACTACTAAATAAGAAGCGAGATTAAACAACTAAATTAATGAATTTAATTGTAAGGTAAGACTTTAAATTTCATATATATACACAATTAAATATATTTTAAAACCAATACTTAAGGAAAATTAAATTGAGGAATTTAATGAATTTTAAGTAGACATAAATGAAGCTGATATCAACATTGGCTTCTTTAAACAATTAAATATTTGGGAGGTTTAAAAACTTATATCTTAAATAATCTGGTAAATAATGTTTAATTCAAATATTGAAAAACTAAAATATTAAAAGGAATTGGTTGCAACCAACTTAATAATTTATAAATACTTGAACCATAAGGTAAATTCATAAATTAATACATTAAATAGATGATCATCTTACTTAAAATAATGCCCACTTGGTAAGTAATATACGGGCCCGCAAATACTAAACACTGTTTAAAATAGAAATTTTGTATACTTCCTGGATTAATAATTACAAGCAACGCACATGGACACACGTACACAAAACCAACTGTGGCTCCAACCGCGAATAAATATTACACAAATAAATAAATGAAGATTAAATGACAATAAATAAATAGCTGAAAGCTTTCCCAACTAAGTCAAGTGTTACAAGGGAAAATAATATAAATGTTCCACACTTAATAACAGAACACGCAAGCACACAACAGGGGCTAGTCGTTACCGACGCCAAGCCATTATCCCATAGAAATCGTCAAAGCCACCAAAATTAAAAGCGTGCCCATCAGATAAGATAAGATGACACATTATGTAATAAATATCAGTGGCAAAGACCGCAAACAACGGGTTCTATATGACAAGAGAATGTTATCAGGATGGCATACATAAAATTAAATGCTGACCAGCAAATTTCAATTCTTCACAGCCTCGACGTTATGAAAATCACAATAATAATAATTTTTATTACCATCATGGATGACAGTACGAAAATACATTTACTTTTGATTAAACAGATCGCCCAAAACTTGGTTAATTTTGAATGGAGGGGGCTTTGGATAATGCCAGATGCGTACATGAGGTAAGTCCAGAAAATACAAATAACAATCCCATAACAAATCGTCAGGAAACAAACGCAATAACAACACAGTTAGAAAGCGAATTCGAACAAGGAAGAAAATTAGGAAGAAATATACACATCAAAATTTAATAATAATAATAATAATAATAATAATAATAATAATAATAATAATAATTTATTTATTTATTATCGTTCCGGCCACTTATGGACCACGATTTACAGTCTTTACGTTATTTTTCACCAGTCCTGACTTCACATTCTGCCAGTACTTCTTCATCCTTGCACTGACTTCTTTCTTCTGTTCTTCTGTGTAGGTTCTCTTCTTCTTCTTCACAAGTTCTTCCCCAGTCTCCTGGAAACCCTTGAACTCCTTCACTTTTTGTCTAAATTTGTTTCTGTCCAGTACGTCCTCTTTTTCTACTCCTATCCTGGCCAGGTCGGTCCTTACTTCCCGAAACCATTTTGGTTCCGTCTTCCTTAGGCTGAAGAAGCTGAAAATCCTTTTTGTCAGTCGGTTGGTGTCCATTCTCTGTAGATGTCCATAAAATAGAAGCCTTCGCTTTTTCATCAGTACGACGACTTCCTCTGTCTTCTGGTATAGTTCTTTGTTGGGTCTAAGTCTCCTCTCCCCACCTTTCATTTTCGGGCTCAAGATCTTCCGGAGCATTTTCCTCTCTTTCTTTCTGATATTCTCTAGCTCTCCCTTTCCAATCATGTCCAATGTTTCTGCTGCGTATAAGCATTCAGATCTGATGACTGTGTCCAGATGTCTTAATTTGGCTCCATATGACAAAGCTTTCTTGTTGTAGGTGTCTCTAGTGAGCTGATACGCTGTTTCCATTTTTCTCGCTCGTTCTATCTGATCCATTCTCTTGAACTATTTCTCCAAGATACTTGAAGCTCTTTACTCTTTTGACTTTCCCCTCTTTCAACTTTAACATTTGGGGAGCCTCTTTGATGTTGGTCATAAATTCAGTCTTACTGTATGATATTTGCAGTCCAGTCATTTCTGCTATGCTATCGAGTTGTTCCACTCTTTTCTTTGCTATTTCTAGGTCACTGGCAAAGACTGCGATATCATCAGCATATGCCAGGCAGTCTATGCGTATAGCACCTGCCCCTCTTCCAATACGGAATGCTTCTTTGTCTGGGATTCCTACTTTCCACTTCCTTATCACCTTTTCCAAGACACAGTTAAAGATAATTGGTGAGAGTCCATCCCCTTGTCTCACACCAGTCTTGACTTCAAAGGACTCCGATATTTCACCCATGAACTTGATCTTTGACTTGGTGTTGGTAAGTGTCTGTTTGATGATATTCCTTGTTTTACTGTCCACACCAAATTCTTCCAGTATTCCGAATAACGTCTCTCTATCTACCGAATCGTAGGCCTTCTTAAAATCCACGAAGACTACAGCATATTTGCTTTGTCCCAGCATTTTGTATTTTATGTTGTTCTTGAGATTAAAAATCCGCTCAGCGCATGATCTGCCTTTCCGGAATCCAGCTTGGTACTCGCCCAGTTCTTCATCGAGTCTTTCTTCAACCCTGGTTTGAAGGGCTTTAGACAGCCTTTTATATGGGACCGAAAGCAGCGAAATTCCTCTATAATTATTGACATCCTTCTTGTTCCCTTTTTTGTGTAATGGATGTATTAAAGCAGTTCTGGAATTCTTTCCGTTTCCCAAATAATTTTAAATAAATGGGTCAATGATGAGATGAATTCTGCATTTCCCATTTTGAGCAGTTCTGTCACAAAATAATAATAATAATAATAATAATAATAATAATAATAATAATAATAATAATAATAATAATAATAATAATAATAATAATAATAATAATAATCCCGAAGAATGAGTTGACAAGATAAGCTAATAAGTTTAAACAAACAGAACAATGCACAACACCATGGATGCATAACTAACGCTTCCAAATTCCCTCCCAATTTAGTTACAAAAAGAATTGGTTATTTTTGTCGATAACCAGTACCTTTACAACAAAATGTTGTTTACAGAAGTTTACACAGTTCAGTTAAACAAACCATCCGTTCCCGAAATGAGTACAGTTCAATTAAATAAAAAACGTTGTCGATTGCATCCATAAATATGTAGGCCAAATTCACAGTAAGGTTCCTTACTTCATAAATCCTGAAAATTGCTCTGGCTCTTTTGATTTGTTTGGATTTAGTGATGCTTCAAAGAATGCTTTTGGAGCATTTATACAGTTTGCCAAACGCAAAGTGGTCTCTACATTTGCAATTTACTTTGTGCGAAGACGAAAGTAGCTCCTTAAAAACCACTTCGTTGCCAAGACTCGAATTGGAGGCAGCCCTTCTTCTTGCACAACTTCTCAAAACAACAGTAAGTGCTTTGAAAGAAAAGAAAGGTCAGATCAGATTATTGATTATCAGATTATTATGTTTTGGGATGGATCAACACTGAGTCAAGGCTGCTGAAGACATATGTGGCAAACAGGATTGCAAAGATTCAAGAATCCGCTGATGCAACCAACTGGAAGCATGTTCCTTCGACTGGAAATCCAGCTGATCTTCTCAACACTCAGCCAAGGCTGCTGAAGACATATGTGGCAAACAGGATTGCAAAGATTCAAGAATCCGCTGATGCAACCAACTGGAAGCATGTTCTTTCGACTGGAAATCCAGCTGATCTTCTCTCAAGAGGAATTACTTCAGCAGAACTCGAAGATAAAACGCTTTGGTGGAGTTGACCTTCTTGGCTTCGCATGCAACGTCAACAACCAGAGCATTCAGAAGAATTTGAAACAGAACTACCAGAGTTGAAGGTCACAGCAGTTACGTTGACAGCAACATCAACCAGCATTCTACTGAATAAATTCTCGTCATTTCCTAAATTATACCGTATAGTAGCATACTGTAAAATATTCATTTATAATTGCAAACTCAAACCGCCAGAAAGAAACACTAGAAACACAAGAAACTTGTAAAGCAAAGAAACAGGTAGTCAGGTGAACACAATTAGAAGCATTCCCTCAAGTACTACATTGCTTACTTAATTAATAACCAATACCTCCCAAAGAACAGTTCTCTAAAATCACTCAGTCCGTTTCTGGATAGGGACGGATTGATTAAGGTTGGAGGAAAGCTTCGTTTTCCGCAGCTAACATCAGAACAGAGACAGCCCGTGCTTCTACCAGCAAATTATCACATCACCACAATTATCGTGGAAAATGAACATCGTCGTCCGAAGCATTGTCCCCCAGAGCAACTGCTACATGTAACTCGGCAACGATATTGGCCTATCAGCGGCAGAAGACAAGCGAAAAGATTGTCAAAGGTGTCTGAAGTGCTTTTGTTACCTTCCTACAGTTCCGGAGGTACGCATGGCAGATTTACCAAAAGAAAGGGTCAGGTTAGTTGTTCGGCTTTGTTACCACAGGAGTGGAATATGCAGCTCCAATATCTGTAGGAGAAAGCCACAGAAGAGGCCGCATTCACATTTACATGAGTTACGTAGCTGTATTTACATGCTTCAGTACCAAGGCAGTTGGTGACGGAGCTAACGAGCGAAGCTTTCTTAGCTGCATTGCAACGCTTTACGGCGAGAAGAGGTTTGTGCAAGCAGCTTTTCTCTGATAATGGGAAGAATTTCATTGGAGCAGCCAACAAACTACAAGATATCCAGTCTTTTTTGGAAACGGGGTCAACGACCATTATACGTCCTCACAAACTCACTCAGCAGCAGGTAGAGTGGAGTTTTATTGCTCCCCGGTCTCCCCACTTTGGGGGATTGCGGGAAGGAGCTGTAAAGATGATGAAAAGACATTTGCTGACTGAAAAACAGGGACGCGTGCTAACTTTCGAAGAAACCTACACTATCCTTTGCTATATAGACGCTGTATTAAATTCAGTCCCCTTACTCCCTTGCCAGATGATTCAAATGGTTCAGAAGTCCTAACAAAAGCACATTTTCTTCTAAGTGACTCGGTTGTGCAACCTGTGCAAAGGGTTTGTTGAGAGAACCCGATAGCCACTTGTCACGTTGGCAACATTTGCAGAAAATTCGGCATCAGTTGTGGCAGAGATGGCAGTGAGAATCCTTGCATGAGTTGCAAAAACGCGTCAAGTGGCACGGTACCAATCGGCGTATTGATGTTGATTCTTTGGTGCTGTTACTTGAGGACAACATCCCTCCTCTAGAGTGGCGTAGAGGTAGGATAGTTCAAGTTCACCCTGCACGAGATGGTGAGGCGAGGGTTGTCACCGTTTGGACGGCTAGTGGGACTTTCACCCGAAGCATCAAGAAGATATGCTCTCTTCCCATTGAAAGGGATGACCAGAAGAACTGAATTAAAGATTTCCTATGATATCTCTAACTTTCTGTTAATTTTCATCAAAGATATAATTTCAGTATTATTTTCATTTAATCACAAAAATATGTACCTATGTATTGTCCCCTTCAAATTTGGCCTACAATAAGCATTTATTGTATTTGCGTGTGTAAGATTTTATTTAATTAGCGTGAGCGATATTCTCCAGCCTGCATAACGGGGACAGCTCCAACAGTTCAAAACCTGTCTTATTGGTAGGGGAGAAATGTATTGATGTTTTTCTCTGCGGAGCTATCAGCTGGCCCACGTGACACACTGAGGAAGCAGGCCAAGGTCGCCTGGACACGCGGACAGCACATGTCAAATGTCAACCAGAAGTACTTTCGAGAAGTGAACGCTAGACGTCGACCAATTACGGACAATTATAATGCCACACCCCTTTCCCGGGATATGTTTAAAAACCCGTGTTTACAGAAGAAACGCTCTCTGCTCTTCGATTCTTCGACGTGTTCTTATGCTGCGGACTTAGACGTGCTGCGGGCTTCGACGTGATATTTACAGTCTACTCCAAGATGGTTACTTCTTAAATCAATTATTTGACAGTAAAACCAGCCACCCTTCGCTTATAATTGGATCAACGAGCCTGGCAGATTTCTTTTAATACAAGTTACGTATTTTTCCATCATTAATTTCATCGCGCGCGCGTGTGTGTGGAGCATATCTTAAAACTGTTTGTTAGTTTCAGCCTCTACTCCACGAGAAGAAAGCAGAAAATCGCCACGTGTTGGAACGAGTGTTTCAAGATGCTGTTACTTTGTGAAGAGGAAGCCTGCCGCAACTTTACTTGGAACACCGAGGCTGCAATGATCTGCTAAAAATGTAGGAAATCTCCGGCATGGGGAGATAGCGACCCGGGGCAGATAACTGACCACATGTTCCAGACCATCGGCGAAGATTCAGTTCCATCATTCATTTGAGTACACTTTACTAATGTTTATCTGTTCATCCTTGTTGTAGAAATAATGCATTCTTATTCATTAGTGGTAATATTTATTCTAGTCTTGCAGTAGATTTGAAAATTTTCACTCTTCTTTCGGATGGGAGATGGTAGTTTGTCATTTGTGTGTGGATGATTATTGACCTCTATTAGTTTAGCTAGAACGTGTGTGTGTCTTCTACAATTACTCTAGCTGTCCCATTTGACAGTCTAGTGTGTTTAAAAATCATTGTCTTCACCGATAATGAACAATTTAATTTTGAAAATATTTTTTGAAGTCGTGTGGGACAGATTTACGGCATGTTGTGTTACGCCGGATTTCTATGTACGAGTTTCTTCATGTGTGATTTAAGGCGTGTTAGTGTCATCTGACATATTGTCGAATCCCAATTTCCGTGAGATCTCGCACATATAATAATAATAATAATAATAATAATAATAATAATAATAATAATAATAATAATAATAATAATGAATTTTCATTTCGGGTTAAATAAATGAATAAGGGTCATGAGTTTAAATATTGCTTGGTCTTGTGTGTATGATGTTAATGTGTGCTCAATTAGGATGAATATGAGCCTGGAATATGGCAGATTCTCGTCGGATCATTTATTATATTTTATTGACTTCAGGATGGGTTATTTACTGTGTGTTTGTGACTTGTGAATTCATTTATTGAATCTTATTTTGGAGAATACGTGTTGTAGAACGTAATTTCTTCAAGTGGAGCACGTGTTGATTGATAGACGTGGATGAAGGCGAATGCTTATATTTGACCTGTTCTATGTGCGTTTCTGTAATCGACAAATTTCTTCAGACATCAACGGCCGATATTATCATGATCAACGTTGTTAATTGCATCTTCTTTAATTGATTATCCAGACTTCATCACATTCCTGAAAGACGTAAAATATTTTTCTTTGCCCCATACCGTCATCGAAAAATTTCAAATATTAGGATTAAAAATCAAAGATTAACATTCAAAGGCTATAATTCGTTGTAAATAGTGTAAATAATTCTCGTGTGCCTTAGTGTGAATGCTGTGTGTGTGATTGAGATTATTTCAATGCATTATGACATTTTCTTTGACCATGATTTTGACCAGACCACGTGTTCGTCACGTTGAGACCTGATTGTCAGCGTCGTTGTTTGTGTTGGCATAACTTTTCGAAATATAAATCTTTAGTGAATTTTATTTGGTATTTAAGTAAAGGAAGGTTCAAAGTATCACACGGTAATGAATAAGGAAGTATCATTTCCGTGGACTTGGTTCACTATTTAATTTTGTAAAGCCTACGATGTTAAAATTTCTTTAGAAGGGTCAAATACCAAAGATTGACTTTACGTTTGTCCGACGAAATATTAGAGGAAGATTAAGACGAATAATTATTGTATAGGTACAATGGTGCAAGATTAAAATCAAAATGGAAATATTTTTGAGTAATATTTTTGATAAGAATTTGGTTTAATTAATTTTCAATTTTATTGAGGTAACGCTTTATTCAGCATATTAAAGAAGAAAGGATTTATTTGAGATAAATGTTGAAATAACTAAATCTGGTAATTCGACATTCAAGATAAATAGGAATCAGACAATTTTCACTTTCTTTAACTTATGAAGAATAATATCATTATTGAGAGGAGGTCCTCCTACAAAAAAAAATATTTTGTTATTATTTCGTTGAGCCAGAAGTAGGCTAATAAACGTTATGTATATGTTAGGTTCACCAATTAAAAATCAGAAAACACCCTGCTGAAATCATATATTTTTACTATTTATTCAGAAGAAAAAACAAGCACTTCTATACGTCAGCCATTCACATTTTTTCAACACCCACACACCCTCTCTAACCCAGACATCTCTCTCTACTGCCAACCCTATCATATTACATTTAATTTCAAATATGTTACAAACTCAACATCCTCCCACCTTGAGTTGTGGGAACATTATTTATCCACATTACAATACAAAACTGAATTTACCATACACAATACAAAACAGCGAGATCACCTCTCCCCTTTCTTGTCTCTTTTGGAACTAAAAAAACACTTGTGAAAAAATATCATCAATCCTCAAATCTTTTGGGTTTAATCACCAGTCTGCCATCAGGTCACTCCCATCATTGGACAGGTAGGTAAGCGGCCGAGAATTCATCACAGCTTCGATGTCACACAAGACTGTCATCATTTCTTGGTACGACAAGCACGAATTTCACATAACTTTCCTGAGCATTTGTTTGAGAACACCAATCAACCTCTCCCACCAACCTCCCCCCCATGGTGCAGCGGGAGGATTAAATTTCCATTCAATTTCATTTGCAGAACTATATTCAACAATTTTATCCCACTGAATCGTCTCCAAGGCATTACAGACGCCATGAAAATTCGTCCCATTATCACTGTAGACTATCGCTGGCCTTCCACGTCTGGATACAAAGCGTCAAGAAGCTTCTAGGTATGTTGAGGTAGCCAAAGATGTCACAAGCTCCAGATGGACCGCACGAAAAACAGCACACGTGAACAAACAGACCCAGGCTTTCTCTCCTCCTCTCAAAATCAAAGGTCCTGCAAAGTCTACCCCTGATATCTCAATAACCGAAGCCTCTCTCACTCTGTCAACGGGTAGATGAGCCTGTTCCGCTTCAAGATGTTTTCCATGGAATCTTCGGCAGACAACATATGATGCGATTTCACTCTTCACAGTTCTTCTTCCACCGAGGATCCAGTATTTCTGTCGGAGCCCGTTCAGCAGAATCTGTGAACCAGCATGACATAACTTTTTGTGTTTTTCCCTAATGAGAGCACGAACTAAAGCATGTTTTGCAGGAAGGATAATAGGACAGCAGAAAGCGTAATCATCCCGACGTGCTATTATCTTTGTTTTCAGTCTCATCACTTCCTCGTCATCAGTGAAATCACAGTGTGTGCTAAATCTCTCGTCCTTTACATCTACAAAACACTCTTTTTTCTCCGCTCTGGTCGTCTCCTCAACTGATAGTTCTGCGTATATCCTAGTTAATTTTTGCTGTCGACAATTGTGCAGAAATATCAAGATCCACCCCATCATGCGAACTGTTTTCCGAAAACTCGAGAAATAGTCGAGGTGCCACTCTTGCGTATTTGACTTATTTTCTATTGCGGTCATAGTGTTGACTTTTCTTCTTTTTTCTTCGAACACTTCTTCATCGTTTCTTGTAACTTCGGAGCAGGGCCATTGAGTAGGAGATTGTTTCAGCCATTTCGGACCCTCCCACCATCTCTGTTCCAGTAAATGCTTTGGATCACATCCTCTTGATGCCAGGTCAGCTGGATTCATGGTTCTAGGAACATGTCGCCACTGTTCAATTCTGGATAATCTTCGGATATCTTGAACTCTATTCCATACGAAAGTTCCCCAAGGTTCGTCTAATTTTATCCAGGATAACACTGTCACTCCAATAATGAACAATAACTTCTTTTGACCTTAATGATGGTAACACTGATGTGGCAAGTCTAACACCTATAGTAGCTGCTAATAATTCCAGACGTGGTATGGTGATCTTCTTTTTGGGTGCCACTCATGCCTTTGCTTGTACAAGCCGTAGATCCACGTTATCAATCCTCTGTACTCGCAAGAATATAACTGCTGCATATACGGTTTGACTAGCATCGCAGAATATATGTATAGAGATATCTTCAACCGATTGCAGCCTTCCAATCAGACATCTGTGAATCTTAATCTCAGCCAGGAGAGGTAGTTCTGCCAACCATTTCAGAAACCTTTCCTTTGTCGATTCATTTACCTCAGTGTCCCAGTCCAGCTCAGAAGCCCAAAGTTCCTGCAGAATTAATTTAGGGCAGAGAGATACAGGACATGAAAAACCGATAGGATCAAATACTCTATGAGCAGCTCTTAGTATTGTCCTCTTTGTTATTACATCAGGTATGATATCAATGACATGTGCCAGATTCAACTCAATAGTATCGTTTTCTTTATTCCAAAGGAGTCCTAACACTTGTGACAGGTTTTCAGTTGTTTTGTCGTGAGAATACTCCCACCCTCGCAGGTTGAAAGATGCCTTCTCCATAATTATTTTTGCCTCTTTCATGAATGAATTGAGCTCAGTTTCATTGTTAACACTTGTACAATTATCTACGCAGAAACATTCTCTCAGCCTTTCTATTGCCGGAACCGAGTAGGGATTGTTATCAACTGCTTGTCTCTTCATCTCGTTCAAATGGAATTCTATTGTTGCCGACAGCAAGAAAGGAGAACATGCAAGACCGAAAACAACTCTATTATGACGAAACACTTTCATCTTTTCTGTACTTTCCTTATCCCACCAAAAAATCTTAGAAAGTCACGGTCTCTAGGATGGACGCTTATTTGGAGAAATGCCTTTTCTATGTCTGCGATGACTTCAATATCATTTTCTCTGAACTTCAGTAATGAACTAGGAATCAACTCTGTAAGGTTAGGTCCTTTTTCAATACAATCATTTAGAGGAGCGTTCCTCTGTTTCGCAGAGGCGTCAAATACAGGTCTTATCTTGGTGGTGCTGTTCTCTTTCAAGACAGGTCGATGTGGTAAATAGTGTCCGCCATTCGCCAGCTCTTCTTCGGATACCATTGTAATAATTCCTTGTCCCATCCAATGTCGTAAGACGCCATCGTATCCTCCATAATGTTGCTCAGCTTGTAGTTTCATTGTGACTGTCTCCAATCTGCGCTGAGCTATTTCGCTATTGTCCGGAAGAGGTGGATGTTGCTCGCTCCAAGGTAGACACACTTCATATCTGTTGTCTTCATTCAGCCTCAGAGTCTCAAAGAAATTCCTCCTAACTCGTTCATTCTTCTCGATGGTAGATTCCTTTTCCGCAGGATCAGTAATTCCAAGAATTTCTCTAAGTCCCAGAGATCAGAAATTTTTGTTTGCTTTGAAAACAATGATGTCACCAACAGTGACGCTGCATCCCTTCTAGGTTTATTACTTGTAATTTTTCCCATTAGTGTCCACCCTAGAACAGTCTCAACTAGAACTAGACCACACTTTAGTTGATGTGTCCACCCAGTAAGCAGTTCACCTGCGACATCTGCCCCCAGTAGAATCTGCATGAGTCCTCGGTCTTGTACGTCTTTTAAACAAATCTTCAGACCCTTTATCTCATCACTCCAAGTACCATTCCTAACATATGGGACATCTTCACAATTTCTTTCTTGGCTCAAAACTTGCAGTTCCTTGGAATAGTTTCCCTCTAATCTTCTTAAACTTATGCTGTAACAATCATGCTTTACCTCTTGGGAACGTACTCCACCAAACAAAGAGTGTATAAGAGTTTCCTTTCTGACTGACTGGTATCCCATTTGTTGAGCTAGGCCACGCACAATGTAAGACTTAGTAGACCCGGTATCAATGATCGCTCGCACTGTTTTTTTGTTTACTCTTACCCATAACAACAACCGCCAGAGTTTGTAAATATACCTCAGGAGAACAAGAGACGTTAGCCATAGACTTATCTACATGAGTGGCATCCTCAGTAATTGACTTTCTTTCTCCCTCAAAATTATTTTTGGAAACACTTTCTTCGTCTTTGTTACCAAGTTACATTAGTACATTAGTACCACATGCTTCCCGCCACAAACAATACATCTAATAACGGATTTACAAGCTTTACTTTGATGACCTCTCTTTAAACAATTAAAACAACAGTGCTTGTTACTAAAGATTTTCCTTCTTTCCTCCACAGTCATTTGTTGATCTTTGATGCATTCTGAACTTGAATAAGGTTTGAGACAAAATACACACTCCTGTCTTTTAGAAATATCAGTAGATAACAAGGCAGAAGCGGTGGGGACATTTGGTTCAGAGGCTTCCCTTGGTTTTTTGCCTCCGTTAATCTTGCGCCCCTGGGATGTATTAATGTCGAACCCTTTCATTGCTAATGAAATTCTTTCCTCACTAACAACTTCACTTTGGAGAAAAGCCATGAGCTGTTTCAAACGATCTTTGGAGACAGAATCACATCTGAAAGAAGTATTCCTTTGCCAGGCCCTTAGTAAGTCTTCT
Source organism: Anabrus simplex (assembly GCF_040414725.1). NCBI lineage: Eukaryota > Metazoa > Arthropoda > Insecta > Orthoptera > Tettigoniidae > Anabrus > Anabrus simplex. Next base: position 19,247,248 of record NC_090272.1, on the reverse strand, counting down.
GGCAAGGATGATTCAATTAAGGGGTATAGCATTGCAGTACACTTTTCTGTAGTAACTCCTAAACTTTCCATAGACCTGAGATGTGATTCTAATTTATCATATAAGCTACTAAGTGTTGGTTTTTCTGTAGAATTTACTGCATTGGTTAAAACTAGCTTCAGTAGTTCACGAACGTAAACTTCTACCTGTAAGTCCTCCCTACCAAATGGAGCTTGAAGACTGTCTATCGCTTTATGATAATTGTCGGCAGTCGAGGGGAAACTTGTGACTAACTCGTACGCTCTAGAACCTTCTATCATACTCGTAGCTTGAATGAGATACTGGAATTTATCTTCCTCCCCCATGTCCTCATCTTCGTGTATTTTACGGAACTGACTCCAAAAATTTAACCAGTCAATTATTTCCCCAGAAAACGTCTTCAATTCTATTTTTGGAAGCCTGTATTTCTTTCTTTCAGCTATATTTTCATTTACTACACTTTGAGTAGAGGAAGGCGGCACAGTGGTATTCAAAAATCTTGTTGCTTTAGCCCTACAGCTCAAGAATTTAAGCCTATATTCATCCGTTGATTCTTCCTCATCTGCTATTTGATCAACCTCACAATTATCATCTATCATCTGTTGAAATACCAATCCATCTAAATTAGCGATAGTATCATACCTTTCTTGAAGGATTTCTAGTTGTACCTGAATTTCCTCTGTGTCTGGTTCACCGTCTTGTAACGATGACATAACCTCGTTGTATACTTGTGTAAATAACCGCCGCTTTACGGTCCTTGCTTTCGTGAGGTTTTCCATCTTTTTTTCTCACGGGGGTCTTCCTTTATTAATGATATCCTGTCACGGTCGCCAGTAAATGTTAGGTTCACCAATTAAAAATCAGAAAACACCCTGCTGAAATCATATATTTTTACTATTTATTCAGAAGAAAAAACAAGCACTTCTATACGTCAGCCATTCATATTTTTTTCAACACCCACACACCTTCTCTAACCCAGACATCTCTCTCTACTGCCAACCCTATCATATTACATTTAATTTCAGATATGTTACAAACTCAACAGTATACTTACAGAAACATTGTCGACCGAGAATAGTGGAGATTATATGCAGTTAAGAGGAACTGGCAGAGAAGAAAAATCTACTTTCTTATCAAGATTGTTAATTAAATTTGTTATTGTTAAATGTGTTAGTTTATAACAAATGTCAGAACCTGTTGTTTTATATTCTTGTGTTATTGTCGCTAGTCCTTGTCTCTTACCCTGCCTTCGAAAATAAGTAAAGCCGTACAACGAACGGTCCATCCTCAGGATTCTCGTTCTCCGGCTAAGCTATGCCCGGTAAGAAGGGGGCAGTATAGAGTTTTGTATTAATGCATATGTTAAGAAAATTTAAGTATTTTTACAATAAGTATAAGATTACAATATTTAGTTGAAAAATCTTCTTTCAAGGGGGCGAAATGTTATAAACAGATTATTAATTTTATACATTTATTTAAATTAATTGAAGTTGGCGCATTCCGAGCCTATTTCCGATTGGTTGGACGATTATGTACTGTTAAAAATTCTTAGCAACATTCATGTTCGTCATCAAGATGTAATATTGCATAAGGATGGCATATCAAATAAAATAAAGTATTGAGGGCACCAAGTTCCTTTACTTGAAAATCAATAAAAAAAACCGACTCAATAAATACTGCTACTGAAGTAAACTAGAGATCGATGTTCAACATCTCCAATTCAGGCGACATAAATACTGATATTGAAGTGACTAGAGATTCATGCTCAACTTCTCCACTTCAGACGTCGTAAATACTGCATGTAAAGTGAACTAGAGGTCAACGAACAACATCTTCACTTCAGACGACATACATATTGCTATAAGACATTAAGTGAACTAGAGATCCATGTTCAACATCTCCATTTGAGACGTCATAAATACTGCTATTGAAGTGAATTAGAGATCAGTGTTCAACATCTCCATTTGAGACGTCATAAATACTGCTATAAGACATGAAGTGAATTAGAGATCAGTGTTCAACATCTCCATTTGGACGACATAAATACCGCTATTGATGTGAACTAGAAATCAATAATCAACATCTCAACTCAGACGTCATACTGTGATTGGCAGTGAATTTTAAGTGACGCCATGTCTTCCACGCCGGTTGCTGGCCGGTGAATTCAACGGGGTAACTATTTTTTTCATTTTATATAACCTGTTGAAGGGTGTAGACCAACGTTATCACCACGAGAGGACCAGATAAATTTATTAATACTGCTGAACTCTCAATCCACAAGAAACATGACATTAAAAATTCCCGTAATATCGAGATAACAGATTCGGCGCCTTAACAAACATTCTCCAACGAGTGTGTATGGAAGGTTTAGTAATACATTTTAGGAACTATAAATAATGATATTATGAAATAAAATTCATTATGGAATTAATTAATCAATAAGAAACAATGGCCAATGTTACACACAACATTGAGGAATTTAGGACGTCAATTGAACCATGAGTTACGCTGGAGATCAGAGCTAAAAATATATTTTGTGCACACAGTGGAGGACTCTCACTTACTTGTTCATTGCCAGTTCATTTGCTCACTTGCTGTGGGATTAAGCTACCCTACCATCGTTCAGTACGAGGAGAGGGAGGTCGTGTAGACATGGGTGGATGTACTCGTTGCCCCGGGAAGAGCAATCTCGCTTCTCAATCGTATAAAAGACCTTGTAGATTCACATAGAAGACGTCAGTAGTGTTCATTAAGAAAGTGTGTATCATTACGTGTCAATTGTGAAAGTACGAGTTGAGAATCAATACTAATATTTTCGTGTATGTTTCAGCGAACATGATGATGTACCAGTTCATAACCGGACGAGGCGATGCAGACCAGCGTCAGAAAGTCCATTTACCCCGGAGACATCTTTCATCTCATCATGCAGCACCAAGGAGGAGGACCGAAGTCGACAGCGTCCTAATGCCAGGAATCCAGCTTAGAAGGAAACCAGGGTTATCAAGACCTGAAAGTTAAGTCGACAATTCATTTTTACTGTGTATTATCTGTTCAATGTAGTTGGAATAAGTAGTTAACTTTCTTCTCGAAGGGATTATTAGTTGAACAGTACTTTGGTTAGATTTAGGCAACTTTACCATGTCATTTTATTGCGCTATACGACGCTGAGTCTGCATTTTCTTCAACTATACGATGGCTGAATGCCAAGATCAGCGACTGTGCGGGTTTGAACAAGTCATGTCATCGGACGAGTGTCTGAGTAGAATATCAGCCATCGACTAACCTTTAGTAAATATCACTTTTCCATTCGATCTCTATGTCCTGAGGAATGTGTACATGCAATATTTTTATTCTTCGGAGTTTATTTCTCCTATATTTTCCCAAAAGTGTTTGCTATATTTTCATAAGGGCTTAAGCTCATCTGACGTGCGAATGCTACGGTAGTGATATGGACAGATTTATTTTGAATCTGATTTCTATGTTTTAAAGGAGGTCATTGTTTGATTATTACACTTATGTGTGGTTTAAGTCATTTATGTGATTTTACCCGTTATATTTTGGACGGATGTTGCGAATTGTATTGATATTTTCCTCTCACATTGTGCCAAGTGGAGAAATGATATATATGATATTGTTATGTGGCATTTGAGAACGAATCTTCGCGCCATATGATCCTAAGCACATGTATTCTATTTCCTGCGATGTTGTGTGTAATGATATATGAATATTTAGGGATAATATCTGCGATTGGTTGTTTTCCATGAGAGAACCATAGACGGTAGTGTCTTCACAAAATATTATTGAACCACGAGGTAAACCACATATGTCTTCTTATGAAATTAAATTTAGCGCATGAGATTATTAGTCTCATGTCACACTTGACGAGCACCCCCGCAATGATATTAAATCGTAGCAGTATGATACTGCCCAATTCCTCAATATTCGATAGATTTCCGTAACGACTTGCGTTCGATGTAGGTATTGACAACCTTATCAGTCACCCTTACCCAGGCTATTTCTATCGGAATAATTACTGTTTTTTCAGGTCATCATTTATGGGATTATTTCATCTCTTTTAAATTGGATGAAACACGTGTGGACACGTGCTGTATATTTGTAAGGTAGTATTTTCTAGTCGTAGTTGGTTGCATTTATTTCCTTGGTAGATGATAGTAAAGGGAGATTTATTACTTGCATTTATTATATCCACAGGTTGTAATTTATTGATGTGTGTCAACTTAGGGCAACTTAGCTTACACCATTATAGCATTGTGCTAGAAAGAACTTCGTATTAAGTTCAAGCCAGACTTCCAGACACTAGGTAGCCATCAGCTACCAGAGACTTTCACATGCTAGTGGCACTCTACATCGTCAGTATAGACCTAATTGTACATATTTATTGTATGTGTCAACCTCGTTGCCCTAAGTTTCGGCGTTGTGTTAAGTTCATTACACATGGTTAAAATAGACGTGCCTCGTGAAGTTACGTGTATTCTGAAGTTACGCTCAACAGATAATAATTGAAATGTCGAGTTGAATTTGAGGGACATATATATAGTAAAGCAATATTAAGTGGAACTCAGATTTAATTTTTTTGTATTTTCGACTCTTTTACGATGTTTTAGAAGAAACCAAGTTTCAGCCTGTTGAGGACAGACATAGCTATGTGAGTTTGAAATTATAAAATTAACCTCGTCTATAGCATGAAGATTGAAGAGAACAACTATTTATGATTAGCTTAAAGTTAAGATGTTCGGAAGAAACCAAGTTTCAACGTATAGAGCTCGGACATTGCTGTGAGTTTGAAATTATAAGATTAACCTCTTCTATGACACGCAGATTAAAGAAAATAACTATTTATCAATAGACTAAAGTTACGATGTTTTAGAAGAAACCAAGTTTCAGTCTGTTGGAGTCAGACATAGCTATGTGTGTGTTTGAAATTATAAAATTAACCTCGTCTATAGCATGAGGATTGAAGAGAACGACTAAAGTTACGATGTTTTAGAAGAAACCAAGTTTCAGCCTGTTGAGGTCAGACATAGCTATGTGTGTGTGTGTTTGAAATTATAACATTAACCTCGTCTATAGCATGAGGATTGAAGAGAACGACTATTTATCAATAGGCTAAAGTTACGATGTTTTAGAAGAAACCAAGTTTCAGCCTGTTGAGGACAGACATAGCTATGTGTGCGTGTTTGAAATTATAAGATTAACCTCGTCTATAGCATGAGGATTGAAGAGAACAACTATTTATGATTAGCTTAAAGTTACGATGTTCGGAAGAAACCAAGTTTCAACGAATAGAGGTCAGACATACCTTAAAATCTTCGCGCTGCAAACTGTTACTCGGATGAATAAAATGCGTGCGTTCAAGCCTGTAACTCGAATGATAATATTCTGGTCGTACCTAAAAGAAAAGAACAAACATATATGAATGTAGTGTAGGGTACATCAGCTAACCTAGCTATCTTTACAACTCAAAGTTCGAAAACATACCTTAAAAATGCATGTGCTGCAGACTGTTACTCGGATAAATAAAATGCGTACGTTCAAGCCTGAAACTCGAATGATAATATTCTAGTCGAATCTAAAAAGAAAAGAACAAACATATATGAATGTAGTGTAGGGTACATCAGTTAACCTAGCTATCTTTACAACTCAAAGTTCGAAAACATACCTTAAAAATGCATGTGCTGCAGACTGTTACTCGGATAAATAAAATGCGTACGTTCAAGCCTGAAACTCGAATGATAATATTCTAGTCGAATCTAAAAAGAAAAGAACAAACATATATGAATGTAGTGTAGGGTACATCAGTTAACCTAGCTATCTTTACAACTCAAAGTTCGAAAACTTACCTTAAAAATGCATGTGCTGTAGACTGTTACTCGGATAAATAAAATGCGTACGTTCAAGCCTGAAACTCGAATGATAATATTCTGGTCGAATCTAAAAAGAAAAGAACAAACATATCTGAATGTAGTGTAGGGTACATCAGTTAACCTAGCTATCTTTACAACTCAAAGTTCGAAAACTTACCTTAAAAATGCATGTGCTGCAGACTGTTACTCGGATGAATAAAATGCGTACTTTCAAGCCTGTAACTCGAACGGTACCTAAAAAGAAAAGAACAAACATATATGAATGTAGATGTCTATTACCTAGCGTAGAAGTTGCTTTGCAAACAGTAACTAACAGTTCTAGCTTACCTTAAGATAAAGGCTGAAGAATAATATTCACAGCAGACAGTACTTAGACGGGAGATGTGTACGTAATAAACGCATACAGAGAACTGTGAGCGCTTCACGCAGACTGCAGCGAGTCAATATGCTGCTTGTTACCAAGCGGATGTGAAAGTCGCTGACAACTGCAGTACAGTTGGAACGAAGTGTTTATGCAACAAGAGCTCTCCTGAAGGTCTTACACTGAGTCCCGCAGGCTGACGTATTTAAGCCGGAATGGAACCTCCTGTTGATGCCGAGGTGTCAGAATTTAAGAGTTCTGCAGCGGATCGAGCCTTGGAAAGTTAGCGCGCGATCCTCGACTTCTGGACTTAAACGGGAGGGTACTAAGCTACATCTGCGGTATTCCTTACCTGTAGGCACTTAAAGGTATTGAGCTAAAACTACATTTAGCTAGATCATGTAATTACACGTTATGACGATCGCGCAGGCCCCTCGCCTAGCATTTGCTATTTTTTACGGCTTCCAACAGTAGGAGTTCGAACCCGCTATCTTCCGAAGTAGCGAGAATGATTGAAGAGTGTTGAGGGTGATTCATTTGTCGGATGGAAGCGTTAAGCTGTGTGCAGGCTTCTTCGGTAGGAGTAGGCTATGTGCCGGTACAGGGACATCTAGTTATAAAACCCGCTACAACAAATTTATCGCGTATACTGCGATTTAAAATCCTAGTCAGGAAGGGTAACCGGTCGTAAAACTATGGTGTATGATCTAAGAGGCGGGGTGTGCAAAAAAGCCTGCATTAAGTAAGGGTTGTTGATGGGGGCGTTAAACCTTATGCAGACTCCTTCGAAAGTGATTGTGAGTACAACAGTGTTGAGGGTGATTCATTTGTCGGATGGAGGCGTTAAGCTGTGTGCAGGGTTCTTCGGTAGGAGTAGGCTATGTACCAGCACTGGGTTTTACCCTCTCCCTACGGTAATATATTACATTCTTAGGTAGTTTCGAGGGTGTGCAAAAAAAGCCAGCATTAAGTAAGGGCTGTTGATAGAGGGGTGTTAAACCTTGTACAGGCTCCTTCAACAGGAGAGGCCTACATCTGTCGGATGGAGGCGTTAAGCTGTGTGCAGGCTTCTTCGGTAGGAGTAGGCTATGTGCCGGTACCGGGATATCTAGTTATGAAACCCGCTATAACAAATTTATCGCGTATACTGCGATTTAAAAACCCAGTCAGGAAGGGTAACCGGTCGTAAAACTATGGTGTATGATCTAAGAGGCGGGGTGTGCAAAAAGCTAGCATTAAGTAAGGGTTGTTGATGGGGGCGTTAAACCTTATGCAGACTCCTTCGAAAATGATTGTGAGTACAAGAGTGTTGAGGGTGATTCATTTGTCGGATGGAGGCGTTAAGCTGTGTGCAGGCTTCTTCGGTAGGAGTAGGCTATGTACCAGCACTGGGTTTTACCCTCTCCCTACGGTAATATATTACATTCTTAGGTAGTTTCGAGGGTGTGCAAAAAAAGCCAGCATTAAGTAAGGGCTGTTGATAGAGGGGTGTTAAACCTTGTACAGGCTCCTTCAACAGGAGAAGCCTACATGCCGGCGCCGTGCATGTTCTTTCGATAGGAGTAGGCTATATGCTGGCACTGTGTTTTAACCTCTCCGTACAATCATGATATTTTATGTTAGGAACTTACATGGGCTAAATGCTACACATTCCGTAGCTGAGCCGGGAACCGAACTCGGGCCTCCGGGGGTAGCAGCTAATCACACTAACTACTACACCACAGAGGAGGACTATTTCAGTTTTACAGAACAGAATATTTTACAACCTTAATACGCTTATAATCTAGCAATAAGACGTTCTATGAGTTACAACTTGCTTATCAGCACACCGTGTCTTCGTTCAAGGTTAGTGCAGCCGGAAGCCGAGTGTACAATTTCAGCCAACAAATACATTCTGCACCTCGCTCTGAATGACTGCGCCGATACAACTTCAAAGATAGTGTTCTATGTAGTAGAACAGAAAATGTAACCCATAACCCGTTCCTAAAGCTTAAAACTGTAAATGTTTGAAGCTCCTGTTTTTACACCTAGATGTGGTTCCTAACGTAGCAGGGCCGGGAATAAAAATATGTCTTAAAGCCGAGCGCCTCCTCCTGACGCAGGAGTTTAAAACGCAAGAATTTGCTTTACGACCGGTTGCCCTTCCTGATATGAGATTTCAAATCACAAGAATCCGTTTTACAACAGGATGCCCTTCTAGGATTTTAAATAGCAGTATCTAACCTCTTACATCATACAGTATTGTTTTCGAACGGTTGGCCTTCCTGACGTCAAAGAACTGGGATTAAGAATCTGTTTTACAACTAGATACTCTTTTTAACACGAGATTCGGGGTTTTACAGCTAGATGCTCTTCTTAGATTTTAAATCGCTGTATCACGAACAATTGTTTTACTGCCGGATGCCCTTCCTGACGCAAAACTAAGATTTTAAATCGCAAGAATTTTTTTAAGACTAGTTGCCCTTCCTGACGCAAAACTGACAGTATCTAACCTCTTACATCATACACTATTGTTTTCGACCGGTTGCCCTTCCTGACGTCAAAGAACTGGGATTAAGAATCTGTTTTACAACTAGATGCTCTTTTTAACACGAGAATCGGGGTTTTACAGCTAGATGCACTTCTTAGATTTTAAATCGCTGAATCATGAACTATTGTTTTACAGCTGGATGCCCTTCCTGACGCAAAGCTAAGATTTTAAATAGCAAGAATTTGTTTTAAGACTAGTTGCCCTTCCTGATGCAAAACTGGCAGTATCTAGCCTATTACATCATACAGTATTGTTTTCGACCGGTTGCCCTTCTTGACGTCAAAGAACAGGGATTAAGAATCTGTTTTACAACTAGATGCTCTTTTAAACACGAGAATCGGGGTTTTACAGCTAGATGCTCTTCTTAGATTTTATATCGCTGTATCACGAACAATTGTTTTACTGCCGGATGCCCTTCCTGACGCAAAACTAAGATTTTAAATCGCAAGAATTTGTTTTAAGACTAGTTGCCCTTCCTGATGCAAAACTGGCAGTATCTAGCCTATTACATCATACAGTATTGTTTTCGACCGGTTGCCCTTCTTGACGTCAAAGAACAGGGATTAAGAATCTGTTTTACAACTAGATGCTCTTTTAAACACGAGAATCGGGGTTTTACAGCTAGATGCTCTTCTTAGATTTTATATCGCTGTATCACGAACAATTGTTTTACTGCCGGATGCCCTTCCTGACGCAAAACTAAGATTTTAAATCGCAAGAATTTGTTTTAAGACTAGTTGCCCTTCCTGACGCAAAACTGACAGTATCTAACCTCTTACATCATACACTATTGTTTTCGACCGGTTGCCCTTCTTGACGTCAAAGAACTAGGATTAAGGATCTGTTTCACAGCTAGATGCTCAAAGCAGTATCTAGCCTCTTACATCATACACTATTGTTTCCCGGTATGGCTGGTTGCCCTTCCTGACGCTGAAAGACCGGGATTTAGCCAGTTACCCTTCCTGATACAACAAGACTAGGATTTTTTTTAGACTGCACTTGGCTAGAAATAGCCACACGAAATTATTATATAGAAAGAGAATTGCTGGGCGGAACACAGCTGACGCAAGAGTGCGGCACGGTGATTAAAGATGGCGGATGACAGCTGTCAAAAAAGCATGTTGATTTGTTTCCAAACAAGAGCACGTGGAATTTGCCGCTACCGCATTTCAACTAAAGATTGCAGCACTGTTCTTTCTGGATTGAAGATGGCGGATGACAGCTGTCAGAAAAGCATATAGGTTTGTAAAACACGTGGAATTTACCGCCACCACATTTCAAAGGTAAGTAGCTAAAGAGGGCAGCACGGTGATTAAAGATGGCTGCTATCATAAAGCATGTTGATTTGTTTCCAAACAAGAGCACGTGGAATTTGCCGCCACCACATTTCAACTAAAGATTGCAGCACTGTTCTCTCTGGATTAAAGATGGCGGATGACAGCTGTCAGAAAAGCATATAGGTTTGTAAAGCACGTGGAATTTACCGCCACCACATTTCAAAGGTAAGTAGCTAAAGAGGGCAGCACGGTGATTAAAGATGGCTGCTATCAAAAAGCATGTTGATTTGTTTCCAAACAAGAGCACGTGGAATTTGCCGCCACCACATTTCAACTAAAGATTGCAGCACTGTTCTCTATGGATTAAAGATGGCGGATGACAGCTGTCAGAAAAGCATATAGGTTTGTAAAGCACGTGGAATTTACCGCCACCACATTTCAAAGGTAAGTAGCTTAAGAGGGCAGCACGGTGATTAAAGATGGCTGCTATCAAAAAGCATGTTGATTTGTTTCCAAACAAGAGCACGTGGAATTTGCCGCCACCACATTTCAACAAGAGATTGCAGCACTGTTCTCTCTGGATTAAAGATGGCGGATGACAGCTGTCAGAAAAGCATATAGGTTTGTAAAGCACGTGGAATTTACCGCCACCACAAATCAAAGGTAAGTAGCTAAAGAGGGCAGCACGGTGCTCAAAGATGGCTGCTTACAAAAAGCATTTTTCAAATTATCCGCCACCACAAAGAGGGCAGCACTGTGCTCTATAGATTAAAGATGGCGGATGACAGCTTCACGTGGCTTTGTTTACCTCGCGCTAGTTAGGTTAAGTTGGTAGCACTAAGGTTTAAACCCGTCAAGATGGCAGCACTGCGGATGACAGGTGATGAATTTACATCTACTACGATAAAGAGGGCAGCACAGTGCTCTGTGGTTTAAAGATGGCGGATGACAGCTGTCAAAAAAGCACGTGGCTGAAAAAAAGCACGTGGCTTTGTTTACCACACGCTAGTTAGGTTAAGTTGGTACCACTAAGGTTTAGGCCCGTCAAGATGGCAGTACTGAGGTTAGCGATGCGTTGTTGTTTGTCAAAAAGCACGTGGCTGTCAAAAAACACGTGGATTTGTTTACCCCGCGCTACTTATGTTAAGTTGGTACTACTGAGGTTTAGGCCCGTCAAGATGGCAGTACTGAGGTTAGCGATGCGTTGTTGTCTGTCAAAAAGCACGTGGCTGTCAAAAAACACGTGGCTTTGTTTACCTCGCGCTAGTTAGGTTAAGTTGGTACCACTGAGGTTTAGGCCCGTCAAGATGGCAGCAGTGAGGTTAGCGATGCGTTGTTGTCGATGACAGCTGTCAAAACGCACGTGACTTTGTTTATAAATTCAAATCTCGCACCAAAATTCAAATCTTCCGCCAAATTCAAATTTCCCGCCAGAATTATAATTTCCCGCGGGAGGAGGAGGAGGCCGCCGAACTCTCCCATTATACTACTTGTGTGTAATAATATATGAATATTTAGAGATAATATCTGCGATTGGTTGTTTTCCATGAAAAAACCATAGACGGTAGTGTCTTCACAAAGTATTATTGAACCACGAGGTAAACCACATATGTCTTCTTATGAAATTAAATTTAGCGCATGAGATTATTAGTCTCTTGTCACACTTGACGAGCACCACCGCAATGATATTAAATCGTAGCAGTATGATACTGCCCAATTCCTCAATATTCGATAGATTTCCGTAACGACTTGCGTTCGATGTAGGTATTGACAACCTTATCAGTCACCCTTACCCAGGCTATTTCTATCGGAATAATTACTGTTTTTTCAGGTCATCATTTATGGGATTATTTCATCTCTTTTAAATTGGATGAAACACGTGTGGACACGTGCTGTATATTTGTAAGGTAGTATTTTCTAGTCGTAGTTGGTTGCATTTATTTCCTTGGTAGATGATAGTAAAGGGAGATTTATTACTTGCATTTATTATATCCACAGGTGTAATTTACTGGTGTGTGTCAACTTAGGGCAACTAAGCTTACACCATTATAGCATTGTGCTAGAAAGAACTTCGTATTAAGTTCAAGCCAGACTTCCAGACACTAGGTAGCCATCAGCTACCAGAGACGTTCTCATGCTAGTGGCACTCTACATCGTCTGTATAGACCTAATTGTACATATTTATTGTATGTATCAACCTCGTTGCCCTAAGTTTCGGCGTTGTGTTAAGTTCATTACACATGGTTAAAGATTGAAGTTAACTTCTACTTCCCTACGTTTGCCTCGTGAAGTTACGTGTATTCTGAAGTTACGCTGAACAGATAATAATTGAAATGTCGAGTTGAATTTGAGGGACGTATATATAGTAAAGCAATATTAAGTGGAACTCAGATTTAAAATTTTTGTATATTCGTCTCTTTATATTTTAACCAATCAGGTAACTTGAATATTTTAAAATCTTGTTAATGTTTTTTCGGCATAATTTCGTAAGCGCACAAGCCTCATTCCATTAAGGAATAAAAATTAACAGTCATAAAATTCGAAATTGATGATTAATGTAAAATTGTGTCAGAATTAGCAGGAATTCATTAACATGCAACCTCCCATTTGGTTTTTATGTACATCAAGATTGAGCGTAAAATTTAAAATTTTGGTGATCGTATTTCATAATCATAGTTGTCAGTATGACGTCATTTTGTAATAAATCATCTACCATTGTCTTGTATTTGAAGATTTGTTATTTTCCGATATCTGCGCTTTCGCTTTTTATCCACACAATTTTTGGAACATGTCAAATACCTTACTGAGTACCGCTGAGGGTGTCTCGTGTTTCTTGAGTAGCTAGTCGCGGCGTAAACGGGCAGAATACATACTGCTATAAAAGTGAACTAGAGATCCATGTTCAACATCTCCACTTCAGACGTCATAAATACTGCTTATGAAGAGTGTTACGGAGTTATCCGTTGAAGGCAGAGGTGAAAGAAGGTGCGGGCTGGAATGGATCTAACTACAAGTTCGAAAGATGAATTAAAATTTCAACAAGGGTTATATTTTCAAAACTTAACAATGGTGACATAGAATTTGAAAACTTAACAAGTCAACAACAAGCCAAAATCAGATACAAAGAAATTACAATTGTTAGGGGATATTAAAAGGTCTGGGCTTCGAGCCCCACAATCATAATCCTTGAGCTATTAACCCAACTTTACCAAGGTACAAAATTGAGCAAAGGGGAAGAAAACCCCATCATGCCAAGGAGCACTTGCTCCTAATTACAATGTTAAGCCTCCTAGGGGCACACAGAGATCAAATTTAGGAAAGAGCAGACCCGCTCTCAAAGTTCAAGCTTATCAGGAGGCCATAAGCAGACTTCACACTAACTGCCCTCAAGGCACACTAATAATGGTACAGGGGTACCTCGTACCCATTCTACTGGGCCTTCTCAGGAAGGAAAACAAAACCAGTTAAATAAATGGGCCCAAATACAAAATCGAATGGAGGCGATTACTTGCACTCCTACACTAAAGTTTTTTTAAAACCTGTGTGGCGCTAGCCCGATAATACAGGGGCTAATTCCAAGCTAGGGAGGTGACTCGTATGAGAAAACTTTGATACATTAAGGAAGAGAAGAGACGGTTATGAAAACGTAGTCACCTCAATTTCAAAATGAAGGAGAGCTCGAGAGGGTAAAGAACTCTCTATCCCCGCTTTACTGTAAAAGAGATTTGTAGATTTTACATAGACAGAAAAGGAATTTACATTTTAAAATGATGGGTTACATATTAAAGGATTTGAACCCTCGCCGAGAGTAGACTGCTGGGTTAGCAAGAAATAAAGATGTTAAAAGGCCATTACTTTGTAGAAGAACTGCTGTCTGAAGAACGAGGCGCTTCCCGCCCCCTGCTACATATCCACACACTAAGCTGGATGTTACTGAAGTGGCACCGAGACAGGAAAATCAGCAGTTTTTATACTCTCGTGGAAAATTCGAGACCTTTCAGGAATGATTAGACACATAATTACACATGGAAATTCGAAGAAGAAAGCAATGATTGGAGGAAAATTAATTACAGAAATTAGTGATTGGTTAAATTTAAAACAGGCGGAAAGAAAGGATTAATGTTGCCAACCCACAAACCACACAACAAAATTTAGTAAAAACAAAACTCAGGAATTCAACATTTCTTCAGGAGAGTACATTTCATTACACCAGAGTGTATTACCATAGTTTTTGGTAGAGACATCTGTTAGAGAATGTCCACACTTCTTGATCCATGAAAAACAAAAGCAAATCAAAAACACTCAGTGACATCTTCTGATAACCCGTAGAATTAGTTCAGTTGTAAAGTTCAGAGCTTCTCCTGTAGAGGACTTTCAATTGGCGCAAGATTTGAACTTGCGTCGTAGAATTGTACCGCCCGGTACAGAACTCCCCCCCCCCCCCAAAAAAAGTCTTCCAATGGGTGACACAGGAGAAAACATTTTTTTTTCCAAGGCAAAGTCCAAGTTTGTTGCTGATTATTTGAAGAATAATTTAGCAGAGAAAAAAAATCAATTTTTCAGTAGTCGGAGGTTTCTTAATTGGTTTGATATAGATGGGTGCGACTTAGATTAAGTCCAGTTTTAGAATTTCTTTGTAGTTGTAGAATTGCGAAACAAGACATTAATTTATGGAAGAAAATTTTTTTCTAAGTCCGCCAAAGGTAGATTTGAAGCAGTTATTAATTGCAGAAATAAAGTGTCTTTGTCGCAGAAGAAGTACATTAGCTGCCGATTACTTTTGACGGCAAGACCAGTCGCTGTTGCCAAAGTTCAGTCGAGGTCGCCCGGACCCCTCAAGTACCCTGAGATACACCACTCCCGCTACTATGAAAGGGGTAGTCGTGGTGAAGCACGCCGCAGATGCGAAGTTCTTTTACAGTCCTCCAGTAGCTTGCGGGTGTTGCGCCGCACATCAGCCTTGGCCGGAAGGAGGGCTCCGGCTCGCCGTACGCTAGTTGACCTCACTGGATTGGAGTGAGCCCGTACCTCACCTCAGTGGCGGTACGGCGCAGCACGGCTGCGGGGGCACTGAAACAGTAAGATCTCGGTGGCAGAATTTGTGTTGTACATTCATGTTTGTAGGGCACTGTCTTTGTTGTGAGGCTGAGGGGCCAGTGGCGTGGAAACTTTATTTAATTTGCCACTGGTGTGGTTTAGCAGGAGACGGGAGCTTGGTAATGGCCGTACGGAGAGGACAGCAGGGTACTCTCGGAGAAGGTTTTATAAGGTAAATGAACAAACACAGAGCAGAAGGTCTTGAAAATAAACCCCCCTCCAAAAAATATAACCTTTGGGGTTCTTACAAAATGTTAAAGGTCCAAAGAGCAAGTAATTTACACCGGTTTCACCTGAGATAGGTGAACCCTAAAGATTCTCTCGGTGGCTGGATTACTCACTAACAAAGTAACCGGCGTAAGAAAATCCAAGACGGTGCACGGCCCATGAAATCTGGGGGCAAGCTTGCCCGCGGGAGCAAAATTCTTGACCATAACTTGGTCTCCTACCTTTAAATTGGTGGGCCTCCGTCCACGATCATATCTGTCCCTAAACTTTTCATGAGACACTTTAAGATTGGCCTTAGCCTTCTTCAAAAGATCTTTAATATTATCTGGATCTATTGTCTCAGGTAGAATATCATTAAGAGACCAAAGGTTAGAGAACGGCGTGTTGGGTACAAACTTAAACATCAAAGAAGCTGGAGTGAATTTATGGGATTCGTGAACGGCCGAATTCAAAGCAAAATCTAACCAATGCAGGGACGTGTCTCACCTAGAATGATCTTCATGATGATAGGCAATAAGAGCCGACCTCAGATTACGATTGACCCGTTCAGCAACAGATGGTTGAGGATAGTAAGCAGAAGTAGTCACATGAGAGATGGACAGATCAAAACAGAATTTACGAAAGAGATTGGATGTGAAAGCTTTAGCGTTATCCGAAACAATATATTAACACGGACCAAAAGAAGCGAAGATGGAATTTAAACACGAAATGGTGGACTGAGCAGTAGCCAGCTTAGTAGAAAATAACCATGAGAATCTAGTGAAGTCATCTACACACACAAGGATGAACTTGTCGGCATTCCCCTTTGACTGGGGGAAGGGTCCTACGTAGTCGATGTAAAGACGTTCCATGGGGCGCGACGCTTGATGAGAAGACAAAAACCCATGATGGGTTTACTAAGCCAACAAGATTTACAAGCTTTTACTAATTCACGGATTTCTCCGTCCATACCCTTCCAAATGAACATTTCTCGGATCTTTTCTCTAGTTTTGAAGATACCTAAATGCCCCCCTAATGGGGTCTCATGATAGTATTTGAAGATCATGGACACAAGAACAGCTGGAACCACTAATTTCATCCTCCTATCATGCCCCAACCGGCAACACAAAACACCATTCCTCAATACATAAGGGACGACATGTTCCCCAGAGAAAAGGGTTTCCATAATAGGAGCCAGCACTGGATCTTCACGTTGATATTTTTCGATATCCCTAAATAACATAGGAGCCTCCGTTAGAATGGCATTAACCTCAGGTAGTATGGACTCGGTAGGTGAAGACCTATTGACCTGTTCAGGGGTCTCTACATCGTTAGAAAACATACGGCTTAGACCAACTGCCACAACATTTTCAGTTCCTCTTATATGCCTAACATCGAATTGGAAGGCAGAAATTCTGATGGCCCAGCGGGCTATGCGACCTGTACGACGCGGTCTACCCAAGACCCAACTTAAGGCTTGGTTATCTGTCTCCAAGTCGAACTTGACATGTTCCAGATAGAGGCGGAACTTTTCTAGAGCAAACAAAACTGCTAACCCTTCAAGTTCGTAGATGGAAAACTTGGATTCTTGGGCAGATAATGTCCTAGAGGCATAGGCGATGGGTCGCCTCCCTAGTTCAGTCTCTTGAAGAAGGACTGCAGCTACCGCTGACGACGACGCGTCGGTTTGGACGACGAATTTCTTAGAGAAATCGGGCATGGCGAGGACAGGGGCATTACAAAGGGCTAATTTGAGGTCTTCGAAAGCGGCTTGTTGAGAAGGCCCCCACACAAATTTGACGCCTTTCCTACGAAGAAGGTTCAAGGGCGCCGCTCTGTTGGCGAAATTTGGAATAAATTTCCTGAAGAAGTTCACCATGCCAATGAACCTGGCAATACCTTTGACGTCCTTAGGAGGCTTGAAATCACGGATGGCCTGTGTTCTAGAATGATCTACAGCGACACCATCGGGCGACACAATATGCCCTAGGAATGACATGGAAGGTTTAGCGAAGGCAACCTTGGACAACTTCACCGTTAACCCTGCCTTACGAAGGTCTCAGAAAATACGACGACATCATCCAGATAATGATATAAGTACTCGAATTTGATGTCGGAGAAGACCCTATCTAGCATTCTCGTAAGCACGGCTGCTCCCGTGGGGAGCCCGAAAGGCACGCGGTTGTATTCATACAAGGTCAAATCAGTGGCAAACGCTGTAAGATTTTTGGATTCTTCCGCAAGAGGGATCTGGTTATAAGCCTATTGAGGTCTAAGATGGTGAAGAATTTAGCCTTTCGAAACCATGAAAAACAAGAGTGAAGGTCTGGAAGGGGCACAGATTGTAACACCACCTTCCGATTAAGAGCCCTATAATCAATCACAGGCCTGAAGCCACCTTGGGGTTTCGGGACTAGAAAAATAGGCGAAGAATACGCCGACTTAGAGGGTCGAATAATACCATCCTTCAACATCTGATCTATGATTTCCTTCAGAGCCTTCATTTTAGGTGGAGATAGCCTAGAAGGTGGAAAACGGACTGGAATCGAATCCGTAACTTCAATCTTGTATTCAATGGGGTCACTAACCCCAAGAGTATCAGAAAAAAACTTCTGGGAACGACTGACACAACTTGCGAATACTATTAGCCTGCTCCTCAGGTAGATGTCTAAGGTCTAACAACATCTCATCCTGGGTAGGCGAAACACATGAACATGATACAGAACTACATTTTAATAAAGGGATTTTGAATTTACTAGCAAATTTGAAAGTGCACGACTTGCTCTGAAGGTCGAACACTAGACCAGTGTGAGACATGAAGTCCGCTCCCAATATAATGGGGCAAGACAAGTGCTTAGCCACCAACAGTTTTATTTTCCAAGTGAATTTCAAAATGCGGATTTTAGCCTACAGAGAACCTAAAATTTCTAATGGAGATGAGTTTGCCGAAACGCATTGAACCAAAGACGAACAAAAATCAGGAAGTTTACAAACAGATTTTAATTTGGAATACCATTCATCCAAAATAATGGAACAAACACTGCCTGAATCTAAAAGAGCAGTTACGGGCTCATTATTCATTTCAATTTTGAGAAATGGGACCGGTGCGGGAGTATCCGCCGCAATCCTACGACATTCCTTGGGACCTTCAAAAGATGAATTAGAGGAACGAAATTTCCCTGAGCTTTCGGCAGGTTTACTCAGGGCTGAGCTTCTCAAAGAAGAGTTAGTCGACTCAGCCGAAGCCACTAGTCACTTTTGATTGTTGGTGGAAGTTGCACCCGAAGTTGAGCAGGAGGGAGTGCTATTCGAATTCGGGCAATTTTTGGCAATATGGGAGAAAGCGCCGCATTTAAAACAGCCTTGGGATGACCCTGCCTCC
The DNA here is from genome assembly GCF_040414725.1 of Anabrus simplex. NCBI lineage: Eukaryota > Metazoa > Arthropoda > Insecta > Orthoptera > Tettigoniidae > Anabrus > Anabrus simplex. The sequence continues at coordinate 19,228,491 of NC_090272.1, read as the reverse complement.
TTGTTTGTGCCATTGGATTTAATCAAGGGGCACTTGTTCCGAAGATGGTCGGATGACCCACAAGCATAACATTTGCGGGGTGTTACGGTTCGGCGATGTGGAGGCCGAAAATTACTGGAGGATGGAGGGGGTTCTTTCGCGACCCGTAAGGTGTCGGCGTATCTAACTCCTTCCGCTGAGACAGCCATACCTCTAATTCGGCAAAAGTTTGAGGACGCGACGCAAAGCACAAATATGACCTGTATGATGGGGAAATACTTTCCACAATGGCTTGCACAATCTGGTCTTCAGGAAAATGAAGAGCAAATACCCTGGTGTAGAATCTGATGTCTTGGATGAAATCGGCAAGATTTTTATCCAGCCGCTGTACACGGTAATAGTACTTCTGAATTAGTGATGACCTAGCTCGAGCCGGAATAAAATTAGCCAGAAGGTGTGCATGAAACACTTCAATAGTTGATTGGTCGGCATTTGCCCTAACTATCTTGTCAGATAGAACACCAATTGAATAGGGGTAAATGATCTGCACAATTTGACATGGAGAAAGAGAAAAACAAGGGCATGATCCTGAAACTCAACGAAAATCTTAGAAAAGCAATAACATCACTAGTGGAATTGACGGAGAACTTAGAAATACCGCTGAGCAACATTGCTAAAGGATGTGGCAAACTGCTGAAGCCAGGTGACACAGTAGGTAGAGGCCTAAGTGGTGGAGAAGCAGATTCAGAAGGTGCATTATTCAAAACAAAGGGTGGAACGGATGTGCGACGAACGGACTCGGTTTCTAATGGAACAGAAGTTTGTCGGACTTCTGCAGTTTTCCTACTTTCTTCCCCCGTAGGAGAATACTCCTCGCTTACAACGTTTACCAGAGAGGGTTGGTCGGTTTTGGGGGAGACTGCCCCAGTGAAATAGGCTAACCTTACTGGACAATTCAGAAAGGTTTTCGAGAACCGCACTAGCTTCCTTCCTTGGACTGTCATTTAACTTAAGAGACAATAGATCAGTGACCCTATTGTAAAAATGAAACAATCTAGCTTGCACACGTTTAAGTTGATTTGGAGAGGGATCATTTTCTTAAAAAAAAACTAACTACAGATTATCAGTGATCGTGGAGAGAGCGTCATCAATCTCATTCTCTCCCAAAGTGGGGATGGAAATAGGCAAATCAGGGGACTCTTTAAGCTTGTTGGTATCTACTGCAACCGTGCCTCCAGATTGCACATTTCTAATTGTTAATTCATAAATCAATTCCTTCTTGCGCAAATAGCCGGGATGGAGGATATCGCGAGGGCCGGGCATGATGACACAACTTTTTACAAAATTTAGAAAAATTGAAAAATTCCAGCGACGGAAAAAGTTGTTAGAGTTCGAATCAGAAGCAATGTTTAGCCGACAAAAGGGGCTAAATTGACACCCATTCAACCACGCTCTGCTACCACTTCTTATGGAGTTATCCGTGGAAGGCAGAGGTGAAAGAAGGTGCGAGCTGGAATGGATCTAACTACAAGTTCGAAATATGAATTAAAATTTCAACAAAGGTTATATTTTCAAAACTTAACAATGGTGACATAGAATTTGAACTTAACAAGTTAACAACAAGCCAAAATCAGATACAAAGAAATTATAAGTGTTAGGGGATATTACAAGGTCTGGGCTTCGAGCCCCACAATCACAATCATTGAGCTATTCGCCCAACTTTACCAGGGTACAAAATTGAACAAAGGGGCAGAAAACCCCATCATGCCAAGGAGCACTTGCTCCTAATTACAATGTTAAGCCTCCTAGGGGCACACAGAGATCAAATTTAGGAAAGAGCAGACCCGCTCTCAAAGTTCAAGCCTATCAGGAGGCCATAAGCAGACTTCACACTAACTGCCCTCAAGGCACACATATAATGGTACAGGGGTACCTCGTACCCAATCTACTGGGCCTTCTCAGGAAGGAAAACAAAACGAGTTAAATAAATGGCCCCAAATACAAAATTGAATGGAGGCGATTACTTGCACTCCTACACTAAAGTTTTTTTAAAACCTGTGTGGCGCTAGCCCGATAATACAGGGGCTATCGCAAGCTAGGGAGGTGACTCGTATTGAGAAAACTTTAATAAATTAAGGAAGAGGAGAAACGGTTATGAAAACGTAGTCACCTCAATTTCAAAATGAAGGGGAGCTCGAGAGGGTAAAGCACTCTCTATCCCCGCTTTACTGTAAAAGAGATTTGTAGATTTTACATAGACAGAAAAGGAATTTACATTTTTAAAAGATGGGTTACATATTAAAGGATTCGAACCCTCCCCGAGAGTAGACTGCTGAGTTAGCAAGAAATAAAGATTTTAAAAGGCCATTACCTTGTAGAAGAACTGCTGTCCGAAGAACGAGGCGCTTCCCGCCCCCTGCTACATATCCACACACTAAGCTAGATGTTACTGAAGTGGCACCGAGACAAGAAAATCAGCAGTTTTTATACTCTCGTGGAAAATTCGAGACCTTTCAGGAATGAGTAGACACACCCCCCAATTTTATTGGTAGACAAATAATTACACATGGAAATTCGAAGAAGAAAGCAATGATTGGAGGAAAATTAATTACAGAAATTAGTGATTGGTTAAATTCAAAACAGGCGGAAAGAAAGGATTAATGTTGCCAACCCACAAACCACACAACAAAATCTAGTAAAAACAAATCTCAGGAATACAACATTTCTTCAGGAGAGTACATTCCATTACACCAGAGTGTATTACCATAGTTTTTGGTAGAGACATCTGTTAGAGAATATCCACACTTCTTGATCCATAAAAACAAAAGCAAATCAAAAACACTCAGTGACATCTTCTGATAACCCGTAGAATTAGTTCAGTTGTAAAGTTCAGAGCTTCTCCTGTAGAGGACTTTCAATTGGCGCAAGATTTGAACTTGCGTCGTAGAGGTGTACCGCCCGGTACAAAGTGAACTAGAGATCGATGTTCAACAGCTCCACTTCAGACGACATAAATATTGCTACAGAAGTGAACTGGAGATCCATGTTGAACATCACCACTTCAGACGTATTAAAGTGAGCTAATATCAATGTACAACATCTCCACTTTAGACAACATAAATGCTGCTGTTGAAGTGACCTATAGATCCATATTCAATATCTCCACTTCAAACATCATAATTACTGCTATGAGATATTGAAGTGAAACAGAGATCCATGTGTAACATCTCTACTTCAGACGACATAAATTCTGCTATCGAAGTGAACTAGAGATCAATTGCCACATCTCCCCTTCATGCATCATAAATACTGATATTGAAGTGAACTAATGATCTAGGCTCAACATCTCCACTTCAGACGTTGTGGCATAATAAATTTAATGTACAGTATATATATAATTTGAGATGTGAACATTTTACGAGACATATAATGTAATTACTTGTCTGTAAGCACGTTTCATCTTATATGCATGGAGCGATTGACATTTCTGTGTTGGTAATGTGTGTGTATCGGACTGCAAAGCGTACTCTGACGCCATATGCCCGCGAACGGTGGAACTAGTATTGTGTACGAACTCTTATCTCCTGAGAGCACTACATTCGCTAGACTCTACCGCGTCGCGTGGACTACTAATGAAAGTGGCTGTCTGCTGTTAGAACTGCTCGCGAGTTCACGATTTCCCAACGCCTAACGTGATTGAGAAACTGGCCGCAATTGGTTAAATTGTGTATTAGATCCCATCAAGGGATTGATTATGCATATTTGTTTTCATGTTAATATCTTAAAACGAGATGTAAAATTTTAATTTTTTTATTCTTCCCTGTGAGTGTTACTAGTACATAGGTAAGTTACCTTGGATATCTCGCTATGACGTAAGTACTCATGTTTTTGCTAGGGGCTTTACGTCGCGCCGACACAGATAGGTCTTATGGCGACGATGGGATAGGAAAGGCCTAGGAGTTGGAAGGAAGCGGCCGTGGCCTTAATTAAGGTACAGCCCCAGCATTTGCCTGGTGTTAAAATGGGAAAATGGGCTGCCGATAGTGGGATTCGAACCTACTACCTCCCGGATTCAAGCTCACAGCCGCGTGCCTCTACGCGCACGGCCAACTCGCCCAGTAAGTACTCATTTAATGACATTTCTTCTCTTAATGTGTTTTTATCTCAATGCGTCGTTTAATTAATTTTTGTGTGCTTCTTGTGCTGAGATTTCTGTATTGGTATTTGCTTTGGTACGCCTTTTAAGCTCCAAGTGAGTGTCATGCAAATGATATGCTATTGTTTGACCGGTAACTTTAAAATTTCCCTTTGCTTTTCTAAATTTTATTTTCACGTCTGATATATTTGTGTTTCTGCTTGTTTGGCGGGTGTTGCTTTCTATTATTTCCTTGATGCCTGTGTTGTGGCTATTTAATATTTATTGGGGAGCGTTGTTGTGTTTTATTGCCCGTAGCGGTGCTTATTTTCATTTTGTGATTCTGATCTGATTTGTTGATACATCATTCCGTATGTTTCTACTCCATTATGCCCTGTATTGACCTATGCGCTACATAATCAATATTTATCACAGTTTATTATTATTATTAGTATTAGTATTATTATTATTAGTATATTAATTTTCATAAACATTACATTCACTTTTGATATTGTATGTAATAAAGGGTTAGGTTTATATGTTTTCATTATCACTACGTAATTCATACTTCACCGGGCGAGTTGGCCGTGCGCGTTGAGTCGCGCGGCTGTGAGCTTGCATCCGGGAGATAGTAGGTTCGAATCCCACTATCGGCAGCCCTGAAGATGGTTTTCCGTGGTTTCCCATTTTCACACCAGGCAAATGCTGGGGCTGTACCTTAATTAAGGCCACGGCCGCTTCCTTCCAACTCCTAGGCCTTTCCTATCCGATCGTCGCCATAAGACCTATCTGTGTCGGTGCGACGTAAAGCCCCTAGCAAAAAAAAAATTATACTTCACGTTAAGTTGGTTCATCCCTATGTTATATTCAAAAATGTGATTCTAAAGTGGTAGTTCTTGTAACAATAATTGTTTTCAATTGAGGGCTTTTAGACAGCCCTGAATTTAATGTATCTAAGTTCGTGGTTCTTATCTTTTCTTCACATCGTTGTGTTATCTTATACAGACTTCCCAGTTACGTAACTGGCTCATTGTTGTCTTATCTTGGGCATTTTTTCTTGTTCTTGCGTGGCGTCGTTAACGTGATAATGAATTGTTTTCGTCTTGAGGCGAGATCGTGCTTAACTCTCCTGTTGTGTTGACACCGTTGTTTACTGAAACTGCCTCGTTCTCTAACGTATTGACTATGGGTTTTAAATTGGTTAAATTTTCTTAGCAGTTGGATTTTGTTTGTGATTTAAGTTTAATCTTTTTGTGTCAAAATTTTCTGATTTTATGCGGGCTTTGTGTTAAATATTGTCGCCAGGATATGTTTATGATTTAATTTCAAGTGATGGGCTGTGGAATTATGTTTCCCTGGGTATTGAGGGTGAATGAAGCTATCGTTCAGGTCTGTCGAAAGCCACTCAAAGTTATCCAACCTACGTTTCATTCCTCACAAAATCTTTATTTTTATTTAACATAATGTATTTCAATAACTTGTTAAGATAAAGTTAGGTAGAGTGCACCATTTTTATTTATTAATGGAATAGTTTTATTTTTAAATAAACTATATTTATTTAAATCTTATTTCATCTATTTATTAATTTCATTTGTATTATAAATTTCGGTTTGCTCATAACATAAAATTTTTCTTTTATACCGTTTTATTTAAAAGTTTCTAATTTTATTTAATGCAAATTGCTTTACTTAATTATAAGCTTCTATTACTAAAATTGGTATGATTTTTGGGCGTTAGCTCAGTACATACATAAGATCCTGGACATTTACGTAATTTAACATGGGCCTTCAGCATAGATTCTGGCTTCCACGCATGTTAGATAAGTTATTTTTCTGAGTTACTGTATTATATTATTGTTTGTTTTACCATACCTTTGTGCACATTACCCTGTGGCGTTGTCTAGACTAACGTCATTCTTTGTCATAGCTTGGGAGCGTTGCAACATCATAAATACAGCTATTGAGGTGAACCAAAGAACAATGTTCAACATCTCCAATTCAGACGTCATAAATACTGCTATTGAAGTGACTTAGAGATCTCTATTCAACATCTCCACTTCAGATGTCATAAATACTGCCGAAAGACATTGAAGTTAGCTAGAGATCAAAGTTCAACATCTCCACTTCAGACGCCATAAATACTGCTATTGAAGTGACCTAGAGATCCTTATTCAACTTCTCCACCTCCGACGTCATAAATACTGCTTTAAGACTTGAAGTTAGCTAGAGATCAAAGTTCAACATCTCCAGTTCAGACGACATAAATACTGCTATTGAAATGAGCTAGAGATCCATGTTGAACATCTCCAATTTAGACGTCATAATACTGCTATTGAAGTGAGCTACAGATCCATGTTCAACATCTCCACTTCAGACGTCATAAGTACTGCTGTAGGACATTGAAGTGAGCTAGAGATAAAAGTTCAACATCTCCACTTCAGACGCCATAAATACTGCTGTAGAGCACTAAAGTGAGCTAGAGATAAAAGTTCAACATCTCACTTCAGGCCACATAAATACTGCTGTAAGTCATTGAAGTTAACTAGAGATCAGTGTTCAACATCTCCATTTGAGACGTCATAAATACTGCTATAAGACATGAAGTGAATTAGAGATCAGTGTTCAACATCTCCATTTCAGACGACATGAATACTGCTATTGAAGTGAAGTAGAGATCCATGTTCAACACATCCACTTCAGACGTCATAAATACTGCTATAAGACATGAAGTGAACTAGAGATCCATGTTCAATATCTCTATGTCAGACGTCTTAAATACTGCTATTGAAGTGAACTAGTGATTCATGTTCAACATCTCCACTTCAGACGACATGAATACTGCTATTGAAGTGAAGTAGAGATCCATGTTCAACACATCCACTTCAGACGTCATAAATACTGCTATAAGACATGAAGTGAACTAGAGATCCATGTTCAATATCTCTATGTCAGACGTCTTAAATACTGCTATTGAAGTGAACTAGTGATTCATGTTCAACATCTCCACTTCAGACGACATGAATACTGCTATTGAAGTGAACTAGTGATTCATGTTCAACATCTCCACTTCAGACGTGATAAACACTGCTATAAGACTTGACGTGAGCTAGAGATCAATGTTAAACATCTCCACTTCAGACGACATGAATACTGCTATAAGACATTGAAGTTGAAACCGTGGTTTCATACTGGTCTCCTCTCCATATATATTTTCGCATGGGCTGTTACGCCATAGAAATTTGTTTCACGAATACTACTTCTTTACTGTATTCTCCCTATAATCTCTTATGCTTTGGGAGACATCGTCTTTATTTTATACCTTCAGTGACCGCTTCGCCAAGTTATGTTTTATTTTTCAATCTTATGTAATCTCTGGTGGGTACTGCCACCCTGCGGCAGTCGGTCTAACTATCAACGGCTCCCCCTCCTTCTTACTCTGACCAGTCAACGCCTGAGACGGCCATCTTGGAAACCTCGACCCCGGGGGGAAAGCGAAGCGAAGTGGTGCAATCGCTTGTGTTCCAACATTGAGAGCAGACGCTCGTGTGAGTATCGTCGCTCCAGGCATTTGAGCAGCGGCATGGATTACGGATAGTATCCCTAAATAGGAGGGTTGTGTTCCCAAAGCCTCAGGAGTTTTCTATTTCACCCCCGTAAAGTGAGATTTGTGGGTTTTCTTTGAATTTGCTAGCTTCGTGTGGTAAGCACTACATGGCTAGGCCATGTTTGAACTTCTCTACTGCTACAACCATATCGTAAGTAATCAATCTTTAATTAAATTGCAATATTCGTCATCGGGAATGAACTACTTCAAGAACCTTTTCAAGGAAAATGTTTCTATCATACAAAATGTGTGGTGTGCGTTAGAAATTTATTATCAGCATACTCGTGGAAAATTCACTAACATACTGTACTACTAAAGATCGGGTTGAAAAAGATGTATTATTTTTGGCTTTATTTAATCACTTAGTGTTTAACGATCACCTTAAGAAATCTTCTAAGTTTTTGGGTAAAGTTGTAAAAAAAAAAAGGAAATTCATTCATTCAACTTCGCTAATCGGCCAAGTAGGGACCACGATAAGCCTCACTTTACATTCTGGCATTTGTTCGTCTTTCGCTTGATCCACATCGTCTTCATTAGCTCACTGTGTTTAGCACGACGTTCTTCTGTCCATTTAGCACCAGTTGCCAGTTTTTCGTCCCGGAAAGTCCCAAAAGTCTTGATGGCTGCTCTGAAAAGATTTCGGTCTTGTGCATCTTCTGCTTGTAGGCCCAGTTCTTTAAGATCTTTCTTGACATTAACGTACCATGGCATTGCCGTTTTTGGTTTTGCGTCAAATATACTGAAGATACGTTTCGTCCATCGAGAGTCGATCATCCGTCGTATATGACCGTAGAAGCGAACTCTGCCTTTACGCATTGTGTCCGTGATCTTCTCTATCTTAGAGTATATTTCTTGCCTGGGTTTTCTAATGTAGATGCCATTTTTGTAGTTTGGACCAAGTATGGTGTGTAAGATCTTTCTTTCTTTCCTCTCTAAATCCGCAAGCAAACATTTCTCGGACAGGATAAGGCATTCAGATGCATACAGTGATACTGGTTTGATGACAGTGTTGTAGTGACGAATTTTTGTGTTCAGGGAAAAGCACTTTTTGTTGTAAATGTTGCGGGTGGTTTGGAAAGCGACTTCCATTTTCTTGATTCTTGCTGCTATGGCCTCTTTGTCAAGTCCATTTTGCTGAATCCATTCCCCAAGGTATTTAAATTTACTAACACGGTTTATCATTCCATATTTGGTGTTTAGTTGTGCCGTATCATCTTTGATATTTGACATTACTTCTGTCTTTTGAAAGGAAATTTGTAAACCTGTTTGTTCTGCTACTTCCTTCAACACATTGATCTGTTCTGTTGCACTTTCGAAATTTTCTGCCATAAGGGCTATATCATCAGCGAACGCTAAGCAATCTATTTCCACTCCATTTTTCTTTGTCCCAATCCTTACGGGTTTGTAAAGGTTTCTTTCTTTTTACGTCTTTCGCCACTCCTGTATTACCTTCTCAAGTACGCAATTGAACAAAAGAGGTGACAGCCCATCTCCCTGTCGAACGCCTGTCTTGATCTCAAAGGGTTCAGAGAGACATCCTTGGAATTTTACTTTAGATTTGGTATTAGTTAGTGTTGCCCTTATTATCGCCAGCAGTTTCTCATCGACTCCCATTTCTGCAAGGATATTAAGCAACACATCACGGTCGATGGAGTCGTATGCTTTCCTGAAGTCTACAAATGTAGATACATAGGTTCGACCTCTCAGCATATGGTATCTTATTATGGTTTTTAGGTTAAGTATTTGTTCTGCACTTGATCGGCCTTTCCGAAAACCTGCTTGGTATTCCCCGAGTTTGTGCTCAATTTGCTGTTCTAGTCTTTCAAGGATGGATAGTGACAGGATTTTGTAGGCTACTGGCAGAAGAGAAATTCCACGGTAATTGTTCACATCTCTTATATTTCCTTTCTTGTGTAAAGGATGGATCAAGGCTAGCTTCCAGTCCTCTGGTAGTTGTTCTTTTTCCCATATATCTACAATGGTTTGGTGTAGGATGTCAATTGCTTCTTCCGGGGCATGTTTCCACAGTTCTGCAATCATGGAGTCTTCACCAGGAGCCTTGTTATTTTTCAGTCTCTTTATGTGGCGTTTGATTTCATCGCGATTTGGTGGAGAAGATGGCAGGTTTTGGCTCACTGGTTTGTTTGTTTTGATGGGGTTGGCTGGTTTTTCACAGTTTAGAAGGTCGTTAAAATACTTAGCTAAGATTTTGCAGTTTTCTTCATTTGATGTTGCAAGAGTTCTATCTTTCCTTAGAAAGCAAAGGGAAGGTGCCTTGTATCCTTGTACCTTCTTATTAAAATTTCTGAAGTATTCACGGGTCTCACCTCTATGAAAGTCTTGCTCAATCTTGTCCAGTAGTTCCTTTTCATACTTGCGTTTCTCACTGCGTATTATTTTTGCTGTTTGTGCTTGTTGTGTTTTGTACATCTTCCAATCTTCTTCTTTTTTCGAGGTGTAATACTTTTTCCAGGCATTTAGACGATCCCCTAAGGTCTTCTCGCAGTTATCGTTCCACCACGTGTGCTTCTTCCTCTTCTTGATTTCCGCCACTCCTTTTGCAGCTTGTATCATCTGCTTTCTTGTGCTGTTGAAGTCTTTTTCCACTGGTTGGGCAAGTTCTTTGAATTCATTCTCTCTTTCTCTGAGCTTTTTTGTGTCAAAGCGAATTATGGTAGGTTCGTTATTATTTTTGTTGAGAGGGATTGGCCGAAACTTGATTACTGATACATAGTGGTCTGAGTCTATGTTTATTCCCTTTTTTACGGTAACGTTCATGATTTCCGGACTGTATTTTCGAGATATAGCAACATGGTCTATTTGGAATTCTCCTATTGTTTTGTTTGGGCATCTCCATGTCATCTGTTTTCTTGGTAAGTGACGAAAGTGTGTTGACATCAGTTGGAGGTTGTGGTTATCACATAGTTCAACGAGGCGTTCTCCATTCTTGTTGGTTCTTTTGTGTGCTGGGTAGAGCCCAACAACTTTCCTGTGTTTCCGTTCACGTCCTACCTGTGCATTAATATCACCCAATATGATCTTGACGTGGTGCTTTGGGATTTTCGCTAATCTGGCATCCAGGATGTTCCAGAATCTATCTGTGCCTTCCAGGTCTTTTTTGTTTTGTTCATTAGTTGGAGCATGTGCATTGACTAGCGTATATGTTTTATTTGCACAACGCAGGGATAGTAGGCATAACCTATCATTAACAGCTTCAAAATTTGAGACTGACTTAAGAATTCTGGTGTTGACAGCAAAAGCTGTACCGAAGATAGGGGTGTTTTTCATTACTCTCTTATGGGATCTGCTCTTGAAGAACCGATACCCTTCAGACTCAAACGTATCTTCGTCAGTGAAGCGAGTTTCTTGCAGAGCCATTACTGCGATTTTATTTTCGTGGAGGGCATTGGTCAGCTGTTTCATCTTACCAGTTTGTATTAAACTGTTTATGTTGAACGTTGCCAAAAAAGTTTTAGATATGGGTTTCAGCTTTCGTGACTGTTCAGGATTTCCAAGACGCTCCGAATCGTCTTTAGCATGATGTTGCATCCCCCCCAGAATCCGAACGGGATGCATGCGCCGCTTGTCGGCGACGATGGATTTCTTTGAAAAGTTGCCACCTGGGGTATTAACTTCATGTCTTTGTTTTACCATCATGCTTGAAAATCTTTAGCTTAGCTTGGAGCAAATTGCTCATTCTACATACAACCAAGGTTGTTAGCCCTGGAGGGCCTCAAGATGTTCTCCGGCTGCGGGCAGGCATTTCCTCCTTACCCGAATAGTTATGGTTTTCCCGCCAATACTCGGGTGGCTGATTGCAGTGGTTTACCACTGGGCGATGGGTTCGCCACATCCCTACGCCAAAAAAAGGAAATTATTATTATTATTATTATTATTATTATTATTATTATTATTATTATTATTATTATTATTATTATTATTATTATTATTATTATATCTGGGTTAATACTTAGGAGTACCAGTAAGGATGATTACAGTTGGATGCTGTTTGGTACTTAGTTCGTTTCTTGTTCCTTTAATTTAAGTTTAATTTCTCATTTTGTTGTTACGTGTGTTTGCTTTATTTTCCTCCATTTTTCCTACAATTGTTGGTCCACTAACGGGATTGGATCTCACGCTAATAATAAAAAAGGTGGTTTCCTTTGTGATGCTGATTGTTTTGGTTGATGATTAAGATTTTAATGGTGGACACCCCAGTCGTGATACCACTTCTGTGGTATTTATGTGACCCGTGATAGGTATGATTGATTAATTGTGGGCCACATTACGCTCATTTTCTTTCATTTTCCTTGTGTGTTTTGGGGTTTCTACCTTCCCTTTTGGTATCTTACTAAAGGGGTTTTGATATCCAGTGCTGGACCTCCCAGTGTATCTCGTTGCCCCTTCAGTGAAGTAAATTGAGAAAGGGAGAAAACATCTCTGAAAAGTGTGGTGAAGTATCTGAGAACTATTGTAAATTCATTTACTACCAAGAGTGACTTGCCAATTTTCAATTAATAATATCCCTCTGTTAAGAAAAGAAAGGTTTGAGATTAGTTGCTAATGGAAACGAAAAAGGTCTGATTGTACGGTTTTGTTTTTTTCAGTTCATTTCCTGCCGGCCGGCGGTTTTATTTAGTTTTAACTTCGGATTAATTTGTGTTTATCGTGGCTTTAATTTGGTTTTAACTTGATGTTAATTTGATTTTAACTTGATTTAATTGGGTCTTTATTTGGTTTTATCTTAATTTAATTAATTTGTATTTCAATCCTGTCAAGCAAATCTTACGAGCATGATCTGTAATTACTTTCTCTTTTTGATTTTCCCGTTTGCGTCCATGAATTCAATTTTTCATGTTTGCAAAAGAATTTGTCTTGTTTCTGCTCAAAACTACTTGACACACTGACAGGCTGTTCCCTTGATCCATTGGGGTTTGTTGTCCTTTCCTACCAGCTGGAGGTAAGTTTTAATTTGTTTCTATGTTTATCTTTGTTCTGTGTGTGTAGTGGTGTGTCGCTTCCTGATTCGTTTCACTTGCACGGGGTCATTAGCTATGGGTGGTGCAGTGGTACTGACGGTTAGCTGGATTTGTTTGGGTATTCTAGCTACCTGGTGCAAATACAACTAGAGATCAATATTCAACATCTCCACTTCAGACCTATTAAATACTGCTATTGAAGTGAGCTAATATCAATGTTCAGCATTTCTACTTCAGACGACATAAATACTGCAATTGAAGTGACCTAGAGATCCAAATTCAACATCTCCACTTCAGACGACATAGATTCTGCTATTGAAGTGAGCTAGCGATCCATGTTCAACATCTTTACTTCAGAAGTCATAAATACTGCTGTAAGACATTGAAGTGTGCTAGAGATCATTGTTCAACATCTCCACTTCAGACGACATAAATACTGCTATTGAAGTGACCTGGAGATCCATATTCAACATCTCCACTTCCGACGTCATCAATACTGCTTTAAGACTTGAAGTTAGCTGGGGATCAAAGTTCAACATCTCCAGTTCAGACGAGATAAATACTGCTAATGAAATGAGCTAGCGATCCATGTTCAACATCTCCACTTCAGGTGTCATAAATACTGCTGCAAGACATTGAAGTTAGCTAGAGATCAATGTTCATCATCTCCATTTGAGACGTCATAAATACTGCTATTGAAGGGAATTAGAGATCAGTGTTCAACATCTCCATTTGAGACGTCATAAATACTGCTATAAGACATGAAGTGAATTAGAGATCAGTGTTCAACACATCCACTTCGGACGACATAAATACCGCTATTGATGTGAACTAGAAATCAATAATCAACATCTCAACTCAGACGTCATACTGTGATTGGCAGTGAATTTTAAGTGACGCCATGTCTTCCACGCCGGTTGCTGGCCGGTGAATTCAACGGGGTAACTATTTTTTTAAATTTATATAACCTGTTGAAGGGTGTAGACCAACGTTATCACCACGAGAAGAGCAGATAAATTTATTAATACTGCTGAACTCTCCATCCACAAGAAACATGACATTTAAAAATTCCCGTAATATCGAGATAACAGATTCGGCGCCTTAACAAACATTCTCCAACGAGTGTGTATGGAAGGTTTAGTAATACATTTTAGGAACTATAAATAATGATATTATGAAATAAAATTCATTATGGAATTAATTAATCAATAAGAAACCATGGCCAATGTTGCTCACAACATTGAGGAATTTAGGACGTCAATTGAACCATGAGTTACGCTGGAGATCACAGCTAAAAATATATTTTGTGCACACAGTGGAGGACTCTCACTTACTTGTTCATTGCCAGTTCATTTGCTCACTTGCTGTGGGATTAAGCTACCCTACCATCGTTCAGTACGAGGAGAGGGAGGTCGTGTAGACATGGGTGGATGTACTCGTTGCCCCGGGAAGAGCAATCTCGCTTCTCAATCGTATAAAAGACCTTGTAGATTCACATAGAAGACGTCAGTAGTGTTCATTAAGAAAGTGTGTATCATTACGTGTCAATTGTGAAAGTACGAGTTGAGAATCAATACTAATATTTTCGTGTATGTTTCAGCGAACATGATGATGTACCAGTTCATAACCGGACGAGGCGATGCAGACCAGCGTCAGAAAGTCCATTTACCCCGGAGACATCTTTCATCTCATCATGCAGCACCAAGGAGGAGGACCGAAGTCGACAGCGTCCTAATGCCAGGAATCCAGCTTAGAAGGAAACCAGACCTGAAAGTTAAGTCGACAATTCATTTTACTGTGTATTATCTGTTCAATGTAGTTGGAATAAGTAGTTAACTTTCTTCTCGAAGGGATTATTAGTTGAACAGTACTTTGGTTAGATTTAGGCAACTTTACCATGTCATTTTATTGCGCTATACGACGCTGAGTCTGCATTTTCTTCAACTATACGATGGCTGAATGCCAAGATCAGCGACTGTGCGGGTTTGAACAAGTCATGTCATCGGACGAGTGTCTGAGTAGAATATCAGCCATCGACTAACCTTTAGTAAATATCACTTTTCCATTCGATCTCTATGTCCTGAGGAATGTGTACATGCAATATTTTTATTCTTCGGAGTTTATTTCTCCTATATTTTTCCCAAAAGTGTTTGCTATATTTTCATAAGGGCTTAAGCTAATCTGACGTGCGAATGCTGCGGTAGTGATGTGGACAGATTTATTTTGAATCTGATTTCTATGTTTTAAAGGAGGTCATTGTTTGATTATTACACTTATGTGTGGTTTAAGTCATTTATGTGATTTTACCCGTTATATTTTGGAAGGATGTTGCGAATTGTATTGATATTTTCCTCTCACATTGTGCCAAGTGGAGAAATGATATTTATGATATTTTTATGTGGCATTTGAGAACGAATCTTCGCGCCATATGATCCTAAGCACATGTATTCTATTTCCTGCGATGTTGTGTATAATGATGTATGAGTATTTAGAGATATCTGCGATTGGTTGTTTTCCATGAAAAAACCATAGACGGTAGTGTCTTCACAAAATATTATTGAACCACGAGGTAAACCACATATGTCTTCTTATGAAATTAAATTTAGCGCATGAGATTATTAGTCTCTTGTCACACTTGACGAGCACCACCGCAATGATATTAAATCGTAGCAGTATGATACTGCCCAATTCCTCAATATTCGATAGATTTCCGTAACGACTTGCGTTCGATGTAGGTATTGACAACCTTATCAGTCACCCTTACCCAGGCTGTTTCTATCGGAATAATTACTGTTTTTTCAGGTCATCATTTATGGGATTATTTCATCTCTTTTAAATTGGATGAAACACGTGTGGACACGTGCTGTATATTTGTAAGGTAGTATTTTCTAGTCGTAGTTGGTTGCATTTATTTCCTTGGTAGATGATAGTAAAGGGAGATTTATTACTTGCATTTATTATATCCACAGGTTGTAATTTATTGATGTGTGTCAACTTAGGGCAACTTAGCTTACACCATTATAGCATTGTGCTAGAAAGAACTTCGTATTAAGTTCAAGCCAGACTTCCAGACACTAGGTAGCCATCAGCTACCAGAGACTTTCACATGCTAGTGGCACTCTACATCGTCAGTATAGACCTAATTGTACGTATTTATTGTATGTGTCAACCTCGTTGCCCTAAGTTTCGGCGTTGTGTTAAGTTCATTACACATGGTTAAAATAGACGTGCCTCGTGAAATTACGTGTATTCTGAAGTTACGCTCAACAGATAATAATTGAAATGTCGAGTTGAATTTGAGGGACGTATATATAGTAAAGCAATATTAAGTGGAACTCAGATTTAAATTTTTTTATTTTCGACTCTTTATATTTTGACCAATCAGGTAACTTAAATATTTTAAAATCTTGTTAATGTTTTTTCGGCATAATTTCGTATGCGCACAAGCACCATTCCCTTAAGGAATAAAAATTAACAGTCAAGTATTCGAAATTTTGATTAATGTAAAATTGTGTCAGAATTAGCACGAATTCATTAACATGGAACCTCCCATTTGGTTTTTGGATGTACAATAAGATTGAGCGTAAAATTTAAAATTTTGGTGATCGTATTTCATAATCATAGTTCTCAGGATGACGCCATTTTGTAATAAATCATCTATCATTGTCTTGTATTTGAAGATTCGTTATTTTCCGATATCTGCCCTTTTCCTTTTATCCACACAATTTTTGGAGCATGTCAAAGACCTTACTGAGCACCGCTGAGGGTGTCTCGTGTTTCTTGAGTAGCTAGTCGCGGCGTAAACGGGCAGAATACATACTGCTATAAAAGTGAACTAGAGATCCATGTTCAACATCTCCACTTCAGGCGTGATAAATGCTGCTATTGAAGTGAACTAGAGATTGATGTTCAACATCTCAACTCAGACGTCATACTTACTGCTATAACAGTGAACTATAGATGCATGTTCAACATCTCCACTTCAGACTACTTAAACACTGCTATTGAAGTGACCTACAGCTCTACTTCAGACGTCATAAATACTGCTATAAGCTATTGAAGTGAACTAGATATCGATGCTGAACATCTCCACTTCAGACGTCATAAATACTGGTATTGAAGTGAACTAGAGATCGATGTTCAACAGCTCCACTTCAGACGACATAAATATTGCTACCAGAAGTGAACTGGAGATCCATGTTCAACATCTCCACATCAGACGTCATAAGTACTGCTACAAGACATGAAGTGAACTGGAGATCCATGTTCAACATCTCCACATCAGACGTCATAAGTACTGCTACAAGACATGAAGTGAACTGGAGATCCATGTTCAGCATCTCCACTTCAGACGACAGAAATATTGCTATAAGACGAACGGAAGATCAATGTTTAATTCTCCCATACTTCATTCCTTGCTAGTAGTGTTGATTAGGGGGGCGGGAGGGGGCAGTCGCCCCACACTTTTTGTAGCACATATTACGTTCTTATTCCCATTTTCGCCGGCTAATAGTAGGACTTATTGGAATTATTAGAAAAGCAATTTGTACAAGCCCTATTGTCTTATCAGCTAATTCTTTCCGTTTATTTTCTTTAATTATTAATTAATGTTTAGCGGGAATTCGCACAAAATATCGTTCGTCTCGACAATCCTATTTGTTTAGCGCCACAGCAGCACGTTGTATGAGGTAAATGTACACTGTCGCGCGGAGTGTCTGGTCAAATGAACACGCCGTAGTTCTATTTAATTGTAATAAATGCGTACAATGGTGAAACTTTTATTGTGTAGTAATGTTAGAAAAAACTACTACTATCGCACTTAAACTCTCTGAGTGATTTTCACAGAGAGCTAAAGGTTTTAACAACTTAAATGCGGTAATAATTTGATATTTTGATTCAATACTGGATTACAGAATAAAACTTTCACTAAAGGAACAATATACACGTCTATTTCAACTAACATCATTGAGTATTTGACTATAGGGACTGCCGGGCAGTGTATTATACCATTACTACCCTTTGCCGCGTATTTCTGCTAACAATTCGCTGATAAGGCAACAGGGCTTTTTAAATAATAAATTCCTATATTCCTAGTTTCAGGCGGCTAAAATGGAATAAAAATATGTTTTCACCCCGGCGACTGCCCCCCGCTACTGTTCCTCACACTTCATTACCAATCATTTCCACTCCTTCGGTTCTCACTTCGTTTTAGCGCTCCTTTGATTTTTCTCACTGCATTCTTCTTTGTCCTTGTCCTTTCTAGTTTTTTTTATTTTCCTTTCCGTCACTTGTCTTCCTTCTTTTCTTCTTTGTTCTTGTCCTCTCTCCCTTCTTTTAGTTACTATTTTCTCGTTCCTTACTTCCATTATTATTATTATTATTATTATTATTATTATTATTATTATTATTATTATTATTATTATTATTATTATTATTATTATTATTATTATTATTATCATTATTATTATTATTATTATTATTATTATTATTATTATTATTATTATTATTATTATTATTATTATTATTATTATTGTTACCGAGTTTTTGTGATAGTTATGCGTGAAAGAAGGTGCGGGGTGGTGAACAGGTCTCAAGCTACTAAAGTAAAATTAATTTAAAATTTAACAAGGTTATATTTTCTTTTCAAAACAAAGAAATAACAAGCATGGCAGGTACAAAGTAGCAAGTCCAAAGGGTAGTTACAATATTTACAGAATTTGGGGCTTAGCGCCCTGACTTCACAATGCTAGGGTTATCAGCTCAGTTTTACCCCAAACACAAGTTTCAACAGAGGGGCAGAAAACCCCATTCATGCCTAGGAGCCCTTGCTCCAAATTACACTGAAAAGCCTCCACGAGGCATACAACACTCAATTTTCAAAAGAGCCACTCGCTCTCAAATTTAAGCCTCTCCCAGGCCACACCAAACTCCACCTTCAAGCTGTCCTCAACGGACATAAACACAGGGGTAAAATACCCAATCTACTGAGGTCTATAAAATGAAAAGAAGGTTAATTAAATGACCTCTAAAATAACAATTTGCGAGGAGGCGAACTTGCACTCCTAATACACTTTGATTAAGACCTACTTGGCACTAGGCCGTTAATACAAGGGCTAATCCCATACTAAAGAGGTGACTTAAGAAGAGAACAATTTGTTTTACGTTAACGAAGAATAGGTTTAGAAAAATAAGTTCACCTCAAAACAATATGAGTGGGAGCTCGAGAGGGTTAGCACTCTCTATCCCAGTATGTAGCTTTAAAAGAGAATATATGAAAAGAGTAGTTACATTTAGGAAAAGGTTACATGGTGGAACGCTTCGAACCCGCCCCGAGAGTTAAACTGCTGAGCTAGCAAAGAAAGAAGTTATTAATTGGCCATTACCTTGTTGTTGACCGCTGCCGAGGAAAGAGGCGCTTCCCGCCTCCTGCTATGTACTTTATACACTGAAAGATGGAACAGAAGTGGCCCGGAGACCCTAAAATCAGCAGTTTATATACTCTCGCGGAAGTTTCTAGGCGTTAGGGGAATGAGAACACCCTCCCACGAGGATTTTATTGGTTCATCAAAAAACCCCTACACAATACTAAGAAGAAACACATAATTGGTGGAAAATTAATTTAAGAAATTCGGGATAGGCTAGACTAAAAACAAAGGGAAAGAAGGGGTTAATATTGCCAACTTAACCAATGACTGAAAAAAATTTAGCAAAGAACAAACATTTGAAATAAAAATTTCTCCAACAAAATAGTTCTTTGACTTCGCACTAGGGTGCACTATTGTTGATCTTCAGTAGTGTCCTCTAGAAGAGAAAGTTCACACTTCTTACTTCAAGCGAAACAAAAACACATCAAAAATGACACAGTTCAAAAACTCAAAATTTTCCACGTGGTGACATCTTCTGAGAAAGTAGAGAATTAATAGCGTAGATAAAGTTCAGACTTCCTCCAGCAGAGGAGTTTCACCTGGCGCAAATTTTAAATTAGCGGCGTGGAGGTGTACCGCCCGGTACAGACCTTCCCCCCTAAAAGTACCTCCAGGGGTGACACATGAAATCTGTTTGAAACAAGGTCCAAGTTATGCTGTGGATATGAAGATTGATTGCAGAAGCATTTATAAGATTTTCTTAATTTGGTTTGATTCAGTTTCAAAATTTTGTTGTTGCAGGTGAAGTAAAGTCTTTATATTTGTAGAAGGTGAATTTCTGAAGATAAACCTTTAATACTTAGAGGTGAAGAAAAATTTTGCAATTGCCGCCAAATATTGCTGTTGAATTCCCAAGTGTAGTCATTGCTTATCGTAACTGTCCATGTAGTTGATGTTGATTAAGTTGAATGGCCAGACCGGCCGTTGCAGCTTGCGTCCAAAAGGAGGCCGCTCGGACCCCTCAAGTACCCTGAGATACCGCTCGCCCGCACTATGAGGGGAGCAGAGGTGTTGAAACACGCCGCGCCCGCGGTGAACATATACAGGCTGCGGGCAAGTAGCAGGTCGTGCGCCGCACATCAGCCTTGGCCGGGAGGAGAGCTCCGGCTCGCCGTGCACCTGACGTCCTCGCTGGAGAAGAGGGGCCCGTCCTCTGCCCCAGTTGCTGCACGGCGCCGCGCGGCTGCGGGGGCACTGAAACATTAAAGCTAGGCGGCAGAATTGTGTTGGACCATCATCTTTTTGAGGGCACAGGCTTGGTGAAGAGGTTGAGGGGTCAGCGGCGTGCAGGTGTCCATGGCATTTAATGTAATCAAGCCGCAGTGTGTATAGCAGGAGACGGGAGCGTGGTAATGGCCATGGTAAGGAAAAAATGGCAGTTTAACGGATCGGGGAAGGTTTTTCAAAAAGCTTACATATAAGACAAAATATTATAGAAGGGGCAGAAAGCCTTAAAAGTAAAACTCAAAAAAAATATAACCTTCATATTCCTTTCAAAATAATATGAAGCAAGTTAACACAGAAATTACACCGGTTTCACCTGGGACAGGTGAACTCTAAATATCCTCTCGGTGGCTGGATTACTTAACAATAAGGTAACCGGCGTAAGGAAATCCAGAATAATGCATGGCCCATGGAATCTGGGGGCAAGCTTGCCCGCGGGAACAAAGTTCTTGACCATCACCTGGTCACCTACCTTCAAAGTGGTGGGTCTCCGTCCACGATCATACCTTTCCCTAACCTTTTCATGAGATACCTTAAGATTGGCTTTAGCCTTCTTCCAAAGATCTTTAATATTATCCGGATCTATTGTCTCGGGTAGAATGTCACTCAGAGACCAGAGGTTAGAGAGCGGCGTGTTGGGAACAAATTTGAACATCAAAGAAGCTGGAGTAAATTTATGTGATTCATGAACCGCCGAATTCAAAGCAAAAGCTAACCAATGCAGGGACGTGTCCCACCTGGAATGATCTTCATGATGATAGGCAATAAGTGCGGACCTGAGATTACGATTAACCCGTTCAGCCAGAGATGGTTGAGGGTAATAAGCAGAAGTAGTTACATGAGAGATGGATAAGTCAAAACAGAATTTACGAAATAAATTAGATGTAAAAGCCTTAGCATTATCAGATACAATATATTGGCACGGACCAAAAGAAGCAAAAATAGAATTTAAGCAAGTAATGGTAGACTGAGCGGTAGCCAGCTTAGTCGGAAATAACCAAGAAAATCTGGTAAAACCATCTACGCATACAAGGATGAACTTGTTAGCATTACCCTTTGACTGGGGGAAGGGTCCTACATAATCAATGTACAGGCGTTCCATGGGGCGTGACGCTTGATGGGAAGACAAAAGGCCTACCTTGGTGGACATGGTTGGTTTACTAATCAAACAGGATTTACAAGCCTTTACTAGTTCACGGATTTCACCGTCCATACCTTTCCAGATGAACATTTCACGAATCTTTTCACGGGTTTTAAAGATTCCAAGATGCCCCCCTAATGGGGTCTCATGGTAGTACTTGAAGATCATAGGCACAAGAACAGCTGGAACGACAACCTTCATCATCTTGTCATGCCTCGAAGGGCAACATAAAACACCATTCCTCAGAACATAAGGGACAACATGTTCTCCAGAAGAAAGGGTTTCCATTATCGGAGCCAGCGTCGGATCTTCATGTTGGTATTTCTCAATATCCCTAAAGAGCATGGGGGCATCAGTTAAGATGGCATTAACATCAAATAGTGTGGACTCGGGAGGTGATGAACGGTCGACCGGTTCATGGTTCTCAACGTCGTTTGAAAACATACGACTGAGTCCATCAGCAACAACATTTTCGGTACCTCCGATATGCCTGACATCGAATTGGAAGGCAGAAATACGGATGGCCCAACGGGCTATACGATCAGTACGACGCGGCCTACCTAAGACCCAGCTTAAGGCTTGATTATCTGTCTCCAGGTCGAATTTAACATGTTCCAGATAGAGACGGAATTTCTCTAAGGCGAATAAGACTGCCAAACCTTCGAGCTCATATATGGAATACTTGGCTTCTTGAGCCGACAATGTCCTAGATGCATAGGCGATGGGTCGCCTCCCTAGTTCAGTCTCTTGAAGAAGGACTGCCGCTACTGCTGACGACGACGCGTCGGTTTGGACGATGAATTTCTTCGAGAAATCAGGCATAGCAAGTACAGGGGCATTACAAAGAGCTAATTTAAGGTCTTCGAAAGCGGCTTGTTGAGAAGGTCCCCACTCAAATTTGATGCCTTTCCTACGAAGAAGGTTTAAGGGCGCCGCTCTATTAGCGAAGTTAGGAATAAACTTCCTGAAGAAATTCACCATACCAATGAACCTGGCGATACCTTTAATGTCCTTGGGAGGTTTAAAATCACGGATGGCCTGTGTTCTAGAATGATCGACGGCTACACCATCAGGTGACACAATATGCCCTAGGAAAGACATAGAGGGCTTAGCGAAGGCAACCTTGGACAACTTAACAATTAACCCAGCCTTACGAAGGCGATCGAGAACTTCTCGCAGATGATCTAGATGCTCTTCAAAAGTCTCTGAAAATACGACGACATCATCCAAGTAGTGGTACAAGTATTCAAATTTGATGTCGGAGAAGACCCTATCTAGCAGCCTAGTGAGTACAGCGGCTCCCGTGGGGAGCACGAAAGGCACGCGGTTGTATTCATATAAATTCCAGTCCGTGGCAAACGCTGTAAGGTGTTTAGACTCTTCGGCAAGGGGAATTTGATTGTAGGCCTGATTCAAGTCCAAGATAGTAAAGAACTTGGCCTTACGAAACCATGAAAAACAAGAATGAAGGTCGGGAAGGGGCACAGATTGTAACACCACCTTCCGATTGAGAGCCCTATAATCAATGACAGGCCTGAAGCCTCCTTGGGGTTTCGGAACTAGAAAAATAGGCGAAGAATACGCCGACTTAGAGGGCCTAATAATACCATCCTTCAACATCTGATCGATAATTTTTTTCAGAGCCTTCATTTTAGGTGGAGATAGCCTATACGGTGGAAAACGGACAGGAATCGAATCCGTGACCTCAATTTTGTATTCGATCAGGTCAGTAACACCAAGAGTATCAGAAAACACCTCTGGAAACGACTGACACAGCTTACGAATACTATCAGCCTGCTCCTCAGGTAGATGTCTAAGGTCTAACAACATCTCATCCTGGGTAGGCGAAATAGAAGAACATGATGCAGAATTACACTTTAATAGAGGGATATTACAATTAGAGGCAAATTTGAAAGTGCAAGACCTACTCTGAAGATCGAGCACAAGACCAGTGTGAGAAATAAAGTCCGCTCCCAATATAATGGGGCAAGACAAGAGCTTGGCCACAAACAATTTAACTTTCCATGTGAATTTAAAAATACGAATTTTGACCAATAAGGAACCTAGAATTTCTAATGGGGATGAATTAGCCGAAACATATTGAACAGGAGATGAGACATAGTCAGGTAGTTTACAAACAGATTTCAATTTAGAATACCATTCAGCCGAAATAATCGAACAAACACTGCCTGAATCTAAGAGAGCTGTTATAGGCTCGTTATTTAACTCAATCTTAAGAAAAGGAACAGGTGCGGGGAAATCCGCCGCAATCCTAAGACACTCTTTGGGACCTTCAAAAGATAAATTTGAAACTTGCTCGTTCCCTGAATTTACAACCTGTTTACCAGGGGCTGAGTCTCGGGAAGATGGATTAGTCGACTCAGCCGAAGCCACTAGTCACTTTTTATTATTGGCATAGGTAGAATTTGCACCAGAAGTTGAGCAGGAGGGGGTGCTATTCGAGTTTGGGCAATTCTTGGCGATATGTGAGAAAGCCCCACATTTAAAAAAGCCAGCTCCATTATTTGCCCTACTAGTTTTGACCAATGGACATTTATTGCGAAGATGGTCAGGCGACCCGCAAGCATAACATTTACGGGGTGTGACTGGTCGGCGAGGTGGAGGCCGAGTATTACTAAACGAAGGAGGGGGTTCTTTTGCCACACGCAAAGAATCGGCATACCTAACTCCTTCCGCTGAGACGGCCAACGCTTCAAGTTCAGAGAAAGTTTGCGGGCACGCCGCGAAACACAAGTATGACCTATAAGATGGTGAAATGCCTTCTACTATAGCCTGTACAATCTGATCTTCAGGAAAATGAAGGGCAAACACCCTAGTACAAAACTTAATGTCTTGTATAAAATCAGCCAAGTTCTCATCCAACCGCTGTACACGATAATAGTACTTCTGAATCAGAGAAGACCTCGCGCGGGCGGGAATAAAATTTGCAAGCAAGTGTGCATGAAAATCTTCAATCGATGACTGTTCGGCTATGGCTCTTACTATTTTGTCAGAAAGAATACCAATTGCATAAGGATAGATGATTTGGAAAATTTGACATGGAGAAAGAGAAAACACAAGGGCATGATCTTGAAATTCAACCAGAAATCTTAAAAATGAAATTACTTCACTGGTGGTATTAACCGAAAACTTAGAGATGCCTCTGAGCAACATTGCCAATGGATGAGGCAAGCTGCTAAACCCGGGTGACATAGTAGGTAAAGGTTTCAATGGTAAGGTAGTTAATTCAGAACGGATGTTACTCAACGATGCACGGCGTTCAGACTCGTTGTCCAATGGGGCAGAGATAGTTTGGGCAGCGATGGTTTTCCTATTTACTTCTCCCTTAGGAGGTTCTTCCTCGCTACCTACTTTCACCGTGACGGGTTGATCAGTTTTGGGAGGAACCTCCCCAGTTAACAATTGAGTGACCTTGCTAGATAATTCAGACATATTTTCAAGCAGCGTACTAGCTTCCTTCTTCTGAACGTCATTCAGTTTTAGAGACAACAGATCGTTAACTCTATTTGAAAAGTGATATAGCCTGGCTTGCACACGCTTAATTTGATTAGGAGAAGGATCATTTTCATCAAAAAAACTAACTGCAGATGCTAGTCCAGTAATATTCTCGACGATCGTGGAAAGAGAGTCGTCAACTTCTTTCTCTCCCAAATTGGGGATGGAAATGGGCAAATCTAGGGACTCTCTAAGCTTGTTTGTGTCTACTGCAACCGTGCCTCCAGATAGCACATTTCTAATAGTCAATTCGTAAATCAACTCCTCCTTGCGCAAATAGTTAAGATGGAGAACATCGCGAGGGCCGGGCATGGTGACAGAACAATTTTGAAAAACTCAAAAAATTCCAGCAACTGGGAAAATAGTTAGAGTTCGGAACAAAACAATGTTTAGCCGTCAAAAGGGGCTAAATTGAGACCCATTCAACCACGCTCTGCTACCACTTGTTACCGAGTTTTTGTGGTAGTTATGCGTGAAAGAAGGTGCGGGGTGGTGAACAGGTCTCAAGCTACTAAAGTAAAATTAATTTAAAATTTAACAAGGTTATATTTTCTTTTCAAAACAAAGAAATAACAAGCATGGCAGGTACAAAGTAGCAAGTCCAAAGGGTAGTTACAATATTTACAGAATTTGGGGCTTAGCGCCCTGACTTCACAATGGTAGGGTTATCAGCTCAGTTTTACCCCAAACACTAGTTTCAACAGAGGGGCAGAAAACCCCATTCATGCCTATTAGCCCTTGCTCCAAATTACACTGAAAAGCCTCCACGAGGCATACAACACTCAATTTTCAAAAGAGCCACTCGCTCTCAAATTTAAGCCTCTCCCAGGCCACACCAAACTCCACCTTCAAGCTGTCCTCAACGGACATAAACACAGGGGTAAAATACCCAATCTACTGAGGTCTATAAAATGAAAAGAAGGTTAATTAAATGACCTCTAAAATAACAATTTGCGAGGAGGCGAACTTGCACTCCTAATACACTTTGATTAAGACCTACTTGGCACTAGGCCGTTAATACAAGGGCTAATCCCATACTAAAGAGGTGACTTAAGAAGAGAACAATTTGTTTTACGTTAATGAAGAATAGGTTTAGAAAAATAAGTTCACCTCAAAACAATATGAGTGGGAGCTCGAGAGGGTTAGCACTCTCTATCCCAGTATGTAGCTTTAAAAGAGAATATATGAAAAGAGTAGTTACATTTAGGAAGAGGTTACATGGTGGAACGCTTCGAACCCGCCCCGAGAGTTAAACTGCTGAGCTAGCAAAGAAAGAAGTTATTAATTGGCCATTACCTTGTTGTTGACCGCTGCCGAGGAAAGAGGCGCTTCCCGCCTCCTGCTATGTACTTTATACACTGAAAGATGGAACAGAAGTGGCCCGGAGACCCTAAAATCAGCAGTTTATATACTCTCGCGGAAGTTTCTAGGCGTTAGGGGAATGAGAACACCCTCCCACGAGGATTTTATTGGTTCATCAAAAAACCCCTACACAATACTAAGAAGAAACACATAATTGGTGGAAAATTAATTTAAGAAATTCGGGATAGGCTAGATTAAAAACAAGGGGAAAGAAGGGGTTAATATTGCCAACTTAACCAATGACTGAAAAAAATTTAGCAAAGAACAAACATTTGAAATAAAAATTTCTCCAACAAAATAGTTCTTTGACTTCGCACTAGGGTGCACTATTGTTGATCTTCAGTAGTGTTCTCTAGAAGAGAAAGTTCACACTTCTTACTTCAAGCGAAACAAAAACACATCAAAAATGACACAGTTCAAAAACTCAAAATTTTCCACGTGGTGACATCTTCTGAGAAAGTAGAGAATTAATAGCGTAGATAAAGTTCAGACTTCCTCCAGCAGAGGAGTTTCACCTGGCGCAAATTTTAAATTAGCGGCGTGGAGGTGTACCGCCCGGTACAATTATTATTATTATTATTATTATTATTATTATTATTATTATTATTATTATTATTATTATTATTATTATTATTGTACCGGGAGGTCCACCTCAATCCCGTGCATTTAAATGAAGCGCCTTGAAGAACGCTATCTATCACATAAAAATTAAAATAAGTAATGCAAGAAGTTGGTCGTTGATCTATAGATATCACTATTAATGTGATAGACTAATGTGTTATTTTATGGTTTCCCAAAACTGACTGGATTTCCTTAATTTTTGTGGGGTGGGGGGTGTATCACATTTTTCCAACAACTATTTCAAGAAGTTTGGACTTTTCTCCATAGATGTCTCTATTTAAGAACTGATGTCATTCACTCTGGTGCAAAGTGGAATAACTAGAAATTTAAAAAGAATTTGTGGTCATAGGTTTTCTGATCTTTATTGACTTTCTTTACTTCAAGGTTTGCAACACTTCTTACACATAGCGCCACATTTGGAGTCTGGCCAATCAGAAATTTTGTATATTTATATTTCAGCTAATCAAACGCTTCTTGTACCTATTATATCTGCCAATAAAGTGAGAGGGTGTGTCTGGTTTTAGTTCAGAGCCTTCTGGAACCTTCCTCTCGGGTATGAAATCGGACGCCTTTTCGAGCTAACTTGTCTTATTCATCGTCGTGTTACTGAGTGTGTGTGTTAAGAGAGGAGGCGGGGGACCTCATCCGTCGGCGAGCGGAACATCAGCTGAGGTAATGGCCACCATATTTCTAACTCTGTAGGTATCTCTGCCAGCTAATCTCGAGGGGAATGTTCCGATCTTTAACAGCCCATTTCCTAAAATGTAAACTTCTCTTTCTTCTCAAGTGAGAGTTCGAGTAAATCAAGTGAATTTAACTGAAATTCGGGAATAGAGAATATGACACCCTCTCGAGTTCTCTATCAACTTGTATCTGTGGCATTGTAACAGTCACCTCAGTAGTGTGGCGGGCCACAAGGAGCGCAAGTGTTCGCCAGCAACTGAATGGGTACTCGATACCCCTGTGTAAACTTAGACACATTTGATATGCTCTTGTAAATTGCAGGCCTGAAATTGTAATTTTATTGAGCAAGACGCTCTAATCCGAATTGTAAAAGTTAATGGGTGCTTTGAGTAGTCTGTAGTCTCCTTGGTAGAACTGAAGAGCATTGAGGCTCTTTGTTGAGTGGTGCCTTTGGAAGGCCGTAAACCTGTACCCTTGGACCAAAATGCTCTTGATAATTATGTTTTTAAAATCCTGTAAAAGAAATAGGGAGATTCGTCTCCCTAACTATCCGCCTAAACGCAACATGAGCTTGAAGCTCAAATTGTAAATTACCATTCTTGGTTTTTCCGTTTTTTTCTATTTTGTACCGAACTACCTCTGTAGCTGAAATCTTCTTCTTTGTTAAAATTTAATATCTGAGAAGAAATATAACCTTTATTTTAAAGATTTAAATTAATCTTTGACTACCGTACATAGACCCATTCAAACCCGCACCTTCCTTCACCTCTCTGTTCCACGGGAACACGGTAATAATATCAATCAATCAATCAATCAATCAATCAATCAATCAATCAATCAATCAATCAATCAATCAATCAATCAATCAATCAATCAATCAATCAATCAATCAATCACTACTGATCTGCATTTAGGGCAGTCGCCCAGTTGGCAGATGGCCTATCTGTTGCTTTACTAGACTTTTCTTCAATGATTGCAAAGAAATTGGAAATTTATTGAACATCTCCCTTGGTAAGTTATTCCAATCCCTAACTCCCCTTCCTATAAACGAATATTTGGCCCAATTTGTCCTCTTGAATTCCAACTTTATCTTCATATTGTGATCTTTCCTAGTTTTAAAGACGCCACTCAAACTTATTCGTCTACTGATGTCATTCCACGCCCTCTCTCCACTGACAGCTCGGAACATACCACTTAGTCGAGCAGCTCGTCTCCTTTCTCCAAAGTCTTACCTGCCCAAACGTTGCAACATTTTTGTAACGCTACTCTTTTCTCGGAAATCTAATCTAGCCTAACCACATGGCACTACAGCCCTGAAGGGCCTTGGCCTCCCAAGCGGCCGCTGTTCAGCCCGAAGGTCTACAGATTACGAGCTGTCGTGTGGTCAGCACGACGAATCCTCTCGGCCGTTATTCTTGGCTTTCTAGACTGGGGCCACTATCTCACTATCAGGTAGCTTGTCAATTCTAATCACGTAGACTGAATGGACCTCGAACCAAGCTTCACATCCAGGTAAAAATCCCTGACCTGGCCAGGAATCGAACTCGGGGCAGGCACGCTACCCCTATATCATGGGGTATTTTGGCGGAAATCATCCAGAACAAATCAAGCTTCTTTTCTTGGGATTTTTCCTGTTCTTTCCAGTTCTCGAATCAAGGCTTAGTAATCCTGGTGAGGGTCCCACACATTAGAACCATACTCTAGTTGAGGTCTTACCAGAGACTTACATGCCTTCTCTTTCACATCCTTACTATAACCCTAAAATACCCTCATAACCATGTGCAGATATCTGTACCCTTATTTACAATCCCATTTATAGGATTACCCCAATGAAGATCTTTCCTTATATTAACACCTAAGTACCTACAATGATCCCCATACGGAACTTTCACCCCATCAACGCAGTAAATAAAAGTGAGAGGACATTTCGTACTAGTGAATCTCACAATCTGACTTTTAATCCCGCTTATCACCATACCATTGCCGCTCCTAAAGAAAAGTTTTCCACATTCACTTTCAACGATAGTAACATTTACCAAATTTCTAATATTTTTAAGAAACACAACATCAAAAGAGCTTATAGAACCTCCCACACCAACTCCAAACTCATTTTCAATCCACACACCGTCAACAATAACTATAACAACATTAACAACAAATATTTGAACTCCGGAGTTTACAAATTAAAATGCCAATCCTGTAATTCCAGCTATATTGGACAAACAGGCCGCAATTTTGTCATAAGATACGCCGAACACCGCAACGCTCTCAAATATAATCGTTTCTCAGCTATGAGTGAACATCATAAAGCATCCAGCCACGAATACACTTCAATAGATAAAGACCTCAAAATCTTGCATTACGAGCAAAAAGGCACCTTGCTCAACGTTCTCGAGAGCATCCACATCGATTTAGATCAGTTTATGAACCCCTCTCACAATTTAAATGAAGTCAGCGAGAAAAAGAACATTCTACCTGAAACATTCATTCCATATATTTGTCAGAATTTCCATAACACAAACAAACTCCACCTCCATCTCTCCAACTCACCACCACTCCCGCTCCTCACACCAGCCCTGCACCAACCCTTCCCCCTCCGCTCCTTCTATCCCAGCAAACACAGTCGAACCAACAATAGACTCGATCACGCGAACGAGACCGTTACTCTGAGAGGCCAGGCCATTTGAGAGGACAACCACCTGCTAAATACCGTAAGTTTAAGCTTTCTTCACACCCATTGTACACTTTTTACTTATCACCCCACGTTTCTCACACAACCTCATTTTTCCATTACAGATTAGAGCTTAATTGACGGTTTCCGCTAGATCACTTACAGTTTACTATGCATCTGTCTTCTGCCTAACACAGCTTCTCAATTTTATATCGTGGCCCTTCCGACCCTTTATAATAAGGCAAGACACCAGCCAACATTATGAAACAATAATCAAGAAAGGGACCGCTAGATTGAGAAGATTTTGAGAATGCTGTTGTTTCTAAAGCTTTAAATTACATTGGTGTTTTTTTCCTTGTCACAGGCTTTTCGCCTGCACGTCATATCAGGCTGGGTTTCTCAAAAATGTTTGCGCCCGCTCTCCTCCTGACCAATTTAATGTGATGGGTTTCTACAAGGATGATTTTCGACAGTGATTTCAACCTGTTTGTTATTGTTACTAAACAATATTTTGTAAACTATGAGGTCCACAACCTCACCATGTGCTACTATTGTCCATTTCCGTCTGCATCATTTTTTTTCATTCCTTTGTTTTCTTAGGTTAACACAGTTTTTAGTTTCAATTATTATTTTAAATTAACACCTTTTCACTGAATTTTGTCGCAGTGAGTTGTTTTTTGCTCCGCATATTGATGTAAATATTGTATATTTGTGCTAATTTTGTTTCCGTCTAGGCTTTCTTTTGTTTTTTCATTTGCTCCTTCATTATGTTTTTAGCATTTTTTCAACTTATATTATGTAAATTATTTCAAATCTCCCCACATTTTTCACTGAAGATGGCTCAAACGAGCCGAAACATGTTTGAATTTGTTTACTCCGTCTAATGACGGAATATTTATTGTATTGAATGAGGAGGATACTCTCATTTTTCACCTTTGTAAAGTGAAAACCGTCAATACGGAATGATTCTAATATCTTGTAATGGATATTATTATGCAAAGCGTACTTGATGAGTTGGTTTGTAGTGCCCAATCAAATGTCTAGATTAATTATATAGAGCATAGTGTACCTGAGCAGTCAGTAATGACTGGCAAGACATATGTCTAAATGAATTATGTAGAGCATATCTTACCTGAGCTGTAGGTATGTAGTGCCGTATATATGTCTAAATGAATTATATAGAGCATAGCGTACCTGCTGTGTTGGTATTAGTTGCGAGTCATATATCTAGATGAATTATATAGAGCATAGCGTACGTGATGAGTAGGTTTGTAGTGTATAGACGTACGTTAGCTGAATTATATAGAGCATACCTTACCTGATGAGTTGGTTTGTAGTCCCTACTCATATGTCTAGATGAATTATATACAGCATAGCGTACATGATGAGTAGGTTTTTAGTGTGTAGACATATGTTTAGATCAAGGGTTTCCAAAAGGCGGCCCGCGAAGCTATTTTTTTGTGGCCCGCATGAGCACTCTAAGAAATAATG
The DNA here is from genome assembly GCF_040414725.1 of Anabrus simplex. NCBI lineage: Eukaryota > Metazoa > Arthropoda > Insecta > Orthoptera > Tettigoniidae > Anabrus > Anabrus simplex. The sequence continues at coordinate 19,196,660 of NC_090272.1, read as the reverse complement.
TGATGAAAATTCACAAAAATATTTAATAGCTCGTTCAAAAATATATTAATTTTTATACACCTTATAGACCCAAGTGAAAACTAATTATTATTATTAATACTATTTCCTCTTTCCAAGTATTCACTTGTTCTCAATAGATTTTTTTATTTTAAAACATTTAAAATCCAAATTTCAAGTAATAATTTTGTTAATTTTGCGTCCCACTGACCACTTGTGATGTTATCGGAGACGCCGATATATCGAAATTTTGTCCCTCAGGGGTTCTTTTACGTGCCAGTAAATCTACCGACACGAGGCTGACGGATTTCAGCACCTTTAAATACCACCGGACTGATCCTGAATCGAACTTGCGAAGCTGGGGTCAGAAGGCCAGCGCCTCAACCGTCTCAGCCACACAGCCCGGCTCCAAATTTCACTCTTTCGTGCAATTTTAAAATAATGTTTTAAGAAATTAATTTCTTTTTTTTTTTTTTGCTAGTTGCTTTACGTCGCACCGACACAGGTAGGTCTTATGGCGACGATGGAACAGGGAAGAGCTAGGAGTGGGAAGGAAGCGGCTAAGCCTTAATTAAGGTACAGCCCCAGCATTTGCCTGGTGTGAAAATAGGAAACTACGAAAAACCATTTTCGGGGCTGCCGACAGTGGGGTTCGAACCTACTATCTCCCGAAGCGACTGCAGCTGTCGAGCTCGGTGAAATTAAAATTATCAAACCCTCCTTTCAGTTGAACTATGCATATTATTTCATAATGGTACTTCTGTACTATTTGCAGAATTTTACGAAAATTGGCCTATTCAATTGCGACCCGCGAACATGACTATGGTTTTCAATATGGCCCTAGAGCCCTTACAAATTGGAAACCCCTGGTCTAGATTATTTATATAGAGTATAGCGTACCTGATGAGTAGGATTTTAGTCCCTAGACATATGTCTAGATGAATTATATAGAGCATAGTGTACCTGAGCTGTAGGTATGTAGTGCCATGTGCCTAGATGAAATATATAAAGCATAGTGTATCTGTTGAGTAGGTTTCTAGTGCCTAGTCATATGTATAGATGAATTATATAGAGCGTAGTATACCTGAGCTGTAGGTATGTAGTGCCATAACATATGTACACATGAATTATGTGCAGAAGAGTGTACTGCCAAGACATACGACTAGTTTAATGATATAGAGCAGACAACAGTAGGTTTGTAGTATTATGTCCGGATGAATTATACGGAGCACAGTTTACATGAGCAGTAGGTATGTACTGCCTAGACATATGTCTAGTTGAAATATATATAGAGCATAGTGTACGTGATGAGAAGGTACGTACTGCTTAGACATATGACCAGACGAAATATTTAGTGCATAGTGTACCTGAGCCGTAGGTTTGTAGTGTCATAACATATGTCTAGAAGAATTATATAGAGCACAATGTACCTGAGCAGTAGGTTTGTAGTGCCTAGACATAACTCTAGACGAATTATATATGGCATAGCGTACCTGTGCTGTACGTATGTACTGCCTACACATATGTCTAAGTGAATTATTTAGAGCATAGCGTACGTAATGAGTAGGTTTGTAGTCCATACTCATATATCTAGATGAATTATTATCCGCGCACTTTTTAGTGATAGATTTTTGTACTCGTTGGAGAAGTAAGAAGGGTTCCGTTAATACTGCCAACTGAATGGAAATGAAATCTGAAGTGAATCGATAATATGATCGATCGATATGAATTTTATAAACCTTTATTATTTTAAGCAAACAACTGTGTCACACACACAATATTTAATACTATATAACATGTCCCGTTGCGAAACGTGTTCCTAGCATGAATTCTATAGTTTGGCTTTGCTGTGTAAACAACAACAGTACGAGTACTTAAAGTGTACGCCAGATGGCGCACAGCGATGAGAAGCGATTCTTCGTTTGTGTTTCAAAGGTTGCCAATACGAATCTCGAAGATAACCAAAGTCGACCGCTTCAGCACTAGGGTGTAAATCTATCACTAAAAAGTGCGCAGATAATATATACAGCATAGTGTACCTGAAGAGTTGGGATTGTAGTACCTAGACGATGTCTAGATGAATTATATAAAGCACAGAATACCTTATTATTACGTCTCTTGCGCCGTGACATGTGACTTGAGGAATTATATAGATAGACGGTTTCATGAGCAGTAGGTGAGTACTGCTTAGACGTATGTCTAGATGAATTAGGCAGCACATGGCATACCTGATTAGTAGGTTTTGTAGGGCTTAGGCATATGTCTATGTGCTCTAGCTGTCTACTGCCTAGACGTATGTCTACATGAATTAAATAGAGCATAGCATACCTGATGAATAGGTTTTGTAGTGCCTAGACATAATTCTAGACGAATTATATATGGCATAGCGTACCTGTGCTGTACGTATGTACTGCCTACACATATGTCTAAGTGAATTATTTAGAGCATAGCGTACGTGATGAGTAGGTTTGTATTGGTAGTCATATGTCTAGATGAATTATATAGAGCATAGCGCACCTGATGAGTAGGTTGGTAATGCCTAGTCATATGACTATATGTATATAAAACATAGTGTTCCTAATGAGTAGGTTCGTAGTGCCTAGTCATATGTCTCCATGAATTATATAAAGCACAGTGTACCGGTACCTGAGCAGTAGGTTTGTAGTACCTAGTCATACGACTAGATGAATTGTAATTGTAAGGAACAGAAACCCCAAGCTCAGAAATCTGTCTACGCAGCAGGTATTAATGGCAATTAATGTGTCACCGCTGCACATCAGGCGACAGGTAGCTGACCTGAGTTTCCTCCACGAGATCTTAAATGGACATTACCGCTCGGAACATCTTGTTTCTCTCTTCTCTCTCCGCGTTCCTTCCCGTTCCACGAGAACCAAAGGTCTTCTCCACATTCCCCACACTCAGCACTCAATACTTCAACGATCTTTCCTAATCCGCCTCCCAACACTCTTTAACAGTATTAATAGGAGACAAGAGCATCAAATAAAAGTGAATTCGAGAGGTGTGTAAATAGTATCTTGAAGATAAGTTGATGTGAAGGGATTATACCGCCATCTTGACCCACGACGACTTGGCTATGAACATGGACATTCTATGGTTTTCGATTTGGACAGTTATTAGTAGGATGTGTACCAGATCTTGTTATATTTTGTTATGTTTGTTATATTTTATTATGAAAGTTTACGTTTGTTAAATAGTCTGTTGACAGTGCAAGTGAAATTTGCTCAGTGCAGCTGTATCTTGTGCTTCGTGAATAAATAAATAAATAAATAAATAAATAAATAAATAAATAAATAAATAAATAAATAAATAAATAATTAAATAGAGAATGGCGTGCCTGATGAGAAGGTTTGTACTGCCTAGACATCTGTCTAGATGATTTATACAGAGCATAGTGTACCTGAGCAGTAGGTTTGTACTGCCTAGACATCTGTCTAGATGATTTATACAGAGCATAGTGTACCTGAGCAGTAGGTTTGTACTGCCTAGACATCTGTCTAGATGATTTATACAGAGCATAGTGTACCTGAGCAGTAGGTTTGTACTGCCTAGACATCTGTCTAGATGATTTATACAGAGCATAGTGTACCTGAGCAGTAGGTTTGTACTGCCTAGACATCTGTCTAGATGATTTATACAGAGCATAGTGTACCTGAGCAGTAGGTTTGAAGTACCTAGTCATATATCTTGATGTTATATAGAGCATAGTGTAGCTTATGAGTAGGTTTGTAGTACCTAGTCGTATGCCTTGATGAATTGTATATAGCATGGCTTACCTGATGAGTAGATTTGTAGTGGCTAAGCATATGTCTAGATGAATTATATAGATTATAGTGTACCTCAGCAGTAGGTACGTACTGCATAAACATATGTCTGGATGAATTATATAGATTATAGTGTACCAGAGCAGTAGGTTTGTACTGCCTACACATATTTCTAGATGAATTATATAGATCATAGCGTACCTGAGCTGTATGTTTGTAGTGCCTAGACATATGCCTAGATGAAAAATGTAGAACATAGCGTACGTGACGAGTAGGTTTGTAGTGCATAGATATATGTCTAGATGAATTATATGGAGCTTAGCGGACCTGAGCAGTATGTTTGTAGTGCCTAGATGTGTCTAGATGTAATATATATAAAGCTTGGTGTACCTGATGTGTGGGTATGTAGTGCCTAATCATATGTCTAGATGAATTGGATACAGCATGGCGTTCCTGATAATTAGGTTTGTATTGCCTAGTGCTTATTAACACGTTTCGTTGATTTCACACGAAACCTGAAAGGCAGGCAGGGGCGATTTCTCCGAGCATGCTACGCTTGCTGCGCAAGCACAATATTTTTCTAAAGCAGGCGAGTTAAAAAAATTACAATATGTGCCGTACCTGTAATAGATCTGCATTATACAAATCGCATGTTGCATATATCTTGGCGAGTCCAGCAAGGCTTGCTCGTGTCTTAAGAGCTTCAGCGGAGCTGTCGGCACAGCGAGAAATGTATGCGCGCGCAGATTTCTTCTCTCCAAGGCCGGTTGCAAGCTGTTACGTTTGTAATGTGTAGTTGGAAGCTCTGGTCTGAGAGCTACAGAGCTAGTGTGTTGTGTCAGTGAGTAGTGTACTGTAAGTTCCTGATCATCTGTTCTGAATGATTTGACGTGCTGCAATGGGTTCCGAACCGTGCATTATTGACAGCTTGTTATCAAATCCATTTTCTCGGAGGACTATCCACGAGAAAACAGACATTATTAAGAATGGCAGGCCCTGTCCGGCGCTGCCAGATTTAAAGACACCGCGCAGGGAGAAAAATAGAGAATATGTACGTTCGTTCTCTGTATCTCAATATAATAATACGCACTGGTTGACAGGGTCCAAGAAACTGAATAGACTGTTTTGCTGGCCGTGTTTACTAGTAGTAGTAGTAGTAGTAGTATTTATTCATTCATCATGTCGTTTACATATTTACAGGACTCTGTTTTATATATAATAACTCTTCTAATAACATTATTACTTGAGAAATATTAATCTTATAACTAAACCACATATATTACAGAAGTAGTAGTATTATTATCAACATATTAATACTTAAAATAAATTGAACTTCTAACTATCTCTTGCACACATTAAATATATTATTATTATTATTATTATTATTATTATTATTATTATTATTATTATTATTATTATTATTATTATTATTATTATTATTATTATTATTATTATTATTATTATTATTATTATACAAAATCACACCAACCTCAACAGAGTCGAGTAGATATCAGTAAAATACCACGTAAGGTGAAACCTTGTGTGTGGTAATTTAGAATATTAATTACATAGTGAGAAATATATTTTAAATGATGCCTGAAATACGAGTATGGGTATGAGTGAATGACGGATATGATCAACAGCACATGGTGGAGCATTGAATAGAAATTGGATATGGTGACGTGATATTCTCATTTAGTTATTTCTTCCATAACAGTTTTATTATCCCTGACAAAGGATTTAAGACACTTCAGACTCATTTTCTGACCTAATAAAGTAGTTTGTAAAGAACCGGGAAGGACATTAAAGAATTTTGGAATGAAGTACAAGAAATTGCGCTTTGTTATGCTAAGTTTGGGTTTGTATAACATACAACGGTGGTTCATCTTACTGCGTGTTGAATATTCATGTTTAATGTTCTCAATTATATTTTTGTTTTTGTTAATATATTTGTATATTTCAAGGGCATAGAGCTGTTTTACATTAAATATATTTGCTTCAGCATATAATTGACTACTTGGGTATAATCTTCCTTTCTGGTACATTATTCGTAATATAAGGTTTTGAACAACCTGTATTTTATTGATTACATTTTTGTAGGCTCCTCCCCATGCCAAAATTCCGTAGCTAAGAATAGACTGAACTAAAGCGTAATAAACCTCTCTTAACAATTTTATACTGGATATGTATTTTAAGTTATGAAATATATAAACAGTTCTTCTGATTTTCTTTCTTAAATCGGTAATGTGACTTTTCCATTTCATGTTCGAATCAATTAATAATCCCAAATACTTAACATTATTTACTTTATAAATTTTGTAGCAGTTACAATTAAATTTACAGTTGATGTTGTGTACAATTAATTCATTAAAATCGTTTCGTGTATCTGTTACAGAAAAATTCATAAATTTTGTCTTTTTAATGTTTAGAAATAATTCATTATTATCTAACCATGCTTGAACTTGAAGCAGTGCTCGAGTTGCTCTCTGTCTGACGAGATTCCAGCTATCACCCTCAACATAAATGACTGTATCATCTGCATATGTTACGACATGCGTATGTTCGGCATTTGCTATTGTTTTCTCTAGATCATTAATAAATATAATAAACAATAAAGGACCTAATACTGTGCCTTGTGGGACACCCTTTATTATCCTCATTGGTGTGCTTAGATGTTGATTAATTTTGACATACTGTACTCGATCTGTCAAGTAACTCTCAAGCACATCCAGCACATTACCCCTAAAGCCGTATTTTTCCAATTTCTGGAGGAGCAAGCGGTGTGACACACTATCGAATGCCTTTTCAAGGTCGAGAAATATCCCTGTGGAGAGCAGAGAAGAATTAAGATTTTCGTATATTCTCTTTGTTAAGGCGGATATAGCATCAGTCGTTCCGAGATTTTTAATGAATCCAAACTGTCTGGGCGAAAGTATTTGGTGTTTTTCTAAAAATTGGTAAATATTGTTCTTTAAGCATTTCTCGAATATTTTTGATATTGTTGTAGTTATCGAAATGGGTCTGTAATTTCTAATGTCACAAATATTTCCAGACTTGTGAAGAGGTTTTACTATTGTTGTTTTAAGCTGTTTTGGAAAGTAACCTAAGGTGAAGGAATCATTGATAATATTCAGCAACGGTTCCTTTAATGACTCTATATTTTCTTTAATAATTCGAGCCGAAATATTGTCTATTCCTACAGCTTTGTTTTCATGTACTTCACTCAAACATCTCTTCAGATCGTATTCTGTTACCGGTGCAAGGAAGCAAGTATGAGGGTTGCGAGCGATATTTAATGTGGAGTCGGAAATCTGTCTGTGATGCTTTGCTTTCTCAGTGGTTTCGTTAATGAAATAATTGTTAAATTTATTAGAAATATTTATGTCATCTTTCCAGATTTCACCTTTATATCTGATTTCCTTGATCTCTTCTTTTCTAACTGACCTTTGTGTTATTTCATTGACTATGCCCCAGACCTTACCCCGGTTATTTGAATTGCGATTGATCAGATTCCTATAGTACTCAGTTTTCGTTTTCATAATTAGATCATTTAGTTTGTTCCTATATTTCCTGTACGGTTCTTTAATTTCCAAGTTATCCTTATTTTTTAAATATTGTTGATAAAGTCGGTCTCTTGTGTGAATAGATTTTACCAAACCGTAAGAAATCCATTCTGTTCTTTTGACTTCCTTTGATTTCAATTTAACAGTGGACAGGCTCATGCAGCTTTTAATTGTATTCACGAATTTATCAAGTTTGATATCTAAATCACTGCTGTTTAAGATGTCTCCCCAATTTATTTTACTTAAATGATTTTTAAGCTCAAAATGATCTATTTTAAAACAGTTACGTCGAAAATTTGGTATATTACTAGGGACCGAGGCATTTTGAATGTTGAGACTTACTATTATAGGATAATGATCTGAAATTTTACTTTGAGAGATGATAGACAGAATGTCGTCATTTCTCAACCTACTTTTAATCAAAGCATGATCAATACAGGATTTACTTGTACCAGATACTCTAGTAGGATTGTTTATTAAGGACTGAAAATTTCTTTCTTGTACCATGTTGAGATATTCGTCACAGTCGTGTTCATTTAAAAGGTCTATATTAGTGTCCCCTATTATCAGTTCGGTTTCAACATGGCATCTATCTTGGATATAATGATCTAACGCACTGAGAAACCGCTGTTTGTGATATTCATGTGACCGATATACTCCTGTAATAGCTACTTTCTTGTTGTCATAGTTAATTACTACTCTGAGAAATTTAAAGTCATCGTACTCAATAATTTCCATTTCGTGCTCCAAACCATTTTTTACCATTAATACAACACCATCACATTTGTTAACTGAACCCTCATTGTAATAAGATTTATACAAGGCATGGTTGCTTATATTTACATTACTCAGTGACCAACTTTCTGATAAAATTACGACATCAAACCTATGATCATATGCTTTCAAAACAACGTCTAAAATGTTCTTATTTTTCCTTATGCTTCTAATATTAGTATGAAAAATTTGTAATGTACTTTTCCCTTCCGCATGCTTCTGCAATCTACTCGTGCAATCTTTGATGCCCCTTCTCGTCTCTGAAAGAGGTTGGTATGTTACATAATCATCTTCTAGATCTATTCTGACTATTTACAGGAAAAGGTTAAAGTCAGCTGTTAGTTATTACTAAGAAGGAAGTTACTGTAAGTACGGAGTTTGTACAGAGGGTTGGGACAAGGTCAGTGTCCAGTGGAGAACCGTAATTAACGAGCTAGTGAAGGTCAAGCAGGTAGACTATAGCCGTTCAGCCAAGCAGGGTGGAATGCAAGAGCAGTGAAGGAGAGAGAGAGAGAGAGGGAGAGAGAGGGAGAGAGAGAGAGAGAGAGAGAGAGAGAGATGTGTCCTAGAAGAGGAAACAAAACTGAATACAAAGGGTTACCAACTTATGGGTTAGTAAACTAAACACAGGTTAGATATGAGTAAGCTCATGGAATGTCACTCATCTGCGTAGCGCGGTGCATGCTGCCATCAGCGGTCTTAAACAGGATAACTCCATCACTGGTCCAGACATTTCTGACGCCGAACTTGGAGATAGCCGCCTTCAGAACCGTCAGTCTGGCAGACGTAAGGTCCTCCCGGATCGTGACACGAGATCCTTTTAAATGCCTTTTCTTTGCGAATATCTCCTTCCTGCTGCGATAACTTGTCATCTTCACGATAATAGGCCGGGGTTTATTACCGATTTTAAGCCCGACTCTGTGGCTCCTGTCGATATCAGTCAATTTTATGTCGGCACCAATGTCACGTGCAACATTTAATACTAAATTGTCCGTGTCCTCATTCGACTCTTCCGGAATGCCAAATATGCGGAGGTTATTTCTACGCTGATATTGTTCCAAATTATCATAATTTGACTTCACTTCCGCTTTAAGTTCTGCGAGTTCCTTGTCTCTCTTGGCAATCTGATTCTTTAGGTCCTCACATGCATTTATATTGAACTGAACAGATTCCTCTAGTCTCTTTAACACACACTCCGTAATTTTGTCCACTATGGTACTCACAATTAATTCCACGAATACCTTAGACTGAAGTGTCTCTTCTATTATTTTCCTCACGGTGTCTTCTGTTGGGTTGGCACTCCTGCACTCGGCCTGCTGTTGATTCTTCTTCGTTCCTGGCGCCATTTCACTATTACACTAATTGCACGGCACTCGAACAAAGAACGAACTAATTGTTGATAGTACTTGATTCCACGATACAAATAGATGCACTGTGGCAAATTACAGCACTGTCGCAATTGTTTACACCTGCCAAAACACTTAAATTCCACGAGCTTAAACACACGCGTGTTACTCGTATGGCATCTGAAGCCAGGAATCTATTTTCTGCTGATAACGGTGTAAGGTGTAAAAGTGGCTTTGACAATTTGAACACCCTGACACTGTCCATTACAAGACATGAGAAATCTGCAAACCACATGAAGTGTTTCTTGCAGTTAAATAGCTGTGGGCGTACAAGGATCGACCACGAGCTGGATGAACAGAAACGCATCAGTGATCAACCTCACACGGTAATGAAAAGAAAAATCGTGACATACTTAAACGACTGATCGATGCAGTGTGTTTTTTAGCAAAACAGGAACTACCATTTCGCGGACATGACGAGTCTGCAACTTCCGTAAACAGAAGGAATTACATCAAACTTCTACAAATTATAAGTGAATATGATCCTCTTCTGGCAGCTCATCTGAAAGACTCAACCATTTTTAGAGAGACGTCGTCTGCAATCCAAAATGATTTAATAGCAGAAATAAGTTCAGTAATCGTGAGAAGAATAAAGGAGGAGCTCAAACAAGCTACTTTTGTGGCAATAATATTGGACGAAACGTCCGATATTATTAATAAGTCACAACTCTCTACTTTACTCCGTTTTGTAGATGAAAGTGGTGAAATTCAAGACAGGTTTCTTGATTTTGCTGACGTTAGTAAAGATCGCACTGCTGGAGCCCTCTTAAATCATGTTCGTGCTATTTTAAAAGAGTTCAGTTGTGAGGAAAAGATTGTGGCTCAAACATATGACGGTGCTGCTGTCTTAGCCGGTCATGTGAATAGGCTTAATAAACTACTTCAAGACCAGTATCCATATGCGACATTTGTGCATTGTTATAGCCACCTATTGAATTTAACACTACAGCAGTCTGCTTCAAAAATCAAAGAATGTACAATTTTCTTCCAAACAATGTCAGGACTTGCTGCTTTTTTTTTTTTTTCAAAGTCTACCAAGAGAACAGCTGCTCTTCGAGATTTTGTTCAGAAGAAGTTGCCAACAGTAGCACCAACGAGATGGAATTTTGCTTCACGTCTTATTAATACTGTGAAGGAATATTATGATACGCTGGTGAAATTCTTTCAACATGTACAGAACACTTCAGGCGACTGGGATGAAGACACTACATTGAAAGCACAAGGAGTTTTGTTCTTCTTACTTAGGTTCAACACTAGATTTCTGCTGGCTGTGTTCTCCAAGATTTTTCATTCTCCGCTACTGTGTTCAATATTTTACAAACAAAAAGTCGGTATATTCAGTACTGTGGCTCTTTTTTAAATATCCAGTCTATGAGAGATGAAGATTTTGATAGTTTGTATGGACATGATACTTAAATTGATGTTTATGGAGGACAGCCATGCTCTAAAAATCGAAGAATTAGTGATGAACCAGAAAAATCAAAAACAAACGTCTATTCAATGAAATTATTGACAATGTACTTGTCCAAATAGGAGAGTGTTTTAAATGCATAAAGAAATTTGTGTTCTTCTCGCTGTTGGACTGTGATTTGTTTGAGAAGCACAGAAATAGGTTTCCAGACAGTGATGTTACTGCCCTAGAAAAGACCTATGGGTCATTTTTCGACATTGTTCGCTTAAAAACGAATTAAGTGTGATGTAATCATCTTCTGATTTTAAAGAGAAAAGTGTTTCAGACTTAATGCAGTTTATGCATACTAATAAATTGTACATGGCTATGCCAGAAATTTTCAAGCTCATCAAACTTGTAGCAACAATTCCTGCTACTATATCCTCTGCAGAACGTTCTTTTTCAACACTGAGACGCATTAATACATATTGCAGATCGACTCAAGGTCAGGAGAGGCTATCATCATTAGCTACGTTGTCGATTGAAAAAGGATTGCTTGCAAAAATTAGATTACAGTCCTCTTTCTATGATGAAGTTATTGATGGTTTTGTAAAGAGAAGCCGCAGAGTAGAGTTTGTTTTCAAGTAGGAAGATCGAATAAATAGTTACAATTTTTCTGTGCACATAGTATGACGTTTACTTGTTTAAATTATATAATCACTGGCTTGCCATGATTTGTTAATAATTATAAAATGTGTCTGATTGTTATTCTTTTGGCCATTCTTGAAGGTGTGGCGTAACCAGTTTGAATGCATGTTCATGTAACCGATGATTAAAATGTTCATGTGATTTAGCGATTATTAGGTTTGTACATTTTATTCATTCAGAACTATGCATGTCCCACCCCACCAACTTTCACGAATGGAAGAGCAAGCCTGACTTTCATGACCAGCATTCGCCCCTGAAGGCAGGCAGTCTGCAATGAAGTACAAACAGGCGGATACATATCGGCTTGATACGTGCTGCGAATTCGCAGGAACTACTTAGGTCGTGACATGCCATGGCACGCACACTTCCGTTCCAATTATTGAGTTAATTTTAGCTAATTCTTTCCTGAAGATGAATAATCAAATTTGTTTAGAAGGGTTATAGGGAGGTATATTCAGGGAAACATGGTGGCCTAGGGAGCGGTGTTAAGGGAACAGCAAACTGTAAATCAAGTAGAGATGACATTAAACTGTTAGTGCTCAACTGTTTAAGTATTGTAAAGAAAGGGATATAATTAATTATTTTAATAGATATATACTTACCGGATATTGTAATAGGAGTTGAATCATGGCTGAGAAATGATATAATGGATGCAGAAATTTTCTCATGGAACGGGAGAGTGTATCGTAGAGATAGGATAGGAATGGTAGGAGGGGGAGTATTCATTCTCGTAAAAGAAGAATTTGTAAGTTACAAAAAAGTTAAAGATGGCAAACACGAAATTTTAGGGGTAAGGCTCATCTCTAAAGATGATAGGCAACTTGATGTCTTTGGAGTGTACAGACCAGGAAAGGGTAGCGCAGATTCTGATTCAGAATTATTTGATAAGATAATCAACTATGTAGGAAACGATAAGGAAAAGAACGTGATTGTAGCGAGTGATCTCAATTTACCAAATGTCAATTGGGAAACTAATGTGAACGACAGGAAGATTTACCAACAAATGGCAAATAAGTTAATATGGGAAGGGCAGCTGATTCAGAAAGTGATGGAACCAACTATAGGGAACAATATTCTGGTTGTGGTGCTTGTAAAACCAGATGAGCGATAGAGAAACCGAAGTAATAGATGGTATTAGTGATCACGAAGCTGTTTTTGTGGTAATTAAAAAATGAAAGAAAGGAAGAGATTAAAATTAGGAATGTTAGGCAGTATCATATGGCTGCTGAAACAGACATGAGGGAGTCTTTAATAAGTAACTATGATCGGTGGACAACGGTAAATAAAAATGTAAACAGACTCTGGGATGGGTATAAAGCAATTGTTGAGGAATGTGAAAATAGGTTTGTACCTTTAAAGGTGGTAAGGAATGGTAAAGATCCACTATATTATAATAGGGAAGTAAAGAGACTAAGGAGGAGGTGCAGGTTGGAAAGAAACAGAGTTAGAAATGGCTGTGGAAAGTAGTATAATACAGGGATTCGGCGGCCACCTCCACCTCAGGCTCCCAGTGGCCACCTCCACCTCCACCTCAGCCAGAGGCCTCCCAGAGGTCTCCTCCACCTCCCGCGGGATATTTGAATTTGTAAACAAAGCCACGTGCTTTTTGACAGCTGTCATCGACAACAACGCATCGCTCACCTCAGTACTGCCGTCTTGACGGGCCTAAACCTCAGTAGTGCCAACTTAACCTCACTAGCATGAGGTAAACAAAGCCACGTGTTTTTTGACAGCCACGTGCTTTTTGACAGATTTGTAAACAAAGCCACGTGCTTTTGACAGCTGTCATCGACAAAAACGCATCGCAAACCTCAGTACTACCATCTTGACGGGCCTAAACCTCAGTAGTGCCAACTTAACCTAACTAGCATGAGGTAAACAAAGCCACGTGTTTTTTGACAGCCACGTGCTTTTTGACAGATTTGTAAACAAAGCCACGTGCTTTTTGACAGCTGTCATCGACAACAACGCATCGCTAACCTCAGTACTGCCATCTTGACGGACCTAAACCTCAGTAGTACCAACTTAACCTAACTAGCGCGAGGTAAACAAAGCCACGTGCTTTTTGACAGCCACGTGCTTTTTTGACAGCTGTCATCCGCCATCTTTAAACTACAGAGCACCGTGCTGCCCTCTTTCGTCACCTGTCATCGGCAGTGCTGCCATCTTGACGGGCCTAAACCTTAGTGCTACCAACTTAACCTCACTAGCTCGAGATAAACAAATCCACGTGCTTTTTGACAGCTACGTGCTTTTTTGATAGCTGTCATCCGCCATCTTTAATCTATAGAGCACAGTGCTGCCCTCTTTAGCTACTTACCTTTGAAATGTGGTGGCGGATAATTTGAAAAATGCTTTTCGACAAGCAGCCATCTTTAATCCAGAGAGAACAGTGCTGCCCTCTATGTAGTAGCGGCAAATTGAAAAATTCCACGTGCTCTTGTTTGAAAACAAACTCACGTGCTTTTTTTGACAGCTGTCATCTGCCATCTTTAATCTATAGAGCACAGTGCTGCCCTCTTTAGTTTGAAATGTGGTGGTGGTAAATTCCACGTGCTCTTGTTTGGAAACAAAGCCATGTGCTTTTTTGACAGCTGTCATCCGCCATCTTTAATCAACAGAGCACTGTGCTACTATCATGCGGGCAATTTCATCACCTGTCATCCGCCATCTTTAATCCACAGAACACCGTGCTGCCCTCTTTATGGCTACTACCTTAAGCACGTAGTAGCGGGCAATTTGAAAAGTTCTGTTAGCTATCATCCGCCATCTTTAATCAAGAGAGCACCGTGCTGCCATCTTTAGCTAGATACCTTTGAAATGTGGTGGCGGCAAATTGAAAAATTCTACGTGCTCTTGTTTGGAAACAAACTCACGTGCTTTTTTCTGACAGCTGTCATCCGCCATCTTGCATCACAAACCTCAGTGCTGCGCTCTTTAGCTAGATACCTTTGAAATGTGGTGGTGGCAATTTGCTCTTGTTTAGTAAACAAAGCCACGTGCTTTTTTGACAGCTGTCATCCACCATCTTTAATCAATAGAGCACTGTGCTGCTATCATGCGGGCAATTTCATCACCTGTCATCCGCCATCTTTAATCTACAGAGCACCGTGCTGCTCTCTGTAGTAGCGGGCAATTTGAAAAGTTCTGTTAGCTGTCATCCGCCATCTTTAATCAAGAGAGCACCGTGCTGCCATCTATGTGGTGGCGGCAAATTCCACGTGCTCTTGTTTAGTAAACAAACTCACGTGCTTTTTTTTGTCAGCTGTCATCCGCCATCTTACATCGCAAACCTCAGTGCTACACTCTTTAGTTGAAATATGGTGGCGGATAATTTAAAAAGAAAAATTCTACAGCAGCCATCTCTCGGCGCTAATTGCACAAGATGGTGGCTATACATGACTCCTTAAAGGTGCTTATGCAAGATGGCCGCTATACATAGACTCCCTTGGGATGCTTGCGCAAGATGGCGGTTATACATGGCTCCTTATGAGATGCCCTAGGGATGCTTGCGCAAGATGGCGGTTGCTCTTATGAGGCGGCTTAAGGGTCCTTGCACAAGATGACTAGAGACGCCCTAAGGATGCTTGCGCAAGATGGCGGACGCAAGATGGCGGCTATACACGACTCCTTATGAGACGCTTTAAGGGTGCTTGCGCAAGATGGTTGCTACTCTTAGCTTAGAGGCTAACGTGTCGTGATAGTTCGATTCATTAAATTTAGGGCTTAAATGCAAAATGTTAAATATATCGAAAACGGTGCACCGTAGAGCAAAACGGACAAAATTTTTCTGCCTAATACCTAGGTTCGCAGTATGAGGAACAAGAAAATCATAGTCTAATGATGGGATCAACGGTTCGGTTCCTACTTAGGCCCTTTGGCATTTGCTCTGTTTTAGCTTGTATTGAAGCGAGTCTTCGTAACATGATCAGGTCTAGCTATGGTAGAGAGTATAACGTACCGTGCAGGTTCGATTCATTAAATTTGGAGGCTTAAATGCAAAATGTTAAATATCTCGAAAACGATGCATCGTAGAGCAAAACGGACAAAATTTTTCCGCCTAATACGTAGGTTCGTAGTATCAGGAACAAGAAAAAACATAGTCTAATGATGAGATCAACGGTTCGATTCCTACTTAAGCCCTTTGGCATTCGCAGCTATCTATTTCTACAAGATGGTGGCTGCTCTTATGAGAAACAAGATGCCTTGAGACGTCCTAGGGATGCTTACGCAAGATGGCAGACACACAATGGTGACTATACATAGCTCCTTATGAGACGGCCTAGGGGTGCTCGCACAAGATGGCGGCTACTCTTATGAAGAAAGCTAGCTTAGAGGCTACTGCGCAAGATAACAGCTGCTGTTATGCATGTGGTGGAGGGCAATTTGAAATTCTATGTGCTTAATCAACAGAGCACCCTGCTGCCCTCTTTAGCTGAAATGTGGTGGTGGATAATTTGAAAAATTCTTTTGACAGCTATCATCTTTAAAAACAATGGCGACTATACATAGGCTGTTAAGGCCTTATCATTCTCCTCCTCCTCCTCCTCCTCCTCCTCCCCCACCTCCTCCTCCTCCTTCTCTACCTCCTCCTCCGCCTCTTATGTCAAGGCATAGCTTTATATCGAACAAGTTTAAACCTGCATCGCGAAGGTAAGCGTGTGCAGCGATAACATTATTGTGCATGTTTAGACTTTCGAAACATAAGAAGAGTAGAATCAAACGCTGTACTCGATACGACATGTGATCAGAACATTGATTGATGCGTTCAGAAAACAAAATAAGTGATCAAGACTAGAATCGAACAATGTACTCAATACATCATGTGTTTAGAATATGTCAGGGGATACGCTTGTTCTAAGAAGATCAGATTGAAACATAACAAGACTAGAATAGAACACTGTAATCGATGTTGTTAACTTCAACATGTGATCAGAACATTGATTGATGTGTTCAGAACACAAAATAAGTGATCATGACTAGAATCGAACACTGTACTCGATACAACATGTGATCAGAACATTGATCGATGTGTTCAGAACACGAAATAAGTGATCAAGACTAGAATCGAACACTGTACTCAATACAACATGTGTTTAGAACATGTTAGGGGGTACCCTTGTTCGAAGAAGATCAGAATGAAACAAAACAAGACTAGAATCGAACACTGTAATCGATGTTGTTAACCTCAACATATGATCAGAATATTGTTTGATGTGTTCAGAGCAAAAGTACAATTTTGATGATTTGCTTAGTGTAAAATCAAAAACTATGGAAACACACTGTGCACATATCGCGTAGCTAACTCGCTCAGTAAGCAATATTGCAAAACTACAACTTCAATGATTTGCATAGTGTAAAAATCAAAAACACACTGTACCCATACTGCGCAGCTAACTCGCTCGGTAAACGATATAGCCAAAGTATAACTTCAAATTATTTACCTTCCATCATTCGTCTTGTGTGTAAAAATCAGTCGAACAAGTTATCGCATAAACATGGCTGAAAAAAAAATCGTGATAGGGTATGGAACCCAGGGGTTACATCTTATCAGAAGGGCAAAAAGGATGAAAGGACTCTTCCTCCTCCTTACCGCACATTCCTTGTAGGGCTAATTGGCTGAAGGGCTAATGGGCAAAAGGGCTAAAGGGCTAAAGGGCTAATGGGCTAAAGGGCTAATAGGCTAAAAGAGCAACAACCTCGTCGATCGCTATCAGCAAGAACGCTTGTACTTTGTTAAGTGTAGAAAATTAATCTTTATTTGTAAATGGTTTCATGTTCGGAACAAGGAATGGAACCTAGGGGTTACGTCTTACGTAATAAAATCCCCGAGGTGCGATGAGTTACGTTTTTCGAACTAGTGTTTGGAACACTGAACTTTTCAAGATGATAGCAGAGAGTTTAGCAATGTTCTGTTGTTGGATTTTAAATTCCGCGCTACAACATGCATAAGGTGGTAGCCTTGAGGTTTACCGCCGTAAAGATGGCAAGAGTGAGGTTAACAATGTTCTGTTGTTGGATTTTAAATTCCGCGCTATAACATGCATAAGGTGACAGCCTTGAGGTTTACCGCCGTAAAGATGGCAGCAGTGAGGTTAGCGACGCTCTATTGTCCTCCAAAGTGAGGTTAGGGTTCGTCAAGAAGACAGCTGTCAAAAAAGCACGTGGCTATGTTTACCAAACAAGAGCACGTGGCTGTGACGTCACGGTCACGTAATCAATCCTTAGCTCGACGTCGCTAAGAGCAGCATTAGGATGAGCTATGCTTAAAAGTCTTGGGAACAGAGCAGCAGTATGAATTGCTATGTTTCAAAGCGTGTACACATGAACTATCGATTTTACATGCATCGACCATCGAACTAAACTTCATCCGCTAGATCGTGCTGCTATCTTAGCATGACTTTAAAGTACAAAGAATAGCCATGTTTCAAAGCGTGTACACATTACCTATCGAATTTGCATGTATCGACTCTCGTACTAAACTCTGCAGGTAGATTGTGCTGCTATCTTAGCATAACTAAGACGCATGAACTTAAAGTATAAAGAATAGCTATGTCTCAAAGCGTGTACACATTACCTATCGATTTTGCAAGCATTGACTCTCGTACTAAATTTCTTCCGCTAGATTGTGCTGCTATCTTAGCATAACCTATACGCATGACTTTAAGGTACAAGGAATAGCCATGTTTCAAAGCGTGTACACATCACCTATCGACTTTGCATGTAACAAATATCGTACTAAACTTCTTCCGCTAGGTTGTGCTGCTATCTTAGCATAACTCATACACATGAACTTAAAGTACAAAGAATAGCCATGTTTCAAAGCGTGTGCACATTACTTTTTGATTTTGCATTCATCGAATCTCGTACTGAACTTCTTTCGCTAGATTGTGCTGGTATCTTACTATAACTTATACCCGTGAACTTAAAGTACAAAGAATAGCCTTGCTTCAAAGCGTGTACACATCAACTATCGAATTTGCATGTATCGACTCTCGTACAAAACTTCTTCCGCTAGATTGTGCTGCTATCTTAGCATAACTAAGATGCATGAACTTAAAGTACAAAGAATAGCTATGTCTCAAAGTGTGTACACATTACCTATCGATTTTGCATGCAACAAATATCGTACTAAACTTCTTCCGCTAGGTTGTGCTGCTATCTTAGCATAACTTATACACATGAACTTAAAGTACGAAGAATAGCCATGTTTCAAAGTGTGTACACATTACTTATTGATTTTGCATGCATCAAATATCGTATTAAATTTCTTCCGCTAGATTGTGCTGCTATCTTAGATAACCTATACCCATGAAATTAAAGTACAATGAATAGTCATGTTTCAAAGCGTGTACACATCAACTATCGATTTTGCATGTATCGACTCTCGTACAAAACTTCTTCCGCTAGATTGTGCTGGTATCTTAGCATAACTAAGATGCATGAACTTAAAGTACAAAGAATAGCTATGTTTCAAAGTGTGTACACACCACCTATCGATTTTGCATGCATCGACTCTCGTACTAAACTTCTTACGCTAGACTGTGCTGCTATCTTAGATTAACCTATACGCATGAACTTAAAGTACGAAGAATAGCCTTGTTTCAAAGCGTTTACACATTACCTAATGATTTTGCATGAAACGACTATCATACTAAACTTTTTCCACTAGATTGTGCTAAAATCATGTAAGTGTGCTGCTATCTTAGCATAACCTATCGATTTTACATGCATCGACTATCGTACTAGACTTCTTCCGTTAGAGCATGTAGCAATCGCTTTTGTGTATCCCTAACCCATGTGCACGAACTTAAAGCATAAAGATGAGCTATGTTCTAAAGCGTGTACACATCACCTATCGATAATGTATGTATCGAATATCGTACTAAACTTCTCCTGCTAGAGCGTACGAGTATCGCTTGTGTGTGCACGAACTTAAAGCATAAAGAATAGCAATGTATAAAAATCTTGTAAACAAAGCAGTAGCATTACGTATAGTCAAGATTAAATGCGTGCACACATCATGTATCTATGATGCACACAGTACTAAACTTATTCCATTAGAATGTACAAAGTTCGCATGTGTTTGTGCTGCTATCTTAGCATAGCCTATGTGCATGAACTTAAAGAATAAAGAATAGTAATGTGTAAAAAATCTTGTGAACATAGCAGAGTGTTAACTACGTAGGTGTAGACATTGAACTTTGCATGCTGAGGCAACATACTACGTGACCTTGACGTCACAGCCACGTGCTCTTGTTTGGTAAACATAGCCACGTGCTTTTTTGACAGCTGTCTTCTTGACGAACCCTAACCTCACTTTGGAGGACAATAGAGCGTCGCTAACCTCACTGCTGCCATCTTTACGGCGGTAAACCTCAAGGCTGTCACCTTATGCATGTTATAGCGCGGAATTTAAAATCCAACAACAGAACATTGTTAACCTCACTCTTGCCATCTTTACGGCGGTAAACCTCAAGGCTACCACCTTATGCATGTTGTAGCGCGGAATTTAAAATCCAACAACAGAACATTGCTAAACTCTCTGCTATCATCTTGAAAAGTTCAGTGTTCCAAACACTAGTTCGAAAAACGTAACTCATCGCACCTCGGGGATTTTATTACGTAAGACGTAACCCCTAGGTTCCATTCCTTGTTCCGAACATGAAACCATTTACAAATAAAGATTAATTTTCTACACTTAACAAAGTACAAGCGTTCTTGCT
This sequence comes from Anabrus simplex, assembly GCF_040414725.1. Classification (NCBI taxonomy): domain Eukaryota; kingdom Metazoa; phylum Arthropoda; class Insecta; order Orthoptera; family Tettigoniidae; genus Anabrus; species Anabrus simplex. The sequence continues at coordinate 19,176,314 of NC_090272.1, read as the reverse complement.
GATAGCGATCGACGAGGTTGTTGCTCTTTTAGCCTATTAGCCCTTTAGCCCATTAGCCCTTTAGCCCTTTAGCCCTTTTGCCCATTAGCCCTTCAGCCAATTAGCCCTACAAGGAATGTGCGGTAAGGAGGAGGAAGAGTCCTTTCATCCTTTTTGCCCTTCTGATAAGATGTAACCCCTGGGTTCCATACCCTATCACGATTTTTTTTTTTCAGCCATGTTTATGCGATAACTTGTTCGACTGATTTTTACACACAAGACGAATGATGGAAGGTAAATAATTTGAAGTTATACTTTGGCTATATCGTTTACCGAGCGAGTTAGCTGCGCAGTATGGGTACAGTGTGTTTTTGATTTTTACACTATGCAAATCATTGAAGTTGTAGTTTTGCAATATTGCTTACTGAGCGAGTTAGCTACGCGATATGTGCACAGTGTGTTTCCATAGTTTTTGATTTTACACTAAGCAAATCATCAAAATTGTACTTTTGCTCTGAACACATCAAACAATATTCTGATCATATGTTGAGGTTAACAACATCGATTACAGTGTTCGATTCTAGTCTTGTTATGTTTCATTCTGATCTTCTTAGAACAAGGGTACCCCCTAACATGTTCTAAACACATGTTGTATTGAGTACAGTGTTCGATTCTAGTCTTGATCACTTATTTCGTGTTCTGAACACATCGATCAATGTTCTGATCACATGTTGTATCGAGTACAGTGTTCGATTCTAGTCATGATCACTTATTTTGTGTTCTGAACACATCAATCAATGTTCTGATCACATGTTGAAGTTAACAACATCGATTACAGTGTTCTATTCTAGTCTTGTTATGTTTCAATCTGATCTTCTTAGAACAAGCGTATCCCCTGACATATTCTAAACACATGATGTATTGAGTACATTGTTCGATTCTAGTCTTGATCACTTATTTTGTTTTCTGAACGCATCAATCAATGTTCTGATCACATGTCGTATCGAGTACAGCGTTTGATTCTACTCTTCTTATGTTTCGAAAGTCTAAACATGCACAATAATGTTATCGCTGCACACGCTTGCCTTCGCGATGCAGGTTTAAACTTGTTCGATATAAAGCTATGCCTTGACATAAGAGGCGGAGGAGGAGGAGGGGGAGGAGGAGGAGGAGGAGGAGAATGATAAGGCCTTAACAGCCTATGTATAGTCGCCATTGTTTTTAAAGATGATAGCTGTCAAAAGAATTTTTCAAATTATCCACCACCACATTTCAGCTAAAGAGGGCGGTAGGGTGCTCTGTTGATTAAGCACATAGAATTTCAAATTGCCCTCCACCACATGCATAACAGCAGCTGTTATCTTTCGCAGTAGCCTCTAAGCTAGCTTTCTTCATAAGAGTAGCCGCCATCTTGTGCGAGCACCCCTAGGCCGTCTCATAAGGAGCTATGTATAGTCACCATTTTGTGTCTGCCATCTTGCATAAGCATCCCTAGGACGTCTCAAGGCATCTTGTTTCTCATAAGAGCAGCCACCATCTTGTAGAAATAGATAGCTGCGAATGCCAAAGGGCTTAAGTAGGAATCGAACCGTTGATCTCATCATTAGACTATGTTTTTTCTTGTTCCTGATACTACGAACCTACGTATTAGGCGGAAAAATTTTGTCCGTTTTGCTCTACGATGCATCGTTTTCGAGATATTTAACATTTTGCATTTAAGCCTCCAAATTTAATGAATCGAACCTGCACGATACGTTATACTCTCTACCATAGCCAGACCTGATCATGTTACGAAGACTCGCTTCAATACAAGCTAAAACAGAGCAAATGCCAAAGGGCCTAAGTAGGAACCGAACCGTTGATCCCATCATTAGACTATGATTTTCTTGTTCCTCATACTGCGAACCTAGGTATTAGGCAGAAAAATTTTGTCCGTTTTGCTCTACGGTGCACCGTTTTCGATATATTTAACATTTTGCATTTAAGCCCTAAATTTAATGAATCGAACTATCACGACACGTTAGCCTCTAAGCTAAGAGTAGCAACCATCTTGCGCAAGCACCCTTAAAGCGTCTCATAAGGAGTCGTGTATAGCCGCCATCTTGCGTCCGCCATCTTGCGCAAGCATCCTTAGGGCGTCTCTAGTCATCTTGTGCAAGGACCCTTAAGCCGCCTCATAAGAGCAACCGCCATCTTGCGCAAGCATCCCTAGGGCATCTCATAAGGAGCCATGTATAACCGCCATCTTGCGCAAGCATCCCAAGGGAGTCTATGTATAGCGGCCATCTTGCATAAGCACCTTTAAGGAGTCATGTATAGCCACCATCTTGTGCAATTAGCGCCGAGAGATGGCTGCTGTAGAATTTTTCTTTTTAAATTATCCGCCACCATATTTCAACTAAAGAGTGTAGCACTGAGGTTTGCGATGTAAGATAGCGGATGACAGCTGACAAAAAAAGCACGTGAGTTTGTTTACTAAACAAGAGCACGTGGAATTTGCCGCCACCACATGGATGGCAGCACGGTGCTCTCTTGATTAAAGATGGCGGATGACAGCTAACAGAACTTTTCAAATTGCCCGCTACTACAGAGAGCAGCACGGTGCTCTGTAGATTAAAGATGGCGGATGACAGGTGATGAAATTGCCCGCATGATAGCAGCACAGTGCTCTATTGATTAAAGATGGTGGATGACAGCTGTCAAAAAAGCACGTGGCTTTGTTTACTAAACAAGAGCAAATTGCCACCACCACATTTCAAAGGTATCTAGCTAAAGAGCGCAGCACTGAGGTTTGTGATGCAAGATGACGGATGACAGCTGTCAGAAAAAAGCACGTGAGTTTGTTTCCAAACAAGAGCACGTAGAATTTTTCAATTTGCCGCCACCACATTTCAAAGGTATCTAGCTAAAGATGGCAGCACGGTGCTCTCTTGATTAAAGATGGCGGATGATAGCTAACAGAACTTTTCAAATTGCCCGCTACTACGTGCTTAAGGTAGTAGCCATAAAGAGGGCAGCACGGTGTTCTGTGGATTAAAGATGGCGGATGACAGGTGATGAAATTGCCCGCATGATAGTAGCACAGTGCTCTGTTGATTAAAGATGGCGGATGACAGCTGTCAAAAAAGCACATGGCTTTGTTTCCAAACAAGAGCACGTGGAATTTACCACCACCACATTTCAAACTAAAGAGGGCAGCACTGTGCTCTATAGATTAAAGATGGCAGATGACAGCTGTCAAAAAAAGCACGTGAGTTTGTTTTCAAACAAGAGCACGTGGAATTTTTCAATTTGCCGCTACTACATAGAGGGCAGCACTGTTCTCTCTGGATTAAAGATGGCTGCTTGTCGAAAAGCATTTTTCAAATTATCCGCCACCACATTTCAAAGGTAAGTAGCTAAAGAGGGCAGCACTGTGCTCTATAGATTAAAGATGGCGGATGACAGCTATCAAAAAAGCACGTAGCTGTCAAAAAGCACGTGGATTTGTTTATCTCGAGCTAGTGAGGTTAAGTTGGTAGCACTAAGGTTTAGGCCCGTCAAGATGGCAGCACTGCCGATGACAGGTGACGAAAGAGGGCAGCACGGTGCTCTGTAGTTTAAAGATGGCGGATGACAGCTGTCAAAAAAGCACGTGGCTGTCAAAAAGCACGTGGCTTTGTTTACCTCGCGCTAGTTAGGTTAAGTTGGTACTACTGAGGTTTAGGTCCGTCAAGATTTCAGTACTGAGGTTAGCGATGCGTTGTTGTCGATGACAGCTGTCAAAAAGCACGTGGCTTTGTTTACAAATCTGTCAAAAAGCACGTGGCTGTCAAAAAACACGTGGCTTTGTTTACCTCATGCTAGTTAGGTTAAGTTGGCGCTACTGAGGTTTAGGCCCGTCAAGATGGTAGTACTGAGGTTTGCGATGCGTTGTTGTCGATGACAGCTGTCAAAAGCACGTGGCTTTGTTTACAAATCTGTCAAAAAGCACGTGGCTGTCAAAAAGCACGTGGCTTTGTTTACCTCATGCTAGTGAGGTTAAGCTGGCACTACTGAGGTTTAGGCCCGTCAAGATGGCAGTACTGAGGTTAGCGATGCGTTGTTGTCGATGACAGCTGTCAAAAAGCACGTGGCCTTGTTTACAAATTCAAATTTCCCGCGGGAGGTGGAGGAGACCTCTGGGAGGCCTCTGGCTGAGGTGGAGGTGGAGGAGGCATATGGGAGGCCTCTGGCTGAGGTGGAGGTGGAGGTGGCCACTGGGAGCCTGAGGTGGAGGTGGCCGCCGAATCCCTGTATTATACTACTGTGGAAGTAAGGTGAAATTGAAGGAACTTACTAGGAAATTGAATCTAGCAAAGAAGTCAGCTAAGGATAACATGATGGCAAGCATAACTGGTGGCCGTACTAATTTCAGTGAAAAATTGAAGAGTATGTATAGGTACTTTAAGGCAGAAACAGGTTCCAAGAAGGTCATTACAGGAATCATTAATGAACAAGGGGAGTGTATATGCGAGGATATTCAAAAGGCAGAAGTATTCAGCCAGCAGTATGTAAAGACTGTTGGTTACAAGGATAATGTCCAGATAGAGGAGTATTAAAATTTACCTATGACAGCAATGACATTTACAATAAGATACAAAAGTTGAAAACTAGAAAAGCAGCTGGAATTGATAAGGTTTCAGGGGATACACTAAAGACAATGGCTTGGGATATAGTACCATATCTGAAGTACTTATCTGATTATTGTTTGCATGAAGGAACTTTACCAGTTGCTATAGTAGTTCCTGTATATAAAGGAAAGGGTGATAGACATGAATCTGAAAATTACAGGCCAGTCAGTTTGGCATTCATTGTATGTAAGCTTTGGGAAAGCATTCTTTCTGATTATATTAGACATATTTGTAAAATTAATAACTGGTTTGATAGAAGGCAGTTTGGGTTTAGGAAAGGTTACTCCACTGAAGCCCAACTTGTAGGATTCCAGCAAGATATAGCAGATATCCTGGATTCAGGAGGTCAATTGGACTGTATCGCGATTGACCTAGCATTTGATAGGGTAGATCATGGGAGGCTACTGGCAAAAATGAGTGTAATTGGACTAGACAAAAAGTGACTGAATGGGTTGCTCTGTTTCTAGAAAATAGAACTCAGAGAATTAGAGTACCGGTAGGTGAAGCTTTATCTGTCCCTATAAAAATTAAGAGGGGAATTCCTCAAGGCAGTATTATTGGACCTTTATGTTTTCTTATATATATCAATGATATGTGTAAAGAAGTTGAATCAGAGATAAGGCTTTTCGCAGATGATGTTATTCTGTACAGAATAATAAATAAGTTACAAGATTGTGAGCAACTGCAAAATGATCTCGATAACGTTGTGAGATGGACAGTAGGCAATGGTATGATGAAAAACGAGGTTAAAGGTCAGGTTGTGAGTTTCACAAATAGGAAAAGTCCTCTCAGTTTTAATTACTGCGTTGATGGGGTGAAAGTCTCCTTCGGGGATCATTGTAAATAACTGGGTATAAATATAAAGGAAAGATCTTCATTGGGGTAATCACATAAATATGATTGTAAATAAAGGGTACAGATCTCTGCACATGGTCATGAGGGTATTTAGGGGTTGCAGTAAGGTTGTAAAGGAGAGAGCATATTTGTCTCCTGTGAGACCTCAGCTTGAGTATGGTTCCAGTGTATGGGACCCTTACCAGGATTACTTGATTCAGGAACTGGAATACATCCAAAGAAAAGCAGCTCGATTTGTTCTGGGTGATTTTCGACAAAAGAGTAGTGTTACATAAATGTTGCAAAGTTTGGGCTGGGAAGAATTAGGAGAAAGGAGACGAGCTGCTCGACTAAGTGGTATGTTCCGAGCTGTCAGTGGAGAGTTGACGTGGGATGACATCAGTAGATGGTGTCTTTAAAAGGGAAAGATCACAATATGAAGATAAAGTTGGAATTCAAGAGGACAAATTGGAGCAAATATTCGTTTGTAGGAAGAGAAGTTAGGGATTGGAATAACTTACCAAGGGAGATGTTCAATAAATTTCCATTTTCTTTGCAATCATTTAAGAAAAGGCTAGGAAAACAACAGAAAGGGAATCTGCCACCTAGGCGACAGCCCGAAATGCAGATCAGTGGTGATTGATTGATTTATGTCCAAAATTTTGCTTTCCGATCGAAACAACAGGAAACGATAAAATTTTCTTTAAAATTCAAACAAGGAAAAAGTTCTCAATAACTATGCAACACGAATCGTATTCGTCTTCGCTGATTCAGAACGTAGCCAAAAGTAGAAAATACGAATTTCGGTAATTCAAATTTTGATTCATGGGAGTGGAAACAACAGTAATTTCTTTGTTTTAACGAAAACCGTTGGCCGTTCTGACAATGATCCGGGAGGTATGTACCATACTTATCATAAATTTATCTTTTGTAATTATCGTTTGTAGAATGCTGATTATTTAAATTTGTTAATATCTGAGCTTTTAAGCATGAAATATACAGTGCTTATTTATATCCAAAATAAGAAATAGATACTAACTGAAATTTGAAAATTATTAATATTTCAGCAATATTTATAAATAAAATTTGAAATGCTGCTATCTTCTTTTACTTTATGTAGTTTTCTTTAAATACAGTCTATTAACACCAAAATGGTTCATTTACAACAGTTTCTTGAAATGTTATATACTGCAGTTGATGAATGCTTGTGCTTTTCATGAAAACATATTGAATTAATGCAGGTGCGGGGAACAATTTCCACTATGTTCCGTAGAACAGACCACCTCAATAGTGTGGAGAGGGCACGAACTACAGGGCTACCACGTGTCGTAGCAGAGACCATCTCCATGGTGTGCAGAGGGCCGAACAACAATGCCACCATGTGCCGTAAACAGGCCACCTCCATGGTGTAGAGAGGGCAGGAACTACAGGGCCACCATGTGTCGTAGCAGAGACCATCTCCTTGGTGTGGAGAGGGCACGAAGTACAGGGCCGCCATATGTCAAGGGGAGACCATCTCCATGGTGTGGTGAGAGCACGAGCTACAGGGCCACCATGTGTCGTAGGAGAGACAATCTCCATAGTGTGGAGAAGGCACGAACTACAGGGCCACCATGAGCCGTAGGAGAGACCATCCCCATGGTGTGTAGAGGGCACGAACTACAGGGCCACCATGTGCCGTAGGAGAGACCATCTCCATGGTGTGTAGAGGGCACGAACTACAGGGCCACCATGTGTCGTAGGAGAGACCATCTCCATGGTGTGGAGAGGGCACGAACTACAAGCCCACCATGTGTCGTAGTAGAGACCGTCCCCTTGGTGTAGAGAGGACACGAAATACAGGGCCACCATGTGTCGTAGGAGAGACATTCTCCATGGCGTGGAGAGGGCACGAACTACAGGGCCACCATGTGCCGTAGGAGAGACCATCTCCATGGTGTGTAGAGGGCACGAACTACAGGGCCACCATGTGTCGTAGGAGAGACCACCTCCATGGTGTGGAGAGGGCACGAAATACAGGGCCACTGTGTGCCGTAAAACAGACCACCTCCATGGTGTGTAGAGGGCACGAACTACAGGGCCACCATGTGCGGTAGGAGAGACCATCTCCATGGTGTGTAGAGGGCACGAACTACAGGGCCACCATGTGTCGTAGGAGAGACCATCTCCATGGTGTGTAGAGGGCACGAACTACAGGGCCACCATGTGTCGTAGGAGAGACCACCTCCATGGTGTGTAGAGGGCACGAACTACAGGGCCACCATGTGCCGTAGGAGAGACCATCTCCATGGTGTGTAGAGGGCACGAACTACAGGGCCACCATGTGTCGTAGGAGAGACCATCTCCATGGTGTGAAGAGGGCACGAACTACAAGGCCACCATGTGTCGTAGTAGAGACCGTCCCCTTGGTGTAGAGAGGACACGAACTACAGGGCCACCATGTGTCGTAGGAGAGACATTCTCCATGGCGTGGAGAGGGCACGAACTACAGGGCCACCATGTGCCATATGAGAGACCATCTCCACGGTGTGGAGAAAGCACTAACTACAGGGCCACCATGTGTCATAGGAGAGATCATGTCCATGGTGTGGAAGCGGCACGAACTACAGGGCCACCATGTGCCGTAAAACAGACCACCTCCATGGTAATAATAATAATAATAATCGTATGGCCTCAGCTACCGTTTGCAGACATTTCGATTTGACGCCATCTGGCTGTCTGCTCGTCAATTTCGACGTTCCGGTTTTCTCTGTCTGCCATCTAGCGGACCTAGAGTAAACCGGATCTCTCTTGGGCGTCTATGGCTGAGATTTAATTAATTTTGTCGGGTAAATACCAAATGTATCACCAGAGATCTTTTACATGCCGACATCGTACGACATGGAGTGTCGAATGGACTTTTTTCCGCCCTTCAAAAATCCGACTACCTCTGCCGGGTTTGAACCCGCTATCTTGGGATCCGGAGGCCGACACTCTACCAAGGATCCACAGAGGCAGCTACCTCCATGGTGTGGAGAGGGCACGAACTACAGGTCCACCATGTGCCGTAAAACAGACCACCTCCATGGTGTGGAGACGGCACGAACTACAGGGCAACCATGTACCGTAGGAGAGACCATCTCCACGGTGTGGAGAGGGCACGAACTACAGGGCCACCATGTGTCTTAGGAGAGACAATCTCCTTGGTGTGGAAAGGGCACGAAGTACAGGGCCATGATGTGTCGTAGGAGAGACCATTTCCATGGCGTGGCGAGGGCCCGAAATACAGGGCCACCATGTGTCTTAGGAGAGACAATCTCCTTGGTGTGGAAAGGGCACGAAGTACAGGGCCATGATGTGTCGTAGGAGAGACCATTTCCATGGCGTGGACAGGGCACGAACTACAGGGCCACCATGTGTCGTAGCAGAGACCATCTCCTTGGTATGGAGAGGGCACGAAGTACAGGGCAGCCATATGTCGTAGCAGAGACCATCCCCTTGGTGAGCAGACGGCACGAACTACAGGGCCACCATGTGTCGTAGGAGAGACCATCTCCATGGCGTGGAGAGGGCACGAACTACAGGGCAACCAACTCCCGTAAAACAGACCACCTCCATGGTTTGGAGAGGCCACAAACTACAGGGCCACCATGTGCCGTAGGAGAGACCACCTCCATGGTGTGGAGAGGACACGAAATACAGGGCCACTGTGTGCCGTAAAACAGACCACCTCCATGGTGTGGAGACGGCACGAACTACAGGGCAGCCATATGTCGTAGCAGAGACCATCCCCTTGGTGAGCAGACGGCACGAACTACAAGGCCACCATGTGTCGTAGTAGAGACCGTCCCCTTGGTGTAGAGAGGACACGAACTACAGGGCCACCATGTGTCGTAGGAGAGACATTCTCCATGGCGTGGAGAGGGCACGAACTACAGGGTCACCATGTGCCGTAGGAGAGACCATCTCCATGGTGTGGAGAAAGCACTAACTACAGGGCCACCATGTGCCGTAGGAGAGATCATGTCCATGGTGTGGAAGCGGCACGAACTACAGGGCCACCATGTGCCGTAAAACAGACCACCTCCATGGTGTGGAGAGGGCACGAACTACAGGGCCACCATGTGCCGTAAAACAGACCACCTCCATGGTGTGGAGACGGCACGAACTACAGGGCAACCATGTGCCGTAGGAGAGACCATCTCCACGGTGTGGAGAGGGCACGAACTACAGGGCCACGATGTGTCGTAGGGGAGACCATTTCCATGGCGTGGAGAGGGCACGAACTACAGGGCCACCATGTGTCGTAGCAGAGACCATCTCCTTGGTGTGGAGAGGGCACGAAGTACAGGGCCGCCATATGTCAAGGGGAGACCATCTCCATGGTGTGGGGAGAGCACGAGCTACAGGGCCACCATGTGTCGTAGGAGAGACAATCTCCATGGTGTGGAGAAGGCACGAACTACAGGGCCACCATGAGCCGTAGGAGAGACCATCCCCATGGTGTGTAGAGGGCACGAACCACAGGGCCACCATGTGCCGTAGGAGAGACCATATCCATGGTGTCAAGAGGGCACGAACTACAAGGCCACCATGTGTCGTAGTAGAGACCGTCCCCTTGGTGTAGGGAGGACACGAACTACAGGGCCACCATGTGTCGTAGGAGAGACATTCTCCATGGCGTGGAGAGAGCACGAACTACAGGGCCACCATGTGCCGTAGGAGAGACCATCTCCATGGGCTGGAGAAAGCACTAACTACAGGGCCACCATGTGCCGTAGGAGAGATCATTTCCATGGTGTGGAAGCGGCACGTACTACAGGGCCACCATGTGCCGTAAAACAGACCACCTCCATGGTGTGGAGAAGGCATGAACTACAGGGCCACCGTGTGCCGTAAAACAGACCACCTCCATGGAGTGGAGTGGGCACGAACTATAGGGTAACCATGCGCCGTAGGAGAGACCATCTCCACGGTGTGGAGAGGGCACGAACTACAGGGCCATGATGTGTCGTAGGAGAGACCATTTCCATGGCGTGGCGAGGGCCCGAAATACAGGGCCACCATGTGTCATAGGAGAGACAATCTCCTAGGTGTGGAAAGGGCACGAAGTACAGGGCCATGATGTGTCGTAGGAGAGACCATTTCCATGGCGTGGACAGGGCACGAACTACAGGGCCACCATGTGTCGTAGCAGAGACCATCTCCTTGGTGTGGAGAGGGCACGAAGTACAGGGCAGCCATATGTCGTAGCAGAGACCATCCCCTTGGTGAGCAGACGGCACGAACTACAGGGCCACCATTTGTCGTAGGAGAGACCGTCTCCATGGCGTGGAGAGGGCACGAACTACAGGGCAACCATGTCCCGTAAAACAGACCACCTCCATGGTTTGGAGAGGCCACAAACTACAGGGCCACCATGTGCCGTAGGAGAGACCACCTCCATGGTGTGGAGAGGGCACGAAATACAGGGCCACTGTGTGCCGTAAAACAGACCACCTCCATGGTGTGGAGACGGCACGAACTACAGGGCAACCATGTGCCTAGGAGAGACCATCTCCACGGTGTGGAGAGGGCACGAACTACAGGGCCACGAAGTGTCGTAGGAGAGACCATTTCCATGGCGTGGAGAGGGCACGAACTACAGGGCCACCATGTGTCGTAGCAGTGACCATCTCCTTGGTGTGGAGAGGGCACGAAGTACAGGGCAGCCATATGTCAAGGGGAGACCATCTCCATGGTGTGGAGAGAGCACGAGCTACAGGGCCACCATGTGTCGTAGGAGAGAAAATCTCCATGGTGTGGAGAAGGCACGAACTACAGGGCCACCATGAGCCGTAGGAGAGACCATCCCCACGGTGTGTAGAGGGCACGAACTACAGGGCCACCATGTGCCGTAGGAGAGACCATCTCCATGGTGTGAAGAGGGCACGAACTACAAGGCCACCATGTGTCGTAGTAGAGACCGTCCCCTTGGTGTAGAGAGGACACGAACTACAGGGCCACCATGTGTCGTAGGAGAGACATTCTCCATGGCGTGGAGAGGGCACGAACTACAGGGTCACCATGTGCCGCAGGAGAGCCATCTCCATGGTGTGGAGAAAGCACTAACTACAGGGCCACCATGTGCCGTAGGAGAGATCATGTCCATGGTGGGGAAGCGGCACGAACTACAGGGCCACCATGTGCCGTAAAACAGACCACCTCCATGGTGTGGAGAGGGCATGAACTACAGGGCCACCGTGTGCCGTAAAACAGACCACCTCCATGGTGTGGAGTGGGCACGAACTATAGGGTAACCATGCGCCGTAGGAGAGACCATCTCCAAGGTGTGGAAAGGGCACGAACTACAGGGCCACGATGTGTCGTAGGAGAGACCATTTCCATGGCGTGGAGAGGGCCCGAACTACAGGGCCACCATGTGTCGTAGGAGAGACAATCTCCTTGGTGTGGAGAGGGCACGAAGTACAGGGCCATGATGTGTCGTAGGAGAGACCATTTCCATGGCGTGGAGAGGGCACGAACTACAGGGCCACCATGTGTCGTAGCAGAGACCATCTCCTTGGTGTGGAGAGGGCACGAAGTACAGGGCAGCCATATGTCGTAGCAGAGACCATCCCCTTGGTGTGCAGAGGGCACGAACTACAGGGCCACCATGTGTCGTAGGAGAGACCATCTCCATGGCGTGGAGAGGGCACGAACTACAGGGCAACCATGTCCCGTAAAACAGACCACCTCCATGGTTTGGAGAGGCCACAAACTACAGGGCCACCATGTGCCGTAGGAGAGACCACCTCCATGGTGTGGAGAGGGCACGAAATACAGGGCCACTGTGTGCCGTAAAAGAGACCACCTCCATGGTGTGGAGAGGGCACGAACTACAGGGCCACCGTGTGCCGTAAAACAGACCACCTCCATGGTGTGGAGAGGGCACGAACTACAAGGCCACCGTGTGCCGTAAAACAGACCATCTCCATGGTGTGGAGAGGGCACGAACTACAAGGCCACTGTGTGCCGTAAAACAGACTACCTCCATGGTGTGGAGAGGGCACGAACTACAGGGCAACCATGTGCCGTAAAACAGACCACCTCCATGGTGTGGAGAGGGCACGAACTACAGGGCCACCGTGTAACGTAAAACAGACCACCTCCATGGTGTGGAGAGGGCACGAACTACAGGGCCACCGTGTAACGTAAAACAGACCGCCTCCATGGTGTGGAGAGGGCACGAACTACAGGGCAACCATGTGCCGTAAAACAGACCACCTCCATGGTGTGGAAAGGGCACGAACTACAGGGCCACCGTGTGCCGTAAAACAGACCACCTCCATGGTGTGGAGAGGGCACGAACTACAAGGCCACCGTGTGCCGTAAAACAGACCATCTCCATGGTGTGGAGAGGGCACGAACTACAAGGCCACTGTGTGCCGTAAAACAGACTACCTCCATGGTGTGGAGAGGGCACGAACTACAGGGCAACCATGTGCCGTAAAACAGACCACCTCCATGGTGTGGAGAGGGCACGAACTACAGGGCCACCGTGTAACGTAAAACAGACCACCTCCATGGTGTGGAGAGGGCACGAACTACAGGGCAACCATGTGCCGTAAAACAGACCACCTCCATCGTGTGGAAAGGGAACGAGCTACAGGGCCACCATGTGTCGTAGGAAGGAAAATCTCCATGGTGTGGAGAAGGCACGAACTACAGGGCCAGCATGTGCCGTTGTAGACACCATCTCCATGGTGTGTAGAGGGAACGAACTACAGGGCTACCATGTGTCGTAGCAGAGACCACCTCCATGGTGTGGAGAGGCCACGAACTACAGGCCACCATGTGTCGTAGGAGAGACAATCTCCATGGTGTGGAGAAGGCACGAACTACAGGGCCACCATGAGCCGTAGGAGAGACCATCCCCATGGTGTGTAGAGGGCACGAACTACAGGGCCACCATGTGCCGTAGGAGAGACCATCTCCATGGTGTGAAGAGTGCACGAACTACAAGGCCACAATGTGTCGTAGTAGAGACCGTCCCCTTGGTGTAGAGAGGACACGAACTACAGGGCCACCATGTGTCGTAGGAGAGACATTCTCCATGGCGTGGAGAGGGCACGAACTACAGGGCCACCATGTGCCGTAGGAGAGACCATCTCCATGGGCTGGAGAAAGCACTAACTACAGGGCCACCATGTGCCGTAGGAGAGATCATGTCCATGGTGTGGAAGCGGCACGTACTACAGGGCCACCATGTGCCGTAAAACAGACCACCTCCATGGTGTGGAGAGGGCATGAACTACAGGGCCACCGTGTGCCGTAAAACAGACCACCTCCATGGAGTGGAGTGGGCACGAACTATAGGGTATCCATGCGCCGTAGGAGAGACCATCTCCACGGTGTGGAGAGGGCACGAACTACAGGGCCATGATGTGTCGTAGGAGAGACCATTTCCATGGCGTGGCGAGGGCACGAACTACAGGGCCACCAAGTGTCGTAGCAGAGACCATCTCCTTGGTGTGGAGAGGGCACGAAGTACAGGGCAGCCATATGTCGTAGCAGAGACCATCCCCTTGGTGTGCAGACGGCACGAACTACAGGGCCACCATGTGTCGTAGGAGAGACCATCTCCATGGCGTGGAGAGGGCACGAACTACAGGGCAACCATGTCCCGTAAAACAGACCACCTCCATGGTTTGGAGAGGCCACAAACTACAGGGCCACCATGTGCCGTAGGAGAGACCACCTCCATGGTGTGGAGAGGGCACGAAATACAGGGCCACTGTGTGCCGTAAAACAGACCACCTCCATGGTGTGGAGACGGCACGAACTACAGGGCAACCATGTGCCGTAGGAGAGACCATCTGCACGGTGTGGAGAGGGCACGAACTACAGGGCCACGATGTGTCGTAGGAGAGACCATTTCCTTGGCGTGGAGAGGGCACGAACTACAGGGCCACCATGTGTCGTAGCAGAGACCATCTCCTTGGTGTGGAGAGGGCACGAAGTACAGGGCAGCCATATGTCAAGGGGAGACCATCTCCATGGTGTGGAGAGAGCACGAGCTACAGGGCCACCATGTGTCGTAGGAGAGACAATCTCCATGGTGTGGAGAAGGCACGAACTACTGGGCCACCATGAGCCGTAGGAGAGACCATCCCCACGGTGTATAGAGGGCACGAACTACAGGGCCACCATGTGCCGTAGGAGAGACCATCTCCATGGTGTGAAGAGGGCACGAACTACAAGGCCACCATGTGTCGTAATAGAGACCGTCCCCTTGGTGTAGAGAGGACACGAACTACAGGGCCACCATGTGTCGTAGGAGAGACATTCTCCATGGCGTGGAGAGGGCACGAACTACAGGGCCACCATGTGCCGTAGGAGAGACCATCTCCATGGTGTGGAGAAAGCACTAACTACAGGGCCACCATGTGCCGTAGGAGAGATCATGTCCATGGTGTGGAAGCGGCACGAACTACAGGGCCACCATGTGCCGTAAAACAGACCACCTCCATGGTGTGGAGAGGGCATGAACTACAGGGCCACCGTGTGCCGTAAAACAGACCACCTCCATGGTGTGGAGTGGGCACGAACTATAGGGTAACCATGCGCCGTAGGAGAGAACATCTCCACGGTGTGGAAAGGGCACGAACTACAGGGCCACGATGTGTCGTAGGAGAGACCATTTCCACGGCGTGGAGAGGGCCCGAACTACAGGGCCACCATGTGTCGTAGGAGAGACAATCTCCTTGGTGTGGAGACGGCACGAAGTACAGGGCCATGATGTGTCGTAGGAGAGACCATTTCCATGGCGTGGAGAGGGCACGAACTACAGGGCAACCATGTCCCGTAAAACAGACCACCTCCATGGTTTGGAGAGTCCACAAACTACAGGGCCACCATGTGCCGTAGGAGAGACCACCTCCATGGTGTGGAGAGGGCACGAAATACAGGGCCACTGTGTGCCGTAAAACAGACCACCTCCATGGCGTGGAGAGGGCACGAACTACCGGGCAACAATGTCCCGTAAAACAGACCACCTCCATGGTTTGGAGAGGCCACAAACTACAGTGCCACCATGTGCCGTAGGAGAGACCACCTCCATGGTGTGGAGAGGGCACGAAATACAGGGCCACTGTGTGCCGTAAAGCAGAGCACCTCCGTGGTGTGGAGAGGGCACGAACTACAGGGCCACCGTGTGCCGTAAAACAGACCACCTGCATGGTGTGGTGAGGGCACGAACTACAAGGCCACCGTGTGCCGTAAAACAGACCATCTCCATGGTGTGGAGAGGGCACGAACTACAAGGCCACTGTGTGCCGTAAAACAGACTACCTCCATGGTGTGGAGAGGGCATGAACTACAGGGCAACCATGTGCCGTAAAACAGACCACCTCCATGGTGTGGAGAGGGCACGAACTACAGGGCCACCGTGTAACGTATAACAGACCACCTCCATGGTGTGGAGAGGGCACGAACTACAGGGCAACCATGTGCCGTAAAACAGACCACCTCCATGGTGTGGAGAGGGCACGAACTACAGGGCCACCGTGTGCCGTAAAACAGACCACCTCCATGGTGTGGAGAGGGCACGAACTACAAGGCCACCGTGTGCCGTAAAACAGACCATCTCCATGGTGTGGAGAGGGCCCGAACTACAAGGCCACTGTGTGCCGTAAAACAGACTACCTCCATGGTGTGGAGAGGGCACGAACTACAGGGCAACCATGTGCCGTAAAACAGACCACCTCAATGATGTGGAGAGGGCACGAACTACGGGGCCACCGTGTAACGTAAAACAGACCACCTCCATGGTGTGGAGAGGGCACGAACTACAGGGCAACCATGTGCCGTAAAACAGACCACCTCCATGGTGTGGAAAGGGAACGAGCTACAGGGCCACCATGTGTCGTAGGAGGGACAATCTCCATGGTGTGGAGAAGGCACGAACTACAGGGCCAGCATGTGCCGTTGTAGATACCATCTCCATGGTGTGTAGAGGGAACGAACTACAGGGCTACCATGTGTCGTAGCAGAGACCACCTCCATGGTGTGGAGAGGCCACGAACCACAGGGCCACCGTGTGTCGAGTGAGAGACCATCTCCATGGTGTGGAGAGGGCACGAACTTCAGGGCCACCATGTGTCGTAGGAGAGACCATACCCATGGTGTGGAGAGGGCACGAACTACAGGGCCATAATGTGTCGTAGGGGTGACCATCTCCATGGCGTGGAGAGGGCACTAACTACAGGGCCACCATGTACCGTAATACAGACCACCTCCATGGTGTGGAGAGGCCACGAACTACAGGGCCACCATGTGTAGTAGCAGGGACCACCTCCATGGTGTGGAGAGGCCACGAACTGCAGGGCCACCATGTGTAGTAGCAGGGACCATCTTCATGGTGTGGAGAGGGCACGAACTATAGGGCCAGCATGTGCGGTAGGCGAGACCATCTCCATGGTGTGGTGAGGGCACGAAGTACAGGGCCACCATGTGTTGTAGCAGAAACCATCTCTTTGGTGTGGAGAGGGCACGAAGTACAGGGCCGCCATGTGTCGTAGGGGAGACCATCTCCATGGTGTGGAGAGGGCACGAGCTACAGGGCGACCATGTGTGGAAGGAGAGACAATCTCCATGGAGTGGAGGAGGCACCAACTACTGGGCCACCATGTGCCGTAGGAGAGACCATCTCCATGGTTTGTAGAGTGCACGAACTACAGGGGCACCTTGTGCCTTAAAACAGACCACCTGCATGGTGTGAAGAGGGCACGAATTACAGGGCCACCATGTGTCGTAGCAGAGACCATCCCCTTTGCGTGGAGAGGGCACGAACTACTGGGCCACCATGTGCCGTAAATCAGACCACCTCCATGGTGTGGAGAGGCCACGAACTACAAGGCCACTGTGTGCCGTAGGAGAGACCATCTTCATGGTGTGGAGAAGGCATGAACTACAAGGCCACCATCTGCCGCAGGAGAGACCATCTCCATGGTATGGAGAGGCCACGAAGTACAGGGTCACCATGTGCCGTAAGAGAGATCATGTCCATGGTGTAGAAGCGGCGCGAACTACAGGCTCACCATGTGCCGTAAACCAGACCACCTCCATGGTGTGGAGGGGGCACGAAGTTCAGGGCCACGGCGTGCCGTAAAACAGACCACCTCCATGGTGTGGAGAGGGCAAGGCACTCCTGACTGCACTCACTCATGTCACTGTATGTAGCGGAAGCAGGTCTCGACGGCGGTGTACGTACAATACGTCCTCGTCATAACAATATGAAGAGCAGCAACTCTCACTGTAGCGCAGACGCCAGAACGCGATACAATGCTTGTTGCCCAACAGCGGGAGCATGGCGTGCAACACGTCCTCGTCATAACAATATGAAGGGTAGCGACTCTCAGAGTAGCGCAGACGCCAGAACGCGATACAATGCTTGTTGCCCAACAGCGGGAGCATGGCGTGCAACACGTCCTCGTCATAACAATATGAAGGGTAGCGACTCTCAGAGTAGCGCAGACGCCAGAACGCGATACAATGCTTGTTGCCCAACAGCGGGAGCATGGCGTGCAACACGTCCTCGTCATAACAATATGAAGGGTAGCGACTCTCACTGTAGCGCAGACGCCAGAACGCGATACAATGCTTGTTGCCCAACAGCGGGAGCATGGCGTGCAATACTTTCACTTCATAACAAGTATGATGAGCAGCGACTCCCATAGTAGCGCAAGGCGCCAACTGGCGTACAACACGTCCACGTCATAACAAGTATGGAAGAGCATCGATTCTCACCGTAGCGCAGGCTACTGAGTTTATAAATTTCGGCCAAAAGTTTACTTCAAAATTTCGGAATGTACACGAAATTTCAGGAATTATGGAAGAAAATATTCAAGTTTCTCTGTCGATATGAGGTTCGTGAAAAAATATTTTTAGAGTAATAATTGTTTAAATGTTCAGTTTATAATTATCCCGGAGTAAATCGCTGATGAGCCTCAGTCGGGTGTTATTTGACTACGAGCTTACATGCACCTCAACGTCTCAGTGGGTCATGTTGTATGGTGATAGCGTAAAGGAGCTGTTCTGCTCATCTGGCAATTGTGATTCTCAAATATTTGTTGAAGGAAGAATGATGCAAATAAAACAATCACTTTAGAATATTATTCCATCACCAGTTTATTTTGGATTTGACAAATTGGAAGAAGATGCATACATACATACATACATACATACATACAACAAACACATCCACATGTGAAATCGAAACAAGTCCAAGGCTTTCCTATGATTCGTATTTTGTGCATCGGACAAATCTCAATATTCAATGGTGCTCACAAAACACACTTCTCATACAACATGTAGTTTAACAATAACAGTCAGTACAATATAATTGTTACATTCAATTTCTTTTACTTTGAAAAGAAATGTCCTTTCGTGTTTGTAACTAGCGGAGATTGGAAAATTACCTAATGTAATATGTACACAATTTTAACATTGAGTATTAGTTATATAAATACAGTTAACGCACAAACCTTTCTCACACACAAAAACATGTTATATATATTTATACAAAAGCTACACTTTATAGTTTAAATTGTGACAATTCCTTTCTGTCGAATATTATATACTTATACTTGGTCCCATACAAAATAAAACGCTTATTATACATACTATTATAACATGTGACCATGGTAACGCTAACATTTTCTTATCTTATCTTCGATGTACTTACATTCACTGCAGTCTGTCGAAAATGCATCATATCGATGAATATTTCATTTAGTTAAGAAAAAAAGCATGCTAAATTCAATTATACACGAGTATTTGACATGCTTCTTTCCTGTTTGAGTTTGCGGCTGTGAAACTTCTCACGTCTCCGTTCCGTAAGTTCCACATTTGTCTACAGAGTCCCAGAACAGCACATAAGCCGTATAATTTTCATCAAAGACGTATTTTATAGAACAATTTTTTTTAAATGTACTGAATGTTTACAATATTTTTGATCATATGAGCCGAAAACTGAGAGGACCAGGGAAAAGCCTGATACATAGCCATACTGAAACGCGGATGTAAGGAGCTAAGCAACAGCGGGCGTGGCCATTACCTCACGGATGACCATTTTTAGATACGTCACGTGTTGCGGCTAGATAAGTGACCGTGACATGGAGCTTACTCGTGCAAGTACCATACACATCTGTGCAGTCAGAGATCTCAGTCCCACTCTCCGATGAACATGGCCCTAGGAGTTGGTGGGATGTACGAACGAGTGGGGATGGGCAGACGGCCGTAGATGTGGTTATAAGGTGAATCCAGAGCTTCGGAATCTGTACAAACAAACAAAGCACCTTATTATTGATCAATCTTTGTACATAAAAAAACAACAATAATAATAATGTACGGTCCAGTGACTACTTTTACGGGTTTCGAAGATGCAGAGGTGAAGGAAGTTTGTCCCACAGGAGTTCTTTAACGCGTCAATAAATCCAGCGACTCGGCTCGGCAAAGAGAACATAGCTTTCCCCTCCTTAAGGATCTATTGTCAGTGTCCTCACAATAATCTGATACAAAGATTTAAATAAGGTGTGTATTTGCTGTCGACTGACACGTAGGCCTACTACTGTGGCTCCTGCCATCTGGCGGGCAGGAGGCATGTGTACCCACGGTGGGTGAATTTCTACTGCTCATGTAATACATGTTTTGCTCATCATTTTGTAAGTATGTTGGAAATCTGCTGGAAGGGATTACAAAGGAACCCAATCTGTGGCAAGTCTAGTTCAAATGATTTCAACATAAAATACGTGTACCGGTGCATGCAGTCCGCCGTGATTACAACACTTCACTGAGTATTATTCACTGGAAATATAAACCTGAAACTACACATCTCCATCGCTTGTGTATTGAACGGAACATTGGTGTTCCCTCTCGAATTCCTGAGTGCCAATAATGTAATAATAATAATAATAATAATAATAATAATAATAATAATAATAATAAATAACGAAGTTAAGTTTTATTAAAGTGACTATGGATCCCCCGTCACTGTGTCTTAAAATGTAATTCTCTACAATTTCAAGAATGGTTGCTAATGAGGAAGGTTTGTTTAATAAGATAATAACAATTTTTAAAGGTGTAAACGTTTTCGTACTCCAGGAATATCTGGCTGCCACTAAAGTCACTGGTCACACATCATGTAAGTTTTGAATTTCTAGTGCTCGTGTAATACAGGCGCGCCCGCTCCGAGGGATGGCAACATGGACAGCATGTCACTCAATGTATAACATGAGATAACAATTAGAATTAAGAAAATTAGTATTCTACCTATTTAAGAATTATGAAAATGAGCTCGTACGTTATGACGGGTCCTGCGTCCACACATTTCTGGCATCACATTTTCGTAGCGCGCCAGGCTGAGCGGCTTCTCGTCCAAGTCGTCCTAGTACACTCCTTATCGAGTGAAGAACCAGCCCCTCTCAAACTGTTTACGAGTTTCCTCTATTTGGAGGGCGTACACCTGTGTTACAAATCACCTAACCAATCCTCTGTTTTCACATAATTATCGTGTACCCACGTGCAGGCAGGGACCTAAACTGCCAAGTGCGGGCATTCCCCTTGTTTGTGTCAGTTTCATTTCCGGGTTATGCATTCTTCCTGCTGTTGTTCCGCCGAGATGAGAAGAGCAGATATCGCGTCGAGTAGCGTCACTCCGGCCACATGCCTAGTGGTGTATATTTGTTGTTGTTGTCCGGTTATGTTGACACTTCGAGAACATCGTACTGAGTGTAATTTATTAGTGTCATGTGCTCACCGTTATATTTCCTGGTGCTTTTGCAAGCATTTCGATCTCAAACTTGCTAGTGTTAATGCCGATTTTACGCGTGGTTCATGTGTATTGTGTGGTGCAATGCGAATTATTTCGGGATGCTTTCTTTCATTTTTATTGTTTAATGGGATTGTTCTTCGCTGTTTTCTTGGTTTTTCTTTCTTTTCTTTTTTCTTTTTTTTTTTTTTTTTTTGCTATTTGCTTTACGTCGCACCGACACAGATAGGTCTTATGGCGACGATGGGATAGTGATGGCCTAGGAATGGGAAGGAAGCGGCCGTGGCCTTAATCAAGGTACAGCCCCGACATTTGCCTGGTATGAAAATGGGAAACCACGGAAAGCCATCTTCAGGGCTACCGACAGTGCGGTTCGAACCCACTATCTCCCGATTATTTTCATGACGTTTCACCAGTTTTAGTCTAATGGTTTCTCATGGTTAGTATGACGGTAGAATCGTGTGCCAAATCCCCTACCTAAACCTTTTGGACTGAAGGACAAACTTTGAAATCTGTATCTCTAGGCTTCCTGCCAATGAACTTCTCCGTTGATTATTTAATGTGGTCAATCTTTCCACATTCACATTCCCTACATGAGCATTAGGGTTCATACCCCTGTAACGAACGTCATATGTACTGTATATGTCTTGTTACTCCTGGTGGCATTCCCCTTGTACTGTATCAACCAATCAGTGCTCGGCCTGTTGGGGGTCTCTAATAAACGTGGGGAAGCGAGTGATTCCTATTTGAACATTCATGGAGCCCCGACGTAGTATGCGACCTCGCAGCGTCCTGCCTTGGAACCGAGACGTAGACCCAGGCTAGATTTACTATTTTCTAAGGGCATGTTAGCCCCAATCAACTTCGTGATGTTGTCCTCGTTCTTCAAGTCCTTACTATTGGGGAATTATTTTGATCCTCGTCTCTTTTCATCTTGTGGGACCTTATGACCATGTGGCTTCGCTGATAAACTTACGAGACTGTAAGTGTATTCATTCCTCTTTAAATTTATTGAAAATTATGTCAAACACTGATGCGCCTTCAAGTGATGTGTTTTTAAAAAGATACTTCGTTGTGAATGAGCCAGACATGAACTTTGTAACAACGACATGTCTCAGAATTTATCTTTTCGATGCCCGTGTTGTGATAAATAACTGGCCTTCCACTGGGTTATGACGGTTTGATTAACAAAATTTTAACATGATTTCAAGGACCGTTTCGACGAATCTTCAAAATTTTATTTTTAATTTTTATTATTATCATTTGTGCCATTTCATTGTTTTAATTACTTTATTGGATATTAAGGTAACCAGATTTATCGCAACCCTTCTTCAGAACCGTAGGTTTTTCGTGGACTTCCAAGGACAGCGCAGTCGGTGGAGGACACAAAGAAACGGTTTACCTCAAGGAAGTGTGCTGGCACCAATCCTCTTTAATACATACACGAATGACCAGCCGGTAGCTCCAAATAGCAGAAGTTTCTTGTATGCTGATGATCTTGCTCTGGCAACACAATGTACAGACTTTGAGACAGTGGAAAGGAATTTAACCATCGCCCTCGAAAGTTTGTCATCCTATTACAAGGCAAACCAGTAAAGGCCTAACCCTATGAAAACACAAGTTTGTGCCTTTCATCTGAAAAATAGGGAAGCTCATCGTAAGATGCATATAGTGTGGTCAGGTGTTGAGTTACAATACTGTGAAACTCCAAAATATCTAGGAGTGACGCTTGATAGAGCTCTTACATTCAAGAAACACTGCATGAACACTAAACCAGGAATCATCTTCTACGTAAATTATCTGGATCAGAATGGGGCAGTCAACCAAAAACTATTCGTGCTTCCGCCATGGCACTATGTTATTCTGCAGCGGAATATGCCTGCCCTGTTTGGTACAATTCATCTCATGCCAGACAGGTAGACATAGCACTTAATGAGACCTGCAGACTTGTTACAGGTTGTCTAAAGTCTACTCCAACTGAAAAACTCTATCATCTTGCAGGGATAGCACCACCCGGTGTGCGAAGAGAAGTAGCTGCAAATAAGGAAAGGACAAAGGTTAAGCACGAAAGTACTCATCTACTGCATGGACATGAGCTTCCAGTACTGAGACTGAAATCGAGGAAGAGCTTCCTACGAACATCTCAGGAACTTATAGTACCAGCCGAGAAGGCAAGGATACAGCTATGGAAGACGAAGATCCCCCAAGGCTCTGAGCAGATGGCGGTTGAGGAACGTTTGCCACCCGGTTGCAATGAGAGCTGGACAATCTGGAAACCTCTCAATAGGTTGAGATCAGGAGTGGGAAGGTCCAAAGTTAATTTGGCAAGATGGGCCTTCATCAATGGCGACAACACCAAGTGTGACTGCGGAGAAGATCAAACCATCCAGCATATGCTTCAGTGTCCACTGTGTCCATCTTTGTGCACGCAAGATGACCTGCATCGAGCTACGATGAGAGGACTCGAAGTAGCGTTGTATTGTCCAAGATTATTTAAACGTTACTTGAAATAATTGTAATTGTTTTCTTTTTTTGATGTATCTGACACGAGAATAATAATAATTACTTTATTTATTTATTTATTTCCTCGGATCTTACAGCATTTAAACCAAGCGATCCTTCCAGGAACACATTAACTCTAACCTAAGCTATATATTGGTAAAACTAACAAAAAATTAAATGATATTAAATTAGGTAAGCGAACTAACAAAATAAAATAAATTAGGGTAGTTAATCATCACCACGGCGAGGTGGCCCCTGGCCAGCTCCTATTGGAGATCTGATCGCCATGGCAATACGTCACCAACCAACATATAAAAACAAATTTAAAAGTATATTACAAAATTACAAGAACTAGAATAAAAACAGAAATTAAGCAATGGCAAAGCAAACAAAATTGAGCTCTGATTGAACAGTAGCTGGCAACTCGCATAAGTATAAAATACCTTCTGGCAGAAACAGAACCAAACAAATAAAATAAGAATCGCACACCGGCATACCATGGAAGGCTAATGGCCTTCCTCATCCTGTACTGTCAGCAAAACCCGGCTGACTGCTTCCTCCCTAACCCAGGTTAGCTGACACCAACTCACCTCCTGCTCAAACTGCTGAGCTGTGCCTACCTATGCAAACAACATATGCACTGTTCTATTTTATGTTACCTCTCGTTATTCCTTATGACCTCAACCTTCAATGTCTTACCAATTAACTAAATTTTTTTACTCTTAGCAAACCGGAGAAATTTCCAGGCCGTAATGACCCAAACTCTATATTAAATTACATACTAAATAATCACTTTAACTCAAATACAATTAACAAACACACTCCACTACCTACCTAATTTAGCTTCTTAACATTACCTCTAACCACTCACAGACCAAATTCCAACCACCTTGTAGCTGCCCTTCATTCTAACACCAAACTTCATAAGTAATCACATTCATAAACCACCAAATCAGCCCTTTACGAATAACAATGCAATTCCAGCATTAACTTGCTTTCTCTTGCACAGTTCACAAATACAACTCTAATCACTCTTAGCAAACACTTCCAATCCGCAATGACCCAAACTCCACATTAAATCACTTACTCATCGTCACTGTTACTCACTATGTACTCATTATCAAACACTCTACCACTTAACTCTCACATATCACCAAATCAACCCCTTTGAAAAACAATCCAAATACATCAATCCAAACTCCACGTATTACCTAGCTTACTAATACTACTTAACTTTTTACTTCTCGTTACAATGCCTTGATCACTTTTTCCTTTCTTACCACATAGTTCCTTTAAACTCATGCTTCTCCCTTTATTCATAGTTCCTCTTCTGCTTCTTCCCTCAAACTATTATTTTCACTATGCGTTTGTACACTTGTCATTTCTTGCGCTTTTCTCTTCCTCAGCACTTCATAAATTCCTTTTGCAATCGACTCTCTGATCTTCCGATCTCGACGCATTAAGATCACACAGCTCATTGATTCCATTTGATCTTTCCTTTTCATCATGTCCGTCTTCTCCAGCGCTACTTTCTATTGTCTGTCTTTCCTCCACTCTCCTCCCTATCACTGATTCCTGCCTCAGTCTATCCTCTAAAGCCCGTAGTTTCGTCACATTCCAAAATCTGACCCATATGCCATTAGTTACCACTAATTGCTGCCCCCTAATGTGTGCTCTTAAGCCTTGTAGTTTGGCCCTTAAGTAATTTTTTTTTTTTTTTTTAGGATTTTCAGATTCTTGTTCCCTTCTCTACCCATGCCTCTCTTAATCCAGATTTTTTCACTCCGTAGGTTCCCGCGTTTCTTATCACTATTTCAGCCATCAAAGTGGATATTAACTTCATTTTTATAGGCCTGTTTCCATGCGCTGAACGTATCCTTTCTACGTCATCTATGTCTACTTCGCTGAAGTTAATTTTAATTTTGTTCTAGATGACGGTCACAACTTTATAAATTGTCCCCACTTTGTCCTCTCCCTTTTCTTCCGGTGCCCCATACATAAATAAGCATTTCTTTCTCTGTTCCTGACTACTGCGTTCTATTTCTGTCTTCAACTTCAACATCTCCTCTTCCATATTTCTTATTTTCTCTCTGAGTAACACAATTTCTCCCTCGTTGTTCCCCACTTTGGTCATTGTTTCGTCCGCTTTTTTCTGTATCAATTGTCTCATTTTCGAACTTCTTCACTTGTTCCTGTAACATAGTTTTAATCTGTTCAAACGAGCAAACTTCTCCCACAACTTCCCTTACCACTCTTTATGACTTCCACATCTTCCCAGCTCATGTTGCCACTGGAAATCGGCCCGGGGTTAATTTCCACGCCTCCTATGACTAACATAACCATAACCACCGCTGCCACCAACATCCAGTCACCCTTCATTCCTACTTCCACAATACCTTCTCTTCCCTGCCATCTTCCAATAACTACCCGATAGTGCTCCACACCAATCATGTCCCTCCTGCACTCACCGCTTACACTCCACTCTCGTTCTACCGGCACGCTCAACACATCCGCACCCGTTACTGGCTTACGTTAGACTGTGTTGTCCTGATTACTGAAATACGGAATTTAAAAGTCGTCATTTGCCGTGCTAAAAAGTTTGTATGTCAAACGGCAGAAAAATACAAGTCAAACGATCCGAGCAATAGGAATCATAGTGGCCGTGACCTTTTCTGGATCGTTGCCTACGCTATAATACAAGGCCTTGAAATGCACTCGTGGAAACGGGTTGCTTCCTAGTTCGCCATTCAACCGCTAGGATCGCGGTCTTGCCCCCTTGTATTCGCATGGCCGTATATGTCAATAAGTAATATCCTAAATACAAAGAACTGAATGTTTTTGCGAGTATTGACAGTACTTTATTTATAGAGCGGTGCTGCATTGGCTTGGATATGTCACTGAAGTTTCAAAACTTTCCTTCTGAGGGGCTTCTTATCAAGTTTCAAAACTTTCTCTCTTCTACTTGAGTGGCTCAAAGCAATGTTGTCTAACAGAGGTCTCAGAAATTTTCATAGTCGAAAAAGAGGTGGTTTGTCGCCTTTACACTTCCCACACTTAATTTCACTGTTGAACGTGTCTTTCGAAAAAATAAACGTACACCTTTTAGTAACTCTCTTCGGGACAAGTACTGCGTAGCGGAAGTGACAAATTCCGTCGTTCACTGCAGAAGTGCCACAGACGATGATTTTCGGTATCTGAGGGCTCCTCGAACTTGAAAACGAATAAGACACAATGTTGGACTTTGAGTAGCTGGAGAACAGATATGTTCTAAACAGCCTTTACAGTCTGTTTGTTCTTTTGCCACACGAACCATAATGTCATTGTATTCCGCTTGGCGTCTTAGGTAGCTGAAGAAGAGCTCGATGGCATAGCTCGTTAGGTTCCTCGTCAATGCATAATGCAAATGTATACTTATGAGGTATTTTACGCAGGCCACAGTGGACTGGGTAGTCAAGATCTATGCCTGATACATTTCTCTCATGATTCTTTTTTATTTTCTCTGAATGCATTTTAGGTTTCTTAATATATGACAGGAAATCATTAATTATTCAGTACTAAAAGATGCTTTTTTTTTTTGCTAGTGGCTTTACATCGCACCGACACAGATAGGTATTATGGCGACGATGGGATAGGAAAGGCCTAGGAGTTGGAAGGAAGCGGTCGTGGCCTTAATTAAGGTACAGCCCAGCATTTGCCTCGTGTCAAAATGGGAAACCACGGAAACCATCTTCAGGGCTGCCGACAGTGGGATTCGAACCCACTATCTCCCGGATGCAAGCTCACAGCCGCGCGCTCCTAACCGTACGACCAACTCGCCCGGTTAAAAGATGCTCGTTTGTTTTCGTTCCTGAATATGTCCCATGTGAGGTGTTGCAGACATTATGCGCATTGAACAATTTAATAAAATGCTCCATAAAACAAATGGCTTATTTTAAACGGCAGCATACTTTTAAAAAAAGTCCAGTGAAAAATTTTGTGATCGCCCGATTCTTATGACGTAACTCGGATCAAAACTTAGGAACAGAGGCCTACTTCGATCAGCTTGAATTCGTATTTCATGCGTAATACTTCCTCTGTATAATGTTTCGAACATTAAACATTCACTGGAAATTGTGAAACGAAATTCCACTACCTTTAATTTCTCGTGAATAAACCATGATTGGAACTGCGAATGCTTAACATCAGACAAATACATAATACATTCACAACCAACTCAGTTAATGAACACGTTTAAAGGCGCGAGCCTGGTAGACAGGGGGTAAGAAAGCGATCCTAGCGGCCCGGCATTGAACTTCAGTGTAACCACTTCCATAGCGTTTTGTGGGCTCTATTTCCAGGCCTTGTATTATAAAGTAGGCAACATACTGGATAGATTTACACCCTAGTGCTGAATTGGTCGACCTCGGCAATCTTCGAGATTCGTACTGGCAACCTTTGAAACACAAACTATGGATCGCTTATGCATCGCTGTGTGACATGTGGCGTACACTTTACGTACTAGTACTGTTGTTATTTACACAGCAAAGCCAAACTATAGAATTCACTCTAGGAACAACATTCGCATCGAGAAATGTTATATAATGTGTGTGTGACACAGCTGTTGGCTTAAGATAACAAAGGTTTAGCAAAATTCATATCGATCGATCATATTATCGATTCAATTCAGATTTCATTTCCATTCAGTTGGCAGTACTTACGGAACCGGAATTGCTCCCTCCTTACTCCTCAACCCCGTAAACAAATCTATCGATAAAAAGCGTGTAGGTAATACTATTTTGAAATTGTTAAAGTCAACAGGGATAACAATAAATTAAAATAAGCAGCCCTGAAGATCCAAAGAGTAATCTCGTAAAAAAAAAGTAACATATTCTGAAGTTAGAATATCAAATTTATCGGTAAGAACCGAACTTATTCCGTGCACGTCATATTTATGGGATTTAAAACGTAATACGAAGGAGTAGATAAAATACAGTAGGATTCACCTTGGGAATGCATGGAAGAAAAGCGAACGTTTCTTCAAGAAACGCAATTTAAAACGCTAGCATTTCAAATAAACTACCATTGAATTAGACGATCGTAAGCTACCACAAATTGACGTACATTTTACTGTACAAAGTAAAATAATAGTACAAGAACGCTTTGCAACTAAGAGGAAGATGTTATTGATATTGTCTTTGTATGTGTTTTTCATACATGCGCATGAGATCGACGTAATGGTTTGCTAAATCAGAGATGGGATTGACGACTGATGTAATCCAGCCGACATCACCCGCAGATACGAGCTCAATTACCGAGAATCCCAGATGACTGAGCCGTTGACCAGAGAAGAACTTGCCCGAGGAAGGATGAGCAGTACAACAACGATCCCGGCCACAGACAGACGCAGAATAAGATAAGTTTCACAATTTATTTTAAGGTCATTTATGCTATTCTTTCTTGAAGATAGTTGTTGACTGATGATGTTCGGAAGGAATAGGTCGTTACGTCTTCGTGATAATGTTTAATAACACGTAATTTCGACGCGAGTGGTTCAATAGTGATGCATTAAAAAAGGTTATAGGTAGTCTTCAATAAGATTTAAGTACCGGTACATCCTAACGTAGGAAAGTGTGCATATGCCAGTGAAGTGTTACGTTACCGTAGTGATATTTCAGTTAATTTTCTATAAGCCATGCCAAAGATAGGAAGTTTTGATGTAAATGAAGTGTGTGATACGTGTTAATATCAAGTCGTACGTTACCAAGTTCGTAAATATTGACGACTTATTGCCAGGTTTTAGCCAATATAGGTTAAATACGAATACATATGGATAAGTGAAGTGCATATTGCTAGACATATGTTAGTTGTTGATCCATGAAGTGTTAATTTTAAGTAACTGAGAAGTGAATTTATTCATGCGTTACCGTACATAGAATTAAATAAATAATTTCATATGCGGCAGTATAAATATATGAAGAAAATATGAGGAAAGGAATGTGAGATGGTGGAATAATGTTGTATAAAAGAATGTAGTTAAGGAATTATGAACATGAAGACGTATAAGGAAGGATTTTTCATATAAGGCTAAATAATGAATGGTTAGGTAATGCAAATATGGATCAAGGTTAGATTGAATGGTAGTAATGATGTTTAAATATGGAATATCCCTATTCCGTATTAATGGCAACTTGGTAATAAACTTACGAGTCAATAATAGATAATGATCATAAAAAAATTCCAATAAAAATAATTCCAATAACCTCACAGCCAAAAATCTAGTGATTGTATTTGTGGATTTTAAGAAAGCCTGTGATTCAATCGACAGAGCAACCTTGATAAGCACGTTAGAAGAGTTTGGGATAGATAAAAATCTAGAAATTTAATCAAAGAAACCATCACTGACACTACATCACAGGTTAAGTTTATGGGTATGTTGTCAAAACCATTCAAGATCGAAACAGGTGTCCGACAAGGGGACGGGATGTCACCACTCCTGTTTAATGTTATACTTGAAAAAGTGGTCAGAGAGAGGAGGAAGAGACTGACGGAATTAGGGGTGGAAAATGGAATATCACTGGGAAGATCTGGAGTCAAAATTGACTGTCTAGCATTCACAGATGATATGGCAATACTGGCAGAAGACACTGAAACAGCCAAAGTACAAATTGAAACACTTCAAGAGACTGCTGTAAAGACGGGACTTCAGATATCCTTCGAAAAGACGGAACTAATGATTCAGGACAAAAAGGATCCGACACAAAATATTGTCACCAAATATGGAACAATTAAAAGCGTACAGAAGTTTAAATATCTAGGGGAATGGATAACCCCAACAGGACTACCAGGAATAGCATACAGGAAAGGGCAAGAAAGATGGAAGCAGCATACCAGTTATGTCGAAATGTCTACAATAAAAAAATAGTTTCATTCACTGCAAAAATCAGACATTACAACACTGTCATCAAACCAGAAAGTCTATATGCAATCGAATGTATTCCACTAAACAGGAAGGGCTTACTAGAAAACATTGAAAAGACAGAAAGGAAGATCTGGAGGAAGATACTAGGGCTCAGGAAAGTGGGTCAAGAATTTAGACTGCGACCAAATGAGGAACTATACAAAAGGACCAAAAAAATCACAACATCCTTCAAGAAGAGAAGACTCTACGGACACATTAAAAGAATGCCACCAGAGAGAACAGCCAAGCGAATTCTGGAATACATGGAGAACAGGAAGACACAAACTAGCTGGCTTAAAGGGGTCAAGGAGGATATGGAGGAAAATAATATATCACAGCAGGTAGTATACAACAGACAGGAATACAGAAAAATCATCAACAAAATTGAGGGATTCCAAGATCAAAGTAGCAAAAAACGGACCGGCAACAACTGGTCACGAGAACGTAAAGAAGCCCACTCCGAAAGGATGAAGAAGTACTGGGCCGATCGGAAGAGGAAGAACCGTAATTGAATGATGCTTAACGTGGTCCATAGTAGACCCGTTCGAAAACAAGAAGAATTCCAATAACCTATAATTAACACTCATATGGCAATTTCAAAGAGAATTTCATTTTATGTAGCCTATATGGTTTAAACTGATTTAAGCTAAAATAACAGGTCATTAATAGGATGTACGATCTTAGTGTCTTCATTATGACAACCTATCTCTAATGAGGAATTAGGAATTTCATCCATGGTATTCCTTATCAACTTGCAGTTAAATGATTGAATTTTATGTATTGGTAAGACATAATTGCAACCTGACAACGAAGCTATTGAATCTATACAGGGCAATTTCACCTATTTCTAAGGAAGTATTTTGAATATAATTATTTATGAATAATATGGTAATATTTTTAAATATCATGATAGGTAGCCATTGGAAACTACATATTTGAAACTAATCTTATTTTGTGTATGCCTAAATAAATACAGTTAATTGTGTACATCTGATATGAAAGAAGTGATATAAGATAATCATTTTGAAAACCATACAAGACAGTCATTCTTAGAACTACTACCAGAAATGTTACTTTTTATTATTATAAGATTTTAAATCTTTCAAACATTTTTATCAGATAATTCACTCTTGAATGTTCAACTCTTTACTAAGAAACCTAGAAGATGTGAGAAGCAATTATGTTAGGTCAAGATAATTTTTATTTAATTAATTCAAATCTCTGCAGATTTATAGGAGATGAATTATATTTATTCATGAAATCAAGAGCTTTGAAAAGCTGATATTAATATTTTTTTTATTGAATGCTATGATGATCAAGAAGAAGAAAATGAATTTAAACTGATGCTTTTAAAGAAATATAATTGTAAATATTGATGAATATTTGAACCTCAGATTTAATTTATCCATCGTATACTATATTAATTTTTTGGAATAAATATTAGTTATTAAGTTTTAATTCATTATTATTATTTATAGATTATAGTATTAGTACATAAAATAATATCGTAGCTGATAAGAAGTTGCTGAGTCTGCGGTTGATTTTAAGCTGAAATGTCCGCAAAACTTGCCTAACGTAAATGGAAGCAAGATAGTGAATAACTCTCCGTCGAATTCACATAAAAATATTTATACTTGACATAATCCTTGAGATGTTCACCGACACTAGCTGTGGATTTTCTTGAACGCCACAAGATATGGACTTGGAATGGCGTATATTATTAGTACAGTTAGCCTGCCTGGTGGCCATGATCGTTAAGGCACTGAAGTCTAAACGGTTTGACACCGAGGTTAGCCGGTTCGAGTCCCGTTGGTCGAAAAAATGTTCACCATCAGAATGTTCTCCGGCAGGGTAGGGAAGGTGTTGGTATACAATTTCTAATCACTAGATTGTGTGCCAAAAGCCTATGGAGTGCTCATATGGAGTGGGGGCATATGACGCTGTTGATGCTCATTCGTCCGTCGGATGGGGACGTTAAGCCTTGAACAGACCCCTTGGTGCTATTCAACAGGAGTAGGCTATGTGCCGGCACCAGGTTTCACCCTCTCCCTACTATCATATATCACGTCATTCCTTTCATCTCATTAACTCCTCTGATGAGGCTGATGTCAGGAAGGGCATCCGGTCATAAAAACCCACCACGACAGATTCATCTCACCTCATACCCTATCCTGTAGGGAAATGGGACAAGGGTTGGACAAACAACAACATTATTATCAGTACAGTTATGTAAACTCAGGGTAAAAGGTCACTTTATGAACCAAGGAGGTTCACGCAAGGTTCCCTAATCTTGCCTGATCCTTAACTCTTTTTTTTTTTTTTTTCATTTTGGGCTATTTATTTATTTCTCCTGTAATCTTATTCGGTTCGGTTTAATGCTGTTCATTGGGCAGGCTCCGCTGGGGATTTGTTTGTTTCTACGGACATGATGTGTTCTGTTTTAGTTACCTTAGCAACGTGTTGTTTATGGGGATTGTTGTGTAATAAATGATTGCCTTGGTCGGGGTAGTTGATTTATGTTATTTGTGACGGTGAATTTTTAATAAGTTTCAAGTTGTTCTGACTTAATATGTTCTAAAATATTTTCTTCCACCGTCTTATTATCTTCTGAGTTTGTAGTTTTTTATGTTTCTGGTTCCTTATTTGAGTGCTGCTAAATTTCGAGTCCTTGCGTTGGCCCCTTGGTAGCTAGTAGGCTAGAAACGCCACGTGAAAGTGTTAAAGAACACTATGGTGTATTAGTTCTGTAAGATGAACAGGTAATATGGTAATCAAAAGTAGGGTTTGTAAAACATCTTTCAACTAAACGACCGGTTGTATTTCGCAAATCTTAATTAAGTTATTGAATCTTAGGAAGAGCTTCACTGTCATTTAAATTTGAGGAAAACTTTATTTTATTTTCTCTCATTTTGAACTACCATAATCAACTTTTGACTGAAGAATTAAAGCTTATCCTTGTTACCTAAGTTATGTTGGTTCTCATTTCCTTTAATTAATTCAACACTGCTACTGGTATTAACTTCTTTCATGGCATTTTGTGCCTTTTGCGTGCTTTTTTTTTTAAGGTAAGTGTCTTGTTTTCCCCTCTGTTTGGCTACTTGTGTTTTACCTACGGTTTCTCTTGTATCTCACATGTACTAGCTAGTATATTATGAACCTTCAATCCTGGTGGGTTACCTACAGAACTGTAAGGTTCATCCCGCAGGTGGCGCAGTGAGTGTAGAAGGCGTACCCCAACCCACCTAACAGCTACTAATGGTAAACACCTGCTTATTGTGGTTCAACCGAAAACATTTTCAGTTTATTATGAATTACAGTTTGGTAAAAGAACTAGTTATGGTTTTGTGATGAAAAATTATTCAACTCAAGAATTTAACTCAGAGTACAATCTTCTATTTCTGCAACTTATGTTTTTACAATTTTCCTTCGATGTTAGATTTTTCCAAGATTTAAAATTTAAAATGTATGTTTTATATATTTCTCTAGATATTCCTTTTAAGGTCCTATTTAGTATCCATGTAGTTTAACATTTTAAAGGTTTTAAAATGTATCATTTTTCCCACCCATCATTCTTAGCTTTTCTTTCCCTTTCAGTTT
This sequence comes from Anabrus simplex, assembly GCF_040414725.1. Taxonomy (NCBI): domain Eukaryota; kingdom Metazoa; phylum Arthropoda; class Insecta; order Orthoptera; family Tettigoniidae; genus Anabrus; species Anabrus simplex. The sequence goes on along the minus strand of NC_090272.1, from coordinate 19,142,023 downwards.
TTGGGGTTTAATTGTAAGAATGTAGACTTAAGTTCCTATTGTCTTATCATGTGTGCTGATCGTGAGAATTTTATTCTCCCTTCTGGGCCTAGATTGCAACATAGCTGTATTGTTGTTAATCCTGTTGCTTCATTATTATTGGAGTTTGAATTCTTGTTATAAATATTGTTTCAAGAAGATTTATTATATCAATGAAAGGGAGAATCTTCTTATGTTGAATCTTTCCCTTATTTCTTGGTGGAAGTTACCCCCTTTTAGTGTTAAGTGCAGGACAGTTATCCTCTTACATTTTCCCATATCGTTAGCATAGCTATGAACTACTGCGCTCTCTGCTCGAGTCAGTTTTTCACAATATGTATAACACTAATACAGCCCTTCTCTCACCTCAACTATACCGAACCACACCTTAAAGTTCTACACGTGCAAAATAATAGGTTAATGGAAATTATTTCCTCAAGTATTTCCAATTAATGAGCCTGTAGCATACCCAACTACAGTTACAAGCCAGAGTCATGTAAGTTTGGCAACGTCCAGTGGAGGCCAAGGTGAAAGCGTGGGATCTATCCGTGTATGTTGATGTCTAGTGAACTTCGTCTCGTGTTTCGTTTAATTTTTCACGAATATGTTTGTGTACCTATATATAACAAGATAAGTGATAGAATAAGCATACGTAGAGCTTATTATCGAAATAATGTGAAGGCTAACCAGGGCTGAATAGCTTGGACTGTAGAGCTGGCTTTCTAAGCCCCGCTCAGTCCGGTGGTATTTGAAGGTGCTCAAATACGTCAGCCTCGTGTCAGCAGATTTACTGGCACGTTAAAGAACTCCTCCGGTACAAAATTCCGGCATCTCAGCTTCTCCCAAAAACTGTAAAATTAGTTAGTGGGACGTTAAATTAGAAACGTTATTATCTGTGATGATGCAGACTCAATTTGGCTTATTAATAAAATGTTTCGTGTACTTGCAGATGCCCATAAAATGTTGTGTTCCCATGTTTCGTAAAAACTATAGCACAAAATGTTGTGTTCCCATGTTTCATAAAAACTATAGCATTAAAAAGTGTTTTGTTACCTCTTTTAGTTTTCTCCAGACGAGAAAATAAAACAAAAAAGGATTTGTCATTTTAAACGGGGTAATTGGGAACCTGGGAAAGATTCAGTCATATGCAAAAAACATGTCACACACGAAAGTTTTTCAACAGGGGTACAATTTGTGATAGTAAAGTCAAGGTAACTATACTACCACCTCTCCCCGATGCATGTCTAATTATTTTCCCAAATTTGCCTAAATATTTATCGTCGAAAAGTGTTAACCGAAAAGTCCCTGAAGGTAGAAGCATGCAAATGTAGAGTAGGGTAAACAAGAAGACGGACGATATGCCAAATGTAACCCATTTACTCAAAATTCACCAAGACACGAATGTCAGTGTATATGTTAAGTTATCAGGTGTTGGTAAAAGAAATGGCATGTTTAGCAGATGGTAAAATATCAAAGTGGTCTCAACTAAATGCATATTTATTAATTTATATAGGAACCACTTCTTGTAGTGTTAGTCTTAAATGTGTACAAATAAATCTATTAAAATGATTCACAATCTCATAGAGTATCGTGAGGTAAGCAGTGAAAGCACACTCTTTGTCTTGCCTCGTATGTTTAAGGGAACAATTCAGACTTTGCACTAAAAGGGCCAGGCTGAGTGGCTCAGACGGTGAGACGCTAGCCTTCTGACCCCAACTTGGCAGGTTCGATTCTGGCTCAGTCAGATAGTATTTGAAGGTGCTCAAATATGTCAGCCTCTTGTCGGTAGATTTACCGGCATATAAAAGAACTCCTGAGGGGCTAAATTCTGGCATCTTGGCGTCTCCAAAAACCGTAAAAGTAGTTAGTGGGATGTAAAGCAAATAACATTGTTATTATTATTATGATTTGTACTAAAAAGGAAAAGAGTTAGGCCATACTCAAAAAGTTTCGTTTGGAACTGTGAAAGCAAATTATTTACTGTCAAGAAACTTTCAAAGTGATAACTTAGAAAGAAGGTTTAGTCAGTACTTATAGCTTGATTGTAACTACAATGATACTGCACCTCAAGTCCTAGAAAGTGGGATGAAGATTAGGATTAAATGTGTTCTAGGGTTGCGGTGGTGGTGGTGGTGGTATGGAAAAGTGAGGTTTGGCTGTAGCCAATAAGAAATGTCTGATTCCATCATGACAGATGATATTGGGCTCAATATGGAAATAATGAACAAGTTAGACTCACATTTATCATGTGAATTTTTTTGGTGGGGTTTTTGAGATGTCAGAGGTCATATGCTGTACATTTCCTGGTATACAATAAGGACAGTATCCAGAAGGATAAGCTGTGACACTTGTTTAGGTCTATTGCAGAGTAATGAAACAGGTGATCCCTATTTTGAAGAACTTCAGAGGTGGGTTATGGGTGCCATCTCATTGTATTGTATGTGTCTGCAGAACAGTAGTATGCGAAGACCATCTGGGTTGTGAAAATTATAAAGAATTTCTGTCTTCTCTATCCTGAGCTGCTTTAGGAAGAGATGACAATCAACAGTTCTGGTTTGAACGCCATCATTGCGGGCGTGACAATAATGGTGCGATAGATTATTTATTGTTTTCATTTTACAATGTCGTGTTAAATAAGTGCTGAAAGCAGATGAAGAACACGAGTTATGTTAGCAGTGAGGATAACAACACTAAGCGGAGGAAGCTGTCAACGCTCCACAATAATCGAGCTTGCGAGTACTGTTCTTAAAGTGTTTTGTTTTTATTCATGTTAAATGTGTGTTTCTAACTTCAGTGAATGCATTTACTGATGTGCGTGTTTCTTAGTATCATTTTACAATCATCATGTTGGTCTAAATATAGTGAATATGGGTGAAGTCGCTCAAAATCGGACCCTGCCCCCCTTTTCTCTCCGCCTCCGTTTGACAGATAGATACAGCGTTGCCAAGCGTTCTTTCCAGCTTTAACTGTAGATGGCTCTGGTTTGTAGACAATGGGCGGGACTCGTGTTGTACATGTATATTATTTACAAGCAGTGTTTGTGGTTAGGTTCCATGCATCCAGATACTCACACCACGTTGTTATCGGAGTGCACATGCCAGTGCAAAAACAGTGCAGTTACATTATTTACACACGTTCTAAAGATCGTCTTGGGCCAGAGATGAGTATTCCAAACGACAAATTATGTTTATCAATATGGTGTGGATTTCTCAAATAATAATTATTAAAGTTGACCTTTAAAAATTTGACCTTCCATTTACAATCTGTGACTCATTTCTATCAAGTCAACTCCCATGAAAGCCCAAGACAAATGAAATAGATTGGCCATCACTCTCACCTGAGCTCATCTCTATTGTTGGCTGAGTCAGTGACTTTCTAATGAGACAAAGAGCCTGGAACAACTGGCACTTTAAAGTAAAATAATGTGAGTTAGTATGAAGTGCACATAAGATAGAGATTAGTGGATTAAACAAACACAGACATCTCTGTTATTACCAGAAGACCCATCCAGTTTCGGGATGTACAATACCCCGTAATCTTGGACTCTAACAAAATTGCACCCTAATATTTTTCATGGCAATGTCATGTAGCGACAAGATATTGGCAGAATTACCAAAGAATGAAGTTAAGAAAACGTGGGCACTAAATGTCGCAGTGTATCTTCCTTCTCATTCTACACATTGGTGTGGAGTAAGAAGAACCAGAGTGTGATGAGATGCTGAGGAAGAATGGTAGAGAGATGTCGTGTTTCAGATAGAGAGAAGAGTACAGAGAGGCCATGTACCAGTTAGCGTGTGGAGAACGGGTGCAATACTCCGTTAAGGTGGCTATAGTACACACCCATGCCACTGTCGAAACTCCGCGCATGCCACATGACGGGGTGCGCGTGTTGTGGAGGCGGGGCGTACTGGAACGGTGCTTGGGGATGGTGGCTGCCGCCCATCACTGGCATTGGAGCCACCGGGTAGCGACTGCTGGCTTCCTTCGACTTGGACTTGCCGAAGTTGGGCACTCGAGCTCGGAGACCGCAGTAGTAGGGGTCATCTGAAACAAGAAACAATAATAATTGTAGCCCTTGTTCGTTCAATAAAACACAGTCACCTTACAGTACAGTCACGTCCGCTTGTCAGAAAAATAAATGCTGTTAATTCATTTGCTGCAAACTACATTTACCTTGTACTTTGCATGATGTGCTACTGAAGAAACCCACGTTTAATTGTTCGTTGTTTTGATCAAATAACGTTAGTTCTTTCTTTTGCAAGCTCACAAACAAAATCATATACGACAGTAATTTATCGTATTCACAGGAATTAAAGCGACCATCATGTTTAATTTGGTTTAAGTTGAACTAGCAGTTTCCAGCTGGCTCCGCCCACAATGTATGGTGTTGTTCGTTACTATCTTTACGGAGGTATTTGCAAAGTTTCGAGTTAATGAAATAAAGCACATGATCTGCTGTGGTAATAGAATGTAATATTATGTCAACAAAACACTTGAAAATACATCATACAAAGAAATTGAATTAAACGTTCCTTAGAACAACACTACGCGCCGAACTGTTAAAAAGTCCTTCAAATATCTTCCTCATGGAGACAAATGTACTCAACTTTTCTCAGAATCTACAAATTTAAGTAATACCTCAAAAGAAAGCGCTTGATCGACTGAGTGTTCTTAGGCCAAAACGAACTCCGTACCTCAATTAGTACCAAAGATATTATTGCTTCAAAGAGACAACAAATTGAAAAAATTAAATAACTTGAGGAAGGCGGAAGTTAAGTGATTTATAGTAGCTGATGATAAATCTGTGCATGAATACCTTTCAGTTAAAAAAAAAATGAAGGAAATTGACCGGATAGAATGGCTGGACTGACTGACTTTAGTTTTCATATTTTTTTAAATATATAGATAGCATTTAGATGATCGCATTACACCTTTCTGAGACACGCTCAAATATTTTGAGTATGTTGGGGGAAATGGTCTAGGGATAATGTGAATAAATCAGAAATACTCATAACTATCACTGAGAGGGAAAATTAACCAGTTGGTTTATATCGCGTCTTCGAGTGTCCTGTACTGTTTTACTGGTCTAATAGTATAATATATTCTTTGAAATTAATCATTTACCACAAAGGGAAGAGAAATCATGACTTAATTCCCGTGACATCACTTCCGTTACGCGAAGTACTTTCTGCAGTCGCTGTGACCTTTCATAGTAAAGGAGTTCTTTCTCATTATAATCTACACACATTCCAGTGGCTCACGGTCTAAATAGGTCTCCCCTCGCTAAACAGTAACAGTTATTGGTAATTATTATCTCAAGTGTTTCTTGAAAATAACGCAGAGTACTCAAGTAAACTGAGGAATTAATAACTCGGTAACGAAAGTTTCAATACTACTTTCAATCTTCTACAACTTTATTGTAAATTATAACATAGAACATCATCTAAATGATGCGGTTTGGTTAACAAAAAATTGGCCTACATTTCAAGACCTGAAACAAATAAAACTTTCTGGTCAGCCGGTGAGAAGAACGGAAGTGAAACCGCAAGTGGTGTTCTACACGTTCCATTGGGGCTTAGCATTAGGGACGTCCAGCAGGTCGGATAGCCCCGCACACACCAAGTGGTGTTCTACACGTTCCATTGGGGCTTAGCATTAGGGACGTCCAGCAGGTCGGATAGCCCCGCACACACCAAGTGGTGTTCTGCATGTTCCATTGGGGCTTAGCATTAGGGACGTCCAGCAGGTCGGATAGCCCCGCACACAACAAGTGGTGTTCTGCACGTTCCATTGGGGCTTAGCATTAGGGACGTCCAGCAGGTCGGATAGCCCCGCACACACCAAGTGGTGTTCTACACGTTCCATTGGGGCTTAGCATTAGGGACGTCCAGCAGGTCGGATAGCCCCGCACACACCAAGTGGTGTTCTACACGTTCCATTGGGGCTTAGCATTAGGGACGTCCAGCAGGTCGGATAGCCCCGCACACAACAAGTAGTGTTCTACACGTTCCATTGGGGCTTAGCATTAGGGACGTCCAGCAGGTCGGATAGTCCCGCACACAACAAGTAGTGTTCTGCACGTTCCATTGGGGCTTAGCATTAGGGACGTCCAGCAGGTCGGATAGCCCCGCACACACCAAGTGGTGTTCTACACGTTCCATTGGGGCTTAGCATTAGGGACGTCCAGCAGGTCGGATAGCCCCGCACACAACAAGTAGTGTTCTACACGTTCCATTGGGGCTTAGCATTAGGGACGTCCAGCAGGTCGGATAGTCCCGCACACAACAAGTAGTGTTCTGCACGTTCCATTGGGGCTTAGCATTAGGGACGTCCAGCAGGTCGGATAGCCCCGCACACACCAAGTGGTGTTCTACACGTTCCATTGGGGCTTAGCATTAGGGACGTCCAGCAGGTCGGATAGCCCCGCACACACCAAGTGGTGTTCTGCACGTTCCATTGGGGCTTAGCATTAGGGACGTCCAGCAGGTCGGATAGCCCCGCACACACCAAGTGGTGTTCTACACGTTCCATTGGGGCTTAGCATTAGGGACGTCCAGCAGGTCGGATAGCCCCGCACACACCAAGTGGTGTTCTACACGTTCCATTGGGGCTTAGCATTAGGGACGTCCAGCAGGTCGGATAGCCCCGCACACACCAAGTGGTGTTCTACACGTTCCATTGGGGCTTAGCATTAGGAACGTCCAGCAGGTCGGATAGCCCCGCACACACCAAGTGGTGTTCTACACGTTCCATTGGGGCTTAGCATTAGGGACGTCCAGCAGGTCGGATAGCCCCGCACACACCAAGTGGTGTTCTACACGTTCCATTGGGGCTTAGCATTAGGGACGTCCAGCAGGTCGGATAGCCCCGCACACACCAAGTGGTGTTCTACACGTTTCATTGGGGCTTAGCATTAGGGACGTCCAGCAGGTCGGATAGCCCCGCACACACCAAGTGGTGTTCTACACGTTCCATTGGGGCTTAGCATTAGGGACGTCCAGCAGGTCGGATAGCCCCGCACACACCAAGTGGTGTTCTACACGTTCCATTGGGGCTTAGCATTAGGGACATCCAGCAGGTCGGATAGCCCCGCACACACCAAGTGGTGTTCTACACGTTCCATTGGGGCTTAGCATTAGGGACGTCCAGCAGGTCGGATAGCCCCGCACACACCAAGTGGTGTTCTACACGTTCCATTGGGGCTTAGCATTAGGGACGTCCAGCAGGTCGGATAGCCCCGCACACACCAAGTGGTGTTCTACACGTTCCATTGGGGCTTAGCATTAGGGACGTCCAGCAGGTCGGATAGCCCCGCACACAACAAGTGGTGTTCTACACGTTCCATTGGGGCTTAGCATTAGGGACGTCCAGCAGGTCGGATAGCCCCGCACACACCAAGTGGTGTTCTGCACGTTCCATTGGGGCTTAGCATTAGGGACGTCCAGCAGGTCGGATAGCCCCGCACACACCAAGTGGTGTTCTGCACGTTCCATTGGGGCTTAGCATTAGGGACGTCCAGCAGGTCGGATAGCCCCGCACACACCAAGCAACGACCAGTTCCTTTTTCTCCTCTGTAAAGTTAAATTTCAGAGATGTCCTTTAACTTCATATATCAAAAGAAATTTTCCTTTGGTCTTGAAATTGGCCTTTGGTCATAGGAGTCCCGGGTTGGATTCCCGGCAGGGTCGGGAATTTTAACCTTAATTGGTTAATTTCTCTGGCACAGGGGCTGGTGAAATGTCCCCGTATGGGATGTCCATGATTGCAATCATAACTCCATTTTTTCCGAGCCGACCCACACTAAGTTTGTGGGTTCTTCTTTCTAACTCGCTCGCCATGATTCAAACACTTGTACTTTACTTGGTGTATGAAATAAAGTGTTGAAAGTTTAAACAATTTGGTTGTTAGTTATTTAACTGATTATTTTATATTGTTTATTAATTACTATCCTTTATATTTTACATTCTACACAACTTTTTAAATAAGTTTAGCAACTAAACCGCAATATTTATATCTATATATATAAAATAAGAGTTTTGTCTGTACATTGCTCAGAATTTGGAAAGAATGGTATTTCTGTATCGGCCATGTCCACAGTAACAAGGAAATGGAATTTTTACTGTTTCGTAATTTCTGTCTGTCTGTCTGTCTGTCTATCTGTCTGTATGTATGTACACGCATCACTAGAAAACGGCTGAAGAGAATTTAATAAAAATCGGTATGCAAAGTCGGAGAATAAGTCGCTACAATCTAGGCCATAAATAATTTTATTCACGCTGATTGAAATGGTAGTTTAGGGGAAGGGCTAAAATTAAATTTTCAAATATTTATGTTATTAGTGGTTCTATCTTAATGAAAATTAGTATGCAAAGTTGGGAAATTAGTCGCTACAATCTAGGCTATAAATAATTTTGTTCACGCTGAGTAAAATGGTAGTTTAGGGGAAGGTCAAAAATTTAATTCTTAAATATTCACGTTATTAGTGGTCAAATCTCATTGAAAATTCGTATGCAAAGTCGGAGAATCAGCCACTAAAATCTAGGCTATACATAATTTTATTCACGCTCAGTGAAATGGTAGTTTGGGGGAAGGCCTAACATTTAATTCTCAAATATTTATATTATTAGTGGTCGTATCGATAAATACTACATAACAAAAGTTATATAGAATTAAATTTCTGACTAATTATGTCTTATACATTTTTACCGTACCGGCTATGATAACACAGATATTCATGAATTAGTATTTTTGTTGCTAAGTCCATATAAACTCCAAGCCACGAGAAAATGGGTTAACAGAATTTAATGAAAATCAGTATATAGAGACAGGGAATAAGAAACTACAGTCTAAGCTATAAACAATTTTATTCAAACTGGATTAAATGTAGTTTAGGGGAAGGCGCCTAAAATTTAATTTTTAAATACCTATGTTATTGGTCCTATCGAAAAGTACTACATAACACAAGTTACAGAGAATACAGTTTCGGATCATGTATATTTTATTCAGTTTTACTGTACCGACTATGATAAGAGTGGTATTTCAAAGTATGAAGAAAACTAACTGTGAAGGCCTACAATATCGAAAGCGCATAACATTGGCGAAAAATAACATTACATTGACCCTTGTTTGTGGCGGAGTTCTTTGTCTCTTATGCTGCCTCTCAACTCCGATAGATGGGATTACTGCTGCGTACCGAGTATAATAGCCTGACAACACTGACGGAAAATAGCCGGGGAGTTAGAAAACTTTCTTCCTTAGCATGCCATTCCTCTGGTTTATACATTTTCTGATACAGCTGGTACGTAACACACTGGTTCATCATAGTATTCCAGCTGTTCGATCCCCACTACGATGCACTGTTTTGTATGAGCAGTGTGCATACTTACGGCAGAAGCTCATTTTAGTAGTAGTAGTAGTAGTAGTAGTAGTAGTAGTAGTAGTAGTAGTAGTAGTAGTAGTAGTAGTAGTAGTAGTAGTAGTAGTATGGCCTGGTCTGGAATAACAATTTAGGCCTATTTCAAATTATAGCACCACAATTCACTAAATGACTCAAAATTCAACCCTGAAAAGAGCCGTTACTCAAGCTTCTTCCTCTTGACTTTTATTAAATTCTACATTCAAATGAATAAAATTATTCCAAATTAGCACTGAAGAGTGGGTTTCTCCTCTGGCTTGGAGGATAAATTTGGCTCCAATTCAGATAGATTTTTCCGCCGCCAGTGTATTAAATTGATATTTACCGACTCATCGTGTAGTTCTAGGAAACAGATTAGTAAAAGAGCATGGTTTTTGCCCTGGGAGTCTCCACTATTCGACCTCTTCCCCACCAAAAAGAAGATGAAGTGTGTTCACGGATCACGACTGTCTGCGGCTTGGTCATCCCAGCTCTGGAACTTTGGACTGTAATATCGGGAGCTTAGACCTGTTCGTTAAAAGTGAGAAAATGTGTGGTTTCTGATTTGATCGCGTATTTCATATGAAAGCATTGCTTTTAACTGCGCCATTCCTACTGACGTCATTGTAATGTTTGTTCATTTCAGTTGGGAAAACCAGTAAGACAGTCTTTCTGAGGATGTAAAAAGGCAGGTGGAGAGTGAGTGTCTACCATTAAATTGAAAGCTTTCCAACCTGAATGTGACTGATGGTATGCAAGTGGTATGCATTACAGTGAAAATTCCCTAACTCAGTCTTCATATGAGAAAATATGTTTGGTGATATCGCCGTCGCGTTTCTTGGGTAACGTTAAGAGCTTTGCAATTTAATACCTTCTTGCTCACAACGTGTACACTACCTAACCTAGAATTATGTTGAAAGCAGTCTTCTCGGTACAGGCCATGAAGGCCCTGGGAGGGGTGGAAGGTAAACGTAAAGGTTTCCGTAACCTCGGCACTTGATGGGGTAGAGTGGTTAGCTCTACGTCCGGCTGCCTTTAACCTGGTACTCATTTTTGGTGTAGGCTGAGTGAATCTCAGGGCCATATGCACCTCCAGAAGTGGAAATCTCATTTCTTAAATTTTACGACTTCCTGACGGGGATTCGAACCCACGTCCTTCCGGGAGAACCGAGCACGCCTTTACCTCCTCGGCCAGGCAGCCCCCTAGAATTCTGTATACAATGTAAAATTCCGTAGCGAAGCACGGGTACATCAGCTAGTCTTGTATATACTACAACTAATAATAATTAATTCGTTACATAATCTATATGGCTAAATGGTTAGCGTGCTGGCCTTTGGTCACAGGAGTTCCGGGTTGGATTCCCGGCAGGGTCGGGAATTTTAAGCTTAATTGGTTAATTTCTCTGGCACAGGGGCTGGGTATGTGTGTCGTCTTCATCATTTCATCCTCATCATGATGCGCAGGTCGCCCACGGCCGTCAAATCAAAAGACCTGCACCTGGTGAGCCGAACATGTCCTCGGACACTCCCGGCACTAAAAGCCATACACCATTTCATTTTACCTTGTAGCCAAAAATACCCACCCTAGACCATTGTTGTTCGTATGTGGTAGTAGCATCGAGTCTTCCATCGTATACTTTAGTGGTTGTGGTCGTGTCGGAGGTGTGGCGCTTGAAAGTGGCACACTGTATATAAAACTAGATGTGCGTGTTCGTATATTTCACCTTGGGCCCACCAATACGCATCGCAGACCACTGGTGTTCGTGTGAAGTAGTAGCCATAGGTTATAAACTTCATGGTTCTGATCCGTATTGAATTGTAATTACAATATAATTATTAAATTAATGCAGTAGTGGTCCACCTTTCAATATTATAATATGCAATATTCTAAATTACGTTAATTAGGGGCTAGTTTCGGCCGGGGCTGGCCATCTTCAGCCTTAAAGTAAAACACCACTAACTAAACAAATGTACCTGCACACAATTGACATTAAACAAATGAAACAAATAGGCCTATATACAAATTGACATTAAAAACAGGGATGAAATTATGAGTAAATTTGAAAATAACTAGGTTCTATCATCTTGAGTATGCTCATAATTGAGACTCTTTCATGTATTAATATACACAGAACTGTTAGTTCTAAAACTGCTAATCATTAATAATTCAATTATTGTAAACAGGAACTGTTGATCCCGTAGTTCATCATCAAATATATTTGAGTGGTGTTAGCCACGTGCAAGTCATTGGACACTGCTGTAAGTAACCACTAACTGACGTAGAACTGTTGGATGTCATTTCCTCACCAATGAGATGCTCTTGTGGTGCTTGTTAAATCATGCTGAAATGTTGTTGGACATTGTCAGGATGGCACATCAAGGTGTGGTTAAAACGGATACATTGTGTCTGGTATAAAATTTGCAATTCGTTGTGGTGTCCATGAAGTTGACCTGAATAAATTACAGTAGATAAAATTAAGTTAATGAATTGAATAAGATAATGTGTTAGTTATATGGCATAGGTTATGAGACTTACCTCTCAATACAGCATGTGGTGTGTGGCCTATTGTTGTGTGTGCTTCAGACTAACTGTTGTGAGATTCAAATGAAAAGGAAGGAGAGGGGAAGGGGAAGGTTGTATATTAGCGAATTCTCCCAGTATTGGAACAGTTAAGCAAATAACTCAATCAATTCTTCTGCAGGTTCTTCTTGTTGTTCCAATAGGCTTTCATTCTTTCAGAGAAGGCTTGTTTCCTTTCTGTCGACCACTTTGGTATGTACTATTTTTGTCGTGGTTGCTGTGATGTAGCTTCCCGATTATTTACTTTGTGTCTAAAGATGTCTCTTTCTGGAATGTCTGTGGAACTTACGTTTGTGGTTTTGAGGTCCTTTCGAAGTTCGTTATGCCAGGGTGTTGAGTTCTTAAGTGAGGTTACATAATCAATTAATCTTTTTTGTCAGTCGATTATCTCGTAATCTAGTGAGATGACTAAAAAATTTCACTCATCTTTTCTGGATGTCAATTTCGATGTTAGAGAACATTTCTGTTGTTTTGATTGATTGTAACCTAATGATCTTCCTCTCTTCTTTTTTGATTTCTTCAAATTCTTGTTTTCTGTTGAATTCCAGTGTTTCACTTGTGTAAAGGACTGTTGGATTTATGACTGTGTTATATTGCCGAATTTCTTTATGTCTTGACATGGATTAGAGCGTGTTCATAGCGGAGGCAGGAGGAAAGGCTCCCTCGTCCATCTTCGGGAGGTGCGCCAGCTCAAGGTAATGGCAGTTTCTGCTTAATGACGTATTAGTCTTTGAAAGCTAGCTCGAGGGGAAGGTTTCAAATTTCTTTTGCAATGTAACTTTTATTTCTTAATGTAAATTCTCACTCATGCCTAAAGAACTTAGGGAATAAAGAGTGAGGAACCCTCTTGTATTCCCTCTCAACTTGATATTGAGGTGACTATGATTTAAATTTATCTCTTAATTTTGTAAACTTTCTTTCCATCTAGTCACCTCCGTGGTATAGCCGTGAGCCCACATAGGGTTTTCAAGGAGTGCAAGTGTTTACCTCCTTACCTTTTGATTTTCGGCCAGTAACTTTGACCTTTCGTTTTTACCACAGGCCATGTAGTGTGGAAACTTGTTACCCCTTTTAAAATCAATTTCATTCTTTTACTTTTAAGGTAAATCAGACTGCTGAGCGTATAACACAGTGAGCACTGTTCGTTTTGTTAAATGTAGGCATGGAACTTGTAATAGTCTCCTAAAGTGTAAATATCTAGAGCAAAGACGCTCTTCCACTGATGTAAAAATTGGGAGATCCGTCTCCTTGACTGTTGGTTGAAAGGAACAATGGTGCTCATGTTAAATTTGTAATTAGGGAGCTTCAAGCTCATATAGTTAAATTATTGTTATCTAATTATTCTAGACCTCTCTAAAATTGTTACCCAAGCTCACAAGCTAGGTTTTGTACTGGATTTTGTTATTTGCTTAGCAAAGTGTAATGATTAAAAGAGAGAGAAAAAAAGGGAAAAAGAAATATACCATAGCTCAAATTTTCTATATCTAGCCATTCATGCCCACACCTTCTTTCACCTCTTTCACCTCTTTCACCTCGGTTTCCACAAAATCCCCGGAACAGACACTAAAAGCAATGACTTGTTGGATATCAAAAAAATATTAACAACAGTTGTAGACTTGAAAGATGCAGTGAATGAAATGAAGGAGGCCGTACAATGGGGTGAAGTCAATCAGATGGGGTGAAGTTGAAAAGGTGGGGTGAATTGCAAGCCATCCACTTCATGACCGTATCAATGAGTACAATCAACAAATTAATTTAAAAACCACCTAATTGATACTTTATTTTTTTGCCTTGGGCAAAATTAAAAATACATTAGCACACACAGAACATGTTTCGACCACTTTGTGGTCATCTTCAGCTGTATAAAGATAGTTGAGATTAAAAACATTTGGACAGTAAGCACATTATACCTTAAAACTATGTCCCATGGGATCTTGAAAACTATTGCTCTAGATGCTCTAAAACAAGGGAGCGGTGGGGGGAGGGTTTGGGGGTAAGGTAATATGTGTGGATGATACTTAAATTACAATTCACGTCTACAATTGTGTTCAAAAAACTTATTAACTAATTAACTAATATATATATTTAAAGCATCTGTGGTGATACACTAGGCGGCATGAATAAAAGAGTCAATGTTTGAAACAATCTTCAGGCCTTTGTGAGAGGGTTACTTCGCGTCTACAGCAATAACTTTGTAACTTATGCAACCTTTAGAAAGATTAACATTTATTACGTATCTGTATGAATTGCTTTCCCCTATTTTCATCCTGTAATATGCCAAAAACTTCACCTCATTGTACAGAACTGTGTTAAAAGTCAAAAGTTCATTTGTGGACTTTTCAAAAAAGTGTGTTCATATATTTTTAAAGGAGATTCCAAATACCAGTTTTCATATCTGTAACATGTTAGGTTTTTGTGACATATTGTAGATAATCTCGCTGCTGTAGAATACTGGAGCTGACGTTGCCGTCCACTTAAGGGAGTGAAATAATAAAAAAGCGGGTGAATTTTTAAAATGAGTACCTTCTTCTTCTTCTACCACTTTTCCCACACCTGTGAGGTCGCGCGTGCAAACTGTGTCCCACATGTGGATTTGACCCTGTTTTACATCTGGATGCACTCCCTTGACACCAACCCTTTGTGTAGGGACGCAATTACTCTTGCGTGCTCCTTGTGTGGTTGGTAATGGGGTGTTTTGAGTGAATATGAAGATGAGAGTGTTGGAACAAACACAAACAACCTGTCCCCGAGCCAGATGAATTAATCACATGTGATTAAAATCTCCGACCCAGTCCAGAATCGAACCCGGAACCCTGTGAACGCTGACCACTCAGCCAAGGAGTGGGGCCGTTTTTAAAATGATATATCTACCATATATCTTGTAAACTTAACATGTTACAGACATGAAAATTGGTATTTGTAATACTCTTTAAAAATAAAGAAATAACATATTTGTTGTTTTCGGAAAATCAATTTAAGCTGGAGATCAAAAATAAGTGAAGAAGGAGTTGAATTCTTTATAAGAATACTTATATATCAAAAACTAAGATGTTACAGTTGTGAAAATTTGTATTCAGAATCTCCTTTAGAAATAAAGAATTTTTTTTTTTAAGACTCGCATGTAGAGTTCCGTGTTGCGGATTTAGCTCTGCCAGTAGCCTGGTCATCTTAGCCCCAAAAGGCAAAGCCACAAACATGGTTTACAAAGAGGTTCTGGGGTAAATGAAATGCAATTTTTTGGTGAGTTTTTATACTTTAACGATTTTCAGATAATGTCATAGTGCAGTATCGAGGAACAATTACTTTTATCAGCTTACGAAATCCTCATGAGCGAAGCCATGGGTAACAGCTAGTTAAAAATAAATAAATAAATAAATAAATAAATAAATAAATAAATAAATAAATAAATAAATAAATAAATAAAATAAAATTATTATTATTATTATTATTATTATTTAATTTAACAGTGAAATGTGCTTGCATTGAGATGCAGGTGAGAAAGCATTCTTTCTGATTATATTACACATGTTTGCGAAACTAAGAACTAATTTGACAGAAGGCAGTTTGGGTTTAGGAAAGGTTATTCAACTGAAGCTCAGCTTGTAGGATTTCAGCAAGATATAGCAGATAACCTGGATTCAGGAGGGCAAATGGACTGTATTGCAATTGACCTATCTAAGGCATTTGATAGGGTAGATCATGGAAGACTACTGGCAAAAATGAGTGCAATTCAATTTGACAAAAGAGTGACTGAATGGGTGGCTACATTTCTAGAAAATAGAACTCAGAGAATTAGAGTAGGCGAAGCTTTATCTGACCCTGTAATAATTAAGAGGGGAATTCCTCAAGGCAGTATTATTGGACCTTCATGTTTTCTTATACATATCAATGATATGTGTAAAGAAGTGGAATCAGAGATAAGGCTGTTTGCAGATGATGTTATTCTGTACAGAGTAATAAAGAAGTTGCAAGTCTGTGAGCAGCTGCAGGGTGACCTCGATAGTGTTGGAGATGTACGGTGGGCAATGGTATGATGATAAACTGGTTTGACAGAAAGCAGTTTGGATTTAAGAAAGGTTATTTGACTGAAGCTCAGGAAAAGTCCTCTCAGTTTTAATTACTGCGTTGATGGGGTGAAAGTACTTTTTGGGGATCATTGTAAGTACCTAGGTGTTAATATAAGAAAAGACCTTCATTGGGGTAATCACATAAATATGATTGTTAATAAAGGGTACAGATCTCTGCACATGGTTATGAGGGTATTTAGGAGTTTTAGTAAGGATGTAAAGGAGAGGGCATATAAGTCACTGGTAAGCCCCCAACTAGAGTATGGATCCAGTGCATGGGACCCTCACGAGGATTACTTGATTCAAGAACTGGGAAAAATCCAAAGAAAAGCAGCTCGATTTGTTCTGGGTGATTTCAGACAAAAGAGTAGCGTTACAAAAATGTTGCAAAGTTTGGGCTGGGAAGAACTGGGAGAAAGGAGACGAGCTGTTCAATTAAGTGGTATGTTCCGAGCTGTCAGTGGAGAGATGGCGTGGGAGGACATCAGTAGACGAATAATTCTGAGTGGCGTCTTTAAAAGTAGGAAAGATCACAATATGAAGATAAAGTTGGATTTCAAGAGGACAAATTGGGGCAAATATTCATTTATAGGAAGGGGAGTTAGGGATTGGAATTACTTACCAAGGGAAATGTTCAATAATTTTCCAATTTCTGTGTGATAATTTAAGAAAAGTCTAGGAAAATAACAGATAGGGAATGCAGATCAGTAGTGACTGATTGATTTATGCATTGGCAATAAATTTTGAGCCATAGGTACAAGTGCTGTGATGTCTAAGAGTTCTTACAATCTGACCATGAAGTTGTTACCCTCCAATTTACATATCCTCTGGCTCCATCTTTCGATGTTACATGTTAAATTAATCATGACTTGTTTATTTTTGTAATATTTTTAGTTTAGTTAAGTTATAAACAATTGCTTACTCCATACTTACTTATTAATTACTGTTTTACAGCATGAACAATCTTTTTTTGAAATTATTCAATGTTTGTATCTTAGTAACGCTTCCTAGAAGATATCAACTAATACTGTGTAAGGGAGAATATTCTATGTTTAAAAAAACACCGAAGATGGTTTCTTAAAATGCTTATTGACGATTTCGACTCAGAAAGTGTAATGGCGGCACGTGGAATGTCTCACAGAACTCGCACGCACTCCTGGTCCCGATTAGCAAGCACATGACTTCGATAATTTTTAGGTTGTACATTTCCTTGTAGGGCAGAACTGTGGCCTCTTTCAGTTTTAATATAAGGTGCAGTGAGTAAGCAGACCAGCATCGTGCTCCGAGTTTCAGTGTTTTTACTCCCGCCTTCGTTCCTGAAATTTGTCCCGTAGGATGTATTTAATGTGCAGTGGCCGGACTGAGCCACTTCCTCGTATCGAAAAGGGCAACTAAAAGGGATGACCAGGCTGTTTAGTATCGGAGGACTATATTTTCTTCTGATTGAAGCCCATCGATCACTTCAAGAAACTGTATTTTCAAAGTACTAAAGATACAAATATGAATGATACATCAAAAGAACCACAAAAACTCACCAAGTTTTCGCCAACCACTTTTGATCACACGACATAAGTCTAAGCAATAATCAAATTCGTTCCCTATATGTATTTTGTAGCACTTGCCTGTTAATCGTCATCGCGAAAGCTCTGGCAGTGCACCGACCAATCGGCATCCAGCCTCACTTAAGGATTTTCCTGTATTCCACCGCGAGCTCTGTTTCCACACACAATTAATGTTCTCGCATCTTCCTTTATGCTTTTTGTAGCCATTTTGCACTTGTGTTGTACCGCGAGGAGTTTACGGTCCTTTTCCAAGTCAAATTATTCTTTTATAGCAAACCTGTAAGGTATTTGAGCAAAAGCTAACAATTTATTTTACAATTTCAGCTCCATGTGATGTAATCGTTCGATAGCTGACTGCTTTGGAACTCCCAGGAATGATCCCAGCATTCGCATAGATTTGAAGGAGTAACTAGTCTAGGATTGCCTTTGTGAGTTTGAGTTTCAATATTCATAACAAGTTTTAAAAGCCTATCTGTAATTTCTAAGTATCCAGTCGCAGCCTGGCAGGAGTACTACTCACCATATTTCTTGTTGTCCTTGCTCTTTCCTCTCGAGGATGGGAAGGGCTTCAGTCTGTTCTCCTCTTCGATGTCATCGTAGTCGGGCTAAAACAAGACAGAGTCAGTTTACAGCAGTCGCACCACATCCTCGTGCAGTTGTGAGAAAATTCAGTATGTACGGCACCTCTTAACACACACCTTACAACAACAACAACAATAATAATAATAATAATAATAATAATAATAATAATAATAATAATAATAATAATAATAATAATAATAATAATAATTTCTTATGGAAAATACAAAGTGTATGGAAGGGACTACATCAGGTTTCAACAATCGACCATAAATCACCAAATATGAAAATATTGCTCAAGTAGAGAAATTGAAGTATCTAGGTGAAATTATTGAACCAACAGGGTTAAATAAGCAAACTAACAAAGAAAGAATTCCAAATCTTGGAAGAGCATACAAAATTACCTGGAACAGATACAATAAAAGAACTATATCAAAAAAGGTAAAATTACGACATTATAACACAGTAGTTAAAACAGAAGCACTTTCTGCATCTGAAACTATTATAATTAGTGGCAGATCTCGAATAAAGATGTTGAAGAAACAAGAAAGGAAAATCGTCAGGAGAATCTTAGGACCAAAGTTTCACACTTTTGGACAAAAGCAAAAACACATGAAATCTAGCACGTTACAGGAAAAAACTGCATGGTCACTTATATAGGATGGATAATAACAGGACACAAAGAACATTTTAAATTTAGGCTTATCAATAAAAAATCACAATAATTGGCTAAAATAAATCAATGAAGACCTAAATGAAATTGGCATTAATGAGAAGATAGAATCTTAATTCACAAACACCCGACTAAATACAAGACGCGCTCCTTAGTTGGGCACAATAAATCAAGAATTTGGTTCGTGCCCTCTTAACTACTTGTTCGGGTTTGTAGAGATGCCCAGCGATTTATTCTATAGGTAGCATCCCGAGGGTGGAGTAATTCGGGATCTTCAAACACCATCGAACTGAGCCACCAACTTGGGGGCTGAGTGGCTTAGTAAGTGGTCCTCAGAGTCCTTGCGCTCAATCCACCAGTGGTTCCTAACCCGTTCGACGAGAGATCCTCAGTTGGACGATGTGTAAGTACGGTAGCATCCTGCTTTACAGAATATATCGAGCTCAGAATATTTTAAAGGGGCTGCCTGGATGAGGCGGTAAAGGCGTGCTCAGTTTGCCCAGAAGGAAGTGGGTTCGAAACCCCGTCAGGAAGTCGTAAAATTTAAGAAACAAGATTTCCATTTCCGGAGGTGGATATGGCCCTGAGGTTCACCCAGTCTACACCAAAAATGAGTACCAGGTTAATTCCTGGGGGCAAAGGCGGCCGGGCGTAGAGCTAACCACTCTACCTCATCAAGTGCCGAGGTTACAAATGGTGGAAGCCTTTACCTTCCACTCCTAAAAAGGCCTTCATGGCCTGTACGGAGATGACTTTGCTTTGCTTTTGCAGAATATTTTAAGCAATCCTTGGACTTATGGGAGTAACAGAGTCCCATTACCGTCTGACAGAGGAGTGACTTGGCGAACGAAAAGGATTTCGATGCAATATTAATGTGACTTATCAAAAAAAGAAAGTACAGTAGAACTGGCTGAGTCAGCAAAGAGGATCCGTTTGTATGTGCTAGGAGTTAATACTATTTGGGTAAGGGGAGATAACGAGGAAGAAATTATACTGTGTAAACTGTTCTTAACAGGTATGAACAAAAGGGAAGGGCAGAGTTTGGGGTAGGGTGGTTGCACATGCAACACAGGCACGTAAATGAGTGGAATGATGTGGGTAGATTTGGCTGTTGAAGGAATTAGGACGAGAAGTGTCTCAATATATTCACCATGTGAGAGTGCAGATGAGGATGAAATTGACAAGTTTTATAAAGCACTGAATGACATCGTAGTCAGGGTCAACAGCAAGGATAGAATGGTGCTAATGGGCAATTTCAATGCGCGAGTTGGAAATAGAACTGAAGGATACCAAAGGGTGATTGGTAAATGTTGGGAAAATATGGAAGCTAATATGAATGGGAAGCATTTAGTGGACTTCTGTACCGGGCGAGTTGGCCGTGCGTGTAGAGGCGCGCGGCTGTGAGCTTGCATCCGGGAGATAGTAGGTTCGAATCCCACTATCGGCAGCCCTGAAGATGGTTTTCCATGGTTTCCCATTTTCACACCAGGCAAATGCTGGGGCTGTACCTTAATTAAGGCCACGGTCGCTTCCTTCCAACTCCTAGGCCTTTCCTATCCCATCACTGCCATAAGACCTATCTGTGTCGGTGCGACGTGAAGCCCCTAGCAAAAAAAAAAAAAAAGTGGACTTCTGAGCTAGTATGACATTAGCAGTTGTGAATACATTCTGGCTATTTACCAGTAAATATGGAAAGGTTGGGAAACAAGATCCAGAATATGCTATATCTTAACCAACTTCGAAATCAAATTCAGGAAATATGTTAGGAATGTGCTGGTATTCTCGGCACACTACTATCGGATCTGTACGGATGGAGAAAGTGAAATCCGTTTGCAGATGACTCGAGGACGAGGAAATTAAAATCCAAACAGTTCCAACAAGCAGATAGGGATGCTGTAGTAAAAACAGTGCATAAAGATGTGATAAAAGCGAACATCTGCGTGAAGTGAGAGCAGAAAAAGGAGAAATGGCTTCAAACAAGGACCGATAAAGGCAGGCAATAGTATGCAGATGAGAGAAGCAGAGATAAACAAATCGTTGTTGAATTCAGGAAGAAGCCATGGGAAGACTTTGGTATTAACCTGGAAAGGCTTGGTTAAGCAGCAGGGAATCCTTCCTGGACAGTGATGAAACAATTCTTAGAAAGGGAGGAAAGAAGGAAGTGAATCACTTGAACTCACTGTAATAGATCACAGGGAATCATCGGGCATGTGGAAGGAATATTTCGAAAATCTTCTCAGCGTAAAAGGAAATCTTCCTGTACACGTCGCCAATAATCGAGCTCGTGCAAAGGTATGCGTGAAGAAATTGAAAGGACGCACCAGCCTAGAGTTAACGGGATCATCACAACTTGCAGCCGAATTACTATGCCTTCAAACATCATCCATCTACTGCACGACACTCTCTCTTGTCACTGGCACGCAATCTACACATCTGTTACCACTTTGCCCACAAATTGGCAGTGAACATTGGTACTGGCTCTCAACAATAATAACACCTTTGCCTAGCGTTCTGCTTCCCCAAGTAACAGAAGTAATGTCGTCCAATTCATGAGCTAAGAAGAGCCCAAAAGAAGTCTAAAAAGGAACCAAGTTTCCCCTTTGTGAATATTTTTCTCCATCCCTCAATGGCAGCTAATTTCAGATGACCACTAGCCATTACACACAGCCTGCACTGTTATTATGCAATATTGTCCGGCCACCCGTCCATACATTACATCACAGTCTGCACGGATGTTAGGTAACATTGTCTGACCATTTATCCATATCTCACGTCACAGTCTGCACGGTTGTTAGGTAACATTGTCTGACCATTTATCCATATCTCACATCACAGTCTGCGCGGTTGTTAGGTAACATTGTCTGACCATTCATCCATATCTCACATCACAGTCTGCATGGTTGTTAGGTAACAGTCTGGCCATCCATCCATACCTTTGTAGCAACAATAACAACGCCAACAATCAAAAACTGCTACCAATAGACAATGTCAACCATTGCTGCCACCACAAGAAAATTCTGCAACCAGCACAGTACGTAAGCATACCAACTATAGGGGAAGGTGACGCTATAAGGACAATGGAACAGGAAGCAATGGACTCTGGGTTGAAACCAAGGACATAAGGTCCAACAGAGGAGTGGATCATAGGTGCACATGGAATGAAAAACACTTGAAATTACATAACACACTAAATGATTCAAAATAAAAAGAAATTAACGATGTATAGGAATTTAAATTGGATGGCTAAACAAAATAATATTGAAATGAATAAAATAAAATGAATGTAAATAAGTTGTTGAATTGAAGTAAACTTCATAAACAAAAAAATAAAATTGAATAATTCAGAAACAATTAATCTTTGGTAACACCCTTCAGAATGCTTCTAATATTACTATGACCCTTTGGAGAATAATTCTCTAAAGTTCATTATAATACCTCCTGGAAATTGGTACCATTACAAAAATATTTAAGAATAAATAACAGAAATATGAATACTCATTGCATGAAAGAAATCTTGAACATACATACATCATCATTATAGTGTTCAGCCTGAAAGCCTATGTGAATTTACAATCCTCTATTTGCAACTAGTGCTGTGGTCTATACTTCTTATCTTTAAATCATTAGAAACTGAGTCTAATCATCTCCCTCTACTTCTCTGACCCTCCATAACACAGTCCATTATTATCTTATGTAACCTATCTTCCTTCATTCGCCTCACATGACCCACCACTGAACCCACTTTATACGTACAGCTTCATCCATTGTGTTCATTCCTCACTTAGCCATCATTCTTGCTACTTTCATGTCACTTACTTATGAATAAGATAATCTGAGTCCACCCAGCTTTCATTCCCGTAAAGCAAAGTTGGTTTGAAAACAGACTTGAAATTATCTACAGAATTGAATGTCAGATTGGTGATACAAAGCTGGAACAGGTAGAAAATTTCAAGTATTTAGGTTGTGTGTTCTCCCAGGATGGTAATATAGTAAGTGAGATTGAATCAAGGTGTAGTAAAGTGAATGCAGTGAGCTCGCAGTTGCGATCAACAGTGTTCTGTAAGCAGGAAGTAACCTCCCGGACGAAACTATCTTTACATTGGTCTGTTTTTAGACCAATTTTGCTTTACGGGAGCAAAAGCTGGGTGGACTCAGGATATCTTATTCATAAGTTAGAAGTAGCAGACATGAAAGTAGCGAGAATGATTGCTGGTACAAACACGCGGGAACAAAGGCAAGAGGGTACACGGAACAAGGAGATAAAGGCTAAGTTAGGAATGGACTCGATGGATGAGATTTGGTGATGGGGTCATGTGAAGCGAATGGAGGAGGATAGGTTACCTAGGAGAATAACATACTCTGTTATAGAGGGTAAGAGGAGTAGAGGGAGACCAAGACGACTATGGTTAGACTCGGTTTCTAATGATTTAAACGTAAGAGGGATAGAACTAAATGAGGCCTCAGCACAGGTTGCAAATAAAGGATTGTGGTGACATATAGTAAATTCACAGAGACTTGCAGACTGAATGCTGAAGGGCATAACGGTCTATAATGATAATATATGTATGTATGTATGTATGTATGTATGTATGTATGTATGTATGTATGTACGTATGTATGTACGTATGTATGTGTTCCAGTTTTGTACCACCAATCTGACATTCAGTTCTGTTGAATTTCTTACCTACTGACATCAATTTAGTCTTCGAAAGGAACTACAAAGGTGAATGATTACAGCCTTGTGTGCCATTTCACTGTTATGAGAAGTTACGACCGTAAGTAGAACAAAGATGGAACCCATGTATCTTGGAATAATTAACGCCGAAAGATCTGAATCATACCGCATGTGAAGGCGAAAGTGCTCACATCAAGTGGGAGAGAAGAAGAAGTAAGATCCAGAAGGCAGTGAAAAGGATCGAACAGGAATATTGTTACTAACAATTATGGAAAAAAAAAAAAAAAAAAACGAGATTGGATTGCTACCTAAAATATACGAGTTGAAGACGGAAGTAACTGCACCAGAATCTTAAGGACGGCACAACAAGAAATCAGCTCCGCGGAATAAAGAAGGAATTTTTAGAAGCTACATTGCGAATTGAACGGGAGACTAATAATTTCATTTAGCGAACTCCAAGAGACGTGAAGAGAGAAAAATAACAGCAACAAGCTTACGTCACTGCAGTCCCTGCTGACGTACTTCACGATATTACCGAAGTGAAGAGTTATAAAGGGAATCCTACAATAACTCGAAATTGAGTGAAG
This sequence comes from Anabrus simplex, assembly GCF_040414725.1. Classification (NCBI taxonomy): domain Eukaryota; kingdom Metazoa; phylum Arthropoda; class Insecta; order Orthoptera; family Tettigoniidae; genus Anabrus; species Anabrus simplex. The sequence goes on along the minus strand of NC_090272.1, from coordinate 19,117,887 downwards.
AAGGAGAATTAATCATTTCAAATTATAAAATTTCATCACCCTAAGGAAAATATTCGACCAGTAAATCAACTCTTTCAGAGGGAACAATCTTCACATTAGACAGTTTCTCACAGTTATTCACAATGGAAATGCTAATTAATCTCATATGCCATTCTATTCCAACTAGACCACAGATGAACATGAAGCTCTAAGGAGATGATAAGCCAGACTGCCCAAATGGGTGCCGCGGGATGACGTTGCCGACCGAGATGACTGAGCCCAGAGGAGGAATATGCGAATATTTCCCGTCCACCCAGGGAAATAAGTAGCGACGTTTCAATATGTCCTGTCAGCTGGACATATGATGGCGACTGGAGCTGCTGAATTCAGATAAGTCTTACTTTTAAATCAGTGTAATAATGTTTGTATTCAACTGTAAATGTAGTATGATTTATTAATTTGTTCGGTGTGAAGTGATTAAACGACAAGAGTGGTGTGATAAATTAGAATGAAGGTGGATAGGTAATCTTCAGATGTGCATAACAAATCCTTAGATAGGTAGTCACTCAGTGATAAAAGCCTACGTTCGAAATGTGATCCATGTAGTGTGAAATTCTGAGTTAGTCAAAGTGACAGTAAGTTGTATGATACATAAAAGAGCGATATAGATACGTGTGTACATTGGTTATAGTCAATGATTGTCAAGTTAGGAACCAACAGTAGGATATGCTTGCTAGGTAGACAAATCTGTTTATGACAAATGGTGGTTATGACTGAATGAAGGTCATAGTATTTGGAAATGTGTCCATGAACCGTAATTGGAAAAATAAGGGCCACAATGGTAAGAAGTGAACCCGTGTTAGTAAGGAGACAGATTATGGTTTCGAAAGTATAATAGTAATATTTTAAGAGAAGTTGATACGTGATTGATGATTGAGAATAATGATAGTTATTGATTCTTCGCGAGGATGAACACGGTGACGTGGCTATACACTTACCGGTTTTCATGTAGAGTATTGCTAATTAGGAAATGAACGTGTAGCAATTTCATGTTCTGTTTATCTCACGAGCAAGCATGTAGAAATACAAATAAGATCTGAGTGACATCTGTTGGTTAGAACGCTCACTTGGTAGTGTCAACAAGATCTCAGTTAGGAGGACGAACTGAACACATGTGCTGTCACAAATTTTTTTTTCTTAATACCAATCTATTCTCAGACGAGAGGAACGTAGTAATTTCTTAGGCGACATCCCATCACTGATGACTAACTGGAAATGTAGAAATGATTTTCAACGGTCAAGTCTTCACACTATGCACCACTCTTGATAGCATATTTCAGACGAGACTAGTAGGGTAGTCATTAACAAGTATAATATCGCACCTATGTTTAGCTTAAAATGACGAGAGGATTTGGATCTTTAAATGGTATATGTGTCTTACTGGTTCTGATTGAACTTTTATGAGAACTACATTGATTTGAAAGGGGAACTTATCGGAATTCATGCAGAATAAGAAGGACGTAGACAAAGAAGCATTAATATTCAACATTTAATTAAATTTTCAATGGCCATTATTCCATATCCAACATTGTGATTTAATTATGTATGGAAACATTAGGGAACTATCCTCCCAGATTAGCACCCATAGGTATTTATTAGTATGTTGAGAAAGATAGGATTATTCTATGGCAGTAAATAAATATGAGCTCCGAGGGAGAGCTAATAGTTAATTCAAACCTCATATGTAGTAGAGAAAAATTCCAATTCTTAAAATATGGTTATAAGTCTCAAAAATGCGTCCTGGATACCATGAAGAAGACACCCTCAGTCTATATTTTGCTTATTGGAACTCATGTTGTAAATATTTCTTTTATTTTCTTTGCTAAGGTGCACCCAGACCAATAATTTCTTTTTTCTTGTTACCCAGATAAGTTATTAACTATAACTTACAGATAAGTTTTTCTTTAGTTAGCCAAGTAAGTTTTCAATTACTTATACGAATTTTTAATTACCTATGTCAGGAAATCTTTCACTAATTTAAGTATTCAAACATATTCGACTTCGTTTCAATCCATTAATTGAACGCTTTATTCCAATTTAATTATTGCTTTAAGGGCCTAAGAGGGAGAATTTGTCATTTTCTTTTGGACTTATGGGTTTTAATTTGATAATTATGAGCTGGAGCATAATAGTATTCAACTTAATGATGGCCTATTCAGAACTTAATACCTTGCCATACATTGCATTCTGTCCCTGATTTTGTGGGCAAGCATGACCTGAATACTTAACGTAATGGATTCCAGTAGATCTATTACAGATGATGACGAGATCAAACAGCTTTTACTTTAGAATGCATAGTGGGCGCTGGATGTGCCAAATACCGGTAGATTTTTCATGAACATTACTTACATATATTTTTGCACGATACCGCCCTTTACTTCGATTCTTCTTTCCACCCAGAAATGTGGAAGTGCTAAATAAAGGAGTGATATAGAGCAATTGAAAGTGAAAGGGAAATGAGTAATTAAAAATTGAAGGGAGAAATAGGTAGACTTATGAGGTTAAGTCCATGTTCTCTCGAAATAGGCCAAGTGAACAGTCGATCATACAATTTCCTTTACCAGATTTTCTTTTTGTGGAGGATAGTCCAATATTCGAATTCTGGATTGAAATATTGTTATAATAAACAAATATAGAAAATGTTAAACAGTTCTTTCAATGTGTTTGTAGTATAGAGACCTAGATTTAAGTAAATGAGAGTGATGACATCTTGATAGCATAAGAATTAGAATAAGCAACATATGAAAGTTGTTACTATAGGTGATTTATGTCTTATTTAGCTCCGCATGGTATATCTTTCTCTGATTCGGAACTCAACACCCAAATTATTGAACTGTTTAGTTGGAAAGGTCATAATTAAGCTAGCCTGGATATTATGCGTCCTTTCAGGGAGCCGGGAACGGCGCACTTGTCTAACCCCTGTAAGAACCCAGAACCAAGAACTCATTCTACCATCAATTCTTTTTCTCAAATTTAATTTAAAACTAATGTATGCTTCTGACACGATATAAAAACCATCAATTCTCACTGCAGCCCAATTGTCAACATAAATTCCTTTGATTGATTTTTATAATCTACCCTTAATCCCTTAATCCCACAGTTTCCCTTGGTACCCTGTCATATGCTTTCTCTAGATCTACGAAACATAAACACAACTCTCTATTCCTCTCGTAGCATTTTCTACTTGCCTGTTGCAAACTGAAAATCTGATCTTGACAGCCTCTCTGTGGTCTGAAACAACATAGGTTTTCATCCAACTTCTCAACCACTCATCGAACCCTCCCTTCCAAGATGTCAGTGAATACTTTGCCAGGTATAGTAATAAATGAGATAGCTCAATTGTTGCAATGCTTCCTGTTCCCTTGCTTATAGATAGGTGCAATTACTGCTTTAGTCCAATCTGAAGGTACCTTACCAACACTCCATGCTAATATTACTACTTTATGAAGCCATTTCATCCCTACCTTCCCACTATACTTCACCATTTCAGGTCTAATTTCATCTATTCCTGCTGCATTATGACAATGAAGTCTATTTACCACCCTTTCCACTTCCTCAAGTGTAATTTCACCATCATTTTCTTCCTCTCCATGAGCTCGGTTGTTCGTGATACCACCAGGAAGATTTCCTTTTACGTTGAGAAGATTTTCAAAATATTTCCTCCACCTCTCCAGTGATTCCCTAGGATCTACTATGAGTTCACCTGAATTACCCAAAACACTGTTCATTTCTTTTTTCCCTCCCTTTCTGAGATTCATTAGTACTGTCTTCTTCTTTAATTCTTTAATATTGTCCAGAAAGGATTCCCTGCTGCTTGATTTAGCATTTCCATGTCATTACCAAAATCTTCCCATGACTTCTTTCTGGATTCAACAACTATTTGTTTTGGTCTGCATCATCTGCATCAGCATCATCTGCATCAGCCCTTGTTTTGAGCCATTTCTGATAAGCCTTCTTTTTACATTTACAAGCTGCTCTCACTTCATCATTCCACCAAGATGTTCACTTTTTCCTATCTTTACACACAATTGTTCATAGGCATTCCCCTGCTGTTGCTACTAGAGCATCCCTGTATGTCACCCATTCACTTTCTGTATCCTAAACCTGCTTACTGATCACTGTTTGGAACTTCTCACTAATCATATCCACGTATTTCTGTCTAACTTTCTCATCCAAGAGATTTTCCACCCTTATTCGTTTGCAGACAGATTTCACTTTCTCTGTCCCAGGATTAAAGATACTTAGTTCACTACAGATCAGATAGTGGTCTGTATCATCAAAAAATCCCCCCAAAATCTGGACATTCCTAACAGATTTCCTGAATTCGAAGTTGGTTAAGATATAGTCTATTATGGATCTGGTACCCCTAGCCTCCCATGTGTAGCGGTGAATAACCTTATGCGTGAAGAATGTATTCGTAAATGCTAAACCCATACTAGCACAGAAGTCCAACAAACACTTCCCATTCCTATTAGCTTCCATATCTTCCCCATATTTACCAATTACCCTTTCGTATCCTTCAGTACTATTTGCAACTCTTGCATTGAAATTGCCCATTAGCACTATCCTATCCTTGCTTTCAGCCTGACTACGATGTCACTCAATGCTTTATAAAACTGGTCAACTTCATCGTCATCTGCACCCTCACATGGTGAATACACTGAGACAATTTTAGTTCTAATTCCCCAACTGCCAAATCTACCCAAATCATTTGCTCATTTATGTGCCTAACAGAAACTATGTTGCATGCAATAGTATTCCTGACAAACAGCCCTGTCCAATACTCCCATATCCCTTTCCTTTCTAACACCCGTCAAATACACTTTATAACCTCCCATATCTTCCTCGTTATCTCGCCTTACCCGAATATCACTTGCTCCTAGCACATCGAGATGCATCCTCTTTGCTGACTCAGCCAGTTCTACTTTCTTTCACTCATAAGACCCATTAATACAGATAGCTCCCCACCGAATTCCATTTCGTTCGCCAAGTTGTTTCCAAGGAGTCCGTTGCCTGTCAAATGGGAGTGGGACTCAGTTACTTCCATAGGTCCGAGGCTTGCTTGCAACTTGAAAATTTAAAAAAATCTTTGGGAATAATCTTGAAACAACCTTAAGTAACAGTTTATAATGAACACTTTTAAAGTCTTTCATAACTTTTTTCCTTTGTGACAACCCAACTTCAATTCATTTTGTGTAAATCATTCAGGTACAATTACCTTGCAATGTATTAGTTGTAAGGATCTCCATAACGTCGAAACATCTCATTCCCCTCCACAATCTAGACAACCCCTCACCCCACAACGTCGCCACACCCGGCCTGATCATCCTCCTTTTCAACCACCCCACAACGTCCATCCTCCATCTCCCCCATTTAATATCTCCTTCCCACCGCCGCCAATACTCGAACATCTCCGACAACTCACAACTATACTGTAACATATTGCCTCCACACTTTACCACCTCACCCTTCCCTGCAACTTCCATTTAAGCAATCCCGTATAAACGTCCATTTCTTCCCATCTCCATAACCAAGAGACCCCATCTTCTCTTCTCAATAAATATTCACATCGCTTACCCATCCTCTTCATTCAGTCACATCGCACTGCTCTCTTCACATGTCCCGGCCCGAGCGAGAGCGTCACTCTCTAGGGGGCCCGCCCTGCCCTTTGGGCGGGGAATAAAAACGTGAAAACGAACGAACATTCCACTCTCAGTTTTCGGCTCATGATCAGCCCAGTCACTATCGCCGACGACGACTCTACTAGATTCTCCATACCAGAAGGAAGCTACGACGCCATGAGTTCACCTCTACCACTGAACTCGCCAGAACGACCTCTGACGCCTGAAATGGACTTCACCCAGGCGAAGCAACCCCGGCGCCTAACAGACTCCAACGTTTCCAGTGACGACGGTGGGTGAAAGAAGATTTGCCAAGTTCTGGACCCTCAATCTGCTGCTTCCCCCAGCTCGGTCTACACATCACCACCTTCTGTCCGAGGTTCAGCTGGAGTGGTCGATTTTGACGCTCAGCTGGGCATAAATCCACTACCACCGATTTCACCGTTTCGCAGCCTACTCCGTACATGCCTATCAATGTACGGAGGTACGCCCAGGCTGCCTTAAATCCAGCTATTCCGCCAAATATATGCAACAGGAGTGTCATCGACATGTCACACCTGGCTACGGTTCAGCCGCCATTTTATCTCATCAAGATTCAACACGTCGACCCAGCCCTTGCTAATGTAAAGAAGATCTAGCACCTATTGACCCGCTACATGCCAAACTTTGCAGATTACAAGTTAGAAATTCAATGTACCCGTGATGGGGGCTTTAATATCAAAACCTGAAAGCCGTATTTATCCCCTTTCAGTAATAGAATAGGAGCACATCAACTGGGAGAACACGCCAGGGCTACCAACATGTCCACGCAGCGACCTGCCAGACGACCGGAACCCCCCGCCCGCCCAGCTCCCATCTTTTCTGTGGTGGCCTATGGGGTGGACAGGGACTACACGGATGATGAGGTGGCCGCCCAACTCCAACTGAGAGGCCATGACATCTTTAAAGTCATCCGCATCCGGAAGGCGAATGGCCCAACGTCTTTGGTCTGTATCCTGTCGGGGGACGTAATGACGCTGGACGGGTTGTTGCGGGACGACGCAATGATTTATGCCCGGCGCCACAGGGTGGAGACGTATCCCGGTCTGCTCCCCTGCAGAAGATCTGTTGCCCCAGGTGTCAACGTTATGACCACGTTCCAGGAGCTGCCTGCATTCACCTGGAGGTATGTGCAGTTTGCTCTAGTCAGGAACATTCTATTCAAGTGTGTCCGAACAAAGCTACCCCGAAGTGTGTAAATTGTGATCTCAAGCATCCGATGTTTAGTTACAAATGTAAAACCAAACCCCTCCCAGAACCTAGTAAGCCTGAAACCGCTGTCCCCGTTCAATCACAAGACCTGCCTAATCCTGCTTCCTCTTCCTCTCTTTCATCCCCGAGTTCTGAGAACATCATTCGTTTTGTAACGTCCTTCCCTACCACCTTTCCCAGTTAGCGGCACAGTTAGTGCTTAACACTCATGTTGATTTTGCGTACTCGGCGAATAGAATGCATTTTGGAGTGGGTATGTGGGAAACTGGGAGCGAGATTTCTAGATCCTAATGAGTGGGTAGGAGATAGGGATCTGCGCTCAGGTGGCCTTCACTTAAACCGCAGTGGTACGTATCAGTTAGGAAGTTTGTAGAGAAGGGTTATAGGGAGGTACATTCAGGGAAACAGGGTGGCGTAGGGAGTGGTGATAAGGGTACAGGGAACTGGAAATCAAGTAGGGATGACATAAAAATGTTAGTGTTGAACTGTAGAAGTATTGTAAAGAAAGGAATAGTATTGAGTAATTTAATAGATAGATATTTACCAGATATTGTAATAGGAGTTGAATCATGGCTGAGAAATTATATAATGAATGCAGAAATTTTCTCAGGGAACTGGAGTGTGTATCGTAGAGACAGGATAGGAATGGTGGGAGGGGGAGTATTCATTCTGGTGAAAGAAGAATTTGTAAGCTATGAAAAAGTTAAAGATGAGACACATGAAATTCTAGGTGTAAGGTTCATTTCTAAAGGTAGTAGGCAACTTGATATATTTGGAGTGTACAGACTGGGAAAGGGTAGCACTGACACGGATTCAGAATTATTTGATAAGATAATCAGCCATGTAGGAAACGACACGGAAAGAAATGTGATTGTAGCGGGGGATCTGAATTTACCAGATGTCAATTGGGAAGGAAATGCGAACGACAGGAAGCATGACGAACAAATGGCAAATAAGTTAATATGGGAAGGACAGCTGATTCAGAAAGTGACGGAAACAACCAGAGGGAAAAATATTCTGGATGTGGTGCTGATAAAACCAGATGAGCTCTATAGAGAAACTGAAGTAATAGATGGTATTACTATTAGGCAGTACCATATGGCTGATAAAGCAGGCATGAGGCAGTTTGTAAAAAGTAACTATGATCGGTGGAAAACGGTAAATAAAAATGTAAACAGACTCTGGGATGGGTTTAAAGCAATTGTTGGGGAATGCGAAAACAGGTTTGTACCTTTAAGGGTGGTAAAGAACCATCTTATTATAATAGAGAAATAAAGAGACTAAGAAGGAGGTGCAGAGTGGAAAGAAATAGAGTTAGAAATGGCTATGGAAGTAAGGAGAAATTGAAGGAACTTACTAGAGAATTGAATCTAGCAAAGAAGGCAACTAAGGATAACATGAGGGAAAGCATAATTGGCAGTCATACAAATTTTAGTGAAAAATGGAATGGTATGTATAGGTATTTTAAGGCAAAAACAGGTTCAAAGAAGGACTTTCCAGGAATAATTAATGAACAAGGCGAGTGTGTATGTGAGGATCTTCAACAGGCAGAAGTATTCAGTCAGCAGTATGGAAAGATTGTTGGTTACAAGGATAATGTCCAGATAGAGGAGGAGACTAAGGCTGAAGAAGTATTAAAATTTAACATATGATAACAATGACGTTTACAATAAGATACAAAAGTTGAAAACTAGAAAAGCGGCTGGAATTGATCAGATTTCTGGGGATATACTAAAGACAAGTACTGAAGTACTTATTTGATTATTGTTTGGTCGGAGGAGCTATACCAGATGAATGGAGTTGCTATAGTAGTCCCTGTGTATAAAGGAAAGGGTGATAGACATAAAGCTGAAAATTACAGGCCAGTAAGTTTGACATGCATTGTATGTAAGCTTTGGGAAGGCATATTTTCTGATTATATTAGACATGTTTGCAAAATTAATAACTGGTTCGATAGAAGGCAGTTCGGTTTTAGGAAAGGTTATTCCACTGAAGCTCAACTTGTAGGATTCCAGCAAGATATAGCGGATATCTTGGATTCAGGGATGAAATGGACTGTATCGTGATTGACCTGTCTAAAGCATTTGATAGGGTGGATCATGGGAGACTACTGGCAAAAATGAGTGCAATTGGACTAGAAAAAAGAGTGGCTGAATGGGCTGCTATATTTCTAGAAAATAGAACTCAGAGAATTAGAGTAGGTGAAGCTTTATCTGACCCTGTAATAATTAAGAGGGGAATTCCTCAAGGCAGTATTGTCGGACATTTTCTTATATATATAAATGATATGAGTAAAGAAGTGGAATGAGAGGTAAGGCTTTTTGCGGATGATGTTATTCTGTATAGAGTAATAAATAAGTTACAAGATTGTGAGCAACTGCAACGTGACCTCGATAACGTTGTGAGATGGACAGCAGGCAATGGTATGTTGATAAATGGGGTTAAAAGTCAGGTTGTGAGTTTCACAAATAGGAAAAGTCCTCTCAGTTTTAATTACTGCGTTGATGGGGTGAAAGTTCTTTTTAGGGATCATTGTAAGTATCTAGGTGTTAATATAAGGAAAGATCTTCATTGGGGTAATCACATAAATGGGATCTTAAATAAAGGGTACAGATCTCTGCACATGGTTATGAGCGTGTTTAGGGGTTGTAGTAAGGATGTAAAGGAGAGGGCATATAAGTCTCTGGTAAGACCCCAACTAGAGTTTGGCTCCAGTGTATGGGACCCTCACCAGGATTACCTGATTCAAGAACTGGAAAATATCCAAAGAAAAGCAGCTCGATTTGTTCTGGGTTATTTCCGACAAAAGAGTAGCGTTACAAAAATGTTGCAAAAATTTGGGCTGGGAGAAAGAAGAAGAAGAGCTGCTCGACTAAGTGGTATGTTACATGTTAAAAATCTCATTTTTGGTCCGTATTGAAAATTTACAGTTCAACAACAATAAAGGTGTTTTAATTTAATCCACCTATTCAGTACTTTTATTTTCACTTATAGTGGTCACATAAATAGACTATCAGTTAAATGGGACATGTTCGCCCTCAATTAAGGGCATCTTCAGCCTAAAAACAGTCATCAAGAGTACAACTAATACTAAATGTGGAAGCTAAAAGTTTAGCCAGTTATTAAAATTCGGGACATAAAAATGTGAAAAATGATACAATATATAAAGATACAAATGGAAACACTGTCAATGATTAAACTATAATCTTGTCGGAGACTAAAACTTCTTCCATTAAAATTCTAATTAAAACAGTTCATTTGAAATGTTAGTGGAATACCAAAGTGGTAATAATATAAAGTCAATGACATGAGGGCGTGAACACAAGCATAAACATGATTGTCATAAATACAATATGTCCAAGGCCGCTGATGAAATTCGTGAGCATAAAGTGAGACAGAAGCATCAGTTGAAAAATTGTAAGTGGCCCTTAGCACCAGTAGGTAATACTATTGGCTGAAACCTAGCCAGTATCTACTGACATTTCCCCTTAAATGCTCCCATCATCCCTACTGATATCATTAATTTTTCAAAACACAGGAAAAATACCTTCCCCGGCTCAAATCAAGTTTCCTATCGTCATATCCAAGAAGCCCCTCCTATTCTTACTGACCTCCTGAGGACTTCTTCTTCTTCTTCGTTTTGCCTCATGACTGAGGCGTCGTGACTGTCATAATATTCAGCCCTCTAGCCGATGAACCATACTTCACCATTCTTCCCTATCTAAAGCTTTCAATGTGGTTGCTCTGAGAGAACTCTGTAGGGGGCCGTTCACCATGTCAATCCATCGCGTTCGTACTCGTCCTCGTTGTCTCGTTCCCTGGACTTTGCCCTCGACAATCAGCTTCTGAAGAGTACCATCTCGGCGCATTATATATCCAAAGTAGCGTACAATCTGCTGAGAGACCTTACACGATAGACAAACTTTTATCTGAAGTTGGTTCAGGATTGATGTATTCGTGCGATGAGCTGTCCAAGGAATCCTTAACATTTTCCTCCAGCACCACATTTCAAAGCTTTCTATCCGTTCACCATCACGTTTGAGGATGGTCCATGTCTCTGTGCCATACAAGAAGACTGAGAAGACTAGAGATTCAACGAGCTTCTTTTTTGTATTGATGGTGATGTTATTATCTTTCCAGATCTTCTGCAGACGGATCATTGCTACCTTTGCTATTTCAATTCTTCGCTTTATTTCATCTTTGGAACCACCAGAATTGGGTAGTAAGGAGCCTAGATATACATACTGATGTACAACAACACACCGTCCAATCTGTTTGATATGTGGACTGTTGTTGTTCTTACGATCAACAATCATGACTTTGGTTTCCTGTCGATTTAGGCGTAATCCAATTTCTAGGCTTGCTCCCTCTACTCTCTTGATCAGCTCTGTCAACTCCTCTTCAGATGATGCTATCAAGGTGGTGTCATCAGCAAATCTCAAGTTCTTGATCTTGCATCCCCCAATGGAAAACCCTTTGTCCCAGCCATCTAATGCAGTTCTCATTGCATATTCACCATAGAGATTGAAAAGTAACGGTGACAGGATACATCCCTGGCAAACTCCAGACCTTGTACCAAACTGCTGAGACTGTTTGTTTTCAATCTTTTCCTTATACAAGGACTTGAAGAGATCAATCAAATGGAGTGGCAAACCCATGTCATCCAAAATTTCTCAAAGATGGTCCCACTTGACAGTATCGAAGGCCTTTTGGTAATCAATAAAGCACAGGTATACCGGAACATTGAATTCTCTAGCCTTTTCTATGATTTATCTTAGGCTTAACATCTGTTCTCGAGTGCCTTTTCCTTTCATGAATCCAGTCTGGACTTCAGGAATTTGTTACTCTAGGAATGCCCAGAGTCTCTTGTGCAGGATATGAAGCATAACTTTACTGGCATGTGAAATCAAAGCAATTAAGTGATAATTTGCACATTTTTTCCTAGATCCTTTCTTGTGGATTGGGACAAAGATTGACTGTACCCATTCCTCGGGCCATTTTCTAGAATTCCATATTGCTTGAGAGATTTTCAACAGCATTTAAATTCCAGCATCATCTGTAGCTTTCAAGACTTCTGCACTTATTCCATCAGGTCCATACGCTTTTCCAGTTCTCAGCATTTTCAAAGCCATTTCTACTTCATCTCGGAGGATGCCAGGTTCAGGATCTGACTGTTTGTCTATCTTCACTTGGTCTTGTGCATTACATTGTTCACTGTACAGATCCTGGCAGTACAATCTCCATGTTTCCAGAACATTCTCTATATCCACAACATCATCACCCTGTGAGTTCTGTATATTCTAGGAATATGGCTTGAATTCTTGAGTGATTATTCTAATTTTATTAATAAGATCCTTGTTGTGATTTTGATTTGCATGGTATTCAATCACAAAACAAATGTTACTAAGGAAATTATTCTTATCTCTTCTACAAGAAGGCTGAATCCTTCTGTCAAGATCAAACATTTGCTCTCGTTTTTCTTTAGTGTTAATGCCAGATTTTTTAAGGCACCTTCTTTCTTCTACAATCTGAAGCGTCAAGTCAGAGATCCACTGTTGCCTTCTAGTATTTGGTACTCGAGATTCATTCAAAGAGGACTCTATCCAGCTTTTAGTCACATTTCACAGCCCTGCTGCAGTTGTTACTGGATCCTGTAATATGGAGGCTCTTCACGCCAATGATTCCTTGAATGACGATATATTAACTACTTGTGGTATCCTGTGTGATCTTTTAACTGGTGTTTGAAGTTTTATTCATATTTCTGTTCTAAGAAGCTGATGAATACTGCCACATACTGCACCTGGACAGGTTTTGGTGTCCATTACAGAAGACCTCCATCTTGAACTGATCAAGATATAGTCAATCTGATTTTTATATTGACCATCAGGTGAAGGCCATGCGTACATGTGCCGTATGTGATGCTTGAAGACTGTATTAGTTATAGTGAACCTGTTTTGAAATGCAAACTCAAGAAACCTGTTCCCCCGTTCATTTCTTTCTCCAATTCCGTATCTTCCTATCGATGTTCTGACATGCTCATCATGATGTGTTGAACCAATTTTGGCATTGAAGTCTCCCATAACAATAACACAACCCAGCATTTTCAAACTTTTTCTTGCGGCAAGAGGTGTGATAGGTGATCTTAACTAACTAATTTTGGGTCGCTGAACATCACTGCCTTCTTCTATGACTTTGTATAGTTTCAAGTCATCAGCGTACAAGATACATTCACTGCTCTGAACGACTGTAGTAATATCATTTAGAAACAAAACAAATAGAAGAGGCCCTAACAGTGATCCCTGTGGGACGCCAGATGAAGGTTCATAGGGGTTAGAGATCAAACCCTCGGACTTGACATAACATATTCGTTTTGTCAAGTAGCTCTTTAGCCACTCGAAAATACTCCCGGACACTCCATAAGCTGACAACTTTCTCAACAAGGCTTCATGTTGTAAAGAGTCGAAGGCTTTGGAGAAATCAGTATATATAACATCAACCTGTTTACCTTTGTCCCATGCATCGAAAATTGAAGATAAATAAACTGCCAGATTGGTAACAGTTGACCTGCTTTTAAGAAATCCATGCTGTGATGGGTCTATGTACTGACTAAAAGAGTTATACAGGCGATTGTATATGACTTTCTCCGCCACCTTCGTTAAAAGTGAGAGCAGCACTATTGGTCTATAATTATCGAACAACACCTTATCACCTTTCTTAAAGATAGGGATTACGTAACACTTTTTCCACTCAGCTGGAAAACACCCACACTTAAATGATTTATTTATAATTTCATATGGTGGAATTGCCAGTTGGGAAGCATATTCATGGAGAGCGATGCCAGGTATCTCGTCAGGCCCACATGATTCGTTGATATCCATCGATGACTGGATCCGTCTCACTTCTACCACAGAAGTTTGAATAGACACTGGATCTATTGAAAATGGGGGAGAAAAAGTTGAATTGCAGGGCTCGGAAGGAGAATGGTACTTCGTGAAAGTTTGCGCAAATGTGTTTAAAATTTTATCTTTTTCGTGGACTTCAGTTCCGTTTATTAGCATAGTGGGAGGCAGACGGGAAGATTTTCTTTTATTATTAATGAAATTCCAAAAGCGCTTAGGGCTTGTGATGAAGTTATCTTCTACCAACCTAACGCAGTCCCTGTACTTAGCACGCTGCAGATTTTTACATTCACTTCGTAATGTGGAAAACTGTACATAGTCGCACTCTTGGCCTGATCTTTTGTATTTCCTTCTCGCCCTTTCTTTCTCCATCAGATTCTGGATTAGTTCTGAGTCGTACCAAGAAGGATATTTTCTGATATTAATTGTTCGAAATGGTACGCTGTCTTTTATGACCGCATATAGTAAGTCATAAAAAGTGCTCACAGCTTCATCCACAGAGTGGGACTCTTGAATCATATCCCAGGGGCACAGGGATAAAAGGTCCCTCATTAAAGGAAAATCAGCTTTCTTCCATGCAAATATGACTGTTTCCGCTTTGAAACGAAATGTCCTTGGCATAGGCAGGAAGATTTCCATGGCTTGGTGATCAGAGTGAATTACATTTTCAGTTTTGACGCACTCTCCACTCCGAAGTACCTAATTCGTTTGAGACTAAAATTAAGTCTAGAAAATTATCATTCCTAGTAGGGAAATCACAAATCTGACTGAGATCGAATTCATTAATAATTTCTAGAAATAAGATTACCTCCTCGCTTCTCTGTTTGATAATGTGTTGTACTTTCGACGACTCATCAGTTTTCCAAACTAATTGGCTCAAGTTAAAATCACCGCACACAATAACAGTGCCCCGTGAGTTGAGAACAGATGTAATGTTTCCCAATGTTTGACGGAGGTCGCTAAGCCAGTCATTCACTTCATCTCGAGGCAGGTAACAGCGCACAATAAAGACAGCACGACCGGCTTGAGGGTTGACTTTCACTACTTGACACTCCCAATTCCCAGCAAGCTCAGGCTTCGACACTGGTCCAAGGTCAGACTTCACAACTAGTAAAACACCTCCGCCATCCAGTTTTGCAGTTTTCACGGAATTTCTGTCCTTACGAAATACAATGTAACTCTCCGTTGCTCTGATTAGGCTAGTGCAGCTAGTGACAAGACCGTTGGTGTGATTAGGCTAGTGCAGCTAGTGACAAGACCGTTGGTGTGATTAGGCTAGTCTAGGTAGTGACAAGACCGTTGCTTCCATTAGGCTAGCCCAGCTAGTGACAAGGCCGTTGCTCTGATTAGGCTAGTCCAGCTAGTGACAAGACCGTTGCTCTGATTAGGCTAGTCCAGCTAGTGACAAGACCGTTGCTCTGATTAGGCTAGTTCAGCTAGTGACAAGACTGTTACTCTGATTAGGCTAGCTCACTAAGTGACAAGACCGTTGCTCTGATTAGGCTAGTACAGCTAGTGACAAGACCGTTGCTCTGATTAGGCTAGTTCAGCTAGTGACAAGACTGTTACTCTGATTAGGCTAGTTCAGCTAGTGACAAGACTGTTACTCTGATTAGGCTAGTTCAGCTAGTGACAAGACTGTTAGTGTGGATAGCTTATGTCCAGCTAGTGACAAGACTGTTACTCTGATTAGGCTAGTTCAGCTAGTGACAAGACTGTTACTCTGATTAGGCTAGTTCAGCTACTGACAAGACTGTTAGTCTGGATAGCTTATGTCCAGCTAGTGACAAGACTGTTGCTCTGATTAGGCTAGTCCAGCTAGTGACAAGATTGTTGCTCTGATTAGGCTAGCTCACTAAGTGACAAGACTGTTGCTCTGATTAGGCTAGCTCACTAAGTGACAAGACGGTTGCTCTGATTAGGCTAGCTCACTAAGTGACAAGACTGTTGCTCTGATTAGGCTAGTTCAGCTAGTGACAAGACCGTTGCTCTGATTAGGCTAGCTCACTAAGTGACAAGACCGTTGCTCTGATTAGGCTAGCTCACAAAGTGACAAGACCGTTGCTCTGATTAGGCTAGCTCACAAAGTGACAAGACTGTTGCTCTGATTAGGCTAGTCCAGATAGTGACAAGACCGTTGCTCTGATTAGGTTAGTCCAGTTAGTGACAAGACTGTTACTCTGATTAGGCTAGTCCAGCTAGTGACAAGACCGTTGCTCTGATTAGGCTAGTCTATTTAGTGACAAGACCGTTGCTCTGATTAGGCTAGTCCAGCTAGTGACAAGACCGTTGCTCTGATTAGGCTAGTCCAGCTAGTGACAAGACTGTTACTCTGATTAGGCTAGTTCAGCTAGTGACAAGACTGTTACTCTGATTAGGCTAGTTCAGCTAGTGACAAGACCGTTGCTCTGATTAGGCTAGTCCAGCTAGTGACAAGACTGTTGCTCTGATTAGGCTAGTCTATTTAGTGACAAGACCGTTGCTCTGATTAGGCTAGTCCAGCTAGTGACAAGACTGTTGCTCTGATTAGGCTAGTCCAGCTAGTGACAAGACCGTTGCTCTGATTAGGCTAGTCCAGCTAGTGACAAGACCGTTGCTCTGATTAGGCTAGTTCAGCTAGTGACAAGACTGTTGCTCTGATTAGGCTAGTCCTGCTAGTGACAAGACCTTTGCTCTGATTAGGCTAGTTCAGCTAGTAACAAGACTGTTACTCTGATTAGGCTAGTTCAGCTAGTGACAAGACCGTTGCTCTGATTAGGCTAGTCCAGCTAGTGACAAGACTGTTGCTCTGATTAGGCTAGTCTATTTAGTGACAAGACCGTTGCTCTGATTAGGCTAGTCCAGCTCGTGACAAGACCGTTGCTCTGATTAGGCTAGTCCAGCTAGTGACAAGACCGTTGCTCTGATTAGGCTAGTCCAGCTAGTGACAAGACTGTTACTCTGATTAGGCTAGTTCAGCTAGTGACAAGACTGTTACTCTGATTAGCCTAGTTCAGCTAGTGACAAGACCGTTGCTCTGATTAGGCTAGTCCAGCTAGTGACAAGACTGTTGCTCTGATTAGGCTAGTCTATTTAGTGACAAGACCGTTGCTCTGATTAGGCTAGTCCAGCTAGTGACAAGACCGTTGCTCTGATTAGGCTAGTCCAGCTAGTGACAAGACCGTTGCTCTGATTAGGCTAGTCCAGCTAGTGACAAGACCGTTGCTCTGATTAGGCTAGTTCAGCTAGTGACAAGACTGTTGCTCTGATTAGGCTAGTCCTGCTAGTGACAAGACCTTTGCTCTGATTAGGCTAGTTCAGCTAGTGACAAGACTGTTACTCTGATTAGGCTAGTTCAGCTAGTGACAAGACCGTTGCTCTGATTAGGCTAGTCAAGCTAGTGACAAGACTGTTGCTCTGATTAGGCTAGTCTATTTAGTGACAAGACCGTTGCTCTGATTAGGCTAGTCCAGCTAGTGACAAGACCGTTGCTCTGATTAGGCTAGCTCAGCTAGTGACAAGACTGTTGCTCTGATTAGGCTAGTCCAGCTAGTGACAAGACCGTTGCTCTGATTAGGCTAGCTCAGCTAGTGACAAGACCGTTGCTCTGATTAGGCTAGTTCAGCTAGTGACAAGACTGTTGCTCTGATTAGGCTAGTCCTGCTAGTGACAAGACCTTTGCTCTGATTAGGCTAGTTCAGCTAGTGACAAGACTGTTACTCTGATTAGGCTAGTTCAGCTAGTGACAAGACCGTTGCTCTGATTAGGCTAGTCTAGCTAGTGACAAGACTGTTGCTCTGATTAGGCTAGTCTATTTAGTGACAAGACCGTTGCTCTGATTAGGCTAGTCCAGCTAGTGACAAGACCGTTGCTGATTAGGCTAGTCCAGCTAGTGACAAGACTGTTGCTCTGATTAGGCTAGTCCAGCTAGTGACAAGACCGTTGCTCTGATTAGGCTAGCTCAGCTAGTGACAAGACCGTTGCTCTGATTAGGCTAGTTCAGCTAGTGACAAGACTGTTGCTCTGATTAGGCTAGTCCTGCTAGTGACAAGACCTTTGCTCTGATTAGGCTAGGTCAGCTAGTGACAAGACTGTTACTCTGATTAGGCTAGTTCAGCTAGTGACAAGACTGTTACTCTGATTAGGCTAGTTCAGCTAGTGACAAGACCGTTGCTCTGATTAGACTAGTCCAGCTAGTGACAAGACTGTTGCTCTGATTAGGCTAGTCTATTTAGTGACAAGACCGTTGCTCTGATTAGGCTAGTCCAGCTAGTGACAAGACCGTTGCTCTGATTAGGCTAGTCCAGCTAGTGACAAGACCGTTGCTCTGATTAGGCTAGTCCAGCTAGTGACAAGACCGTTGCTCTGATCAGGCTAGTTCAGCTAGTGACAAGACTGTTGCTCTGATTAGGCTAGTCCTGCTAGTGACAAGACCTTTGCTCTGATTAGGCTAGTTCAGCTAGTGACAAGACTGTTACTCTGATTAGGCTAGTTCAGCTAGTGACAAGACCGTTGCTCTGATTAGGCTAGTCCAGCTAGTGACAAGACTGTTGCTCTGAATAGGCTAGTCTATTTAGTGACAAGACCGTTGCTCTGATTAGGCTAGTCCAGCTAGTGACAAGACCGTTGCTCTGATTAGGCTAGTTCAGCTAGTGACAAGACCGTTGCTCTGATTAGGCTAGTTCAGCTAGTGACAAGACTGTTACTCTGATTAGGCTAGTTCAGCTAGTGACAAGACTGTTACTCTGATTAGGCTAGTTCAGCTAGTGACAAGACCATTGCTCTGATTAGGCTAGTCCAGCTAGTGACAAGACTGTTGCTCTGATTAGGCTAGTCTATTTAGTGACAAGACCGTTGCTCTGATTAGGCTAGTCCAGCTAGTGACAAGACCGTTGCTCTGATTAGGCTAGTCCAGCTAGTGACAAGACCGTTGCTCTGATTAGGCTAGTCCAGCTAGTGACAAGACCGTTGCTCTGATTAGGCTTGTCTATTTAGTGACAAGACCGTTGCTCTGATTAGGCTAGTCCTGCTAGTGACAAGACTGTTGCTCTGATTAGGCTAGTCCAGCCAGTGACAAGACTGTTGCTCTGATTAGGCTAGTCCTCTAGTGACAAGACTGTTGGTCTGATTAGGCTAGTCCAGCTAGTGACAAGACTGTTGCTCTGATTAGGCTAGTCCAGCCAGTGACAAGACTGTTGCTCTGATTAGGCTAGTCCAGCCAGTGACAAGACTGTTACTCTGATTAGGCTAGTTCAGCTAGTGACAAGACTGTTAGTGTGGATAGCTTATGTCCAGCTAGTGACAAGACTGTTACTCTGATTAGGCTAGTTCAGCTAGTGACAAGACTGTTAGTCTGGATAGCTTATGTCCAGCTAGTGACAAGACTGTTGCTCTGATTAGGCTAGTCCAGCTAGTGACAAGACTGTTGCTCTGATTAGGCTAGCTCACTAAGTGACAAGACTGTTGCTCTGATTAGGCTAGCTCACTAAGTGACAAGACGGTTGCTCTGATTAGGCTAGCTCACTAAGTGACAAGACTGTTGCTCTGATTAGGCTAGTTCAGCTAGTGACAAGACCGTTGCTCTGATTAGGCTAGCTCACTAAGTGACAAGACCGTTGCTCTGATTAGGCTAGCTCACTAAGTGACAAGACCGTTGCTCTGATTAGGCTAGCTCACTAAGTGACAAGACCGTTGCTCTGATTAGGCTAGTTCAGATAGTGACAAGACCGTTGCTCTGATTAGGCTAGTCCAGCTAGTGACAAGACCGTTGCTCTGATTAGGCTTGTCTATTTAGTGACAAGACCGTTGCTCTGATTATGCTAGTCCTGCTAGTGACAAGACCGTTGCTCTGATTATGCTAGTCCTGCTAGTGACAAGACTGTTGCTCTGATTAGGCTAGTCCAGCCAGTGACAAGACTGTTGCTCTGATTAGGCTAGTCCTGCTAGTGACAAGACTGTTGCTCTGCTTAGGCTAGTCCAGCTAGTGACAAGACCGTTGCTCTGATTAGGCTAGTCCAGCTAGTGACAAGACCGTTGCTCTGATTAGGCTTGTCTATTTAGTGACAGGACCGTTGCTCTGATTAGGCTAGTCCTGCTAGTGACAAGACTGTTGCTCTGATTAGGCTAGTCCAGCCAGTGACAAGACTGTTGCTCTGATTAGGCTAGTCCTGCTAGTGACAAGACTGTTGGTCTGATTAGGCTAGTCCAGCTAGTGACAAGACTGTTGCTCTGATTAGGCTAGTCCAGCCAGTGACAAGACTGTTGCTCTGATTAGGCTAGTCCAGCCAGTGACAAGACTGTTGCTCTGATTAGGCTAGTCCTGCTAGTGACAAGACTGTTGGTCTGATTAGGCTAGTCCAGCTAGTGACAAGACTGTTGCTCTGATTAGGCTAGTCCAGCTAGTGACGAGATCGTTAGTGTGGATAGCTTATGTCCAGCTTGTGACAAGACCGTTGCTCTGGAGAAGATAGGAGCTGCTAGGGACTAGAGGCAGGGCCTCTCAGGGTACATGCACTGTGCACGGTGCAAAAGACGACTTCGCTTGGTTGACCAGAGTGCAGATCCCCACTCCTCGATTTGGAGCAATAGCGCTGTCTCTCTCTCTTTCCCCACGCCTGTCTCGCTCGCTCCGCCTGTCTCCCTCTTCCTCACTTGCTCCGTAGCGCTCCAAATCCGAGCCAAGTTGAGCCGAGTTGAGCTGAGCTTAGCCGAGTAGCCCAGAGACTAAGCGTTGGTCCGAGCGGAGCCGAGCCGAAAGGGACCGATGCACTGTGCACAGGAACTCTGCGCCTCAATTTGCACGCGTGAGATTTTGGGCCTTTGAGAGGCCCTGGAGTAGATCATTGATCTGGATGAGACAGGTGCGGGTACGGACTAGACCATTTGTCTGGATAAGATAGGAGCGGGTAGTAGTAAGACCATTGATATGGACAGGTATTATTCAGGATTTTGTTTTGTGAAGTGGTTGGCTGTGGGAATGACGTTATATTTCAGCCAATTACAGTGGTAGTAACTGATATTTGATTATAAAGAATAAATTTACTTCTACGGGTGTGTCCCTGACATTCATAGTACACACCTAATTTCTCTATGAGTAATTTATTTACTTTTTATTTATTTATGTACTTATTGTCCTGTTTCATATGGCGGGACTCAGGCTATGAAGCCTGGTATTCTGTCCGACCATACATACACCTACATGAAGAGTTAAATATATACTAAACAAGTTATCTACAATTTAATATCTTAAGATATCACTTAAATGTTTTAATTAACCTAATAACTTGGCTATGATCTAATCCTACGTATGTTATGAATAATTATTATTTATTAACCAGGTTTGACAGAGTTTCTTAAAGCGGAGGTGGTTTGACACGCTTCTAATTTCAGCAGGTAGGGAATTCCAAATTCGACTGGCGGCGACTATAAATGATCTACTGTAGCCAGTTGAGCGGTGAATGGGAATGCTTAGTACTGCGGTGGATGATGATCTGGTAGGAATACTAGAAGGTGATGCTCGGTAATGGAATTGTGTGGCAAGGTATTCAGTATACGATGTAACAGAGAAACAGTGTGTACATTTCGTCGCTCTCTTAAGCGAAGCCATGAAAGTCTATCAAATGCGGAGAAATGTGGTTAAACCTTGGTACATCTGAAATAAATCGAACACATACTATGACCTTCCAATGACGTGTAATTACATGTCAGGGAGTCATTGAAGGTCATAAGTATGATAAATGCATGTGGACGGCATGGTGGTAAAATAAACTGTTGATGTGCGGCGAATTTATATATTCGTAAGATATGAGCCGACACAACTCGCGAATTGATAGTAGATCTTATGGAAGAGAATCGATAGATCAAGCTCGGAACCCCGTGGTACACATCGGACCGCGTGAAAAACCGTGTAGTCACAAGCGGGTATCAATAAATATTTGCAGTAACAGCTGAGAAGAAGATAGGCCAGACATTACATCTAGTATAACAGACGTCAAGGAGGCCATAGATTGAGGCGGAATTATATACAGTTAATTATCTAACAGGCGTGTGGTGTGACGTATTTCAGGTGGAGAAGAATAAACAATGGTAGCATGCATTCCTTTGTGAATCTCTATGATAACGTTTCCTCAATGTCAAAACCAGATGTAAAGAAGTCAGGATCGTAGTCATGTAGTTTATGGAAAGCAGCCTCGTTATTTATTGAAATAATGAAGTTTGAATTTGTTTTAATGTCAATTCTTGAAGAGTACAAAAGGATCGTGAAGCAATAGAGAGCTCAGCTCTTGTATGCGAATTAAAATTTAAGAAGTTGAGGCCTAAATACGTTAACAAACTAAGTATAGCATTGAGCGATACAAATTTACACAGGCCAGTATTAATCTATAACAGTGGATTAATAAATCTGTACGAATTCGCTCTAACTATTCTGTTTGATTTTGATATTCTGTTCTGTAGATGCTTATAGTAGAAGTAGATTTTTTTTTTAATGTCACACAGGTGATGTAAAGTGAAATAACTTGAATGCTCTAACGTGCTAACGGTGTTGGTAACGTCATGTAATGCTACTGCGTATATTAGAATATCGTTTTCCGTTGGTGAATACTAGGGTTAGGCGATCTTTCCTGCGTTGTTTTCCGTGTTAGTGGAACAGCTATAAGGCGTGTGTGATCTTGAATGCCACAGGTAAGTTTTGATGTGCTGTTGTGTGAAATATTTGAAGTGGTGATCTTATAATAATGTATAATTCCGCGGAGTGTTGTGATATGTTTAGTGGATCGACTCAGTGATGGTTGTATGAATAATAGTGAAGCTCTTCAAAGATATTTAGCTCATTTATGTAGGGAATGATGATTGTTCTCATTATGTGGTGGACATTGTGTAGCGTAAAATATGTAGGGTCATCTAAAGGTATAGTTGACGGTATAAGTAGAGAATGATTTATTGAATGGTGAATTGCGGTAGTAATTTACTTTGAGATGGCCAATGGTTAGGATAGTATTATTGAGAAGTATTTCCGCCGCGTATATTTGAGTTTATTAGATGAGCGTGTTTCGTTGCGTTGTTTGAATGCTTTTCGAAGAGTTTGGTTAGGCATGCGAGCTGACTTGAGTTTAATTTGGTATCACATGGGTAGCGGAATGTATTTACGAATATACGAGTAGGATCTTCGACAAGCTACTCGAACGACAATTAGATTGTGAGATTGTCACCTGTACTGTAGATCAACTTGTGGTATTGCTAGATGTAGTAAGTTAGCGCTGTAGAAGTATTTTCAGCAGGATGGAATGGAGCCGATGCAACGCAGACCGTCTGGCATTTGATAGTTTTCTTATTTATGTCAGTAGTTAGTACCTTATTTCAGGTGCAGCCACATGATGCCGGTGGTTGGATGGAGACATGCAGTTAATTGATTATGGAACACTGATATTATTATGTATTTGACGGATTTACGGTGTTTATCATGCGCTGTTAGAAAATTCAAGTTATTACTCAGTTAGTTAGGTAATTATAATGAAGTAATAAGAGAAGTAGAGCAGGGAGGACAGGTTCGTCTAGTAATAATACATCAGAAATGAACAAACAAGATGAACGATTTGAGACTGAAATTGCTGATTTTCCATTATATTAATTTATATTTATTTAAATGAATCAGTGTTGTGTAATGATGAGATTTTAACTTAATGACTGACAATTTTTTTTAGATGGACTTGATTCTTTTAATACGGTGCGGTTGTGATGCACAAAGATAATATATTTTTACGTTGCATATTCAGTTGTTCAATTGTAATCAGTTGATTTCATTTTATTAAAATTATTATACTTCCAATTTCTCATTGCAAATATTCATTTATGCTTAATTTTAGTGAACTTATTATCTTGAAACTGATGTTAGATCATTATCAGACTAATTATTGATATGATGTGACCGCTTCCTTTCCGAAGGGCCATGAGTGGAGGATCATGTAAACCACTGAATTCTAGTCGAGCGAATTATAAAATTTATTGTCATCTCCGAGTTAGGCGTCTCACGAACGGTCACAATACCTTTTGTGCCTTTTGGAGCTTGATGGAAAGTGAGGCGTTCAGGTTACTGTATACTAGGTCACAGTAGTCGAATATTGGCATTACCATGCTTTGGATAAGCAGTTTTCTTACATTTTGGGGGAGTAAATCTCTGAGTTTCTTAAAGGAATAAAACACTCGCTGAGATTACATTATGCTATAAATGGGGCCACAAAGTAAACGTTTACCGTCGAAAATATCTTAGTAAACTATAAATTTATAGTTTAAAAACTGCAGTTCATTTTGAATGGTTTTGTGTAGGCTAGTTTACATGACTGACACATACAGCAAGTACGTTCCGCTGTTGGTCAGAGAAGGAGAGTACTGAGAGGAAGCCTGGCACTTCAACTGCGTATAGCTTACATCTACAAATACATTATATCAATTTTAGTTACGCATTGCACTGTGATTCATTATTTTATCATTGTCAAGAAGCCACTTGTCGAGATAAACTTTCACCGTGTTGCTCACTAGATTTCTCTCAGAAATATTTAATTGTACAATGGTAAGTAAGCGGGTAGCTACAAAGTAGGCCTACACACGTTCATCGCTGCGTAATAACTATAGAAATGTGTAAGATATTTGAACAATTATATATTGAGACAATTTTAATATACTTTATCGCTGATGTTACAATAGATAATTAACGAAATTTATAATTTTAAATATAATATTAATAATACAACTCGTAAAGAAACCTTACTGCCGACACGCATTTGGTTTAGATTTTGTGAATTTTTTATTTCAAAAATATTTACTCATTATTTGAGTATTTTTAAGCTGTTTAATTTTTATTTTGATTATTTGACAGCTTTTGGTTTGTAAGCGTCTACGGTATAAGTACACAAAATTTCAACTAGATCGGGGTCGTGTTCCTGAGAAGGAGGTTCAAAACTTCGAAACTTTCAATTTGTCTGAAAACTAAGGTTGATGTTTCACACACTCTACTTCACTTCTACATGTTGCTAATTCACTCGCTCGCTGTGACCGTCACCTCCTATCACGAGAGAATGGATAAACAGAATTGGATGAAAATGAGGCAACACAAAGTTGGGGAAGGCAGATACCAGTCTATTATTGCTTACTCCATGTCAACATGGAAACACTATCGTGCTCATATCGGCAAGGACTATCGAAGGAACTCCCTTTACTTTGGACGTCCTAACATCACATTCAGAAGGAAGCCAGCTGTGAAGGCGTATACACTTTCGGTCAACACATGTCGTCATGTGCGTTACTGGAATACTGGCGGGAAGTAGGATGGAAGTTAAAAACTTTCTTTTTATTATCATGCCACTTCTCTGATAACTAGTATAGGATTCCTGTTATGAGGCTGTTGGAGGCACCCTTAACGGTGTCGTTCTTGATTTGATCGAACATTTCATGTGATACTGCTACACTCCCGCTCGAGTGTGGAGAGAAATAAGGGAAACTCCCTAGACTGTAAACAGAGATCGTTCCTTACGCATCTGACGGGATTTTCTTAAACTAAGCCGGTAACTGCCTCTCCTTTACACCTGAAGCAAGAAGAGCTATAATACAAAACTGCAAAGAAGAAGCGAGTACGTCACAACAAGACGCCTCAGAATCACAGGGGTGGACAGGCTAAGTGACCAGCTACTACAGATTGTCTGACTGGAAGGTGATTGGGGATTTAAATGAGACTATGGACTGGGTATGTGGGAAACTGGGACTGAGATTTCTAAATCCTAATGGGTGGGTAGGAGATAGGGATCTGCGCCCAGACAGCCTTCACTTAAACCGCAGTGGTACGTATAAGTTAGGAAATTTGTTTGGAAAGGGTATGGGGAAGTACATACAGGGGCACGGGGTTGTCTAGGGAGCGGTGATAACGGTACAGGGACCTGGAAGTCAAGTAGGGATAACATAAAAGTGTTAGTGTTGAACTGTAGAAGTATTGTAAAGAAAGGAAAAGAATTAAGTAGTTTAATAGATATACATTTACCCTATATTGAAATAGGAGGCCGGCCCCCTGATGTAGGGGTAGTGTGCCTACCTCTCGCCCGGAGGCCTCGGGTTCGATTCCCGGCCATGTCAAGGAATTTCCTCTCGACCTGAGGGCTGGTTCGAGGTCCACGCAGCCTACGTGATTAGAACTGAGGAGCTATCTGACGGTGAGATGGCGGGCCCGGTCTCGAAATCCCAGAATAACGGCCGAGAGGATGCGTCGTGCTGACCACACGGCTCCTCGTACTCTGCAGGCCTTCGGGCTGAGCAGCGGTCACTGAGCAGGCCAAGGCCCTTTCAAGGTTGTTAAGTGCCGTTGGGTTTGGTTTTTTGGTTTGGATTGTAATAGGAGTTGAATTATGGCTGAGAAATGATATAATGGATGCAGAACTTTTCTCACGGAACTGGAGTGTGTATCGTAGAGATAGGATAGGAATGTTGAGAGGGGGAGTATTCACTCTGGTAAAAGAAGAATTTGTAAGCTACGAAAAGTTGAAGATGACAAACATGAAATTCTAGGCGTAAGGCTCATTTCTAAAGATAATAGACAACTTGATGTCTTTGGAGTGTACAGACCAGGAAAGGGTAGCGTTGACACGGATCCAGAATTATTTGATAAGATAATCAGCTATGTGGGAAACGACATGGGAAGAATGTGATTGTTGCAGGAGATCTGAATTTACCAAATGTCAATTGGGAAGGAAATGCGAAGGACAGGAAACATGGCCAACAAATGGCAAATAAGCTAATAATGGGAAGGACAGCTGATTCAGAAAGTGATGGAACCAACTAGAGAGAAAAATATCCTGGACGTGGTGCTGATAAAACCACATGAGCTCTATAGGAAAACCGAAGTAATAGACGGTATTAGTGATCATGAAGCTGTTTTTGTGGTAGTTAAAAATAAATGTGATAGAAAGGAAGGTTTTCAAACTAGACTATTAGGCAGTACTATATGGCTGATATAGCTGGCATGAGGCAGTTTAAAAAAAGTTAATATGATCGGTGGAAAACGGTAAATAAGAATGTAAACAGACTGTGGGATGGGTTTAAAGAAACTGTTGAGGAATGTGAAAACAGGTTTGTAACTTTAAAGGTGATAAGGAATGTTAAAGACCCACCTTATTATAATAGAGAAATAAAGAGACTAAGAAGGAGGTGCAGATTGGAAAGAAATGGCTGTGGAAGTAAGGAGAAATTTAAGGATCTTACTAGGAAATTGAATCTAGCAAAGAAGTCAGTTAAGGATAACATGATGGCAAGCATAATTGGCAGTCATACAAATTTTAGTGAAAAATGGAAGGGTATGTGTAGGTACTTAGGCAGAGAAAGGTTCCATGGACATTCCAGGTATAATTAATGAACAAGCGGAGTGTGTACGTGAGGATCTTCAAAAGGCAGAAGTATTCAGTCAGCAGTATGTAAAGATTGTTGGTTACAAGGATAATGTCCAGATAGAGGAGGAGACTAATGCTGAAGAATTATTACAATTTACATTTACAATTTACAGTAAGATACAAAAGTTGAAAAGTAGAAAAGTGTCTGAAAGTGATGAGATTTCTGGGGATATACTAAAGACAATGGTTTGGGATATAGTACCATATCTGAAGTACTTATTTGATTATTGTTTGGTCGGAGGAGCTATACCAGATGAATGGAGTGTTGCTATAGTAGCCCCTGTGTATAAAGGAAAGGGTGATAGACATAAAGCTGAAAATTACAGACCTGTGAGTTTGGCATGCGTTGCATATAAGCTTTGGGAAGGCATTCTTTCTGATTATATTAGACATGTTTGCAAAATTAATAACTGGTTAGATAGAAGGCAGTTCGGTTTTAGGAAAGGTTATTCCATGAAGCTCAACTTGAAGGATTCCAGCAAGATATATCAGATATCTTGGATTCAGGGGTGAAATGAACTGTATCGCGATTGACCTCTCTAAAGCATTTGATAGGGTGGATCATGGTAGACTATTGGCAAAAATGAGTGCAATTGGACTAGACAATGTCGTAGGTACGACATCGTAACTAGTGTAAAACCTCCAATTATTATGTTTTATATATTATTTTAATTATAGTTGATGTAATACTAAATTATCTTTTATTAAATGTTAAACATGACTAGCACATGCTTTCCCTGTAAATATGTAGTATAAATTTGTATAACCTCAAATACGTACTGTGGATAAGTTTAACCTCAAAATCTATATAGTCGAAAGCGGTAGAAAATTCCATAATGCTCGTATGTTAGACTTATTGTACTATAATTTGGTATATTTGAACAGTTCTGGAAACTTACTGGAAGGTTTTATTATCCAGATACATGTAGAGACATTAGGAATGTTGAGAGATTTCCATGTGTATTGGTAAACAGTAAACGAAAGTTCGAGTACCCATTCGACTAGCTGGTCGATCGATGTTTCGAGTGTGTTCTATTAGAGTGTTGTAAGAACTCTTCCAGAAATAGATCATTCTAGATGGTTGATAGAATAGTATATTTATCGAGCAGTCAGTCATTGAGACAGTCAAGTCAGGACTTAGTCAGTGTTGGACTCGGAGTTAGGTTGGACTCGAAGGCAAGTGACGGACTGCGAGTGACTGTTGGGCTCCGAGGTAGAGTCGCTGAGTTCAAGAGAGTGTATGTTATAGCGCGCGAGTCAGTGTTGTTGATATCTGTACTTGTCTGAATCGACTTCCAGGCACTCCGCTATTAAGGGTTGCAATGTCACTTGCTAGTATGTATAATTGTGTGTTGTGATTTACCGTGTAAATAAAGTAATTTATACACGGAAGTGAACGTGTTCTCGTGTGATATTTATTTACATAAAGAAACGCATGGCAGAGCGATAAAATGTCGACCGTGACAGAACAGGGCATGACACTTAAAGACTCGGCAATGAAGATCGAACAAATGACCGTTGCGATGTTACGGAAAGTGCTGGCATCCCAAGGTTTACCGAAGACTGGAAGCAAAGCTGTCTTTCAGGAAGGCTGTGCCAGGATTTGATAGACGACGAGGAGGACCCAGGCAGTTTCGACTTCGCAGTCACCTCGGAGGAAGAAACCAACGACCGGGTAAGCATTATGTTCGTTACAACTAACTGCGTTGATTCTGTCCCAGTCTGGGAAAATAGAGGCACAGTCCGAAGAACTCGAGTGTAAAATCGAGGCCCAGTTTGGAAAATTCGAGGCCCTATCCGAAAAACTCGAGTGTAAAATTGAGGTCCATTCTCAAGAAATAAAGGACCAAATAAAGTCTTTGGGCAACGAAGTACGAGCCCCGGTGGAGTCCGTAGTTCAAAGCCCAGAGGAAAAAGCGAGTGCGCTGTGCTTAAGTACGACAGCTCTGGAGACCGGGTGAAGCCTGCAAGCAGTAACGGCGGCTCCGACGTCGTGAAGATGGCAACTCCACGGAACGACGGGATCATTGTAGCGACGACAACCAAAACACGAGGGTGCCATCTGACCAGGACAGTAGAATAAGTGGATGGTACGGCCGCCTCCACTTCCACCGGCCCTCCGCAGAGGCCTCCTCCACCACCTCCGGCACAGATCCTCCGCAGAGGCCTCCTCTCGCGGGAAATTTGAATTTTGGCGCGAGATTTGAATTTGTAAAAAACCCACGGGCTTTTTGACAGCTGCCATCCGACAACAACGCATCGCTAACCTCAGTGCTGCCATCTTGACGGGCCTAAACCTCAGTGCTGCCAACTAAACCTCACTAGCGCGAGATTTGAATTGGTAAACAAAGCCACGAGCTTTTTGACAGCCACGTGCTTCTTGAGAGCTGTCATCCGACAACAACGCATCGCTAACCTCAGTGCTGCTATCTTGACGGGACTAAACCTCATTGTTGCCACCTTATGCATGTGGTAGCGGGCATTTTAAAAAAATCCATATGCTCTTGTTTGTAAACAAAGCCACGTGCTTTTTTGGCAGCTACCATCCGCCGTCTTTCATCGCTAACCTCAGTGCTGCCATCTTAACGGCACTAAACAACAACGCATCGCTAACCTCAGTGCTACAATCTTAACGGCACTAAACTTTATAGGCACGTGGTGGCGGGCATTTAACACGTGCTTTCTTGACAGCTGTCATCCGCCATCTTGCATCGCTAACCTTAGTGCTGCCCTCTTTACGGCACTGCGGGTAATGTAAAATCCACGTGCTTCTTGACAGTGACCATCTTTAATCCACAGAGCACCGTGCTGCCATCTTTAGCTGCATACCTTTGAAATGTGGTGGCGGCAAATTGAAAAAATTCTACGTGCTCTGGTTTGGAAACAAACCCATGTGCTTTTTTGACAGCAGCCATCTTTAATCAACAGAGGACCGTGCTGCCATCTGTAGCTACATACCTTTGAAATGTGGTGGCGGGCAATTTCCACGTGACAGCTGTTATCCGCCATCTTTGATCAACAGAGCAAACAAAGCTAAGTGCTTTTCTGACAGCTGTCATCCACCATCTTGCATCGCAAACCTCAGTGCTGCTATCTTTAGCTACTACCTTTGAAATGTGGTGGCGGATAATTTGAAAAATTCTACATGTTTTTTGACTGCTGTCATCCTCCATCTTGCATCGCTTACCTCAGAGCTGCTATCTTTACGGTATTAAACCTTATCGTAGTGGTGGTAGGAAATTTAAAATCTACATGCTTTTTCGACAGCTGACATCCGCCATCTTTAATCAAGAGAGCACCGTGCTGCTATATTTACGGCACTGCGGGTAATTTGAAAAATTCCGTCAGCTGTCATCCGCCATCTTTAATCAACAAAGCATCGTGCTGCTATCTTTAGCTACATACATTTAACATGTGGTGGCGGCAATTTTCAAATTTTATCCAGCTGCCGTCTTTAATCAACTGAGTACCGTGCTGCTATCTTTAGCTACATACCTTTGAAATGTGGTGGCGGGTAATTTGAAAAATTCCGTTAGCTATCCTCAACTTTAGTGCATTCGCGAACCTAAAATCTCATCTACCATCTTGAAGGAGACTATCCTTACTTTACAACAAGATGCCCCTCCCGACGCTAATTACTACTTAGAGGTTACTACACAGGATGGCGGCGGCTGTTATGGCTACCTCCTCCTCTTCCTCCCCTACGTCCACCACCTACTCTACATACTCCTCCTCCACTTACTCTACCTCCTCCTCTGTCAAGGCACAGCTTTATCGATTATGCATTGCTAAGGCGAACCATGTGACCTTGCCGCGGTGGGGAGGCTTGCGTGTCCCAATGATGCAGATAGCCGACCCGCAGGTGCAACCATATCGGATGGGTATCTGTTGAGAGACCAGACTAACGAATGGTTCATCGAAAGGGGGTAGCAGCCTTTCGGTAGTTGCAAGGGCGGCAGTCTAGATGATTGACTGATACGGCCTTGTAATAATACTCAACATGGCTTAGCTGTGTTGATACTGCTACACGGCTGAAAGCAACGGGAAACTACAGCCGTAACTACCTCCCGAGGACATGCAGCTCTCTCTGTATGAATGATGTACTGATGATGGCTTCCTCCCGGTTAAAATATTCCGGAGGTAAACTAGTCCCCCATTCGGATCTCCGGGTGGGGACTACACGAGAGGGGGCGATCATCAGGAAGATGGATACTGACATTCTGCGAGTCGGAGCGTGGAATGTTAAGAACGTTTGAATCGTTGTGGTAGGTTAGAGAATCTGAAAAGGGAGATGGATAGGCTGAAGTTAGATGCAGTTGGTATAAGTGAAGTACGTTGGCAGTAAGAACAAGATTTTTGGTCAGGCGGCTACCGAATTATCAACACAAAATCAAACAGGGGAAATGCAGGAGTTGGTTTAATAATGAATAAGAAAATAGGAGAGCGGTTAAACTACTACGACCAGCATAGTGAAAGAATTATTGTCGTCAAGATAGACACCAAACCAATGCCCACCACAATTGTGCAGGTCTATATGCCTACTAGTTAAGCGGATGATGAAGAAATCGAAAGAGTATATGAGGAGATAGAAGATTTAATACAATATGTAAAAGGTGACGAGAATCTAATTGTGATGGGAGACTGGAATACAGTGGTAGGCCAAGGAAGAGAAGGTAGTACAGTAGGAGAATTTGGATTGGGACAAAGGCACGAAAGAGGAAGTCGGCTGATTGAATTCTGCACTAATCATAATTTAGTCCTTGCCAATACAAACGGCGGCTGTATACGTGGACGAGACCTGGAGACACTGGAAGGTATCAAATAGACTTCATTATGATTAGGCAGAGATTCAGAAACCAGGTGTTGGATTGCAAAACTTTCCCAGGAGCAGACGCGGACTCTGACAACAACTTGTTGGTCATGAAATGCCACCTGAAGTTGAAGAAATTGAAGAAAGGAAAGAATGCAAAAAGATGGGATCTAGACAAGTTGAAAGAAACGAGTGTGAGGGATTGTTTCAAGGAACATGTTGCACAAGGACTAAACGAAAAGGCTGAAGGAAACACTAAAGAGGAGGAGTGGAGAGTCATGAAAAATATTAAGAGCTCAGATGGAAAGCCACTTCTAGGGAAAGAAGACAAAGCAGAAAGATGGCAGGAGCATATCCAACAGTTGTATCAAGGTAAAGATGTAGATAATTTGGTTCTGGAACATGAAGAGATTGTTGATGCTGATGAAATGGGAGACCCAATTTTGAGGTCAGAGTTTGACAGAGCTGTGAGTGACCTAAATAGGAACAAGACACCTGGAATTGATGACATTCCCTCTGAATTACTGACTGCCTTAGGAGAAACCAGCATGGCGAGGTTATTTCATTTAGTCTGCAAGATATATGAGACACGAGAAGTCCCATCCGATTTTCGGCAGAATGTTGTTATACCTATTCTCAAGAAAGCCGGTGCTGACAGGTGTGAAAACTACCGCAGCATTAGTTTAGTATCTCATGCCTGCAAAATTTTAACACGTATTATTTACAGAAGAATGGAAAAACAAGTTGAAGCTGAGTTGGGAGAAGATCAGTTTGGCTTCAGAAGAAATGTAGGAACACGTGAAGCAATCCTGACTTTACGTCTGATCTTAGAGGATGGAATCAAGAAGGACAAGCCCACGTATATAGCATTCGTAGATCTAGAAAAGGCATTCGAAATGTTGATTGGACCAAGCTATTTATGATTCTGAAGGTGATAGGGATCAGATACCGAGAACGAAGAATTATACAATCTGTATAAAAATCAATCTGCAGTGATAAGAATCGAGGGCTTTGAAAAAGAAGCAGCAATCCAGAAAGGCGTGAGGCAAGGCTGCAGTTTGTCTCCTCTCCTTTTCAATGTTTACATAGAACAGGCAGTAAAGGAAATCAAAGAGAAATTTGGAAAGGGAATCACAGTCCAAGAAGAGGAAATCAAAACCTTGAGATTTGCCGATGATATTGTTATTTTATCTGAGACTGCAGAAGATCTCGAGAAGTTGCTTAATGGAATGGATGAAGTCTTGGGTAAGGAGTACAAGATGAAAATAAATAAGTCCAAAACGAAAGTAATGGAGTGCAGCCGAACGAAGGCAGGTGATGTAGGAAATATTAGATTAGGAAACGAAGTCTTAAAGGAAGTAGATGGATATTGTTCCTTGGGTAGTAAAGTAACTAACGATGGCAGAAGTAAGGAGGACATAAAATGCAGACTAGCATAAGCAAGGAAGAACTTTCTTAAGAAAAGAAATTTGCTCACTTCAGACATTGATATCGGAATTAGAAAGATGTTTTGAAGACTTTCGTGTGGAGCGTGGCATTGTATGGAAGTGAAACATGGACGATAACAAGCTCAGAAAGAAAGAAAATACAAGCTTTTGAAATGCGGTGTTACAGAAGAATGCTGACGGTGAGATGGATAGATCGAATCACGAATGAAGAGATACTGAATCGAATTGGTGAGAGAATATCGATTTGGCTAAATTTGACGAGAAGAAGAGATAGAATGATAGGACACATCTTAAGATACCCTGGACTTGTTCAGTTGGTTTTTGAAGGAAGTGTAGGTGGTAAGAACGGTAGGGGTAGACCAAGGTATGAATATGACAAGCAGATTAGAGCAGATGTAGGATGCAATAGTTACGTAGAATTGAAATGGTTATCACGGGATAGGGTGGCATGGAGCGCTGCATCAAACCAGTCTATGGACTGAACAAGGTGTGAGTGTGCAGCGATAACGTCATTGTGCATGTTTAGACTTGCGGATTACAAAGAAACATAACAAGACTAAAATCGAGCACTGTACTCGATGTTGTTAACTTCAACATGTGATTAGAACATTGATTGATGTGTTGAGAACACTAAATAAGTAATCAAGACTAGAATCGAACACTGTACTCGATACAACATGTGCTTAGAACATCTCAGGGGATACCTTTGTTCTAAGAAGATCAGATTAAAACATAACAAGACTAGAATCGAACACTGTACTCGATACAACATGTGTTTAGAACATGTTGGGGGGTACCTTTCTTCTAAGATCAGATTGAAACATAGCAAGACTAGAATCGAACTATGTACTCGATGTTGTTAACTTCGACATGTGATCAGAACATTGTTTGATGTGTTCAGAACAAAAGTACAACTTCAATGATTCGCCTAGTGTAAAAATAAAAAACACACTGTGCACATATCGCGTAGCTATCTCGCTCAGTAAACGATACAGCAAAGTACAACTTCAATTATTTGCCTAGTACGAAAATCAAAAACACACTGTGCACATATCGCGTAGCTAACTCGCTCAGTAAACGATATAGCGAAAGTGCAACTTCAATGATTTGCCTAGAGCGAAAATCAAAATCTACAGAAGGAACCATACTGCGTAGCTAACTCGCTCAGTAAACGATATATCAATCATACAACTTCAAATGATTTGCCTTGTCTTGTGCGAAAATCAAAAAGCCTTACTGCGTAGCTAACTCGCTCGGTTACACATACCGCACTGCTAAGACGCTTAGTGATTGCAAATACATC
Organism: Anabrus simplex; assembly: GCF_040414725.1. Lineage (NCBI taxonomy): Eukaryota > Metazoa > Arthropoda > Insecta > Orthoptera > Tettigoniidae > Anabrus > Anabrus simplex. The sequence continues at coordinate 19,083,110 of NC_090272.1, read as the reverse complement.
ACAACAGTAGCGTAGCCAGGATTTCAGTTTGGGGGGGGGGCATTCATCCAGAAATTTATTTTGATAGTTGTCCAAACTTCCATCGTTTAGGTGGTGTAGAATACCTAAAAAGGAAATGAGTGTCCTGGGATCCAAGTAAGAGTGGTGGATTCGTGTGGATTCCGGAGGCCAATAGTAATCTTCTTCTTCTTTTTCTTTTCCCACATGTGTGGGGTCGCGGGTGCGAACTGCGTCGCACATGTGGATTTGGCCCTATTTTACGCCCGGATGACCTTCCCGATGCCAATCCTATATAGAGAGATGTAATCAGTGTTGTGTGTTTCTCTGGTGGTTGGTAGTGTAGTATGTTGTCTGAATATGAATAAGTTCGGACAAACACCCAGTCCCCAGCCAGAAGAATTATTCAGACGCGATTAAAATCCCCGACCCAGCCGGGAATCGAACCCGGGACCCTCTGAACCAAAGGCCTCAACACTGATCATTCAGCCAATGAATCGGACTCCGGAAGCTAATATTAATATGCATTTTATATAAAATGCTTAATAAAAGTACATTCGTTAAAACTCCTGGGGTGTCTGGACTCCTTGGACGACAACCGCCCCCCCCACCTCCGGCTACCGCCATTACTCCCACCCCAACATAACTGCAGCATTTCACATATTCCGAGTACACGTGAAATGAATGCAAAAATAAACAGTTTGAGTAAGGATGCAATATTCTGGTTTAGAATAAATACGGTAATGTTATTATAATAATAGTCATGTGATAAGCAATAAAGAAGCGACATTTTATACAAATAATCCGGCCAAGGTACACACACACACACACGTCGAATACAGGTTTCTCATCCTTCTTGTTGTCCATGGCTAGATGATGAAGGCATGAGAATGATGGCCCACCGTGACTCTTTATTTCGACATTATAAACAAACCCTAGATGACACAAACTTCGAATCTAACCGCATCTTAAGAAATCGCACAAAGCAGTTAATCAGAAATAAAAAATAGGAAAACATCAACAGAGACAGATAACTCCTGACATTCCACTTAATGAACTGAACGTTTACTTTAGTATAATAAATATTCAACCTACCCAAATTAACTGCACCGACTCACCGCCCTCCCCTCCAGCCAATCCACCATTCACATTTCACAGTGTCACAAAATCAGGTTAAAAGGCTTTGTACTCGATTAAATCAGAGACTACAGGTGTAGATGATATTCCTATTACTTTTATACATAACATTATGGGTGCTATCTTGCCTATACTGACGCACATTCTGAACTACTGTTTACTAAACGGAACTTTCCCTACTGTCTGGAAAACAGCCAATATTATATCGGTACCTAAGAGTTTACACCCACAATCACCCTCTGACTATCGCCCTACTCCCTGCGCTTTCTAAAGACTTTGAACGTTTAATATACGAGGAAGTTCTGGAATACCTAAATGAAAATGCTCTTTTGGACCCTTTGCAATCTGGATTTGAGAAGGGTCACATTACCGCGACAGCACTTTTGAAGGTTACTGAAGACATTAGAAACGCTATGGACAAACGACTGCTCACTATACTTATCCTTCTTGACTTCAGTAGCGCCTTTGACACTATAGTAACTCCGACTATGATAAAGAAAATGGAGCTGCTAAATTTCGACCTGGATGCGCTTAAGGTTTTTAGTTCTTATTTGAGTAACCACCAACAGCGTGTAGCAGTAAACGACAAGGCCTGTAAATGGAAAATGAAACTTAGTGTTGCCCCACAGGCCAGTGTTCTACGGCCCCTAATTTTCTGTATTTATATCAATGACATACCATCTGTGACAGGAAATAGCACACGTTACCTCTGTGCTGACGATCTTCAAATATATCGACACTGCAAGACAAGATGTTAACAGGGACCTCCAAGGACTCAGTGTATATGCACAACGAAGCTCTCTTATACTAGACTGCAAAAAATCTCAATTATAATTGGATCTCGAAAATTACTGAACTGCTCAAACAATGTCGCAATCCCGCCTATCCTACTGAATGGTAATATTATTCCCTACAGTAAAACGATTACAAATCCCGGCGTAATGATGAATGAAACAGTTGATTGGTCTGATCACACGAAAGTAATACGTAAAAAGATTTTTGGAGTTCTTCACTCTCTTCAACGGCAGAGGGATGTATTTCCATTTGAGCTACAGGCCAAACTAATAGAGACACTCGTTCTCCCTATTATTGATTATTGTGACGTTGTTTTAGTTGACATTACGAGAGAAGAATCATTTAAACTTCAACGAGCACTGAATTCCTGCCTGCGATTTATTTACAATATCAGGTACGATGTTCATGTCACCCCACACTATCAAGGTGTCTCATGGCTGATGTCTGATAAACGTCGGCAGCTACACACTTTAACGATGGTGATCAGAGTGTTAGCTGAAAGTCAGCCAATGTACTGTATATTTCTTCTAAATTCAACTTCTTATCATCATTTCACAACTTAAATACACGTTCTAGATTCATTCCTTCTATTCCACAAATTCCACCGCACAAATAAAATTAATAGATCATTTGTGGTGACTGTCGCCAGATTATGGAATTCCCTGCCAGTTCAGGTCAGAGAAAGTAGCCGAGACTACCTGCTGAGGACAGCTGACTGAATGGTTGATGAATGTGTGCGTTCCTGACGATTAGTCATTTTTAAGAGTTTTTTATTTATTAGTTCTAATATTAATTTAGTGAGTAATTTATTTAAATTTATTTTCAATTCTATTAATTTATGTAGTTTTAACTATTTTAAGTATCTCAGTATTTTATTTAAGATTCTGATTAATATGCGGTTAAGTGTACGAGGGGCCCAGGAAACGACCTGGGGGAGTCTCTACGAACATCTTGAGACTCTGGCTAGAAACGGGGGTGTGATGCGAATATATGAACTCACCAAGAGAGTTCACTTAGCCTCTCACACCTCAATTCTCCAAATCCTACCTACGCGTGGTGCCCCTGTTAAGCTGAGCAACCCAGTGGAAGGTTGGGTTTACAACCCCAGCGGGAAACTGGGTCAGTGAGCCAACAGGAGTGGAGGACAGTGGAAGGCAACGGGAAACCACCACTGTAATTTTCCCAAGAAAACCCCATGGCTTTGCTCAATTCAAAATATTCCGGAGTTTCAAGTTCCCCAGTCGGATCTCCGGGGGGGAATACGTTGAGAGAAGCCTCAAGAAATGTGCGATGCTGCAAGGAACAGTACTGTTTAGGAACTTGGAATGTAAGATCCATGTATCAAGGAAAGCTGGATATAGTCAAACGAGAAATGAAGAGACTGGGCATCGATATACTGGGAATAAGCGAAGTGAGATGGATTGGTATTGGTGAATTTGCTACAGATGAGTACATGGTATACTATTCTGGACATGAAAACCAAAGGAAAAATGGAGTTGCCCTCATAGTTAGCAACAGGGTGCGTAACACTATAATGGGGTGCAATTTTAAAACTGATAGAATGATGTCTGTACGTTTTCAAGGCCAACCTTTTAACATCACAGTCATACAAATTTACGCACCAACCACTGAAGCTGAAGAGGAAGATATTGACCAGTTTTATGAAGACTTACGAGAATAGCTACAGTTAACACCAAAGAAGGATGTCGTCTTCATTATTGGCGACTGAAATGCCAAAGTAGGAAATCAAACTGTAGATGGAGTAACGGGAAAATTTGGCCTTGGCACAACAAATGAAGCTGGACAGAGACTCCTAGAATTCTGTCAAGACAACTCACTGGTCATTACCAACACACTGTTTCAATTGCCCAAACGACGCCTATATACCTGGACCTCGCCAGATGGTAAATGTCGGAATCAGATTGACTACATACTCTGTAGTCAAAGGTGGAGGAGTGCTGTACAGTCATCCAAAACAAGGCCTGGGGCTGATTGTGGATCAGATCACGAGCTCTTAATTTCCAAATTCCGGCTCAAATTAAAGAGGATTGACAGAGCTAAACCATCAAGCAGATATGACCTAAATAGCATACCTCTTGAATATACAGTAGAGGTTAGAAACAGATTTAATGGATTAGATTTAAGAGATAGAGTTCCAGAAGAGCTATGGTCAGAAGTACGTTGTGTTGTTAAGGAGACAACGGAAAAGCATATTCCCAAGAAAAAGAACAAGAAGAAGGCCAAATGGTTATCGGGTGAAGCACTACAAATAGCAGAAGAAAGAAGGAATGCAAAAATCAAAGGGGAAAGATCGAAAATATCTAAACTAAATGCAGAGTTTCAGAAACTAGCTAGAAGAGATAAGAATGCCTTTTTGAATGAACAGTGCAAGGAAGTTGAGGAAAATAACAGACTGGGTAAGACAAGAGATCTTTACATAAGAATTGGAGACATCAGAGGGAAATTCCAGGCTAAGATTGGAATGATAAAAGATAAAAATGGAAAAGATCTTACTGAAGCAGAGGAGATTAAAGAAAGGTGGAGGGAATATGTAGGCAATTTGTATAGGAAAGATGGGAATACTCCTGATGATGAAGTTACTCTGTTGTCAGAGCCAGAACCAGATATCTTAGAAAGTGAGGTCAAGTGGGCCCTAGAAAGTATTGCAAACAATAAGGCAAGTGGTTACGATGGAATCCCAGCAGAACTGTTCAAAATCCTAGGAGAGGATGCTGTGAAAGTGCTACATTCAATATGTCAGCAAATATGGAAAACCCAGCAGTGGCCAAAAGATTGGAAAAACTCAGTGTTCATCCCAATTCCAAAGAAGGGCAGCGCTAAAGAATGTTCAAACTACCGAACAATCGCACTTATATCGCATGCTAGTAAGGTTATGCTCAAGATCCTGCAAAATAGGCTTCGGCAGTATGTAGATCGAGAACTACCTGAAGAACAAGCCGGTTTCCGCAAAGGCAGAGGAACCAGAGATCAAATTGCTAATATTCGCTGGATTATGGAGAAAGCAAGAGAATTCCAGAAAGACCTATACTTATGCTTTATTGACTATGCTCAAGCCTTTGACTGTGTCGACCACAATAAATTGTGGCAAGTACTCAAGACTATGGGAGTACCAGATCATCTTATTTGCCTTATGAGAAATCTCTACTCTGATCAGGAAGCTACGGTGAGAACCCTATATGGAACAACTGAATGGGTCAAGATTGAGAAAGGTGTACGTCAAGGCTGCATATTGTCACCTTACTTATTCAACTTATATGCAGAGTATGTGATGAGGAATGCCAAATTAGGTGAAACAGAAACTGGAGCTAAAATTGGTGGGATACATATAAATAACCTTAGATATGCTGATGACACCACCCTGTTGGCAGAAAGTGAAGAACAACTTAAGTATCTACTAATGAAGGTGAAAGAAGAAAGTGCAAAAGCTGGACTAAGGTTGAATGTCAAGAAAACAAAGATCATGGCAACTAAACCTATCACCTCCTGGCATATAAATGGTGAAACAATGGAGGTTGTTCCTAGTTTCATCTACTTGGGCTCCAAAATAACTGCTGACGGCGATTGCAGCCATGAAATTAAGAGATGCTTCTTCCTTGGGAGGAAGGCAATGGCCAACCTTGATAACGTTTTCAAGAGTAGAGACGTAACTTTAAGAACGAAGATTCGTATAGTGAAGGCTATGGTCTTCCCAGTAGCAATGTACGGAAGCGAACCTGGACAGTAAGAAAGGCTGAGCGCCGAAGAATAGATGCATTTGAACTATGGTGTTGGAGAAAACTCCTTAGAGTTCCGTGGACTGCGAAGAGATCTAATAAGTCCATATTACAGGAAATCAACCCAGGCTGTTCACTGGAAGGTCAAATACTCAGGCAAAAACTAAAGTACTTCGGTGATATCATGAGAAAACATGATTCACTGGAAAAGACCTTAATGCTGGGGAAGACTGATGGTAACAGAAGAGGGCGACAACGGATGAGGTGGATTGATGACATCAAGGAAGCCACGGCTCTCAGTTTAGAAAGACTTCGGAAAATAGTATACGACAGGAAGAAATGGCGCACTTTGGTCTATGGGGTCACGGAGAGTCGAAAGCGACTAAACGACTAACAACAACAACAACAAGTGTACGAGAGGGCCTGGAGCCCTAACTTCACCACTGTACTGAAGGCACTAATAAATAAATAAATAAATATATAATGTAAAGCGTATGGGTATAGATATTTTGTTAGTTGGTAAAGAAATGGTACACCTCACAACGTATGCTGTGTAGGGTTTACCTTGTCCTACTAGTTTCCCTCGCAGTTAGGGGCACGCATCCGGGAGATAGTGGATTCGAACCCCACTGTCGGCAGCCCTGAAAATGTCTCCCGCAGTTTCCCATTTTCACACCAAGCAAATGCTGGGGCTGTACCTTAATTAAGGCCACGGCCGCTTCCTTCCCACTCCTAAGCCTTTCCTATCCCACCGTCGCCATAAGACTTATCTGTGTCGGTGCGACGTAAAGTAAATTGTTAATTACTTTTCCACGCAAGCCTGGGATACAGAATATAGTAGTATAAAGTTAGAGTTTTATGACGCTAATATTCGTATGTATAATTTTTATTTACGTGCCAGAAACCAACGACACTGAGCTGTTGCCATTTCAACACCATTTTAAGGGCTACCGACCCAAGCCGGGATTTGAACCTGCGAACTCAGACTGAGAAGGGCAGCGACTCAACCAACTGAACCACATGAAAAGAAGGCGTTTGTGATTATTGTTATAAATAGATGCAGTTAGTAATTTTACAAAGGTTTTATGAGGAACATTTATTAAGGCGTACATTTTCTTACGGTCCTAAATGCACGAGGCCGGACAGAAGAACTAGCTGGAAGCTGAAGAGCCTTGCAGGGGTGTCGCTTCCTTCTCTGTACACTTTTCCAAACCAAACTCCATGGCGTAACAGCCCCGAAGGGCCATCGCCTACCAAGCGACGGCTGTTCAGCCCGGAGGTCTGCAGATTACGAGGTGTCGTGTGGTCAGCACGACGAATCCTATCCGCCGTTATTCCTGGCTTCCTAGACGGGGCCGCCATCTCATCGTCAGATAGCTCCTCAATTATAAACACGTGGGCTGTGTACCTCGAACCAGCCCTGACCTGGCCTGGAATCGAACCCGGGGCCTCCGGTAAGAGGCAGGCACGCTACTCCTACACCGTGGGGCCGGCTGGATACTTTTAGGTTTCCTTATTTTAGAATTTGACTTAAGGCATCCTGCATTCGATTCCCGGCAGTGACAGAGTTAAGAAAGGCATGGGATGGGGAGGATATAGCTTTGTTTGTGGGTGCAGTAGAGTTGGCCTTGAGTCTCCCGTAATCGAAATATCAACGACCTGGAAGGTAGTCACCTTCACGGGGTGTAGTACCAAAGTGGTTCCTTTTTCTAAGAAGACAAATTAAATGAAGATTCTACTTCCTCACAAACGAAGAAGGAACAGTTTCAATAATGCAGTCGGTTTATGTTAAGAGTACAGAAGGTATGATTGTACATGGTAACAATCAAAACCAACAATATCTACTGAAGATCCGTCACCGCACTCGGTAGGACCGGCTTTCTTTTCATATCCAGGCGAGTTGGCCTTGCGGTTACGGGTACACAGCTGTGTGCTTGCATCCGGGAGATAGTGGGTTCAAATTCCACTGTCGGCAACCCTAAAGACGGTTTTCTGTGGTTTCCCATTTTCACACCAGGCAAATGCTGGGGCTGTACCTTATTTAAGGTCACGGCCGCTTCTTCCCACTCTCAGCCCTTTCCTTTCCCATCGTCGCCATTAGACCTACGGTGATTGTAAAGCAAATTCTAAATAAAAATTAAAAAATCTTTTCACAACCCCTTCCAAGGAAAAGTTGTATCCACACTACTGGTCTGGACTTACATCCCACCCACTGAAATTATTTTGTGGGTACGCCACTGCATCCACTCACCATTTAAGGTACAAGGAAAGTTCGAAGAATGGTTGGATACTCAAAATACACCACCATAAATGATGAGGTCCTGGCTCAAAAGTACAAGGAAAAGTAAGGGACGGGATCTAGTGTTTTAAGTAGAATCCGTATCAATAGAACGTGATTTCCCATTTTAAAAATGCTTCATGTATCGACTGCGATTCAAGCCTGGACCGTCCTGTTGAGAAGATAGAACCATTGGGACTGAGTTATCACGCCCGCCAATTACAAAATAGTTACCCGCACTTTTGATGGTGCCATTTGAGGTTCCAATCAGTCTCCGGGCATTTGACAAGATATACAGGCCCACCTATCGAACTTCGGCACGCATCCGCGATTGTCTTGCTACTGTAAGAATAAAAAAAACGTTTTTCATAACTTACCGAGAATGCACACAGTGTTGGCTTCTCAGTGACAAAACGGCTCCTCTTCAAAAAAAAGTTACTTATATGGCACAAAATGAGGAACTAACGTGCAGCTCACAATCCCGTCCCCGTCTTCCCAACGCTGCAACTTAAACACAGCACATCTCTCAACAACGGTACAACCCGAGGATCCCTAGGACATTGTTGTTCCCTGGAACCGATATGCACTAGCTGACACGATATTGTAAGCTTGCAAATGTTTCTGGACGTGGCCCCCGTTATCTCGGTGGTAGCGTTCCGGCCCCCTACTGAGTAACCCCTTGCTAATTGCCCCTTTCTTCATGTCTTGACATTTGTCAACACACGGTTACATTCTCAATAGTGAGACCTCTACAGTGAAATATCCCCGCGCATCACAATCCTAATCGTCTTCCTTTCATTCAAGCAGTACAAATATGGAGAATTATGTATGGCCCTATTGAGCCTTACTAGTAGATTCTTTGTCGCTACGTTAACTTAACATTTCGGCGTAAGTTTTTAAGTTGTTGATACCGTACGTAAAACAACGGCTGATCCTCGCTCTAGTTTCAGGAAATAGTTTGGGGGGGCCCGAACCCCTGGCCCCCCTCCTTGGCTACGCCAGTGCATCACAACACGACTAGAACACTAATATACGCATACACGTTACACTTTTTTTCGAAACACACGGACAAGAATGTTGCCAGATACTACACCTGACATACTTACATGTTAAAAAAGGGATGATGAAAAAAATAATAAATCGTAAATTTTTTGTATGCATGTTTTCTCCTCCAAGGTGTAAGAGCAAATGGAAGCAGTACTGTGAGTTTCTGTACAGCTTGCTTAGAACGTGAACGGAAGTGGCATGTTATCTCAGCAAAAAATACGCATGACCTTGTTCCTGCATACACGCAAGTCAGACACTTACAGAAATAAAATGATGGATACCGCGATTCAAATCCCGGTCCTAGCGTCAGGAAGGGCATCCGGCCAGATCCTTATGTTTCATGTAATTACACGGTGCCAGGAAGACTGACGATCGCGCAGGAAAGGGCTAGGTGCATCTAGCTACCCCCTAGCATTTGCTATCTTCAGGGCTGCTGACAGTAGAGGTTCGAACCCGCTATCTCTATACCTTATTCACAGACATGATATAAGTAGTGAGAATGATTGCGGGTACAATATGTTGATCGTAATTTATCTGTCGGATGGAGGCGTTAAGCCTTGTGCAGTGTATTTCGACAGGAGTAGTCTATGTGCCGACACCGGGTTTTACCCTCTCCCTACTGTCGTATATTTGAAAGTTAAATTTGTTTTCTGTTCGTGTTACTGTAATATCTAAAAAGTTTAACGAATGATTATTTTCTTCCTCCTTAGTGAATTTTATTCTTTTGTCAAGATTATTTAAAAAGTTTAATATATTATCACTGTCTGACAGATTTATAGAAAACCCTCTTATGTCCCAATAACTATTAAAAAAGATTCCATACACCCAAAATCACAGAAACAAGCCGCTTTTTTAGTCTGATATACAGAGCCTTCAAAATGCCACTTTCTGATAATAGTCTAAAGAAAGAAATTAAATTTATAAATGACTTAGCTTCAGTCAACGGTTATAAAATAGATGTCAACAAAATCATTAACAGAGTGAAATCAAAACTAGCTACTAACCTTATTCCGATCAAAAATCAAAAACCAAAATTCACAACATTTACATTCACCAACCCAGCAGTATACCAAATCACGAATCCGATCAAAAAACGGCAAATCAATATTGCATTTAGAACACAAAATACGAATAGAAATATATTTTTCAACCACAATAGTGTAAATTCACGCAACAGCAAATACCAAAGTTCAGGAATCTATAAACTAATTTGCTCAGAATGTGGTTTCTCTTATGTTTGCCAAACTGGCAGAAGTTTTATAACTAGATATTTGGAACATGTAAACGCAGCTAAACATAACAAATTTTCCGCGATGAGTAATCACATGCAAGAAAAAGGACACCATTTTACCACAATAGAAAAGGATTTAAAAATAATCAGAAAGGTCGATAAAGGAAAATTAATGAATGAGCTGGAGAACATACATATTTACCTAGACACATACTTCAATAAAGATAAAAACCTGAACGACGAAATAGAAATCAAAAACCCATTAATAGAACAAATTCCGAAGTTAATACAAACATTCAAACTCAATAATACAAAACTGACAAACAGTTTTATCCTGAATAACAACAATAGTCAATATACGAATACACAAACATTCCTCCACACAAATTCTGAACATTCCCCTCCAAGAATCACGTCATTCGCTAGAACTCCGTCCTCTGTTACCTTCCCTCCCAATGCCCCGCAGATACGGAGACACACATACAATACGAGGAGCACAAGTAGTCGTCAAACAGTTGAGTGCACAAATGTAAATACAGACAGAAGTAGAAAAGGTAAGTGTTGATCCTTCAACATTAGTTTCTTCAACTTTTAATACCATCTAACATTATTTAACAAAATTATTTTCCTGTTACAGAGACGTCAACAAACTTACTTTCGTAAAATTCGAGTAAGTTACTAATTACTTATCATCATAACTGGACTGTCACCATTTGACAGAGTTCATGACAAAGTTTTGAAGAATTGCTCCACACCGGTAAAGTTTAAAAGCAAGTCGTGAATTTGAACAATTGGACGTTAAAGATTTTAAATATGAAAAATTAATAAACAATAATAAACAGTGTGCTTCACTTTGTTAATTTATGGATGAAAAAATTATCAGTCACAACCAAACTGAACTGTTTTGAGAGAGCACCAAGATTTTGTGTTCATAAAGTACAAGATGTAGTAAGGCTCGCGCCAGTTAGCAAAAAGATTTTAATGTGTATCCAACTGACAGTTTTAAGATAATCAACAAAATCAAACAGGTTGTAAAGTTATTTATATCTGACTAACTTATGACAATGTATTCAAATTTAGAACAAGACTTTTAGAATATCAAACACTGCAAATAGTAATATTGTTTTAATAATGACGACGTAATATATAATGTTTTATATTCAAAAGTATTTAATAGTTATTATGATTAAATCTGTTAGCAGTAAACAATAGTTGCAGGTTATTAGAATAATATTACCGATTTTGACCTTGATAAAAATGTATATAGCTGAAGATGTTCAATAATTGAACGAAACATGTCCTATGTTTTTAATAATTTAGCAATAAAAAAAGGATGAGATCCTAATTTTATAATTGCTTGTAAAGTATTGAATAGGTGGAATTCAAACTTTTATTGTTCTACTTTGACTGTTGGGCTCCGAGGTAGAGTCGGTGAGTTCAAGAGAGTGTATGTTATAGTGCGTGAGTCAGCGTTGTTGATATCTGTACTTGTCAGAATCGACTTCAAGGCACTCTGCTATTAAGGGTTGCAATGTCACTTGGTAGTATGTATAATTGTGTGTTGTGATTTACCGTGTAAATAAAGTAATTTATATAAGGAATTGAACGTTTCCTCGTGTGACATTTATTTACGTAAAATAAAAATGCATCGCAGAACGATAACAAAAAAGAGTGACTGAATGGGTTGTTATTTTTCTAGAAAATAGATCTCAGAGAATTAGAGTAGGCATCATTAAGAGGGGAATTCCTCAAGGCAGTATTATTGGACCTTTATGTTTTCTTATATATATATATAAATAATATGACTAAAGGAGTGGAATCAGAGGTAAGGCTTTTTGCAGATGATGTCATTCTGTACAGAGTAATAAGTAAGTTACAAAATTGTGAGCAACCGCAACATGACCTCGATAATGGTGTGAGATGGACAGTAGGCAATGGTATGATGATAAACGGGGTTAAAAGTCAGGTTGTGAGTTTCACAAATAGGAAAAGTCCTCTCAGTTTTAATTACTGCGTTGATGGGGTGAAAGTTCCTTTTAGGAATCATTGTAAGTATCTGGGTGTTAATATAAGGAATGATCTTCATTGGGGTAATGCCATAAATGGGATTGTAAATAAAGAATACAGATCTTTGCATATGGTTATGAGGGTGTTTAGAGTTTGTAGTAAGGATGTAAAGGAGAGGGCATATAAGTCTCTGGTAAGACCCCAACTAGAGCAAGGTTCCAGTGTATGGGACCTTCACCACGATTACTTGATTCAAGAACTGAAAAAATCGAAAGAAAAGCAGCTCAATTTGTTCTGGGTGATTTCTAACAAAAGAGTAGCGTTACAAAAATTTGCAAAGTTTGGACTGGGAAGAACTGGGAGAAAGAAGACGAGCTGCTAGATTAAGTGGTATGTTCCGAGCTGTCAGTGGAGAGATGGCGTGGAATGACATTAGTAGACGAATACGTTTGAGTGGCATCTTTAAAACTCGGAAAGATCACAATATGAAGATAAAGTTGGAATACAAGAGGACAAATTGGGGCAAATATTCATTTATAGGAAGGGGAGTTAGGAATTGGAATAACTTACCAAGGGAGATGTTCCATAAATTTCCAATGTCATAGAAATCAGTCAAGAAAAGGCTAGGAAAACAACAGATGGGGAATCTGCCACCTGGGCAAGTGCCCTAAAGGCATATCAGTATTGATTGATTAATTGGATAGAAAAAGAGTTAGAAATGGCTGGGGATGTAAGGAGAAATTTATGGATATTACTAGGAAGCTGAATCTAGCAAAAGTCAGGTAAGGATAACATGATGCAACCATAACTGGCAGTCATACAAATTTTAGTAAAAATGGAAATATATGTATAAGTATTTTAAGGCAGAAACCGGTTCTAAAAAGGACGTTCCAGGAATCATTAATGAAGAAGGGGAGTTTTTGTCAGTATCTTCTAAAGGCAGAAGTATTCAGTCAGCAGTGTGTAAAGATTGTTGTTTACAAGGATAATGTCCAGATAGAGGAGGTAACTAATACTAAGGAAGTATTAAAGTTTACCTATGATAACAATAACATATGCAGTAAGATACAAAATTTGAAAACTAGAAAGGTGGCTGGAAGCGATAAGATTTCTGGGGATATACTGAAGACAATGGGTTGGGATATAGTACCATATCTGAAATATGTATTTTATTGTTGTTTGCATGAAGAAGCTATACCAAATAAATGGCGAGTTGCTATAGTAGCCCCTCTGTATAAAGGAAAGGTTGATAGACATAAAGCTGAAAATTACAGGCCAGTCAGTTTTACATGCATTTCATGTAAGTTCTGGGAAAGCATTTTTCAGCTTATATTAGACACATTTAAGAAATTACTAACTGGTTCGGTAGAAAACATTTCGCGTTTAGGAAAGGTTATTCCACTGAAGTTCAACTTCCAGTAAGATATAGGAGATATCTTGGATTCAGGAGGTCAAATGGATAGTAATGCAATTGATAGTAAGGCTTTTGATTGGGTGTATCATGGAAGACTATTGGCAAAAGTGAGTGCAATCGGACTAGACAAGAGAGTGACTGAATGGGTGGCTATATTTCTAGAAAATAGAATCCAGAGAATTAGAGTAGGTGAAGCTTTATCCGACCCTGTAATAATTAAGAGGTGAATTCCTAAGGCAGTATTCTTGGACCTTTATTTTTTCTTATGTATGTATATATATAAACGGTATGAGTAAAGAAGTAGAATCAGAGATAAGGCATTTTGTGGGTGATGTTATTCTGTACAGAGTAATAAATAAGTTACATGATAATGTTGTGAGATGGACAGTACGCAATGGTATGACGATAAACGGGGTTAAAAGTCAGGTTGTGAGTTCCACAAATAGTTAAAGTCCTCTCGGTTTTAATTACTGCGTTAATGGGGTGAAAGTTCCTTTTGACAAACATTGAAAGTACCTAGGCGTTAATTTAAGGAAAGATCTTGATTGGGGTAGTCACATAAATATGATTGTAAATAAAGGATACTCTGCACATGGTCATGAGGGTGTTTAGAGTTGTAGTAAGGGTGTAAATGAGAGGGCATAGAAATCTCTGGTAAGACCCCGTTTAGAGTATGGTTCCTGTGTATGGGACCCTCAAATGTATTGCTTGATTCATGAATTTGAAATAATCCATAGAAAAGCAGCTCGATCTGTTCTGAGTGATTTCTGACCAAAGAGTAGCATTACACAAATGTTGTAAAGTTTGGGCTGGGAAGACTTGGGAGAAATGAGATGAGCTGCTCGACTAAGTGGTATGTTCGGAGCTGTCAGCGCAAAGATAGTATGCAATGACATTAGCAGACGAATATGTTTGAGTCTTAATAGTAGGAAAGATCACAATATGAAGATAAAGTTGGAATTCAAGAGGACAGGTTTGGGAAAATATTCGTTTACAGGGAGGAGACTTAGGAATTAGAATAACTTACCAAGGCAGATGTTGAATAAATTTCCGATTTCTTGGAGATCATTTAAGAAACGGATAGGAAAACAACAGATAGGGAATCTGCCACCTGGGCAACTGCCCTAAATGCAGATCAGTAGTGATTGATTGGTTGTTTGATTAATCGATCGATCGATTGATTGATTGATTGACTGGCTGACTATTTGTTTGTTTGTTTGATGGATTGAATTAAATCTGTTTCACAGTCTGTCAGTCCACTTCTCTCCCTTCAGCTTTTGCAACTGACTTCCACACACTCCAGTTTTGCAACATCACCATAACGTTCAGCTTCTTGATTTTGCTTTCGAACCACTATCGTCTAAACACACCTGTTAAATATTAGGTCCGATGGACGGTCGAGTTACCTCCATACTGCCACTGGAATCTCATAGTTTCATACACCTATGGAAAATTTGTACCAATGGAAGTTCCAGTGACCTCAATGCTGCAACTGGGATCTCATGTATCCTACACCTATTGAAGATTCGGACAGATGGAAGTTTCGGTGACCTCAATGCTGCCACTGGAATCTCTTAGTTTCATACACCTATTGGAGATTCACACCGATGGAAGGTCCAGTTATCTCCATACTGCCACTGGAATCTCATAGTTTCATACACCTATTGAAGGTTCGCACCGATGGAAGGTCGATTTACCTCAATGCTTCTGTGACGTTATTACAGTAACAATATATATAATTCGGGATAGATCTGACTCTATTCGAGAAGCCGTATAATTAAATAACCTGTCTGTATGGCACGGCTGATCTTAAATGCTAAGGTGCATGGAACATTTGTCTACGGTTTCTCCTGCTCATCGTAATGAGACTAGTGTGGCATATTGTCATAGAGTTATTCTGAAACACCGAGCGAGTTGGCCGTGCGATTAGAAACGCGCAGCTGTGAGCTTGCATCCGGGAGACAGTGGGTTCGAATCCCACTGTCAGCAGCCCTGAAGATGGTCTTCCGTGGTTTCCCATTTTCACACCAGGCAAATGCTGGGGCTGTACATGAAATAAGGCCACGGCCGCTTCCTTCCCATTCCTAGGCCTCTCCTATCCCACTGTCGCCATGTGTCGGTGCAACACAAAGCAAAATAGCAAAAACATTATTCTGAAACATTTCTCAGTGTTGCCTGCATGTGTTGCGTATGAGACGGCAAAGCGAACTCTGACGACATCTATCCGTGAACTGTATAACTAGTTTTGTGTACGGACTCTTATCTCCAGAGCGCACAATGATCGCTAGACACCACCGCTCTCGCGCGGGCTACTTGGGAAAGAAACTGTCTGCTGTTGGAACTGGTCGCGTGTGGACATTTTGAAGCCATAGTCTGTCTTCATCTTCTAATATGAACGATCATCCGATTGGGGTCGGATAAAATGTAGTAGTCTATCCTGTTTAGGGATTATTTTATTGGTTTGTTTCAATGTTAACATGTAGTCATAATTGGTAAAATTTTAACTTGTTTAAATTTTCCTTTTTGGGTGTTACCAGTGCAAAGGTCGATACCGGTATGTTACCTTGGATATCTCGCTACGGATGTAAGTACAGTATTCATTTTATGATATTTCTTCTGGTCATGCAATATTACTTATTTTGTCGTTTAATTTATTTTGTGTGCTTCTTGTGGTGAGATTTTCCATTCTCTTTTCTGTACGCCGTTTGGGCGCAATGTTTGTACTACGTAAATGATATGCCTATTGTTGACTTGTAACTGTGAAATTCTTTTGGCTTTTCCAAATTTTATTTTACCCCTCATATATATTTTATTCTGCTCGTTTGGATTATGTGCTTGTATTACTTCCTTGGTGTGTGTGTTATTGATATTTAAATTTATTGCGACTTATTGCTTGGTAATCCTTGCCCGGTGTTGGTGCTAGTTTTCTTTCTGTCATTCCATTCTGGATTAATTGATGTTAATTACATTGGTTTCGACTCCGTAATGACCGTGTGTTGATCTATGCGCTGTGTAATCACTATTTGTCACAGTTTTCCTCTCTTATTTATATATTATTATAATCAAAAATTTTCATAAATGTTAAATTCATTTTGGTAATTATTTGTAAAATTTGTTACGTTTATGTGGTTTGATTATCAATACTATTCATTAGTTCACGTTTGATAAGTTCTTATTTACCCTTATTTTAAAACATTCATTTATTTAAAATTTTATGTCAACCACAAATATTACTTTCCATATGTAAATAATTTTAAAATTTTTAAATTCATTTATTTATAATTCATATTAATTTGATTTATTTCTAGATTATATTTAATAATGTAATATTCTAAAGTGGTAGTTCTTTTAAAAACTATATTATTTTGTTGGGGTTTTTGAACAGTCCTTGGTGGAAGGTATCTAACGTTCACTATCCTTATCTTTCCTTCACATTGTTGTATTATCTTATCTCTGCCTTGCCCAGTTACGTAAGTGTGTCATTGCTGTTTTAATCTTGGAATTTCTTCTTGTTCTTGCGTGGCGTCGCTATGTTATGATTAATTGTTTTGGTCTTGACAAGAGATCATGTTTGACTCTTGGTGTATGTTGACGCATTGAGTTTCCTGCCCTGCCTTGTTCTCTATTTCACTGACTATGAATATTAATTTAATTGATTTGTTATGCATTGGTTTTTATGTGGGATTTATGTTTTAATTATTTGTGTCTGATTTTTAAAAATCTTGGGCTGGTTGTGTGTTAAATATTTTTGGGACGTCATTTTCGTGTGATGATTTAATGAACTATGCTTCCGTCCATATTTCGGGTGTATGATTACTTCAGTGGGGATTGTCAAAAGCCACTCTCGGTTATTCATCCTACGTTTCATTCCTCATAAAATTTGTATTAAATTAATGAATTGTCAAACCTTGTTATGTCAAAGTTAGGTAATGGTGCACCATTTTTATTTGTTAATAGAGTAGATTTATTTAAATTACTATATTTATTTTAATTTCATTCATCCACTTATTAATTTTGCAAGATTTTATTTATATTATTAGTGCTCTGTTTACTCATATTTCAAAATGTTCCTTATTTTACAAAACAATTTAAAGGTCTTTAAATTTTATTTATCTGTAATGTTATCCATTCCTTGATATTAATTAGAGTTGTTTTTAAGAAAACTGGTGTTATTTTTTGATGTTTGGCTCAGTGTTTCCTAGAGATCTCAGACCTTTTTTATGGGATGGGTTTTCAGCGCAGTTTCTTGCTTCCACTTACGTCATGCGTGCTGTATTGTACAGTATTATTGTTTTGTCCTTCTATCATTGTTACGGACGCTACCCTATGGCCTTGTTTTGCGTAACGTCATTCTTTGTCATCTCGGGGTCGCGTTGCACTGCCACTGGAATCTCATAGTTTCATAGACCTATTAAAGATTAGGACTAAAGGAAGGTCCAGTTACCTCAATGCTGCTACTGGAATCTCATAGTTTCATACACCTATTGAAGATTAGGATCGATGGAAGGTCCTGTTACCTCCATACTGCCCCTGGAATCTCATAATTCCATACACCTGTTGAAGATTAGGACCGATGGAAGGTCGAGTTACCTCAGTGCTGCCACTGGAATCTCGTAGTTTCATACACCTATTGAAGATTGGGACCGATGAAAGGTCTAGTTACCTCCATACTGCCAATGGAATCTCATTGTTTCATACACCTATTGAAGATTATGACCGATGGAAGTTCCAGTTACCTCCATGCTGCTCCTGGAATCTCAGAGTTTCATACACCTATTGAAGATTCGCACCGATGGAAGGTCCAGTTACCACAATGCTGCCACTGGAATCTCGTAGTTTCATACACCTATTGAAGATTCAGACCACTGGAAAGTCCAGTGACGTCTACACTGCCGCTGGAATCTCACAGTTTCCGTTGCTTTTTCGACTGTATGTTGCAATATTTTGAGAGCAGTTCAAGTCTTTCCGAGTCCAACGAACGCCTGACGCTGTGACGTTCCATCAAACGCAACATAAATATTTCTTGAACGTACTTTGATAGTAACTGCCTATTCTAATGTCCTCTTTACTGAGTTCTAAGTAGCTTTATTTAACATCAGATTCAATGACAGTAGTGAAGGTGTGTGTGTGTGTGTGTGTGTGTGTGTGTGTGTGTGTGTGTGTGTGTGTGTGTGTGTGTGTGTGTGTGTGTGTGTAAAATACAGCATCGACACCCTTTTGTCCCTTCCCTAGTCTCACATAGCATTTACTAACGGTGATGTTTTCGTGCTTATTGAATAAAATCACAGTTCCTACACTTTAGCAGTAACTGTGCCAGTTATTCTTTCCTCCTCGTATCTCAAGCGAAACATCTTCCTCCTGAAGTGCTGAGTCGTGAGAGTAACACTGCACTGTACTTCTAGCATACGCAGAGCGCTCCAACGTTCCTACCGACATTCTTTTGAAACAAAACACACAGGAGGCAGGAAACTTAAACCAGTCTAGAGCAAAAGACATATAAAGGAGCACGATGCCGTAGTAATCCTGGAAGACTAAACGGTTCCCTTAAGGTTATACGGAAGTAGTGCAATTACTTACCTTGGGAATGTCATGGGGGTAGTTGTTGTCTCGAGGAGGGAGTTTCGGCGGCTTGTCGCTGCGGCGCTGCAGTAGCTGTTGTTGTTGTTGTAGTAGCTGTTCCCTCGTAGTCGCCACCATACCCGTCCCCACGCCCGAACTGCCTGAGGAATTACCACTTCCAGCCACGCTGTACGGATCTTCATCGGGTATTGGGATTCGGGGACGATTTCTGATGTCCAGAGGCCTCTTCACTGAAACAAAACTCATTCATCATAATCATATGGAAACTATTATTTTTGAAATTAAATTAAGCATAACATATTTTATGGGTAGATAAAAGGTATGCATATTGACCGTCTACCAACTGTACAACTGGAATAGGCCTTATTTATCTCACCTCCACTTAAAAGGTTGTAAATTACAGGCTGCAATGTCACCAGGTGTCTAGTAACTGAATGAGTAATAATCGCAGCGAATCAGGTGATTCCTTTCTGTCTTTTTGCCTATATTTCCTTACTTGCTGTTTTCATTCTTCTTACTCTCCTTTTCCTTTCTTTCACATTGTTCTTTTGAGAACATTTCTTCCTTTCGATATCTGTGTTTCCTTTTCCCCTCATTTACATATTCTTATTTATGTTTCATTCAATCAATCAGTCAATAAGTTAGTCAATCACGTTTTTCATTTCATTTCGCATTTATTGCTATGTTTCTTGAGCCTGTCATTGTTTCAAATTATTTTGATCGATTCATTCATTCTTATTTACTTTCTTTGTGACCGTCTCTCTCTCTCTCTTCCCTTCCCTCGCCTCTTCTTCAGTCTGCCTTGTCTTTTTATATTTTTTCTTTCTTTCTTTCTTTCTTTCTTTCTTTCTATCTATCTGTGTTTATTTCTCTTCATTTCTTTCTCTGTTCTGTACTTATTTATCCACAGTTCGCAGGTTCGTAACCTGGCTTCTGTTACAATCTATACCAGGGCCTCTCAGGGTGCATGCGCGTGGTGCATGCACTGTGCACGGTGCAAAAGACGACTTCGCTTGGTTGACCAGAGTGCAGACCCCCCACTCCTCTCTCCCTACACCTGTCTCCCCGTTCGGCCTGTCTCCGCGTTCCTCACCTTCACTGCTGTTTCTCCCCCACTGCGAAATGTTTACGTGTGGTGAGCGGAGACGCTCAGTTGTATGGGACAAGGTTACCAGTGTTATTACAAAAATTAAAAAAGTGAATTAGAAATATACATACATGTTTGAGAGGAATGTAAACATAATTTTTAAAAAATGCAGAACCTGTAACCAAAATGAAAATGCTACAGTACTGGAACAAACCTCATTTGTGGATATAGAATGCTCTTCTTCAAGCTGTTTCAACTTCCTTAATTCTTTCTCTCTGACGTCTCCTATGATTTCACAATAATTTTCCGAATGTAGTCTGTTGTAGTGTCTTTCAATAGACGATTTTCTTACGCACGTAATTATCGTCCCACAAATTAAGCATTTGGCGTTATCGTCACGACAAACAAACAAACAAACAAAAAATACGAAAGTTCCCAGTTCGATTGAAATGGACTTTCGGAAGTCTTTGCTTTCTTCGAAACAGGTTGCTCCATTATTATGTTGTAGTCGTGCGCTTATCTATTTCACTGATAAACACGTCGTCTACCATCAAACGCTTCGTCGCTCTCAGCACACTACACCATCCGAGTCAAGCCGAGTTGAGGCGAAGCGTACCGATGCACAGTGCACAGAGCCTATGCACCTCGCTCTGCACGCGTGAGAGTTTGGGCGTTTGAGAGGCCCTGATCTATACTATACCGTAACTCCATCTCTTCTTCAGCAGCCTCGTCGCAATATCGGACCCCTCTCTTGGTCTGCTCCTGTTTTCTTCCGTCACCACCGGCGGAGCCCTTCGTCGGACTTGCCTTTCATTTGGCCATACCTTTCCTTCCCCTCCAAATTGGATCAGCAGAGCCTCTCAATTTGTCGACTTTGCAGCTTCCGCTACGCTCCTCGCTATCACACTCACACAGGAGTAAGCAAACCTGGGTGGCGGTGGTCAACTCCTCTTTCTCTTCCTTCCGATAGTAGTTCTAGACAATAGAACACACATGAGAGGCAACAGCTCTACACTCTGTCATTCCACTCCGCTATGCGACGGGCTGTAAGCGTGGAGTTGTCGTTCGAATTTTGATCGACGCATGTCATGTACTAGTAGTTTGAGATTCAAGCTTGTTTCTTTTAACTTGATCTGAAAGTCTAAGTATTCGCTTTGCTGGGTTTCTTTTCCATTCACTAAACTGGTGTATTAAGAAACTGCGAGCTGCTCCTCCTGGAAGTCGGACAGTTTTGAATGAAGATATGCCATCCGCTGCACTCTGCCCTCAAAATCAGCGAGGAAATGCTGGAGGAGTGAAGTGTAAT
Organism: Anabrus simplex; assembly: GCF_040414725.1. Lineage (NCBI taxonomy): Eukaryota > Metazoa > Arthropoda > Insecta > Orthoptera > Tettigoniidae > Anabrus > Anabrus simplex. The sequence goes on along the minus strand of NC_090272.1, from coordinate 19,061,497 downwards.
AAACATTATTTTATTGTTTTGTAGCTTAGACAAAGAATAAAATCATAAGCACGTGTGTTCAACCTGAATTGTTAAAAATAATATGGCGCTCGGGATAATCCACTCAAACATACCCCATGACACCATCAGCGTGGTAGTTCTCGACTGTCGGGAATAGGTGAGCGACTTTCTGCCAGCGCTAATTCTATTGTTTATGTGAAGTTTGGGAGCGGAAGATAGACAGATAGTACAATGCTGTCTTGAGGATGTGTGGGCGACTGGTCTGCAGTCATATGCCCTTATGAAGTGGTCTGGCTGTGGGTTGGATCGTTGTTGAGCTAAGGTCCTGTCTGGCGAGACATGAACTTCCTCCTCCACAAGGTTGTCATGCTTCGACTGATGCCTACTCAGCTTTTCGTGGGCGTGGACAGCCACTGTTTGTAAATGTGGGAGATGAAACTTCTCCAAGCTGAATGAAGACGTTACCTTCAGTCTTGTTGACTGTCCGTTTTTTTTTATCAATTACACAGGGTGTCGGGTACAAGTGACACAAGACTTTACCGCAAAATGCTGTAAATCGCAAACACAGTGTGAGACTAACACCAGACTATTTCTACTACACGTTCCGTATCCGTGGTAAATATCATCGGAGTGCGACTTGAAATCTTTATTATTATTATTATTATTATTATTATTATTATTATTATTATTATTATTATTATTATTATTATTATTAACTGGAAGATCAAAAGACAGCATAACTACCGGGCGAGTTGGCCGTACGGTTAGAGGCTCGCGGCTGTGAGCTTGCATCCGGGAGACAGTGGGTTCGAATCCCACTGTCAGCAGCCCTGAAGATGGTCTTCCGTAGTTTCCCATTTTCACACAAGGCCAATGCTGGGGCTGTACGTTAATTAAGGCCACGGCCGCTTCCTTCCAACTCCTAGACCTTTCCTATCACAGCTGCGCCCGTTTTCAACACGAGCTCATTGAAAGCGTACCTTGGCTTCAGTTATATTTATTCTATAAAGAATGGACAAGGAAATAAATTTTATACAGCGAACAGAGAAAGAGCCCAGGTTGACGTGCAAGTGCCAACCCTGCCCTAAATTCTGCCGAGGACTGACCGGGAAGAACAACAAGAAAGTTGGGGGAACAGGAGGAAACAATACACTCGATATCCAGCTTCACGGTTAAAAGTAGTGTGACGGAAGTGTCATAAAAAAATAATTGAAAAGGAACGCAATTGAGCCAAGTGATACATTCACAACAGATCTGAACTAACGTCAAAAATACAGATTGGAGGCCCAGAAAATATGACCAAGCTCGAACAATAGTAGAAAGTCTAACCCTAGCCCGCAGGAACAGGGAAGAATCGAGGTCAGTGCAAGTAGTCACAAATGACCAGCTGAGGAAAAGCGTCATGTAAATTATCCCTGTAGGATTGGTTGAGGCCAAGAGAAACCAAAACGAAGAATATACTGGAGGGAGGAAACCGAGTTGATAAATTTAGCCGCGCAGGACATGGAAAGGCACTCTTTAATCCTTAGTGGTATCGTAATCGCAGTTGTAGTCTTATCGACATCAGAATTCTTAGTACTATCGGTCTTAGCATCATTCGTCGAACAGTTTATTTCTCGTTCGCAGATTGTCAGACTCTTGTACTTGTGAATCGGCAAACGAGTTCGTGTTACTTTGGACGTCTCACTGGTACACTCTACCTATTGACTGGTGGCGTTCGTATTTACAGAGAGATGCATTGAGACGCTGTTACATTGTGTTAATATTTAGATGTCACTTTACCTCGTGTCAGAGAGTTGTTTAGGCACACTGAATCTCAAGCCCGGGAAACGCAGTTATCTGAACTTATAAGAAAATAATAATCAGAGAAACAGTTATTCTTAATCAGAGTTTTCATTTTACAGTCGAGTCCATCGGAACATGCGCGACGGTGGAAGGCTATTGTGACAAACGTGTGCGTGACCGACGTCGAGGTCCAAATCGTGTCCCGGAAACACAGAACAGTGTTAATCGGGCGACCGCGGCGCGAACGAACTGTGAGCAGAGGGAGAGATAGACAATGTTAGCACCTAAATTTAATACCAGTACAAATTGTAGGATGCTATAGTAGCCACACAAACTCAGGAGCTCAGTTACATATAGCTCATAAGGTGACCGTAAGTTTATAGTGTCACTAGGCTACCGACGACACATCATTGCACGAGATATTTCGGAGACGCAGCCTCAGGTGCAACCTATCCAGGACGAGGGCGCGACAATGGAGAATAGCAGCTGGACCACAGGGAAGACGGAACTGAGATCTGGACATCCTACGCCCACTACAATGATGGCTTAAACAGGATGGGGCCGTCCGATCCGAAGCAAGGAGTGACCTGAAGGCTGAGTAGCAAACATACCATTTTAATTATGTAGCACTTTACGTAGATATTTAGAGGGATGTGTAAATAGTAGTTTTAATTTGTGGAATTTTGTATTTCTAAAGAGGCAATCGCCAGTAACGTAAGAATAAAAGCTAGAATTGGTAAATGAATCGACCCATTTCATCTCATTTCATCTTGTTTTGTGTGGGAACTTAACGTAAGAATGCATGTCATTTGGAAATAAAATGTAATTAAGGGTCAAATCAATGTGGATAATTACATTTCATTCAGTGATAGTTTTCCTTTCTTAATAAACGCGCAGACAAGCCTCAAATATAATGTCAGGCCGAGTGTAATCTAGTAGTATGCATGCTGTGAAATGAATGAGGACATGCACGGATGTGTGTGTGTGCTAGAGGATGAAAGTGATTGTTACATGCATGTTGTCAGTTCTTCGATCGTAATCAAGAGTAGAATCACCGAGAAATTTCAAAGTGTTAAATGAAATCAGTGAAATGTTCGGTCGTCAAATGAGTGTTGATAAGTGTTAAAATTCAGCATCTAGGAATGAACCAAGTACTCAGACGTAAATTTAAGGAATAATTCCGGTTGTCGTAGGAAGAGTTCATATTTACAGGTCTTCGTATTCATAGAATTGTCTAACTAAACGTGGATAGAGCTTTCATTGTAATGACACGATAGTCATGTGGAATCAGACAGGTCTTGGGAAGGTAATAGTAAGATTGAGAAGTGTGATTCCTCGAGGTATAGAGATCAGGGAGCGGGTGTGATTCCGCCAGGGCTAGTGTGGTCGGTACCCCAAGGATTGTCATGTCATCACCCACAGTTTTATTTAATGAGTTAGTGGTTTCGGTAAGTGACCTGGGAAGGACATATACTAGGTTCATTTCAGGGATAGTCATCGTTGGTATGACTGACAGGCGAACAGTGTTCATAGCTGAATGTTTGTATGTGAGACTGACATTATGTTTACAGGTGTTGTGAGTGCGTCATGTGTTTAATTTATGTTGTAAACAATGTGTGTCCGTGGTAAATTGAAATCCACGTGAGGGATGATATAAGTGATTTGATAATATTGTTTGTGCATAAGAAATTAGTTAGTGCGATTCATTTTACCAAGCTTTAGAGTTAGTGTTAGTCATCCCTTAAATATTTACGTAGAGGTCGGATAGGATTTCACCACAATGTTTTGTGGGCATGAAATTTAGCTACTCGCGCCATTCAACGAGAAATAACATACAAGCACAGTTTTGGTTTTGCCTCAACATTAAAGAATTTAAATCCACGAGTGTAAATGGGAATATTCGTGTTAATTATATAAAGGACTTTGGACGTTCATATACGCAATGAGTTTTGCAGTTATTGAATCCAGGGATGTTTAATTTGCCTTACTATTTGTGTGCTTATTTTGAACAAATTAGGATCTGCTTTAAATCAACTGTTGCCCATTATTCAGTAGATAGCTTCACCCACCATACAATGTCTGTTTATCGAAGTATATGTTCCCAAAATCTGAAATAGCGGTGAAAGTTCGAATTTTTCATAGAGGGTTAGGACCGGACACGCCTGAGTGGCTGGCTATATGGGGCAACATCGTCGCCATAAGACCTATCTGTTCGGTCCGACGTAAAGCCAATAGCAAAAAGAAAGACAGCATAACCTTAAATTGTCTGGAATTTCCTGATGACCTTGCTCTCCTATATAACAATATTCAGGAAACTCGAGAAGAATTAAATCACTACAGGAAATAGCACAAAAATTTGGCCTCAACATCTCCTTAGTAGGAGAACGGGAAATCAAAATCGTAGACAAATTTTAATACTTAGGTGAAATTATAACATACAACCTTAACGAAAAGCAGACATGGCATAAACAAATTAACCAAAGATCAATATGTCAACCAACAGAAAAGACCTCTCAATAACCACAATCTTAAAGCATTATAAAACATTGATACAGCTAGAAATAACATGCGCTCACTGCAGCAATAGACAGGATACACAAAATAGAAGCAAGAAGAATCAGAACAAAAACTTCCAAGAAAATAGATAGGCCTACTGGAGACTAGCTTCTAAAGAAACAGTAATGATCACTATCAGACAAAAACGAATCTCATTCTTTGGTTACCTAATTAGAACACACGCAAATGGAAAACATGAGGAACAGTAAGAGTAGTATTTAGTGGATTACAGAAATCAAGGAAGATATGAAGGAACTACAAATCACAGTCGAGGATAAAAAACAAGACCCACAGAATCAAGACACTCAAAACATGGACACCAGACTACAGACCAAGATCAACAGACAAACCATGGGAATTATTATTCCAAACGAGGAGAGAAAATCAAGATCCAAGAGAATGAAGAAGTACTGGGCTGAGAGAAAATCGAAAAATCCATTGTATCATTGACTAAAGTGGTCCAAAGAAGGCCATAAAATTCAAAATAAATAAATAAAATTATATTATTATTATTATTATTATTATTATTATTATTATTATTATTAATATTATCATCTGAACGGCCGTTTTCCGCACTGACTTCTTAAGTTTTGAAAACCATGACGAATCATGCTTGTTGTTTAAAGGGGCCTAACATTGGAGGTAATCGACTTTAGAAGAAGGGGGCAGTCGGTAAAGAACTTACGTGCTGCGTATCGCTCTCACTAACGTGTAAGTAAATACCAACTCCCTACAATTAGCTTTCGCGTCTCATTTCGGAGCCTCTTTAAGACTGGGATTGTTGATCGGAAAATAACTTACAAAGGAGCCGCTGATTCGCAAGGAAAATTTTTGATCAGCATGAAACTCCCGTGATACGAGGTTTAAAATAGTTTTCAGTAGAGGCGTGTCAGAGCGCCACAGGTTACAGAAATTTCATCCGAACATTTGTTGCATAAAGTATCCTCTAATTCTCGATAATGTCGATGTATGGCAAATACTGAAGAAGGAAGATTCAATATGTTAAGTTGTGTCCACGGTTGGTAACACTGAACTTTACGACACATACCTGACGCGGCGTTAGGCTAGGTCAGACACGGTGAGCATTCACCACCGATACATCCAGAGCTTTTTCTTTGGATACTTACCTGATGACGACAGTAAAACACTGGACATCTCATTCTGTGAATTCACTGAGATATTAAATACCTGCTTTGAATGGCAAATTTCTGGCGTCTCAGTGAAGCTGAAGGGAACGTAGTTATCGTGTTCCTGATCTTGTAGTCTTCAATCAATCAATCAATCAATCAATCAATCAATCAATCAATCAATCAATCAATCAATCAATCAATCAATCAATCAATCAATCAATCAATCAATCAATCAATCAATCAATCAATCAATCAATCAATCAATCAAGCAATCAGTCAGTCAGTCAGTCAGTCAATCAATCAATCAAGCAATCAATCAATCAATCAATCCTGATCTGCATTTAGGGCAGTCGCCCAGGTGGCAGATTCCCTATCTGTTGTTTTCCTAGCCTTTTCTTAAAATATATCAATGACATTGGAAATTTATTGAACATTCCTAACTCCCCTTCCTATAAATGAATATTTGCCCCCATTTGTCCTCTTGAATTCCAACTTTATCTTCATATTGTGATCTTTCCTACTTTTAAAGACACCACTCAAACTTATTGGTCTACTAATGTCATTCCACGCCATCTCTCCACTGACAGCTCAGAAAATACCACTCAGCGGTGATAAGGGAACAGGGAACTGGAAATCAAGTAGGGATGACATAAAATTGTTAGTGTTGAACTGTAGAAGTATTGTAAAGAAAGGAATAGAATTAAGTAATTTAATAGATATATATTTACCAGATATTCTAATAGGAGTTGAATCATGGCTGAGAAATGATATAATGGATGCAGAAATTTTCTCACGGCACTGGAGTGTGTATCGTAGAGATAGGATAGGAAAGGTGGGAGGGGCAGTTTTCATTCTGGTGAAAGAAGAATTTGTAAGCTACGAAAAAGTTAAAGATGAGACACATGAAATTCTAGGTGTAAGGCTCATTTCTAAAGATAATAGGCAACTTGATATATTTGGAGTGTACAGATCGGGAAAGGGTAGCACTGATGCGGATTCGGAATTATTTGATAGGATAGTCAGCTATGTGGGAAACGACATGGAAAGAAATGTGATTGTAGCGGGAGATCTGAATTTGCCAGATGTCAATTGGGAAGGAAATGCGAATGACAGGAAGCATGACCAACAAATGGCAAATAAGTTAATATGGGAAGGACAGCTGATTCAGAAAGTGACGGAACCAACCAGAGGGAAAAATATTTTGGATCTGGTGCTGATAAAACCAGATGAGCTCTATAGGGAAACTGAAGTAATAGATGGTATTAGTGATCATGAAGCTGTTTTTGTGGTAGTTAAAAATAAATGTGATAGAAAGGAAGGTCTTAAAAGTAGGACTGTTAGGCAGTACCATATGGGTGATAAAGCAGGTATGAGGCAGTTTCTAAAAAGTAACTATGATCTGTGGAAAACGGTAAATAAAAATGTAAACAGACTCTGGGATGGGTTTAAAGAAATTGTTGAGGAATGCGAAAACAGGTTTGTACCTTTAAGGGTGGTAAGGAATGGTAAAGACCCACCTTATTACAATAGAGAAATAAAGAGACTAAGAAGGAGGTGCAGACTGGAAAGAAATAGAGTTAGAAATGGCTGTGGAAGTAAGGAGAAATTGAAGGAACTTACTAGAAAATTGAATCTAGCAAAGAAGGCAGCTAAGGATAACATGATGGCAAGCATAATTGGCAGTCATACAAATTTTAGTGAAAAATGGAAGGGTATGTACAGGTATTTTAAGGCAGGAACAGGTTCCAAGAAGGACATTCCAGGAATAATTAATGAACAAGGGGAGTGTGTATGTGAGGATCTTCAAAAGGCAGAAGTATTCAGTCAGCAGTATGTAAAGATTGTTGGTTACAAGGATAATGTCGAGATAGAGGAAGAGATTAAGGCCAAAGAAGTAATAAAATTTACGTATGATAACAATGACATTTACAATAAGATACAAAAGTTGAAAACTAGAAAAGCGGCTGGAATTGATCAGATTTCTGGGGATATACTAAAGACAATGGGTTGGGATATAGTACCATATCTGAAGTACTTATTTGATTATTGTTTGGCCGAAGGAGCTATACCAGATGAATGGAGAGTTGCTATAGTAGCCCCTGTGTATAAAGGAAAGGGTGATAGACATAAAGCTGAAAATTACAGGCCAGTAAGTTTGACATGCATTGTATGTAAGCTTTGGGAAGGCATTCTTTCTGATTATATTAGACATGTTTGTGAAATTAATAACTGGTTCGATAGAAGGCAATTCGGTTTTAGGAAAGGTTATTCCACTGAAGCTCAGCTTGTAGGATTCCAGCAAGATATAGCAGATATCTTGGATTCTGGAGGTCAAATGGACTGTATCGCGATTGACATGTCTAAAGCATTTGATAGGGTGGATCATGGGAGACTACTGGCAAAAATGAGTGCAATTGGACTAGATAAAAGAGTGACTGAATGGGTTGCTATATTTCTAGAAAATAGATCTCAGAGAGTTAGAGTAGGTGAAGCTTTGTCTGACCCTGTAATAGTTGAGAGGGGAGTTCCTCAGGGCAGTGTTATCGGACCTTTATGTTTTCTTATATATATAAATGATATGAGTAAAGGAGTGGAATCGGAGGTAAGGTTTTTTGCGGATGATGTTATTCTCTATAGAGTGATAAATAAGTTACAAGAATGTGAGCAACTGCAACGTGACCTCGAAAATATTGTGAAATGGACAGCAGGCAATGGTATGTTGATAAACGGGGCTAAAAGTCAGGTTGTGAGTTTTTCAAATAGGAAAAGTCCTCTCAGTTTTAATTACTGCGTTGATGGGGTGAAAGTTCCTTTTGGGGATCATTGTAAGTGTCTAGGTGTTAATATAAGGAAAGATCTTCACTGGGGTAATCACATAAATGGGATTGTAAATAAAGGGTACCGATCTCTGCACATGGTTATGAGGGTGTTTAGGGGTTGTAGTAAGGATGTAAAGGAGAGTGCATATAAGTCTCTGGTAAGACCCCAACTAGAGTATGGTTCCAGTGTATGGGACCCTCACCAGGATTACCTGATTCAAGAACTGGAAAAAATCCAAAGAAAAGCAGCTCGATTTGTTCTGGGTGATTTCCGACAAAAGAGTAGCGTTACAAAAATGTTGCAATGTTTGGGTTGGGAAGAATTGAGAGAAAGAAGAAGAGCTGCTCGACTAAGTGGTATGTTCCGAGCTGTCAGCGGAGAGATGGCGTGGAATGACATTAGTAGATGAATAGGTTTGAATGGCGTCTATAAAAGTAGGAAAGATCACAATATGAAGATAAAGTTGGAATTCAAGAGGACAAACTGGGGCAAATATTCATTTATAGGAAGGGGAGTTAGGGATTGGAATAACTTACCAAGGGAGATGTTCAATAAATTTCCAATTTCTTTGAAATCATTTCGGAAAAGGCTAGGAAAGCAACAGATAGGGAATCTGCCACCTGGGCGACTGCCCTAAATGCAGATCGGTATTGATTGATTGATTGATTGATTGATTGATTGATTGATTGATTGAGTCGAGCAGCTCGTCTCCTTTCTCCTAATTCTTCCCAGCCCAAACTTTGCAACATTTTTGTAACGCTACTCTTTTGTAGCAAAATCACCCAGAACAAATCGAGCTGCTTTCCTTTGGATTTTTTCAAGTTCTTGAACCATCGAATCCTGGTGAGGGTCCCATACACTGGAACCATACTCTAGTTGGGGTCTTATCAGAGATTTATAGCCCTCTCCTTTACATCCTTGCTACAACCCCTAAACACCCTCATAACTATGTGCAGAGAACTGTATCCTTTATTTACAATCCCATTTACATGATTATCCCAATGAAGATCTTTCCTTATATTAACACCCAGATACTTACAATGATCCCCAAAAGTAACTTATATCCCATCAACGCAGTAATTAAAACTGAGAGGACATTTCCTCTTTGTGAAACTCACAACATTACTTTTGACCGTGGGTTTTTTTTTTTTTTGCTAGGGGCTTTACGTCGCACCGACACAGATATGTCTTATGGCGATGATGGGATAGGAAAGGCCTAGGAGTTGGAAGGAAGCAGCCGTGGCCTTAATTAAGGTACAGCCCCAGCATTTGCCTGGTGTGAAAATGGGAAACCACGGGAAGCCATCTTCAGGGCTGCCGATAGTGGGATTCGAACCTACTATTTCCCGGATGCAAGCTCACAGCCACGCGCCTCTACGCACCGTGTTTATCAACATACCACTGCCTGGTGTCCATCTCACAACACTATCGAGGTCACCCTGCAGGTGCTCACAATCTTGTAACTTGTTTATTACTTTATACAGAATAACATCATCTGCAAAAAGCCTTACCTCTGATTCCACTCCTTTACTCAAATATATTTATATATATAAGAAAACATAAAGGTCAAAAAATACTGCACTGAGGAATTCCCCTCTTAATTATTACATGGTCAGATAAAGCTTCACCTACTCTAATTCTCTGAGATCTATTTTCTAGAAATATAGCAAACCATTCAGTCACTCCTTTGTCTAGTCCAATTGCACTCATTTTTGCCAGTAGTCTACTATGATCTACCCTATCAAATGCTTTAGACAGGTCAATTGGAATCCTACAAGTTCAGCTTCAGTGGAATAACCTTTCCTAAAACCGAACTGCCTTCTATCTAACCAGTTATTAATTTTGCAAACATGTCTAATATAATCAGAAAGAATGCCTTCCCAAAGCTTACATGCAATGCATGTCAAACTTACTGGCCTGTAATTTTCAACTTTATGTCTATCACCCTTTCCTTTATACACAGGGGCTACTATAGCAACTCTCCATTCATCTGGTATAGCTCCTCCGACCAAACAATAATCAAATAAGTACTTCAGATATGGTACTATATCCCAATCCACTGTCTTTAGTATATCCCCAGAAATCTGATCAGTTCACTTTTCTAGTTTTCAACTTTGGATCTTACTGTAAATATCATTCTTATGTCAATTTTAATACTTATTTAGCATTAGTCTCCTCCTCTATCTGGACATTTTCCTTGTAACCAACAATCTTTACATACTGCTGACTGAATACTTCTGCCTTTTGAAGATCCTCACATACACACTCCCCTTGTTCATTAATTATTCCTGGAATGTCCTTGGAACCTTTTTCTGCCTAAGTACCTACACATACCCTTCCATTTTTCACTAAAATTTGTATGACTGCCAATTATGCTTGCTATCATGTTTAGCTGACTTCTTTGCTAGATTCAATTTTCTAGTAAGTTCCTTCAATTTCTCCTTACTTCCACAGCCATTTCTGTTTCTTTCCAATCTGCACCTCCTTCTTAGTCTCTTTATTTCTCTATTATAATAAGGTGGGTCTTTAACATTCCTTACCACCTTTAAAGTTACAAACCTGTTTTCACATTCCTCAACAATTTCTTTAAACCCATCCCACAGTCTGTTTACATTCTTATTTACCATTTTCTACTGATCTTAATTACTTTTCAAAAACTGCCTCATACCAGCTTTATCAGCCATATGGTACTGCCTAATAGTCCTACTTTTAAAACTTTCCTTTCTATCACATTTATTTTTAACTACGACAAAAACAGCTTCATGATCACTAATACCGTCTATTACTTCGGTGTTTCTATAGAGCTCATCTGGGTCTATCAGCACCACGTCCAGGATATTTTTCTCTCTAGTTGGTTCCATCAATTTCTGAATTAGCTGTCCTTCCAATATTAGCTTATTTGCCATTTGTTGGTCATGATTTCTGTCATTTGCATTTCCTTCCCAAGTGAAATTTGGTAAATTCAGATCTCCCACTACATTCACATTCCTTTCCAGGTCATTTCCCACATAGCTGATAATAATTCTGAATCCGTGTCAGCGCTACCCTTTCCCGGACTGTACTCTCCTAAGACATCAAGTTGCATATTATCTTTAGAAATTAGCCTTAACCTACACCTAGAATTTCATGTTTCTCATCTTTAACTTTTTCGTAGCTTACAAATTCTTCTTCACCAGAATGAATACTCCCGCTCCCAACATTTCTATCCTATCTCTATGATACACACTCCATTTCCGTGAGAAAGTTCTGCACCCACTATATCATTTCTCAGCCATGATTCAATGCCTATTACAATATCTGGTAAATATTTATTTCCACAAGTCTCATGTTGTGAGGCTAACGTCCAAATAAAGCTAATTTTTCTCCTTGCAGGGAAATTATCATAAATAACGCATCTGCCACAAAAAATTCTTGCAGAATAAGTGAAGAAATGCAACGCTCCTCTTATTTCCACGTTCACTTTAGCACAATGTACTATCCCAGGTCATTTATTTAAGAAATATAATGCAAAATAAAGTAGAATGTAGGGTAAGACAGGTAGAGGATTATGAATACTTTCAGCTTTTAATTTCAAAATTGAATTGCACGATGGAGGCAGGGGTCCTATAAGAAATACTCTAGGTGACTTGAACAAGCCAGTGGACCTTAAAGAAGTACTCTGGAGGTCAAGATTACCAACAGGCTAAGGCTCTAGGTGACTTGAACAAGCCAGTGGACCTTCAGGAAATACTCTTGAAGATGAGGATACCTGCAGGTTGAGGCTCTAGGTGACTTGAACAAGCCAGTGGACCTTCAGGAAATAATCTTGAGGGCAAGGTTACCTGTAGGCTAAGGCTCCATATGACTTGAAGAGGCCAGTGGACTTTCAAGAAATACTCTGGAGGACGGTATTACCAACAGGCTAAGGCTCTAGGTGACTTGAACAAGCCAGTGGACCTTCAAGAAATACTCTGGAGGAAGATGTTACCTCAAGGCTAAGTCTCTAGGTGACTTGAACAAGCCAGAGGACCTACAAGAAATACTCTGGAGGAAGATGTTACCTGCAGGCAAAGGCTCTAGGTGACATGAACAAGCCAGTGGACTTATAAGAAATATTCTGGAGGATGAGGTTACCCTGCAGGCTAAGGCACTAGGTGACTTGAACAAGCCAGTGGACCTTAAAGAAGTACTCAGGAGGTCGCGATTACCAACAGGCTAAGGCTCTAGATGACTCAAACAAGCCAGTGGACTTACAAGAAAAACTCTGGAGGAAGATGTTACCTGCAGGCTCTAGGTGACTTGAACAAGCCAGTGGACCTTCAAGAAATTCTCTTGAGGACGAGGTTACCTGCAGGCTAAGGCTCTAGGTGACTTGAACAAGCCAGTGGACCTTCAGGAAATACTCTTGAAGACGAGGACACCTGCAGGTTGAGGCTCTAGGTGACTTGAACAAGCCAGTAGACCTTCAGGAAATACTCTCAAAGACAAGGATACCTGCCGGTTAAGGCTCTAGGTGACTTGAACAAGCCAGTGGACCTTCAAGAAATACTCTGGAGTAAGATGGTACCTACCGGCTAAGGCAACTTGAACAAGCCAGTGGACCTACAGAAATACTCTGGAGGAAGATGTTACTTGCAGGCAAAGGCTCTAGGTGACTTGAACAAGCCAGTGGACCTACAAGAAATACTCTTGAGGACGAGGTTACTTGCAGGCTAAGGCTCTAGATGACTTGAACTAGCCAGTGGACCTTCAGGAAATTCTCTTGATGAAGAGGTTACCTGTAGGCTAAGGCTCTAGTTGACTTGAACAAGTCAGTGTACCTTCAAGAAATACTCTGGAGGAAGAGGTTACCTGTAGGCTAAGTTACTTGAACGAGCCAGTGAACCTATATGTAGTATCTTGAGGATGTTAAGGCTCTAGATGACTTGAACAAGCCAGTGGACTTACAAGAAATACTTTTTGAGGATGAGGTTACCTGCATGTTAAGGCTCTAGGGTCTTGAACAAGCCAGTGGACATTCAGGAAATTCTCTTGAGGACGAGGTTACCTACAGGTTAAGGCTCTAGGAGACTTGAACAAGCCACTGGACCTGCAGGAAATTCTCTTGAGGACGAGGTTACCTGCAGGTTAAAGCTCTAGGTGACTTGAATAAGCCAGTGGACCTTCAAGAAATACTCTTGAGGACTAAGTTACCTGTAGGCTAAGGCTCTAGATGACTTGAACTAGCCAGTGGAGCTTCAGGAAATTCTCTTGAGGAAGAGGTTACCTGTAGGCTAAGGCTCTAGTTGACTTGAACAAGTCAGTGTACCTTCAAGAAATACTCTTGAGGACGAGGTTACCTACAGGTTAAAGCTCTAGGTGACTTGAATAAGCCAGTGGACCTTCAAGAAATACTCTTGAGGGCAAGGTTACCTGTAGGCTAAGGCTCCATATGACTTGAAGAGGCCAGTGGACTTACAAGAAATACTCTTGAGGACGAGGTTACCTGCAGGCTAAGGCTCTAGATGACTTGAACTAGCCAGTGGACCTTCAGGAAATTCTCTTGAGGAAGAGGTTACCTATAGGCTAAGGCTCTAGTTGACTTGAACAAGTCAGTGTACCTTCAAGAAATACTCTTGAGGACGAGGTTACCTACAGGTTAAGGCTCTAGGAGACTTGAACAAGCCAGTGAACCTGCAGGAAATTCTCTTGAGGACGAGGTTACCTGAAGGTTAAAGCTCTAGGTGACTTGAACAAGCCAGTGGACCTTCAAGAAATACTCTGGAGGGCGAGATTACCAACAGGCTAAGGCTCTAGGTGACTCAATCGAACCAGCAATCCCGGGGACGTAAAGCTGATAGCCACTATCTCTGTGATGCCATCTGTTGGTCTCGCGGTCTGTGCGAGTCCATGTGTTTAACTTATAAATTAACTCTGACATAAGAACCGTCCAGTACAGCTAGCAAGCCGCGTAGATGGAGTACCTTCTTGTTATCGCCGCCGGCCTCGCATTCCTGCTTCTTATCCGGAGGCCCCGGGCCAGGTCAGCGACTTTTACCTGTATTTGAGGGTTGGTTCGACCACTCAACCTAAGTAATTACAATTGAGGAGGTATCTGACGGTGAGATAGCGGCCCTGGTCTAGAAAAACCAAGATTCGTGGGGCTGAACACACGACACCTCAATCTGCAGGCCTTGGGGTTGAGCAGCGTTCGCTTGGTAGGCCATAGCCCTTCGGGACTGTTGCGCCATGGGGTTTAGTTTGGTTCTTGTGATCTCCACTGAATTCGAAAATAATCGTACGGTTAAAATGTATGTCGCATAGCTCAAGAGGGAGTCTGTTTTGTAGACTTCTGGGTATGGCACCGAGGACTCATTTATAAACTTAAACTTGTCGGCTTCCCGGAATACTTGGTCTGCCTCTTCCATCGTTATCTTGCACACAGGAGATTCAAGGTCCTGTTTAACAACTCCCTGTCGGATCTCTGCCATATCAGTGCAGGGGTGCCGCAGGGTAGGTCTATCTCTCGTGTGTTCTTTAATGTATATATGTCTGGCATACCCCATCCACCGCGCGTGAATGTTTACATGTACCCTGGGGACACCGCTATATCGGCTGTCTCACGGCAACCACCCAGAGTACAAAATGATCTCCAAGAAGCTCTCTCCACTCTCGAACCCTGGCTTCGGCAATAGGAATCAAAAGTAATATTACGAAGAGTAGCGCTACGCTCTTCTCTAAACGTACTAGGTCCGACTCCGAACCACTGGTCTTCTTTGGCGAAGTGATCTGGTGGTCCGATGTTACAAAATACCTGGGTGTGTTGACTTTCAAACATGATGACTCTTGGCTCGGGCACTCAGACGCCTCTATGAAGTTATTCCCATCATGAAAGCCGACAATGGGCTTAAAACAGGATCCTGATGTACAGAACCTCCGTTTGGTCAATCCTCGAATATACCAGTGGCAGCCAAAACGCACCTGCACGAAGTCCAACGCATGATAACAGGTGCGCAACGGTTCGAACGGAATCGAGACATTCATAATGACCACACTGACGAGATCTATACCAAAGAAGACTACACGGAAATTGTATTTTGGTGTGGGCTCCAACTACTGTAGAACGTGGCTAAATATGATAGTGAAGGTCTTCATTACTCAATCACCTCTCGGGGTGTAGGTCACACTCCGTTCAACAAGTGTCCAGTGTCCACAAGGCCGGAGGGTTAAAGTGCTCAATGGAGACGCGGTGTCTGCTCATGCTATCAGCGAGTCATGATGAGTCTGTGAAAGTGGAGGAACCCGATTGCAGAAAATCGCTAAGAAGAGAAAGTCGCCTGTCCAATTAAAACACGTTCGCTTGGCATTTCATGCAATGAGCTGTTTCGTAATTCTAAGTACAACTGAGAAGAAATAGCTGGAAGCCCTCTCATTTAAACTAAATTAATTCACGATTATATTTCGCATAGTACATGCTTCTATCAGTTAGGGGAAATCTCCCTGTTTTGGACTTCAGTCACAATTCCTCGTTGATCGTACCTGGAAGTGTCAATACAGTGTCCACTTCATCCGTATGAGTTCAGAGCCAGGGACAGTGTGCAAATCACGAACGTGAAACATCTCATCGTGAGCGCACCTTGGCATCTCCGGAAACCGTATGAAATATTATTTTCATTCTCTCTGTAGATGTACTTCTGCTGCAATGAAGACGAATCCAACCACCTAGCATGGACGCCGCTAAATCGCCTGGTACCGAACCCGGCACTACGCCGAACAATCAGTAGTTAGTATTATTATTAAGCGTATGGAATTTACAGAATGGACAAGTATATACAATATTATACAAAAGAAAAACCTGCAAATAATACATGGTAAATAGGGAACAATTACACATGGATATCTAAATTGTTTATCCACTGCACTAGGGATTCTGAGACATCAGTAAAGTCTTTCCGGTCTCCACCATAAGCACGCAGAGGGCATTCGTCCATTATATGATGCATGGTCTGGACTAAAGCACCATAATCACACGCTGGAGAGTCCCTGAAGTCCCACTGGTGAAGGGAGAATGCAGATCTTCCACAATTTGTGTGAAACCTGTTTAGTGATGCCCACGTTCTTCTTGGCAAACTGAAACCAGCTGGGGCGTGGTTTGGATTAAAGAGGCTTGGCCACTCCGGAGCTGTACGAATCCATTGCTCTTTCCATTCCTCTTTTAAATTGAAACCAGCATCCATTAGATTCTTAGCTCTTTTCATTGGTGGCTTACGGGATTTCAGCCTTGGTCTCCAGAGATCTGCAACATCTTTGTGGATAGGTAGAGTTGCATTGGACATGATCTTATCATATTCTTGAACAAGGGCTCTTGAACGTCGCAGGCTTGGTGGAGCAATGTGGGACAGGACTGGTAGCCAGTGCGTTGCAGTAGGCTTCAGAGTACCAGAGATGATACGCATGGTGGTGTTAAGTTGTACATCGACTTTCTTCACGTGGCAACTGTAAAGCCATACTGAAGAGCAGTATTCAGCTGCAGAATACACGAGGCCAAGCCCAGTGCGTCGTAATGTGTCCACTGAAGCACCCCATGAAGTTCCACACAATTTAAACAGAATATTATTTCGCGATCTCAACTTAGATTCGAGGTTTTCAAGGTGCTTTCTATAAGATAGGGTTCGGTCAAGCGTTACCCCGAGGTACTTTGGATTAGTATTGTGCTTTAGCACTGAGCCATTGAAGAATACTTGGAGTTTTGTATTAGCCAACTTGTTGTGGAGAGGGAAGCAAGCAGATTCTGTCTTATTCATGCTGGGTTGTAGTCTCCAGTTTCGGAAGTAACAGCTAAGTGTATTCAGGTCAGACGTCAGGATGGCCTCGGCATGGCTGAGATCTGGATGTTGAATGGCAGTGGCTAGGTCGTCTGCATAAGAAAATGTTAATGATTTTGTCTCAGGGATATCCGATATGTAGAGATTGAATAGAAGAGGTGCCAATACTGATCCCTGGGGAAGGCCATTTTTTAGTTTCCTAAGACGACTAATGTCATCATACATGACGACACGGAAGAGCCTTTCGGTTAGCATATTGTTGATCAGTGTGGTTACAGTTTTGCAAGGGATAACTCGTTGCAGCTTCAACATCAACCCTTGCCTCCACACAGTATCATATGCAGCCTTTAGATCTACAAAGACTACAGATGTTTTAGTACCCCTTTGAAAACCAGCTTCAATGTGAGTTGTTAGTGCTAGCACCTGGTCAACACAGCTTCGATTCTGCCTGCTTTACTGCTCTACTGGGATCATTTCATTAATGGCCGAACTAATTCTATTGTACACAAGTCTCTCAAGGAGTTTATAGCAAACACTCAGCAATGCTATTGGTCGGTAGCTATCGACTTGGTCTTCCGATTTACCGGGTTTCAGAATTGCAATGATCTTGCTTACCCGGAATTCATATGGCAGATATCCAGACTATAATATATTAGAGTAGAATTTAGCCAACCAGAGCCTTGTGTTTGGACCACTATGTATCAGAAACTCAGGAAATATCCCATCAAAGTCAGCAGCTTTACCTGGTTTGAGGATTTTAATAGCAGTATCTACTTCCAGATGTGAAAATGGTTCCGAGTATATAGAGTTCTCCTGCAAGTTGCTTTTCAGTTGTTTGAGCAACTTCTTTACTTGTATGGTATGTTTCTTATCAGAGGGCGCTCGTGACATATTAACAATATGTACAGCTACTAGGTTGGGGGTGATGCAACCATTTCTCTTGTGGCAGGTTCTGTTTCCGGAGAAGACTCCAGGCTTTTCTGCTGGATGTTTGAAGTCCATAATCTCAACCGCATTGTTCCACTTCTGCTGTCGAGACTGTAACAGAGCACTTGCTATTTCAGGATCTCCACCCTGTAAATACTCCTCATAGAGTGTCTCACAAGTTTCATTCCATCCAGGGATATACTCTTTCTGCAGCCCTCTTGGAATATATTTCTTGGCACTTGAGATAATAAGTCCAGCAAAACGTTCGTAGTTAGACTAAATAGGCGGTATGAATCGTACACATTTGTCAAGATCTTCTGAAAAGCATTTCCACTTCGCTTTATTGAAATTCCAGCGTGGTCGAGGTGTGCTTTTAACCAAAGGTATTTGTATTCCTGTAGTTATCATGACAGGTCTGTGTTGACTGTCGGGAAAGTTTTCCGTTACTTTCCTTGTAGTAGGCAGGACAATACCGTTTACATCTTCAGTGACAAAGCAAAGATCAGGATTGTATTCTCCCTTCCAACAGGCTGACTTAAAGGTTCCTCTGTCTTTCACATCCAAAAATCAAGTGTAGATTATTAGCTTCAACCCAGGTGACTAGTTGAGAGCCACATTCATCTGTATCATATTTTCAGTTCGGATGATGACTATTGAAATCTCCGACATACATTGCTGGATGATTCTGGGTAAGGAGCACTTCATTTGGCCAAGCCACTTTGGTGCCCGATATGTCAACAGTTACCACGTGAACATCGTCAGTCACTGTTGCTGAAATGAGCCGAACATCTCGTAGATTCGAATGAGCACAGGTTGCTGCTCCATACGTCTGGTGGTAGGTGCCCCAATAACGATATAACCAGGGATCTTTCCTCTTGATCTTAGCTGTTCCTCAGTAGCAGTATGAGTTTCCTGAATGGTCACTAAATCGATGTTGTTTTCAAGAAGGATTCTAGAAAGATGTTAACTCTTCGATCTGGATATGCCTTCGATGTTTATTTGGCATATTCGTAAATAAGGTCCTAGTATCTCTGCAGGTTGGTCCTGAGAAGGACCATTTGCAGAATTTCTCTCGGAGTCCATTTGGCCAGTAGATCAGTTTGGCCGCCGAATTGTTGTTGTTCGCTCAGCACCACCCGGGGAACACGTGCAGGGCAATGTGGAGGTAAATCCCGCGGACGTAGCGTAACGATTAGCGCTATTGGCTACCATCCTCGCTGGTCCGAGTTCGACTCTCAGTACTGACAGAGAATGTGCCTGAAGAAAGCTACAACACGAAGCTGCATACGAGAGTTTGTTTAGTCTTTCAGGTAACTGCAAGTATGATGTACCGTACGTGCGAAACCCGCTCAGTTGAAGGGGGACTAAAGGGGGACTTACCTGGGGCCTGTTTCATAAAGCTACAAGTCTACAAGCGTAGAAGTTGTAGTTACAAGTGGATGTTCCTACACTTGTGGGAAATATTTGTTTCATAAACAAAATTTCTACAATTGTAAGGCTGGTGCGTTTCACTACAAGTCTTACAAGTCAGCTGATTTCTGTGAAATAGCCAAGTGGAGTCAAACATGAGTAATCCTAAACAGCAACAAGTTGCAAATAAAAATTTAATCCTGAATAAAATCAGGGAAGCGAAGGAAATTTTGTTTGGAACTTTCTATACTTCACTCATGAAAGAAGACAAAGTTAGAGAGTGGAGGAATATTCATAAAATTGCCTTATCTCTAGAAGAGAATTTCCTTGAGGCTTCACCTCACGCCACAGATTATCTGGAAATTGAGAGGAGAAAGAAGATAGCCCTTCAGAATGAAGTGTTAGAAATAAAAATATATAAATAAAAGCTGGAAGCTTTGAGAGACTTGCGCCTTTCAAAGTGCGATGAGAATGTAAGAGAGCTGGGGGAGGTATATTATATTTTAACAAATTAAGTGCCTGAAGAAGCTTCTTAATGTATGGTTTTGCACTTTTTTAAAATTTTCTCCCATATATTAAAGGTTAAAGGAGTTTGAGGTAAGCACACTTCCAGGGCAGTTAGCACTTGCATAGTAAAATGTAAGATTTGGCTCACACACTACCATGCAATTTATGGAATGGTTCCCATGCCTATCAATAAAGTCGCTCTCATGTGCTACCACAGGAGCATCAATGTTTATTAGTGTTCCATCAATACATCCATATACATCCTACGATCAATAGCATGGAACTCTCGAACTATGTGGCCAGTTTCCTCTGGCCAGTCAACAACTGTGGGAAACTTGACAATATTCACTGCATTCACAACTGAATGAACTCCTATGCACACACTATATTTTGATATACCATGCACATCACCTACTGCATGATATTGCCCTCCATTTCCTAACCAGTGAAATGCTATAAGTAACTTATTTTGGGGATGTCTGTCTGTCATCAGCGCAAAAACCAATGGCAGCACCAAAATAAGGCGTACTAGGCAAGCCGAGGAGTGAGGTAGTTTACCATTGCTTTCCTCACTGGGTCAGAAAGTGCTATTACAGCACGACTGACCCTATGAGCAACACCTTTCATAACACTCAGATGCACTAGTCATGCTCTGAATGGCATTAATCAGCACCACCCATACCCCAGCAGCTTCCATATTGTCACAGCCATGGATGAGACTGGGACTTACGTGGAAGCTACACTTTACTCTGGCCTGTGCCAATAGATGGATACAAAAGTACTGTATCCATCAAGAAATGGCAGCAGGCAAATTTTGGGGGTTAGAGCACAGTTTCTCTTAGTTGCAAGCTCAAGTTGATTATGTAGAAGTGACTCTAGTTTTACTGAACTCGTTCTAAATCTTTTATTGTATCCATAATAGCCACGTCTTTGTCCATCCCCTATTATATCGTCGTCATTATCGTTGCTACTATATAACAAATACTTTTTCACATAAAAATTAACACAAAGCTTCAAACCTGATTATTGAGTATTTAACAGCAAATTACACAGACTTATATTCAACCTTGTATGTCTAAAACAACTTGTAAGAAAAATGGTATTTTCTACAAGTTCTTGTTATCTACAAGTATCTTTATGAAACACAACATGAATTTTGACTTGTTGACAAGTCTTGTAGCTTGTATAAATACACTTGTATTATGCTTTTATGAAACAGAAATTACTTTTTTTCAACAACTTGTATGGACAATTACTTGCAACTTGTAGACTTGTAGCTTTATGAAACAGGCTCCAGGAGGCAGTTTCGACTTGAGCATGTCCATAGCCACCACGTTGATTATGAGTACCCCGATGGGACACTCCGGCAGCTCTTAGGGCGGCAGAATACATACTAAAGGAGGACTTATCTGGAGGCAGTTTCGACTTTAGCATGTCCATAGCCACCACGTTGATTATGAGCACCCGGATGGGACACTCCGGCAGCTCTTAGGGCAGTAGAATACATACTAAAGGAGGACTTACCTGGAGGCAGTTTCGACTTGAGCATGTCCATAGCCACCACGTTGATTATGAGCACCCGGATGGGACACTCCGGCAGCTCTTAGGGCAGTAGAATACATACTAAAGGAGGACTTAGCTGGAGGCAGTTTCGACTTGAGCATGTCCATAGCCACCACGTTGATTATGAGCACCCGGATGGGACACTCCGGCAGCTCTTAGGGCAGTAGAATACATACTAAAGGAGGACTTACCTGGAGGCAGTTTCGACTTGAGCATGTCCATAGCCACCACGTTGATTATGAGCACCCAGATGGGACACTCCGGCAGCTCTTAGGGCAGTAGAATACATACTAAAGGAGGACTTACCTGGAGGCAGTTTCGACTTGAGCATGTCCATAGCCACCACGTTGATTATGAGCACCCAGATGGGACACTCCAGCAGCTCAGGTTCACTCTTGACGAAGGCCACAGCGCACAGACACTGACATTCTAGACGACGCCTGTCTGGGTAAGCTCGGCGTAGCTCGCGATTCACGTTCTGCTGGAACTTCTTCATGTCGAACAGCTGCCGAACACAATAGAGAAAAATGATTGAAATAACACCGCCGAGCCGTTAAAAGATACAGGATACAAGCTAAGCGTGGTCTCGAGTCCCACCATGAGTTGCCCTGAGGTTACCAGTTTTCCCTTCCAGGCAAATGCTGGGACAGTCCCATCACTCATTTCATGTTCATGAGCTCCATATCCGGCCGACCACGATAGATCTCTACCGGAAGTGTGTCCATGAACTGTCCATGCCAAATGTTGCTTTTCTGCGGACGTCACAAGAGAACCGGTGGTCGTTCACCTACAGGACTTGAAAGTAAATGATCTTCTGTTATGGGACAAAGAAGACGACACTGAAGAAAGCGATCATATTTCAGGTTACGTGACCTACGTTCCTTGAGCCATTGGACATAGAGTTTGTAAAGAAAGCGCACCTTATTTCCTCCCTTCAAATGAGAAATATGTTTTGAAGATTTTCCTTTCTAACTCTCATTGTACAGAAGTTAACCCGATAACGGTCGCGGTGCCCATCACTACCAGTGTAGCTCACTAACTTTCTAACTCTCATAGCATAACGAGTAGAAGAGAAAGTTGTTCCCTGTTGGCTAGTATAGGCACTGTGATGAATCGTCCGCTAGGGGCAGCACCTTTGCTATCTGGGGGTTGGTATCTGTAGTTGTAATAGGCTATGGATGTGTTCGGTAGTGTTGTTCTGTGAAGGCAAAACTTAATTGACGTGCACTGTTGTTAAGTGAAAGTGAAGAGCGTGTGATTTGGTGATGCTTTTCTTTATTTAGTGTAAATATAGTACTTATAGTAAATTTAAAACTTACAAAAATACCGACGAGGAAAAAAATGCCTACTTGCTTCCTTCCAGGGTGTAAGTCTGGCTACAAGACTACGAAAGGTAAACACTTCTTCAAATTGAAGCAGAATTTTCAAAATGGGAAAAGGCGATTCCCAGAAAGGACAAAAAGCTTTCTGATAAGTGTTATGGATGCGATTAACATTTTTCTGATGAATTTATTGTTTTTTCATTTGTAATACAAGGTGAGCAGGTAGAAATTCCTAGAGATAGATGGAAACTGAAAACTGGCGCTGTCCCTCATATATTCTCCAATTTTCCACAATATCTCACGAAACAATTAAACAAACGAGAATCACCCCGTAAAAGACAGCCTCCGGAGACGAAGGAAAGTTCAAGAAACAAATCACACAGGCCTCACCACGATGCTGTTTCTGAGAGTGATAAAAGAAATGAAATAGATTCAGACACAGCTAAAAGACAATAAGGTCACTTAGAAACAAACTAAAGAGATAGGGACGTAATATAATGCCTATCAGTAATAAGTTGAAAATAGCTAATGCAAAGATTTTGTTGCTAGAGAAACAACTAAGAGATTCCAAATTATTGCCAAATTAATCAAGTGAGCCGATATTAAGTAGGAAGTTAAAGCTGATTATTGACACCATGCTAAAAATATGTCAGCTAAGAAATAAGAAAGGGATGAGGTATGATAATGAATTCCTTTTAGATAGTCTCTTATTTAAAATTAAATCAACTAAGGGCTATAGACACTGTTTAAGGCATGACATGCTTCCCCTTCCTTCGGAGGCTCAGTGCGAAAATTAGTTAAAGGTCTTAAGAGCCCTTACGGGGTGAACACCCATGCCATTAGTGCTATTCAAAACTATTTCTGCGATGAGAAGAGTGAAAACAATCGCACGTGAATTCTCACATATGACGAAGTAAAACTGAGAGAAGAGATTCAGTTTAACACCAACCCATTAAAAGTTGATGGATTCGTAAATTTAGGAGAACACTCCCAAGAACACGGGAAAAATAAACTCTCAAATCATGCGTTAGTGTTCATGTTTGTGACTCTATTCAATAATTGGGTTCAGCCGGTTGCTGTGTATGCAAGCCGAAATTCCACACCTGGTGATATTTTGTCACGGCTTTAATCCAGGTGGTCTTACAACTGGAGCAAATTGGCGCCAGAATTATAGGTTTCACTTCAGACATAAGTCAGTCTAATAAAAAGGTGTGGAAATGTTTAGGAATAAATGGAAAAGAAGGGAAGGTCGTGTGCTCTATTTCTAAACCTTTTGGTTCTAGTAGGAGACTTTGGGCCTTTTTAGATGCTGTATATATACAGTAATTAAGTGCATCAGAAATAATTTTCACGACAAAAGGCAAGTTTATTACAATAATGAAGTTGTGGACTTTAAATTCTGTCGACAAGTTTTTGAAATGGATAACTGCCATAAATTTGCAGGTTTGAAAGTTTGCCACAAGCTAACGTCTGCACATGTGCACATATAGACCCCACTTCATTTCAGGGCATGAACGTGAGACTTGCTTTTCAGTTATTTAGGCCCTAGTAATTTTGTTGCAAATCACACAAAGTTCTTTAGACAGATAAACTCGGAGGGATTTGAAGACAGCGACCCGACAGAAACGTTCACAAGGGAATTAACCATCCTAATAGATGTATCAAATACTTCTACACCGGCAGGGGCCCTTTATAAATTCAATAGGGCATCAAAGCTTAATGAAATGGAGAGATAGCCTCAGTGGGAAGAATAATACTTTTGCTTCAAAAAGAACTCTTGAATTCCTAAGAGTAACAATTGAGAGCAACATACAGGTGTCCGAGTATTTATGGAATAATGGATTCCGATATGTGCTCACAGCCAAATTTAATCAAGATCCACTAGAATGGCACTTTGGTATACTACGCTCATTAGGTTGTGACGACCACTCTTCAACAATAGATTTTCTGAATTTACACATGTTGCAATCTATTTATATCCCAACCAAACTTGCCCTGTTATCGGGTAGTAATTGTGAGCCCAAATTTGAACTGACATTGACATAATTCGTCAATCAAATGAGAACACTGGTTAAGAAGACATGAGAGACAAATAAGGCTGTAGTAGAAAATGCACAAAAGAAAATAAGACAAGCACTAGACTTCACTGAGAACATGGATGAACTCTTACCGGACTGGGAGAACAATTTAGGTCTAATTAACAGTGATAGCCGCAGTCTTGCAAAGGAGTGTTTGCTTTATTATCTAGGAGGATATATAGTACGCAATGTATCCAAGGGCATAAAATGTCATAAATGTGTCAGCCTGCTTCACGGAAAGCCTAGAGAAGAAATACTTGCCGCAGCCCTCACATTTATTAGGGACTGTGTTGTTAGGTCATCAGCCCAGAGGCTGGTTGGATCCTCAAATAGCACCACCAAAGGTTATGCGGTTATAAGGAAACCGCAAAAACCAATGGCAGCACCAAAGTGAGGCGTACTAGGCAAGACGAGGAGTGAGGTAGTTTGCCATTGCTTTCCTCACTGGGTCAGAAAGTGCTCTTGCAGCACGACTGACCCTATGAGCAACACCTTTCATAACACTCAGATGCACTAGCCGTGCTCTGAATGTCATTACTTAGCACCACCCATACCCCAGCAGTTTCCATATTGTCACAGCCATGGATGAGACTGGGACTTTGGTGAAAGCTACACTTTATTCTGGCCTGTGCCAAGAGATGGATACAAAAGTACTGTATCCATCAAGAAATGGCAGCAGGCAATATTAGGGACTATAGCAATAAAAACAGCACTGACAGCACTTTCCTCACCCAACCTTCAAGAGCAGTTTATAATGTGTTCATGCAAGTTGAAAGTGTAGTGGAACAAAAACTCTCCTGTGAACATAGTCTATGGGCCGATGTATTTTAGGAGTGTTAGGACAGTTTGCACAGTATCACTATTAATTCGAAATAATTAGGATGCTGCGATGACCACGTTGTGGACATTATCCCTAAACTTGTGTTACATTATATGAAATGTCGATTTTATTTTGTAACAAGACAGATGAGAAAGGAACTGAAATCTTCTAAGACCACAAAGTCTATCCGGAAGCTATCTAAACTGTCTGACAACTGACTTCTGGAATGGTAAGCAAAAGCATAATATTTTGCATGCAATAATTGTCTTTTATTCGTAAGCTGGTTAGTGAACTTAAGCTCAAATACTGCTGGGAGAGCGGCCTAGCGGAGGAACCGATGAACTAGGGAAGTGATTACACTTCTTCCTTCTACTCGCTATGCTCATAGTATAGAAGTTAACCCGAGAACGGTCGTGGTGCGTCACAATGCCCAGCACTACCAGTGTACCTCACTAAATTTCTGAGTCTCATGGTATAGAACTTAACACGAGAACGGTCGTGGTGCGTCACAATGCCCAGCACTACCAGTGTACCTCACCAAATTTCTAAGTCTCATGGTATAGAACTTAACACGAGAACGGTCGTGGTGCGTCACAATGCCCAGCACTACCAGTGTACCTCACTAAATTTCTAAGTCGCATGGTATAGAAGTTAACCCAAGAACGGTCGCGGTGGGTCACAATGCCCCATCGCCACCAGTGTTCCTCATTAACTTTCTAAGTCGCATGGTATAGAAGTTAACCCGAGAACGATCGCGGTGGGTCACAATGCCCCATCGCCACCAGTGGTGACCAGGCGCGGTTCTGCCTTTAGGTCACATGGTCACGTGCCCCTCCACCGATTAAAACTATTATAAAAATCAGAACAACATTATGCACGATTACTGTCACGACCACCTTCAGTGAGTTCAAGAGGCTATGATTCACCATGGTTGTTCTTGTTCTAGCAGCCCTGGACTAAACTAGGCAACATAGTAAAGGTCTAATCGCGGATGGGACCGACTCGTTCTTATACCTGAACATCATCGCCTCATTCTGAGAGCTGTGAGGGGTGAAGGGGGTAATGGCAAATTCCATTGACCCGGTCACAGTATTTCTACGACGTGACACTTCAGCGCTAGTTCGTATTTTGAACTTACTTCTCGTACAGCCTAGTAGATAGCACCCAGCTACACTTTCTTGTCGGCATATGTATTATTAACGCGCGCAAAAGTAGTGTTTGTAGAAAACCTGTGCTTACCTTGTACGTCTGTTAGATTAATCGTGTCCATCGGTGTCGATGTTCATTGTAAGTCTGAAAAGTGTGTGAAGATTAGTGTGATGTATCTGAGTGTATTCCTCTGCGAGCATAAGTGTTTTTAAAATGAATCAAGTGAGCTACTTACAAACAAAATCTCTTAATTACGAAAACAGATTACTAGCTAAAGAAATGGGCCGACCAAGACCAGAGCTTAGCATAAATCGTTCAAAGATAAAAACAGAACCTACAATTGCAGTTTCATATACAAGAAATAAGAAGGTAGATGATAGATATTTATTTCAATAATTAATTCCAACGAGCCAAAGGCTCATACAAAGGAATTGTACAAAGAATAATATATCCAATGGCGGATTAATTTAAGATTAATTAATTGATTTAATTGATTCCTAGTGTTCCTAATATGTTGAATGTGCCCCACCCATTTCTATCATCAAGAGCCGCCACTGGTGGTGACCCTGTAGCCCCTTCATCCCTTTACAGAACGCAGTAGTTTGAACCTGCGAGTTGTTAGGGAAGTTGTTTGCCGTTTCCTATGCGTACATTTTTCTCAGTTTATATTTGTAGGAACGTATTCGTGGGGGAGAAACCAACAGATGGCCTCTAACAACGCTCTATCGTCTTATGGATGTCACAACTATAAATGCATTAGTTGTCTATTCTTGGAATAACAAGGGCAAGCATCTCATAAGGAGGCAGTTCCTGCTTGAGAATGAACTCGCCCTTCCTTACATGACAGCCTGGAAATCTTATCCGTAAGGTAATGCACAGCCTGGTATCCCAATTCCTGAAACGATACAGATGTTCGTGTGTGTGAACTGACCTTCATAGTTCCTAATTAACATGTCTATCATCTCCAACTTTTGTAAAACAAACATCATTTTGAAGTTCGTTAACCGGTTACGCTGAACTATTAACAAATATCCGGTGTAGCTAACGATCATGTTTGTGCGATGTTCATTTGAATAGGAACTTGAGTTTGTCTACATTATCCTCGAAAAAATCCAGTATAAACGTTTTTTGCTTCTTACTTTTTGAGAAAACATGGTGGACATTTAAAGCACGTGTAATTATTCCAATGAATTTTCAATAATAAATGTATATCTGTGTTGAAATGAAAAGAGATGAAATGGCGTATGGCTTTTAGTGCCAGGAGTGTCCGAGGACATGTTCGGCTCGCCAGGTGCAGATCTTTTGATTTGACTCCCGTAGGTGACCTGCGTGTCGTGATGAGGATGAAATGATGATGAAGACGACACATACACCCAGCCCCCGTGCCATGGAAATTAACCAATGATGGATAAAATTCCCTACCCTGCCGGGAATCGAACCCGCGACCTCTGTGACCAAAGGCCAGCACGCTATATCTGTTTATAACGATTTAAATAAAGATATGAGGCTCTTCATATTATGAAATCATTGTTAATTAATATATTTTATAAAATACAAGGACAAAGGGTCGTAGACCTCATTCAGATGCAATTCCGAAGGAAAGAGAATATAAGTTGTACAATTAAATGCTGAAGACGAGGGAAAGAGATAAGGAGCAAAATGCTCACCTTGACGGGTTTCTCCATTTCGAGCGCGCAGTTGGGAAGCTTGAGCACATCATTGCCTATACTTGTCTCTTCACCGGCCGCTGTCGGGTTCTTCACATACACGTTCGACTTGCACACGCGCTTCACCAAGATGTTACCTTGGTCGTCCATCTTTACTTTCACTCCCTGCGGAAAGAGAAAACATTGTGTAGTCAAAATGAAGATTATTTCTAAATGTTATTTGCGATTTTCAAAATGTTGTCTGTTAATTCTATATAACGTAAAAATTTCTTATCATAAGTGAACATTTATTGTAAAGATACACAGAAGTCCGAACAAACAATGACAAAGAAACTAATATAAGAAACTAAAAAAGAAACAAAGAAGCATGCATTCCGACCTACTGAATTTTGATTCTATAAATTCAAACATTATATTTTTGCCGTTACCAGCCCACTGCGGAACATCGTCCCAACGTTGCCCAATTTCAGTTCCCGACCTCAGACACTTATAAACGCAGAGCTAAAACAGACATTCACAACGCTATAGAAGCCAAGTGCAATGAGGCTCACACTGAAACCATTGATAACAACGTGGGTACAAAGGAACTGTTACAAGCATTGTCGTGTAGCAATAACACACCGACAGAACGTCGAGAATGGGGCCATTGATTAGCACATGGGCACAAAGGAACTGTTACAAGCATTGTCGTGTAGCAATAACACACCGTCAGAAGGTCGAGAATGGAGCCATTGATTAGCTCATGGGCACAAAGGAAATGTTACAAGCATTGCGATGTAAGATTAACACACCGTCAGAAGGTCGAGAATGGAGCCATTGACAACAACATGGGTACAAGGGAACTGTTACACGCATTGTCGTGTAGCAATAACACACCGTCAGAAGATCGAGAATGGGGCCATTGATTAGCTCATGGGCACAAAGGAAATGTTACAAGCATTGCGATGTAAGATTAACACACCGTCAGAAGGTCGAGAATGGAGCCATTGATTAGCACATGGGCACAAAGGAACTGTTATAGCATTGTCGTGTAGCAATAACACACCGTCAGAAGGTCGAGAATGGAGCCATTGATTAGCACATGGGCACAAAGGAAATGTTACAAGCATTGCGATGTAAGATTAACACACCGTCAGAAGGTCGAGAATGGAGCCATTGATTAGCACATGGGCACAAAGGAACTGTTATAGCATTGTCGTGTAGCAATAACACACCGTCAGAAGGTCGAGAATGGAGCCATTGACAACAACATGGGTACAAGGGAACTGTTACACGCATTGTCGTGTAGCAATAACACACCGTCAGAAGGTCGAGAATGGAGCCATTGATTAGCACATGGGCACAAGGGAACTGTTACACGCATTGTCGTGTAGCAATAACACACCGTCAGCTGGTCGAGAATGGGGCCATTGACAACAACATGGGTACAAGGGAACTGTTTCACGCATTGTCGTGTAGCAATAACACACCTTCAAAATGTCGAGACTGGAGCCATTGATTAGCACATGGGCACAAGGGAACTGTTACACGCATTGTCGTGTAGCAATAACACACCGTCAGAAGATCGAGAATGGGGCCATTGACAACAACATGGGTACAAGGTAAATTTTACACGCATTGTCGTGTAGCAATAACACACCGTCAGAAGGTCGAGACTAGAGCCATTGATTAGCACATGGGCACAAGGGAACTGTTACACGCATTGTCGTGTAGCAATAACACACCGTCAGGAGGTCGAGACTGGAGCCATTGATTAGCACATGGGCACAAGGGAACTGTTACAAGCATTGTCTTGTAGCAAAAACACACCGTTAGAAGGTCGAGAATGGGGCCATTGACAACCACATAGGCACAAGGGAACAGTTACAAGCATTCTCTTGTAGCAATAACACACCGTCAGAAGGTCGAGAATGGGGCCATTGACAACCACATGGGCACAAGGGAACGGTTACAAGTAATGTCGTGTAGAAATAACACACCGTCAGAAGGTCGAGAATGGGGCCATTGACAACCACATGGGCACAAGGGAACGGTTACAAGTAATGTCGTGTAGAAATAACGCACCGTCAGAAGGTCGAGAATGGGGCCATTGACAACCACATGGGCATAAGGATACTGTTACAAGCATTGTCGTGTAGTAATAACACACCGTCAGAAGGTCGAGAATGGGGCCATTGACAACCACATGGGCACAAGGGAACGGTTACAAGTAATGTCGTGTAGAAATAACACACCGTCAGAAGGTCGAGACTGGAGCCATTGATTAGCACATGGGTACAAAGGAACTGTTACACGCATAGTCGTGTAGCAATAACACACCGTCAGAAGGTCGAGAATTGGGCCAATGACAACAACATGGGTACAAGGGAACTGTTACAAGCATTGTCGTGTAGCAATAACACACCGTCAGAAGGTCGAGAATGGGGCCAATGACAACCACATGGGTACAAGGGAACTGTTAAAAGCAATGTCGTGTAGCATTAACACACCGTCAGAAGGTCGAGAATGGAGCCATTGACAACCACATGGTTACAAGGAACTGTTAAAAGCATTGTCGTGTAGCAATAACACAACGTCAGAAGGTCGAGAATCGGGCCATTGACAACCACATGGGCACAAAGGAACTGTTACAAGCATTGTCGTGTAGCAATAACACACCGTCAGAAGGTCGAGAATGGGGCCAATGACAACCACATGGTTACAAGGGAACTGTTAAAAACAATGTCGTGTAGCATTAACACACCGTCAGAAGGTCGAGAATGGAGCCATTGACAACCACATGGTTACAAGGGAACTGTTAGAAGCATTGTCGTGTAGTAATAACACACCGTCAGAAGGTCGAGAATGAGGCCATTGACAACCACATGGGTACAAGGGAACTGTTACAAGCATTGTCGTGTAGCAATAACACACCGTCAGAAGGTCGAGAATGGGGCCATTGACAACCACATGGGTACAAGGGAACTGTTAAAAGCAATGTCGTGTAGCATTAACACACCGTCAGAAGGTCGAGAATGAGGCCATTGACAACCACATGGGCACAAGGGAAGTGTTACAAGCATTGTTGTGTAGCAATAACACACCGTCAGAAGGTCGAGACTGGAACCATTGACAACCGCATGGGCACAAAGGAATTGTTACAAGCATTGCCGTGTAGCAATAACACACCGTCAGAAGGTCGAGACTGGAGCCATTGATTAGCAGATGGGCACAAGGGAACTGTTACAAGCTTTGTCGTGTAGCAAAAACACACCGTCAGAAGGTCGAGAATGGAGCCATTCATTAGCAGATTGGCACAAGGGAACAGTTACAAGCTTTGTCGTGTAGCAATAAGACACCCACAGAAGGTCGAGAATGGGGCCATTGTCAACCACATGGGCACAAAGGAGCTGTTACAAGCATTGTCGTGTAGCAATAACACACCGTCAGGAGGTCGAGAATGGAGCCATTGATTAGCAGATGGGCACAAGGGAACTGTTACAAGCTTTGTCGTGTAGCAATAACACACCGTCAGAAGGTCGAGACTGGAGCCATTCATTAGCAGATTGGCACAAGGGAGCAGTTACAAGCTTTGTCGTGTAGCAATAAGACACCCACAGAAGGTCGAGAATGGGGCCATTGTCAACCACACGGGCACAAAGGAGCTGTTACAAGCATTGTCGTGTACCAATAACACACCGTCAGGAGGTCGAGACTGGAGCCGTTGATTAGTACAAGGGCAGAAAGGAACTGTTACAAGCATAGTCGTGTAGCAATAACACACCGTCAGAAGGTCGAGAATGGAGCCATTGACAACCACATGGTTACAAGGAACTGTTACAAGCATTGTCGTGTAGCAATAACACACCGTCAGAAGGTCGAGAATCGGGCCATTGACAACCACATGGGCACAAAGAAACTGTTACAAGCATTGTCGTGTAGTAATAACACACCGTCAGGAGGTCGAGACTGGAGCCATTGACAACCACATGGGCACAAGGGAACTGTTACACGCATTGTCTTGTAGCAATAATACACCGTCAGAAGGTCGAGGAGGGGGCCCTTGACAACCACATGGGCATAAGGATGCTGTTACAAGCATTGTCGTGTAGCAATAACACACCGTCAGAAGGTCGATAATTGGGCCATTGACAACCACATGGTTACAAGGAACTCTTAAAAGCATTGTCGTGTAGCAAAAACACACCGTTAGAAGGTCGAGAATGGGGCCATTGACAACCACATGGGCACAAAGAAACTGTTACAAGCATTGTCGTGTAGTAATAACACACCGTCAGGAGGTCGAGACTGGAGCCATTGACAACCACATGGTTACAAGGAACTGTTAAAAGCATTGTCGTGTAGCAATAACACACCGTCAGAAGGTCGAGAATCGGGCCATTGACAACCACATGGGCACAAAGGAACTGTTACAAGCATTGTCGTGTAGTAATAACACACCGTCAGAAGGTCGAGAATGGAGCCATTGATTAGCACATGGGCACAAAGGAACTATTAAAAGCATTGCGATGTAAGATTAACACACCGTCATGAGGTCGAGAATGGAGTCATTGATTAGCACATGGGTACAAGGGAACCGTTAAAAGCATTGTCGTGTAGTAATAACACACCGTCAGAAGGTCGAGAATGGGGCCATTGACAACCACATGTGCACAAGGGTAATGTTACAAGCATTGTCGTGTAGCAATAACACACCGTCAGAAGGTCGAGAATGGGGCCATTGATTACACATGGGCACAAGGTAACTGTTAAAAGCATTGTCGTGTGGCAATAACACACCGTCAGAAGGTCGAGAATGGAGCCATTGACAACCACATGGGCACAAGGGTAATGTTACAAGCATTGTCGTGTGGCAATAACACACCCTCAAAAGGTCGAGAATGGGGCCAATGACAACCACATGGGCACAAGGGAACTCTTACAAGCATTGTCGTGTAGCAATAACACATCGTCAGAAGGTCGAGACTGGAGCCATTGAATAGCACATGGGTACAAGGGTACAGTTACAAGCATTGTCGTGTAGCAATAACGCACCGTCAGAAGGTCGAGAATGGGGCCATTGAATAGCACATGGGTACAGGGGTACAGTTACAAGCATTGTCGTGTAGCAATAACACACCGTCAGAAGGTCGAGACTGGAGCCATTGAATAGCACATGGGCACAAGGGAACTGTTACACGCATTGTCGTGTAGCAATAACACACCGTCAGAAGGTCGAGAATGGGGCCATTGAATAGCACATGGGCACAAGGGTACAGTTACAAGCATTGTCGTGTAGCAATAACACACCGTCAGAAGGTCGAGACTGGAGCCATTGAATAGCACATGGGCACAAGGGTACAGTTACAAGCATTGTCGTGTAGCAATAACACACCGTCAGAAGGTCGAGAATGGGGCCATTGAATAGCACATGGGCACAAGGGAACTGTTACACGCATTGTCGTGTAGCAATAACACACCGTCAGAAGGTCGAGAATGGGGCCATTGAATAGCACATGGGCACAAGGGAACTGTTACACGCATTGTCGTGTAGCAATAACACACCGTCGGAAGGTCGAGACTGGAGCCATTGAATAGCACATGGGCACAAAGGAACTGTTACAAGCATGGTCGTGTAGCAATAACACACCGTCAGAAGGTCGAGAATTGGGCCAATGACAACAACATGGGTACAAGGGAACTGTTACAAGCATTGTCGTGTAGCAATAACACACCGTCAGAAGGTCGAGAATGGGGCCAATGACAACCACATGGGTACAAGGGAACTGTTAAAAGCAATGTCGTGTAGCATTAACACACCGTCAGAAGGTCGAGAATGGAGCCATTGACAACCACATGGTTACAAGGAACTGTTAAAAGCATTGTCGTGTAGCAATAACACAACGTCAGAAGGTCGAGAATCGGGCCATTGACAACCACATGGGCACAAAGGAACTGTTACAAGCATTGTCGTGTAGCAATAACACACCGTGAGAAGGTCGAGAATGGGGCCAATGACAACCACATGGTTACAAGGGAACTGTTAAAAACAATGTCGTGTAGCATTAACACACCGTCAGAAGGTCGAGAATGGAGCCATTGACAACCACATGGTTACAAGGGAACTGTTAGAAGCATTGTCGTGTAGTAATAACACACCGTCAGAAGGTCGAGAATGAGGCCATTGACAACCACATGGGTACAAGGGAACTGTTACAAGCATTGTCGTGTAGCAATAACACACCGTCAGAAGGTCGAGAATGGGGCCATTGACAACCACATGGGTACAAGGGAACTGTTAAAAGCAATGTCGTGTAGCATTAACACACCGTCAGAAGGTCGAGAATGAGGCCATTGACAACCACATGGGCACAAGGGAAGTGTTACAAGCATTGTTGTGTAGCAATAACACACCATCAGAAGGTCGAGACTGGAACCATTGACAACCGCATGGGCACAAAGGAATTGTTACAAGCATTGCCGTGTAGCAATAACACACCGTCAGAAGGTCGAGACTGGAGCCATTGATTAGCAGATGGGCACAAGGGAACTGTTACAAGCTTTGTCGTGTAGCAAAAACACATCGTCAGAAGGTCGAGACTGGAGCCATTCATTAGCAGATTGGCACAAGGGAACAGTTACAAGCTTTGTCGTGTAGCAATAACACACCGTCAGAAGGTCGAGAATGGAGCCATTCATTAGCAGATTGGCACAAGGGAACAGTTACAAGCTTTGTCGTATAGCAATAAGACACCCACAGAAGGTCGAGAATGGGGCCATTGTCAACCACATGGGCACAAAGGAGCTGTTACAAGCATTGTCGTGTAGCAATAACACACCGTCAGAAGGTCGAGAATGGGGAAACTGACAACCACATGGGCACAAGGGAACTGTTAAAAGCATTGTCGTGTAGCAATAACACACCGTCAGAAGGTCGAGAATGGGGCCATTGTCAACCAAACGGGCACAAAGGAGCTGTTACAAGCATTGTCGTGTAGCAATAACACACCGTCAGGAGGTCGAGACTGGAGCCGTTGATTAGTACAAGGGCAGAAAGGAACTGTTACAAGCATAGTCGTGTAGCAATAACACACCGTCAGAAGGTCGAGAATGGAGCCATTGACAACCACATGGTTACAAGGAACTGTTAAAAGCATTGTCGTGTAGCAATAACACACCGTCAGAAGGTCGAGAATCGGGCCATTGACAACCACATGGGCACAAGGGAACTGTTACACGCATTGTCTTGTAGCAATAACACACCGTCAGAAGGTCGAGGAGGGGGCCCTTGACAACCACATGGGCATAAGGATACTGTTACAAGCATTCTCGTGTAGCAATAACACACCGTCAGAAGGTCGAGAATGGGGCCATTGACAACCACATGGTTACAAGGAACTCTTAAAAGCATTGTCGTGTAGCAAAAACACACCGTTAGAAGGTCGAGAATGGGGCCATTGACAACCACATGGGCACAAAGAAACTGTTACAAGCATTGTCGTGTAGTAATAACACACCGTCAGGAGGTCGAGACTGGAGCCATTGACAACCACATGGTTACAAGGAACTCTTAAAAGCATTGTCGTGTAGCAAAAACACACCGTTAGAAGGTCGAGAATGGGGCCATTGACAACCACATGGGCACAAGGGAACTGTTACAAGCATTGTCTTGTAGCAATAACACACCGTCAGAAGGTCGAGGAGGGGGCCCTTGACAACCACATGGGCATAAGGATACTGTTACAAGCATTGTCGTGTAGCAATAACACACCGTCAGAAGGTCGAGAATGGGGCCATTGACAACCACATGGTTACAAGGGAACTGTTATAAACATTGTCGCTTAGCAATAACACACCGTCAGAAGGTCGAGACTGGAGCCATTGATTAGCACATGGGCACAAGGGAACTGTTACACGCATTGTCGTGTAGCAATAACACACTTTCAGGAGGTCGAGACTGGAGCCATTGATTAGCACATGGGCACAAGGGAACTGTTACACGCATTGTCGTGTAGCAATAACACACCGTCGGAAGGTCGAGACTGGAGCCATTGATTAGCACATGGGCACAAGGGAACTGTTACACGCATTGTCGTGTAGCAATAACACACTTTCAGGAGGTCGAGACTGGAGCCATTGATTAGCACATGGGCACAAGGGAACTGTTACAAGCATTCTCTTGTAGCAATAACACACCGCCAGAAGGTCGAGGAGGGAGCCCTTGACAACCACATGGGCATAAGGATACTGTTACAAGCATTGTCGTGTAGCAATAACACACCGTCAGAAGGTCGAGAATGGGGCCATTGACAACCACATGGGCACAAGGGAACGGTTACAAGTAATGTCGTGTAGAAATAACGCACCGTCAGAAGGTCGAGAATGGGGCCATTGACAACCACATGGGCACAAGGGAACTGTTAAAAGCAATGTCGTGTAGCAATAACACACCGTCAGAAGGTCGAGAATGGGGCCATTGACAACCACATGGGCACAAGGGAACTGTTACAAGCATTGTCGTGTAGCAATAACACACCGTCAGAAGGTCGAGAATGGGGCCAATGACAACAACATGGGTACAAGGGAACTGTTAAAAGCAATGTCGTGTAGCATTAACACACCGTCAGAAGGTCGAGAATGGGGCCATTGATTAGCACATGGGTACAAAGGAACTGTTACAAGCATTGTCGTGTGGCAATAACACACCGTCAGAAGGTCGAGAATGGGGCCATTGACAACCACATGGGCACAAGGGAACTGTTACAAGCATTGTCGTGTAGCAATAACACACCGTCAGAAGGTCGAGAATGGGGCCAATGACAACCACATGGGTACAAGGGAACTGTTAAAAGCATTGTCGTGTATTAATAACACACCGTCAGAAGGTCGAGAACGAGGCCATTGACAACCACATGGGCACAAGGGAACTGATACAAGCATTGTCGTGTAGTAATAACACACCGTCAGAAGGTCGAGAATGAGGCCATTGACAACCACATGGGCACAAGGGAACTGTTACAAGCATTGTCGTGTAGTAATAACACACCGTCAGAAGGTCGAGACTGGAGCCATTGACAACCACATGGGCACAAGGGAACTGTTACAAGCATTGTCGTGTAGCAATAACACACCGTCAGAAGGTCGAGAATGAGGCCATTGACAACCACATGGGCACAAGGGAACTGTTACAAGCATTGTCGTGTAGTAATAACACACCGTCAGAAGGTCGAGAATGGGGCCATTGACAACCACATGGGCACAAGGGAACGGTTACAAGTAATGTCGTGTAGCAATAACACACCGTCAGAAGGTCGAGAATGAGGCCATTGACAACCACATGGGCACAAGGGAACTGTTACAAGCATTGTCGTGTAGCAATAACACACCGTCAGAAGGTCGAGAATGAGGCCATTGACAACCACATGGGTGAAAGGGAACTGTTACAAGCATTGCCGTGTAGTAATAACACACCGTCTGAAGGTCGAGACTGGAGCCATTGACAACCACATGGGCACAAGGGAACTGTTACAAGCATTGCCGTGTAGCAATAACACACCGTCAGAAGGTCGAGAATGGGGCCATTGATTAGCAGATGGGCACAAGGGAACTGTTACAAGCATTGTCGTGTAGCAATAACACACCGTCAGAAGGTCGAGAATGGGGCCATTGTCAACCACATGGGCACAAAGGAGCTGTTACAAGCATTGTCGTGTAGCAATAACACACCGTCAGGAGGTCGAGACTGGAGCCGTTGATTAGTACAAGGGCAGAAAGGAACTGTTACAAGCATAGTCGTGTAGCAATAACACACCGTCAGAATGTCGAGAATGGAGCCATTGACAACCACATGGTTACAAGGAACTGTTAAAAGCATTGTCGTGTAGCAATAACACACCGTCAGAAGGTCGAGAATCGGGCCATTGACAACCACATGGGCACAAAGGAACTGTTACAAGCATTGTCGTGTAGTAATAACACACCGTCAGAAGGTCGAAAATGGAGCCATTGATTAGCACATGGGCACAAAGGAACTATTAAAAGCATTGCGATGTAAGATTAACACACCGTCATGAGGTCGAGAATGGAGTCATTGATTAGCACATGGGTACAAGGGAACCGTTAAAAGCATTGTCGTGTAGTAATAACACACCGTCAGAAGGTCGAGAATGGGGCCATTGACAACCACATGTGCACAAGGGTAATGTTACAAGCATTGTTGTGTAGCAATAACACACCGTCAGAAGGTCGAGAATGGGGCCATTGATTACACATGGGCACAAGGTAACTGTTAAAAGCATTGTCGTGTGGCAATAACACACCGTCAGAAGGTCGAGAATGGAGCCATTGACAACCACATGGGCACAAGGGTAATGTTACAAGCATTGTCGTGTGGCAATAACACACCCTCAGAAGGTCGAGAATGGGGCCAATGACAACCACATGGGCACAAGGGAACTCTTATAAGCATTGTCGTGTAGCAATAACACATCGTCAGAAGGTCGAGGCTGGAGCCATTGAATAGCACATGGGTACAAGGGTACAGTTACAAGCATTGTCGTGTAGCAATAACGCACCGTCAGAAGGTCGAGAATGGGGCCATTGAATAGCACATGGGTACAGGGGTACAGTTACAAGCATTGTCGTGTAGCAATAACACACCGTCAGAAGGTCGAGACTGGAGCCATTGAATAGCACATGGGCACAAGGGAACTGTTACACGCATTGTCGTGTAGCAATAACACACCGTCAGAAGGTCGAGAATGGGGCCATTGAATAGCACATGGGCACAAGGGTACAGTTACAAGCATTGTCGTGTAGCAATAACACACCGTCAGAAGGTCGAGACTGGAGCCATTGAATAGCACATGGGCACAAGGGTACAGTTACAAGCATTGTCGTGTAGCAATAACACACCGTCAGAAGGTCGAGAATGGGGCCATTGAATAGCACATGGGCACAAGGGAACTGTTACACGCATTGTCGTGTAGCAATAACACACCGTCAGAAGGTCGAGAATGGGGCCATTGAATAGCACATGGGCACAAGGGAACTGTTACACGCATTGTCGTGTAGCAATAACACACCGTCGGAAGGTCGAGACTGGAGCCATTGAATAGCACATGGGCACAAAGGAACTGTTACAAGCATGGTCGTGTAGCAATAACACACCGTCAGAAGGTCGAGAATTGGGCCAATGACAACAACATGGGTACAAGGGAACTGTTACAAGCATTGTCGTGTAGCAATAACACACCGTCAGAAGGTCGAGAATGGGGCCAATGACAACCACATGGGTACAAGGGAACTGTTAAAAGCAATGTCGTGTAGCATTAACACACCGTCAGAAGGTCGAGAATGGAGCCATTGACAACCACATGGTTACAAGGAACTGTTAAAAGCATTGTCGTGTAGCAATAACACAACGTCAGAAGGTCGAGAATCGGGCCATTGACAACCACATGGGCACAAAGGAAATGTTACAAGCATTGTCGTGTAGCAATAACACACCGTGAGAAGGTCGAGAATGGGGCCAATGACAACCACATGGTTACAAGGGAACTGTTAAAAACAATGTCGTGTAGCATTAACACACCGTCAGAAGGTCGAGAATGGAGCCATTGACAACCACATGGTTACAAGGGAACTGTTAGAAGCATTGTCGTGTAGTAATAACACACCGTCAGAAGGTCGAGAATGAGGCCATTGACAACCACATGGGTACAAGGGAACTGTTACAAGCATTGTCGTGTAGCAATAACACACCGTCAGAAGGTCGAGAATGGGGCCATTGACAACCACATGGGTACAAGGGAACTGTTAAAAGCAATGTCGTGTAGCATTAACACACCGTCAGAAGGTCGAGAATGAGGCCGTTGACAACCACATGGGCACAAGGGAAGTGTTACAAGCATTGTTGTGTAGCAATAACACACCGTCAGAAGGTCGAGACTGGAACCATTGACAACCGCATGGGCACAAAGGAATTGTTACAAGCATTGCCGTGTAGCAATAACACACCGTCAGAAGGTCGAGACTGGAGCCATTGATTAGCAGATGGGCACAAGGGAACTGTTACAAGCTTTGTCGTGAAGCAAAAACACACCGTCAGAAGGTCGAGACTGGAGCCATTCATTAGCAGATTGGCACAAGGGAACAGTTACAAGCTTTGTCGTGTAGCAATAAGACACCCACAGAAGGTCGAGAATGGGGCCATTGTCAACCACATGGGCACAAAGGAGCTGTTACAAGCATTGTCGTGTAGCAATAACACACCGTCAGGAGGTCGAGAATGGAGCCATGGATTAGCAGATGGGCACAAGGGAACTGTTACAAGCTTTGTCGTGTAGCAATAACACACCGTCAGAAGGTCGAGACTGGAGCCATTCATTAGCAGATTGGCACAAGGGAACAGTTACAAGCTTTGTCGTGTAGCAATAAGACACCCACAGAAGGTCGAGAATGGGGCCATTGTCAACCACATGGGCACAAAGGAGCTGTTACAAGCATTGTCGTGTAGTAATAACACACCGTCAGAAGGTCGAGAATGGGGAAACTGACAACCACATGGGCACAAGGGAACTGTTAAAAGCATTGTCGTGTAGCAATAACACACCGTCAGAAGGTCGAGAATGGGGCCATTGTCAACCACACGGGCACAAAGGAGCTGTTACAAGCATTGTCGTGTAGCAATAACACACCGTCAGGAGGTCGAGACTGGAGCCGTTGATTAGTACAAGGGCAGAAAGGAACTGTTACAAGCATAGTCGTGTAGCAATAACACACCGTCAGAAGGTCGAGAATGGAGCCATTGACAACCACATGGTTACAAGGAACTGTTAAAAGCATTGTCGTGTAGCAATAACACACCGTCAGAAGGTCGAGAATCGGGCCATTGACAACCACATGGGCACAAAGAAGCTGTTACAAGCATTGTCGTGTAGTAATAACACACCGTCAGGAGGTCGAGACTGGAGCCATTGACAACCACATGGGCACAAGGGAACTGTTACACGCATTGTCTTGTAGCAATAACACACCGTCAGAAGGTCGAGGAGGGGGCCCTTGACAACCACATGGGCATAAGGATACTGTTACAAGCATTGTCGTGTAGCAATAACACACCGTCAGAAGGTCGAGAATGGGGCCATTGACAACCACATGGTTACAAGGAACTCTTAAAAGCATTGTCGTGTAGCAAAAACACACCGTTAGAAGGTCGAGAATGGGGCCATTGACAACCACATGGGCACAAAGAAACTGTTACAAGCATTGTCGTGTAGTAATAACACACCGTCAGGAGGTCGAGACTGGAGCCATTGACAACCACATGGTTACAAGGAACTCTTAAAAGCATTGTCGTGTAGCAAAAACACACCGTTAGAAGGTCGAGAATGGGGCCATTGACAACCACATGGGCACAAGGGAACTGTTACAAGCATTGTCTTGTAGCAATAACACACCGTCAGAAGGTCGAGGAAGGGGCCCTTGACAACCACATGGGCATAAGGATACTGTTACAAGCATTGTCGTGTAGCAATAACACACCGTCAGAAGGTCGAGACTGGAACCATTGACAACCGCATGGGCACAAGGGAACTGTTACAAGCATTGTCGTGTAGTAATAACACACCGTCAGAAGGTCGAGAATGGGGCCATTAACAACCACATGGGCACAAGGGAACGGTTACAAGTAATGTCGTGTAGCAATAACACACCGTCAGAAGGTCGAGAATGAGGCCATTGACAACCACATGGGCACAAGGGAACTGTTACAAGCATTGTCGTGTAGCAATAACACACCGTCAGAAGGTCGAGACTGGAACGATTGACAACCGCATGGGCACAAGGGAACTGTTACAAGCATTGTCGTGTAGTAATAACACACCGTCAGAAGGTCGAGAATGGGGCCATTGACAACCACATGGGCACAAGGGAACGGTTACAAGTAATGTCGTGTAGCAATAACACACCGTCAGAAGGTCGAGAATGAGGCCATTGACAACCACATGGGCACAAGGGAACTGTTACAAGCATTGTCGTGTAGCAATAACACACCGTCAGAAGGTCGAGAATGAGGCCATTGACAACCACATGGGTGAAAGGGAACTGTTACAAGCATTGCCGTGTAGTAATAACACACCGTCTGAAGGTCGAGACTGGAGCCATTGACAACCACATGGGCACAAGGGAACTGTTACAAGCATTGTCGTGTAGTAATAACACACCGTCAGAAGGTCGAGAATGAGTCCATTGACAACCACATGGGCACAAAGGAATTGTTACAAGCATTGCCGTGTAGCAATAACACACCGTCAGAAGGTCGAGACTGGAGCCATTGATTAGCAGATGGGCACAAGGGAACTGTTACAAGCATTGTCGTGTAGCAATAACACACCGTCAGAAGGTCGAGAATGGGGCCATTGTCAACCACATGGGCACAAAGGAGCTGTTACAAGCATTGTCGTGTAGCAATAACACACCGTCAGGAGGTCGAGACTGGAGCCGTTGATTAGTACAAGGGCAGAAAGGAACTGTTACAAGCATAGTCGTGTAGCAATAACACACCGTCAGAATGTCGAGAATGGAGCCATTGACAACCACATGGTTACAAGGAACTGTTAAAAGCATTGTCGTGTAGCAATAACACACCGTCAGAAGGTCGAGAATCGGGCCATTGACAACCACATGGGCACAAAGGAACTGTTACAAGCATTGTCGTGTAGTAATAACACACCGTCAGAAGGTCGAGAATGGAGCCATTGATTAGCACATGGGCACAAAGGAACTATTAAAAGCATTGCGATGTAAGATTAACACACCGTCATGAGGTCGAGAATGGAGTCATTGATTAGCACATGGGTACAAGGGAACCGTTAAAAGCATTGTCGTGTAGTAATAACACACCGTCAGAAGGTCGAGAATGGGGCCATTGACAACCACATGTGCACAAGGGTAATGTTACAAGCATTGTTGTGTAGCAATAACACATCGTCAGAAGGTCGAGAATGGGGCCATTGATTACACATGGGCACAAGGTAACTGTTAAAAGCATTGTCGTGTGGCAATAACACACCGTCAGAAGGTCGAGAATGGAGCCATTGACAACCACATGGGCACAAGGGTAATGTTACAAGCATTGTCGTGTGGCAATAACACACCCTCAGAAGGTCGAGAATGGGGCCAATGACAACCACATGGGCACAAGGGAACTCTTATAAGCATTGTCGTGTAGCAATAACACATCGTCAGAAGGTCGAGACTGGAGCCATTGAATAGCACATGGGTACAAGGGTACAGTTACAAGCATTGTCGTGTAGCAATAACGCACCGTCAGAAGGTCGAGAATGGGGCCATTGAATAGCACATGGGTACAGGGGTACAGTTACAAGCATTGTCGTGTAGCAATAACACACCGTCAGAAGGTCGAGACTGGAGCCATTGAATAGCACATGGGCACAAGGGAACTGTTACACGCATTGTCGTGTAGCAATAACACACCGTCAGAAGGTCGAGAATGGGGCCATTGAATAGCACATGGGCACAAGGGTACAGTTACAAGCATTGTCGTGTAGCAATAACACACCGTCAGAAGGTCGAGACTGGAGCCATTGAATAGCACATGGGCACAAGGGTACAGTTACAAGCATTGTCGTGTAGCAATAACACACCGT
The DNA here is from genome assembly GCF_040414725.1 of Anabrus simplex. NCBI lineage: Eukaryota > Metazoa > Arthropoda > Insecta > Orthoptera > Tettigoniidae > Anabrus > Anabrus simplex. The sequence continues at coordinate 19,017,330 of NC_090272.1, read as the reverse complement.
CAGAAGGTCGAGAATGGGGCCATTGAATAGCACATGGGCACAAGGGAACTGTTACACGCATTGTCGTGTAGCAATAACACACCGTCAGAAGGTCGAGAATGGGGCCATTGAATAGCACATGGGCACAAGGGAACTGTTACACGCATTGTCGTGTAGCAATAACACACCGTCGGAAGGTCGAGACTGGAGCCATTGAATAGCACATGGGCACAAAGGAACTGTTACAAGCATGGTCGTGTAGCAATAACACACCGTCAGAAGGTCGAGAATTGGGCCAATGACAACAACATGGGTACAAGGGAACTGTTACAAGCATTGTCGTGTAGCAATAACACACCGTCAGAAGGTCGAGAATGGGGCCAATGACAACCACATGGGTACAAGGGAACTGTTAAAAGCAATGTCGTGTAGCATTAACACACCGTCAGAAGGTCGAGAATGGAGCCATTGACAACCACATGGTTACAAGGAACTGTTAAAAGCATTGTCGTGTAGCAATAACACAACGTCAGAAGGTCGAGAATCGGGCCATTGACAACCACATGGGCACAAAGGAACTGTTACAAGCATTGTCGTGTAGCAATAACACACCGTGAGAAGGTCGAGAATGGGGCCAATGACAACCACATGGTTACAAGGGAACTGTTAAAAACAATGTCGTGTAGCATTAACACACCGTCAGAAGGTCGAGAATGGAGCCATTGACAACCACATGGTTACAAGGGAACTGTTAGAAGCATTGTCGTGTAGTAATAACACACCGTCAGAAGGTCGAGAATGAGGCCATTGACAACCACATGGGTACAAGGGAACTGTTACAAGCATTGTCGTGTAGCAATAACACACCGTCAGAAGGTCGAGAATGGGGCCATTGACAACCACATGGGTACAAGGGAACTGTTAAAAGCAATGTCGTGTAGCATTAACACACCGTCAGAAGGTCGAGAATGAGGCCATTGACAACCACATGGGCACAAGGGAAGTGTTACAAGCATTGTTGTGTAGCAATAACACACCGTCAGAAGGTCGAGACTGGAACCATTGACAACCGCATGGGCACAAAGGAATTGTTACAAGCATTGCCGTGTAGCAATAACACACCGTCAGAAGGTCGAGACTGGAGCCATTGATTAGCAGATGGGCACAAGGGAACTGTTACAAGCTTTGTCGTGTAGCAAAAACACACCGTCAGAAGGTCGAGACTGGAGCCATTCATTAGCAGATTGGCACAAGGGAACAGTTACAAGCTTTGTCGTGTAGCAATAAGACACCCACAGAAGGTCGAGAATGGGGCCATTGTCAACCACATGGGCACAAAGGAGCTGTTACAAGCATTGTCGTGTAGCAATAACACACCGTCAGGAGGTCGAGAATGGAGCCATGGATTAGCAGATGGGCACAAGGGAACTGTTACAAGCTTTGTCGTGTAGCAATAACACACCGTCAGAAGGTCGAGACTCGAGCCATTCATTAGCAGATTGGCACAAGGGAGCAGTTACAAGCTTTGTCGTGTAGCAATAAGACACCGTCAGAAGGTCGAGAATGGAGCCATTGATTAGCAGATGGGCACAAGGGAACTGTTACAAGCTTTGTCGTGTAGCAAAAACACACCGTCAGAAGGTCGAGACTGGAGCCATTCATTAGCAGATTGGCACAAGGGAACAGTTACAAGCTTTGTCGTGTAGCAATAAGACACCCACAGAAGGTCGAGAATGGGGCCATTGTCAACCACATGGGCACAAAGGAGCTGTTACAAGCATTGTCGTGTAGCAATAACACACCGTCAGAAGGTCGAGAATGGGGAAACTGACAACCACATGGGCACAAGGGAACTGTTAAAAGCATTGTCGTGTAGCAATAACACACCGTCAGAAGGTCGAGAATGGGGCCATTGTCAACCACACGGGCACAAAGGAGCTGTTACAAGCATTGTCGTGTAGCAATAACACACCGTCAGGAGGTCGAGACTGGAGCCGTTGATTAGTACAAGGGCAGAAAGGAACTGTTACAAGCATAGTCGTGTAGCAATAACACACCGTCAGAAGGTCGAGAATGGAGCCATTGACAACCACATGGTTACAAGGAACTGTTAAAAGCATTGTCGTGTAGCAATAACACACCGTCAGAAGGTCGAGAATCGGGCCATTGACAACCACATGGGCACAAAGAAACTGTTACAAGCATTGTCGTGTATTAATAACACACCGTCAGGAGGTCGAGACTGGAGCCATTGACAACCACATGGGCACAAGGGAACTGTTACACGCATTGTCTTGTAGCAATAACACACCGTCAGAAGGTCGAGGAGGGGGCCCTTGACAACCACATGGGCATAAGGATACTGTTACAAGCATTGTCGTGTAGCAATAACACACCGTCAGAAGGTCGAGAATGGGGCCATTGACAACCACATGGTTACAAGGAACTCTTAAAAGCATTGTCGTGTAGCAAAAACACACCGTTAGAAGGTCGAGAATGGGGCCATTGACAACCACATGGGCACAAAGAAACTGTTACAAGCATTGTCGTGTAGTAATAACACACCGTCAGGAGGTCGAGACTGGAGCCATTGACAACCACATGGTTACAAGGAACTCTTAAAAGCATTGTCGTGTAGCAAAAACACACCGTTAGAAGGTCGAGAATGGGGCCATTGACAACCACATGGGCACAAGGGAACTGTTACAAGCATTGTCTTGTAGCAATAACACACCGTCAGAAGGTCGAGGAAGGGGCCCTTGACAACCACATGGGCATAAGGATACTGTTACAAGCATTGTCGTGTAGCAATAACACACCGTCAGAAGGTCGAGAATGGGGCCATTGACAACCACATGGTTACAAGGGAACTGTTACAAACATTGTCGCTTAGCAATAACACACCGTCAGAAGGTCGAGACTGGAGCCATTGATTAGCACATGGGCACAAGGGAACTGTTACACGCATTGTCGTGTAGCAATAACACACCGTCGGAAGGTCGAGACTGGAGCCATTGATTAGCACATGGGCACAAGGGAACTGTTACACGCATTGTCGTGTAGCAATAACACACTTTCAGGAGGTCGAGACTGGAGCCATTGATTAGCACATGGGCACAAGGGAACTGTTACAAGCATTCTCTTGTAGCAATAACACACCGCCAGAAGGTCGAGGAGGGAGCCCTTGACAACCACATGGGCATAAGGATACTGTTACAAGCATTGTCGTGTAGCAATAACACACCGTCAGAAGGTCGAGAATGGGGCCATTGACAACCACATGGGCACAAGGGAACGGTTACAAGTAATGTCGTGTAGAAATAACGCACCGTCAGAAGGTCGAGAATGGGGCCATTGACAACCACATGGGCACAAGGGAACTGTTAAAAGCAATGTCGTGTAGCAATAACACACCGTCAGAAGGTCGAGAATGGGGCCATTGACAACCACATGGGCATAAGGATACTGTTACAAGCATTGTCGTGTAGCAATAACACACCGTCAGAAGGTCGAGAATGGGGCCATTGACAACCACATGGGCACAAGGGAACGGTTACAAGTAATGTCGTGTAGAAATAACGCACCGTCAGAAGGTCGAGAATGGGGCCATTGACAACCACATGGGCACAAGGGAACTGTTAAAAGCAATGTCGTGTAGCAATAACACACCGTCAGAAGGTCGAGAATGGGGCCATTGACAACCACATGGGCACAAGGGAACTGTTAAAAGCAATGTCGTGTAGCAATAACACACCGTCATGAGGTCGAGAATGGAGTCATTGATTAGCACATGGGTACAAGGGAACCGTTAAAAGCATTGTCGTGTAGTAATAACACACCGTCAGAAGGTCTAGAATGGGGCCATTGACAACCACATGTGCACAAGGGTAATGTTACAAGCATTGTCGTGTAGCAATAACACACCGTCAGAAGGTCGAGAATGGGGCCATTGATTCCACATGGGCACAAGGTAACTGTTAAAAGCATTGTCGTGTGGCAATAACACACCGTCAGAAGGTCGAGAATGGAGCCATTGACAACCACATGGGCACAAGGGTAATGTTACAAGCATTGTCGTGTGGCAATAACACACCCTCAGAAGGTCGAGAATGGGGCCAATGACAACCACATGGGCACAAGGGAACTCTTACAAGCATTGTCGTGTAGCAATAACACATCGTCAGAAGGTCGAGACTGGAGCCATTGAATAGCACATGGGTACAAGGGTACAGTTACAAGCATTGTCGTGTAGCAATAACGCACCGTCAGAAGGTCGAGAATGGGGCCATTGAATAGCACATGGGTACAGGGGTACAGTTACAAGCATTGTCGTGTAGCAATAACACACCGTCAGAAGGTCCTGACTGGAGCCATTGAATAGCACATGGGCACAAGGGAACTGTTACACGCATTGTCGTGTAGCAATAACACACCGTCAGAAGGTCGAGAATGGGGCCATTGAATAGCACATGGGCACAAGGGAACGGTTACAAGTATTGTCGTGTAGCAATAACACACCGTCAGAAGGTCGAGAGTGGGGCCATTGATTAGCACATGGTTACAAGGGTACAGTTACAAGCATTGTCGTGTAGCAATAACACACCGTCAGAAGGTCGAGACTGGAGCCATTGAATAGCACATGGGCACAAGGGTACAGTTACAAGCATTGTCGTGTAGCAATAACACACCGTCAGAAGGTCGAGACTGGAGCCATTGAATAGCACATGGGCACAAGGGTACAGTTACAAGCATTGTCGTGTAGCAATAACACACCGTCAGAAGGTCGAGAATGGGGCCATTGAATAGCACATGGGCACAAGGGAACTGTTACACGCATTGTCGTGTAGCAATAACACACCGTCAGAAGGTCGAGAATGGGGCCATTGAATAGCACATGGGCACAAGGGAACTGTTACACGCATTGTCGTGTAGCAATAACACACCGTCGGAAGGTCGAGACTGGAGCCATTGAATAGCACATGGGCACAAAGGAACTGTTACAAGCATTGTCGTGTAGCAATAACACACCGTCAGAAGGTCGAGAGTGGGGCCATTGATTAGCACATGGTTACAAGGGACTGTTAAAAGCATTGTCGTGTAGCAATAACACACCGTCAGAAGGTCGAGACTGGAGCCATTGACAACCACATGGGTACAAGGGAACTGTTACACGCATTGTCGTGTAGCATTAACACACCGTCAGAAGGTCGAGAATGAGGCCATTGACAACCACATGGGTACAAGGGAACTGTTACAAGCATTGTCGTGTAGTAATAACACACCGTCAGAAGGTCGAGAATGAGGCCATTGACAACCACATAACGTGGACAACGCCTGAAACAAGCTCCACAAGTGGTAGATATGAGGATAAAGGGGATTGCGGTGAGTGAGGGACACTTCCATTTTCATGCTCTTCGCGGCCAATACCCTCGTTTTTCTCTCTGATTAGTGCTGTAGCTTAGTTATACTTCCTTTTAAAACAATAATCACCACCATCTAATGCAGTTAGTACAAGTCGCATCTTCAAGCCTGAAGGGGAGGTGCACTTTGCCTGAATACGTCAGACAGTTGCATTGATTAAAGCGACCTCGGCACGAGACGAGTTAGCACAGCTACTGTCTACTGATACTATTTGCACTTACATGGCCGATATGTCGCTTGAGTTCTTCCGTTTTAGGATCTCTCATCGGATTATCAAAGCCGCATAGACCAATCCTGGAAAATAGAGAACACTATTATAGACATGGCACCGTCATTTCATACTAGAGAATCGATCTGAACTGGTTAGTGATACATGAATTTGATTTTTTGTTAACAGTAGAAAAACCTATGCATGTTTGTAACTGGGTATGTATAGTAGAATTGAGGGTTATTCAAAACAACTGTTAGAGCAAAACGTTATTGAAACAATATTATTAGCGAAAGATTTATATCAATTCTAGTACATTCTTAAAGTTGCGTTGGAAATGGACATTTGGAATGAGTAAATTCAGGATGAGTTTAAAGAGTATGAAGGCTAAACATAATTCTGCACATATACAGTGTAATTTAGCAGCCCCTTCCAGTATCGTTTCCTGCAGCCCAACTAACGTGCACATGGTTATTCCCCTGTATGGTACTAATGTTCGGTGATCACATTCTGAACCCTAGCGAAATGTTATATCACCCGATTTATCTTATTTTAGAGGAATGAAGGAGTATGTTACATCAACTAATACTTATAAAATGTGAAAGGTTCCACCTATTCAATACAAAAACAATATTGTCTCATTGTATTACACCATAATCACTTTATTAGCAGTACTAGTTTCGACGTGTTTACAACACCATCATCAGCTGCGTTAAAGTAAAGAGAAACTGGCAATTAATATGAAATACATCTCAACATTATTTACACAGCTTGCTCCTTTATACATTACATTAAATTATAAATGGATGAAATTGACTTGTATTTCTACCAGTTAACAAATTTATAGGTAAAAAAAACCAGTTTAAAATAAATAACATTAAAAAGATTTTCCATTTTAGGGTACTGAGTTCGATCACTTTTCAACCGCTGTTGCTAAATTACTATTTTTACACCTTTTGTGTCATCTAAATGTATCCGATATTCAAGATCAGAAATAATCACTAAGTTGAAAGGTATAGGTCTATATTCAATTTTGTTGCTATTGAAATTAATGTTAAACTGTTTTTACATTAAAAACATACACTGACTGAGCAAATGTCATGGGATAGCAGAGCACTGATGCGCAGGTGTGTTGTCTGCGCAACATACGCCCCCTGTGCCAGCGGCAGTTGTATGGGCAGTGGCTGTGCATGTAACAGGTGTAACATGGAACGTCGTCGTGAGCTGACACCGTTCGAACGGGGTATGGTGGTCGGTGCCCGACGGATGGGAAGTGCGATTTCGGACGTGGTGCGGAAAGTCGGTTTCACACGATCAACCGTGTCCAGAGTGTATCTTGAATGGTTGAATGCGGGTGTCACCGTCCACAACAGACGAACGACCGGCCGTCCAGCCACCCTCGATGACCGTGACCGGTGACATCTGAGACGGATTATCAATAGTGACAGACGGGCAACCGTGCCATGCTAGACACGTCTCCCAGTGGACAATCCGTACACACATGGGTTCTATGGGGTATGGGAGTCGGCGCCGCACACGGGTGCCACTGTTAACCCAATGTCATCGGGTACAACGACGCGCATTTGTCGCCAGTCACCAGGGATGGACAGTGGAACAATGGCGTAACGTGATATGGTCGGACGAATCACGATTTCAACTGCACCATGCCAATGGGGGGCACCGTGTATGGCGCAAACCACATGAAGCGATGGATCCCGCCTGCGTCGAAGGTGTGGTCCAAGGCGCTGGTGTCTCTGTTATGGTCTGGGGTGCATTTTCCTGGTACGGAATGGGCCTCCTATTCGTAGTTGTTCTGGAAGAGACTTTGAATGGTACGCGGTATGTTGAGCTGCTCGGAGACCATCTCCACCCATTTCTGGCCTTCCAGTACCCAGACGGATCTGCGCTGTTTCAGGATGATAACGCGCCGCCACATCGCTCTCACGTCGCCCGAGAATGGTTCCAGGAACATGCAGCAGAGGTCCAACGACTGTCATGGCCACCCAGGAGCCCCGACATGAACCCTACCAAGCATATCTGGGATGTCCAGGAACGCAGGCTCCGTGGCATGGATCCTGCACCCACGAACAGACCAGCATTAGCGACCGCTCTGCAAACGATTTAGTGTCAGCTGCGTCCAGAGGACTACCAGCGACTTGACGACTCACTTCCACGGCGTCTCACTGCAGTTCGCAGGGCCACGCTGTTAGGTGACTACCCCATGACATTTGCTAAGTCAGTGTAGTGCTGCTAGGGGCTTTACGTCGCACCGACACAGATAGGTCTTATGGCGACGATGGGATAGGAAAGGTCTAGGAGTTGGAAGGAAGCGGCCGTGGCCTTAATTAAGGTACAGCCCCAGCATTTGCCTGGTGTGAAAATGGGAAACCACGGAAAACCATCTTCAGGGCTGCCGATAGTGGGATTCGAACCTACTACCTCCCGGATGCAAGCTCACAGCCGCGTGCCTCTACGCGCACGGCCAACTCGCCCGGTGTAATACAATCAGACAACACTGTTTTTGTATTGAACGGGTGAAACCTTTCATATTTTATAAGTATTTGTAAACGGATAAACTAAGATGAAATTTCTTAAGTTAAATTGACTAATACTGTTAAAATGATTAATCCTAAAGGCTACCTTCGTTGATATTTGTCAAAATAACGTCTTGAAATGAAACTGCGGAGAGGTGGAGTAGTCCAACTGATGTTCCATAATTGTGAGGAATAATAGTAATTACTGTTATTATCTACTGCATTTAGATACATAGCAGAACTTACCACAATTCTTTTGTCTTCTGATGTTAGTCTTGAGATTAAAAGTCATTGTTCAATTAGAGTCTTAACATTCTTCAAGTGCTGCTGTCAGGAAGGAGTTGTGGTCTTGTACTTAAATAATCGGTGTATGGATGACACATGTTTTACATTTTAATTTCAATATACATACTTTCAGATTACATTTCATTCATACCTTGCACTAGAATTTTCAATAAAAATTCAGTGAGAGAATGATAGTTCCTACTTGTCAGTGTTTAAATGTTTAAGTTCAGATTATCTTGAAAAAATATGTTGTGTTGCTGTCATGTGGCAAATATGACTCCACCAAAAGAGGATTATTCAATGAAATAAAATTAAGGGTTAGTAAATACCCGAAAATGGAAACGAAAAACTAAGATGAAAGTGCTAATTCAAGGATGGTTGTAGGTAGCTATAATTTGTACAAACATAGGTGTTTCAGTCGTCCTTGTGCTTGTAATGTAATTTGTCCTTCAGGCATATCTCCACTTTATGCTGATTGTTCTACAGTGAAATTGACATTTGAAAATGAATTTGTAAGTAAATCTCAACAATATCAGAATTCATCAGATTATTTTTTCATAGATTACAACGTATTCTCAGCTTTGTGTCAGCTTGTTAGTTGTAGTTGGAGGCAATAAATGATTTCTGTAAAATGCAGAAACTTTGAAGTGATTTCCTGAAATGACGGTTACAGACAACAGAAGAAGCAGAATTAATGTTAGGGACAAAGTTATCGCGAGAAATTGCTTTGAGCCACTCCTCCTGGTCTACAGGGAATTCATGAAATGATAAGTGTGCCTTTGCTCTTGTTCCTGTTCGAAGTACAAAAAGGCACACAGCAATACATGTTAAATATTTTCAAACACAGTTAAAGAAAAACAAATCACTGACTGGGGTGATTTCCGACAAAAGAGTAGCGTTACAAAAATGTTGCAAAGTTTGGGCTGGGAAGAAATGAGAGAAAGAAGACGAGCTGCTCGACTAAGTGGTATGTTCCGAGCTGTCAGCGGAGAGATGGCGTGGAATGACATTAGTAGACGAATAAGTTTGAGTGGCGTCTTTAAAAGTAGGAAAGATCACAATATGAAGATAAATTCTGAATTCAATAGGAGAAATTGGGGCAAATATTCATTTATAGGAAGGGGAGTTAGGGATTGGAATAACTTACCAAGGGGGACGTTCAATAAATTTCCAGTTTCTTTGAAACCATTTAAGAAAAGGTTAGGAAAACAACAGATAGGGAATCTGCCACCTGGGCGACTGCCCTATATGTGGATCAGGATTGATTGATTGATTGATTGATTGATTGATTGATTGATTGATTGATTGATTGATTGATTGATTGATTGATTGATTGATTGATTGATTGATTGATTGGTTGACTGATAGGTTTATACGAAGATAGTCGTGAATGACTTTAAAATTGTTGAAAATAGAGTTGACTCCAGTGCAGTACGTGAAAATAAACCACAGGGAGTTATGAATATGCCGATTTTGCTTTCGAAATGGAAAGCCCAATAGAAGAAATTCATGTATAGTTGTGAATATGTTTCACAATAATAAACCTCGGAGATTTTAAATACCTTGTTAGGAATTAAGTAGGGTCGTGCACGATTTTAGGAACAATGTGTTGCTTCTAACATAACAATGTGACCTATAAATTGGATCACAGAGGAAATTCCCAATAATGTTGTGTTTAATAGCGTAATACGTTTGCAAATTAGTAGTGGTAGTTGAGCAGGGGCGGTTTCTCCATAAGGTTGCAGGTTTGCGCTACCCCCATTAAATTTTTATGTATATTTTAGGTAAAGTTTCATCATTTGGATTACTCAACTACTGTATTTTCATTCAACAAGACAAACCTTTCAAGAGCTTGAAAGAGCAAATACTGGCTACAGGATTCTTTACAAGCCGGTACTCTTAGATGTTCGCTGCAGGAGCCGAAAAGTTTGCAGTGGAGAGTCAACCTGAGGTAGGATGAAACCTGGGCTGCTCGAGGGGTGCGCGGGGCTGCTAGAAGTGTGCTTTTGGGCTGCTACAGGGGTGCGCGGGGAGAGGAAAAGATAGGCGTGGCTTCTTATACATTGCTTAAATGGAGGTTTATCAACCTGGCTCCTCCTACCACGGCCGACTGGATCCCTTGCTGTGCTAAGGAGATAGCTAGAGCGAAGCATCAAATCAGCCGTGCCCCTACGTAACCAACTACTAGCAAAGTCGCTAGAGACCGCTGCTGCTCAATGTGAGATTCTGTTATAGAACAGGAGTGTCATCTAGCGACACCGGATGGAAGTTCATCTGTGGGATCACGGCAGGTTGGATCCCTCGCTGTGCTCAGTAAGGAGCTAGCTAGAGCTATTCGTCCTGGCTAGAGCGACGCATCAAGTCGGCCGTGGCTGGATATATAACTAATGTCTCTAAATTTGATAATAAACACCGCAATTTCTTTCAGTATAGTCGTGAGCTTTGTTATGTGCGTACAAGCTAAGTAGCTTATTGATTTCATTGTGTAAATATTCGTGTCAGCATGTGTGTTTTTATCGTTGTGCGTTTTTATCAGTTAGTGGTATTTTGCCAGATCATGAATTCGGTGCAGTCTTTACTGTCTAGGCCGTTTCCGCAACGAAATGCCAAGGAAAAATCCGAGGTGAAACGAATGGGTAGGCCAACGCGACGTTTAATTTCGAAACCAGATACATTACAAAAGGATATTTTTTCAATACCGGAATTAGGCTACCTCAGGGTGTTTCATTTCAATATGGTAAAAGAGTTTTTAAATGAAAAAATGTTGATGCGTTGTAGTAATATTCCTGAAAATAAAAATGTTTGTTTTATTTTTAATAATAAAAAGTATTGTTGAGGTATCTAGATTTGAAAATTAGCCTGTAAGCATATTATATCATTGGTAAAAATTGTGCACCACTGAACCTTTTAACCACCAGCCGCCACTGTAGTTGAGCTTTCTTCTTTAATTGATTTTTAACCATACGGTACTTTAATTTCATGTTATTTGGAAAGTTGTTCAAATGGACACATATCACATTAACATGTGAGAATCTTTATTTTTATTTTCATGTTTCCTTGTTGTTGTTGCTGGCAGTCGGCTGTTTACCTAATTTACTCATTTCTTCATTAATAAGTTCATCGATGATTGGATATAATATGCTGAATCTCCTTTTAAATTGTGATTGACCTTTTAATTTTGACTTAGTTCATTTAATTAAATAACTGATTATTATCATTTTCGCACAAAAGAATGAATACAAAACATTCAGTAAATGGACGAGAATTATTCCTTAATAATATGGATTCCTTTTATGATAAGAATAATAGTATAAATGAGTTAAGAATTCACAAGATATGTGGTTTGGTATACATCTCAAGAATAAAAATATAATTTCTCTGACGTGGTTTTAAAATATTTACTTTTTTCCAACTATATGAATTAATGTATTCATTTGTTTATTTTAATTTCTTTTTGGATGATTAATGTGAATTTAACTGGATATGGATTGATACTTGATTCATGATTCATTAATTTTTCTCCCTTAAGTCATTAGAAGTAGAAAAATCTGGCAAGTGTTATCATCTCAAAATTACCAAATGCTAACGTGAACTACAGTATGATGCGAGCTATTTGTAACCTCTCGAACTTGCGTGAGGTGGAGTTAATATGTTTCAAGAAACGGTCCTTGTGTTCAGAATAAACATTGACATAAATTACAAATGGTCAGATATAGAGGCTCTACCATCTCGTACTGTGCACGTCGCCGCATGTGTACAGGCAGACAATCAGATGATGATAATAATAACAACAGCCTCTGTGCATTCCGGCTTATTTAGTTCCATTCTCGGTCTCCCTTTACTTCATTTGCCTTCCAAGACGCAGGTAACCTATCGCTACCACCAAAGCTGGTTTATGCGTACAGCTTCGTGAATCGAGTTCATTCCTAACTTACCCTGTATTTGCTCATTCGGAGTACCCTCCTGCCATTGTTCTAATCTGTTTGTAGCACACCCAGCATTCACTCCCATACACCAAGTTGACCTGAAAACAAACCGATATAGTGTCGATTGCATCTGCCACTTAGTGTACTGAGGGAGGCATATCCTAAATGTGACATTCAGTTTTCTTAGGTTGCTTCCATAGTCTTGGAAACGCCAATTTTCATGCCATGGTCATTTCACCTTTTTTGAAGTTCCAGTATATGATTTTCCAGGCAGAGTCTGCCATTAAGACCAAGAAGTCGGTATAGGCTAAACTGCTTGTCTAACCCTTGTAACTATTTTGAACCAAGAACTCATTCTACTATCAATTCCCACTGCAGCCTAATTGTCTACATAAATGCCTTTGCTTGCTTTTAAGAATCTACCCTAAATCCCATAGTCCCTCAGTATGGCAAACATCTTTTCCCTCGGCACTATGGCATATGCCTTCTCTAGATCTACAAAACGTAAACATAACTGTCTATTCGTCTCGTAGCATTTTTCATTTACCTCGCGCATAATGAGAATCTGATCCTGACAGCCCCTCTGTGGTCTGAAACTTTACTCTCAACCATTGATTGCACCCTCCCTTTCAACAACCTTGCGTGGTATACTGATCAGCGAAATACCTTGATAGTTCTTGTTCTCTTACAATTACTGATGTTCCTTACTAACACTCCATGCTAATCTTATTACTCTACGAAGCCAAATTTTCCCTGCGTTTTCCATTTTTCTCCATTTCAAGTCGAATTTAATCTATTCCTGCTGCTTTACAAAAGTGGATTTTATTTACCATTCTTCCCATTTCCTCAAGCGTGATTTCACCGACATCCTTGCAACATCAACAACAAGATCACCTTTTACATTAGGAAGAATTTCAAAGTATTCCTTCCACCTGTCCAGTGATTCCTTGGGATCTTTAATGACTTCATCTGCTTTACCCAAGACACCATTCATTTCCTTTTTCCCTCCAATTCTAAAATTCTTTATTACTGTCCAGAAAGGTTTCTTGCCGGTTGAACTACCCTTTCCACGTTTTTACAAATATCTTCCAATAACTTCTTGGATTCAACAATTATTTATTTCCCTCTTTTACTTTCATCTACATATAATTTCCTGTGTGCATCAGTTTTTACTTTTACAAGCTGCCCTCACTTCATCATACCACCAAGATGTTCCGTTTTTCCCATCTTTACACAGATTTCCTAGGCATTACCTTGCAGCATCCCTGTATGACACCCTGAACCTGCTTACTGTTCACTAATCATATCCAGGTACTTGTGTCTAATTACCTCGTCCTCATGATTTTCTACACGTATTCGACAGCAGAGAGATTTCAATTTCTCTATCTCAGGTCTAGTTAATGTACTACAGATCAGATAATGGTCTGTATCATAGAAGAATTCTCGGAATAACAGAACATTTCTAAGAAATTTCCTGAATTCGAAGTCGGTTATGATATAATCTGCTTCCCATGTGTAGCCTTATGGCTGAAGAATGTATTCGTAATTGCTAATCCCATAATAGCAGAAAAGTCTAGTAAACGCTTTCCATTCCTTTTAGTCTCCATAATATTCCCCACATTTACCCCTCACCTTTCACTTCCTTTAGTTCTATTTCCATATCTCTCTATGAAATCGCTAATTTTACTAACCTATCATTTTTGCTGACCTTCACTAAAATATCACTAAGTGCTTCATAGAACTTGACAATTTCTTCCTCATCTGCGCCTTCACTGAGACAACCCTCATGCCACGCAACAGCTAAATCTGCCCACATCATTCGTTCATTTACGTGCCTAACAGAAGCAGAAACACATCGAGACGCTGACTCAACCTGTTCTACTTTCTTTTCGTCCCTAAACCCCATTGATATTGAATTGAAGTCCCTCACCTGTCATGTGTAAGGGGAACTCCGTTACTCCTATAGATCCACTGCTTACTTAAACTGTTCTGAGCGTGCTCAATAATAATAATAATAATAATAATAATAATAATAATAATAATAATAATAATAATAATAATAATAATAATAATAATAATAATAATCGCTCCCGCAGCGCTGGAGTCCTACCTAGCGGCCGCTGCTCTGCTTGAAAGCCTGGAGATGACAAGGTGTCCTATGGTCTCGGTCGAGACCGGGGCCGCTATCTCACCGTCAGATAGCTCCTTATTTGTATCATATAGGCTGAATGGACCAGCAGGTAAAAATACCAACCTTGAGGGGAATCGAACCCGTGGCCTCATCTGGCAGTAATAACCTCCATGTCTCGTAGGCACGTGAACTCGGCCGCTCTTAGTTGGTTGTGGTGTTAAAGGCTCGACAAAGGATGTTGACTAATGGTTCAAAGAATGTCCAACCGAGCCCGATAGCTGCAGTCGCGTAAGTGCGGCCGGTATCCAGTATTGCGGAGATAGTAGGTTCGAACCCCATTGTCGGCAGCCCTGAAGATGGTTTTCCGTGGTTTCCCATTTTCTCACAAGGCTGCACCTTCCCCTCCCACTCCTAGCCCTTCCCTGTCCCAGTGTCGCCGTAAGACCTATCTGTGTCGGGTGCCGTAAAGCAACTTGCAAAAAAAAGAAAGAATGTCCATTATTGTGTAAATAAAATGGCAGCCGTGACTGGTCCCGTAGCAACCAGACCGCCGCGCCGCCATGCTCCGTTAGTGAAGGTCGCCCAGTTACCACAACGTTTTATTGCAGAACTAGTCGAACATTGCGGCCGCGCCTCCTTCTGACTCGTCAGACAAGCAGAACCACATCCTGCTTGCAGAGAAGCAGCTCTTGCTTTGTCTCTCTAAGACCAAACCCATTAAAAACCCTGAGAAATAAATAAGCATGTCGAAGATTGCATGCGAAATGAATGGGGAAAGCACCGGATCACAGCGAACACCCTGATACCTCTGTCCGCGGTGTCTCAACAACGCAGTGGCGAAACAGATTTTTAAATAATTTGATAGACGAGCAATTTAACAACGAGCGAGTTCTTGGCTTCTGCGACTACTTGCTCCCTGGCCCTAGACATCCGTCACGGAAACACTACGAATAAAGAAACGACAGACAGACAATCAATCCTCAACGGGACCTAATATATTGCCGGAAAGTACCACTTTTACGACCAGGGCATCTTCGTCAGAGTTATCCCACCTTGCTACACGTATGTTGACTGTTATAGCATGTTACTGCTTATAACTCCTGGTCACTAATCAGTATTTAATACATTTATTTATGTAACAAAGTAACACTTTACAAGCTAAAACACATCTTAATGAATTCTCGATATCGGGTTCCTCCATTCTTTTTTATTTTATTTCTTTGTCTCTTGCTCTTTCACTGCTACATCACTCTCCTGCAGTAACTAGGTTACGTTAACAGACGATGAAAACTTGTATGAACTGTACATGACAAAGGCTAACCTAACCTAACCTAACCTAACCTAACCTAACCTAACCTAACCTAACCTAACCTAAGAAGTCATGCACTGAATTCTGTCCCGATATCTGGTAGGAAATCACTCTAGCACTACGTGTAGCCTTGGCTCGTTCACTGTTCTGGAAAGTATTTTCCTGGTTCTGGTTGGCATGGTATTTTTCAGAAACAGGGGGTGTTGTAGGAGGTAGGTTAGGATTCCTCACTGTATCTCGTTCTGTTTCTTCATCCGCTAGTATATAAGCAGGTATGAGACTATCAATGGAAACGTTAACATCTTTGCCCTTGATACTGATTGTGAAATATTTGTCCTGCCTCTTTACCACTCGGAACGGTCCTTCATAAGGTGGTTCGAGGGATTTTTTAACTTTGTCTGTCCTCAAAAACACATGTGAACTACAAGAGAGATCTTTATGAATAAATGTAGCTCTGGGTGTCACTGTTCTAGGTTTAGCGGGCTTAAGATGCTTAGTGTGATCCCAGGGTTGGGTCACAAAGGTATCTGGATTGCACTGTAACTGCACTGAGTGTTCGAAAAACACTCTAGGAAGTCTGATGGTGGTTCTATACATCATTTCTGCAAGTGAGTAGTTGGTGTCTTCCCGAATGGCTGCTCGTAAACCAAGTAGAAATGTCGGTAGACTCTGAGTACATCTGGGGTTCTTGTGCGCTCTGAGTGCTGCTTTAAGAGTACGATGTAGCCGTTCTATTTTTCCATTTGCCTGGGGATGGTAAGAAGTGGTATGTTGCACCTTCCCTCCGCAGAGCTTTGCTAAGTTTGTAAATAATTCCGATTCAAATTGCTTACCTTGGTCCGTAACAATTACTTCCGGAACTCCAAATCTGCTTATCCAATTGTTGTAGAAAGACTGGGCGTTGATATTGGCCATTGGAATGATTTCCATCCAACTGCTGAATCGATCAATACAAGTAAGGCAGTAAATGTCCTCTGATGGTGGCAAGGGTCCAATTATATCCACATGAACGACTTTGAATCTATCATGTGGTTGATCGAAATTTCCAAGCTGGAGACTTAGTGTGCCTTGTCACTTTGTTTTGTTGACAACTAATGCAAGATTGAGCCCACTTACGCACATAATTTCTTATTCCTGGCCATATAAACGTGGTAACAACGTATTTGACAGTTGTTTTCACGCCAGGATGTGCCATATCGTAAATCAGTTTGAAACGTTTTGTGCGAAATAACTTTGGGACAAAATGGAAATGTTATTAGTAGAGACATCACACCACAGTTGTACTGAGAACCTAACTGACACTGTTTGAATTTCAGTGATTTCTTGTCGTAAGTGCTTCAGCTCTTCATCATTTTCTTGATGCTTTGCTATGACTTCATAATCACTTACTGAAATTTCATCAAGTCTTGACAAAGTATCGGCTACCACATTATTTCTGCCACTGACATGACTTATGTCGGTCGTGAATTGCGAGGTGTACTGCAGGTGCCGTAGTTGCCGAGGGGATGCCTTTTAATTCTTTTGTCGGAATGCGTAGGTGATTGGTTTGCGGTCCGTAAAAATGGTAAATTATTTACCTTCAATGAGGTGCCTGAATTGTTTCACGGCCAGGTATATTGCAAGCAATTCTTTATCATATGTACTGAAATTCTTTTGCGCACTGCTAAGCTTTTTGGAGTAGAATGCTATGGGTTTCCAACCAGCGTCTTCATACTGCTGTAATGCTGCTCCAACACCCTGATCAGAAGCATCTGTGAAAAGGGCTATAGGCGGATCTGGAACTGGAAATGTTAGAAATGTAGCATTAATCAGGTCTTCTTTACATTTCTCAAACTGCTTCTTGGCTTCGTTGGTCCAGTCAATTTTTCTGCTCTTGTTTTTCTTAGCTCCTTTCAACTATTCGTATAGAATAGCTTGAGTTTCTGCTGCATTTGGCAGATAACGACGATAAAAATTGATCAAACCGAGGAATGTGCGTACGTCTCGCACGGTATCAGGTAACTTATAATCCTTGATTGCTTGTACCTTCTCACGTTCTCAGGAAGTGATCTCGAACCATTTGGTGTAATCAGGTACCCTAGAAATTCAAGTTCTTTTGCAGCTATTACAGATTGTCATGTTGACACGGAGGCCCTACTTCGACAACCGTTCTAAAATTAGCTGTAGGTGATGCTTGTGTTCTGCAACTGATTTGGAGGCAATCAATATATCATCCTGGTAAGGGAATACAAAATTTAACCCATTCAACACACCATGGATGAACCGCATGTATGTCAATGGGGCATTCCTAAGTCCAATACTCATGACATTAAATTCAAAACGTCCGAATGGTGTGATAATGGCAGTTTTGCGCTTGTCTTCTTCTGCTATTGCGACCTGAAAATACGCCCTGAATAAATCGATTTTGAAAAAATCGTTGTGCCATCCAAGATGTGATGAAAGTCTTCAAGTCTTGGAATAGGATACCTGTCTGGAACTGTTCATTCATTCAGTCTCCTATAGTCTCCACATGCACGAAGAGATCCATCCTTCTTGTTTACCAAGTGACGAGGACTAGCCCATTCTGACTGTGATGGCCTGATGATTTCATGATCCAGCATAAATTGGAATTCTTGTTTCGCTTGCTGTAACCGATGAGGTGCTAATAGTCTTGCTCTAGAATAAACTGGAGGTCCTTGGGTGTTGATATAATGTTTATTATTATGTGGAATCTTTTCTGGTACCAAATTGGGCGATGTTATTTCAGGATAGGACCTGAACAAGTCGGCAAATTGTATACTTTTGTTCACTGTACTTATAGCTTCCTTTTCCGAAATGGGCATAATCTCACCCTTGCTTTTAAGTTTGGTTACGCCATCTGTTAATTGTTTGTTACGAATATCGACACATAAATTAAATTATTTTAAAAAATCCGCTCCTAATGAACCCTTGTTGATCTTAGCTATTACAAATGGCCACTGAAATTGTCTGCATAAACCTAAATCCAAAGTTAGGGTTTTGATACCATACGTTGGAGATACAGTCCCATTGGCAGCATAAAGTTTAAACGAATCATCAATTTGATCACAGTTCCTTGGTGGAATTATTGACACATCTGCCCCACTGTCAACAAGAAACTGCAAGCCTGTTTTATTATCTGTCACGAATAACCGGTGTTTGCGGCTTCTATCATGGTTCTCGGCAGGTGAACTAGCCGCTAATTCTACTGCCCGTTGGAGTTTTCCGACGACTTTCATGAGCAAGGCTGTTTGCATTTCTCTGGAATGCACTGTTGACCAAATTTGAAGTGGCAATAGCAGTACTTGTCTTTTGGGTCGTATTTTCTACTTCGGCTGCGGTTACGACTAGAGCTTCGCCGGCGAGGACTACGATTTCGACTGCTGTGTTGTCCTATGGACATCGTAGCGATTTGTTGTTTCAAATGAGCAATCTTAGTAACTAGCTCATTAATAATAGTACCTTTTGGGTCTTGGGTGTATGTTTGAGTCATCAGTCCATAGACTGGTTTGATGCAGCTCTTCATGTCACCCTATCCTGTGCTAACCATTTCATTTCTACGTAACTATTGCATCCTCCATCTGCTCTAATCTGTTTGTCATATTCATACCTTGGTCTACCCCTACCGATCTTACCACCTACACTTCCTTCAAAAACCAACTGAACAAGTCCTGGGTGTCTTAAGATGTGTCCTATCATTCTATCTCTTCTTCTCTTCAAATTTAGCCAAATCGATCTCCTCTCACCAATTCGATTCAGTATCTCTTCATTCGTGATTCGATCTATCCATCTCACCTTCAGCATTCTTCTGTAACAGCACATTTCAAAAGCTTCTATTCTCTTTCTTTCTGAGCTAGTTATCGTCCATGTTTCACTTCCATACAATGCCACGCTCCACACGAAAGTCTTCAAAAACACCTTTCTAATTCCTATATCAATGTTTGAAGTAAGCAAATTTCTTTTCTTAAGAAAGCTCTTCCTTGCTTATGCTAGTCTGCATTTTATGTCCTCCTTACTTCTGCCATCGTTAGTTACTTTACTACCCAAGGAACAATATCCATCTACTTCCTTTAAGACTTCGTTTCCTAATCTAATATTTCCTACATCACCTGCCTTCGTTCGACTGCACTCCATTACTTTCGTTTTGGACTTATTTATTTTCATCTTGTACTCCTTACCCAAGACTTCATCCATACCATTCAGCAACTTCTCGAGATCTTCTGCAGTCTCAGATAAAATAACAATATCATCGGCAAATCTCAAGGTTTTCATTTCCTCTCCTTGGACTGTGATTCCCTTTCCAAATTTCTCTTTGATTTCCTTTACTGCCTGTTCTATGTAAACATTGAAAAGGAGAGGGGACAAACTGCAGCCTCGCCTCACCCCTTTCTGGATTGCTGCTTCTTTTTTCAAAGCCCTAGATTCTTATCACCGCAGACTGATTTTTATACAGATTATGAATAATTCTTCGTTCTCGGTATCTGATCCCTATCATCTTCAGAATCATAAATAGCTTGGTCCAATCAACATTATCGAATGCCTTTTCTAGATCTACGAATGCCATGTACGTGGGCTTGTCCTACTTGATTCGATCCTCTAAGATCAGACGTAAAGTCAGTATTGCTTCACGTGTGCCTACATTTCTTCTGAAGCCAAACTGATCTTCTCTCAACTCAGCTTCAACTTGTTTTTCAATTCTTCTGTAAATAATACGTGTTAAAATTTTTCAGGCATGAGATACTAAACTAATGGTGCGGTAGTTTTCACACCTGTTAGCACCGGCTTTCTTGGGAATAGGTATAACAACATTCTGCCGAAAATCGGATGGGACTTCTCCTGTCTCATACATCCTGCACACTAAATGAAATAACCTTACCATGCTGGTTTCTCCTAAGGCAGTCAGTAGTTCAGAGGGAATATCATCAATTCCAGGTGCCTTGTTCCTATTTAGGTCGCTCACAGCTCTGTCAAACTCTGGCCTCAAAATTGGGTCTCCCATTTCATCAGAATCCACAGCCTCTTCATGTTCCAGAACCAAATTATGTACATCGTTACCTTGATACAACTGTTGGATATGCTCCTGCCATCTTTCTGCTTTGTATTCTTTCCCTAGAAGTGGCTTTCCATCTGAGCTCTTAATATTCATGCACCTAGATTTCCTTTCTCCAAAGGTTTCCTTGATTTTCCTGTATGCAGCATCTACCTTTCCCAGGACCATACAGCCTTCGACATCCTTGCACTTCTCCTTCAGCCATTCTTCCTTAGCTACGTTGCACTTTCTATCCACTTGATTCTTTAATCGCCTGTATTCTTTTCTGCCCTCTTCATTTCTAGCATTCTTATATTTTCGTCGTTCATCAATCAGGTCTAGTATCTCCTGAGTTATCCACTGATACTTAGTTGATCTTTTCTTCCCTCCTAACATTTCTTCAGCAGCCCTACTGACTTCATTTTTCATGACTCTCCACCCTTCCTCTATTGTGTTTCCTCGAGCCTTTTCATTTAGTCCTTGTGCAACATGTTCCTTGAAACAATCTCTCACACTCTTTTCTTTCAACATGTCTAGATCCCATCTTTTTGCATTCTTTCCTTTCTTCAATTTCTTCAACTTCAGATGGCATTTCATGACCAACAAGTTGTGGTCAGAGTCCACGTCTGCTCCTGGGAAAGTTTTGCAATCCAACACCTCGTTTCTGAATCTCTGCCTAATCATAATGAAGTCTATTTTATACCTTCCAGTGTCTCCAGGTCTCGTCCACGTATACAGCCGTCCTTTGTGGTGTTTGAACCAAGTATTGGCAAGGACTAGATTATGATCAGTGCAGAATTCAACCAACCGACTTCCTCTTTCGTTCCTTTGTCCCAATCCAAATTCTCCTACTGTACTACCTTCTCTTTCTTGGCCTACCACTGTATTCCAGTCTCCCATCACAATTAGATTCTCGTCACCTTTTACATATTGAATTAAATCTTCTATCTCCTCATATATTCTTTCAATTTCTTCATCATCCGCTTAACTAGTAGGCATATAGACCTGCACTATTGTGGTGGGCATTGGTTTGGTGTCTATCTTGACAACAATAATTCTTTCACTATGCTGGTCGTAGTAGCTTATCCGCTGCCCTATTTTCTTATTCATTATTAAACCAACTCATGCATTTCCCCTATTTGATTTCTTGTTGATAATTCGGTAGTCGCCTGACCAAAAATCCTGTTCTTCCTGCCAACGTACTTCGCTTATACCAACTGCATCTAACTTCAGCCTATCCATCTCCCTTTTCAGATTCTCTAACCTACCACAACGATTCTAACTTCTAACATTCCATGCTCCGACTCGCAGAATATCAGTATCCTTCTTCCTGATGATCGCCCCCTCTCGTGGAGTCACCACCCGGAGATCCGAATGGGGAACTAGTTTACCTGCGGAATATTTTACCCGGGAGGAAGCCAACATCAGTACATCATTCATATAGAGAGAGCTGCATGTCCTCGAGAGTTAGTTACGGCTGTAGTTTCCCGTTGCTTTCAGCTGTGTAGCAGTATCAACACAGCTAAGCCATGTTGAGTATCATTACAAGGCCGTATCAGTCAATCATCTAGACTGCCGCCCTTGCAACTACCGAAAGGCTGCTACCCCCCTTTCGAATAACCATTCGTTAGTCTGGTCTCTCAACAGATACCGATCCGATATGGTTGCACCTGCGGCTCGGCTATCTGCATCATTGGGACACGCAAGACTCCCCACCGCGACAAGGTCACATGGTTCGCAGAGGAGGGGATCTTGGGTATCTACCTGGAATACGTCATTGCGGCGGTTCATCTCCAACATCTTATCAGCCATCCCTGCGACACGCTCCAGGCACTCTTCGCTCACGACTAGGATATTTTTTTATCGAATCTGGAAGCTTATCTAACCAAAGGGTTCTAATAACCTTATCAGTCATATCCTTTCCGGCTAACTACTGCATTTTTCTAAGAAGCTGACTAGGTTTGTAATCTCTTAACTCTACACCAGTAGACAATCTTTTGATCTTCACATCTTCACTCTCTTTAAAAATATCCAGGAGTCGTGATTTGCGGCGGTATATTTGGCAGTTCCTGGTCCTGTTATTATATCCCAAATATTCTCGATATAGTTTGGTTTGAGTTGGGCAATTATGCAATTACATTTTGTTTCTTCGGATGTGATTCTATTAATGTTGAACTGGGCTTCTACTTGGAGAAACCAAATTTCTGGCTTCTCAAACCAAAACGGAGGAATGTTTTCGCTAATCTTGTTAGCTTCGCATCCTACGGTTGGGCTATCTTTGTTTTCCTGGGTTGCCATTTCGTGGTTAGTTCCTCTTGTATATATTTCTGAATACACAATTTA
The DNA here is from genome assembly GCF_040414725.1 of Anabrus simplex. Taxonomy (NCBI): domain Eukaryota; kingdom Metazoa; phylum Arthropoda; class Insecta; order Orthoptera; family Tettigoniidae; genus Anabrus; species Anabrus simplex. The sequence continues at coordinate 18,994,168 of NC_090272.1, read as the reverse complement.
CAACACAGTGTACGGCCTAAGATGGATATTCATCACAGGATGATGAAATAAATACGACTGAAAACTTCTACTCACGTAACAGTCGGGGTCATGTTACTGCTTATAACTCCTGGTTACTAATCCGTATTTAATACATTTATGTACTCTGCTGTATGTACAAAAATAACACTTTACAAGCAAAAAAACATCTCAATGAATTCTCGATATCGGGTTCCTCCTTTCTTTCTTATTTTATTTCTTTGTCTCTTGTTCTTACACCGCCTTTAAAATCTGCTACAAGCCCTCTCTCCTCTCTATGAAGCCAAAAGAACAAACAACCGAATATGATTACTATACTTTTAGAAACCTCCTCTGCGAACCATGTGACCTTGTCGCGGTGGGGAGGCTTGCGTGTCCCAATGATGCAGATAGCCGAGCCGCAGGTGCAACCATATCGGATCGGTATCTGTTGAGAGACCAGACTAACGAATGGTTATTCGAAAGGGGGGTAGCAGCCTTTCGGTAGTTGCAAGGGCGGCAGTCTAGATGATTGACTGATACGGCCTTGTAATGATACTCAACATGGCTTAGCTGTGTTGATACTGCTACACGGCTGAAAGCAACGGGAAACTACAGCCGTAACTAACTCCCGAGGACATGCTGCTCTCTCTGTATGAATGATGTACTGATGATGGTTTCCTTCCAGGTAAAATATTCCGGAGGTAAACTAGTCCCCCATTCGGAGGGGGCGATCATCAGGGAGATGGATACTGACATTCCTGCGAGTCGGAGCGTGGAATATTAGAAGTTTGAATCGTTGTGGTAGATTAGAGAATCTGAAAAGGGAGATGTATAGGCTATACTTGTAGTTGGTATAAGTGAAGTACGTTGGCAGGAAAAACAGGATTTTTGGCCAGGCGACTAACGAATTATCAACACAAAATCAAGCAGAGGAAATTCAGGAGTTGGTTTAATATTGAATAAAAAAATAGGGCAGCGGGTAAGCTACTACGGCCAGCATAGTGAAAGAACTATTGTCGTCAAGATAGACACCAAACCAATGCCCACCACAATAGTGCAGGTCTATATGCCTACTAGCTCAGCGGATGATGAGGAAATCGAAAGAAAATATAAAGAGATAGAAGATTTCATACAATATGTAAAAGGTGACGAGAATCTAATTGTGATGGGAGACTGGAATGCAGTGGTAGGCCAAGGAAGAGAAGGTAATACAGTAGGAGAATTCGGATTGGGACAAAGGAAGGAAAGAGGAAGTCGGTTGGTTGAATTCTGCACTGATCATAATTTAGTCCTTGTCAATACTTGGTTCAAACACCACAAACGACGGCTTTATACGTGGACGAGACCTGGAGACACTGGAAGGTATCAAATAGACTTCATTATGATTAGGCAGAGATTCAGAAACGAGGTGTTGGATTGCAAAACTTTCCCAGGAGCAGACGCGGACTCTGACCACAACATGTTTGTCATGAAATGCCATCGGAAGGTGAAGAAATTGAAGAAAGGAAAGAATGCAAAATGATGTGATCTAGAAAAGTTGAAAGAAACGAGTGTGAGGGATTGTTTCAAGGAACATGTTGCAAAAGGACTAAATGGAAAGGCTGAAGGAAACAAAATAGAGGAAGAGTGGATAGTCATGAAAAATGAAGTCAGCAGGCCTGCTGAAGAAATGTTGGGAAGGAAGAAAAGATCAATTAAGAATCAGTGGATAACTCAGGAGATACTAGACCTGATTGATGAACGACGAAAATATAAGAATGCTAGAAATGAAGAGGGCAGAAAAGAATACAGGCGATTGAAGAATGAGGTGGATAGAAAGTGCAAGGTAGCTAAGGAAGACTGGCTGAAGGAGAAGTGCAAGGATACCGAAGGTTATATGGTCCTAGGAAAGGCAGTTGCTGCAAACAGGAAAATCAAGGAAACCTTTGGAGAAAGGAAATCTACGTGTATAAATATTAAGAGATCAGATGGAAAGCCACTTCTAGGGAAAGAATACAAAGCAGAAAGATGGCAGGAACGTATCCAACAGTTGTATCAAGGTGAAGATTTAGATAATTTGGTTCTGGAACAAGAAGAGGCTGTTGATGCTGATGAAATGGGAGACCCAATTTTGAGGCCAGAGTTTGACAGAGCTGTGAGCGACCTAAATAGGAAGAAGGCACCTGGAAATGATGACATTCCCTCTGAATTACTGACTGCCTTAGGAGAAACCAGCATGGCAAGGTTATTCCATTTAGTGTGTAAGATGTATGAGAGAGGATAAGGCCCATCCGATTTTCGGCAGAATATTGTTATACCTATTGCTGACAGGTGTGAAAACTATCGCACCATTAGTTTAGTATCTCATGCAGATTAGCACAAGCAAGGAAGAGCCTTCTTAAGAAAATAAATTTGTTCACTTCAAACATCGATATAGGAATTAGAAGGATATTTTTGAAGATTTTCGTGTGGAGCGTGGCATTGTACGGAAGTGAAACATGGACGATAACTATCTCAGAAAGAAAGAGAATATAAGCTTTTGAAATGTGGTGTTACAGAAGAATGCTGAAGGTGAGATGGATAGATCGAATTACAAATGAAGAGATACTGAATCGAACTGCCAAGAGGAAATCGATTTGGCTAAATGAATTTGACGAGAAGAAGATATAGAATGATAGGGCACATCTTAAGACACCGAGGACTTATTCAGTTGGTTTTTAAGGAAGTGTAGGTGGTAAGAACGGTAGGGGTAGACCAAGGTATGAATATGACAAGCAGATTAGAGCAGATGTAGGATGCAGTAGTTACGGTACCGTACGTAGAAATGAAAAGGTTAGCACAGGCTAGGGTGGCATGGAGAGCTGCATCAAACCAGTCTATGGACTGATGACTCAAACACAACACAACTTTTAGATATACAGAAAGCCTTTAACAACGTTGGTCATGTTCATTTAAGGAGTTAACAGTACCAACCAGATTTGCTAGTTTAACCATGAATCTGCAAATAATCACACAAATTGAGACGCAGGGCTCTCTTGATAACTAGGCGAGTTCCTCTGTTGCTAACCCCGTTAGTTGGAGAAGAACAAGTGATAAGCCATGCGATGACGAACCAATAACCAATTACTAATATTAGAAGGGAAGAAATATTCAGCTACTGGGGATGGAAGGGAGGAAAAATGGGGTAAACCTGAAAGTAAATTGAGGTTGAGTAACGTCCTTTACAGGCCACCAACTTTGCGGCTGCAGGGCGGTCTTCTTGCCAGGATATCGCTCAGACAAGTTCTATACATAAACCAGTTGTTGGTCATTGTGTCTGTGGGCAGGAGCAGGTTCTTCCAGAAGGCGTCCTTGAGCTATTGGCGTGCAAACCAGTAGCCGCAGGACACTTCTCCCCGAAAGTTCACTCTCACTCAAGACGACCCACACACAGCCAGTCTGCTGCAGAGCGGAGGGGCGGGCCTAGTTGGCCAGCTAACGTACTGTACGTGGGAATTTTTTAATGAAAAGTCACATTCCTTTTGTAAGGATTCGACGCGATACCACATGGGCAAATGTGTAGGGAATGGTGTTATTTAAGCAGTTTCGACTTGTCTCCGCGGCGTTACGCTGACCACGTCCACTCATTTGCCTGGAATGAGGTATTTCTATCAGGTCGTCTTTTTCTTGTCAGAACAGATATGATTCAACCCTCTCATATAAGCAAGGGCACGTGGGCTTGGCGTTCTGTTGTTCGTATTTGGAGAAAAATAACAATATAACTACACAGTGTGGATTAGTAGTGATGGCATGTAAAATACTCTGCTGAAACACTTAGCATTTAACTTTTAAAGTTAAAAACTTCATGATCGTTCCGCATTGAATAGAGAAATAAGAAGATGTACAATATTAGAAGGATCCACCTTTCAATACTTCGTTGTAAGTTGAACTAAAAAGAAGTCACAACTTGTTTATTGGGACGGGTTTCGACACATTACAAGTGTCATCATCAGCCAAATAGTAAAGTAGGGCAAGATATAAAGATCTTAAAACAACTAATACATTGAACACAGGCAAAAAATTAACATTGATTCATATCGTAGCAATTCAGAACTGAATTAGAATGGATTAGGACGCAGTAGTTACGGTACCGTACGTAGAAATGAAAAGGTTAGCACAGGCGAGGGTGGCATGGAGAGCTGCATCAAACCAGTCTATGGACTGATGACTCAAACACAACACAACTTTTAGATATACAGAAAGCCTTTAACAACGTTGGTCATGCTCATTTAAGGAGTTAACAGTACCAACCAGAACTGAATTGCTACGATATGAATCAATGTTAATTTTTTGCCTGTGTTCAATGTATTAGTTGTTTTAAGATCTTTATATCTTGCCCTACTTTACTATTTGGCTGATGATGACACTTGTAATGTGTCGAAACCCGTCCCAATAAACAAGTTGTGACTTCTTTTTAGTTCAACTTACAACGAAGTATTGAAAGGTGGATCCTTCTAATATTGTACATCTTCTTAGCATTTACCTGACAAAATTAGTTCCAATAATTCAGCATTAGAAAACAGCCTTCTATATCATAAGCCCGAACGTCGAAATTGACACTTACGCAGTCTTGATGACGAGGAATCGAAGTCCGTGTACAAGACAGCTAAGGCTACATTATTATTATTATTATTATTATTATTATTATTATTATTATTATTATTATTATTATTATTAATGGAAGACAGTTCATCAAGTTGAACTTGAGGTTCATGTGTTTGTCAGGGGCACCCCACTATTCCTTGTCGTAGTCTTCCCTCTACTGAAGTAGTAACTATTCAGGTGTTCGCGATGTTACAAAGTACTTTGAAAAAATGTTACATGTCTGAAGGCCAATGCGATAGTCGACCTTACGTCCTCTGCTCGCTGGTGGACGGCCACCGCCCTACCCTCGGGCTCTGTGATCACCTCCAGCACAGTTCCCTGGAGATAATACGCTAACATTACGGATAAACGCAACAACAAATAATTTGAGACGATTCTGAGATATCTTAACGAATCGTATGATTCGAGTTAAGAAAATAGTGCTTTTGTTTCAGCGAATTAAGCGAAATTTAGTTCATTTGCAAGAAGTCCGAAACTGCAGCAAAAATAATGGAAAATAACGAGCTTGAAGTTGAATTAGATGTGTGAAGGAAAAGAGGAAGCAAGATAAGGAGTGCCGGTACTGGAGTGCCTGTTCGCTTTAATATTGCATTAACATTGTTTCTACAGTTTTTAAATAATTCAGAAATCACACAAACGAGCCTGTTACAGTGAAATTCAAGCGAAAGGGCGGACCACACTGGACTTACATAACGCAGACGCAGCGTTTGCCACCAAAGCTGAGTTCGTTTCTGATCAGAAAAGAAAATATTACGGTGTCAGTCTCCTCATTTGCAGTTCTGATTTATTGGTGGATTGTTTCTAACATTCTATATTTTAAATTAGTAAGGATAACATATGCCTTGAAAACTATTTTGAAAATGACCTGAGTTCTCTTTTCTCTAGACAGCGGTGGGGGTAGCACCTAGCGTTCCTTGGAATCCGCTCTGTACAAGAGACATGTTCTGCAATCCAGCAATACATCAAAATAGCGTCACAATTAGTTATTCAGTAATTTTGCTTTTTATTCCCAAAAATGTCAACATTTTCAACTTTCTTAAAAATCTATAAAATTTTGTAGGAGTAGTATCCATCGTCGTAGAAACGCCTTGTTTCGGAGAAACAAATACCCGTTTCCCATTGTTAGTTAACAACTAAAAACATTGACAATAATGTAGCGACCGGGTGCCCTATGTTCAAATTATAGCGTGTCCCTAAACTTAGTGGCAAAAGTGTACATTGGTGCCAACAACTTGTCAGCTTACTTGGAAGCATTGCCCTCAGAAATATGTTTTGTTTTAATGGAACTTGTCAAAATTGAGAGGGTAAAACAATGCTCCTGATCTTCTAGGCTGATGTCCCACTCCATGCCTAAATAGTTAGCGTGCTGGCTTTAGGTCACAAGGGTGTCGCTTGTCCTTATCACGACGCGCAGGTCGCTTATGGGCGTCAAGTGAAAAGACCTGCATCTGGTGAACCGAACTTGTCCTCTGACACTTCCGGCACCAAAAGCCATACGCCATATTTCAAAGCCTTTTCATCCTATTCTGGCAAAACCGCCATACTCGGAGTACAATACTACATCGACGTTTAACGTTTCACGCACTCACAAAGAACAAGGCGACCAGTGCGAAGATACAACGGTGACGTGGTACTTACCGGAAACCATCGAATCCATCGTCAGAACCATTAATGGTGAGGACAGGGGCGCGAGCGTACGCCTTGGCGACCCGTCGATTGCGCTCCAGCACGATCACCTTGGCCCAGATCTCATCGTCGATCTGCGTCCATTTCTCGAGCACCTCCTGGATGTGATCCTGAAAAGAGCAAGCACATAGTACAGTGTGGCTGTATTATCATCAACATACGTTACCATTATAGACCGTTATGCCTTTCAGCGTTCAGTCTGCAAGCCTCTGTGAATTGACTACACGTCGCCACAATCCTCTATTTGCAACTAGTGTTGGGGCCTCATTTAGTTCTATACCTCTTATCTTTAAATCGTTAGAAACTGAGTCTAACCATCGTCGTCTTGGTCTCCCTCTACTTCTCTTACCCTCCATAACAGAATCCATCATTCTCTTAGGTAACCTATCCTCTTCCATTCGTCTCACATGACCCCACCACCGAAGCCTTCATCCATGAAGATCATTCCTAACTTATATCCTCGTTCTGAGTGTCCTCCTGCCATTGTTCCCACCTGTTTGTACCAGCAACCATTCTCGGTACTTTCATGTGTGTTACTTCTAAGTTATGAGTAAGATATCCTGAGTCCACCCAGCTTTCGCTCCCGTAAAGCAAAGCTGGTATGAAAACAGACCAATGCAAAGATAGCCTAGTTTCGCCCGGGAGCTGACTTCCTTCTTACAGAATACTGCTGATCGCAACTGCGAGCTCACTACACCTTGATTCAATCTCACTTACTATGTTACCATTCTGGGAGAACACACTCCTAAGTACTTTAAATTATGTACCTGTTCCAGCTTTGTATCACCAATCTGACATTCCTTTCTGCTGAATTTCTTACCTACTGACATAAATTCAGTCTTCTAAAGGCTAATTTTCATAACATACTCATTGCACCTATTTTCAAGTTGCTAGATATTAGACTGCAGGCTTTCGGCACAATCTGCCATTAAGAACAAGTCATCAGCATAGGCCAGGCTGCTTACTACATTTCCACCTAACTGAATCCCTCCCTGCCACTTTATACCTTTCAGCAGATGATCCCTGTAAACTACAAACAGCAAAGGTGAAATATTACAGCCTTGTCTAACCCCTGTAAGTACCCAGAACCAACAACTCATTCTACCATCAATTCTCACTGCAGCCCAATTTTCAACATAAATGCCTTTGATTGATTTTAATCTACCCTTTATTCCATAGTCCCTCAGTTTGGCGAACATCTTTTCCCTCGGTATCCTGTCATATGCTTTCTCTAGATCTACGAAACATAATCACAACTGTCTATTCCTCTCGTAACATTTTTCAATTACCTGACGCATACTGAAAATCTGATCCTGACAGCTCTTCTGTGGTCTGAAACCTCACTGGTGTTCATCCAACTTCCTCTCAACCACCGATCGCACTCTCCCTTCCAAGATTCCAGTGAATACTTTGCCTGATATACTAATCTATGAGATACCTCGATAGTTGCTGCAATCCTTCCTGTTCCCTTGCTTATAGATAGGTGCAGTTACTGATTTTGTCCAATCTGAAGGTACCTTACCAACACTCCATGCTAATCTTACTACTCTATGAAGCCATTTCATCCCTGCCTTCCCACTAGTGGTCTGTATCATCGAAAAATCCCCGGAAACCTCGTACATTCCCAACAGACTTCCTGAATTCGAAGTCGGTTAAGATATAGTCTATTATAGATCTAGTACCCCTAGCTTCCAATGCGTAGCGGTAAATAGCCTTATGCTTGAAGAATGTATTTATAACTGTTAAACCCATACTAGCACAGAAGTCCAACAAACGCTTACCATTCGCACTGGCTTCCATATCTTTCCCACATTTACCAATCACCCTTTCGTATCCTTCAGTTCTATTTCCAACTCTCGCATTGAAATCACCCATTAGCACTATCCTATCCTTGCTGTTGACCCTGACTACGCTGTCACTCAATGCTTCTTAAAACTTGTAAGTTCATCCTCATGTGCATCCTCACATGGTGAATACAGTGAGACAATTCTCGTGCTAATTCCTCCAACTGCCAAATCTAGCCACATCATTCGCTCATTTACGTGCCTAACAGAAACAATGTTGCGTGCTATAGTATTCCTGATAAACAGTCCTACACCATAGTCCGCCCTTACCTTTTTTAACACCCGTCAAGTACACTTTATAATCTCCTATCTCTTCATCGTTATCTCCTCTTACCCGAATATCACTTACTCCTAGTACGTCCAGATACATCCTCTTTGCTGACTCAGGCAGTTTTACTTTCTTTCTTCCATAAGCCCCATTAATATTGATAACTCCCCATCTAATTCCATTTTGTTCACCAAGTTGTTTCCAAGGAGTCCCTCGCCTGTCAAATGGGAAAGGGATTCCGCTACTCCCATAGGTCCGAGGCTTGCTTAAAATGTTCTGAGCTCGGTAAATTCATGAAGCAGGATGCTACCCTACTTACACAGTGTCGAAGTGAGGATCTTTCCTCTGACGGGTTAGGGACCACCGGGGGATTGTATAGTCCTAATCGTCTGAGCACAAGGTGGGCCATGACTCAGAATATGTCTTAGATGCCCACTCCCATTCCATAGCAACTGGTATCCCGACTCTCAGGACCACTTAGTAGGCCACTCAGCCGCTGCCCATGGTTCACATAGATCATTCCTCTACAGTACGAATGGACATTTTATTTTGATTGTAGGCACAAAATGGAGATGAGGGACGGCTTGTCATTCAGACTCGAAGCGCTGAGCAAGGAAGGTATCGCTTGCAGTTGAAACTGATACAGCACTAGAAACATTCCAAGCAATTCAAACCAATGAGAATTGGTAATTTGTATCCTTGATGTTTTCCACTAATGGAAAGAAATTATTTAATTAAGAGAAAGGAAAATGTATATGACCATCATCATCTCGCAGCAAGAAAGGCGACATCTGCGCTGCTATCAGGACGGAGTGGACAACACAAGCAAAGTTTCATGTGAGAAGTACACATTTCACAGGGTCCATAAACTGTATAGACTTCCCTGTAGTAGTATAGAAAATACTTCTGTGTTAACGTCTGAGTAGATTAAATTGCTCAGAGAAGGAAAATAAAAAAGAGACGAATAAAGAAAACAGTGGCTGATCTTTGGCAGATAAGATGTAAAGGCCGGTGTCTAATGGCTAACGAACTGCAAGTCCGGCTCCTTTCATCCACATGATTCCAGGTTCGATTCCCAGCCGGTCGGAAGCTAGGTCCCCATCCTGCACCAGGCCTCTGCCGAAGGCACACGCAAAACCTGTTACATTTCCTTTCTCAGGTATTTATTTATGAGAAACAGTTTCCGTAGCATTAGATTGTAGCCCGCCTGGTACAGTGGTAGGGCAGGGTCTGAGTTTTATATGATTCGCTGGAATGTTGGGTGCAAGGAAATTATCCTCCGATCCGGCCGGGATTCGTACCCGGAGCAATGTATGTAATCAAATATACCGAAGTACCACTGCTGTGTGATTTATTTCTTGCTTTGACAGTTTGTGGGGCTTTACGACTTTCTACAAATGTTCCATTACTTTTAGCAATAGCTACTGGACTGAGGGTCGTACAGTTGCAGTTCTCCTTGAGTTACTGTGATTGAAAGTTTTTTCTATGGGGTCAAATTGGAAAATACGAAATAGCAACTCCGAAATGGTCCTGAAATCACCGGTGTTCATAGAAATAAACGTCCGGCTCCATGGCTAGATGGTTAGCGTGCTGGCCTTTGGTCACAGAAGTCCCGGGTTCGATTCCTGGCAGGGTCGGGAATTTTAACCATAATTGGTTAATTTCGCTGACACGGGGGCTGGGTGTATGTGTCGTCTTCATCATCATTTCATCCTCATCACGACGTGCAGGTCGCCTACTGGCGTCAAATCGAAAGACCTGCATCTGGCGAGCCGAACTTGTCCTCGAACACTCCCGGCACTAAAAGCCATACGCCATTTCATTTTTTTCATAGAAATAAACTACGGCCGTCACGTCTGATCGTTGCTCCAAACTGAAAAAGGAAAATTGTTTCAATTTAACAATCCTGACTTCATTCAATGAGATAAATGTGTCTGCCTCACTACAAGTGTTTTACACTGACTGACAGAGCAAATGCAACACCAAGGAGTGGTCAGAACCTTATGCCAATTGCAGGGTAGACTGACGTCACTGAGGTATGCTCATGATGTGAAATGCGCTGCTGTGCTGCGCACGTAGTGAACGATAAATGGGACACGGCGTTGGCGAATGGCCCACTTCGTACCGTGATTTCTCAGCCGACAGTCATTGTAGAACGTGTTGTCGTGTGCCACAGGACACGTGTATAGCTAAGAATGCCAGGCCGCCGTCAACGGAGGCATTTCCAGCAGACAGACAACTTTACGAGGGGTATGGTGATCGGGCTCAGAAGGGCAGGTTGGTCGCTTCGTCAAATCGCAGCCGATACCCATAGGGATGTGTCCACGGTGCAGCGCCTGTGGCGAAGATGGTTGGCGCAGGGACATGTGGCACGTGCGAGGGGTCCAGGCGCAGCCCGAGTGACGTCAGCACGTGAGGATCGGCGCATCCGCCGCCAAGCGGTGGCAGCCCCGCACGCCACGTCAACCGCCATTCTTCAGCATGTGCAAGACACCCTGGCTGTTCCAATATCGACCAGAACAATTTCCCGTCGATTGGTTGAAGGAGGCCTGCACTCCCGGCGTCCGCTCAGAAGACTACCATTGACTCCACAGCATAGACGTGCACGCCTGGCATGGTGCCGGGCTAGAGCGACTTAGATGAGGGAATGGCGGAACGTCGTGTTCTCCGATTAGTCACGCTTCTGTTCTGTCAGTGATAGTCACCGCAGACGAGTGTGGCGTCGGCGTGGAGAAAGGTCAAATCCGGCAGTAACTGTGGAGCGCCCTACCGCTAGACAACGCGGCATCATGGTTTGGGGCGCTATTGCGTATGATTCCACGTCACCTCTAGTGCGTATTCAAGGCACGTTAAATGCCCACCGCTACGTGCAGCATGTGCTGCGGCCGGTGGCACTCCCGTACCTTCAGGGGCTGCCCAATGCTCTGTTTCAGCAGGATAATGCCCGCCCACACACTGCTCGCATCTCCCAACAGGCTCTACGAGGTGTACAGATGCTTCCGTGGCCAGCGTACTCTCCGGATCTCTCACCAATCGAACACGTGTGGGATCTCATTGGACGCCGTTTGCAAACTCTGCCCCAGCCTCGTACGGACGACCAACTGTGGCACATGGTTGACAGAGAATGGAGAACCATCCCTCAGGACACCATCCGCACTCTTATTGACTCTGTACCTCGACGTGTTTCTGCGTGCATCGCCGCTCGCGGTGGTCCTACATCCTACTGAGTCGATGCCGTGCGCATTGTGTAACCTGCATATCGGTTTGAAATAAACATCAATTATTCGTCCGTGCCGTCTCTGTTTTTTTCCCCAACTTTCATCCCTTTCGAACCACTCCTTCTTGGTGCTGCATTTGCTCTGTCAGTCAGTGTACATAACCCCAGAGCAGTGTTACTGTGTTTCAACATGTGAGTCTGATCTCAATCAATATCATGGTTAAACTTTACAAGATTGAAAGATAGATATAAACTTGGCAACACCCAACGAAGTCGCGGAAGTTGAGAGTCATAAACATCTGAAGTAGCCGTAGAAACTTTCTAATTGACTAAACAGTGTGTTCGGGAGGTTGTAGCGTAGTAGTGCTGCCTGCAGAACATTTCAAGATCCACACTGACTATCAAGGACTTTGGCTCCTATATTTGCCTCGAACCACCCCGCAGTGTTGCCAATTGAGCCATTTTATCTTTGAAAAGTCATTTGCTACAACATTTCCAGTTTAGCTATTAGCTACATTTTTAACTATGCTGTAAATTTCCTTTACGCGAGAAATTTAGGTTGCTTCTATTTTATTTTTCTTTACGATTCAAGCAAGTGTGAAATAAAATCAAAGATCACATGCACAACGCGATACCCGCTGCGGTCACGATCCTGAAACCTTCAACATTGTTGATGTCGCACGTGACACTGATGTTGTTTGTGATGATAGAGACCAAAGCAGCAAAATACTTGGGGCGAGGCAGAAAATAACTTGTATTCTTGGCATTTCCCTTATTAAGACTGGAACGTGTCTTTGTCACTTTAATATTTCAAAATAAAAATGAAGAAAGGGGATGATGACACAAACACAAGAAGACGACCAACGTCTGGCTGTAATGTTAGCGACGTGTTTAGTGAACACCTTGACCAAGGCGAGGTAAAACACTCGACTCTGTAACAGAAGGAAGTAGCGACCTCTCCCGAAGCGAGGACAGACAAAAAATGTTCGGTAATTTAATGAGTGTGATTTTAATTAAAAATAGCATTAAGCACAGACCAGATAACTGATATTCCACTCTTCATCCTAGGGCATTTAGTTCAACTTGAACATTATCTGTCCGTCCAACCGTGACCAACTTTCAACGGGTCACGCGAGTCTCCCAGGCCCATTGATACTTCTTTGAAATGACCTTGTTCTGCTATCATCATATTACTGTCACAAAACCAACAAGTTCAACCGCAATGACACTATTTACAATGAATTTGTGCATATTAATATTATATTTAACACAAAACTCAGAAAGGCTGAAAAATGGACAATCTAATCCTAACTATCAGTTCAGTCCAACGGAATATTTACGCGTCACATTGAAGGATATAGCGCAGCATAGCACGAGTAGTGCGCTCACCACTTTCTTTTATTCCCACTATTTTCATGCTCTTCGCCCCTCTTCCTGTGAGTGGGCACCTGCCTGTCGTAAGAGGCGACGAATAGGGGCTCTGAACTTTGGAGCATTGGTTGGTGACTACCGGGCCCTCAGCTGAGCCTGGCATTACTTGTGGACCTCTCTTGTTCTTTACCGAAGCCTAGGGTGGCCTTGGTGGCCCTTGTCTTTCTTTGCCCGATATCTTCATTTTTCTCTGTGATTAACATTTTATAGAGGATGGTTGCACTTCCTCTTAAAACAGTAGTCACCACTACGTACGCTATAAGAACTTGAAGATATAAGAAGACATGAAGAAAACTTACATGAGTGCACGAGATCACACAAGTACGTCCTAGCCAGTACACATGAAAAAAGTTCACAGACATGGAAAAGAAATTTGAGAAAATAATTTCAACCCCCCCCCCCCCTCGTCATTAAAAAGTAGCAGAAACAGAGACGTTTTTGCGAAAAAGGCAGATAGATAAGGATAATAAACCAAGACCCCCTTGGTTTTAATATGTGACTAGTCCGGCCCCATGGCTAAATGGTTAACGTGCTGGCCTTTGGTCAGAGGGGTCCCGGGTTCGATTCCCGGCAGGGTCTGGAACTTTAACCCTAATTGCTTCATTCCGCTGACACGTGGGCTGGTTATATGTCGTCTTCATCATCATTAAATCATCACGACGCGGTAGTAACCTACGGGCGTCAAATCAAAAGACCTGCATCAGGCGAGCCGAACTTGTCCTCCGACACTCCCGGCACTAAAAGCCATTTAATTCCATTTCAACATGTGACCAGCAGAAAGCAGCTCGAGTCTCAAGAGATAATGATAGTAATATAACATTAAGACACTCTAACGACCGTTAAGGTTTTCGAGAAACCGATGTGCCGTAAGTTGTTTCGCAGTTCAACGCCTTACTGAGTCGGGATCGAGCTGGGAAGACGAGTGATCACTTGGATATTGCTGCATGTCCGCAATTAACCTAGTACACTCCATAAAACACTGGTGCAGCTTACACTAGCTGTAAGCTGGGTACTAACAAGGGGGCATTCCCTACTCGTCACCACCGATTTCGCTCAAATGTATAGAACATGCAGGGATTGGCTAGAAATGAAAGTACCCGAAGTGGGAACTCCAGATGGCCAAGCGTATAAAAAATAAAAATAAAAATAATAATGTTGAGGCGGTTCTCGCGCCGTATAAGCCACTTACGTTACTGCCTACGCCGAGCAGTAGTTGGCGTAGCGGTAAGAGCTAGGACTAGTAATTCGATGGTCGTGGGTTCGACTGCACGTGTAGATCATATTTTTTTCAATTTTCATATTAATATATTTTTATTTATTTTATTTATTTGTATGCAAAAGGCATATAGGACGGCATTTTTGCAATGAGCGCACAATTGTAGAAAATTTGGAGTTACGAACTTTCCCGACGTGTTCAAACAGAAATTCTTCTTTTTTTCTCCTTTATTGGCTATCTCCCCTCCTTGGGGAATGTGCCATAAACGTGAATAGGCGTTTCGCTGTAAGATTCGTTTCCACCTGACAAGTGAAGGTTGCTCCTGGCGGCTTTACACAAGCAATAGATTCTTGGCTCACGTAGAGAAAAGTCTGACATTAAATCCCTATTTATTTTTTTTTTACCTGTTCTATGCCTTCTGCGTGTAAATAAATAAATAAAATGAATTATTCACCTATTTGATTAATTGAAAGATGAATAATATAAAAAGTTGACAGAGAAAACAAGTCTCCACACGGGAAGTTGAACCCACGACCATCGAATCACCAGTCCGAGCTCTTACCGCTACACCAAATACTGCTCGGCGTGCGGACTAACGTAATTGGCTTATACGGTGCGAGAGCCGCGTCAACATTAATATTTTTATTTTTATTTTCTATACGCTTGGCCATCTGGAGTTCCCACTTCGGGTATTTTCATTTCTAGCCAAGCAATGCATGTTCTATAAATTTCAGCAAAATCGGTGGTGACGAGTAGGGAATGCCCCCTTGTAAGTGTGATAGAGTGGTGGTGGTGATTATTATTATTATTATTATTATTATTATTATTATTATTTTTGCTAGGGGCTTTACGTCGCACTGACACAGATAGGTCTTATGGCGACGATGGGATAGGAAAAGCCTAGGAGTTGGAAGAAAGCGGCCGTGGCCTTAATTAAGGTACAGCCCCAGCATTTGCCTGGTGTGAAAATGGGAAACCACGGAAAACCATCTTCAGGGCTGCCGATAGTGGGATTCGAACCTACTACCTCCCGGATGCAAGCTCACAGCCGCGCGCCTCTACGCGCACGGCCAACTCGCCCGGTGATTATTGTTTTAAGAGGAAGTACAACTAGGCAACCATCCTCTATTTAACACTAATCAGAGGGAAAAAAATGGAAGGGATCCGACACTTCGAAAAAATAAAGGTATCGGCCAGAGGAAGACAACGGCCACGAAGGGCGTGAAAATGAAAGACTCCCTAGCCCTCGCAAACCTAATAGCGTCGGGGTCGGGAAAGAACAAGAGTTAACGAAGGGAGGTCGGATAGGATGGATTAAAGTGAGGAGCATGGCACAAGTAAGTGGAAACAATGCCAAGACTCAGCTGAGGGCCCCGTGGTCGCCAACCCACGCTCCAAGGTTCAGAGCCCTTGAGGCCCCTTTTAGTCGCCTCTTACGACAGGCAGGGGATACCGTGAGTGTTATTCTGCCGCCCCAACCCACGGGGGGAAAGTGTGATAGAGGTCAGCTCTATGTACACTAGCTGTAAGCAGGGTACTAAGTGTGATACAGGTCAACTCAATGTACACTAGCTGTAAGCAGGGTACTAAGTGTGATACAGGTCAGCTCTATGTACACTAGCTGTGAGCAGGGTACTAAGTGTGATACAGGTCAACTCTATGTACACTAGCTGTAAGCAGGGTACTAAGTGTGATACAGGTCAGCTCTATGTACACTAGCTGTAAGCAGGGTACTAAGTGTGATACAGGTCAACTCAATGTACACTAGCTGTAAGCAGGGTACTAAGTGTGTTAGAGGTCAGCTCTATGTACACTAGCTGTAAGCAGGGTACTAAGTGTGTTAGAGGTCAGCTCTATGTACACTAGCTGTAAGCAGGGTACTAAGTGCGATACAGGTCAGCTCTGTGTACACTAGCTGTAAGCAGGGTACTAAGTGCGATACAGGTCAGCTCTCACTAGCTGTAAGCAGGGTACTAAGTGTGTTAGAGGTCAGCTCTATGTACACTAGCTGTAAGCAGGGTACTAAGTGCGATACAGGTCAGCTCTGTGTACACTAGCTGTAAGCAGGGTACTAAGTGTGATACAGGTCAGCTCTGTGTACACTAGCTGTAAGCAGGATACTAAGTGTGATACAGGTCAGCTCTCACTGGCTGTGAGCAGGGTACTAAGTGCGATACAGGTCAGCTCTAAGTACACTAGCTATAAGCAGGGTACTAAGTGCGATACAGGTCAGCTCTCACTAGCTCTAAGCAGGGTACTAAGTGCGATACAGGTCAGCTCTGTGTACACTAGCTGTAAGCAGGGTACTAAGTGTGATACAGGTCAGCTCTGTGTACACTAGCTGTAAGCAGGGTTTTGGATACCGATATGACAGCGGAATTGGATGGCACATTGGATATGTCAGATGATGGCTTTGATTTCGAGGTCATCTCCATGTACAATAACTGTAAGCAAGGTACTAAGTGTGATACAGGTCATCTCCATGTACAATAACTGTAAGCAGGGTACTAAGTGTGATACAGGTCATCTCCATGTACACTAGCTGTATGCTGGGTACTAAGTGTGTTAGAGGTCATCTCCATGTACACTAGCTTTAAGCAGGGTACTAAGTGTGATACAGGTCATCTCCATGTACACTAGCTGTAAGCAGGGTACTAAGTGCGATTCAGGTCATCTCCATGTACACTAGCTGTAAGCAGGGTACTAAGTGTGTTAGAAGTCAGCTCCATGTACACTAGCTGTAAGCAGGGTACTAAGTGCGATACAGGTCATCTCTATGTATACTAGCTGTAAGCTGGGTACTAAGTGTGTTAGAGGTCAGCTCTATGTACACTAGCTTTAAGCAGGGTACTAAGTGTGATACAGGTCATCTCCATGTACACTAGCTGTAAGCAGGGTACTAAGTGTGTTAGAAGTCAGCTCCATGTACACTAGCTGTAAGCAGGGTACTAAGTGCGATACAGGTCATCTCCATGTACACTAGCTGTAAGCAGGGTACTAAGTGTGATACAGGTCATCTCCATGTACACTAGCTGTAAGCAGGGTACTAAGTGCGATACAGGTCATCTCCATGTACACTAGCTGTAAGCTGGGTACTAAGTGTGTTAGAGGTCAGCTCTCTGTACACTAGCTGTAAGCAGGGTACTAAGTGCGATTCAGGTCAGCTCTATGTACACTAGCTATAAGCAGGGTACTAAGTGTGAAAGAGGTTTAGCTCTATGTACAGTAGCTGTAAGCAGGGTGCTAAGTGTGAAAGAGGTTTAGCTGTATGTACAGTAACTGTAAGCTGGGTACTAAGTGTGAAAGAGGTTTAGCTCTATGTACAGTAGCTGTAAGCAGGGTACTAAGTGTGAAAGAGGTTTAGCTGTATGTACAGTAACTGTAAGCTGGATGCTAAGTGTGAAACAGATCAGCTACATGTACATTAGCTGTAAGCAGGGTGCTAAGTGTGAAAGAGGTTTAGCTCTATGTACTGTAGCTGTAAGCTGGGTGCTAAGTGTGAAAGAGTTTTAGCTCTATGTGCAGTAGCTGTAAGCAGGGTACTAAGTGTGAAAGATGTTTAGCTGTATATACAGTAGCTGTAAGCTGGATGCTAAGTGTGAAAGAGGTTTAGCTCTATGTACAGTAGCTGTAAGCTGGGTGCTAAGTGTTAAAGAGGTTTAGCTGTGTGTACAGTTTCTGTAAGCTGGGTGCTATGTGTGAAAGAGGTTTAGCTGTATGTTCAGTAGCTGTAAGCTGGGTGCTAAGTGTGAAACAGATCAGCTCTATGTATAGTAGCTGTAAACTGGGTGCTAAGTGTGAAAGAGGTTTAGCTGTCTGTACAGTAGCTGTAAGCTGGGTGCTAATTGTGAAAGAGGTTTAGCTGTATGTTTAGTATCTGTAAGCTGGGTACTAAGCGTGAAAGAGGTTTAGCTGTATGTACACTAGCTGTAAGCTGGGTACTAAGTTCGAAAGAGGTTTAGCTGTATGTATAGTAGCTGTAAGCTGGGTGCTAAGCGTGAAAGAGGTTTAGCTTTTTTTTTTTTTTTTTTTTTGCTAGGTGCTTTACGTCGCACCGACACAGATAGGTCTTATGGCGACGATGGGACAGGAAAGGCCTAGGAATTGGAAGGAAGCGGCCGTGGCCTTAATTAAGGTACAGCCCCAGCATTTGCCTGGTGTGAAAATGGGAAACCACGGAAAACCATTTTCAGGGCTGCCGATAGTGGGATTCGAACCTACTATCTCCCGGATGCAAGCTCACAGCCGCGCGCCTCTACGCGCACGGCCAACTCGCCCGGTAGAGGTTTAGCTGTATGTATAGTATCTGTAAGCTGGGTGCTAAGTGTGAAAGAGGTTTAGCTGTATGTTTAGTATCTGTAAGCTGGGTGCTAAGCGTGAAAGAGGTTTAGCTGTATGTTTAGTATCTGTAAGCAGGGTACTAGGTGTGAAAGAGGTTTAGCTGTGTGTAAAGTTTCTGTAAGCTGGGTGCTATGTGTGAAAGAGGTTTAGCTGTATGTTCAGTAGCTGTAAGCTGGGTGTTAAGTGTGAAAGAGATCAGCTCTATGTACAGTAGCTGTAAGCTGAGTACTAATTGTGAAAGAGGTTTAGCTGTATGTTTAGTATCTGTAAGCTGGGTACTAAGCGTGAAAGAGGTTTAGCTGTATGTATAGTAGCTGTAAGCTGGGTACTAAGTTCGAAAGAGGTTTAGCTGTATGTATAGTAGCTGTAAGCAGGGTACTAAGTGTGAAAGCGGTTTAGCTGTATGTACAGTAGCTGTAAGCTGGGTGCTAGGTGTGAAAGAGGTTTAGCTGTATGTACAGTAGCTGTAAGCTGGGTGCTAAGTGTTAAAGAGGTTTAGCTGTATGTACAGTAGCTGTAAGCAGGGTACTAAGTGTGAAAGTAGTTTAGCTGTATGTATAGTAGCTCTAAGCTGGGTGCTAAGTGTGAAACAGATCAGCTCTATGTACAGTAGCTGCAAGCTGGGTGCTAAGTGTGAAAGAGGTTTAGCTGTGTGTACAGTAGCTGTAAGCTGAGTGCTATGTGTGAAAGAGGTTTAGATGTATGTACAGTAGCTGTAAGCTGGGTGCTAAGTGTGAAAGAGGTTTAGCTGTGTATACAGTAGCTGTAAGCTGGGTGCTAAGTGTGAAAGCGGTTTAGCTGTATGTACAGTAGCTGTAAGCTGGGTGTTAGGTGTGAAAGAGGTTTAGCTGTGTATACAGTAGCTGTAAGCTGAGTGCTATGTGTGAAAGCGGTTTAGCTGTATGTACAGTAGCTGTAAGCTGGGTGCTAGGTGTGAAAGAGGTTTAGCTGTATGTACAGTAGCTGTAAGCAGGGTGCTAAGTGTGAAAGAGGTTTAGCTGTGTATACATTAGCTGTAAGCTGAGTGCTAAGTGTGAAAGCGGTTTAGCTGTATGTACAGTAGCTGTAAGCTGGGTGCTAGGTGTGAAAGAGGTTTAGCTGTGTATACAGTAGCTGTAAGCTGAGTGCTAAGTGTGAAAGCGGTTTAGCTGTATGCACAGTAGCTGTAAGCTGGGTGCTAGGTGTGAAAGAGGTTTAGCTGTATGTACAGTAGCTGTAAGCAGGGTACTAAGTGTGAAAGAGGTTTAGCTCTATGTACAGTAGCTGTAAGCTGGGTGCTAAGTGTGAAAGAGGTCTAGCTGTGTATACAGTAGCTGTAAGCTGAGTGCTATGTGTGAAAGAGGGTTAGCTGTATGTACAGTAGCTGTAAGCTGGGTGCTAAGTGTGAAAGAGGTTTAGCTGTATGTAAAGTAGCTGTAAGCTGGGTGCTAAGTGTGAAAGAGGTTTAGCTCTATGTACACTAGTTGTAAGCTGGGTACCTAGTGTGATACCGGTCAGCTCTATGTACTCTAACTGTAAGCAGGGTACTAATTGTGATACCGGTCAGCTCTATGTACTCTAGCTGTAAGCAGGGTACTAATTGTGATACCGGTCAGCTCTATGTACACTAGCTGTAAGGAGGGTGCTGAGTGTGAAAGAGGTTTAGCTATATGTACACTAGCTGTGAGCAGGGTACTAAGTGTGAAAGAGGTTTAACTGTATGTACAGTAGCTGTAAGCTGGGTGCTAAGTGTGAAAGACGTTTAGCTGTATGTACACTAGCTGTAAGCAGGGTAGTAAGTGTGAAAGAGGTTTAGCTGTATGTACACTAGCTGTAAGCAGGGTGCTGAGTGTGAAAGAGGTTTAGCTATATGTACACTAGTTGTAAGCAGGGTACTAAGTGTGAATGAGGTTTAGCTGTATGTACATTAGCTGTAAGCAGGGTACTAAGTGTGAAAGGGGTTTAGCTGTATGTACACTAGCTGTAAGCAGGGTTGTAAGTGTGAAAGAGGTTTAGCTGTATGTACACTAGCTGTAAGCAGGGTACTAAGTGTGAAAGAGGTTTAGCTGTATGTACAGTATCTGTAAGCCGGGTACTAAGTGTGATAGAGGTCATCTCTATTTACACTAGCTGTAGGTTGGGTACTAAGTGTGATACACGAGCTGTAACTGGATTAAAAATGCATGAAGCATTAACGTGAGTTCTTGAATACTTAACGAAGGAACTTAAATCGCTCAGTCCTCCTCCAAGGAACTCGTCTGGCTTTCCTGAAAGATGTTTTCATGTAATGAACTCACAATGTGCAAACCGTTCCCGGCGTGCACCTTGCGTATGTCTTTTCTCTCTCTCTCTCTCTCTCTCTCTCTCTCTTAGGTTTCACCACTGAGATCAAATTAAATTCCCACCAAGTCTTCGCGCAATCTATGTCATAATTTTAAGACCAACGTCACTCGGAGTACAATGCGTTTCTTTAAGTAATTTGTCCAGTAATATATGGCCACAACAGGAAATTAGTTGAGTTACTTCCGTGTGTAACATTTCAAGTTCGTAACGTTGTACAGAAGTTCATTAATAAATTAACTCCTTCAACTGAATTTTCGGTGTCTCCATGTTTAGTTAGGACTGACAGCATAGGACACGTCATGGCACTGTTTCTTCTTTCAGCAATAATGATTACGTCATTTATTGTATTCTGCGAATTTTGACCATTTCTAAAAGAAATGACGTATCTAGAATGAGTATTGTTTGTGAATGTAAGCTATTCAGTCTACTGTTTAAACTTTCTGGTTCCATTCTACTGCGGGAAAGGTCCTTACTGTTCCTCGCTTCAAGCAGCATCAGTTTGAACGTAAAGTCTTTCTACTCGCCTTTCGCCTCACATGAAGCCGCTTTAGGTCGAGCAATCATTATCGCTAATGGTTTCAATCCTCTTGTTGTTGTTTGTTGTCTAATGGGTCTAACATCTAGGTCATCGGTCCATTCACTCCTCTACAGGGAAGTCGGCCTGAGTTAAGCACTCGCCGAGGTTGGGCAAGTCACGGGATAATATTTAGAAAGCAAAATAATACAGTGTTATATAGCCCTTTAAAACATTTCTCAAGATATCTGAACACAAAATATGATTTTTTGACTCTTTATTTACATAGCATATATCTTGAAGGTCTTCAAGTATAACACCAAATAGATGAAATGTGTATTTTCCTTTCGTTTGACATCGCACCAACACATCCAAGCTTTCCGGTGATACAACGATATGAAAGGGCTATGCAGCTACGTGAGCCCACATAATATGACTGGCGGACTTGAGTTCCAGTCCACTGAACACATAGAGACCTGACATAACTACGTCAAGTAAATAAAGAACTGCTGACGTACAATGTCAAAGAAAATTAATGATGCAAATTAGACTCACATGAAACAGAAAAGAAGGAATCCGAGGCAGAAAGGAGAATATTTCTGCTCTCCATGCTCAACGGTCAAAACCAACATGAAATCTTCCCTTACTCGTAGACAACGCCAGTGCATTTGAAAATCCAACATGGAAACTTAAATCCGTACATGCCTACATTTCCCACAAAACATTTGTCAAGTAATTTCTTCGCACTTATACCGCAGAGTGCACAGCCCTATAAGGTGTTACTTTGATGGAACACTCAGACCTATAAGATGTTACTTTGATGTAACACGCAGTCCTATAAGATGTTACTATGATGTAACACTCAGTCCTATACGGTGTTAATATGATGTAACACTCAGTCCCATAAGATGTTACGTTGATGTAACATCCAGTCCTATAAGGTGTTACTATGACGTAACACTCAGTCCTATAAGATGTTACCACAGTCTAATATACACAGTCGCGAAGCTCGGCACATTTTTTTCATCCATGCGACTGCAGCGCTCCACGCGGCCAGCAAGCCACCGGTCTTCTGGGATGTGTAAGTTGTATACTTTTTGTGAGGTAATTACATTATAGATGATCGGTTTTCTATTAAATTGACATGGTATTTACGAAAAGATGTGTGTGTGGCGCAATAAATTGCTCAATTACACGAAGACACCAGAGCTAACATTCTTTAGGTTTTCTAAAGATCCTCTACAGTAAAGCCTGAATTACTGTTTACATTTCCGGATAATAGAACAATATTGTGAAGATTCATAAATTTAACTTCAGATAAGTAGGCATTTCGTTCATCAGTGATTCAGGAATGTAACTCATAGTGAAATCCATCCAATTATAATTATATGAACTTAAATAACGTTTTAACGCAACCGTAACCTCTAACACGTAGTGGTGTTGTAATTTTCAATGTGTATAAAATTGCTTGTCGCCTCTGTGTAGTGGTTAGTGTGATTAACTGCCACCCCCCGGAGGCCCGGGCTTGATTTCCAGCTCTACCACGAAATTTGAAAAAAGTGGTAGAGGGCTGGAACCGGGTCCACTCAGCCTCGGGAGGTTAACTGAATAGAAGGGAGTTCGATTCCCACCTCAGTCGTCTTCGAAGTCGTTTTCCGTGGTTTCCCTCTTCTCCAGACAAATACCGGGATGGTACCTAACATAAAGCCACCGTCGCTTCCTTCCCTCTCCCTTGTCTATCCCTTCCGATCTTTCGATTCCCCACAAGGCCCCTCTTCAGCATAGCAGGTGAGGCCGCCTGGGCGAGCTACTGGCCCTCCTCCCCAATTGTATCCCCCAACCCAAAGTTTCACGCTCCAGGACACTGCCCTTGAGGCGGTAGAGGTGGGATCCCTCACTCAGTCCGAAGGAAAAACCAACCCTAGAGGGTAAACGGATTAAGAAAGGCAAGAAAATTGCTTGTACATAGTTGGAGGGCTGATTTATTGGAGAAACATGTGAACTATTTGTACAATAACATAACGTTATGTTCGAATCATTTTGGAGACAGCCAGTTCATGTCAGCAGAGAAGAAGAAATTGTATGGAATATCCGTAGATTTCTTCGAACCGAAAGTTATTGATAAGAGATGATTAGCTCGTCTCAAAGGAGCACACCACACAGTCATACGTTGCACTGACATAGATAGGTCTTTTGGCAACGGGGGGATAGGAAAGGGCTTGGAGCGAGAAGGAAGCGACCATGGCCTTAATTATGGTACAGGCTGTTTTGACAATGGGAAACCACGAAAACCATCTTCAGGCCTGGCGACAGTGGAGTTCGAACCCACTATCTCTGAAATGTAAGCTGATAGCTACGCGACCTAAACCGCGCGGCCACTTGTTCGGAGGAGCCGAGAGAACATGGGCTGTTTTCAGGAATTTCCTGTATGCTCACTAACTTGGATGTGCTATACTATTAATTCCCTAATGTAAATACCTGATTTTCCACATTAATGCTCTGAAGGTACTAAGTCTTTAGTGTGAAAATTATTTGTGAAACTAAGATTAGATTACATTGTGATATTTTGCAATGAAAGTTTTCAGTGTCATAAAACAAAAAAGGTCAAAATTCAGCCATTTAAGTTCCTGAGATCTTTGAATATTATTTGAATTGTTTTGTAGTTCATATCAATTTTTATGATTTATGTGAAAGTATCAAATTCAGTTCAATAATAGGACTTCGAAATTGGCTAAGACCTTAACTACAGAGGTATGATCAGTTTTTCCTTCGAAAATAAACTATTGTTATTTTCCTTTGGTATTATTACCACGCTGTAACAATAAGTAGTCTGGTGTATCAACGTATTTTATTAAAATGTACGATTAATATAGTTGTCGAGGTGGTTACAGTTTATAATTTACATGGGAAAGTGCAATCAGCTGTTGGGTAGAGAATTGTTCCGGACAGTTAGAGCTTGCTGGCCGCTACGATCGCTGGTGTCGTTCCGCCTGTCAACAGGATGCCATTTCATCACTAAGGAGCTTCGCGACTGTGTATATTAGACTGTGATGTTACTATGATGTAACAATCAATCCTATAAGATGTTACTTTGATGTAACACTCAGTCCTATAACATGTTACTACGATGTGACACCCTGTCCTATAACACGTCACTATGATGTAACACTCAGTCCCATAAGCTGTTACAATGATGTAACACTCAGTCCTATAAGAAGTTACTATAATGTAACAATCAGTCCTATGGATGCGTGGTAGAGTGTTTGGCGTCCGGATCCCAAGATAGCGGGTTCAAACCCGGCAGAGGTAGTCGGATTTTTGAAGGGCGGAAAAAAGTCCATTCGATACTCCATGTCGTACGATGTCGGCATGTAAAAGATCTCTGGTCACACATTTGGTGTTTACCGGACAAAATTAATTAAATCTCAGCCATAGACGCCCAAGAGAGATCCGGTTTACTCTGTCTGCCTTCCAGTGGGCCTAGAGTAAAACGGAACGTCGAAATTGACGAGCAGACAGCCAGATGGTGCCAAATCGAAATGTCTGCACACGGTAGCTGAGGCCATATTATTATTATTATTATTATTATTATTATTATTATTATTATTATTATTATTATTATTATGGCGGCTGTGTGACAGGACGTATCGTTTGCGAGTGATAGTGTATTGGTACTTATAAAGGCAATATTGCACAATACAGACCGTATTAGTTGTGAAGAATGTAAGAAGCAAACGCTGATCAACGGACAATAAAGGTGAGTCTGTGTGAAGGGTTTAGTGTCGTTAAGAATCACGAACTATGGTTGCATGAAGGTACTTAACCTTAGACAACATCGAAACGTAATAAGTAGTTCACAAGATCACCGCTAAAGGAGTATTGGAGCAATACGTTTGTGGAACTATCACTTGAGTTGTGAGGAAACAACACTAGAGCGCAGTAGTAGTAGTAGTTTTGATAGAAATATTTGAGAAATTATTGTAGACAACCTCGTATTTTTCAGTAGGCCTAATTAAGGACACTTTTTTTTCTCCGTCCCGTGGAGTAGGGAAAATAATAGTAATCCACCAGCTGTAATAATCACATAACCACATTTCAGTAGAATTGTAGTGAAGATAAGGTATAATATATTAGATAGTATCTTGCCACTTACATTCGTGTTTTTCTTCGTGTACGGCAATCCTTTTGATACTTAAGCATTTAACCAAACGCAGTGTAGTGTAGTGTAGATACATTGTAGTATAGATACAGTACATTTAGATAGTGCCGTATCTTGCCTGCTATATTCGTGTGTTATCTTTCGTGTGTACCTATTAGACCGTAATACTAATAAAAATTTGTCTAAGCATTTAGCTTCGTTGGTAATCTTTGAGTACAGTAGTTCTTGCAAATTTCATTTCTGTTGTGCTTAGTAGTGACATACGGTACGGTACCGGTATCGTAATTAGGATACGTCTGAAAGTAGTTTAAAAATTACTGTAGTGTACTGCACAGTAGTATACGAGTAATATCCTATTAGAATTTAGTGTGCTTATTTTATTATTGTAAAATATTTGTGTAGTACTGGTGTAGTAGAGGTATCCGTAGAAACTCTTAGTAAAATATTGTTGTAATTAGGATAGGCTTAATTGCAGTTTGGAATTGTGTAGTTCTTGTGTATTACTTTCGATATTCAGTAATTAACAGCAGTTTTTATCCTGTTAGGGGTTGTAGGACAAAAAAAATAGAGCACGACTAAGTAGTATTGTAGTGTAGTCGTATATTAATTACCTTAATGTTGTGTACTATCCCAGACAATATATCCCTCCGTTCATTTTTTTTTTTTTTTGTAAATAAGTTATTTTATTTTTAATTTAAATTTTCCCCCCCGTAAAGAATGACTAAGGAGCGCGAGTGTACTTATTGTGGGTGTGGTGAGGCATTGGGGGGTATGAGGGAGGAGTTGGAAAGTTTGAGGGAGATAATTAGGATTCTCACAGAAGACAGGAAGGAAGATAGGACTCCCTCAAACAATGTACAGGTTAGAGTAGGTGTACAAGAGGGAGGGGAAGGAAAGCGAGGAGTTGTAGAATCCAAGGGGAAGGAGACTGCAGGCTAAGGGCTCTATTCAGGATCAGAATTCAGGACAGGTGTCTGTGCGAAATCGGTACGAGTCAATCCAGGTAGAACAACAGAGGGAAGATGAAGGACAGGGAACTGTTGCTGAGATGCGTGGAAGTAGTAGGAAAGGAAAAGGTAGGAAAGGGAAATGTAGAGTAGAGGATAGGAAAAGACAGGTGGAACAGGGTCATGGGAAGGAGAAAAAGGAGGAGGAAGTAGCTTCTTCAGCTATCAGGAAAGATAGGGCTGATCAGGAGGGGAGGGGATCAAATGAGGTGGGTAGGGCTGAGGCTCTGGTCATGGGGGATTCCATCGTTAGACATGTGGGGAAAGTGTGTGGAGGAAAGGGAACCAGGGAAGAATGTTATCCAGGAATTAGGTTGAGGCAGATGTTGAGGAAAGTAGAAGAGAGGGAGGAGGGGAAGGAGAAGGTGGTAGTGTTTTACGTTGGTACCAACAACGTACGGCAAGCTGATATAAGTACCAACATAGTTGGAGATGTGTGGGATCTGGTAAATGCAGCATGGGTGAAGTTTAAGAAAGCGGAGATTGTTATTAGTGGAATACTGTGTAGGAGGGATACTGACTGGAGGGTGATTGGGGATTTAAATGAGACTATGGAGTGGGTATGAGGGAAACTGGGAGTGAAATTTGTTTGGAAGGGTAATAGGGAGGTACATTCAGGGAAACGGGATGGCCTAGGGAGCGGTGATAAGGGAACAGGGAACTGGAAATCAAGTAGGGATGACATAAAATTGTTAGTGTTGAACTGTAGAAGTATTGTAAAGAAAGGAATAGAATTAAGTAATTTAATAGATATATATTTACCAGATATTCTAATAGGAGTTGAATCATGGCTGAAAAATGATATAATGGATGCAGAAATTTTCTCACGGCACTGGAGTGTGTATAGTAGAGATAGGATAGGAATGGTGGGAGGGGGAGTGTTCATTCTGGTGAAAGAAGAATTTGTAAGCTACGAAAAAGTTAAAGATGAGACACATGAAATTCTAGGTGTAAGGCTCATTTCTAAAGATTAGGCAACTTGATATATTTGGAGTGTACAGGTCGGGAAAGGGTAGCACTGACGCGGATTCGGAATTATTTGATAGGATAGTCAGCTATGTGGGAAACGACATGGAAAGAAATGTGATTGTAGCGGGAGATCTGAATTTGCCAGATGTAAATTGGGAAGGAAATGCGAACAACAGGAACCATGACCAAAAAATGGCAAATAAGTTAATATGGGAAGGACAGCTGATTCAGAAAGTGATGGAACCAACCAGAGGGAAAAATATCCTGGATGTCGTGCTGATAAAACCAGATGAGCTCTATAGGGAAACTGAAGTAATAGATGGTATTAGTGATCATGAAGCTGTTTTTGTGGTAGTTAAAAATAAATGTGATAGAAAGGAAGGTCTTAAAAGTAGGACTGTTAGGCAGTACCATATGGCTGATAAAGCAGGCATGAGGCAGTTTCTAAAAAGTAACTATGATCGGTGGAAAACGGTAAAAAAAAAAATGTAAACAGACTCTGGGATGGGTTTGAAGAAATTGTTGAGGAATGCGAAAACAGGTTTGTACCTTTATAATAGAGAAATAAAGAGACTAAGAAAGAGGTGCAGACTGGAAAGAAATAGAGTTAGAAATGGCTGTGGAAGTAAGGAGAAATTGAAGGAACTTACTAGAAAATTGAATCTAGCAAAGAAGGCAGCTAAGGATAACATGATGGCAAGCATAATTGGCAGTCATACAAATTTTAGTGAAAAATGGAAGGGTATGTAGAGGTATTTTAAGGCAGAAACAGGTTCCAAGAAGGACATTCCAGGAATAATTAATGAACAAGGGGAGTGTGTATGTGAGGATCTTCAAAAGGCAGAAGTATTCAGTCAGCAGTATGGAAAGATTGTTGGTTACAAGGATAATGTCGAGATAGAGGAGGAGACTAAGGCCAAAGAAGTAATAAAATTTACATATGATAACAATGACATTTACAATAAGATACAAAAGTTGAAAACTAGAAAATTGGCTGGAATTGATCAGATTTCTGGGGATATACTAAAGACAATGGGTTGGGATATAGTACCATATCTGAAGTACTTATTTGATTATTGTCTGGTCGAAGGAGCTATACCAGATGAATGGAGAGTTGCTATAGTAGCCCCTGTGTATAAAGGAAAGGGTGATAGACATAAAGCTGAAAATTACAGGCCAGTAAGTTTGACATGCATTGTATGTAAGCTTTGGGAAGGCATTCTTTCTGATTATATTAGACATGTTTGTGAAATTAATAACTGGTTCGATAGAAGGCAGTTCGGTTTTAGGAAAGGTTATTCCACTGAAGCTCAGCTTTTAGGATTCCAGCAAGATATGGCAGATATCTTGGATTCTGGAGGTCAAATGGACTGTATCGCGATTGACCTGTCTAAAGCATTTGATAGGGTGGATCATGGGAGACTACTGGCAAAAATGAGTGCAATTGGACTAGACAAAAGAGTGACTGAATGGGTTGCTATATTTCTAGAAAATAGATCTCAGAGAGTTAGAGTAGGTGAAGCTTTGTCTGACCCTGTAATAGTTGAGAGGGGAGTTCCTCAGGGCAGTGTTATCGGACCTTTATGTTTTCTTATATATATAAATGATATGAGTAAAGGAGTGGAATCGGAGGTAAGGCTTTTTGCGGATGATGTTATTCTGTACAGAATAATAAATAAGTTACAAGATTGTGAGCAACTGCAACATGACCTCGAAAATGTTGTGAGATGAACAGCAGGCAATGGTATGTTGATAAACGGGGCTAAAAGTCAGGTTGTGAGTTTCACAAATAGGAAATGTCCTCTCAGTTTTAATTACTGCGTTGATGGGGTGAAAGTTCCTTTTGGGGATCATTGTAAGTATCTAGGTTTTAATATAAGGAAAGATCTTCACTGGGGTAATCACATAAATGGGATTGTAAATAAAGGGCACCGATCTCTGCACATGGTTATGAGGGTGTTTAGGGGTTGTAGTAAGGATGTAAAGGAGAGTGCATATAAGTCTCTGGTAAGACCCCAACTAGAGTATGGTTCCAGTGTATGGGACCCTCACAGGATTACCTGATTCAAGAACTGGAAAAAATCCAAAGAAAAGCAGCTCGATTTGTTCTGGGTGATTTCCGACAAAAGAGTAGCGTTATAAAAATGTTGCAAAGTTTGGGCTGGGAAGAATTGGGGGAAAGAAGACGAGCTGCTCGACTAAGTGGTATGTTCCGAGCTGTCAGCGGAGCGATGGCGTGGAATGACATTAGTAGACGAATAAGTTTGAATGGCGTTTTTAAAAGTAGGAAAGATCACAATATGAAGATAAAGTTGGAATTCAAGAGGACAAACTGGGGCAAATATTAATTTATAGGAAGGGGAGTTAGGGATTGGAATAACTTACCAAGGGAGATGTTCAATAAATTTCCAATTTCTTTGAAATCGTTTAGGAAAAGGCTAGGAAAGCAACAGATAGGGAATCTGCCACTTGGGCGACTGCCCTAAATGCAGATCAGTATTGATTTGATTGACTGATACACCTAGCGCTAATGTGGGTCGTTCGCGTAATGTTATGGTGATAAATGGAAACATCTACTAAACACGCGTGATCAAAATCATCGAATCATCGAATCATCGAATAAAATGAAAGAATCAAACGATGTCTCGCGAGATACCGACCTAATAACCCTGTCTACAGATGTACAACAAGGTGAGGGAGAGGGGGAAGATGACCCAAACATGGTCGAGGTGGCAGAAACACAAAACAAGGAACTTGTATTTGTAACGTTAGTCAATGAGATTAAAGAATGCGACAAAGTAAAATGGATCGAAAGATTGCAGCAGATGATTGATGCACGGTTTAGCAGGATGCCCCGAGGATGGTGGCCGAAAATAACCAGAGAGTTTCAACAACGCTTTCACCAAGGAGCTCGTCGAATTGATGTCAGGAATTTATACAATCGATTCAGACACAAGAGTCAGAATATTAATGCATGTGAAACGGATAACCTCAAAGAAAATAATGCAATACAAATGCCATCTATGGTGAAGAACACAGACTTGTTCCTCAAAGTGAAGCGAACGTTATTGACAAATATTGATGAATATTGTAAGAAGAAAGAGGCAAAAACAAGAACTAAGAAAATATTTAGCCAGGAAATAAATCAAGAAATACTCGAAATGATGAATGTAATCATAAAATCGGAACGAGTAGAACAGCAAATAACCACGATCGCCGAAATGAATGATGTGTTGTATGCATGTCAACAGACGTATGAGATGGTGACAGCTAAAAAAAGAAGGTATCTGGCTGGAAAAGCTCTATCGAAGCCAAGATCAACAAGTTGAATAGAAAATTGGAAATAATTGATGCCCACCGCCCAAATGAAAGAGCAAGTAAAAAGTTGATTAGATTGTGTAGAGAAAATCGAATTCATTCAAACAAGAGTAGTGATATTCAGAAGATGCGTGACACGATTCTTGAGAAAATAGCTATTTACAAGAAGATAGTGATAGCTGAAAATCGTATAGCATCTAGTAACACAAACGGAAAGTTTGAGTTTAATAGGAAGACCTTCTATCGTGACCTTGAAGGCGATAGATTTACAGTAAGTGAAGATATTAATCTTGAAGAAACCAAACGCTTTTGGACTACAATTTGTAAATATGATGAAAGACAAGATTATGAACAACTGATCCAAGAACTAAGTCCAGCGGAAGTGGAGGTAGACATGGATAGAGAAAAGATAAAAGAGGTCATATCTAGGTGTATAAAGTACCTAGTGAACTGGAAAGCAAAAGGACCTGATTTTGTATATAATTACTTTATTAAGAGGATGTATGCATTACATGAGAGGTTAGAACAACTATCTACGAAATAATTCAAAACCCAGACTTGATCGATGAAGAACTTTATGCTGGGATAACATATTTGATTCCAAAAGTCCCGAATGCAAACATACCGCAGCTCCTGAGGCCAATTACATGCCTTTCGAATTTATTCAAATTAATCAGCAAAGTGTTCGCGGTAATAGTCAATGATTTCTGTGATGTGAACAATACTACCTGTAATACTCTTACATTTTTGAATTCTAAATTCAATACACTTCTCTGCCAAAGTAGTATTTAATGTTTATCACCTATATTAAAAATTATTTTGAATATTTGGTCCTTTCGTACTAAAATATTCACTTATTATAAAGATAGAAACCGACCTGGCTCACGCCGGTCTGAACTCAGATCATGTAAGGATTCAAAAGTCGAACAGACTTATTAATTAAACTTCTACACCTAATCATATTCAAGTAATCCAATGGGAACACGCAACCGATGTCAAGGCGCTAAGGAACAAGCACTTATAAGCAAAACCATAAACGCAAACTACAATAACAAATTGTGTACTGCTTGGATGGACATTGAGATAGCATATGATTCGTTGTCACATGCATATCTAATTGAATGCCTACAGAAGATACATATGCCAGAAAACAACATTAAATTTGTCAATAGAACACTTGACAAACAGAGAACAACATTAATATGTGGAAATAAAGTGGCCGGTGACGTGAAAATAAATAGAGGAATATTACAAGGAGATGGTCTATCACCCAAGTTGTTCGTAATTGCTATGGAATCGTTAAGTAGAATCTTAAATAAGAACTGCGAGAAGATCCAAGCAGATGAACATGGAAGAATTGAGTGCAGCCACCTAATTTTCATCGATGACATCAAATTGTTCGCCGAAGATGTGCAGACATTGAACGAGCTGAGGCAGTGGACGAATCAATGTCTCAACAACATGGGTTTTACAATCAATCAGCAAAAGTCAGCGAACAATATCAATTTGAACCATATCTTTGGAGAGAAGATAAATGACGTGGAAGGATACAAATACCTAGGAATATTAGAAGACTCGAGGAATGTAATTAAACCCGGGAATAAAGTTATCATAGCCAACAAGATCGAATCACGGGTAACAAATGTATGCCAAACAAAGTTGAACGCGAGAAACCTGTTTGGAGCAATAAATGAGTATGCGTTGTCAACTATCAACTATTATATTGGCCTCATTCCGTACGAGCATGAAGAATTTAACAACATTGATCTGAAGGTGAGAGGAATCTTGAGAGAGCATAATATCGTCAGAACAGCAGGTAATATGGAACGACTGTACCTGAAAAGACATGAGTTAGGAAGAGGACTACAAAATATTTCTGAGAAGGCCGAATTGATTTTACTTGAACTATGTAAATATTTGTCAACAAACACAAGAACGAAGTTTATCGCAGAGAGTAAAAGAAGGAATGCAACCCATCTGGGACTGATTGAAGAACATCTGAAACGGAAGTACCTAATTGAGGACGGAAACGGTGTAACGGTAAAAATAGTTAAGCAGAAACAAAAACACATTGTTCCGTGAACAACAGGAGAAATATGTAGACGTAAAACAGTCATCGTTATGGCTAATGAGGGGGAATATATCTCCACAGGAAGAAGGAATGTTCTGTAAGATACAAGACAGAAACATCTTCTTTAGTCATGGGAGTATATTCCAGAGGTGCCCACACTGCAACCAGGGCAATGAGACAGTAGAACATCCGGCAATATAATGTGGACGAATGCTTAATATGAATTACAAGAAACGCCACAATGACGTTGTCAGATGCTTGCATTTCATGTTCACAAAAAGGTATGGGCTGAATAATTCTAAGAAAATAAAAAACTATAAAGTGGAAAATGGCATATTCAATCAGCGGATTATAATAAAGTCAGACGACATCATAAAAATTGAGCTTCGCATTGAACACAACAAACCGGATCTGATGATACATGACCTTTTAAAGAATGAAATCCTGTTAATTGAAGTTGGAATCACAAACAAAAATATACTAAAACAGACAGAAACCACTAAAGGAAAAAAGTACGAGATGCTAGCCAACGAATTCTCACTTATGTACAATGGAGTCAAGGTGACGATGGTCCCTGTGGTAATAACGTGGGACGAGCTAGTTACCAACTTGTTCAAGAAGCACATGGACAAACTGGAAGTGAGCAAACAGCTACCGGCCTACCCACAATCATCGTACAAAAAAACAACGTGCGAGTGTGCTAATCGATTTCAGACGAAGCCACTTTGATAACGAGTTGTGGACGGAGGACTTACAAAGAATGATGGACCAGATGGAGGCGGTCCTGGTGCCGCAAATGGTGTACAAAAAGTGTGTATATAAATGCGTAGAATCATTGGATATAACATGGACTTGAAAACTAATTGAATAAATTAATTATAATTATAATTATTATTATTATTATTATTATTATTATTATTATTATTATTATTATTATTATTATTATTATTATTATTATTATTATTATTATTATTATTATTATTATTATTATTATTTCAGTCGCATAAGATGTTACCTTGATATAACACTCAGTCCTATAAGATGTTTCTTTGATGTAACACTCACTCTTATAAGTTGTTACTATGATGTAATACAAAGTCCTATAAGATGCTACTACGATGTGACACCCTGTCCTATAACACGTCACTATGATATAACACTCAGTCCTATAAGATGTTACTTTGATGTAACACTCACACCTATAAGTTGTTACTATGATGTAATACCCAGTCCTATAAGATGTTACTATGATGGAACACTCACTCCTATAAGATGTTACTTTGATGTAACACTCACTCCTATAAGTTGTTACTATGATGTAATACCCAGTCCTATAAGATGCTACTATGATGTAACACTCAGTCCTATAAGATGTTACTATGATGTAACACTCAGTCCTATAAGATGTTACTATGATGTAACACTCAGTCCTATAATATGTTACTATGATGTAACACTCAGTCCTATAAGATGTTACTATGATGTAACACTCACTCCTATAAGATGTTACTATGATGTAACACTCAGTCCTATAAGATGTTACTATGATGTAACACTCAGTCCTATAAGATGTTACTATGATGTAACACTCAGTCCTATAAATTGTTACTATGATGTAACACTCAGTCCTATAAGATGTTACTATGATGTAACACTCACTCCTATAAGATGTTACTATGATGTAACACTCAGTCCTATAAGATGTTACTATGATGTAACACTCAGTCCTATAAGTTGTTACTATGATGTAATACCCAGTCCTATAAGATGTTACTATGATGTAACACTCACTCCTATAAGATGTTACTATGATGTAACAATCAGTCCTATAAGATGTTACTATGATGTAATACTCACTCCTATAAGATGTTACTATGATGTAACACTCAGTCCTATAAGATGTTACTATGATGTAACAATCACTCCTATAAGATGTTACTATGATGTAACACTCACTCCTATAAGATGTTACTATGATGTAATACTCACTCCTATAAGATGTTACTATGATGTAACACTCAGTCCTATAAGATGTTACTATGATGTAACACTCACTCCTATAAGATGTTACTTTGCTGTAACACCCAGTCCTATAAGATCTTACTATGATTTAACGCTCAGTCCTATAAGATGTTACTATGATGTAACACTCACCCCTATAAGTTGTTACTATGATGTAATACCCAGTCCTATAAGATGTTACTATGATGAAACACTCCCTCCTATAAGTTGTTACTATGATGTAACACCCAGTCCTATAATATGTTACTTTGCTGTAACACCCAGTCCTATAAGATGTTACTATGATGTAACACTCACCCCTATAAGTTGTTACTATGATGTAATACCCAGTCCTATAAGATGTTACTATGATGTAACACTCAGTCCTATAAGATGCTACTATGATGTAACAATCAGTCCTATAATATGTTACTTTGTTGTAACACCCAGTCCTATAAGATGTTACTATGATGTAATACCCAGTCCTATAAGATGTTACTTTGATGTAACACTAACTCCTATAAGATGTTACTTTGTTGTAACACCCAGTCCTATAACATGTTACTTTGCTGTAACACCCAGTCCTATAAGATGTTACTATGATGTAACACTCAGTCCTATAAGATGTTACTATGATGTAACACCCAGTCCTATAAGATGTTACTATGATGTAACACCCAGTCCTATAAGATGTTACTTTGTTGTAACACCCAGTCCTATAATATGTTACTTTGCTGTAACACCGAGTCCTATAAGATGTTACTATGATGTAACACTCACTCCTATAAGTTGTTACTATGATGTAATACCCAGTCCTATAAGATGCTACTATGATGTAACACTCTGTCCTATAAGATGTTACTATGTTGTAACACTCAGTCCTATAAGATGTTACTATGATGTAACAATCAGTCCTATAATATGTTACTTTGCTGTAACACCCAGTCCTATAAGTTGTTACTATGATGTAATACCCAGTCCTATAAGATGTTACTATGATTTAACGCTCAGTCCTATAAGATGTTACTATGATGTAACAATCAGTCCTATAATATGTTACTTTGCTGTAACACCCAGTCCTATAAGTTGTTACTATGATGTAATACCCAGTCCTATAAGATTTTACTATGACGTAACACTCAGTCCTATAATATGTTACTATGATGTAATACCCAGTCCTATAAGATGTTACTATGTTGTAACACTCAGTCCTATAAGATGTTACTATGATGTAATACCCAGTCCTATAAGATGTTACTATGATGTAACACTCAGTCCTATAAGTTGTTACTATGATATAACACTCAGTCCTATAACATGTTACTTTGATGTAACACTCACTCCTATAAGATGTTACTATGATGTAATACCCAGTCCTATAAGATGCTACTACGATGTGACACCCTGTCCTATAAGATGTTACTTTGATGTAACACTCACTCCTATAAGTTGTTACTATGATGTAATACCCAGTCCTATAAGATGTTACTATGATGTAATACCCAGTCCTATAAGATGTTACTATGATGTAACACTCAGTCCTATAAGTTGTTACTATGATATAACACTCAGTCCTATAACATGTTACTTTGATGTAACACTCACTCCTATAAGTTGTTACTATGATGTAATACCCAGTCCTATAAGATGCTACTACGATGTGACACCCTGTCCTATAAGATGTTACTTTGATGTAACACTCACTCCTATAAGTTGTTACTATGATGTAATACCCAGTCCTATAAGATGTTACTATGATGTAATACCCAGTCCTATAAGATGTTACTATGATGTAATACCCAGTCCTATAAGATGTTACTATGATGTAATACCCAGTCCTATAAGATGTTACTATGATGTAATACCCAGTCCTATAAGATGTTACTATGATGTAACACTCACCCCTATAAGTTGTTACTATGATGTAACACTCAGTCCTATAAGATGTTACTATGATGTAATACCCAGTCCTATAAGATGTTACTATGATGTAACACTCAGTCCTATAAGATGCTACTATGATGTGACACCCTGTCCTATAAGATGTTACTTTGATGTAACACTCACTCCTATAAGTTGTTACTATGATGTAATACCCAGTCCTATAAGATGTTACTATGATGTAATACCCAGTCCTATAAGATGTTACTATGATGTAATACCCAGTCCTATAAGATGTTACTATGATGTAATACCCAGTCCTATAAGATGTTACTATGATGTAATACCCAGTCCTATAAGATGTTACTATGATGTAATACCCAGTCCTATAAGATGGTTCTATGATGTAATACCCAGTCCTATAAGATGTTACTATGATGTAACACTCACCCCTATAAGTTGTTACTATGATGTAACACTCACTCCTATAAGATGTTACTATGATGTAACACTCACTCCTATAAGTTGTTACTATGATGTAATACCCAGTCCTATAAGATGTTACTATGATGTAACACTCACTCCTATAAGTTGTTACTATGATGTAATACCCAGTCCTATAAGATGTTACTATGATGTAACACTCACTCCTATAAGTTGTTACTATGATGTAATACCCAGTCCTATAAGATGTTACTATGATGTAACACTCACTCCTATAAGTTGTTACTATGATGTAATACCCAGTCCTATAAGTTGTTACTATGATGTAACACTCACTCCTATAAGTTGTTACTATGATGTAATACCCAGTCCTATAAGTTGTTACTATGATGTAATAACCAGTCCTATAAGATTTTACTATGACGTAACACTCAGTCCTATAAGATGTTACTATGATGTAACACTCAGTCCTATAAGTTGTTACTATGATGTAATACCCAGTCCTATAAGATGTTACTATGATTTAACGCTCAGTCCTATAAGATGTTACTATGATATAACACTCAGTCCTATAAGATGTTACTATGATATAACACTCAGTCCTATAAGTTGTTACTATGATGTAACACTCAGTCCTATAATATGTTACTATGATGTAATACCCAGTCCTATAAGATGTTACTATGTTGTAACACTCAGTCCTATAAGATGTTACTATGATGTAACACCCAGTCCTATAAGATGCTACTATGATATAACACTCAGTCCTATAAGATGTTACTATGATGTAACACTCAGTCCTATAATATGTTACTATGATGTAATACCCAGTACTATAAGATGTTACTATGTTGTAACACTCAGTCCTATAAGATGTTACTATGATGTAATACCCAGTCCTATAAGATGTTACTATGATGTAACACTCAGTCCTATAAGATGTTACTATGATGTAATACCCAGTCCTATAAGATGTTACTATGATGTAATACCCAGTCCTATAAGATGTTACTATGATATAACACTCAGTCCTATAAGATGTTACTATGATGTAACACTCAGTCCTATAAGTTGTTACTATGATGTAATACCCAGTCCTATAAGATAGTTGTTACTATGATGTAACACTCACTCCTATAAGTTGTTACTATGATGTAACACTCAGTCCTATAAGTTGTTACTATGATGTAATACCCAGTCCTATAAGATGTTACTATGTTGTAACACTCAGTCCTATAAGTTGTTACTATGATGTAATACCCAGTCCTATAAGATGTTACTATGATATGACACTCAGTCCTATAAGATGTTACTATGATGTAACACTCAGTCCTATAAGTTGTTACTATGATGTAACACTCAGTCCTATAAGTTGTTACTATGATGTAATACCCAGTCCTATAAGATGTTACTATGATATAACACTCAGTCCTATAAGATGTTACTATGATGTAACACTCAGTCCTATAAGTTGTTACTATGATGTAATACCCAGTCCTATAAGATGTTACTATGATATGACACTCAGTCCTATAAGATGTTACTATGATGTAACACTCAGTCCTATAAGTTGTTACTATGATGTAATACCCAGTCCTATAAGATGTTACTATGATGTAATACCCAGTCCTATAAGATGTTACTATGATGTAACACTCAGTCCTATAAGTTGTTACTATGATGTAACACTCACCCCTATAAGTTGTTACTATGATGTAACACTCAGTCCTATAAGATGTTACTATGATGTAACACTCAGTCCTATAAGATGTTACTATGATGTAACACTCAGTCCTATAAGTTGTTACTATGATGTAATACCCAGTCCTATAAGATGTTACTATGATTTAACTCTCAGTCCTATAAGATGCTACTATGATGTAACACTCAGTCCTATAAGATGTTACTATGATGTAACACTCAGTCCTATAAGTTGTTACTATGATGTAACACTCATTCCTATAAGTTGTTACTATGATGTAATACCCAGTCCTATAAGATGTTACTATGATGTAACACTCAGTCCTATATGATGTTACTATGATTTAACGCTCAGTCCTATAAGATGCTACTATGATGTAATACCCAGTCCTATAAGATGTTACTATGATGTAACACTCAGTCCTATAAGATGCTACTATGATGTAACACTCAGTTCTATAAGATGTTACTATGATGTAACACTCAGTCCTATAAGTTGTTACTATGATGTAACACTCAGTCCTATAAGTTGTTACTATGATGTAATACCCAGTCCTATAAGTTGTTACTATGATGTAACACTCAGTCCTATAAGATGTTACTATGATGTAATACCCAGTCCTATAAGTTGTTACTATGATGTAACACTCAGTCCTATAAGATGTTACTATGATGTAACACTCAGTCCTATAAGTTGTTACTATGATGTAACACTCAGTCCTATAAGTTGTTACTATGATGTAACACTCAGTCCTATAAGATGTTACTATGATGTAACACTCAGTCCTATAAATTGTTACTATGATGTAACACTCAGTCCTATAAGATGTTACTATGATGTAACACTCAGTCCTATAAGATGTTACTATGATGTAACACTCAGTCCTATAAATTGTTACTATGATGTAACACTCAGTCCTATAAGATGTTACTATGATGTAACACTCACTCCTATAAGATGTTACTATGATGTAACACTCAGTCCTATAAGATGTTACTATGATGTAACACTCAGTCCTATAAGTTGTTACTATGATGTAATACCCAGTCCTATAAGATGTTACTATGATGTAACACTCACTCCTATAAGATGTTACTATGATGTAACAATCAGTCCTATAAGATGTTACTATGATGTAATACTCACTCCTATAAGATGTTACTATGATGTAACACTCAGTCCTATAAGATGTTACTATGATGTAACAATCACTCCTATAAGATGTTACTATGATGTAACACTCACTCCTATAAGATGTTACTATGATGTAATACTCACTCCTATAAGATGTTACTATGATGTAACACTCAGTCCTATAAGATGTTACTATGATGTAACACTCACTCCTATAAGATGTTACTATGATGTAACACTCAGTCCTATAAGATGTTACTATGATGTAACACTCAGTCCTATAAGATGTTACTATGATGTAACACTCAGTCCTATAAGATGTTACTATGATGTAACACCCAGTCCTATAAGTTGTTACTATGATGTAATACCCAGTCCTATAAGATGTTACTATGATTTAACGCTCAGTCCTATAAGATGCTACTATGATGTAACACTCAGTCCTATAAGATGTTACTATGATGTAACACTCAGTCCTATAAGATGTTACTATGATGTAACACTCAGTCCTATAAGATGCTACTATGATGTAATACCCAGTCCTATAAGATTTTACTATGACGTAACACCCAGTCCTACAAAATATTACTTTGTTGTAACACCCAGTCTTATAATATGTTACTTTGCTGTAACACCCAGTCCTATAAGATGTTACTATGATGTAACACTCAGTCCTATAAGATGTTACTATGATGTAACACTCAGTCCTATAAGATGCTACTATGATGTAACACCCAGTCCTACAAGATGTTACTATGATGTAACACTCAGTCCTATAAGATGTTACTATGATGTAACACTCAGTCCTATAAGATGCTACTATGATGTAATACCCAGTCTTATAAGTTGTTACTATGATGTAACACTCAGTCCTATAATATGTTACTATGATGTAATACCCAGTCCTATAAGTTGTTACTATGATGTAACACTCAGTCCTATAATATGTTACTGTGATGTAATACCCAGTCCTATAAGATGTTACTATGATGTAACACTCAGTCCTATAAGTTGTTACTATGATGTAACACTCAGTCCTATAAGATGCTACTATGATGTAACACCCAGTCCTACAAGATGTTACTATGATGTAACACTCAGTCCTATAAGATGTTACTATGATGTAACACTCAGTCCTATAAGATGCTACTATGATGTAATACCCAGTCTTATAAGTTGTTACTATGATGTAACACTCAGTCCTATAATATGTTACTATGACGTAACACCCAGTCCTACAAGATGTTACTTTGTTGTAACACCCAGTCTTATAATATGTTACTTTGCTGTAACACCCAGTCCTATAAGATGTTACTATGATGTAACACTCAGTCCTATAAGATGCTACTATGATGTAATACCCAGTCCTATAAGTTGTTACTATGATGTAACACTCAGTCCTATAATATGTTACTATGATGTAACACTCAGTCCTATAAGATGCTACTATGATGTAACACCCAGTCCTACAAGATGTTACTATGATGTAACACTCAGTCCTATAAGATGTTACTATGATGTAACACTCAGTCCTATAAGATGCTACTATGATGTAATACCCAGTCTTATAAGTTGTTACTATGATGTAACACTCAGTCCTATAATATGTTACTATGATGTAATACCCAGTCCTATAGGTTGTTACTATTATGTAACACTCAGTCCTATAATATGTTACTGTGATGTAATACCCAGTCCTATAAGATGTTACTATGATGTAACACTCAGTCCTATAATATGTTACTGTGATGTAATACCCAGTCCTATAAGATGTTACTATGACGTAACACTCAGTCCTATAAGATGTTACTATGACGTAACACTCAGTCCTATAATATGTTACTATGATGTAACACTCAGTCCTATAATATGTTGCTATGATGTAATACCCAGTCCTATAAGATGTTACTATGACGTAACACTCAGTCCTATAAGATGTTACTATGATGTAACACTCAGTCCTATAAGTTGTTACTATGATATAACACTCAGTCCTATAAGATGTTACTATGATGTAACACTCACTCCTATAAGTTCTTACTATGATGTAATACCCAGTCCTATAAGATGCTACTGTGATGTAACACTCAGTCCTATAAGATGTTACTATGATGTAACAATCAGTCCTATAATATGTTACTTTGCTGTAACACCCAGTCCTATAAGTTGCTACTATGATGTAATACCCAGTCCTATAAGATGTTAATTTGATGTAACAGTCACTCCTATAAGTTGTTACTATGATGTAATACCCAGTCCTATAAGATGCTACTATGATGTAACACTCAGTCCTATAAGATGTTACTTTGTTGTAACACCCAGTCCTATAAGTTGTTACTATGATGTAATACCCAGTCCTATAAGATGTTAATTTGATGTAACAGTCACTCCTATAAGTTGTTACTATGACGTAACACTCAGTCCTATAAGATGCTACTTTGCTGTAACACTCAGTCCTATAAGTTGTTACTATGCTTTAATGCTCAGTCCTATAAGATTTTACTATGATGTAACAATCACTCCTATAAGTTGTTACTATGATGTAATACCCAGTCCTATAAGATGTTACTATGATGTAACACTCAGTCCTATAAGATGTTACTATGATGTAACACTCAGTCCTATAAGATGTTACTATGATGTAACAATCAGTCCTATAAGATGCTACTATGATGTAACACTCAGTCCTATAAGTTGTTACTATGATGTAATACCCAGTCCTATAAGATGTTACTATGATGTAACACTCAGTCCTATAAGATGTTACTATGATGTAACAATCAGTCCTATAATTTGTTACTATGATGTAATACCCAGTCCTATAAGATGTTACTATGATGTAACACTCAGTCCTATAGGATGTTACTATGATGTAACACTCAGTCCTATAAGATGTTACTATGATGTAACAATCAGTCCTATAAGATGCTACTATGATGTAACACTCAGTCCTATAAGTTGTTACTATGATGTAATACCCAGTCCTATCAGATGTTACTATGATGTAACACTCAGTCCTATAAGATGTTACTATGATGTAATACCCAGTCCTATAAGATGTTACTATGATGTAACACTCACTCCTATAAGTTGTTACTATGATGTAATACCCAGTCCTATAAGTTGTTACTATGATGTAACAATCAGTCCTATAATATGTTACTATGATGTAATACCCAGTCCTATAAGTTGTTACTATGATGTAACACTCAGTCCTATAATATGTTACTGTGATGTAATACCCAGTCCTATAAGATGTTACTATGATGTAACACTCAGTCCTATAATATGTTACTAATATTTAATGCTCAGTCCTATAAGATGTTACTATGACGTAACACTCAGTCCTATAAGATGTTACTATGACGTAACACTCAGTCCTATAATATGTTACTATGATGTAACACTCAGTCCTATAATATGTTACTATGATGTAATACCCAGTCCTATAAGATGTTACTATGACGTAACACTCAGTCCTATAAGATCTTACTATGATGTAACACTCAGTCCTATAAGTTGTTACTATGATATAACACTCAGTCCTATAAGATGTTACTATGATGTAACACTCACTCCTATAAGTTCTTACTATGATGTAATACCCAGTCCTATAAGATGCTACTGTGATGTAACACTCAGTCCTATAAGATGTT
The DNA here is from genome assembly GCF_040414725.1 of Anabrus simplex. Taxonomy (NCBI): domain Eukaryota; kingdom Metazoa; phylum Arthropoda; class Insecta; order Orthoptera; family Tettigoniidae; genus Anabrus; species Anabrus simplex. The sequence continues at coordinate 18,950,364 of NC_090272.1, read as the reverse complement.
ACTATGATGTAACAATCAGTCCTATAATATGTTACTTTGCTGTAACACCCAGTCCTATAAGTTGTTACTATGATGTAATACCCAGTCCTATAAGATGTTAATTTGATGTAACAGTCACTCCTATAAGTTGTTACTATGATGTAATACCCAGTCCTATAAGATGCTACTATGATGTAACACTCAGTCCTATAAGATGTTACTTTGTTGTAACACCCAGTCCTATAAGTTGTTACTATGATGTAATACCCAGTCCTATAAGATGTTAATTTGATGTAACAGTCACTCCTATAAGTTGTTACTATGACGTAACACTCAGTCCTATAAGATGCTACTTTGCTGTAACACTCAGTCCTATAAGATGTTAATTTGATGTAACAGTCACTCCTATAAGTTGTTACTATGATGTAATACCCAGTCCTATAAGTTGTTACTATGATGTAATACCCAGTCCTATAAGATGTTAATTTGATGTAACAGTCACTCCTATAAGTTGTTACTATGATTTAATGCTCAGTCCTATAAGATTTTACTATGATGAAACAATCACTCCTATAAGTTGTTACTATGATGTAATACCCAGTCCTATAAGATGTTACTATGATGTAACACTCAGTCCTATAAGATGTTACTATGATGTAACACTCAGTCCTATAAGATGTTACTATGATGTAACAATCAGTCCTATAAGATGCTACTATGATGTAACACTCAGTCCTATAAGTTGTTACTATGATGTAATACCCAGTCCTATAAGATGTTACTATGATGTAACACTCAGTCCTATAAGATGTTACTATGATGTAACAATCAGTCCTATAAGTTGTTACTATGATGTAATACCCAGTCCTATAAGATGTTACTATGATGTAACACTCAGTCCTATAAGATGTTAATATGATGTAACACTCAGTCCTATAAGATGTTACTATGATGTAACAATCAGTCCTATAAGATGCTACTATGATGTAACACTCAGTCCTATAAGTTGTTACTATGATGTAACACTCAGTCCTATAAGATGTTACTATGATTTAACGCTTAGTCCTATAAGTTGTTACTATGATGTAACACTCAGTCCTATAAGATGTTACTATGATTTAACGCTTAGTCCTATAAGATGTTACTATGACGTAACACTCAGTCCTATAAGATGTTACTATGACGTAACACTCAGTCCTATAAGATGTTACTATGATGTAACACTCAGTCCTATAAGTTGTTACTATGATGTAATACCCAGTCCTATAAGATGTTACTATGATGTAACACTCAGTCCTATAAGATGTTACTATGATGTAATACCCAGTCCTATAAGATGTTACTATGATGTAACACTCACTCCTATAAGTTGTTACTATGATGTAATACCCAGTCCTATAAGTTGTTACTATGATGTAACAATCAGTCCTATAAGATGCTACTATGATGTAACAATCAGTCCTATAAGATGCTACTATGATGTAACACTCAGTCCTATAAGATGTTACTATGATGTAACAATCAGTCCTATAAGTTGTTACTATGATGTAATACCCAGTCCTATAAGATGTTACTATGATGTAACACTCAGTCCTATAAGATGTTAATATGATGTAACACTCAGTCCTATAAGATGTTACTATGATGTAATACCCAGTCCTATAAGATGCTACTATGATGTAACACTCAGTCATATAAGATGTTACTTTGTTGTAACACCCAGTCCTATAAGATGTTACTATGATGTAATACCCAGTCCTATAAGATGTTACTATGATGTAATACCCAGTCCTATAAGATGTTACTATGATGTAACACTCAGTCCTATAAGATGTTACTATGACGTAACAATCAGTCCTATAATATGTTACTTTGCTGTAACACCCACTCCTATAAGATGTTACTATGACGTAACACTCAGTCCTATAAGATGTTACTATGATGTAACACTCAGTCCTATAAGATGTTACTATGATTTAACGCTTAGTCCTATAAGTTGTTACTATGATGTAACACTCAGTCCTATTAGATGTTACTATGATTTAACGCTTAGTCCTATAAGATGTTACTATGACGTAACACTCAGTCCTATAAGATGTTACTATGATGTAACACTCAGTCCTATAAGATGTTACTATGATGTAACACTCAGTCCTATAAGATGTTACTATGATTTAACGCTCAGTCCTATAACACGTCACTATGATATAACACTCAGTCCTATAAGATGTTACTATGATGTAACAATCAGTCCTATAATATGTTACTTTGCTGTAACACCCAGTCCTATAATATGTTACTTTGCTGTAACACTCAGTCGTATAAGATGTTACTATGATGTAATACCCAGTCCTATAAGTTGTTACTTTGATGTAACACTCACTCCTATAAGATGTTACTATGACGTAACACTCAGTCCTATAAGATGTTACTATGATGTAACACTCAGTCCTATAAGATGTTACTATGATGTAACACTCAGTCCTATAAGATGTTACTATGATGTAACACTCAGTCCTATAAGATGTTACTATGATGTAACACTCAGTCCTATAAGATGTTTGTATGATGTAACACTCAGTCCTATAAGATGTTACTATGATGTAACACCCAGTCCTATAAGATGTTACTATGATTTAAAACTCAGTCCTGTAAGTTGTTACTATGATGTATCAACATTCCTATAAGATGTTACTATGATATGACACTCAGTCCTATAAGATGTTACTATGATGTAACACTCAGTCCTATAAGATGTTACTATGATGTAACACTCAGTCCTATAAGATGTTACTATGATGTAACACTCAGTCCTATAAGATGTTACTATGCTGTAACACTCAGTCCTATAAGTTGTTACTATGATGAAACACTCAGTCCTATATGATGTTACTATGATGTAACACTCAGTCCTATAAGATGTTACTATGATGTGACACTCAGTTCTATAAGACGTTACTATGATGTAACACTCAGTCCTATAAGATGTTACTATGATGTAACACTCAGTCCTATAAGATGTCACTATGATGTAATGTGACGGTTCATCACAATGCCATAGACATGTTAGGAGGTTTAGTCAATAATCTAAGCCGTTTTCCGCAACATTCTGCGACATATAATGTCGTAATTAGCAGTCTACGTGCCGAATCGGGATGCGAGTTGCGGTTCGCAGGCCCGAAGGAAGGAGTTTTTGTTTATTTATTTATTTATTTATTTATGAAAGTCGTTGTAAAATAAAGTCATAAATGAAATAAAAAATACACTTTTCTTCAGTAACATAGCATTACAAATATTCAGTTACATATGCACATACTATAACAAGGTATTTAAAATATTACAATTAAAATGATTTACGAACTGCTTTAAAGCTGCATTAGTACTGTCATTATACATGATGGTAGTGATGTAATCGAAGATAATAATGATGATGAGGTAGATGGTATAACTAGAAACTAGAATATTAACTGAACTTATGAGCTTAACAATAGGAATCAGCAAAGTGGGATTTTAACTTAGAACAGAAAACAATACTATGGATGTGTATGTAGTTGCAAATATATCTAGTCTATACTCATTGGTATATTTATTAAATATTTTCATTGAGTTTAACACTGGTGAATTACTATGTTGTTGGGTTCTTGATCTAGAGCAGTAGAAAGTAACACACTTCGGGCGTGTAGATGGAATACGGACAGACAAGTTGAACAGAGAGAGCAAGTTAGAGCTACCAATAAGATTGTTAAATAATTTGTAGACAAATAGAAGAACTGCAATTACTCGTCTTTTTGCTAAGGACTTATAGCCAGGTTGTTTCATTAAGTCATCATACGAATCAAATTTAGGGTAATTATTAGTTATTTTTTACGTAAGGTATCTAAGAAATTTGTTTTGCACCATTTCAACTTTGTTTTCATATAGTTTAAAGGTGGGATTCCAAATGGTCGATGCATATTCTAGCCGACTTCTTACAAAGGAGTTTTATAATAGCTTTATTGCCTCGGGATTTGTGAAGTCACGTGTGCATCTCTTAATAAATCCTAATGTTCTGTCGCGTATTATAGCGGAACCTTGAAATCACGCTCTCACACTGTGCGAGAGAGGAGGACAGATGACGCTACGCATGGAAATGTATGTTGTCAGAGAGTTGGGTGTATTAAGGTGTGTTAACTCCCAAGAAATAAAAATCCTTACTGATTCGACACCGCATTCATTGGTGCCAATTCACCATATTTAACTAAGAAGAAGGAGAAGAAGAACACCGTTTTCTGAGGTAATCTATCGATATTTATAAGTCAGGTCTCATTCAAACCAACGTATTTAATGCAAATTGTTGATGCATATAAATGCAATACCTTAATAGTTGATCGGTAATGACGCATGTCATATAGTGGTACGCAGACTAAAGATGACTGCCAAGATCTGGCAACGTGAGGAAAAAAGTGGGAGGTCTTGCGAGATGAACCATGACGCGTGAATTTCTGAAAGAACGCTCTTGTGATTGTGAATGACCCGCTGATCGTATTGATTTAAAATGAGATCAGTATAAACAGGGGTCACGAGCTTTAATTTGATTGTTTTTACGTCGCTGAAAGATTCCGTTTACCGGAGCTCAATTTCGATCAGAGGCGTGGTCTATCAGCCCAGATACTATAAATAAAACGCGGATCTAGATGCAATATTCGATTGTAATTTGTGTAGCCGCAGTACTTACGTGTCAGTAATGAACAATGGATACCAGTGTGTGAAGTGCTGTGTCGAGGAAAAACATATCAATGCGGTGTAAATATCGAGAAATAAGCCGTGTGGTACGAGAAGTACAGTAGTGATGAATAGAAGTCTTCTTTCAACATTTAATACTTTAAATATCGACGACAGTCAGTTACGGCTTATGATGCAATCATCAGAGGAAGGGCAAACGCATCAGGTTTTTCAGAAGTAGTGAGACCGCCGATTATGTTCAGTGGCCGATCTAAAAGCATTTTAACAGTGAGTGACGCTCAGAAAAATTAAAAGAACGGTATTCGTGATAGGAAGAATGTTTGCATACTCCATGGACACTCGTGGTAACAATTAGTCAGACTGTGTGTTTAATGGGGAAATGAATAGTGATTTATACAAACTTACCACTACTTGCGTTAATCCATTTCTTGTTATAAGTGGATCTAATCACCAGTACATTCTGTGAAAACACATAAACATTGTTTATTAACTAATTTTCCCATTTTTGCCTGTATATTCGTAAGTTATCATCGAACCCAAGAATTGGAATCAACGAGGATCACGCCTAAGTGCCTGCATTCATCTCTTCAGAGAACGTCTAGAGATTCCGACAACGGAAGACCACAATTCGTGACATGGATGTGGTGTGGAGGGAGAAGAACCAAGGACTATTTAAGAGTGGAGCTGTCGTCATGAGGGTCTAAAATTTCGAGGTGTACCCTAGAGATGGCAGCGAACCACAGGCATTATCTGATAAGTACATTTTTTTAAATATATTAAACCACGAGATTTGCATGCTAGTATGAATTTTTATTTTTAAATTTAAAAAGTTGTAATTTATAATATTAAATGTAGGGAACACTATACGCGTGTGACTGGGAAAGATTATTTTATTAATTTAATTAGAATTTCTTCTGTGATTTAAGGATACTCACTAATATTCCAGTGGGCTTATTTGCATGAATTAGTACACAGATCCCATAAATTCTTAGTGCGTATGAAGCACATATTTTGAGAACAATGGCATTTCAATTAAATTTATAATTTCTTCTTGATGTTACTAACTGGTAAGGATCTTCATAGTAATTTGAATATAGACTATGTGTTCGCTTCACAGGGTGAATGAGGTATTTTACAAATCCCATATAATAGATATATGTTAATTGAAGATATTCAAACCGAGGTATAATTTGAATTATATTGATAGGTGAGTGAAATTGAATCAGTTAAATAACTTGTGAAAATAGAGTTTTTTCTATAAATGAACAAAATAGATTTGAGATGCAGTGGTGTGAAGTGGGAAGGATGAGACTTGTGAAATGTTTGAGACACTGGAATGACAAAGAATTATAATACACTGACTGACAGAGCAAATGCAACACCAAGAAGGAGTGGTCAGAACTTTATGCCAATTGCAGGGTAGACTGACGTCACTGAGGTATGCTCATGATGTGAAATGCGCCGCTGTGCTGCGCACGTAGCGAACGATAAATGGGACACGGCGGTGGCGAATGGCCCACTTCGTACCGTGATTTCTCAGCCGACAGTCATTGTAGAACGTGTTGTCGTGTGCCACAGGACACGTGTATAGCTAAGAATGCCAGGCCGCCGTCAACGGAGGCAGTTCCAGCAGACAGACGACTTTACGAGGGGTATGGTGATCGGGCTGAGAAGGGCAGGTTGGTCGCTTCGTCAAATCGCAGCCGATACCCATAGGGATGTGTCCACGGTGCAGCGCCTGTGGCGAAGATGGTTGGCGCAGGGACATGTGGCACGTGCGAGGGGTCCACGCTCAGCCCGAGTGACGTCAGCACGCGAGGATCGACGCATCCGCTGCCAAGCGGTGGCAGCCCCGCACGCCACGTCAACCGCCATTCTTCAGCATGTGCAAGACACCCTGGCTGTTCCAATATCGACCAGAACAATTTCCCGTCGATTGGTTGAAGGAGGCCTGCACTCCCGGCGTCCGCTCAGAAGACTACCATTGACTCCACAGCATAGACGTGCACGCCTGGCATGGTGCCGGGCTAGAGCGACTTGGATGAGGGAATGGCGGAACGTCGTGTTCTCCGATGAGTCACGCTTCTGTTCTGTCAGTGATAGTCACCGCAGACGAGTGTGGCGTCGGCGTGGAGAAAGGTCAAATCCGGCAGTAACTGTGGAGCGCCCTACCGCTAGACAACGCGGCATCATGGTTTGGGGCGCTATTGCGTATGATTCCACGTCACCTCTAGTGCGTATTCAAGGCACGTTAAATGCCCACCGCTACGTGCAGCATGTGCTGCGGCCGGTGGCACTCCCGTACCTTCAGGGGCTGCCCAATGCTCTGTTTCAGCAGGATAATACCCGCCCACACACTGCTCGCATCTCCCAACAGGCTCTACGAGGTGTACAGATGCTTCCGTGGCCAGCGTACTCTCCGGATCTCTCAGCAATCGAACACGTGTGGGATCTCATTGGACGCCGTTTGCAAACTCTGCCCCAGCCTCGTATGGACGACCAACTGTGGCAAATGGTTGACAGAGAATGGAGAACCATCCCTCAGGACACCATCCGCACTCTTATTGACTCTGTACCTCGACGTGTTTCTGCGTGCATCGCCGCTCGCGGTGGCCCTACATCCTACTGAGTCGATGCCGTGCGCATTGTGTAACCTGCATATCGGTTTGAAATAAACATCAATTATTCGTCCGTGCCGTCTCTGTTTTTTCCCCAACTTTCAACCTTTCGAACCACTCCTTCTTGGTGTTGCATTTGCTCTGTCAGTCAGTGTAATAAGGGTACATAAAATGGAGAGAGCTTATGGTGTCACCAAAGATATCTACAATAAAAGATGCCTATCCAAAAATGCAAAAATAAGGCATTACAACACAGTAGTGAAGCCAGAATGCCTATATGCAAGCGAGTGTCTGGCATTAAACTATAATTTAGATAAACTAGTAATACTAGAAAGGCGAATCATGAGGAAAATATTAGGCCCACAAAACACAGCAGAAGGTTGGAAATTACGAAGTAATGCTGAAATATATTTTAAAAAATAGAAAATATATCAGATGTAATGAGGAAAAGGAGACTTACGTTTTTTGGACATTTATATCGAATGCAAGATAGTAGATTAACCAGTAAGATTTTCAGATATTTGTGGGGTAAGATATCAACGACAAGCTGGGTCAATGAAGTAAGAAGGATTTAGAAAAAAACAATATAACAACAGAAGAAATAAATAATAGAGAAGGCTTTCGGGGAAAAGTATTGAAAATAGAAGGATTCCAAGGTAGGAAATTAAAAAAGACTGGTTCAAGGTGGTCTGAAGACAGAAAGAAGAAACATAGTGAACAGATGAAAGCGTACTGGAAGAAAAGGAAAGAACAAAGAAGAAGGAATTGAAATTGGCACGTGGTCCTCTGGTGGCCCATTCGAAAGAAGAAGAAGAATGACGGCTATCGTGATGTATTGAATTAAGCTGTATATATAGCCGGAATAATAAGAATTGGTGGTCCTTAAATGAACGTGTACTTTGGAACGAGCCAAGATGAAAAGAAAGAAAGAAAGAAAGAAAGAAAGAATAGAATGTGTCTTTGGTGCCGCAGGCCAAGACATTGGCCCATTACTAGAGGAAGACGGATTTACGACGTAAGGATTTGCACCGTCCGAGGGGGACTGTGTTGTCTCCAAGAGTCTTAAACATTTGCCTGTAAGCCTCCTTTCATTCACCAATGCAATATAAATCCCATGCTAATGATACACTATGAGTAGCGTTGATAATTTAATGATTCTGCGAAGGACGTATTCCTCCCCATTTTTATGTATCAAATTAGCTCCTGATGGGAGTTTCAGATTTTGTACCTCGGAAACTGAAGAACGTGGGTTCGACCCGCGTTGGAACTATGGATTTAACCTCATACTGTACGGCTTGACTAGGCCATATTTTCAAGATGTATTGTTTGCTATATGTTTGATATTTTCCTATGTAATGCATTTATGTAGTTCATTATTCCCGAGTGTTTATGGTGATGGGTAAGATACCAGCGTTGGTTGCCTTACTTTGAATATAACGGGGTTAGGTAGAACCAGGACACGCGTATGTGTCCAGTATAATATGTAATTGATTTGGTCAAATAGACCATGGGTTTCATATGTGGCGAAGCAATCTCGAGCGTGAAAAAATGTATTAATCAATACAAATAAATCCAATAACAATGACAGTTAACTAATAATATGAATTAGTGAGAGAATGCCATCATTCGCATAACAGATACCATGGAGTATCATTGTTTAGAAATAAATAAACTTGCATACTGTACATAGAATCAGTGGGCGTCAATAAAGTGATTTAAAGTATGCCAAGCGATAACTACAACAGTGAATAGACTGAAAAAGACGCTAAGGTATACTGTATACACATGATTGCTTTACATTTGATTTAATAATGTGGTATTATCTCATGTATTTATCGTGTGGTTCTATCAGTTTGATAAAAGGTTTAGTAAATATTCTTAACAAAGATCCTCCTCATTTAATAATGTTAATGTATTCCTCTTACATTAGAGAGAACCCTACTTTCGTTATATCTTATGTAGTGCCCACTTTTCTTTTACGAACATTCCATTAAACGTATGCTTCCGAGCTTTAGCCGTTGACACAATGAAAGTAGGGAAGATGAGATTTCATGACCCGGGAAGTGATTTCCGAAGGTTCTCACCCAGGAATACCATTTATGTATTTGTTTGTGAAGCCGAATTATGTAATTGTTGCCCTGCTATGCCCGGGATGGGTACAGTAATAGTTATATTAGACGTTAAGATGATGTAACACTCAGTCCTATAAGATGTTACTATGATGTAACACTCAGTCCTAGAAGATGTTACTATGATGTAACACTCAGTCCTTTAAGTTGTTACTATGATGTGACACTCAGTCCTATAAGATGTTACTATGATGTGACATTCAGTCCTATAAGATGTTACTATGATGTAACACTCAGTCCTAGAAGATGTTACTATGATGTAACACTCAGTCCTTTAAGTTGTTACTATGATGTGACACTCAGTCCTATAAGATGTTACTATGATGTGACATTCAGTCCTATAAGATGTTACTATGATGTAACACACAGTCCTATAAGATATTACCATGATAGGTTCTAACACTGTGTCATCCAATCGTCATATTCCTTAGATCCCACAAACAGTGAAATCTTTCAAGCTGTAATTGAGTTTCGGTGTGTTCTTCGCATAGAAGCTGGTAATTTACATCCAATCCGAACAATATGTGGGTTGATTATTGGTCAAGGGCACAAATTTTGAAAATAAGAAGCTGTTATCCAGGCAACAGCATTGTGAAGTACCCTCAATGTCCATACTGCTGGCTGCTCTGTTTGTAGTCAGCTGCCTCTTTTCAGAGAACAGCACGCCTGCAGGAACATTTTTGCATCACTCTGAAATACCTCGCCTTTTTCAAACTTAAAAAAGCTTGTCTGTGTCGAATTGAATTTGCACAGTGTCGTATCTTGATGAAACTCGGTGCCGTGACGAACGGGAACGAATCTTGGCCATCGCCTCTCGGCTTTCTCTTACGTGCCTCGTGCACATCATCCACTGTTGCCAGGCACGGGACTACGATAATATGACTTGTACAGTTAAATCATAGCTTGTTTAATGTAATATCACATCTCGTTTTGCAGCCTATACAGCGAATGTGTTGGATAGCGCTCTAGCTAGTGACCTTTTTCAAGAGTGCTTTCTTGTGGCTTGGCTTAAAATATATTCGAATCTCTAATTCACGAAAAGCAGTCATTGTGCAGTTCTAATTATTACTGGTGGGATATAAACAGAGCGAGGGAGGGAGAAACGTTATCTGCACATTTCAGGTAACTTCTAACCGTCTGGCCTACTAGGTCCTCATAAACTGCACGGGAAGATTTCTGGTATTATCTCTCCTTTCGTAACAATTTTACTACCGGGATAGTTGAAGATGCCTGCTGCATGTTGAAAACTCAAGAAAATAGATTGCATGAAAGTCCTAGCCCTATTAATCACGCGGGGAATGGTCGACACAAACCTTACTGAAGGTCAGTAAAACGTAAATCGATTGATTCATTCTACGCTTATTTCATAAATACATACAGACGAAGGAACGAACGGTACATCAGTGAAGCCTTGACAATTCACGAGAAAGGTAGGTGTGCTGATGAAGGCCAACCGGTTTCCTACATGATCTCTCTCATTTCTGCAGTATTCTCATCGCGTGCTAGAGTTTCTATATTCGTCTCTTCTTTCTTCATAAACACTGCATCGTTTGGACATCACAGCCACTGGATTATCACGTCACCAATGTGGGATCATTCGTAACAAACTAGTAGGTTTTACTGAGACCTGAATGTACAGCTTATTAGAGTTTGATCACCAGCCACTATCATACACAACGGTTCAGCTCATACAGGATCCAGCTCATACCCCCCCCTACCAAACTGAAAGCATCCAGCATTTATCCGCCACTATCAAACTGACAGGTTTCGGCTCTTACCCCCCCACTATCAAACTTACAGGATCCATCTCTAATCCTCCACTATCAAACTGACAGGTTCCAGCTCTTACCCCCCACTACCAAACTGAAAGCATCCAGCATTTATCCTCCACTATCAAACTGACAGGCCCCAGCTCTTATCATCCACAATCAAACTGACAGATTCCATATCTTATCCCCCACTATCAAACTGACAGGTTCCAACTCTCATCCTCGACTATCAAATTGACCGGTTCCAGCTCTTATCCTCCACTATCAAACTGACCGGTTCCAGCTGTTATCCTCCACTATAAAACTGACAGGTTCCAACTCTCATCCTCGACTATCAAATTGACCGGTTCCAGCTCTCATCCTCGACTATCAAACTGACAGGTTCCAGCTGTTATCCTCCACTATAAAACTGACAGGTTCCAACTCTCATCCTCGACTATCAAACTGACAGGTTACAGCTCTTATCCTCCACTAACAAACTGACAGGTTCCAGCTCGTATCCTCCACTATAAAACTGACAGGTTCCAGCTGTTATCCTCCACTATCAAACTGACAGGTTACAGCTCTTATCCTCCACTATAAAACTGACAGGTTCCAGCTGTTATCCTCCACTATAAAACTGACAGGTTCCAGCTGTTATCCTCCACTATCAAACTGACAGGTTCCAGCTGTTATCCTCCACTATCAAACTGACAGGTTACAGCTCTTATCCTCCACTATAAAACTGACAGGTTCCAGCTGTTATCCTCCACTATAAAACTGACAGGTTCCAGCTGTTATCCCCCACTATCAAACTGACAGGTTCCAACTCTCATCCTCGACTATCAAACTGACAGGTTCCAGCTCTTATCCTCCACTATCAAACTGACAGGTTACAGCTCTTATCCTCCACTATAAAACTGACAGGTTCCAACTCTCTTCCTCGACTATCAAACTGACAGGTTCCAACTCTCATCCTCGACTATCAAACTGACAGGTTACAGCTCTTATCCTCCACTAACAAACTGACAGGTTCCAGCTGTTACCCTCCACTATAAAACGGACAGGTTCCAACTCTCATCCTCGACTATCAAACTGACAGGTTACAGCTCTTATCCTCCACTAACAAGCTGACAGGTTCCAGCTGTTATCCTCCACTATAAAACTGACAGGTTCCAACTCTCATCCTCGACTATCAAACTGACAGGTTACAGCTCTTATCCTCCACTATCAAACTGACAGGTTACAGCTCTTATCCTCCACTATCAAACTGACAGGTTCCAGCTCTTACCCTCCACGATCAAATTGACCGGTTCCAGCTCTTACCCTCCACTATCAAACTGACAGGTTCCAGCTGTTATCCTCCACTATAAAACTGACAGGTTCCAACTCTCTTCCTCGACTATCAAACTGACAGGTTCCAACACTCATCCTCGACTATCAAACTGACAGGTTACAGCTCTTATCCTCCACTATCAAACTGACCGGTTCCAGCTCTTACCCTCCACTAACAAACTGACAGGTTCCAGCTGTTATCCTCCACTATAAAACTGACAGGTTCCAACTCTCATCCTCGACTATCAAACTGACAGGTTACAGCTCTTATCCTCCACTATCAAACTGACAGGTTCCAGCTGTTATCCTCCACTATAAAACTGACAGGTTCCAGCTCGTATCCTCCACTATCAAACTGACAGGTTCCAACTCTCATCCTCGACTATCAAACTGACAGGTTCCAGCTCTTATCCTCCACTATCAAACTGACAGGTTCCAGCTCGTATCCTCCACTATCAAACTGACAGGTTACAGCTCTTATCCTCCACTATCAAACTGACAGGTTCCAACTCTCTTCCTCGACTATCAAACTGACAGGTTCCAACTCTCATCCTCGACTATCAAACTGACAGGTTCCAACTCTCATCCTCGACTATCAAACTGACAGGTTCCAGCTGTTATCCTCCACTATCAAACTGACAGGTTCCAACTCTCATCCTCGACTATCAAACTGACAGGTTACAGCTCTTATCCTCCACTAACAAACTGACAGGTTCCAGCTCGTATCCTCCACTATCAAACTGACAGGTTCCAACTCTCATCCTCGACTATCAAACTGACAGGTTACAGCTCTTATCCTCCACTATCAAACCGACAGGTTCCAACTCTCATCCTCGACTATCAAACTGACAGGTTCCAGCTCGTATCCTCCACTATCAAACTGACCGGTTCCAGCTCTTACCCTCCACTAACAAACTGACAGGTTCCAGCTGTTATCCTCCACTATCAAACTGACCGGTTCCAGCTGTTATCCTCCACTAACAAACTGACAGGTTCCAGCTCTTACCCTCCACTAACAAACTGACAGGTTCCAGCTGTTATCCTCCACTATCAAACTGACCGGTTACAGCTCTTATCCTCCACTAACAAACTGACCGGTTCCAGCTGTTATCCTCCACTAACAAACTGACAGGTTCCAGCTGTTATCCTCCACTATCAAATTGACCGGTTCCAGCTCTTACCCTCCACTATCAAACTGACCGGTTCCAGCTGTTATCCTCCACTAACAAACTGACAGGTTCCAGCTCTTACCCTCCACTAACAAACTGACAGGTTCCAGCTCTTACCCTCCACTAACAAACTGACAGGTTCCAGCTCTTACCCTCCACTATCAAACTGACCGGTTCCAGCTGTTATCCTCCACTAACAAACTAACAGGTTCCAGCTCTTACCCTCCACTAACAAACTGACAGGTTCCAGCTCGTATCCTCCACTAACAAACTGACAGGTTACAGCTCTTACCCTCCACTAACAAACTGACAGGTTCCAGCTGTTATCCTCCACTAACAAACTGACAGGTTACAGCTCTTATCCTCCACTAACAAACTGACAGGTTCCAGCTCGTATCCTCCACTAACAAACTGACAGGTTCCAGCTGTTATCCTCCACTAACAAACTGACAGGTTCCAGCTCGTATCCTCCACTAACAAACTGACAGGTTCCAGCTCTTCCCTCCACTATCAAACTGACAGGTTCCAGCTGTTATCCTCCACTAACAAACTGACAGGTTCCAGCTGTTACCCTCCACTAACAAACTGACAGGTTCCAGCTGTTATCCTCCACTAACAAACTGACAGGTTACAGCTCTTATCCTCCACTATCAAACTGACAGGTTCCAGCTCGTATCCTCCACTATGAAACTGACCGGTTCCAGCTCTGACCCTCCACTAACAAACTGACAGGTTCCAGCTGTTATCCTCCACTATCAAACTGACCGGTTCCAGCTGTTATCCTCCACTATCAAACTGACAGGTTCCAGCTGTTATCCTCCACTAACAAAGTGACAGGTTCCAGCTCTTACCCTCCACTAACAAACTGACCGGTTCCAGCTGTTATCCTCCACTATCAAACTGACCGGTTCCAGCTCTTACCCTCCACTATCAAACTGACCGGTTACAACTCTTATCCTCGACTAACAAACTGACCGGTTCCAGCTCTTACCCTCCACTAACAAACTGACAGGTTCCAGCTCTTACCCTCCACTATCAAACTGACCGGTTCCAGCTGTTATCCTCCACTATCAAACTGACCGGTTCCAGCTGTTATCCTCCACTAACAAACTGACAGGTTCCAGCTCTTATCCTCCACTATCAAACTGACCGGTTCCCGCTGTTATCCTCCACTAACAAACTGACAGGTTCCAGCTGTTACCCTCCACTAACAAACTGACAGGTTCCAGCTCTTACCCTCCACTAACAAACTGATAGGTTCCAGCTCTTACCCTCCACAATCAAACTGACCGGTTCCAGCTGTTATCCTCCACTATCAAACTGACCGGTTCCAGCTCGTATCCTCCACTAACAAACTGACCGGTTCCAGCTCTTACCCTCCACTAACAAACTGACAGGTTCCAGCTGTTACCCTCCACTAACAAACTGACAGGTTCCAGCTGTTACCCTCCGCTAACAAACTGACCGGTTCCAGCTCGTATCCTCCACTAACAAACTGACAGGTTCCAGCTCTTATCCTCCACTAACAAACTGACAGGTTCCAGCTGTTATCCTCCACTAACAAACTGACCGGTTACAGCTCTTATCCTCCACTAACAAACTGACAGGTTCCAGCTCTTATCCTCCACTATCAAACTGACCGGTTACAGCTCTTATCCTCCACTAACAAACTGACAGGTTACAGCTGTTACCCTCCACTATCAAACTGACAGGTTCCAGCTGTTATCCTCCACTATAAAACTGACAGGTTCCAACTCTCATCCTCGACTATCAAACTGACAGGTTACAGCTCTTATCCTCCACTATCAAACTGACAGGTTACAGCTCTTATCCTCCACTATCAAACTGACAGGTTCCAGCTCGTATCCTCCACTATCAAACTGACAGGTTCCAACTCTCATCCTCGACTATCAAAGTGACAGGTTACAGCTCTTATCCTCCACTATCAAACTGACAGGTTCCAGCTGTTATCCTCCACTATCAAACTGACCGGTTACAGCTCTTATCCTCCACTAACAAACTGACAGGTTACAGCTCTTATCCTCCACTATCAAACTGACAGGTTCCAGCTCGTATCCTCCACTATCAAACTGACAGGTTACAGCTCTTATCCTCCACTATCAAACT
The DNA here is from genome assembly GCF_040414725.1 of Anabrus simplex. NCBI lineage: Eukaryota > Metazoa > Arthropoda > Insecta > Orthoptera > Tettigoniidae > Anabrus > Anabrus simplex. The sequence continues at coordinate 18,934,537 of NC_090272.1, read as the reverse complement.
GACAGGTTCCAGCTGTTATCCTCCACTATCAAACTGACCGGTTCCAGCTGTTATCCTCCACTATCAAAGTGACAGGTTACAGCTCTTATCCTCCACTATCAAACTGACAGGTTCCAGCTGTTATCCTCCACTATCAAACTGACCGGTTACAGCTCTTATCCTCCACTAACAAACTGACAGGTTACAGCTCTTATCCTCCACTATCAAACTGACAGGTTCCAGCTCGTATCCTCCACTATCAAACTGACAGGTTACAGCTCTTATCCTCCACTATCAAACTGACAGGTTCCAGCTCGTATCCTCCACTATCAAACTGACAGGTTCCAACTCTCATCCTCGACTATCAAAGTGACAGGTTACAGCTCTTATCCTCCACTATCAAACTGACAGGTTACAGCTCTTATCCTCCACTATCAAACTGACAGGTTACAGCTCTTATCCTCCACTATCAAACTGACAGGTTCCAGCTCTTATCCTCCACTATCAAACTGACCGGTTCCAGCTGTTATCCTCCACTATCAAACTGACAGGTTACAGCTCTTATCCTCCACTATCAAACTGACCGGTTCCAGCTGTTATCCTCCACTATCAAACTATCACTATCAAGTGAAAGGGTTCAGCTCTCAAGGTAATAATTAGACCCAGCAGTAGCAAGTTATGAGCTGTGTATACGCTCTCCCGTTGCAAGGGCGCCCATGCCGCGGCCCCTCTCTAGATTTCAGGGAAAGTCTTTTTTTTTTTGCTAGTTGCTTTACGTCGCACCGTCACAGATAGGTCTTATGGCGACGATGGGATAGGAAAGGGCTAGGAGTGGGAAGGAAGCGGCCGTGGCCTTAATTAAGGTACAGCCCCAGCATTTGCCTGGTGTGAAAATGGGAAACCACGGAAAACCATTTTCAGGGCTGCCGACAGTGGGGTTCGAACCTACTATCTCCCGAATACTGGATACTGGCCGCACTTAAACGACTGCAGCTATCGAGCTCGGTCAGGGAAAGTCAAAAATCTAATGTAGTCAGGTGTTTTTCTTTCAAAAATATTGTTTAACAGTCGGTATTACGTAGAAGTGGTAGTACCGCCCCCAACCGACAGACAGGGGATACCGTGGGTGTTATTCTACCTCTACTCATCTTCCAAAATTTTAAAAATACTACTTTCCCCTTCAAACTGTCATATGGGCGCTCATGAACCGTCGAAAAAGTCCGTGTCACTTATTCCGCATCTTATCCCGACCCTCACTGAAATGCCTTGCCTAATACTAAGGGGATATAAAATTCTAATAAATGTTACGTACGTTTTAGATGAATTGATTTATTGAGGACATGCGCAACTAAATCTTATTCTGTATTTAACATCATTAAAAGGTTATCGAGGACAGAATAAATTGTAACCTCTTGGGAGTGAATCACGTTATCATTCTAACTTTATCGCTAATAATATGTGGTCGGCTTTCTCGAACTCAATAATGTTCGAATACGCTTAAATGTTTAAATGCATTTAATTTTATGGTGTTGTTGCTTTATCAAATTGTATTCATAAGGTCACGCTCAGCAGTTACCTTATTCTAACAGTTCAAGCCAGTCGGTGGGTAAATACTCACCATCTTTTCATAGCGTAAAGTAAATTTCAGTTTCATTGAAATAATAATAATAATAATAACAATAATAATAACTCAAGCTTAATTTAGGAAATAGTATAAGTAGTATAATTAGTAATAGGCAACCTTAATATTATTTATTGTATTGTGGTTAAGTGTAAGAGAGGGCCGTGTGCCCTAATTTCGCCACATGAAAGAAGCCATAATAAATAAATAAATAAATAAATAAATAAATAAATAAATAAATAAATAAATAAATAAATAAATATAAGTGAGTAAAGAATGTACTGAAAACGGGGTAATACTGGGCTATAGGAGTAAGAACGTGATAATAGATTTTTCTAGCATCCACAGAATATTGTGCGATTTTTCAAATTCCATTGCCACAGCTGCTTTAAGAAACGGAGTTCATGACCAACAACGCCCAGAGCCACGGGAGAATAAAACAGACAAAGAACTTCGAATACTAGGCGAGTGAATGGAGTCCAATATACCCGAGAGATGTAGCATTTGTTCTCCACCGCTACTGTTCGCAGCTAGAAGGCAAGGAAAGTCTTGTTACGAATAGAGCAAAAGAAACAGCCAAGTAGTCAGTGAAAAAAAAAAAGATCGCTTTCTATTCAGAGACCGCGAGATACTTGGAGTCATGTAGCAACTTCACAGCTCAGGATGAATGATAGAAACATCTTGACGAAAATATTTCATTCATGACCGCCGATTTATTAATAATAATAAAAACTATAATAATAATAATAATAATAATAATAATAATAATAATAATAATAATAATAATAATAATAATTAGGCATAGGATACAGTAAAATGTGATCTCTCTGCAGACGAGTAAGAGTATAAAATCTCCCGGACGAGAAAATTGTATCGAACTGAATCCATGTGATTATTGAAAAATTGCAAAAAAAATGGGCAGTAAGCAGATTCAGTATGTATAAAGAGACCGATAGTTCTATAACACTGTGACTATTAGGACTGTGACTCTAGTTCAGTAAACAGGACTGTGACTCTAGTTCAGTAAACAGGACTGTGACTCTAGTTCAGTAAACAGGACTGTGATTGCAGATTGGAGGTGTTTGGACAAGCAATTTCTATAAGGGATGTGGATCTTTTTGATTTATCGATTAGAATAATATCTGGCCTATTGTTGCTGAGCGTGACATCGGTTATGACTTCTCGGTCCCATAGTAGTTTATATGAAGAGTTTTCGAGAATGGGTGGAGGTGTATATTTCCAATATGCAGTTGATGACTGAAGAAATCCACATTTTACAGAAAGTTTCACGTGAATGATTTTTGCTACCTGATCATGTCGGTGCTTGTAATCGGTGTTGGCCAAGTGTGGGCAACCAGAGATGACGTGCTGTATGCTCTCTGTAGTTCTGGAACAGCGGTGGCAGTTGTCTGAGACAACTGTTGTATCATTCATGATAAATCTACGGTAGTTCCGTGTGGCAATTACTTGATCTTGGATGACCAGAACAAATCCTTCTGTTTCTGGGAAAAGACCAGAGTAGGTCAGCCAAGCGTGCGACGCAGGTTTGTCGATATGAGGCGATCCAGTTCATGGGGGTATTCCCCGTGAAGAGGTTTTGCTTCCACATGGCCATATTCATCTCTTTTGTAGGTGGGGTAGAAACAGGCATTTCTGGCGACGACAGATTGAGAGAGTTTATATCAGCTCTGCAAACAGCATGACGAAGTTCAGTAAACAGGAACTTTTTACTGTATCAGTTCTCGAGTGGAAATATTCTCTTAGACTGGATATCAAATTGCTGTGTAAATTGACAATGGATAAGAAGCCCCTACCACCTTCTGATCTCGGGAGTGTAAGACGTTCGGTTGCAGATTTAGGATGGTGCATATGGTACCGGGTGAGTGAAACTGCTGTTTTCGTTTGTAACTGCTGAAGTTCTGTTTGGGTCCATTTTATGATACCAAAGGAGTATGTGAGCAGTGGTATGGCATACGTATTGACTGCTTTGGTAAGACGTTTAGCTGTCAGTTTTGATTGTAGTACCTTGTTGAGACGTGTTATATATTGCTGCGTGACATTTCTCTTGATGTCGGCATGTTTCATACGAGTGCTCTGATGAAAACTGAGGTATTTGTATATTTCTTCTTCCTCCAGCTGTTGTATGGATTCGTCGTTTAAACTAGAAGGTGTCCCTTGTGCTGAGTAGGATCCTCTGATGACAGTTTGGGTTCTGCATTTGTCCAATCCAAACCGCATGCCTATATCTGAAGAAAACTTCTTGGTAATTGAGAAGAGATGTTGGAGATGGGGTTTGGTAGAGGCATACAGCTTAATGTCATCCATATAGAGTAGGTGGCTGATTTTGAATAGCTCCTCTCGCTTATTCTTAATGCTAAATCCATACCCACTTGTGTTCAGTAGGTAGGATAGTGGATTTAATGCCATGCAGAACCATAATGGACTCAGTGAGTCCCCTTGGAAGATCCCTCGTCGTATTGGTATGGGTCTTGTTGCAACACTGCAGTTTCTTAGAGAAACGTGAAGTGAGGTGTTCCAGTCTGTCATTGCCGTCTCCAGAAAGTGAATGATTGAGAGGTCAACTTTATATAGTTCCAGAACATGTATGAGCCAAGTGTGTGGTACTGAATCAAAGGCCTTTTGATAATCAATGAAGCACGTGTATAGGTTCCTGGATTTATGATGTGCTTGTTCCAGGACCACAGCGTCGATAATCAGTTGCTCTTTGCACTGGTATTATTATTATTATTATTATTATTATTATTATTATTATTATTATTATTATTATTATGTAATCTGATGTGACTGATGATAACAACAGTTCGAAGCTGATGCTGCTTTGTTCGCAGTGCCCCTATGCGATGTCTAATTACGACGTAACAGCCATACTGAGACTTCTATCAACGAGATTTTAGAATTTAGAAATGAGTGGCACATAGAACATGCCTAACTGCTGCTATGGCTGGCTCATTTCTTTTAGAAACTATCCCAGTTCCTTCATGAGATCAAATGTGGAGAATGAAGTTGTGTGACAATATGCTGTGACGTCACGGTCAACCGGACAATTCTACTGACGTGCCGGAGATGATGTTGTTCCGGTGTATTCACGATTTGTGGCGCGACTGATCTCAACTTTAAGGAGGATCTAAAACATGCCATTTCTCTATGGGGTCGGGTCAACCACATCAGAGGAGAAGGGAGGGAGAGGGTGAAAGCCGGTGCCCATGAACAGCGCTGCGAAAAGTGGCACGCAATCTAGTTATTGTAACCCAGGACCTCACCTACCAACATTCCGATTGTGACCAACGGGACTCGAACCGGCCACCAGGCGGGCTGAATATCTACATTTAATATGAAAGACGTGAGTGGCAGCGGAGTCATGGCCACCTGGCAATACTTTTGATATTTACGCTTCCGATCTTAAATATAAATTGTAATGAACTAGCATTAATTATTTTAATTGTAATTCTGTAATAATTGTCTTGTATTTTAATTGTACTTTATTTCGACGGAATGTTTGTGTTAGGTGTATCGTGCCTCGTTTTTGCCAATGAAATATCATTAATTTGTTTTCACTAACTTTATCATCCTGTAATTCATTCGTTTGGCTCCTTTGGGGGCTTATTATTATTATTATTATTATTATTATTATTATTATTATTATTATTATTATTATTATTATTATTATTATTATTATTATTATAGTAGTAGTAGTAATAGTAATAGCTTAATATGATTCTGGGATTCCTTTTTCTAAATGTCGACGAAGTAAATGTGGGAGCGTATCGACAATCTAATGCGTATAATGAATTACAAACTAATGTACCTGGAACCCGAAGTTAATGGTTATAGTCCTCAGACATTTTTGTTTCCTTCTTGTTTTTCCGCCACGCCCAACTTTGTTGAGAGTTTATATTCTTAATAGTAACTCGTAGTGATTTTTCTCTTCTGTTGTTTTAAAAAGAGTTTGCGGTCCCTTTCAATTACTTCAAAGTTTGATGGATTTCTTATGATTCTGATTCAATTAATTGAATTAATTCTTGCTTTTATTGATTTAAATTTCCTTATTTTCTGAGTTATGGTGCTATTCTGATTGTGAACTTTGTTCCCCTTTACATTTAATTCTCCTGATGTGTCGATCTTATTTCTTATATTACTACTTCATTTCTTTTAAATGTTCCTACGTTAATCTACGTCCAAGAACACCTTCAAAGAGAAACTCGCCCGTTAAACTGACTTGTCTTATCACGTATGAAGACTCATATTTTGTCTTTCATTAGGAGCTCACTTATTTATTGATACATTAGGTAATATTCATAATCTATTTGCATTCTTGCTCGAGTTATTTATTCGAGTGCAGTACCAAATCGGTTTTTCACGTCTTTCTCGTTTCTGCGCGCTTCCATCGACTCTTCTTGGGCGATACGACGGTGACTTCTGTGAATAACTATGATTTCATTAATTCTTCTATTGTTTCATTATTGTTGGCAAATAGCACTGAACTTGTTTGTCCTAGATGATTGTACAGTAAGGACACAGAAGGCAGGCTGTGTTTAAAGGAAATTGCGATCCTCTTTGAACTGCGTCCAGGAATACTTCGGCTTCTGGTCACCATTTTGTTACAACTGCTTGACAACACATGAGCACGTTGACCCTCGACACACGACACAATCTAGTTTTGTAAGGGATGTCGAGATTAAACTACTTCATTACGTGACACATTAGCACTCCTTGACGACGTGAAGATCATCATACACCATTGCGTGCCACATTAGCACTCCTTGACGACGTGGAGATCATCATACATCATTACGTGACATATTAGCACTCCTTGACGACGTGGAGATCATGCTACATCCTTACGTGACACATTAGCCCTCCTTGACGACGTGGAGATCATGTTACATCATTGTGTAACACATTAGCACTCCTTGACGACGTGGAGAACATGCTACCTCATTACGTGACACATTAGCACTCCTTGACGACGTGGAGATCATGTTACATCATTACATGACACATTAGCACTCCTTGACGACGTGGAGATCATGCTACATCATTGTGTGACACATTAGCACTTCTTGACGACGTGAAGAACATCATACATCATTACGTGACACATTAGCACTTCCTGACGACGTGGAGATTATCATACATCATTACGTGACACATTAGCACCCCTTGACGACGTGGAGATCATGTTACATCATTACGTGACACATTAGCACTCAATGACGATGTGGAGATCATGTTACCTCATTACGTGACACATTAGCACTTCTTGACGACGTTGAGATCATGTTACATCTTTACGTGACACATTAGCACTTCTTGACGACGTGGAGATCATCATACATCATTACGTGACACATTAGCACTCCTTGACGATGTGGAGATCATGTTACCTCATTACGTGACACATTAGCACTTCTTGACGACGTTGAGATCATGTTACATCTTTACGTGACACATTAGCACTTCCTGACGACGTGGAGATCATCATACATCATTACGTGACACATTAGCACTTCTTGACGACGTTGAGATCATGTTACAGCTTTACGTGACACATTAGCACTTCTTGACGACGTGGAGATCATCATACATCATTACGTGACACATTAGCACTCCTTGACGACGTGGAGATCATGCTACTTCATTACGTGACACATTAGCACTTCTTGACGACGTGGAGATCATGCTACCTCTTTGGGTGACACATTAGCACTCCTTGACGACGTGGAGATCATCATACATCATTGCGTGACACATTAGCACTCCTTGACGACGTGGAGATCATGCTACATCATTGCGTGACACATTAGCACTCCTTGACGACGTGTGATCATGCTACCTCATTGCGTGACACATTAGCACTCCTTGACGACGTGGAGATCATCATACATCATTGCGTGACACATTAGCACTCCTTGACGACGTGGAGATCATCATACATCATTACGTGACACATTAGCACTCCTGACGACGTGGAGATCATGTTACCTCATTACGTGACACATTAGCACTCCTTGATGACGTGGAGATCATAATATATCATTACGTGACACATTAGCACTCCTTGAAGACGTGGAGATCATGTTACATCATTGTGTGACACTTTAGCATTTCTTGACGACGTGAAGATCATGCTACATCATTGTGTGACACATTAGCACTCCTTGACGACGTGGAGATCATCATACATCATTACGTGACACATTAGCACTTCTTGACGACGTGGAGATCATCATACATCATTGTGTGACACATTAGCACTCCTTGACGACGTGGAGATCATCATACAACATTACGTGACACATTAGCACTTCTTGACGACGTGCAGATCATGTTACATCATTGTGTGACACATTAGCACTTCTTGACGACGTGGAGATCATGCTATATCATTGCGTGACACATTAGCACTTCATGACAACGTGGAGATCATCATACATCATTACGTGACACATTCGCACTCCTTGACGACGTGGAGATCATGCTACATCATTGTGTGACACATTAGCACTTCTTGACGACGTGGAGATCATCATACAACATTACGTGACACATTAGCACTCCTTGACGACGTGGAGAACATGTTACATCATTACGTGACACATTAGCACTCCTTGACGACGTGGAGATCATATTACCTCATTACGTGACACATTAGCACTTCTTGACGACGTGGAGATCATGTTACATCATTACGTGGCACATTAGCACTACTTGTTGACGTGGAGATCATCATACATCATTACGTGACACATTAGCACTCCTTGACGACGTGGAGATCATGCAACCTCATTACGTGACACATTAGCACTCCTTGACGACGTGGAGATCATGCTACATCATTGTGTGACACATTAGCACTTCTTGACGACGTGGAGATCATCATACATCATTACGTGACACATTAGCACTTCTGGACGACGTGGAGATCATCATACATCATTACGTGACACATTAGCACTTCTTGACGACGTGGAGATCATCATACATCATTACGTGACACATTAGCACTCCTTGACGATGTGGAGATCATCATACATCATTACGTGACACATTAGCACTCCTTGACGACGTGGATATCATGTTACATCATTATGTGACACATTAGCACTTCATGACGACGTGGAGATCATGCTACATCATTGTGTGACACATTAGCACTCCTTGACGACGTGGAGATCATCATACATCATTACGTGACACATTAGCACTCCTTGACGACGTGGATATCATGTTACACCATTACGTCACACATTAGCACTCCTTGACGACGTGGATATCATGTTACACCATTACGTGACACATTAGCACTCCTTGACGACGTGGAGATCATCATACATCATTACGTGACACATTAGCACTCCCTGACGACGTCGAGATCATGTTACATCATTACGTGACACATTAGCACTTCTTGACGACGTGGAGATCATCATACATCATTACGTGACACATTAGCACTCCTTGACGACGTGGAGATCATCATACATCATTACGTGACACATTAGCACTTCTTGACGACGTGGAGATCATGCTACCTCATTACGTGACACATTAGCACTTCTTGACGACGTGGAGATCATCATACATCATTACGTGGCACATTAGCACTCCTTGAAGACGTGGAGATCATGCTACATCATTGTGTGACACATTAGCACTTCTTGACGACGTGGAGATCATCATACATCATTACGTGACACATTAGCACTTCTGGACGACGTGGAGATCATCATACATCATTACGTGACACATTAGCACTTCTTGACGACGTGGAGATCATCATACATCATTACGTGACACATTAGCACTCCTTGACGACGTGGAGATCATCATACATCATTACGTGACACATTAGCACTCCTTGACGACGTGGATATCATGTTACATCATTATGTGACACATTAGCACTTCATGACGACGTGGAGATCATGCTACATCATTGTGTGACACATTAGCACTCCTTGACGACGTGGAGATCATCATACATCATTACGTGACACATTAGCACTCCTTGACGACGTGGATATCATGTTACACCATTACGTGACACATTAGCACTTCTTGTTGACGTGGAGATCATCATACATCATTACGTGACACATTAGCACTCCTTGACGACGTGGAGATCATCATACATCATTACGTGACACATTAGCACTCCCTGACGACGTCGAGATCATGTTACATCATTACGTGACACATTAGCACTTCTTGACGACGTGGAGATCATCATACATCATTACGTGACACATTAGCACTCCTTGACGACGTGGAGATCATCATACATCATTACGTGACACATTAGCACTTCTTGACGACGTGGAGATCATGCTACCTCATTACGTGACACATTAGCACTTCTTGACGACGTGGAGATCATCATACATCATTACGTGGCACATTAGCACTCCTTGAAGACGTGGAGATCATGCTACCTCATTACGTGACACATTAGCACTTCTTAACGACGTGGAGATTATCATACATCATTGTGTGACACATTAGCACTCCTTGACGACGTGGAGATCATCATTCATCATTACGTGACACATTAGCACTTCTTGACGACGTGGAGATCATCATACATCACTGTGTGACACACTAGCACTTCATGACGACGTGGAGATCATGCTACATCATTGTGTGACACATTAGCACTCCTTGACGACGTGGAGATCATGTTACATCATTACGTGACACATTAGCACTCCTTGACGACGTGGAGATCATGCTACATCATTGTGTGACACATTAGCACTCCTTGACGACGTGGAGATCATGTTACCTCATTACGTGACACATTAGCAATCCTTGACGACGTGGAGATCATGTTACCTCATTACGTGACACATTAGCACTTCTTGACGACGTGAAGATCATCATACATCATTACCTGACACATTAGCACTCCTGACGACGTGGAGATCATGTTACCTCATTACGTGACACATTAGCACTTCTTGACGACGTGGAGATCATGCTACATCATTGTGTGACACATTAGCACTTCTTGACGACGTGGAGATCATCATACCTCATTACGTGACACATTAGCACTTCTTGACGACGTGGAGATCATGCTACCTCATTACGTGACACATTAGCACTCCTTGACGACGTGGAGATCATGCTACATCATTGTGAGACACATTAGCACTCCTTGACGACGTGGAGATCATGCTACCTCATTACGTGACACATTAGCACTTCTTGACGACGTGGATATCATCATACATCATTACGTGACACATTAGCACTTCTTGACGACGTGGAGATCATGTTACATCATTGCGTGACACATTAGCACATCTTGACGACGTGAAGATCATGCTACCTCATTACGTGACACATTAGCACTTCTTGACGACGTGGAGATCATCATACATCATTACGTGACACATTTGCACAACTTGACGACGTGGAGATCATGCTACATCATTGTGTGACACATCAGCACTCCTTGACGACGTGGAGATCATCATACATCATTACGTGACACATTAGCACTCCTTGACGACGTGGAGATCATCATACATCATTACGTGACACATTAGCACTTCATGACGACGTGGAGATCATGCTACATCATTGTGTGACACATTAGCACTCCTTGACGACGTGGAGATCATGCTACCTCATTACGTGTCACATTAGCACTCCTTGACGACGTGGAGATCATGCTACATCATTGTGTGACACATTAGCACTCCTTGACGACGTGGAGATCGTCATACATCATTACGTGACACATTAGCACTTCTTGACGCCGTGGAGATCATGTTACCTCATTACGTGACACATTAGCACTTCTTGACGACGTGGAGATCATGTTACATCATTGTGTGACACATTAGCACTCCTTGACGACGTGGAGATCATCATACATCATTACGTGACACATTAGCACTCCTTGACGACGTGGAGATCATCATACATCATTACGTGACACATTAGCACTTCTTGACGACGTGGAGATCATGCTACCTCTTTGGGTGACACATTAGCACTCCTTGACGACGTGGAGATCATCATACATCATTGCGTGACACATTAGCACTCCTTGACGACGTGGAGATCATGCTACATCATTGCGTGACACATTAGCACTCCTTGACGACGTGGAGATCATGCTACCTCATTGCGTGACACATTAGCACTCCTTGACGACGTGGAGATCATCATACATCATTGCGTGACACATTAGCACTCCTTGACGACGTGGAGATCATGTTACATCATTGCGTGACACATTAGCACTCCTTGACGACGTGGAGATCATGCTACCTCATTGCGTGACACATTAGCACTCCTTGACGACGTGAAGATCGTTCTACGTCATTACGTGATTCACGTGCCACTCTGTAGTCGGGACACTTCTCATGTTGAGTGTTACCAGCCGCTTGTGTAAGCATTTTCATTTCACTTATGGGCAATCATTGTCCATGCACGTTTTTATTTGTTCGGAATCTTGTCGATTCATCACGGCATGTCTATCGCACTTTTGTAGACTTTTCCTTTATTTCATATTGTAATGTTTGGTTGACAAATTACATCCACAAAGTGTTTCATATAAATTGATTTTACCAGAGAACTTGAGGTCCCTCTTTACGAAGGGACGTGCCTTTTTTCATAAACTTCCTCGAACAATGTCTGAGAACCTGAAAACCTGTGAAACTCCGGGAATGGGCAATTGTATTCCTCACTGTCCACATTTCTGTAAGTAGTTGAGCATGACTCAATGGACAGAGACATCAGACGAGTTTCAATCCTGCCCTGGTCGATCAGTGTGAACTATGAACCACTCGGTGTCACGTTCTTAGATAGCACCATAGATTATTATTATTATTATTATTATTATTATTATTATTATTATTATTATTATTATTATTATTATATTTATGTATCGATTTCAGTGGCTATTATCATGGTAATGACGGTCACATGAACAGTAAATGTACCTATTTGAGCTCAACAACCATCTAAGCCCCTCAACCCAATCTGGCTTCGTCTGCTTCTTATAACATTACGATCATTTCACTTGACAAGAAGAGAGCTTCCAGTATTATCCAAAGTGAGGGTACTTCACTCTTCGTTTAGAATTGAAAGTTTGTTTTCTTCAAAGTGTTACATATTTTTTTTAAATGCCGATATGCGTCTTGATATTTCCTTTTAATCCACATTCTCTGTACGTAGAATGGCTACAAGCCCTATGACACTGAATTGTCATTTGACCAGTAAATAACATACCCGTTAAGCATATTACCAATATTGTAAGAGGGTATTGCCTCTTAAGGCCACAAATAATCAGGGGATTATAAAATAAGAGTTTGACTCACTGCTGGACCGATAGACTAATTGAATACCCTCAGAAGTTAAAGAACCTGTTTATAAAGGATCCGATAAGCACGATGATAGTAATTACAGATTTATTCCTATAATACCCAAAATACTGAGAAGGGTGGTTATAAAGGGTACGAGTAGGGTGTGTCATGGAGCACGTTCTCCTTGAGATGTTCACTTCTTGACGTTTATTAATGAAAGCAAAGACTGAACGCCGGTGATTCCTGTCATACACTTGAACATAAAATCTATCACAACGTAACTGTGGTTGAATGTTGGCAATACATTAACAATCTACCTTCATACAGCCTTCCTTCTAACTCTATGGCCAATATGCAAAGTATCCGACATTTTCTCGATTAACCGTGTTGAAGCCATTTGTGATAAGATTATTCCCGTCATAGGCTGAAATACTGCACTTCACTTCACTTTTATGATGTCGCAGAATGGAACAATTTCAAAATTAATATCTTACATTAATATCTTACCGCCATGTACTTGACCAGAATTCATTATACATACGTTTAAGTTCGATACAAATTAATAATGGAAGTAGCTCTTTCTGAAAACGTAAGAGCTAGTTAACAGCTTCAGCTGACGTGCCTCGTGAATACACTGACTGACAGAGCAAATGCAACACCAAGAAGGAGTGGTCAGAACTTTATGCCAATTGCAGGGTAGACTGACGTCACTGAGGTATGCTCATGATGTGAAATGCGCCGCTGTGCTGTGCACGTAGCGAACGATAAAAGGGACACGGCGTTGGCGAATGGCCCACTTCGTACCGTGATTTCTCAGCCGACAGTCATTGCAGAACGTGTTGTCGTGTGCCACAGGACACGTGTATAGCTAAGAATGCCAGGCCGCCGTCAACGGAGGCATTTCCAGCAGACAGACGACTTTACGAGGGGTATGGTGATCGGGCTGAGAAGGGCAGGTTGGTCGCTTCGTCAAATCGCAGCCGATACCCATAGGGATGTGTCCACGGTGCAGCGCCTGTGGCGAAGATGGTTGGCGCAGGGACATGTGGCACGTGCGAGGGGTCCAGGCGCAGCCCGAGTGACGTCAGCACGCGAGGATCGGCGCATCCGCCGCCAAGCGGTGGCAGCCCCTCACGCCACGTCAACCGCCATTCTTCAGCATGTGCAAGACACCCTGGCTGTTCCAATATCGACCAGAACAATTTCCCGTCGATTGGCTGAAGGAGGCCTGCACTCCCGGCGTCCGCTCAGAAGACTACCATTGACTCCACAGCATAGACGTGCACGCCTGGCATGGTGCCGGGCTAGAGCGACTTAGATGAGGGAATGGCGGAACGTCGTGTTCTCCGATGAGTCACGCTTCTGTTCTGTCAGTGATAGTCACCGCAGACGAGTGTGGCGTCGGCGTGGAGAAAGGTCAAATCCGGCAGTAACTGTGGAGCGCCCTACCGCTAGACAACGCGGCATCATGGTTTGGGGCGCTATTGCGTATGATTCCACGTCACCTCTAGTGCGTATTCAAGGCACGTTAAATGCCCACCGCTACGTGCAGCATGTGCTGCGGCCGGTGGCACTCCCGTACCATCAGGGGCTGCCCAATGCTCTGTTTCAGCAGGATAATGCCCGCCCACACACTGCTCGCATCTCCCAACAGGCTCTACGAGGTGTACAGATGCTTCCGTGGCCAGCGTACTCTCCGGATCTCTCACCAATCGAACACGTGTGGGATCTCATTGGACGCCGTTTGCAAACTCTGCCCCAGCCTCGTACGGACGACCAACTGTGGCAAATGGTTGACAGAGAATGGAGAACCATCCCTCAGGACACCATCCGCACTCTTATTGACTCTGTACCTCGACGTGTTTCTGCGTGCATCGCCGCTCGCGGTGGTCCTACATCCTACTGAGTCGATGCCGTGCGCATTGTGTAACCTGCATATCGGTTTGAAATAAACATCAATTATTCGTCCGTGCCGTCTCTGTTTTTTCCCCAACTTTCATCCCTTTCGAACCACTCCTCCTTGGTGTTGCATTTGCTCTGTCAGTCAGTGTAGATGTGATGTGGCTGCATGGCTACCAAGCGTGGTCAGCGTGACCGACATGTGCGACGTCTACAGCAGTTTATTTCATTTCACTTCCCCCAAACATTAATGACCTCAAAGGTATTTTTCAACAATAGATTTGTCTTATTTTAAAATGCTGAAATAATGGCGCCTCTCTCTACAATGTCACCATTTAGCGAAGTACTCGCAAATTAAAGCGAAACAAAATGAAAGTTACAACAAGAAAGTACTATGATATAGCTACCTTTCAGAAAATCGGTAATAATAATTTCGTGTGGCTATTTTTCTTGCCAAATGCAGCCCTTGTAAGGCACACCCTCCGATGAGGGTGGGCGGCATCTGCCATCTGTAGGTAACTGCGTATTATTGTGGTGGAGGATAGTGTTATGTGTGGTGTGCAAGTTGCAGGGAAGTTGGGGACACGACAAACGCCCAGCCACCGGGCCACTGAAATTAACCAATGAAGGTTAAAATCCCCGCCCCAACCGGGAATTGAACCCGGGACCTTTTGAACCGAAGGCCAGTACGCTGACCATTCAGCCAATGAGTCGGACGGAAAATCAGTACCTTCAGTCAGTCGATGTTTTGTTTCCGCTGACAGAACTGTACAAGTCTTTGCTCTCTAAAGTGATCGTTTTGCTTTCATTCAACAAACTGCGGACAAATCGATTAATTTTCACAGTTGTTTTTCTGCTGAAACATAAGGACAACCCTCTTGCGCATACATTTTATTTTTGAAAAGAAAAATATACGTTCTGATATTTTTTCGTTGAAAGCTTACAAAATACAATGACATTTTATAAAGAATACTACAGACCCATTTTCTTATGAAACTGTAAGGCTCGTACATTTTGTCGAGAAATTAATGCACGATAAGAATGAGGAGATGCTGATCGCTCGTGAACACACCACATCGGAAAATGCCGATTATTATGGCTCAGACCAGTTCAAGCGTAAATACCGTGCTCTAATGGTTACATAAGCCCGCAGCTTTCACTGGCACTGCCTCAAATGCTGCCTAGAGCCTGTCGTGCTTTTCACAGATAAAACAACGGCATGTCCAACCGAAACGAAGAATATAATGAAATGACTGTGTTGGCCCTCCTCATGACACGCACGCACAAACAATGTCCAGTTGCGGGGCTCGTCTTCTCTGAGATGCCGCAACAAATGCTAGTTTCCTTCCCTCCACGCTCTTCTAGATTTACATCCAAACGAAATATTTTGCAAAATCATTTGTTTTTCTCTGGAAAAAATGCATACATGTTACCTAGAGCTAAATATCTTTGTTTGGTGTTAAAATCTAAATGACAAAGAGCTGTTGGAGATGGAGAACGCGTGTACGCACAAAACATTTTGCGAAGGTCTTTCCAACAGACACCGAACGTAGCACAGCTTTGGGCGTGGAAAGCGCCAAGGCCGGTCAGGAATAAGAGAAAAACGAATAGAAGCAAGGACGAAATCAAGGATATCTACATTTCTCGACAAGGTGCGGACGTGCGCGTTACAGTTCTTGAAAGTGAAACTCAGAGCTTTCAGGAATTTAAAAGTTTCCTGTAAAGTCCATTTCCTTAGTCCCCGAAGAAAATGTTCAAGATATTAAGGACGTAATATCCAAGTCGAAGTGCAGCAATATCGGGAGAGCACTTCCAGGTTTGTACCTAATAACCCCAACGTGTCACAAGGAAGCGACAAACAACTCGCATCCCGGGTCTAAGCACCTTAGAAGCTTGATAGCACTCCAGGGTTCAAAACTCGTTTTACTTTTAGTAACTAATTATTCGTAGAGCCTCTGAAGTGCTCAAGTATAAACAACACCACACTCATTATACTGTCCGCCTCCCTATCATAGCTGCCGTCCTCGGAGGCTTGGGTACGATTCCCGGTACTGCCAAAAATTTAAGAATGGCAGGAAGGCTGGTACATGGAGCTCACCTCGGCTAAAAAGAGCTCCACCACCTCGGACTCTTTGGCTGAATGGTCAGCGTACTGGCCTTCGGTTCAGAGGGTCCCGGGTTCGATTCCCGGCCGGGTCGGGGATTTTAACCTTCTTTGTTTACTTCCAATGGCCCGGGGGCTGGGTGTTTGTACTGTCCCCAACATCGCTGCAACTCACACACAACACATAACACTCTCCTCCGCCACAATAACACGCAGTTACCTACAGATGGCAGATGCCGCCCACCCTCATCGAAGGGTCTGCTTTACAAGGGCTGCACTTGGCTAGAAATAGCCACACGAAATTATTATACTAATTATTTTGAACTCAGCAGAGCAGTGAGGTGTGTGGTTCCTGTTCTAGTGAATCAGCCACGCCTTCCAATTGCTATTCCGCGATGAAATAACGTCATGCAGTCGCCAAGTTGTTAATTGTGTGGCAGCTTCTAAGGTATACTCGGCAACTTTTCTTGGGCCTTTACTGAATTAGCAGAAGGGGACTTGTTCTGTTCACTTCAACATAGTTCATGTCCGTAGAATGTGTCCACACAACGCGCCTGTTTGTTGGTTGTTGTCTCTGTACATCAGAGCAGAGGCGGATCGCCTGTAATGCTGTTGTACGGTGACGCTGTTGCCCTCCTTGCACGAGATGCCCTAGGAGGAGCCCTATGACGTGCTGCTTACCTTTACGTGAGATCAACAACCCTCGAGACAGAAACAAGTACCGTGAGCAAAACTTCATTTAGTCTGTCGGTGCAATCGAGCGTGCAGAGCAGAGAGGAAGGATCCCTGTCAGCTTTGGAAACACAACCGAATGAAGCCACCTGAAACAAGACCGACTTTATGCTCGGGACTGAACAACCAGCAAGAAGATCCCCAAAAGGATTGTGAGAGTTTATGATTAAACTAAACTTCTAATGTGAATATTTTCCAATCGTCTTATTTCTGAAGGCAGTGACTAGCGGCTGCGCTGCGCGGTTTGGGTCACCCACTATCGACAGTCTTGAAGGTGGTTTCCCATTTTTACCTTAATTGAAGCCACGATCGCTTCCTTCCCGTCCCATGGTCCCCATAAGACGGACGGAGCGTGGCTTCTCTCAATGGACTGACAATGCCTGTGGATTTTAGGAGGAATCCATCCCACTTGGATGTGTGTTGAAGAGCCACAGAGATGGCCTACGCGTCTGTTCATCGATCGTAGATAAGAATGAGCAAAATGGTCCACTTCAGCGATCGGTTGTTGTTTGAGTCATCAGTCCATAGACTGGTTTGATGCAGCTCTTCATGCCACCCTATCCTGTGCTAACCTTTTCATTTCTACGTAACTATTACATCCTCCATCTGCTCTAATCTGCTTGTCATATTCATACCTTGGTCTACCCCTACCGATCTTACCACCTACACTTCCTTCAAAAACCAACTGAACAAGTCCTGGGTGTCTTAAGATGTGTCCTATCATTCTATCTCTTCTTTTCGTCAAATTTAGCCAAATCGATCTCCTCTCACCCATTCGATTTAGTATTTCTTCATTCGTGATTCGATCTATCCATCTCACCTTCAGCATTCTTCTGTAACACCACATTTCAAAAGCTTCTATTTTCTTTCTTTCTGAGCTAGTTATCGTCCATGTTTCACGTCCATACAATGCCACGCTCCACACGAAAGTCTTCAAAAACATCTTTTTAATTCCGATATTAATGTTTGAAGTGAGCAAATTTCTTTTCTTAAGAAAGCTCTTCCTTGCTTGTGCTAGTCTGCATTTTATGTCCTCCTTACTTCTGCCATCGTTAGTTATTTTACTACCCAAGTAACAATATTCATCTACTTTCTTTAAGACTTCATTTCCTAATCTAATATTTCCTACATCACCTGCCTTCGTTTGACTGCACTCCATTACTTTTGTTTTGGACTTATTTATTTTCATCTTGTACTCCTTACCCAAGACTTCATTCATACCATTCAGCAACTTCTCGAGATCTTCTGCAGTCTCAGATAAAATAACAATATCATCGGCAAATCTCAAGGTTTTCATTTCCTCTCCTTGGACTGTGATTCCCTTTCCAAATTTCTCTTTGATTTCCTTTACTGCCTGTTCTATGTAAACATTGAAAAGGAGAGGGGACAAACTGCAGCCTTGCCTCACTCCTTTCTGGATTGCTGCTTCTTTTTTCAAAGCCCTAGATTCTTATCACCGCAGACTGATTTTTATACAGATTGTGAATAATTCTTCGTTCTCGGTACCTGATCCCTATCATCTTCAGAATCATAAATAGCTTGGTCCAATCAACATTATCGAACGCCTTTTCTAGATCTACGAATGCCATGTACGTGGGCTTGTCCTACTTGATTCGATCCTCTAAGATCAGACGTACAGTCAGTATTGCTTCACGTGTGCCTACATTTCTTCTGAAGCCAAACTGATCTTCTCCCAACTCAGCTTCACCTTGTTTTTCAATTCTTCTGTAAATAATACGTGTTAAAATTTTGCAGGCATGAGATACTAAACTAATGGTGCGGTAGTTTTCACACCTGTCAGCACCGGCTTTCTTGGGAATAGGTATAACGACATTCTTCCGAAAATCGGATGGGACTTCTCCTGTCTCATACATCTTGCACACTAAATGAAATAACCTTGCCATGCTGGTTTCTCCTAAGGCAGTCAGTAATTCAGAGGGAATGTCATCAATTCTAGGTGCCTTCTTCCTATTGAGGTCACTCACAGCTCTGTCAAACTCTGACCTCAAAATTGGGTCTCCCATTTCATCAGCATCAACAGCCTCTTCATGTTCCAGAACCAAATTATTTACATCTTTACCTTGATACAACTGTTGGATATGCTCCTGCCATCTTTCTGCTTTGTCTTCTTTCCCTAGAAGTGGCTTTCCATCTGAGCTCTTAATATTCATACACCTAGGTTTCCTTTCTCCAAAAGTTTCCTTGATTTTCCTGTATGCAGCATCTACCTTACCCAGGACCACACAGCCTTCGACATCCTTGCACTTCTCCTTCAGCCATACTTCCTTAGCTACCTTGCACTTTCTATCCACTTGATTCTTTAATCGCCTGTATTCTTTTCTGCCCTCTTCATTTCTAGCATTCTTGTATTTTCGTCGTTCATCAATCAGGTCTAGTATCTCCTGAGTTATCCACTGATTCTTAGTTGATCTTTTCTTCCTTCCTAACATTTCTTCAGCAGCCCTACTGACTTCATTTTTTCATGACTAGAGCCCGGATTTCCATGCAAATGCATGTTTTTCAATAAGCTGGCTACACTTCTCAAACTTTGCAAATATTCGTTTTACGACTTAACAATTCCAAATAACCGTCCTTTTTCCGTGCATGTTTGCATGTTTTGGCCATTTTAGGAGAAAATTCGTGCATAATGCATATTTGGAAGATTTTGGATTTAATAACGAATATTTGGAAGTTTAATATTGCATAATAACTTTTATTCTGATTTTGACGCATATCAATTAACATGCATGATAGTGCCATTTCTGAATGTTGGTGTGCAGAAACAAACACTTTGCTTGAGTAAATAATGACGTATTTCGGAACTCCACACGTCGATATCTAATGCTTAGGAATAAGGTGTCCCAGTTTTACAGTTGTACATTGCTATAAATTGAACCGTAAATTGTGCATTAATCATTGACGGCTCATTTTTCGTCTGTTAGACGAACAAAAGAAAACTTGTATCGCACTTGTGTGGTTACTGGGATAGCAGCTTACAAACTCTGGTTTTTCATTGAACCCTCTACCGTTGTTATCTTGGAATGTCCTACCCGGTACTCTCACTCGTCACACATCTTTGTTAACGCAGTTATTGAGGACATTCAAATGTGTCTGCAATCATCGCATGGAGAAGTAGCTGCCGCAGCTAGAGATAAGTTGAACGAATTAATTAGTTCAAATCCTGATTTTGAATTCGTCAAGCTTATAGAAGACGTGTTATGGTGAAAATGCAAAAGATGTACAATTTGACCTCATTTTGTCCAAATGTCTTCATTGAAGTATGCATCTATCACTTCCTGTGATGTAAAAACATTTTCTGTGCTTAAGAATGTGCTGACAGATAAACGGACGGGCTTAAATCAAGACAATTTGGAGAAATTAGGGTAGTTTCTGTACAATGTTTCAAAAGGAACTGAATTTTGATGGTGCATATTTTACAGTTTATTGTGCATGTTTTGCCATATGATAGTGCATGAATGCATGCATTTTTTGAGATTTGATAGTGCATGGAAATCCGGGCTCTATTCATGACTCTCCACTCTTCCTCTATAGTGTTTCCTTCATTTTTTTCATTTAGTCCTTGTGCAACATGTTCCTTGAAACAATTCCTCACACTCTTTTCTTTCAACTTGTCTATATCTCATCCTTTTGCATTCTTTCCTTTCTTCAATTTCTTCAACTTCAGATGGCATTTCATGACCAACAAGTTGTGGTCAGACTCCACGTCTGCTCCTGGGAAAGTTTTGCAATCCAGCACTTGGTCTCTGAATCTCTGCCTAATCATATGGAAGTCTATTTGATACCTTCCAGTGTCTCCAGGTCTCGTCCACGTAAACAGCCGTCGTTTGTAGTGTTTGAACCAAGTATTGGCAAGGACTAAATTATGATCAGTGCAGAATTAAACCAGCCGACTTCCTCTTTCGTTCCTTTGTCCCAATCCAAATTCTTCCTTGGCCTACCACTGCATTCCAGTCTCCCATCACCTTTTACATATTGTATTAAATCTCCTCATATAAAGAATGTAAATTATGCCTTTAGAGCTTTATAAATAACAATGATGAAAATAATAATAATTCACATCGGGCTACTTTCATTTATTTATTTATTTATTTATTTATTTATTTATTTATTTATTTATTTATTTATTTATTTATTTATTTATTTATTGGTCTCATACTTTCTTTAGGGTGGTGTCTTCACGACTGTAGAAGCGGGACAGGCGCTGTCGACTAAAAGAAGAGTACTAGAAGGAGAGGATCCGCAGAGAAAGTCGAGGTCATCAAGGATCGTCTCCAAATGTCACACACAAGAAAGCGGCTCACAGCGTGGGACAAAGTGCGAACCGTATATTAGAAGAATGAACGGTAGCTGCTTCTGCCCCTACAGTCCCAGGCGAACACAATTTCATCCACCACACTAGTTTTACCATACCTGCCGTCTCTTGAAAAATCCATAACAACAGAAGGCGCGTTATTACTAGTAGGTAAAACCAAATTACTATCTGTAAAGTAATGTTATGATTTTATACGGCATTTGAATGGAATCAAAACAGGTATTCTAGTATTTCCTGTCAAGCAATATTGAGTTCAGTTATAGCTTGAGTTGTGGATCTGAGTACTCTACGCACATACTAACTTGTCGTGCTTGTTCCATCATTTAGAGGAAATGGTCTCCATTTAAGAACAAATTATGTACCCGGATTCACAGGTGCTAAGTCTTTTCTTGGGATAAAACGCTTTCTTCCTAAAGTTGAGCCTGCAAGAACGGTATTTTTGTTTAGCTTCCGTTCCATTGCACAAACAATTCACATCAGCGCACACTATGGAGTCAGTGCTGATTGACGTTATTTGGTCATCTCTCCAGAACCTGTAGGTTGTTGATGTTAACTTGCTCGTTTCTTGGGTAAAAACTTGCTACTTTAGACTACGATGAAGAGAAGAGCCAAGTGAATCTCGTAGAATATGTTTTGTTGGATCATCATAGTGCCATTTGGCCTATCCGAGTTTTTAAAATTGACTGGATAACAGCTGTTCTGTAACTGCCAGGAGCGGAGCCATGGTTGCCTCGTCGCGTCTTCCTCTTCCTTGCCATTCAATTCATGATTCTCCACACGTATCGTGGCTCATTCCACGTTAAGAAAACAGTATTGCTCTTACAAGGAGTGAACACACCCATAATTCCTCGTGATTACGGGATATTATACTGTTCTTTGTAAAGTATTATGAAAGATAGATAAAATGGATGAGGCAATTTTGCCCGTGAGATATTAAAATATTTTTTTTTTATAAATACACTCGTAGGAAGGATGTACAATGGCGGGAACAGCCATCGCTCCATTGCCTCGCTTCATTTGCCTTCTATGTCGCTCTGGTACAAGCATCTGTGAACCGCGGGCAGCTCACTTCTGTAGTGAAGTCGCGTACAATGTTTCTTTATTGCATGTGTGTTTTTAGGCTGTAAATCAGAGCGTATTTGTCTTGTGTTGAGTGATAGTTATGAGATAAGCCTATGTGTGTGATTTCTTTCTTTAACATTAATACTGTGGTCTTTTGTAGAGTCATCTACAGTATCCATTTGCTGCATCTGTTTTCTGGCCTTTATATCAGTGCGTACTTGTCTTGTGTTGAGTGTTATGTGATTAATTAGCTTACTTGTGTGATTTCTTTCTTTTAACATTAATACCGTGATTTATTTTGTAGAGATGTCGTTTACGGTATTTATTTGTTGCGTGTGTTTTTCCGCCTTTATATCAGTGTGAGGCCTAATTGTATTCTGTTGAGTGAGTGTTACGTGATTAGCCTACGTGTGTGATTTCTTTATTTTAACATTAATAGTGATCATTAATAGTGATTTATTTGCGTTATGGGTGAGAACGTCCATAAAAATAAACAGGGAGAGATACTTAGGAAGAAACAAAAGCAAACTGTGCTTAACGTACTTAATTACCTTTCTCGAAAGACTCCAGATAAAAGTCTCAGCTGGGTGGTTAAGGAAACTGCTGAAGCAACAGGCATTTCTTAGAGGACTGTTTATAAAGTGCGATCAGCAGCCACTACAGGACCTTTGGCTTCTCCGATTAAAACAAGAGAACGTAAAGCACCACGGAAAGACAGCAGGTCAGTCAAGTTCAATTATTTTGTTCGCAGTGACGTAAGGCGTAAGGCGCACGAGTTTTTCCTTAAAAACCAACCTCCATCCTTGCAGCAAGTCCTACAGTCTGTGAAGAATGATAAAGACCTTCCCCAGTGAGGACATTATATCTTGGCGTTAGAAGTATCTGTCAACAGTTATGAAATATCGAGAAGAGGGAAGGAACATCTTTTACACTGATATGTCATGGGTTAACACAGGGCACACTGCTGGGAAAGAATGGAAAGATAAGACCATTTCAACTCCACGGGATGCTTTTCTGTTAGGACTCTCTTGCGGTCTGAAGTCTCCTACAGGTCGTGCGTGGTCCACGGTTCGCGTTAGTTCATGCCGGTAACGAGAATGGGTTCGTGCCAGGGGCGAAGTGCAAGAAGAATACCGCAAATGCTCACGACGAAATGGACGGTGATTGTTATGAGGAGTATTTTAAAGAACGTCTGCTACCGAATCTGCCGCCAAACTCCGTCACTGTTCTTGACAATGCCTCAAGAAAGAAGCTCTGCCTACGAAGGCATGGAAAAAAGACAACCTGTAGTCATGGCTTCGAGAACGTGGTGTAGTGTACGATGAGAACATGCTGAAAACAGACTTGATGACCCTCGTAAACAGTGTGCGATGGAAATACGATCGCCACAGAATCGATGAAATGGCAAGAGAAAGTGGTGTCACGGTTCTTCGTTTACCACAATACCATTGTGAGCTGAACCCTATTGAACTTTTTTGTGCGCAAGTGAAGCACTATGTTGCTATGAACAAGATGAAGGTTTCCTACGCGTGTCTACTGAAAACTGGGCGAACTACGTGAAACACGTGAAAAATATTGAAGCGGACATGTGGAAATCTGACTTGATCCCGGACGAAATGGAGCCATTCATCATTGCTGTCGGGAGTGAATCTTCGTCCGATTGAGAATGATAGAGGACTTCAGCCTGCAGCGGCAAGGACGTAATGTTCGGTGTTGTTGTGTAATGGCAGATATTTTACTTTGGCTGTATACTGCATAGTATTTGTGTGTGTTCTGTTATTTTCGTACTGTACGGAAGTTGTTACTGAAGATTTTGATGCTGTGGTGTGCAGCGATAAGTCATGGCATAACTTGTACGGATACAAAAATTTGCCATGTGTTTTGTTTGTGCTTGGTTTTGTTATTTAGCTGTTCTTTCTTAAGCGCATTTTAATTACCGCTGTTTTCTGTAAGACCGTATTTAATTTTTACTATTGTCTTTTGTTAAGCGACACGACAGCACAGTAGAACCCCGCGTTGCCTGGGGAAATTTAATAACAATTGCTGCTTTACGTCCCATTAACTACTTTTACGGATTTTGGAGACGCCGAGGTGCTGGAATTTAGTCCCGCAGGAGTTCTTTTACGTGCCAGAAAATCTACCGATACGAGGCTAACGTATTTGAGCCCCTACAAGTACCACCGGACTGAGCCAGGATCGAACCTGACTGGTTGGAGTCAGAAGGCCAGCGCCTGAACAGTCTGAGGCACTCAGCCTGTCCGGGGAAATTTATTAAATGCAATTAAATGCATCCTTCACCCTTCGAGCCCATAAAAAATATTATTTGTATATTTTATCCGCCGATTTACCTTACACTTCAATGCTAAGGTTTTTTATGTGCCGTAGTTAACCTCTGATTCTGTACAAACCAAAAATAGCCCTTGTAAATTCACCGCCCCCTTTAGTTCATACAAATATTTTTCTGCTTAGTTTATTCAGCGTACCGGGCGCGTTGGCCGTGCGCGCAGAGGCGCACGGCTGTGAGCTTGCATCCGGCAGATAGTAGGTTCGAATCCCACTATCGGCAGCCCTGAAGATGGTTTTACGTGGTTTCCCATTTTCACACCAGGCAAATGCTGGGGCTGTACCTTAATTAAGGCCACGGCCGTTTCCTTCTAACTCCTAGGCCTTTCCTATCCCATCGTCGCCATAAGACCTATCCGTGTCGGTGCGACGTAAAGCCCCTAGCAAAAAAAAAGTTTATTCCGCTTGTTATTTTTAAGTTAAATATTGAATTTCACAGATGTATGTGCCGCCGTTACCCCGTGATAGTGTTGCGCAGAGCCGTTCGATATGGCAACCCTGTTGTCATAAGAGCAATACTGTTTTCCTTAACGTGGAATGAACCTCATAGCCACTTTTGCTTTTCTTTACTCCTTTTCTCTTTCTTTAGTTCGTTGGATGGTCACTTCATTTGAAATCTGTTGAATTAATATAAAAGACCTCATTCATGCCTTCTGCTGTTGCTGTGACAAAAGCGATGGCGTAAATTTCACAATGAATCATATGATCTACACGACAAACACATGCATGTGTGGACGTACAGCCGCTTGTGGCCTAAAATAACTGACATCACTCACTAACACTTCACAAAACACAAATATTTTGAATATTGAACGATTTGCTCTCTACGTCAGACTCGTGTTTGTCATCTCCTCACTACCTACACCATAAAGGGAAGGGCATACATACATTATCATTATAGACTGTTATGCCTTTCAGCGTTCAGTCTGCAAGCCTCTGAGAATTTACTAAACGTCGCCACAATCCTCGATTTGCAACTAGTGTTGTGGCCTCATTTACTTCTATACCTCTTATCTTTAAATTGTTAGAAACCGAGTCTAACCATCGTCGTCTTGGTCTCCCTCTACTTCTCTTACCCTCCATAACACAGTCCATTATTTTGCTAGGTAACCTATCCTCCTCCATTCGCCTCACATGACCCCCCCACCGAAGCCGGTTTATGCATACAGCTTCATCTATCGAGTTCATTCGTAAACTAGTCTTTATCTCCTCATTCCGAGTACCCTCCTACAACTGTTCCCACCTCTTTGTACCAGTAATCATTCTTCCTATTTTCATGTCTGTTACTTCTAACTTATGAATAAGATATCCTGAGTCCACCCAACTTTCGCTCCCGTAAAACAAAGATGTTCTAAAAACAGACCGATGTAAAGATAGTTTCGTCTGGGAGCTGACTTCCTTCTTACAGAATACTGCTGATCGCAACTGCGAGCTCACTGCATTAGCTTTACGACACCTTGATTCAATCTCACTTACTATATTACCATCCTGGGAGAACACACAACCTAAATACTTGAAATTATCGACCTGTTCTAGTTTTGTATCACCAATCTGACATTCAGTTCTCTGGAATTTCTTACCTACTGACATCAATTTAGTCTTCGATAGGCTAATTTTCATACCATACTCATTGCACCTATTTTCATGTTCCAAAATATTACACTGCAGGCTTTCGGCACAATCTATCATTAAGACCAAGTCGTCAGCATAGGCCAAACTGCTTACTACATTTCCACCTAACTTAATCCCTCCCTGCCATTTTATACCTTTCAGCAGATGATCCATGTAAATTACGAACAGCAAAGGAGAAAGATTACAGCCTTGTCTAACCCCTGTAAGTACCCTGAACCAAGAACTCATTCTACCATCCATTCTCACTGAAGCCCAATTGTCAACATAAATGCCTTTGATTGATTTTAATAATCTACCTCTAATTCCATAGTCCCCCAGTATGGCGAACATCTTTTCCCTCAGTACCCTGTCATATGCTTTCTCTAGATCTACGAAACATAAACACAACTGCCTCTTCCTCTCGCAGCATTGTTCAATTACCTGGCGCATATTGAAAATCTGATCCTGACAGCCTCTCTGTGGTTTTCATCCAACTTCCTCTCAATGACTGATCGCACTCTCCCTTCCAAGATGCCAGTGAATACTTTGCCTGGTATACTAATCAATGAGATACCTCAATAGTTGTTGCAATCCTTCCTGTTCCCTTGCTTATAGCTAGGCGCAATTACTGCTTTTGTCCAATCTGAAGGTACAGATTTTATTAATTTTACTACTCTATGAAGCCATTTCAACCCTGCCTTCCCACTATACTTCACCATTTCAGGTCTAATTTCATCTATTCCTGCTGCCTTATGCCAATGGAGTTTATTTACCATCCTTTCCACTTCCTCAAACATAATTTCACCAACATCATTTTCCTCCTCCCCATGAACTTGGCTATTCGCAACACCACCAGGATGATTTCCTTTAACATTGAGAAGATGTTCAAAATATTCCCTCCACCTCTCCAGTGATTCCCTGGGATCTATTATGAGTTCAGCTAAATTACTCAAAACACTGTTCATTTCCTTTTTACCTCCCTTCCTAAGATTCTTTATTACTGTCCAGAAAGGTTTACCCTCTGCTTGACCTAGCCTTTCCAGGTTATTACCAAAATCTTCCCATGACTTCTTTTTGGATTCAACAACTATTTGTTTCGCTCTGTTTGTTTCATCTACGTACAAATCCCTGTATGCTTCGGCCCTTGTTTGGAGCCATTTCTGATAAGCCTTCTTTTTACGTTTACAAGCTGCTCTCACTTCATCATTCGATACAGTTGTTCCTAAGCATTCCCTTGCTGTTTCTATTACAGCATCCCTGTATGCCACCCATTCACTTTCTATATCCTGAACCTGCTTACTGTCTACTGTTCGAAACTTCTCACTAATCATATCCATGTACTTCTGTCTAATTTCCTCGTCCTGGAGATTTTCTACCCTTATTCGTTTGCATACAGATTTTACTTTCTCTACCCTAGGCCTAGACATACTTAGTTCACTACAAATCAGATAGTGGTCTGTATCATAGAAAATTCCGCGAAAAACTCGTACATTTCCTAACAGATTTCCTGAATTCAAAGTCTGTTAAGATATAGGCTATTATGGATCTGGTACCCCTAGCCTCCCATGTGTAGCGGTGAAAAGCCTTATGCTTGAAGAATGTATTCGTAACAGCTAAACCCATACTAGACCAGAAGTCCAGCAAACGCTTCCCATTCCCATCAGCTTCCATATCTTCCCCACATTTACCAATCACCCTTTCGTATCCTTCAGTTCTATTCCCAACTCTCGCATTGAAATCGCCCATTAGCACTATTCTATCCTTGCTGTTGACCCTGACCACGATGTTACTCAATGCTTCATAAAACTTGTCAACTTCATCCTCATCTGCACCCTCACATGGTGATACACGGACACAATTCTTGTCCTAATTCCTCCAACTGACATATCTACCCACATCATTCGCTCATTTACGTGCCTAACAGCAACTATGTTGCGTGCAATGGTATTCCTGATACAGAGCCCTACCCCAGACTCTGCCCTTCCCTTCCCTTTCTTTTTTTTTTTTTTTTGCTAGGGGCTTTACGTCGCACCGACACAGATAGGTCTTATGGCGACGATGCGATAGGAAAGGCCTAGGAGTTCGAAGGAAGCGGCCGTGGCCTTAATTAAGGTACAGCCCCAGCATTTGCCTGGTGTGAAAATGGGAAACCACGGAAAACCATTTTCAGGGCTGCCGATAGTGGGATTCGAACCTACTATCTCCCGGATGCAAGCTCACAGCTGCGCGCCTCTACACGCACGGCCAACTCGCCCGGTCCTTCCCTTTCTAACACCCGTCAAGTACACTTTATAATCTCCCCTTACCCGAATATCACTTACTCCTAAGACATCCAGATGCATCCTCTTTGCTGACTCAGCCAGTTCTACCTTCTTTCTTTCATAAAAACCCATTAATATTGATAGCTCCCCATCGAATTCCATTTCGTTCGCCAAATTGTTTCCAAGGAGTCCCTCGCCTGTCAAATGGGAGTGGACTCCATTACTCCCATAGGTCCGAGGCTTGCTTGAAATGTTCTGAGCTCGGTAAATTCATGAAGCAGGATGCTACCCTACTTACACAGTGTCCAAGTGAGAATCTCTCCTCTAACGGGTTATGGACCACCGGTGAATTGTATAGTCCTAGCCGCCTGAGCACAAGGAGGGCCATGACTCAGAATATATCCGAGATGCCCACTTCCATTTCATAGCAACTGGTATCCCGACTCTCAGGACCACTCACTAGGCCACTCTGCCGTTGCCCATGGTTCACAAACTAGGACGTGACTACAGTAACCCACAAACATGAACCATAGGGAAAGGCAGCCAGCCGTGAAATATAACCAACTCCGAATTAAACACGGGTGTCTGTACCAGGTGTGTGACTCCTCATATCAAATGTTTTTAGGAGTAAGAGAACGCCGCCGTTTGAACATAAAACTCACAGGTATCCGTTTACGAAGGAGAAAGGAATGAAAACGCGATGTCGAATTTGCCGATGGGTTCAAAACGCTACAGGTGCTCCAAGCTGACAAGTGATAGGCGAAATACGGGTACACTCGATCAAATGTGCGTAATAACTGCAGTAGGCAGATGGTGGGTTCGAACTTCATTAACAGCAGACCATGTTTGTAATCTGTGCTAAACAATTAACAAAACAAAGATTCGGGAACATTTACTGCGCATAAACGAACAGAATTCCGCCACCTCAGTGTCTCCAGAACCGTAAAAATAGTTAATGGCTTCAGAGCTTCTGGCTGACTTGCCTACCACTTCAACCCCTGTCGCTGTCTTCATGGAGCACTCCTCTCCTCGCAAACTAGGTCACATCATATATAATATTAATTCAACGATTACTGTGTAAATAATCACGTAAGTAAGCTAATCGTACAGTTAACAGCTCCTTGGTCCTGCACGCCGGGGCGGGAGCACAATCGCCACTGGTTGCGCCGTTATTCCATGGTTTCCTGTTTTCACACCCGTCAAGGCCACTCTTGGCCGTCTTCTGTGCCTGCGTCGGTGCGAGTAAAACAAACAAGTATAAATTATTATTATTAAATTACCATGCCAGCTTCCAGATATTTAGAAATAATTGGCGTGGCGGGATTACTGAGAACTTTATTTTCTATGAGTTTTCATTTTAAAAATATGTGGCAGATTGAAAATGACGAGAAAACCGGCAAATCTTACCACCTGTTTGTGGTTGTGCTGCCTTTTGGCAGTATCACTGAAAATGTCTATCGTAGGTGTAGACCAGTACAAGGAGTGCCAGGCTGCAACCCTATTTCCGTACTGGCCAACGGCACTGGATTCCGTGCGATCTCGGAAGTTAAGCAATAGCACATCGCACTACGTTACAAGAAAGCAATGAAACGAACAGACTTTCAGTAGTTCTGCGTGTCACTGATTATTCCGACGACATGGAGGGAGACTGACTGCAATCGAACCCGGCAATTTCGAACACATTTCAATTGCATTCTAGAGAGAAATGGCCTACTTTAAGGAAATGGCACTCTGATACTCCTGGAGATGCATACAGTGATACGGACTTCATCCAGGTGTTTGCACCACAGAAGATGGAGTACCTCGCTCTCTTTCAACCGAGGAACGTCTTGAAACTCAATAAGATATAAAACATGAACATGGATCATCTACATTCCGTAATTAGCAAATGTATTCTGCATTGTATACGGATTTCTGCGTAAATGACTACACGCAATAAGATTTTATTAAATTGCAAGACTCAGCGTTATCCGAGGCGCTATACATTGTTTCCGATGTAAGGTGCAGATTGAGAAGTAGTTCACGAGTCCCTACTATAACGGCAGGCACACTTCACAATCGAGTTGGAGAGTTTTCCAGTCACAGTCGATCAGGGGAGTTTTGATTACAATTCCAGATCCCTCTCCTATCGATTTGGAAACTTTTAATTATGATAGCAGCCCTCCTTATATATTGCAACAAATCGACTTCAGTATACGGAAGTATAAGAACCTTTATAATTTGCAGACCCTGATTTGCAGATTAAATACTGCTGCATAGTACGGCATATCGACAAACGGATTGCGCCACTTTTAGCATTCTACATGCTCCGTCATTTTACATTTCCTCGTTTCTACTATACTTATAGGTTAAATTGAGTTAGAAATGTTGAATAGGGTGAAATTTGGATACAGTTTTCACACATTGCTTTGTTTTTGGACGCTTATGTAGCGGCTGGAAACATAACCTTTGGCTAGCAAATGGCTACTGGTACTGTCTATGTGCGTGATGAATTTGATGATTCTATATTTCCCATAAATGCGTCAAAGTATAAAATATAAGTGTAAAAAGTACAAAATTAACCTAAAATCAAGAAATGCAGCTCTATCTAACGTATAAGGGATCGAGATATGACAAAAAGTCATAGGACCAAAGTTAGATCTCTCCAAATTGAGCCGCGATTGTGCTATCTGTTTTATGATAAGACTTACCATTACCCCGAAACGAAGGTCAGCACCGTCATTAAAATTGCCTCCATTCTCCGATATTTTTCGGGACCAAAAATTACATATTTGAACATCTTGGAATTTTTCCATCCGTTACAGGCTAAAATTTTGCCGAATTTCAATTTTCCAGCTCGTCTGACATCTTCATTGGGGCGATGGGGTAAATCTTAGGAATTTTAGGAAACTATTCAGCCGATGAAAACTATAGATCATCGCTTTGGAAAATTATAACCAACTGGGTGAAAGAAATGCTTACACTTGCGTTGTGCTGAGCGCCAAATGTCGATGGTAAGTGATCAGTAATCGATTAAAGAAACGGAACTTAAACTTTATAAAACACTTGTCATGACATAAAAAATTCCGGCGCCCACAGCACGGAAACTGAACGCTGTATGTCTGTGCAGCATTCCGTGACACGGAGAGGGATGTCTGTGCAGCACAGGAAAGTTTAGCCCCGCTCTAGTTTGATATCACAACAAGGGAACTTTGCCAGCAGACAGCGCATTGCGTTGTGCTGCGCACGGTGCTAAATATAACTTCAAGGTCACATTACTTGTGCTTTATGTTTGTCATAACAAAGGACCTGGACCACTCGCTCAAACTTTTATTAATTTTACGGTTTTTGGAGACGCCGATGTACCGGAATTTAGTCCCTCAGGGGTTCTTTTACGTGCCAGTAAATCTACCGACACCAAGCTGAAGTATTTGAGTACCTGCAAAAACCAACGGACTGAGCCAGGATCGTACCTGCTAAACTGGGCTCAGAAGGCCGCCGCCTTAACCATCTGAGCCACTCACCTCACCGAAATTTGTACGAAGGTCCTGTGTTTATATATGTGATCGTCGTAGAAGAAAAGAGTGCACAGAACTTGTGTAGCGGATTAGGAACGCCAGGGCACTAGGAACCGATAGCCAACAAGGAGCGCTCGACTGCGTTATAGCTAATGGATCCACATCCAGAGATTATAATCAACTCAACAAATTTGAACTTTTTCCCATAACATTAATAAAATAGGCTAATCTTAAGTAATTTGCATGCTGAATACCAAAATGACAGTGAAAAGTTCGTAACACGCCACGTTTTTGTGTTATAGGATTTACTTGATACACTGAAGAAATCAGGATTTTTGATCTATTAAAAATTACTTTCTTCTCATTTTTCTATAAAAATGTTCAAGGGTAGCTTAGATATGATGGAACTGGCATATTCATATCTAACAAGCTATTAAGACTTATAAAAACTGCTCTTCATGCAATAAAACAGAGAAAAATACCTTATTTTTACCCTCATGTGAACTGGAATCTTCCCTTTGTAAAAACCTGCAATAATCGCCCATCATCGGAGGATCCCGTTGGTGAAATCGCTCTCCCAAGTTCTCAGGATAGAAGTCCCAATGTGAATGTGACATACGGCAGCCCATTTCTTTGTACTTTCTTAGTAACGTCTCTATTAATTGGCGATAATATTCTTCCTTTGTGATTCCCTAAAAATCTTTTGACAACAGACGCAAAAGATTTCCATGTTCGTAATTCCTTAGGGTTAAGTTTTTTCTCAAACATGCTGTTTTCTCAAAAGAACTGTAATTTGTGGACCAACAAATATTCCTTCTTTTAATTTATCATCACTGATTTTAGGAAGACAGAGTCTTCTCCACCCTTATCTAGCCTTTGTTTTTTATGCAGGGGCGGAAGAAGTAGTTTTTCACGTTGCACTATTGGAGGATATTTAGTGTTATGTTCACCAGAAATATAAGCTTTTTTCCGATAGTCCAGTCCTTCAGCCCCTAATACTGTGCTATTGCTCGACTGTCCCACAAACATAAAAAGCAACAAAACTTAGTAAACCCTCCTTGTAATCCGAGCAACAAAGCTATTACTTTCAAATCGCCACAAATTACCCAGCGATGTTCATTATGATTCGCTGCGTTCAGAATTATTAACATGTTTTCATAAGTTTCTTTCATAGAGACCGAATGAGGCAGTGGAATGGAAGGTTTTGAATTGCGATTGTGAAATAAAACTGCTATAGGCTAAAGCTTAGTTTTGATGAATCGATGAGCAGTCCCCATTCTTCTGGATTGTATTCGATATCTAATTCATCCATCAGCTCGATCACATTTTTTCACGCACAAACGGAATTTTCCATTGCAAAAAGTAGTCAGCTTATCATTTCGATTTCTGAACACTGAAATCTTGGTATCTCTTCCTAATAAGTTCCATTCTTGTAATCTTCTTGCTTGGAAAGATCTAAATCCCTCGAGTTCTGCCTGTCGTATCAGATGAGGTGTTTTATGCTGTTCGGGAATGCAGGTAGGATCAGAGCAAGTTGAAGGGTAGTCTGAGGATTCTGATAGTTCGTGTTCCTCCGGAATGACAATCTTCCCCACTGGGGCGAGGGATAGGGACGGGAAGCTCTGGACAACGTGGCACGGGTCTTGTGGCTGATGGCAGATTAGGATACACAACGTTACCTTTAGTTGTCCTTGAAAATTCCTCTGTTTTGGTAATACAAAAGTAACAATTTTCCAGATGACTGGTAGGCTGTCGCCAAATCATTCGAACAGCAAAAGACATATTGTTAGGCTACTTCCTCCCCCCCCCCCCCAAGCACTGTTAACTTCATGTAACACTCGTGTGGTGCCCAATTTGTATCTTGGTCACCTACTTCACAGCCAAAATACAAGTAATATGCCTTTTTTTATATTGCCTGTAATTGATCGACGTCGTGAATTCCCCACGACCATAGTAGAAACTATTTGGAGAATGAACGACGACTGCGATCCATTTGACACTAGTACCGCTCACAACAATCAGAATTAAACGTTAAACAATAACATTTGAAACTGGAAGCAACCAGCCAGAAGAAAAAAATGCTGAAAAGTGGAACATATACGAGCCAACAATTGGATATTTCAAGGAAACATCTAGAAGTAATAGCGTCTCGCGGTGCTATTTCCAGATTCCTTGACTTCCTTCACAATCTTTAAAATCTTTATGACACGAAATATTGTTAAAGCAGTGCTGAAAA
Organism: Anabrus simplex; assembly: GCF_040414725.1. Classification (NCBI taxonomy): domain Eukaryota; kingdom Metazoa; phylum Arthropoda; class Insecta; order Orthoptera; family Tettigoniidae; genus Anabrus; species Anabrus simplex. The sequence continues at coordinate 18,899,520 of NC_090272.1, read as the reverse complement.
ATTCGTGCCTAATATTAATCTATCACATAAATGAAACATGAATTAGTTTTTGAGAATTTTGGGACCGCCTCCAATAAAGTCCAACCCATGTCCCGTTTCTCTACGGGAACGGTTCGTAGCGAGCTTATACGACACGATGCCCTTGCTGACGAGGAGTGAGGAAGGGGAACGTGAAACGTGACGTCGGCACATCCGAGCAGCATCAATACCGTCATGTTTCCTTACTCCATATGAGCACTGCGGAGCAATGAGACTCGAGCCGAAGGTCAGCAAGAGCAGGACAAAGAGGAACTGGAGCTGGGAAATGATGATGATGATGATGGGACTCGAACCGACTAACCACGGTGTCACACCAAGCGGGCTTATACTGCCTAACGAACAAATTGCAGCACCCAGGAGAAATAGTCGTACACGTTCACATCATGGGCGCGTGTGGTGCATTAGTGTTGGTAATAGGCGTGGTTGGGTTTATAAGGGGCGTGAACAGCGCCAAGTGTTATCAACATCTGATATCCACGTCACAGTGGCCCGATCTTGGACTGTATGGGAATATGAGGGCAGGCATACTCGTCGTCAAGGTTCCGGTCGACCAAAAGGGAGGTTCGCCGTACTGTGCACCAAGCACCCCTTCAAATTCCTGCCGACTCCCTGTACACCATTGGCCGTCCTATGCGTAGGTAACGTTCTGCACGACCCTGCGAGTATGGCGGCGGTTACGTTTTAGAGCGGTGTTACTCCTGGCGTCCTGGTGTGAGGGCCCAGGTCACAGCTGGTAGTGACACGGACATCCTGCGTGATGTTGAAGTATTCCCATGGCCAGGAAGAAGCTCGGACATCAACACCGTCCAACTTGCCTCAACGTCTTCCCAGTGCATGTATCCAGCCTCGTACTGTCCAGTTCTTTGTGAAATTTTACTCGATTTTTTAATCACTGAAATGACATCATCACATACCCTCTCTTTCCATTGTGGCCGGGCTGAATGGCTCACACGGTTCAGGCACAGGTTCGATCCTGGTGCTCAAATACTGGCACGTAAAGGAACTCCTGCGGGATTAAATTACGGAACCTCGGCGCCACCGAAAAAACGTAAAAGTAGTTAGTGGGACGTAAAGTCATTATTATTACAATATTTTTTGTCAGGCAGTGCACGTAGAGAGTGGAGAGAGATGTTTTATGGTCCGCTCGGCAACCAAGGCCACTTGGTATCCGTTAGCGCTCTCCTAACAACCTTGCCACCGGCGTGTACGGTAAAGTGAAATCAGGGTCACTCAAGCTGGGAATTCCGGATACCATCCAGTGGAAAAAATGCTTTTCTTTTCGTGGGGTTCACGCTTTTCTGAATGTCCAAATTAATTTTTAACATCAAACCTTCAGCAATTTCCGCGGTATCAATGAATGGAAGGCATGAACATTAATGCGGCACTTCCATGTAAGAAACATCAAAAGTGTGAAATAGGAAGTGAATGCGAGGATGTGATCTACAGTGATGTTTCCCACATAGGTGCTGTTTCAACAACTACACGTTCAAGGCAAAACATTAGCCTACATTAGACGATCTCCAAAATTTCTAAAATTAAGTAAAGGTTTATCGAACAGCCCACGATTGCTGTGATCTAGTCTCTTTGTTGTCAGCGTGGGTTTGAATTCTGTTTAATTTAGATACGAATTTCAGCAGGAAAGATAATTCACCCCTAACACAGGTGCTCATACTGTAAGTCTTGCGTTGGTTCTTATCCTCAGAGAAATTCTTGGATGTATCGGAAAAGTTTGAGGCTACCCAGTGATTACGGCATTAACTACCCCACATTCAGAAGAACATTTCTAGACTATCTTTAGGACTTTAAGATTATTCATTGACTATGGCCTATATACGGGATACATTCAACATATAAGGCATTAGCACGGGGGCACACTCCCGACATTCTTCAAAGCACTGAGACTTTCCGTTCGTGTATTTTGCTAATCCGGTTTTCGGATCTGATTGAACATTAGCCCATATACGACAAATATGCTTTTTGTCTACAATCCGGCCGATTTTCAAGTTGTTTGCCTTAAATTAAAGGTATATTCCGCGATACTGCACTTTTTTGTTGATAATTATCACTTCAATGTGATTTTGTTCATTATTGGGAGTAAGCTTCCTCTCTTCTTCAGAAAGCAGTTTCAATCAGTTCCAATAACTGACAAGACAGCAACACCGTAGGGCTGCCACAGTTACACATCCATCATGATCAGCTGATTGTAGGGTAATTCGAAAAGGATAAGGAGGTTCGTCATACAATGACATACGAATAGGCCATGCAATCAGAACTCTACTTGCCTGTTGAGGTTAAGCGTAAATTATAATAAAATCCGTGGAGCATTTATGACGTAAATCCTTACAACAAAAGGGGCCTACGATGCCTCATTCTGATCACTTTAATGAGATTTTTTTCATTATTGGTGTACGTTTGACTGAAATAGGCCAGTTGGTCTATATACACAGGTCTAGTCGCGCTTCGCATGTGTCTATAAGTCACTCATCTAAAGGGACCAGAGGTAAGAATAGTAGTGCAAAAAACTGTGCGCTGCGTCCTCGAAGGCACAGGTTTGATTCCCGGCACTGCCGGTACGCTGGGGTGTGCTCGCAGCTCAAGTTCAAGTGCCTGAAAAGAGCTGAGAACACGACTTTTGTCCGGCCCCATGGCTGACGAGTCCGGGGTTCAATTTCCGGCCGGGTAAGGGATTTTAACCTTCACTGGTTAATTCCGATGGATCGAGGACCGGGTGTGTGCACCTGCACCAGATATCTCCGGAGCTCACCCTCCATTATGTGCATGTCTTGATGTGCGTTAGCAGACTTTTCAAACATCATGGATCATTCCATCGCTTTTGGACGGAAAGTTATTATTCTAGGTGGAGATATTAGATAGGTTTTAGCTTTTGTCTCGCATGCTTTCAAACATCTGTTACTGTATTACATTTTCTCCTCTTTGATCAGAATTTAAAATATTTCATCTGTTTAAAAATAAACGAGCAGCACCTGAAGAATACACTTTGCTAATTTATTGCTGAAAAATAGTACTGGATTCATGAATCACCCTGTACCGTCACGGAGCAAGACATCGTCTCCAGAGGATGCTACAAGTTTCTCCGAAAATGCCATTCTTACCGCTATAAACGAACACTGCGATCAAATCAATTCTAATGTTATAGTTCTTCCACCCGAAGCGGCCAGAACGTACGTCAGTATAAATAACTGAAGATGAAAATGAAACTCTCTAACTGTGTCTGAAGAGCCCTTCAAGTCCTTATTGTAACGTTATTAAGAGACTTAAGTGCTTCTAAATGGAACAAGAACGAAAGTTGTTTGGATCATACGGAGTTAGTGCTATTCACCGTGCATGCACTATGGCGACTAACAAAGCTCAAGGACCGGCTTGCTGTATATTTAGCAATGCCTCCACTTGAAATTACCATAGTGTTTAAGGTGCTCCTGGAACTTAAATTCTCTGCAAATAGGTCAAGTTCAGTCCAGTACTGGATAAAGCCACGGACTCGATGATTCATATATTCTGAGCGTTTGGATGTGTGTCCCCCACCCCAGATGTACAAGTTGCAGAAAGCCAATGCGTCATCACGAACTTTTGTCAAAATTTGTAGTCCGGTGGCACCCAGTTAACTATTAATGCTACGAATTAATTCCAAAATTTGATATTATATGTGGTGTTTACTTATACTGATCATGAAATTTATGACTTCCCTAATGCAATTTAATCAAAATTAGGATGCAAGAATATGTTCTACGAAAGTAGTACTGTTGTCTGTCCTATGCGATCTTCCTGTTAAGAGATTCTTCATTTAATTGTGAAGTTAAGTTAGTGCCCAAGTCAACAACCATCTTTATTTTATGGCTCGGCATTGATATGCACAGAGTTCTTCTCGAGGCAGACTAAAGTTATACCGCACTACCATCTGGCGGAATTCGCATTAGTTACATCTGATACCATCATATGCAGTGCGTATATCTATCTACGTACCTCGTCTAAACAAGACCGACTCCAATCCCCAGACCGTAATATTAAAAAAACATGCCGGCCGAAGTAGCCGAATTGCTGGTATTGGCTACCACGAAAATATCGCGTACATATTCTATAAACGGCGGTAATTTAATATGATAAATGTAACATCGTAGGGAAAAATCACTTTTACACGTATGAAAACGCTTCGCCAACAAGTACGCACCACATATACTCAACTAGAATAACATATATTCTGCTAGAAAAGAGGCCAACAAGCTGATTATTTAGACATTTCAATTCGTCAAATAACGTTTTGTCTTAGATTTCACTTTGCTGGATAGATGAAAATACATTATAAAACTGTTAAAATGATATTTCTAACATCATTTTCAATGTTTCAAAACAAATTAAGGTGCGAAATTCCTCGATTTATTCGCTCTCACGAGAACTGTGAAACATAACTTGTTGCCTTAGTTTTGAAGTGGTGGACAATTTCTTAAATTCACCACCCAATGAATGGGAAGTACACCCGAAATAATAATGTTATTCGCTTTACGTCCCACTGACTACATTTTTACGTGTTTCGGAAACGTCGAAATGCCGAAATTTAGTCCTGCAGTAGTTCCTTTACGTGCCAGTAAATCTACCGACACGAGGCTGACGTATTTGAGCACCTTCAAATACCACCGGACTGAGCCAGGATCGAAACTACCAACTTGGGATCAGAAGGCCAGCGCCTTAACCGTCTGAGTCACTCAGATCAAGTAACCCGAAATGATTATGTTAACCCAATGAACGGCCCTGGTAATGTTAATATAATGTTGACATATGGCATAACAGCACTTCACAGAATGATGGTAACCTTAGTAATGAAATGTTCAGACAGTAAAGATATAATAGGTTTTTTTTTTCATTAAAGAACATGAGTGCACAAAATCTCTATTGACTAAACATTGATATTTAACCACCCAGTTCGACGCAGTCTGCTTGATAAGATAGCCACAGCATGAATCGGAAAGTGTTGGTAGTGTAAAACCCTACGTTACAAACCCAGCTAATCCCTCTAAGTCACTATTTATTTTGTGTAACAGTATACAGATTGCTCCATCTGTCACACTTATATGTTTTGCTATACTCCAAGATCCAGCCAAACATTTCCGCAGACAAAGCACAGATTATTGTAAAATACACTTGCATCTAAATCTCTGGACACTTTGAAGCACATAGACACTGACGGAATAACACAATATCAGTTATATTCTATCTAAGTTAATATTTTTTGAGGAACACGAATAGTTTGGAAGTGGACAACTGGCTTTCCTAACCTCAGACTTATTCTCGAAATGATGTATGCACGCTACGGTTTTGCCAAGGACTGCAAAATAATCACGATGTATATTCCTAATCGATTTCTCTTCTAATCTTCTATTCCGTAGCAAACTTAAGAATAGTTGTATGAGAGGCATTGCCATAGTTAGACTAAAAACTGGTCCACCTAGTGCACTCATGTTCTTTAACGGGTAAAGACACGATCAAAACAAGCACATTCTCACATTACTGCGTATAATTACAGATCCTATGTATCCACTGACTCATAAATACACTCGCACACTTATAGGTTATTCTACAAAGAAACTAACATTTATCGACAACTTTCATAAAATTACACCGATTACATACGATAACAACAAACCAAACCAAACCAAAGCCCCATTTCCAACAATTCCGGCTACTCGATTCGCTATCTTTGAACGATCGAGAGTAGCATTAAGGTCTGAGGATTGGAGTCGGTCTTGGTATAAATGAGATCTTTTCAATATTCACCACGTCCATCTATCTTGTCTTTACAAAATTATCATTGACCCAGCGCCAAGAATACTTACAGTTCCGATATTTACCTTAGAAACTCTATGAATAACAAAATAAAGTTCATCTCCTGCCACGTTAAAATAAACATAGGCCTACTGAATGAAAATTCCCAACGTAGATTCACAGTCTGGAGACGAATTTCTATGTTCTATCTGTAATAAATGTGGTAAGTCGACGTTAAGGAATAGGAAAAGCTCACCCTGAGAAAAGGAGAAATAAAATCGTAGCACAATATGCTAGAAACATGAATATTGGGAAAAGCTTACAGTTGACAGATCGTGAAACGGAAAATATTAATCATATAAAGAGGTGGGCGGATAGAATTTGAAACATTATGCAAAACGGCGATGCTGATCAGCTGGAATCTCTCACTTCTGAGGTTATGCAGTTCTTTGCAGATCAGGTAAACCAATCACCTGGCCCTCAACAACCTGCTGTTAGATATTACAAAATAATCGTAAATATGACCATAGAAGCTCTAGTAACCCACAGTGGAGGTCTAAAAGGCAGAGAGCGTTATGCCTATGAGGTAGTCCAATATCATTTCTATAATCAGAGGCGGAAAATTGCTCGCAAAAGTTTGGACAAAACCACTAAGGCCCATTCTTGTAAAATCCTAATAAGTACAATTTCGGATCATTTTGAAAGGATGTTTGGTACCGAAAATTATACTTCTCCTCTTTCTCTTATGAAAAATAAAGCACTGACTTACCTGTTGATACTAATATTCCAGTAGATGATGTCCATGGCTAAATGGTTAGCGTGTTGGCCTTTGGTTACAGGGGTCCCGGGTTCGATTCCCGGCAGGGTCGAGAATTTTAATGATAATTGGTTAATTTCGCTGGCACGGGAGCTGAGTGTATGTGTCGTCTTCATCATCATTTCATCCTCATCACGACGCGCAGGTCGCGAACGGGAGTCAAATCAAAAGATCTGCATCTGGCGAGCCGAACTTGTCCTCAGACACTCCCGGCACTAAAAGCCATACGCCATTTCATTTCAACACGATACTTCATTTTTCCTACGTACCTACAAAACTCAAAATGGCTAGAACAATTTTAATAAGTGTGCAGACGTAAATGATATTAAAGAAGGGAGACCTACAACCATTTATTCGGTGATTAGGAGAATAACTGCACGAGTACCGGTACTAGATATGAGACTGCGTTCATATGTCACACTAAGTCCTCACCAGCGTGGCTTCGTGCCACTCACGTCAACGCTTCCCTCGTGAATGGTTGCCTCCAGAATGCGAAACGTAACAAAAAGGATTGTTGCGACACAAAAGCATTTGACTCTATCGGACATGAACATATCAAACGATCTCTCCGACAATCTGAAATTGCTCCAAACTTATGTAGACTAATTGAAGTATTCATACAAAGAACACAGCTCAAGTGGAAGCTGATCATAAGAAATCAAAGCCCATCGAAATTATGTGTGGTGTAGCTCAAGGGTCCCCTATCTCACCATTGCTGTTTAATTTAGCAATCAATACTGTAATACAAAGCCAACGTTATGGCTATATTCTATCTGATGATCCACCGCCGTTATCCTCATTTGCTTTCGCTGATGACCTAGTCGTACTCAGCAAAACCGAAAATGATGCTTGTTAAATTTAGCTGAAAGCAGCTTTGCAGAAATTGGTTTATATATCCATCCTCTTAAAAGCAAATCTATAGTCCTGAAGAAAGGAAAATTAACTGAAGGAAACGTGACTACACTCGAAGCATCAATAACAAGCAATGAACGAATCAAGTATTTAAGAATTGACTTCAACAACGAAATTTCTCTTGACAGACATGAACTAATAAGCACAATAACTTCTGACTGGTAAAAAGAAAAACCAGTGCAAAAGGTCAAGATTAGCTAAACTTGGGGGTGCTCATCTTCCAAACTACTGCAGATAGAGCAGTGAAATTTGGTATGGTTATACCAGCAGCCTTTACCTCCGTGTTAAATGCATTTTAACAAAAAATAGGTCGACTGGTTTTTTATTGTTTACTTTTTCTGATAAGCAAAAAATCACCAATTTTTTACACATATATATTTGTTATGTAGAAAGTTTTCATTGATATATAATGAATTGTGTTTAACATGGAGGGCTGTGTTGGTTTTAAAGGTGATACAAATTTCATAGTGGTATCTTTAGTACGGTAGTTTCCAAGATGGGCACCCCACAACCAAAAAAAATATTTTTCAGAGAAAATCAACTTCAAAGTTTAGGTAGTAGAGAAAACACTCTTCTTGTGGTTTAAAACTTCCCAGCTTCATACTCGGAATCATCCATGTCTTCATTCGTCCTCTTGGATCCTCTCCTCTTCTTTCTTGCTTTATTTGTCATCTGTTCTGCTTGTCTGTTAGCATATTTCTTGCACAGGTTGTCCACTATCTGCAGCTGTCTGGTGGTGTTCATACCTGGTTCTCCCAATGTTTCCTATGTTGAAGAGAACACTTGCCAGTACCCCCATTTTAGGGTATTATACCCAATAAACACATTATTGGGTATTTTACTCCACATCACATTGTTAAACGACTTATTCGGGTTCTGGGTTTGACCATCCAAACATTTTTAGAAGGTCTGGATGAGCCAAGTCCCGATATACAGGTTTTATTAAATCTAAAATAGCCTCAGGCAGACCATGATGTTTGTGGGTTTCCCTTTTAGCAGCATTATACTTGCACCGTGAATCTGTAGGGCACAATTCATGTTAAGGCCGATCGTCTGTTGAAAGTTTATGTAAATATGTGCACCATACTGCCTTCCTCATGTTTTCCAAATCATGCACATTTTCTCTTATGGCTTTACCAACATAATCCTGCAACTTGTCAATTTCACTACCAGATAATCTATTTAATCCTCCAATAGCCTTGCCATCAGCTAATTTCTTGCCCTTCATTATTACAATATTTACAATGTACAAATTGTCTCAGGGCTTCTGACAGCATTTCAATATCTAAAAACTGAAAACCTGTTGTCACTTTATTTATATCTACACTATCACCAAATTCACTGTAAAGAGTTCTTGCTTGATGCACATGAAGCAGTAGCTGAGCCAAACATTTTTACAACCTCACTTTCAACATGATTTACTTCACTTCCACTAAGTTATATGTACCAACACATTTCTTTCTAATTAAAGAGGTTTTCTTGTTCTTATGCTGGTTTCCATATGCCTTTCTTTGACCGAATTTTTTTAGATTTCTCATTTTTCAACCCGCATAACAAACAACTTTCTGTGCTTTGGAGAAAACAAACCAACTCCCTGTGTAAAAACAAAACACAGAAATTTGATGGCAGTGTGGCCAACTTCAGCTTCGTAAACTCCTCTTTGAAACAAGGGTACATTCATAAATCTGACACAAAATCTTGTGGATTAGTAACTTATGAAAGGAATGAAGGATCTTCATGCTAAATCGGGCGTATCCAAATTGAAGCATTTCCTGTAGGATTTAAGAGTTTAAACTCTGGAATTACACTTATTTCACATCAGTCGACGGGAAATTGAAACGAAGCACACAAAAAAAGAAATCGTCCACTTTAACCGGTGGAAGGGTACTTGGTCCTCCTGAAAATCTGGACAAAAATAATAAGAAGTAAAATGATGCTTCCAGGTGATAGTTTACATTCGATGCTGTATAGTGCCAGAAAGGTCAGAGGGATGCTAATAATCTGCGCAGAATAGGAAGCCAAAAGTTTACGCCACACAGTATACAGCATTACAATATTTGTAATCGCTTACTCCGTATTGACGACGTTCATCTACCATACGGAAGGAAGTTACCTCAAGAACAAGATATGGCACTCCACAGACTTGACATGCAAAAAGAAAGTCTTCCTCCAAAGATTGTCGGAAGAAAAAAACGTTTCAGTAGCGGTGCCAGCTACCACATATTTTAATACAATTTGTTTTACGTTGCACCGACACAGATAGGTCTTATCGTGACGATGGGATAGGAAAGTCCTAGAAGTGGGAAGGAAGTTGCCGTGGCCTCATTTAAGGTACAGCCCCAGCATTTGCCTGGTGAGAAAATGGGAAACCACGAAAAACCATCTTCAGGGCTGCCGACAGTGGGGCACGGATGCAAGCTGACAGCTGCGCACCTCTAACCGCACGACAAACTGCTCGAAAGCAAACTCTGCCCTCTTCTGAATAACCCTCAGTGCAGTCAGATCGGTTCCCGGTAATCCCTTGGAGGACTGAGCTAATGCTTGAGCCTGTGTGCATGAGCACGAGGAGGTTCACTGCATTTCCTTTCTATTTTTTTCTCTTTTTTTTTTTGCTATTGGCTTTACGTCGCACCGACACAGATAGGTCTTATGGCGACGATGGGATAGGAAAGGCCTAGGAGTTGGAAGGATGCGGCCGTAGCCTTGATTAAGGTACAGTCCCAGCATTTGCCTGGTGTGAAAATGGGAAACGACGGAAAACCATCTTCAGGGCTGTCGACAGTGGGATTCGAACCCGCTATCTCCCGGATGCAAGCTCACAGCCCGCCGCCTCTAACCGCACGGCCAACTCGCCCGGTCACTGCATCTCTACCGACGACTGTAATTGGAGGACTGACTTCATAGCCATCAACAGAAAGGACATTAAAGTAATTGTCGTAGATCCCACCATTGGTCTTGAGAGACACCTTAATCAGGCTCGGGATGCCTTACCTGGCATCTAAGTATAAAATACCTATCGATCGGTGGATTGTCAGAGGCCTGCTATTCAGAGCAAGAGGCACCCTCCCTAGTCAGACTTCGACCTTCCTACAAACTTTGAAAGTTCCATTCTGCTAGTGAGAAAGAAAAGTAGTGAGGGACTCCTCCCCCACTAACCCCAGAGAAAAGAAGATTAACGATTAAAATTCCATTTTTTGATGTTTTTAAACTCCATTGAAATTGCAACTGCATTCCGGATCCGAACGGTCACCCTCCGTCAGTAAGGCCCGAGTCGTGACAGAGAAACCACAGGCCAATATCTCCGGTCATTAATCGAGTGTGCTGCTTTATGTGTGAGAATTTTGACAAAATTAACAAATTTGTGCTTTCTATGGATCCAACCGACGCAGTTAAAGAAACTTCTGTTACTAGAGAAGACAGTCTGGCTCTATGGCTAAATGGTTAGCGTGCTAGTTTTGGTCACAGGGGTCCCGGGTTCGATTCCCGGCAGGGTCGGAAATTTTAACCATCATTGGCTAATTTTGCTGGCACGGAGGCTGGGTGTATGTGTAGTCTTCATCATGATTTCATACTCATCACGGCACGCAGGTCGCCTAAGGGAGTCTAATCAAAAGACCCGGCACTAAAAGCCATAAGCCATTCCATTGCACTAGAGAGAAGTCCGTGAGGAAAGAGTTAGATGTTTCTGACAAAGAGAGTAATCTTGAGCAGAATGTGCCACGTGCTTCTGACGAATTACGTAATGCACAGCTTCGAGTGAATTCATCTAAATTACATAACATGGAAGAAATTGCACCTTTTCTGTCTTATTATTAGCACATTATTGCGCCTAAAAATTCTAGAATTATGTTATACTAGCTGATGTACCCGTGCTTCGCTACGGGATTCTCAGAAAGACTGACTTTGTGGTTTTCCTAACTGAAATCAACATAGGTCATTACAAAAACGTAAGTATGAATGTAGCGATTAAGAGCAATGCTATCATATAAAATACTCGATCAAATGGAAAGCCGCACGTTTTATCACTTTTAACGAACAGTGCTGCGGTTAGATTGCGGTGCCGATCTAATAGTCCAAAGTTCCAGAGCTGGGATGACCAGGCCGCAGATTGCCATGAACACTCATATGTCATTATTCTGCTAAATATGCACACTGTTCATTCCAATCAGTACCTCAGAGTAGGGATTGAATAGCCCGAATGCTATGATGATCCAGTGTGTTACGTACCAGTAGTATCAGCAAATTTATAAACCAGGGGAATGGCATGCTAAAGAAGAAAGTTATCTAACTCACCAGCTACTTCCCATCAATATTCAGGCAGGCTGTTACACTCTGTCCGACTGGGCGAGTTGACCGTGTGGTTAGCGGTGCGCAGCTGTGAGCTTGCATCCGAGAGATAGTGGATTCGAACCCCATTGTCGGCAGCGCTGAAGATGGTATTCCGTGGTTTCCCACTTCCACACCAGTCAAGTGTTGGGCCTGTACCTTAATTAAGGCCTAAGTCACTCCTAGCCCTTTCCTATCCCATCGTCGCCATAAAACCTATCTATGTCGGTGCGACGGAAATCAAATAAAAATTACTCTGTACGCAGCAGTAATCCCATCTTCCGGAGATGAGGGGCAACAGAAGACACAAACATCACGACAAACAATGGTCAATGTAATGTTATTGTTGATCAGTGTTATGAGCTTTCTATATTGTAGGCCTACACATTAAGTTTTCTTTCGACTCTGTGATTTGTAAAATATTTTGTACCGTAAACTGTAGTTTCTTATTCTCCGACTTTACATACCGATTTTCATTAAATACTGTTTACCCATTTTCTCGTTACTCGGCGCTGATATGGACTTAGTAACAAAAATTCAAATTCATGAATATCTTGGCGATCATAGCCAGTACGGTAACAATGTATAAGACATGAATAATAGGAAATATAATACTATATAACCTTAGTTATCTAGCATTCACCGACTACACTTGTAATAAGAAATATTTGAGAATTACATTTTAGGCCTTCCCCTAAACTACCGTTTCACTCAGCGTGAATAAAATATTTTACAGCCAAGACTATAGCGACTTATTTCCTGACTTTGCATGCCGATTTTCATCAAGATAGGACTACTAATAACAACAATATTTGAGAATTAAATTTTAGGCCTTCCCCTAAACTACCATTTTTCTCAGCGTGAATACAATTATTGACAGTCTAGATTCTAGCAATTTATTCCCCAACTTTGTATACTCATTTTCTTTAAAATACGCCCACTAATAACATAAATAGTTGAGAATTCAATTTTAGGCCTTCCCCTAAACTACCATTTCACTCAGCGTGAGTAAAAGTATTTATAGCCTAGATTGTAGAGGTTCATCCCCCGACTTCACATACCGATTTTCATTAAATTCTCTTCAACCGTTTTCTCGTGATGCGTGTACAGACAGACAGACAGACAGACAGACAGACAGACAGACAGACAGACAGACAGACAGACAGACAGACAGACAGACAGACAGACAGACAGACAGACAGACAGACAGACAGACAGACAGACAGAAATTACGGAAAAGTAAAAAGTGCATTTTCTTGTTACTATGGACATGACCGATACAGAAATACCATTATTTTCAAATTCTGAGCAATGTACAGACAAAACTCTTATTTTATATATATATAGATAAGTGCAATACAGAAGAGACTGTTTTAAAACAACTCATGTCAGCGTCCTCGAGACGGCGGTACAAATTTAGATTTTACTCCTTTTCGGATTTCTACAGTAACGCAGGACGGGAGAAAATGCGAAGAAGAAGAAGAAGATGGGGCCAAGCTGTTCCTTTAATTAACGCTGGCCTGAATGGGGTTGAAACGGGGCACCGAGACTGCGAAAGCCCGCGCCCTACCGGCGAGGCTATCAGATTATAATTTATACAACCCACATTACAGAAATAATCCAAGTTAAACAATTAGTTCTTGGTTAATGATTACCTTTCCTAAAAATGTGAGAGCTGCACACAGAGAGCTCGTTCCGCCCGGACGGAGTGTAGCCTACACCACCGGAGTGCGGATGTCAGTTGGCGTTCGTACAGATCAACGGTTTTGCGCTGAGAGACGAAGCTTTACCGGATGATATCAATAATGTCATTGATTTTACGTCCTCTAGCTACTTCTACGGTTTTTGGAGATGCCGAGGTGCCGGCACGTTGCAGTCAGAAGAGTGACGTTCAAATACGATTGGACCGAGTCAAGTTGGGCTCTATGCAGAGCGCGAAGCTGTTGTCATCTTCTTTTAGTATGTTGTTCAACTTAGGGAACACATTTCATGAAATTCGTGATCCACATGTGTATTCCTCGACCAGCCACGGGGGTAACCACGGTACCGCAGGCCTGAGGAGAAGTGACGCTTTCACCTTCGCTACGTGTTGAGAACTAATTCTCAGTAATAATACAGCAATTCTTGCACGCACCCTATTAACAGTCGCTATACTGCGCAGAAATTTGGAACTGAATACAGGGTTTTCGTGGGCAACATTCTCACGAACGGGACTCGAACCATAGCAGGAAATGAGAACGAACGGCTTTTGACACCGTTAGCCCGCTGCTAGTATTCACAGCCAGTTACTGTTACCCGTTACTCTAGCATGGCTGGCACTGAAGATGAAGGGGCAGGAGAACGTTGAGCCCGTGTGGGTGGGGGCGGTAGAATAACACCTACGGTATCCCCTGCCTGTCGTACGAGGCGACTAAAAGGGCCCCAGGGGCTGTGAACTTTGGAGCGTGGGTTGGTGACCATGGGGCCCTTAGCTGAGTCCTGGCATTGCTTCAACTTACTTGTGCCAGGGTCTTTACTTTCGTCTATCCTATCCGACCTCTCTTGGTCAACACTTGTTCTTTTTCGACCCCGACGCTATTAGGTTTGCGAGGGCTAGGGAGTCTTTCATTTTCACAACCTTCGTGGCCCTTGTCTTTCTTCGGCTGATACCTTCATTTTTCCAAGTGTCGGATCTCTTCCATTTTTTTTCTCTGATTAGTGTTATAATATAGAGAATGGTTGCCTAGCTGTACTTCCTCTCAAAACTCCACCAGTTCTTTAACACTGCAGTCACAAGAGTGACGTATGTACGCACGTTCAAATACGACTGGACTGAGGCAAGTTGGGCTCTACCGTCTGTGCCATCCAGGCTGATTGACTGATTCGTCATCGCCGAGCCAAAACTACTCGAACATAAAGAAATGAAATTTTGGGGATACATTCATATTACAATGTAGGTGCTCACTGAGGGAGAATATTCCGTGGCTACGTGTATCTATATCTCGAAAAGTGTCGGAAGTGTTCGCTCGCTCCCTTCCGTCTCTTGTCTGTGGTGCGACGTAAAGCAAGGCGGTTGTCGACCTCGGTACTGCCGACTCCTCAAACAACAGATTCCAAATAATTATTCTTGAAAATTGAGCAACTTACCTTTCGAATGGATTGCAAGAAGAATTTTAAGAGCGCTAGCAGGCGGCGTGTCAGTGAACTATGGCCTAGTTCCAGAGCACAATGCACTGATCATGCAACACAAATATGACAATAATTACAACTACTGCTTCGCGACGGTACATTGTATACAGTGAACTACAGGACACGTTGTGAATAATATTTTATTAAATTGCGTAATAAACATCAATCAATACTGATCTGCATTTAGGGCAGTCGCCCATGTGGCAGATTCCCTGTCTGTTGTTTTCCTAGCCTTTTCCTAAATGATTTCAAAGAAATTGGAAATTTATAGAACGTCTCCCTTGGTAAGTTATTCCAATCCCTAACTCCCCTTCCTATAAATGAATATTTGCCCCAGTTTGTCCTCTTAAATTCCAACTTTATCGTCATATTGTGATCTTTCCTACTTTTATAAACGCCACTCAAACGTATTCGTCTACTAATGTCATTCCACGTCATCTCTCGCTGACAGCTCGGAACATACCACTTAGTCGAGCAGCTCGTCTTCTTTCCCCCAATTCTTCCCAACCCAAACATTGCAACATTTTTGTAACGCTACTCTTTTGTCGGAAATCACCCAGAACAAATCGAGCTGCTTTTCTTTGGATTTTTTCCAATTCTTGAATCAGGTAATCCTGGTGTGGGTCCCATACACTGGAACCATACTCTAGTTGGGGTCTTACCAGAGACTTATATGCCCTCTCCTTTACATCCTTACTACAACCCCTAAACACCCTCATAACCATGTGCAGAGATCTGTACCCTTTATTTACAATGACCCCCAAAAGGAACTTTCACCCCCATCAACGCAGTAATTAAAACTGAGAGGACTTTTCCTGTGTGTGAAACTCACAACCTGACTTTTAACCCCATTTATCAACATACCATTGCCTGGTGTCCATCACACAACATTTTCGAGGTCACGTTCCATCCAGAAACAATCGAGTTGGCCTCAGAAAGACTGTCTCTGCGGTTTGATCCGCCAGTGGACAGGAACTGAGTGAAAGTTATATAAAACCATGTCCTGACTGACTGACCAAACTACTGGACATAAAGAAATGGAATTTCGGGAATACATTTATAAAACAATGTGGGTGCCAGTAAGGGAGGATTTTTGGATATTCCATCGCAAAGTGGGTGAAAAGGCGGGTGAATGTTTTAAAATGAATGTCTATATCTCAAAACTTAACCGTTTAAAGACGTAAAAATTGGTATTTGGAATCTCCTTTAAAAGTAAAGAAATGCCTATATTTTTGTTTTTAAAAGTCTGCTTAAGGCGGCGTAAACAGGAGTGACAAAGGGAATGGAAGTTTAAAACGAATATATCAACATATCAAGTATATCAATTGGTGTTTAGAATTTCCTGTACAAGCAAAGGAACACGCATAATTTGTTTTCTGAAAATCCACTTAAGGGGAAGTTTCAAAGGAGGTAAATTTTTAAAATGAGCATATCTATAGTATATTTCAAAACTTAATATATTACAGATATGAACATTGGTACTTTGAGTCTTTTAAAAATAAAGTAACACGTTTTGATTTTGAAAATAAAACACTTAAAGGAGGTGAAAAGAAGTGAAGAAACTGTTAAATTATTTTTACGAGGATACTCATATATCAGATACATCAGATACAGATATTTGGAATCTCCTATGACTGAAAAAGGAGGCTGAATTATTTTTATTGGGATACTGGAATCGAAAAAACTGAGGAGGTTACAGACTTGAAAATTTGTATTTGGAATCTTCTTTAAAAATAAAGAAACATGTACCTTTTGTTTTTGAAAAATCCACTTAAGGGGGTGGGGTGGGTGAAAAGAAGTGAAAAAGTGTTGAATTATTTTTATGAGGATATTCATATATCAGATACTTCAGACATGAGAATTTGTATTTAGAATCTCCTATGAAAATAAAGAAAAATGTATCATTTTCTTTTGGAAAATCGAGTTAAGTGGGAGGTGGGGGTAAATGAATTGCTAAATGTGTTGAATTCTTTGTGTGATTGTACTTATATCTCAAAAACGAAAGATGTTACGGAATGAAAAATTGGTATTTGGAATCACCTGTAAAAATAAACACGTATATTTGTAGGGGAGAATTAACTTAAAGCGGGAGTGTAATAAAACTAGTTGAATTCTTTTTATGAGGACACAAATAAGAACTGGACTTAAAACTGTACACCCTCAAGGGGTTTTGACTGGGGGTGATGAATGATGACAAAAATATGCATTTATATGCAACCATTTGACTTACAAAGTTAAAATTTCAAATTATATCCTAGGTGTTAAATAACAGAAAGTATGAATGAAATTTTACCCCTCAGATAGTTAAATGGGGGATATGATCCGAAAACAAATATATTCATTTCTTCCTCCGAAACGGTTTAACGTACGAAGACAAAATTGCAAATAGCGGTATATATTTGAAATGCTAGGTGTGTTTAAACGTTCCTCCCCTAGTGTGTTATTAGCTGCGTAAACGAAATCATTCATCCCTCCCAAACCGTTTGATGTACAAAGTTGTCGTAGAAGTAAATTATCGTATAATATTTCTTCCCTAAGGGGTTTAGATGGTGGTTGACTGTCGAATTAAACGGTGCAGCTGTTTTGTGACTTAGTTTGTTCCTTCAAAGGAAAGACATCACTCTCCAAACTTCAAAAACAATCCTTTCTCTGAAATGATTAGAGTTACGAGCAAAATCCACACAAGCCTTTTTTCTTGCAAAACGAATTTTAAGTAGACGTCCTCGGCTTTGGAGGACTAACTGTCAGGGTGAGGGACAGTAGGGCCCGAGGCACTCGCATGCACCACCACGAGTCACAAACTGCGCGCTGGGATCATACCAGTACATAGTCTATGTTAGTCTTTCAGTTGGCTGAACGGTCAGCGTACTGGCCTTCGTTTCAGAGGGTCCCGGGTTCGATTCCCGGCGGGTCGGGGATTTTAACCTTAATTGGTTAATTCCAATGGCACGGGGGCTGGGTGTATGTGTTATCATCCTCATCACGACGAACACGTCGCCTACGGGTGTCAAATACAAAGACCTGCACCTTCCTGAGATATTCCGGCACTATAGCATTTCAAATGGTGAAAGAAATATCAAAATAGGTCTGCTAGTACACTGTCTGAACAATACAAGCTGAATACATTTTGAAAATCAACCAGCACTTTGCGCACATCTCCAGTGACGTCACGAGGACCAGATACTTAGAGTAGAAATTCCCGTTACACTGCTGAAATTTCCCTCGTCTACCGGATTTTCCCCACACCTCTAAAAATCCACAGCCTGTTTCTAGTAATTCGACCATATCAGGAATGGAACGAATGAAGCCCCCAATTAGCGGCGAGGATAGGAAACGTGCCGGCTGCCGAAGCCTGTCGCACTCCTCTGGGGCAATGATAAATGTCTGACAGATGAAATGAAATGTTAATGGAGAGTGTTGCTGGAATGAAAGATGACAGGGAAAACCGGAGTACCCGGAGAAAAACCTGTCCCGCCTCTGCTTTGTCCAGAACAAATCTCACATGGAGTCACCGAGACTTGAACCACGGTATCCAGCGGTGAGAGGTCGGCGAGCTGCCGACTGAGCCACGGAGGCTTCTGCCCTCACCTCTAATATTTCGTAATCATGGATAATCATAGATAATCATAGAGCGATACAGCTGTGCAGAGACTTGCAAGGAAAGCTGACCTCGCCATTGCAACTGCATTAGTATCACTCCTGTTTCTCTTTCATCATTCATCCTTTCAGATTCTGCACTCGAATGTGGCAATGTGAGTACAAGTGTTTAATATCACCGCTAAAATCGTTTGACTTGGAAATACATGAATTGTGGCAACATTTATACCAATATGTCTTTCAGCTACAAAGGGAGAAACAAACTAAATAAAGGCTAGCTAATTGGTAATTAATTCAACATCACAATGTTATTTTTTTTTTGCTAGTTGCTTTACGTCGCACCGACACAGATAGGTCTTATGGCGACGACGGGACAGGACAGGGCTAGGAGTGGGAAGGAAGCGGCCGTGGCCTTAACTGAGGTACAGTCCCAGCATTTGCCTGGTGTGAAAATGGGAAACCACGGAAAACCATTTTCAGGGCTGCCGACAGTGGGATTCGAACCTACTATCTCCCGAATACTGGATACTGGCCGCACTTAAGCGACTGCAGCTATCGAGCTCGGTACATCACAATGTAGAATTCCAAACATCTAATTCACAAAGCAGTTTGTGGGTTACACTTCGCATAAGGGAAGGAAGTTACTAGGATTCACGGTCCCTCTGTTCTGTCGAATTTCCTTCAGCAGTCTGTCAGGCTGCGAATGAGTACTTTGCAACTTAGAAAGAGTATAGCTGTTAATATATCTCAACACATACTTCAAATGCAGCACGTCACGTATCCTTTAGACTGGTCACACCTACCAACCAGTCCTATGCATGTGAGTGTGTTTCACATATAGGCACAGGAAAATGAGCACAAGGAAAACTGCATACTTGTCTACGCTTTAGTGTATGACTTTTTGAAGTCGATTAATATGAATTCAACGCTTTTTAGTTTGTCAACCAACACAGCTATTTGAAAAAAATATATATACAAGCGCATTCGAATTGTCTATTATATGGCACACGTATGCGTTCGGGAAGGTTTAAGTGCCGTATCTCATGAAAGTGGGCCCAACACTTTACTCGCCACCAAAGCAGCTGAATGACATGGCATCTTCGTTTAGGCGAGTGACAAACAATGTCATCTTTGGAGCGAAGATGCTTTCCGCGGAACAATCTCGCGACTTCCAACAGCTGGGTTTGAACTTCGCCCATTGTTGAAGAAACGAAACGATCTTAATGCCATCTGGCAACAACATTTTTTTATTAAATTCGTACGCTTTGATCGTTTTAATTTCAATTCCTCAGATATTTTTGAATCAGTAGAAACATCTGTCATTATGTTCGGCTTAAAACGGATCATTTAATTTCAGCTTCCTTAACTTTTTTCAGAAAACTTTGCGTTAGGTTTCTTTTTTTTTCACTTTTTCATATGAACACAGTGTTTGGTGTTGTAGCAGGAAAAGCTTTGACTAGTTTACTATGTTTCTGCCCTTGTGACAATGCAACAATTACGGCGCATAACAGCGGGTTGTTGTCGCGCAAACTTGTAGGGTTTGAATAAAAAGAGGGTTCATCAAACTATACTATAATAAATTGAAGAGGTCAGTTCATTTTCTCTGAGCATATATTTCTTGAAGCGAATTTTATAAGTAAGGTGCGGCAACGTTCAGTCTGCTGCTAACTCAGGACCGGTCCGCATTGTGTTGATTTTCCGTTCTCCCCACATTTCCATAACTTTGTCGATTTCTTCCTTGTTCGTGGGAAATTTCCTTCAACCTGGCAATACTGTCACTCGCCCAATGAAAGTGAACGTTTCTACTTTCGGATGAGACTGTACACTGTGGCTACTACTGTTATTTAGGACATACTTTCTCTCGACACACTCAAGGATAACAACCGCCTCTTGGAGCAAGGCACGAGCAGACTGCACCTAGCAACACTCTGACCGAGAGACATATTAGGCCTAACGGAACTCTGACACCACTTAACTATCACACTCAGTCTTATCAACCTCCGAACGTAGTTCACGTCGTATGATGTCCTGTTTACTCTGCCTACACGGGTCATACAATTATTATTACCGAAATAAAACAACGCTTGATTGAATTTTTTACTGAATATGAGTATGAAAACGGTAATTGAAAAATCTAAATTAAGCTCTTTGACAGCAGCTCGCCACGCTTCAAGGAGCTCTTTAGGAAATTGAATTCAGCTAAAAAGTCAGCTAAGCATAACATGATGGCTGACATAATTGGGAGCAATGGAAGGACATGTATAAATACTTTTAGGAAGAAACAGGTTCCAGGAAGGACAAGGAGAGTGTATATGCTAGGACTTAGTCAGCAATATGTAAAGGCAGCTGCATATAAAGAAAATGTCCTGATAGAGGAGGCGACTAATAATGGCGAAATACTGAAATTTACCTAAGAGAATAAAGACATTTATAAAAAGATAGTCTACAGAAGTTGAAAGACAGAAAGGCAGCTGGCATTGATAACATTTCTGAGGATATATTAAAGGCTGTGGGTTGGGATACAGTGCCATATCTAAAGTACTAAATTACTGTTTGCATGAAGGAGCTATTCCTATTGAATGGAGAGTAGCCCCATTGTACAAGGGAAAGTGTGACAAAGTAGAAAATTACAGGCCAGTCAGCTTGACATATTATGTAGTTTGTAAACTCTGGGAAAGCATTCTTTCTGATTATATTAGACATGTTTGTGAAATTACTAACTGATTTGATAGAAGGCAGTTCACGTTCAAGAAAGGTTATGCCAATGAAGCTCAACTTGTAGGATTCCAGCAAGATTTATCACGTATCTTGGATTCAGGAGGTCAAATGGACTGTGTCGCTATTGACCTGTCCAAGTCTCTTCATAGAGTAGATCATGGGAGATTACTGACAAAAATGAGGACAATAGGACTAGACAAAAGAGTGGTTGAATGGGTGGCTACAATTCTAGAAAACAGACTCAATTAATTACAGTTATCTGACCCTGTAATTAAGAGAAGGGTCCCGAAGGGCAATGCTATTGGAACTTTATGTTTTCTTATATATAAATGAAGTAAGTATTTAAAGGAGAGGTGTAAATTCTCCGTTAGGACCGCAGTCAGAGTATGGCTCCAGTGGTTTTTTTTTTTTTTTTTTTTTTTTGCTATTTGTTTTACGTCGCACCGACACAGACAGGTCTTATGGCGACGATAGGATAGGAAAGGGCTAGGAATGGGAAGGAAGCGGCCGTGGCCTTAATTAAGGTACAGCCCCAGCATTTGCCTGGTGTGAAAATGGGAAACCACGGAAAACCATATTCAGGGCTGCCGGCAGTGTGATTCGAACCCACTATCTCCCGAATACTTGATACTGGCCGCACTTAAGCGACTGCAGCTATCGAGCTCGGTGGCTCCAGTGTATGGGACCCTCACCAGGACTAGTTGATGCAACAGCTAGAAAAAAATCAAATTGTAAAGGAGCAGTGTTATGCGAACTATCGGCTGCGAAGAAGGAGATGAGATGCTCGAAGTGTCATTTGGCGTGGACAGATTGGAGCAAATATTTATTTATAGGACGAGCAGTAAGGGATTGGAATAAATTATGAAGAGAAATATTCGATAAATTTGCAAGTTCGTTGAAAATATTTAGGAAAAGGCTAGGTAAATGTACATGATGATGATGCTTGCTGCTAGGTCGTCGGCCCCTAATGGTGCAACATGAGACGAAATGCAAATCCACTATCCTCCACTGATCAGAATTCAAAACGTGAGGACGAGTAATGAATGGATGGAAATGAATTGAAAACAATCAGTGGATCCGAGCCACAATGCCTCGTATTCACAGAAACAAGAGTATTACTGCTTCTATAGCACAATAATGAATCGCTGATGCTTCAAATCAAAATCAAACTCATCTGCCCCTCATAATGGTACTTACCGCTATGAAAGTAGAACCATGGTATTTGCCATGTTGCGGTACTAGCGTATTCCACACATTGTAATACTTCACACTGGTAATACAGACCCATAGTGTTTCGCACATTCCGGCGCCATTTGCAGGCAACGCAAAACCTATGGTGTTCATCACAGAAGTGTAGTAACCATAGGGACTCGTACTATCGCGTGGTGTCACTCATATAGTGGTACTAATCACATCTATTGTAAAAGCCGGAAGCGCACTCTGTTGCTACTAATCACAAACCTATTTTGTACCTAACATAGTGGTAGTACGCGCAAGTAAAAGCGACCCATGGTGTTCCCCGCGTGGTTGTACTAATTACAAGTAGTCTCATGGTTCTAATTCGATCATCCCTTGGTCGCCCCTTTTAGTCGCCTCTTACGACAGATACCGTGGGTGTATTCTTCGCCTGCGTCCCCCACCCACAGCGGATAAACAATTGATAGGGCCATTGATCTCCCTTGACGATTTACACTATGCTGCAGTCTGTGGCAACACTTTCTCACCAATTTGCTGAGCAAACCTTCCTGATTGATTTTGATTCTGATTCTGATTCCTTTCCGGTCAGTTCAAACTGGTCCATGCTTAGTGCGAACTGTCTTTTTGCTCTCCCAGCGCTGTTCACGTTGTGCCTTGTAGAGAGACTGAAACACCAGGAGTCACAGCAAAAGATCTTTAAAATTTTCTTTCAAAAAAAACTAGTTCAGCTCCCGTCAGATGCAACAGCGCCATCCTCTGTCTTCTGAAGTATAAAGTACAAACACATCTCCTTTCCAAGACCCAACGTCACCGTGTGAGCCGCGCTCGCTGGACATCATTCTTTCAGGGTGGATACTCTCCATCAAAGCACGCACTCGAGGATTAATCAATTGCGTCCGTACTTGAGTGCATCAATCGTGCGTGCTGCTCTGTCTGACATGAACAGGCTGTGATTGTTTTAGTAGCATTATCTTCGCTACACGCGCTTGTTTGTATCTGTATGATATCTCCACAAACTCGCAAAGCCTTATGAAACCTTTCGCATATTAAACGGAAGGGAATAATAAATTAGTAACTCGCTGGATACGAATCTTGGATGACCAATGTTACTGTTGTTTCCTTTATACTAACAAGACAGGACCAGAATCTGAGTTTATTTTTCTTCAATTTGCTTTACACAGACAGGTCTTATGGCGTAGGGAAGTGTCTTCAATTAGGGTACAGCCTGGTGTGAAAAAGGGCTGACACCACCTTCTCCCGAATGCAAGCTCACAGGATTGTTCTTGTTAATGTTATTATTTTCAATATATTCTGAATAGCACTTGGCATGTCCAGGCTCACGGAAAGCATTCCCACTTTTTAATTCTTGCTCGTGCACGTTATATACCTTGGGCTCATTTCAATAGTTTTCTTCCCAAACCGACTGAGCACGCATATTACAGGGCGGGGATTTATGTTTTAGACAACTGTTGTTCTCCCTGTGTTCCATTTTACATATGCTCAGTAATATTACATATTCTTGCATATTATATGAAGACTAATATTTTTGTACATATCTAGATAAGTATTTAAAACATTAACAACTGTGTAAGATCGATTTATTTTGCGACTATAGTAAAATTATTGGCGGATTTCATCTCATACAGAATATATTTCAACTGCTTTCATTGGCTTTAAGAATTCCTTAAAGATTGTGATTTCTAACCCTTTGTGTAGCTCCGAGTGCCTCAACTGCGTAATCCGGGATTGCTAGCTGCCTTTCTTCTTTCTTGCGAACCGGCCAAACTTAGGACCACGCCAATACCACTTCACTTCCTTCTTATCATCCCTTATTCCTTCCTCTTTCTCCACAGTGCCTTCATTCTTTGAGAATGTTACGCTCTTCTCTCTTCAGTCCATCTTCCCCCTCTGCGGTCTTCCTTTTCTTCCACGAGAACTTTTATGTTGGAAAGTCTTTTCCTGAATTGGTCTCTATCACGACATTCTTCATCTGCAATTCCTAATCTCTTGAGTTCTTCCTTCATCTGCTTGGCATATCCCCCCTGGCTCTTCAAGTAGTATATTTTATTAAAAATTTGTTTATTTAACCTTGCTGCATCCATTCTGATCATGTGTCCATAGAATCGCAGCCGTCGTTTCCTTATTGTTGTTTCCAGGTGTTCTGTTCTTTTGTATATCTTCTTATTTGATCGAATCTGTAGTTTCCCCGTACCACCCCGAAAATGAACATAAATATTACGGAACGGACTTTCTAACAAACTCGAGCTCTGTAGTTGGAGAGCCCGCGGAAGAGATTTCACTCAGCTCTTTTAAAATATGTACCGGTAACTTTCTGTGATGTTGAACGGGTCTTCTCAGCCTACGAGAGAATGTTACTGGACCAGTCCGAAAACATCACAATGGAAAACAAGGAGACAAGCCACACAGTATTATTAGTGTTACTTAATGAGTGTTTGAAGACATTATTTCTTTCATTTTCGGCGCATGCGGACTCAGTTCCATCGCATAGCATTTAGTATTTCGACTACACCTTTAATTTAATTATTTAATACTGTGTAAATTAGAAACGAGATCAATTATCTAAAGGAACAACGATGACTTTGTCATAAAACAATTTCAAACAATTTTACTGTGTCAGCATAAAAAAGCCCGGGTCCTAGTTATTAGGTTGCCTTGTACTAAACCCCTCTCCTGCAGATCGGCCACCCACAGTGCCTTTTAATTGCTGGTGTTCAATGTTCGGGACATATCTTATAATTCAAGTCTGAAGGGTGGAACTCCGAGCCATACTGAAATGTTTTGTTTGAGAGGGTTTATGTTCCGTGACCTCACGGTGGAACAAGGTTTATTAGTACCGTTCATGAAGTAAAAGTGAAAGCAGGAAACTTATCGACCTGTCTCCTGTAAGGACAATTTGACAATGATGTGACGTAATGCGTTGTGTAACCAGGCCGCGTTATGTAGAGCAATGCGCGGTATTGCACAAGGCGCTCCTTCTCACGTGGGCAAGGCTCGTTCCACGTACTCCTTTCTAACAGCTTTACTGAAAATGAATATTACTTTTTATAAATCTGGAAAGGTGTTCCTTTACCAAAATGTGGTGGTAGAGACTCGTGCATGAGCAGCATCCGGACGTGTTATGGGACTGGCCGTCGGTACATCTGGTGGGAAATCGTCTTGATGGCTGTTCTCAAAGCGCGTAGCCAAGTTGCTCACTTTACGTATGAAATATTAAAGTTATAGCGATTTTTGAAACCTACTTCGTTTGATATGTGACAACAAAAATTCAGAAAACGTTCCAGAAAAATAAGGTGCCCTGAGCGACGTCACATCCCACAAGCTCGCTACTGCTCTACTCCATCCACTAGGCAGGCTGTTTCACTATCACACGCTCTTCACACGTCTCACTACGTCCGACTGGGCAGTAAGAAGCGTTCACAAATATTCCTTACTAACGGCAGTTTGGTGCTAGACAAGGCGAAAGAAGCCATGACACTGGAAGGACGTTAGAAATGAACACGAAGGTGTCTGTATTCATCGACATGGAAAAAGCCTTTGACATGATTAACTCGGAACTATTTTTTAAATGCATGAAGAAAGTAGAAACGGCTCATCGCAAAATTTGCAAGAACCTGTGCAAAAATGTAGTACAAGAATGGCAAGAATTAAGAACTTGTTTATCGCAGAAGCAATGTGTGTTTTAAAGGAAAGGAACTAAAGGCAGAATCCACGGCATTAAATTTGCTGATAGTTCCATTGTAGCAAACTCTGACAAAGAATTAAATACAATTTCGAATGTTCTGTTTGATACATTGAAGCATCACAAATTTAATATCAATAGTAAGAAAACCAACATTTTATGTGTGAGCAAATATTGCAGGGGAGCTAATACAAACATAAGAATAGGACATTCCGAAGTAGAAGAAGTGCAATATTTCTCTTACTAAGGAAGACAATAGATGCACGCAGGAAATTAATAGATCTTGCCTTTGAAAATAAAAATATCTTTTAACAAACAAGTTTGAAAACAAGACAGGCTTTGGTGAAATCCTTTGTTTACAGTGTACTACTCCATGGTTGTGACACAGATATGTCTTATGGCGACGATGGGATAGGAAAGGCGTAGGAATTGGAAGGAAGCGGCCGTGGGCTTAATTAAGGTACAGTGTGAAAATGGGAAGCCATGGAACAGCATCTTGAGGGCTACCGAGAGTGGGGCTCGATACTGGGCGGTAGGAAGTAACAGACTGAGCACTTTACTGTACATCAGATACCCTAGTCCACAAGTTGCTGTAGGGACTGAACAGTACTCTCCTCCCAATATCTAAACGTATTGTAAAACGCAGTTGGTAGTACTCGGTGCTCTTCTTGCTTCAGGTGTAAAGGAGAGGCAGTTACCGGCTTAGTTTAAGAAAATCCCGTCAGATGCGTAAGGAACGATCTCTGTTTACAGTCTAGGGAGTTCCCCTTATTTCTCTCCACACTCGAGCGGGAGTGAAATGTTCGATCAAATCAAGAACGACACAGTTTCACACACCGTTAAGGGTGCCTCTAACAGCCTCATAGCAGGAATCCTATACTAGTTATCAGAGAAGTGGCATGATAATAAAAAGAAAGTTTTTAACTTCCATCCTACTTCCCGCCAGTATTCCAGTAACGCACATGACGACATGTGTTGACCGAAAGTGTATACGCCTTCACACCTGGCTTCCTTCTGAATGTGATGTTAGGACGTCCAAAGTAAAGGGAGTTCCTTCGATAGTCCTTGCCGATATGAGCACGACAGTGTTTCCACGTTAGCACGGCACTAAGAAACAAATGAATACCTCTGTTATCATAACTAGTACAGTAAAACTCCTTACAACCATTGTCAGCGATATTTAGGCCTTCACCTACCGTGAATAAAATGGCTCATAGTTGTGCGACTTTGCACACGGATGTTCATTACAAGGCACTCACCTTGTAGAGCTTGTCTTTCTGGTACCACACATCCTCCTCCTCTTCCTGCATCGTGAACGTAGAGTCTAGGTTGAGGTCGTCTCTAGACCTGGACAGGATCTTCCGTCTGGATACCATCTCGGACTGGGGAGGCGGACTGCAGCTGCAATAGAACAAACACTACTGTACTGACAAGTTCCTTAGAAATTAAATAACAAATGACTAGGGCCCGGACTACACGTTTCACGGTGTTATGAGGCGCACACAAGGAACATCGTGTATTTCGCGTCCTCTGAGGTAACAACTCAGGATCACCTGCTGATATGCAGACAGGGGAGCAGTCCTCGGCATTTAACATGGTCTAAATGAAAAAAATTCTGTTTTCTTTGACCTGTGGTTAGATCGACATTTCTACACCCAGTCGTAGCACAAGAGTTCACTATGTTCTTGAAAATAATACAAGGCGTGATCAAAAAGTTTCCGTTTGAGGGCGTTGCTGCAGCATACATGCAACGTAGTGCGACTCCGAGCACGGACATGTAGGCAGAGGTATTACACCTTCCTAGCTCCGAGAGGGCACACTTCTGATATACTACTCAATCACATCCCTCTGGAATACAGTATGAAGGTGATCAATGACCAAGGATCAAGACACCAACCAGTACTTCTAACACTGGAAGCTGACCCTGAGGGATACGAACTAAATCCCAAGCGAAGGCTAAACTATAAAGCAGCCAAATGGGACAAGTTCGTTAGGAAACTTGACTCGCTGTTACAAGGAATAGAAAACAACACCCCTGAAAGCCCCGCGGAGATTGAGGAGACAACTCTCATCAAGGCGATACAAACAGCGACCCACCCACACATATAAGGAGCACTTTTTCGAAATTCCAAGTAACATTAAGGATCTCATACGAAGACGGAACCATCATAGGCGTAGCTGGTCCCGATACCACTACGACATAGACAGGGAGATGAAAAATCAGTTGAACAATGAAATTCAAAATGCCCTAAAAGAACACCAGTCCAACGAATGGAACAACAAGCTGCGAAAATTCGACACAAACACCAGACCCGGACACTTCACACGCGAACCACACGTTAGGAACCAAACGGACCAGTATTCGACACGCGGGAGAATAGCTGATACATTAGAGGCAGCATTCACACCAAATGACGACCCTTCAGACCCCGAATCCACGCGGCAAACCGAAGCAAATGTAGAGGAATTTCTCAAAAATGCACCCAGGCCAGAAGTTAAAAAGACCAATGTCCACGAAATAAAAGGATCATTGATCACCTCAACCCTAAAAAAAAAAAAAAAAAAAAAAAAGCCGCCGGGCCAGATGACATCATGAATCTAGTTCTCAAAGAGTTAAACAGGAAAGCCCGCACAGTAATTACCAACATATTCAATGCCATGCTTAAGTTGCAATACTTCCCAGAACAATGGAAACTAGCAAAAATCCTTGTATTTGGGAAGCCAGGGAAAGATAAATCGAATCCCAACAACTATCGACCCATAAGTCTACTAACACTCATAAGCAAAATATTCGAGAAAATACTGCTAAAAAGGCTCGTAACCCACATCAAGGAGCAGTTCGGACACTCCTCCACTCAGCTCCTCACATGCCACAATCGGGTTTAACAAGCGAAGGGATACCGGCACGGTATTCTTAGACATACAAAAAGCGTTCGATAAAGTATGGCATGAAGGCCTGCTGGCTAAGCTGATAGACTACGAGTTCCATCCTGGACATGTAAGGCTAATTAAGTCCTACCTAACAGACAGAAAATTTCATGTAGACGTACAAAATACTCTATCAAGTACGCGAAACATTAAAGCGGGCGTAGCCCAAGGATCACTAATAGGACCGATCCTATTTGTCCTGTATACCAACGATATGCCGACAGCAGAGTTCACTACCACGTACCTCTATGCGGACGACACAGCAATAACCGTCCAGCACCCCCAGCTCCTGAGCACAAGAAAGAGGCTCGAGGTAGCGCTGCGCACACTGGAACCGTGGCTCACTAAATGGTGCATAAAAGTTAACGTAGAGAAGTGCCAAGCAGTGATGTTCACACGCAAAAACAGGCGCACACATCAACCCGCACCACTGACACTATTCAACAAACAAATACAGTGGCACGAAAGAGCTAAATACCTAGGGGTAATCCTGGACAAAAAGCTAACGATGCTACATCACGTAAGAGACTCTTAAGGCGAAAAGTCCACACACGGCTTGTCAAACTGTACCCCATACTAAACAGCAAATCCAGCATAAACACAAAGGTAGCAGTCAACATGTATAAAGCCTTGATCAGGCCAATCATCATGTATGCTGCCCCAGCATGGGGATACACGGCCAAAACCAGCCGGTACAGCCTCGAGTGCCTGCGAGCAGCGGTGAAACTCCCTTACGGAACGGCAACAAGGGACCTACTCGCTCTACATCAGAAAGCAAGCACTCCGAATGGACACCAAGGCGTGGGGCAACAGGATCAGGAGTATTGGAAGGTACGACCCAGACCAATACAAAAAATACCCCACGCCAAAACAAATACTATTCAGCCACAGGAATAGCAGATAAAGGGACTCCTCCAAATCCTTCTACGGCGTCCACCTCACTAACAATATACATACGAACAACACTCAAACGTCAGCAAAAAAAAAAAAAAAAAAAAAAACCTGTATATTAAATCATATTATGTACATTTAATATACAGGTTTTTTTTTTTCCATCTCCTTGTATCTCTATACTTCTATGTTTCAGTAACGCGAGGGGTAAACAGGAGACCTGCCCCTCAAGAAGCGTACATGGACAACAATCGCACAAGATTGGCTGCAGCGACAAGAGAGCGGAACACCGAGCCCGCACTCAAACTCAGTGTTATAATAATATCAAGCTCGTATCTATGTTCTTGTATGTTTATGTCTATTTTTTAGATTAGAAGTGACATGAGTGAATATCACCGCAATCCCGGGACACACCCAGGGGATGAGAGAAGAAGAAGACGTGATGAAGATGTTAGCCCCAGCTACACAGCTGGCTTGGCTTATCCCTTCTCCTCAAACGGAGACTTGACACCAGGGAACATTGGCGGCTGGACAAGGGGACTTTTCCTGTGTCCCAAAGCCCAGATGCTATTGGACCCGCGCATGGAATCCCGCAGTGCCAAGAAGGCTGATCCCCAATAACAAACAATATGGCAGGAAAATGGACATGACTTGTGCATGATACATACTCCTCATTAACACAACCTGGAAAACTCCAGCCCACATCCTTGCATGTGCTATCTACAAAATGTCAGGTTTTACATGTAGGCATCTCTCCTATTTCCGCCTATGTTGTTTTGTCCTGACCCTTATCACCGATTACACCGCTATTTAATACACACCACCACATCTGGCCTGGTAACATGCCTAGCTTGGGGACAGGCAGATACTCTTGTAGTATCACAATCCCACTCCTCCCTGCTATCTTTCTCTTCTTAGAACTAATAGCATGTCGGAGGCCATGTAGAATGAGTCGATGGTCACGCGGGGGGAGCGGGCGGGGGGAGCGGGCTTCGCCCCCCCCCGGAAAAACATACATACATACATACATACATACATACATACATACATACATACATACATACATTATCATTATAGACTTATGCCTTTCAGCTTTCAGTCTGCAAGCCTCTGCGAATTTACTGCCACAATCCTCGACTTGCAACTAGTGTTGTGGCCTCATTTAGTTCTATACCTCTTATCTTTAAATCGTTCGAAACCGAGTCTAACCATCGTCGTCTTGGTCTACCTCTACTTCTCTTACCCTCCATAGCAGAGTCCATTATTCTCCTAGGTAACCTATCCTCCTCCATTCGCCTCACATGACCCCACCACCGAAGCTAGTTTATGCGTACAACTTCATCCATCGAGTTCATTCGTAAACTAGCCTTTATCTCCTCATTCCGAGTACCCTCTGCCATGGTTCCCACCTGTTTGTACCAGCAATCATTCTTGCTACTTTCATGTCTGTTACTTCTAATTTATGAATAAGATATCCTGAGTCCACCAAGCTTTCGTTTCCGTAAAGCAAAGATGGTCTGAAAACAGACTGATGTAAAGATAGTTTCGTGTGGGAGCTGACTTCCTTCTTACAGAATACTGTTGATCGCAACTGCGAGCTCACTGCATTAGCTTTACGACACCTTGATTCAATCTCACTTACTATATTACCATCCTCGCAGAACACACAACCTAAATACTTGAAATTATCGACCTGTTCTAGCTTTGTATCACCAATCTGACATTCAGTTCTCTGGAATTTCTTACCTACTGACATCAATTTAGTCTTCGAGAGGCTAATTTTCATACCATACTCATTGCATCTATTTTCAAGTTCCAGGATATTACACTGCAGGCTTTCGGCACAATCTGCCATTAAGACCAAGTCGTCAGCATAGGCCAGACAGCTTTATTACATTTCCACCTAACTGAATCCCTCCCTGCCATTTTATACCTTTCAGCAGATGATCCATGT
Source organism: Anabrus simplex (assembly GCF_040414725.1). NCBI lineage: Eukaryota > Metazoa > Arthropoda > Insecta > Orthoptera > Tettigoniidae > Anabrus > Anabrus simplex. The sequence continues at coordinate 18,867,498 of NC_090272.1, read as the reverse complement.
AAACTACGAACAGCAAAGGTGAAAGATTACAGCCTTGTCTAACTCCTGTAAGTACCCTGAACCAAGAACTCATTCTACCATCCATTCTCACTGAAGCCCAATTGTCAACATAAATGTCTTTCATTGATTTTAATAATCTACCTCTAATTCCATTGTCCCCCAGTATGGCGAACATCTTTTCCCTCAGTACCCTGTCATATGCTTTCTCTAGATCTACGAAACATAAACACAACTGCCTATTCCTCTCGTAGCATTTTTCAATTACCTGGTGCATACTGAAAATCTGATCCTGACAGCCTCTCTGTGGTCTGAAACCACACTGGTTTTCATCCAACTTCCTCTCAACGACTGATCGCACCCTCCCTTTCAAGATGCCAGTGAATACTTTGCCTGGTGTACTAACCAATGAGATACCTCGATAGCTGTTGCAATCCTTCCTATTCCCTTGCTTATAGATAGGTGCAATTACTGCTTTTGTCCAATCTGAAGGTACCTTACCAACACTCCATGCTAATTTTACTACTCTATGAAGCCATTTCATCCCTGCCTTCCCACTATACTTCACCATTTCAGGTCTAATTTCATCTATTCCTGCTGCCTTGTGAAAATGGAGTTTATTTACCATCCTTTCCACTTCCTCAGGCATAATTTCACCAACATAATTTTCCTCCTCCCGATGAGCTTGGCTGTTCGCAACACCACCAGGATGATTTCCTTTAACATTGAGAAGATATATAAATATTAACTCCACCTCTCCAGTGATTCTCTGGGTTCTATTATGAGTTCACCTGAATTACTCAAAACACTGTTCATTTCCTTTTTGCGTTCCTGCCTAAGATTCTTTATTACTGTCCAGAAAGTTTTCCCTGCTGCTTGACCTAGCCTTTCCATGTTGTTATCAAAATCTTCCCATGACTTCTTTTTGGATTCAACGACTATTTCTTTCACTCTGTTTCTTTCATGTACGTACGAATCCCTGTCTGCCTCTGCCCTAGTTTGGAGCCATTTCTGATAAGCCTCCTTTTTACGTTTACAAGCTGCTCTCACTTCATCATTCCACCGTGATGTTCGCCTTTTCCCATCTTTACACACAGTTGTACCTAGGCATTCCCTTGCTGTTTCTACTACAGCATCTCTGTATGCCACCCATTCACTTTCTATATCCTAAACCTGCTTACTGTCTACTGTTTGAAACTTCTCACTAATCGTATCCATGTACTTCTGTCTAATTTCCTCATCCTGGAGATTTTCTACCCTTATTTTTTGCAGACAGACTTCACTTTCTCTACCGTAGGCCTAGAGATACTTAGTTCACTACAGATCAGATCGTGGTCTGTATCATCGAAAAATCCGCGAAAAACTCGTACCTTCCTAACAGATTTCCTGAATTCGAAGTATGTTCAGATATAGGCTATTATGGATCTGGTACCCCTAGCCTCCCATGTGTAGCGGTGAATAGCCTTATGCCTGAAGAATGTATTCGTAACAGCTAATCCCATACTAGCACAGAAGTCCAGCAAACGCTTCCCATTCCCATTAGCTTCCATATCTTCCCCACATTTACCAATCACCCTTTCGTATCCTTCAGTTCTATTCCCAACTCTCGCATTGAAATCGCCCATTAGCCCTATTCTGTCCTTGCTGTTGGCCCTGACCACGATGTCACTCAATGCTTCATAATACTTGTCAACTTCATCCTCATCTGCACCCTCACATGGTGATACACGGAGACAATTCTAGTCCTAATTCCTCCAGCTGACAAATCTACCCACATCATTCGCTCATTTACGTGCCTAACAGAAACTATGTTGCGTGCAATGGTATTCCTGATAAAGAGCCCTACCCCAGACTCTGCCCTTCCCTTTCTAACACCCGTCAAGTACACTTAATAACCTCCTATCTCTTCCTCGTTATATCCCTTTACCCGAATATCACTTACTCCTAGCACATCCAGATGCATCCTCTTTGCTGACTCAGCCAGTTCTACTTTCTTTCTTCCATAAGCCCCATTAATATTGATAGCTCCCCATCGAATTCCATTTCGTTCGCCAAATTGTTTCCAAGGAGTCCCTCGCCTGTCAAATGGGAGTGGGACTCCATTACTCCCATAGGTCCGAGGCTTGCTTGAAATGTTCTGAGCTCGGTAAATTCATGAAGCAGGATGCTACCCTACTTACACAGTGTCCAAGTGAGGATCTCTCCTCTAACGGGTTATGGATCACCGGTGAACTGTATAGTCCTAGCCGCCTGAGCACAAGGAGGGCTGAGATGCCCACTCCCATTCCATAGCAACTGGTATCCCGACTCTCAGGACCATGGTTCACGAACTAGGACGCGACTACAGTAACGCACACCATGAAGGTAGTCGTGTCGTGCCGAGGAAGAACGGGCTGTTATTCTGTTCTTGGTTGCCGCAGGACAAACACCGATACACATTAATCGGAAAATGAAGACTGTGTATGCGGCAGCGAGTTCCGTGCGGGTCGATCTGAGAGGCCAGTCTCATCCGTTATCGACAACAACAAGCTCTACTTTGCGATCATAGCGCCTTTGGTCCTCTCAAGGATCGACACTTCCTCAATGCTCAGGACTGTGTGGCCGTCGAACGGGCACCTCTTGTAATAATAATGATAATATTAATAATCATAATAGTATGATGTGTCATTAAGGATTTTTCGGTTTTCGGAGACGCCGAGGTGACACGAGAATGACATAACAGAATGAAGCGGGATCGAACCCTCTCAGAAATAAGAATGTATCGGAAATTAAGGTACCCCAACTGTCTCATGGTCGCATTTCAATATTTATTTCGGACACTGACAATTTCACAGAGCGAGCCACTCCCTGGATGAGGTACGAAATAACAAAAATAATTTTACCTTCTATAAATATAGTTAAAAATTTTGAAAGAGAGATTTCAGAATAAATTTAAAAAACATACAATGGTTCATGGAAAAGTGTTACCTGCACGTTACCGATGGAACGTGTGGCAGACGATGCGTTTATCTGTTCGTATTCTTCTTCTTCTGCTCCTCCTTCTTAGTAGTAGTAGGTTTGTGTGGTTTGGTCTGAAATAGACACGCCCACACAAGACATGTGCTGTTGTTTTGGCACCAGCCATACAATAGTGATCCTCCAGTCGGAACAGAACCTGTGTGGCTTCTCGAGGTGACCCCACCACCGTGCTGCGAGCTGGTCCTCACGCACGTAAAAATAACTCCTGTGAGACAAAATACCGGCATCTCACATCCGACTGGTGGCCATGCCCGGTGTCTGGTGTTACAACAACCGAGTATTTTCATTGTGGTTGGTCCAGTTTCCGGCTGAATGCTTTGTACTAGCTCATCTTGTGAGCGGACAGCTTAACTTGTCTCTCTACTGCGGAACGTAGTGCCGCGATCAATGAAAAGCTCTTCACAAGTGCCCGATTAAGATCACCTCACAAACTCGCTTTACACTTTCATCAGAGTTACTTGAACAGTTGATATGTGACGCAACGTTTAGAACACATGTGTTGAGCGGATAACATAACATAGGCGCTCCGACTTCTGTAAAGTCCAGTATAATGAAGTCATCCCGTTTACGTTCGTTCTCACCTGCTGCACTTCGTACTATAATGTATCTACATAAGTACATAATTCAACATTTTTAATGACTAATTAATGAACGTAAGTTTTCGTGGCTCATTGTATTAACATAAAGAAATAAAGAAATGAACTGGATTAAAGCCACTATATATATATTTATTAATAATAAAGCCAAGCTTTCGGCCAAATTGCATTGGCCTTTATCAGGGCACGTGAAGTTTTGCCTCCGACAGTGTTTATGGGCTAGGACAGTGATCTGCTTCAGTGCCAAATTTAAAAAAATGGCGTTTGGCCTCCGGAGAGGCCTTGTGCGGGTCTTTTTCTCGTAGACATCCTATCAGGCGACCTAAGATGAGATCTCTACCTAGGATGATTTTTAATGCTGAATACGTCGCACAAACCCAGACCCCGAGCCATTGGAATGAACCCATTAAGGTTAAAATCCCTGACCCGGCCGGGAATCCAACCTAGGACCCTCTGAACCAAAGGCCAGCACGCTAACCATTTAGCCATGGAGCCGGACAGTGCCAAATGTCTCTCTTAGGGTCGGCTGGTGTGATGCCTAGGCCAGCGTTCTCATCATCACAACGAGAAGAAAGGATTTCAAATCAAATAATATTTTCATAATCCTGGCAAAATCGCTACCACAATGTCCGATGTTTACATGTGGCCATACTTCTTTCCTCTCTAGTTTTTCTCCATTCATCCCCTGCAGATTGCGAGTGTCTTCTTGCGACATTGTTGTCTTTTAAGGTTCTTCGATTTTGTGTGGATTTAAACGAGGCCACGGAGCTGGATACAGTATGTATGCATATATGTATGTATGTATGTATGTATGTATGTATGGTTCCCCTCTTCTTTGGATACAATTCGATGTCTGTTTTGTGTGTCTGTTAGAGTTAGCCTGTTCTCACCGTAAATGACTGTTTTATTTCCGTTCACCTGTGAATTTTCCGGATGATTTGTGTCTCGCTCTGTGCGCAGGCACGCGGTGGCGTGTCGAACACACTGCCGTATTGAATAAGGAATAGTAGTGTGTGTGAGTGTTATATAGCAATGGACGTGTGTGTTTGAGAGACTGAAAAGCTACATCCGTGTATTTGTCGAACCTCCTTTCATTTGTTACAGATTCTTCTTCTGCTGCTCTATTTTCGCTTACACCCTCTACTCACCACTCTTGAATCTCTTCGTATCTCTGCCTTCACTTTCTTCTGTTCTACGTACGATCGTTTCGTCTTTGCTAGATACTTCCCCATAATATTAGCTGTAAATAAACATAGGTGGCGAATATGAATCTATATATATATATAAAATAAGAGTTACGTCTGTACATTGCTCAGAATATTAAAAAAAATAGTATTCCTGTATCGATCATGTCCAAAGTAACAAGGGGATGCCCTTTTCACTTTTCCGTAATTTCTGTCTGTCTGTATGTCTGTCTGAACACGCATCACGAGAAAAGGGCTGAAGAGAATTGAATGAAAATCGGTATGTAAACCCGGCGGATGAGCCGCTACATTCTAGGCTATAAATCATTTTAATTACGCTGAGTGAAATGGTAGTTTAGGGGAACACCTAGAATTTAATTCTCAGATATTTATATTATTAGTGGTCTTATCGATAAATACTGCATAACTAAAGTTATATAGAATTAATTTTCCGATCATTTAAGTCTTACACATTTTTACCGTACCGGCTATGATAACACAGATACTCATGAATTTGTCTTTGTATTGCTAAGTTCATATCAACGCCGAGCCACGAGAAAATGGGTTAACAGAAATTAATGAAAATCGGTATATAGAGCCGGGGAATAAGGAACTACAGTCTAAGTTATAAAAAATTTATTCACCTTGGATGAAATGGTAGTTTAAGGGAAGGCACCTAAAATGTAATATTTAAATACCTATGTTATTGGTCCTATCGAAAAGTACTACATAATAAAAGTTATACAGAATAAAATTTCCGATCATTTATATTTTATTCGGTTTTACCGTATCGACTATGATAAGAGTGGTATTTCAGAGTCGAAAGAAAACTAAATGTGAAGGCCTACAATATCGAATTACATTGACCATTGTTTGTTGTGATGTTCTTTGTCTCATGCTGCCAGTCAACTTCGACTGCGTACCGAGTATAACAGCCTGAAACAGCTGGGGAGTTAGAAAACAATCTTCTTTAGCATGCCATTCCTTTGGTTCATACATTTTCTGATACTGCTGGTACGTAACACACTGGTTCATCAAAGTATTCCAGCTATTCGATCCCTACTGTAGCGCGCTGTTTTTAATGAGCAGTGTGCACACTTAGGCCTAAGACAGAGGCTCACTTAGTAGTAGTAGTAGTAGTAGTAGTAGTAGTAGTAGTAGTAGTAGTAGTAGTAGTAGTAGTAGTATGACTTGGTCTAGAAGTACTATTTAGACCTATTCCAAATTATAGCACCACAGTTCACTAAATAACTCAAAATTCAACCCTGAAAAGAGCCTTTTCTTAGGAAAAGCTTCTTCCTCTTCACATTGATTAAATACTGTACATTCATTTTATTCCAAATTGGCAGTGAAGAGGGGGTTTCTCCTCTGGCTTGGAGGAAAAATTTGCCTCAAAGTCAGATAGATTTTTCCGCCGCCAGTGTAGTTAATTGAGATTTCCCGACTCATCGGGTACTCCTAGGAAACAGATTAGTAAAAGGGCATAGTTTCTGCCCTGGGATTTTCCGCTATTGGACACCCCTCCTCTCCGCGCCGAAAAAAGACGAAGGGTGTTCACGGATCACGGCTGTCTGCAGCTCTGGAAGTTTGGACTGTTAGATCGGCAGCGTAGTACTGTTCGTTAAAATGTGTGGTTTTTCATTTGATCGAGTATTTCATATGAAGGCATTGCTTTTACTCGCGCCATTCCTACTGACGTCGTTTTAATGACCTACGTTCGTTTCATTTGGGAAAACCACTAAGACAGTCTTTCTGAGGATGTAAAAAGGCAGGTGTCTGCCATTATAACGAAGACTCCCCAACCTGATTGTGACTGGTGGTAAGCAAGCGGGCCTACCATTCCAATGAAAAATCCCTAACCCAGTCTTCATATGAGGGAAGACGTTTGACGACTTCCCCGTCGCGTACAATCCTGCTCACAACGTGTACACTACCTAACCTAGAATTCTATGTACAGTGTAGAGTTCCGTAGTGAAGCACGGGTAGATCAGCTGGTTAGAAAATAAATTCAGTAGATTCCAGGCGATATGTAGCTCAGTAAAAGGTATTTTAAAGAAACTCGGATAAGATTTTATAAAGTGGTGTCCGCATTAACCTTCCTTTACCGAGACGAAATTTGGGTGGCAACAGATATGTGCAAAGCACCGTGAAATATTCGTCACCCATGGAAAACTAAACACGATGACGAAACAGGGAGGAGTAAGGAGAGAAGGTGATCTGGAGGTCAAAAGATGTCATAATTACCAATGACTGAAGTGCACTATTTGCAGCTGATGGTGACGATGACCCTTTGAACAATCAATCATAGATTATTAGTGCCTGTTTTTATGAAGCAGGCGGTGTCTGGAGGACTGTGCTCAAGCGGACACTCGCAGTGTGTGAACTCCAATCGGCCAGCAGATCTTGTTAAAGACAGAAACAAAGAGGGATACCTTTAAAAAATACACGTTAATGGTACACATTTTACGGTTGATAATTACGCAGAATGTAAGCAAAAATCAAGATTTCTGTTATTGCTGTATAATTCGTAGTTAATGAAGTGACATCTTGCGGTTTACGATTCCTAGAAAGGCGTGGACATAAATCAAGTTGATTCGTTGAGTGTTCATTGCCCCCTTGTTTACTGAGGTGGACAGACACTGGTGCTGACTGGAGTAAGGAAGGCCTCATGCAGTGGAATGTAAGACAACCTCAGCGGACAGATGCCTCTTGAGCGGTATATCAATATCTTCAACTGACGAGAAGCAAAAAGTAAATATCTATAACATTTAGATGGAGGGTTCCAACTGAACTCGTAAAGCTGAGTTCTGTGACGCGAATAACAAGTGCCATTGTGGCAGAGGTGTGCCAGTGCAAGCAATCTGATAGTCGGAAGACTTCTCAATGCAAGAACGCCATAAAAATTAATTTGCAATGTTGTTGTAGTGTTCCCGACAGAAGACTGCTTTTTTTTTTTTTTTTGTTATTTGCTTTACGTCGCACCGACACAGATAGGTCTTATGGCGACGATGGGACAGGGAAGGGCTAGGAGTGGGAAGGAAGCGGCCGTGGCCTTAATTAAGGTACAGCCCCAGCATTTGCCTGGTGGGAAAATGGGAAACCACGGAAAACCATCTTCAGAGCTGCCGACAGTGGGGTTCGAACCCACGATCTCCCGAATACTGGATACTGGCCGCAATTAAGCGACTGCAGCTATCGAGCTCGGTAAAGAAGACTGCTTTAGTAATACAAAACAGTTCGAAGTATGTGAAGAAGTAACAGCGATCCGACTGAGCAGTCACTATGTTATTTAGAACAATCACACATTTCTCGGCGAACCATCTGAACAACTTCAAGGTTATTTGAATAAATAGAATCCATCGAGTGGGGGGGGGGGGGAGTTTAGCTGCCCTAAAATTAATAAATATCGCACCATTAAAAAAATTCTAATGAAAATTAATTAAATGTATTCTGTTATTGTCCTTATGGATTAATCAGTGGGCTGAAGCTTTGTGGTATTGGAGCAGCCATCCTCTCGCTTTTGCTCTCGTTTATCTCCGCATTTCGGAGCAGTAACGATATAGCGAGCGTGTCTTAGCATAAGTTGCAAGATAAAATGTACTTGTACGTGATCAAAGTGTCTACCGGGTCAGTGGCAGTCAGGATAGAACCCGCCTGGGAAAGAATGTGACTTAATATTTACCATTATGCAGATATGTGCATTACCGTGCTAACGTTCCGAGCTTTTGGGGGCCTTTTGTTTCAGTTTCTGTTAAAATATGAAGTCACGTGTGCGTTATTGGGTGAGGCCTGGTGTCACTTTCTTCCAATGGACAATTCTGTCATTTATTTTGGTGTCAGAAATTTTGAAGTTATTATTATTTTTAAATTTTTCGTACGACGGCACCAGGCAGAGTCAGTGTCACTGCCGTATTCTACAACTTCGTGTCCACCGAGCTCGATAGCTGCAGTCGCTTAAGTGCGGCCAGTATCCAGTAATCGGGAGATTGTGGGTTCGAGCCCCACTGTCGCCAGCCCTGAAGATGGTTTTCCGTGGTTTCCCATTTTCACACCAGGCAAATGCCGGGGCTGTACCTTAATTAAGGCCACGGCCGCTTCCTTCCACTTCTTAGGCCTTTCCTATCCCATCGTCGCCATAAGACGTATCTGTGTCGGCGCGACGTAAAGCCCCTAGCAAAAAAAAAAAAAACAAAAAAAAAACTTCGTGTCCAAGAGCGTATGTACGAAATTTAATTCTTTGTTAACTAGAAATTAATCATCCGCCGGGCTGAGTGGCTCAGACGGTTGAGGCGCTGGCTTTCTGACCCCAACTTGGCAGGTTCGATCCTGGCTCAGTCCGGTGGTATTTGAAGGTGCTCAAATACGTCAGCCTCGTGTCAGTAGATTTACTGGCACGTAAAGGAACTCCTGCGGGACTAAATTCCGGCACCTCGGCATCTCCGAAAACCGTAAAAGTAGTTAGTGGGACGTAAAGCAAAAAACATTATTATTATTATTAGAAATTAATCACAATTGCCACTAATAATGAATTTTCTAAAAGTGAAGGTAATTTTGTCAGATGTGATAGCGTTTTGTCATCCTTCCGGAGTATTCCTCACGCGTAGTGTGATTGTCTATGGTCCAGCAGTTGTGAGTCCCTGAGATCCACGTCTTGTAGTGTCGAGAGCCCTGAAGATGATGCTGGCTAGAATATTGGGATTCCTTTGTCAAACTGAGGATGGCGCAGCATGATCATTTTGTGCGAATCCTATGGTTCGGATTTCATGTAAAACCGTTCTTCCAGAAAGTACTTATAGTTGCGTCTTGCTGTAGAGGCTTATAGACTAGCTCTTCAAGTTCGAGCTCGCCAGTGTTTATATGACAATTTTATTCTTCGTTTGACGTTTTCATGTTATAGCCCTGAGAGAACCCTGCTGGTAGAAGTGGTTCATACATCATTCGAGGCTTCAATGAATCCTCGGTTTTTGGGATGGTATTCATTCCAGGTTGATTGTATTCTCATTTTAAGTTTAGGTGCTGTGCACGATGGTGACTATTTGTGACAGTCAAGTCCTCTATTTCGGTGAAGACATTTCATTTAGATTTACGGTGGACTGATGTGTTGTGTCTGATACTGGGCAGCATTGTCCTCGCAGGAGTTAGTGGGGTATAACCTACCTGATACAGGATGGTCGTGTTCCTTGTTCATGGATGTGATTAGTGTGTGAACTGACTCTTCGGTAGAGAGATTTTGTTTAAGAACAACCCACAAGGTGGATTATTTTATTTCAGATGTTTTCCTTAACGTACTTGAGCGTTAATTAGTAATCATGCACAGTTTTTTTTACAGGTTTTTATCGAAAAAATGTAACTGTTCACCGCTGACCCCAAAAAACAGAACAGTTTCGGATGACAATGCACTTAAGATAGTTTGTTCAAGGTAAACTGAAGTAATGTCAAATGATAAACTCTGAATTAAGCTTTATTCGCTGAAGATTAACTTACAATAAATTAAGTGTTCAGTTCTTTGTGTGATATGCGCTGTTGAACATTCAGTATTTAACCTCTTTATGATGGTATGAGACGTGACGCAATTAAAATTTGTGAGCTGTGTTCCGTTATCAACATAATTAACTGATATTGATGTGAGTAAATACTGTAGTAGTGATGTGGAGGTTACTCTGCGCCCAGGTAACGGCCACGGTATGTGAGAAGTAAACCAAATTGTTAATTATGGAAGCCGACTTTCAGGTTGTTTATTGTAATGATTCATCAAGGATGATTTTCCATCAGCATATCCCTGAGGACGTGGCAACTGGTAACAAGTATTTAATTAATTTGTGATTGAAATGTTTTTGTATATTTCTCGTCGTTTTGTTTAAAGCCGCCGACCATGTGAGCAGGGATTAACAAACACATCACCTCCTCACCTTGCCGTGGTTTCTCTAAATGAATTTACTCCGTTTGGGGATCCTGCTATCCTCCAGCGGATACATGTTTTACTAACATTTTGGAATGTGATTAGGGAATGGAAGGAATTATAAAGCACGAAGCACTCGTTATGTACTTACTAGCAAGTTACTGTCTTCCACATACATGATTGTTCTTCTTATCAAAACCTGAGTGAGGTAATCGACCAGGCTGTGTGGACAGCGCAGCTCCTCAACTGTCTAAGTGGTGGTCAGTGATATTGACGTGAGGACGACCACTACTTATTATTTGACCGATAAATCGTGCCATTTTGGTGCTGCCTAATTTATTTTGCTTGTGGTGCTAGCTGCTGCCACAGACTTGCTTGCACTTTACAAATAGGATTTCTGAAGATCATCTGAACACACGCACGTAGTTTTTGTTCAATAAACGGGACGAAATATCTGTACTAGAATTCTGCGAGGTACATAAGGTATCATGACTAGGAGCACCGCCCAGTCGTTCAGTGGCAGCTGTACGCCCGCGGAGCCTCGCATGCCCTCTACGATGTCAGGCTGAAGAAGGCCTTGGGCTCATTCCCACATCGTACGCTGTCGGCAGCTCTTGAACCGGAACGTCGAAATTGACACGAGGGTAGTCTACATGGCAGTGTACGACAGGTGGCGCATTGCCACAGCCACATTTCACTTGTCAACACTACAACGACGCAAATTTTCCATTAGATACTAGAACAGAATTCACAATGATCATTTATTTATTTATTTATTTATTTATTTATTTATTTATTTCACTTTTCATATTAACCATGCCATATGTTAGCACAATGAGGGAGTGTTTTTGCTGGAGTACTACAGACCAAGGACTCCGGTAACTAGTTATTTCAGATGAATGTTGCCTCTCAATTTTGACTTCTACTACATATTTTACGAATTCAAACTAAGTAGTTATATAAGATATTTTTCTCTTTTTCAACTAGATTATACTTCACAACTACTTGTTCGTCATATAATAATAATAGTAATAATAATAATAATAACAACAATTGTTCTGTCGAACGCAGAGGTGTAAGAAGGTGCGGGCTGAATGGGTGGAGAGAAAAGATCAAATTTTAATTAAAAGCTCTAAAATTTGAATTTTTATTTCTTTCCTTGTTTTTTCTTTTCAGATTTAAACTTTAAGCCAAAAAAAATGACACTTGTAATTGAAACTTAGATGAACGACATCAAATAACAATTGCAAGTGAGCTCGAGTAGCGATAATACAATCAAGAGCTTGAAGCTATCAATTCACAAATTCCACAAGAGCGACCATTGCTCTAGGAGACTGAGTTCACAAACTTTACTGCATTAAAAGAGCGGCTTTTGCTCCACACAATTACTTTCTAGGAAACTATTCTCCTAAATGTACAAGATCCAAGCCTCTCGAAAGCACAGTTTAACTTTTACATTAGGTAAAAATACAACCAGATTCCACTGTGTTATTCGCTCCACGGTCTACATCACATTGAATAGGAAACTGAATAGGAATAGTTAACAGAGGCAATACGTGCCCATTCTACCTGGTTAAAGTTATTGGCCGGAAATCAAAACACTTGCACTCCTTGAAATTCACATGAAAACACTAAAAACCCCATGTGGGCTCACGGCTATACTACGGAGGTGACTAGATGGAGAGAAATGTTGAAATTACAAAAGGAAAATTTTAATGTTTACGAACTCATAGTCACCTCAATACCAAGATGAAGAGGGTTAACACACTTTATTCGAATGGTTAGACTAAGGTATTTAGACTATGTTTGAACTTTACACCAAGGAAGGAGTTTGAAACCTTCCCCTCGAGTTAGATGTCTGCCATTACCTTGAGCTGGTGGACATTCCTCTATGAACACACTCTAAACCTCTTGAATGGAGCGATCGAAAGACAACATGGCCCAAAAGCTCCCAGCTTTTGGTTTCAGAATTCTCTGGGCCGAAGCCTTGCACACACCCACAATTTCGATTTGTTGATTAAATAAATAACAAAAATTCGTTATTGGTTAAAAGTTTTTTTTTGCTAGGGGCTTTACGTCGCACCGACACAGATAGGTCTTATGGCGACGATGGGATAGGAAAGGCCTAGGAGTTGGAAGGAAGCGGCCGTGGCCTTAATTAAGGTACAGCCCCAGCATTTGCCTGGTGTGAAAATGGGAAACCACGGAAAACCATTTTCAGGGCTGCCGATAGTGGGATTCGAACCTACTATCTCCCGGATGCAAGCTCACAGCCGCGCGCCTCTACACGCACGGCCAACTCGCCCGGTGGTTAAAAGTTTAAGCAGGCGGGAAGAGATAGAGGTGCTAGTAACCTTAGAACACCAAAAACAATCTGCAAATAATTCACTTTAGGAAATCAATGAACATAAACATTATCTTGAAAATTAACTGTCCATTCTCGCACCAGAGGGGGCACATAAGTTGACAGTAGAGACACACACACACACAGTTTGAAGTACATGATGCAGATGGCCTTCTAAAAGGCGCTCGTTTTAAATGCACGCAGCGGGTGTACCTCTGGTATAAAAATAAATAATAATAATAATAATAATAATAATAATAATAATAATAATAATAATAATATATAATGTCCCATTAGATAATTCTACGATTTTCGTACACAACGGGGTGCCGGAATTGTTTTCTTGTAGGAGTTCGTGGTGTGGGTTACTGTAGTCACGTCATAGTTCGTGAACCATGGACAACGGTTGAGAGGCCTAGTTACTGGTCCTGAGAGTCAGGATACCACCTGCTATGGAATGGGAGTGGGCATCTTGGCCATATTCTGAGTCATGGTCCCCCTTCTACTTAGGCCGCCAGGATTATACAATCCAACGTTGGACCCTAACCCTTTAAGGAGATATCCTCCTTTGGACTATGTGTAAGTAAGGGCAGAATCCTTTCTAATATAACTTTCATCGAGTATGCTCAGAACGTTTTAAGCAAGCCTCGCACCTATGGGAGTAACGGAGTCCCACTCCCATTTGACAGGCGGGGGACTCCTTGGAAACAACTTGGCGAACGAAATGGAATTCGATGGGGAGCTATCAATATTAATACGGCTTATGGACGAAAGAAGGTAGAACTGGTTGAGTCAGCAAAGAGGATACATCTGGACGTATTGCGAGTTAATGATATTCGAGTAAGGGAAGATAAACAGGAAGAGATGGGATATTATAAACAGTACTTGACGGGTATTAAAAAGGGAAGGGTGAAGTGCGGAGGAGGACTGATCATCCAGAATACTACTGCACGTAAACGAGCGAATGATGTGGGTAGTTTTGGCGGATGAAGGAATTACGACAAGAATTCATCATGTCAGGGTGCAGATGACTATGAAATTGACAAGTTTGATAAAGCATTAAGTGAGATCGTAGTCAGGGTCAACAGCAAGGACAGGATAGTGCTAATTGGCGATTTCAGTGCGAGAATAGGAAACAAAACTGAAGGATACGAAGGGTGATTGGTAAATGTGGGGAAGATATGCAAGCTAATGGGTATGGGAAGCGTTTGCTGGACTTTTGTGCTAGTATGGGTTTAGCAGTTACGAATACATTCTTTAAGCATTCTGCTACACATGGGAGGCTAGGGGCACCGGATCCATAATAGACTATATCTTAACCAATCTTGAATTCAGGAAGTCTGTTAAGGTGTGGGTTTTCCGGGCATTTTACCATTATACAGACCACTATTTGATGTGTAGTGATCTCTGGGCCTAGGATAGAGAAAATTAAATCTGTCTGCAGACAAAAAGGGTAGAAAATCTCCAGAAGGAGGGTATTAGGCAGGAGTACATAGATATGATTAGTGAATATTTACAAATGATGAATAGAAAGCAGGTTCAGGATATAGAAAGAGAATGGGTGGAATGCAGGGATGCTGAAGTAGAAACAGCAAGGGAATGCCTAGGAACAACTGTGTGTAAAGATGGACAAAAGCGAATATCTTGGTCGAATGATGAAGTGCATGCAGCCTGTAAACGTATAAAGAAGTCTTATCAGAAATGGCGGCAAACAAGGGCCGAGGCAGACAGGGATCTGTACGTAGATGAAAGATACAAAGCGAAAGGAATAGTTGTCCAATCCAAAAAGAAGTTGTGTGGAGATTTTGGTAATAACCTGGAAAGGCTAGGATAAGCAGCAGGGAAACCTTTCTGTACAGTAATAAAGAGTCTTAGGAAGGGAGGGAAAAAGGAAATGAACGGTATTTTGGGTAATTCAGATGAACTCATAATGGATCCAGATATGCCAACTTTCAAAAGTGAAAAATCAGGAGAAATTTCGCAGCGAATCGCGACGTATCACGACACATCACTGATGGCAGAACATGTACAAATTCATTATAATTCAATACATTAACAATTCTATTTGCCCATATATATATATTTCATCATTTACATGTGAATACTAAATACTGGACATACCTGAACTGTAGGAACATGCGACTTCTCATCCTTCAACATGGTGATCACATTACGACTAATTGTTGTTCAACACACCAGTAGCTGACTTAACCCTCTTCAGAAACTCGGAACTAAATTTTTGCTCAAAGCACGTGCCTTGCTGACCTGATTTCAAGGTTAAAAGTTTCTCCAAAGTTTGTTCAGACAGCAAGGATCTGAACTGTGTTTTTGTCTTTGTAACTCTGCTAAAAATCCTTTCACATTCTGCATTGCTATGTGGAATTGATAAAATAGCAAGCATCACCTTGGAGAGTCTGTCATATTTAAGTACACCATCAGCTGATTTCATCTGACCTAGCAATGCCCATTGAACATCAATTCTTCCTTTTGCCAGGTCTGTTTCTTCGAGCTGAAAGTTACAGAACTGGGAGTGCAGAATATCATTTTCTTTATCCAAATGTTCCGTTTCACTAGTCAAAATGTTCGGACACTTGTTAATAAAAAATCTAAGGTTAGAAAATGATGCCTTACTTATAGCAGAAATATTCGCAACTTCTGCATTAATTAAAACTTCATCTTTGAATGGAAATTTGTGTACCATGTAGTCACACGATGAAGAGAAACACTTTAGACTTAAAGAATATGCACTTTTCCTCAGACTTCAAGGTGTTCACTAAAACAAGCGCAGAGTTCCCTATCATCAGATCACAATCATCCTTTTGATTTGCTGGAGTATGATAATCTACATCAAGAAGAGAGGAAGATATTTTAATATCGTCTGGTTTCACAAACCCTGCCATCACATTCTTCAATAGTTCCTCCAACACTGACCTCAATAAGTGAATGTGCGGCATACTTGACTGAAGAGCTACGTTTGGATTCTCAAAGATATCCATAAAACTTGAGAGAAAAAGGCAAAAAGATTTATGTAAATTTGATGAAAGGAACATGAAAAGTCGTTCTTCACGTGACAATGCATGGCTCTTAGTGTCATCAGTAGTTTCATTTTTTTTTTTTGTGAAACTGATGACTGGGTTTTCCTTTTAACTGAGGTAAAATGTTATGACAATCCTTAACGTTTTCAGACAAACAAGACACATCTGCACTTAAACTGTGCCTAGGAATTTTGTAAGACTTCAAAGTTCCCATCTGAGAATCCTTACTCACAATTTCGTTCCTGAATAATGTAACCAAAGGGTGTCACCGAAGCAAAATCCTATCTAAACACCTTCTTAATGATAACCATCGAGTAGGCACATGCTTCAGAATTTTCCTGATCTCTGTGTTGTGTAAAGTCTGAAATTCTCTGAACTTGTCTTTCCTCTTTGCACTCCTTTCCAGATAATAAAATATATCAATTATACTTTCATCTACATTTACGGGCAAGCACGTCGCACCCTTCTCGGCAGCAAGATTAATTAGGTGACAAGAGCAGCCTACGATGATTATGTTACTATTTTCCCGCTTCAAACATCCTACCACACCATTCTTTAATCCTACCATTACTGCACCAAGAGCTAGGCAGTTTTTTTATGGAATGCAGAATTTCCGAAAAGTTGAGAGCAAAAGATTGGCAATGTTAGGTCCAGTAGCATCCCCTTCTAAATTAGGCACAGAGAGTAGACAACTCTGAATTTCATTGAGTTCAGACCTAAAAAATGTTACAACAATGGGATATATCTTCAACTCGCTTTTATTGCTACCATCAGTAGCAACAGAAAATGCATTCACCTGCAAATGTGATACATTTTCGCCCTTTCTTCCATGCACATTTCTGTAATGATAGCCGCTGTTTTCGTTCTAGCACACCCATATTGTTTAGCGATTTCCGAATCAGGAAACATTTTGCGAAACAAAGGTCCGGTGTGATCGGCACAATTTACAGGCAGGTTATGTTCTACTATAAATTACGTAAATAACGCCTCGACATTCGTCACAGGATTTACATCTTTGTTTTTACATGAAAATTTCAGTTTCTACACACTGGACACTCCTTATGTTTTTTCGTTTGCATATGCTTGAGTATATCGGATTTCCCACCATGTGCAACAAAAAATCACACCTACATATAGTACAGAATGTGAACATTGGTGCCTTTCTGGATTCACTCAAACACGGAAACTCTTCCCTATAACCACTTTTAAACACTGCATCATATTTCTTTTTTGACATTTTGGCCAAAACAAATATTAAGGCACAACACGAGCACTTCTACGGGTAAAAGAACTATGGTCTGCCACGTCTGAGGTTAGGTTACTCCAAAGAGAATGTTACTCGCTTGACTCGCTTGCAAAGAGAATGACTGTATTATAGACCAAAGAGCAGCGCATGACTGGCCACCGTGCCCCGTACTGCCATCTGGTATCATTATTAGAACTACTATCGACCATTTGTTAAAAATGAAGCCATGTTTTTCAGTGTTGACTTAGTTAAATGTAACAAAGGCTTTTCAGTCTGTCAAACACACAGCAAATACAATGTAAATTAAAACACTATAAACATATCTGTAAAACACACACTAACATACAAAGAATGACATGTTTCGCTCTACAAGAACATCCTCAGATTCTATCAAATCACTTAAAAACAAGCTTGTATATGTACAGTATTGTTTACGTGGCGTAAACTTGTCAATGATAGAGAGATTAGTGATAACATGAAACAGTAACGACAAAAATAAAATATATACAATTATTAATATAATGAAAAAACTTACGTATTTATCTAGACTGCCGATGTTAAGTCCGTTGTTACCAAACACTATTTCAGGACTGAACGAAACATGTCATTCTTTGTATGTTAGTGTGTGTTTTACAGAAATGTTTATAGTGTTTTAATTTACATTGCATTTGCTGTGTGTGTGACAGACTGAAAAGCCTTTATTACATTTACTATCGACCAGCCATACTCAGCCATATATCGATAGAACGAGGAAATCCGTGGGAGTTTAAAATAATACGAAAATTACGGATATTGCTCTGAAAATCGGGAGATCGGACCCGGCGATCGTGAGATCGGGAGGAACCATGAAAAATCGGGAGTCTTCCGCTCAAATCGGGAGACTTGGCACGTCTGTGGATCCCAGGGAATCACTGGACAGGTGGAGGGAATATTTTGAAAATCTTCTCAACGTAAAATGAAGTCGCGAACAAGCGAGTTCATGGGAAGGTCAACGATGTTGGTGAAATTACGCTTGTGAAAGTGGAAAAGATGATAAATAAACTTCATTGTCATAAAGCAGCAGGAATGGATGAAATTAGACCCGAAATTGTGATATATACTGAAGAGACACGGATGAACTTGCTCCATAGACTAATCAAATTAGCACGGAATATTAGTAAGGTACCTTCAGATTGGAGAAAAGCTGCAAATGCTCCTATGTACGGTATAAGCAAGGGAACAGGAAGGATTACTCCAACTATCGAGGTATCTCACTGATTAGAATACCATGTGCAAGGGAGAGTGCGGTTAGTGGTTGAGCGGAAGCCAGTGTAGTTTCAAACCATAGATTGTTTGTGAGGATCAAATGTTGATTTTGTGCCAGGTAAATGAAAAATACTACGATAGGAACAGACAATGTTTCATAGATATAGAGAAGACAGATTACGGAGGGAAAAGATGTTCACGGTACTGTAGGTCTGTGGGATTAAGGATAGATTATTAAAATCAATCAAATGCATTTATGTTGACAATTGGGCTGCAGTGAGAATTGATGGTAGAATGAGTTCTTGGTTCACGGTACTAACACGGGTTAGACAAGGCTGTATTCTTTCACCCTTGTTGTTCGCAGTTTACATGGATCATCTGCGAAAGGTATAAAGTGGCAGGGAGGGTTTTCAGTTAGGTGGGAATGTAGTGAGAAGTCTGGCCAATGCTGACGACTTGGTCAGATTGTGCCGAAAGCCTACAGTCTGATATCTTAGAAGGTGATAATGGGTGCAATGAGTATGGTATTAATTCGTCGTAATTAGACTAAATTAATGTCTGTAGGTAAGGAATCCAAGAGTACCGATTGTCAGATTGGGGATACAAAGCTGGAGCAGTTAGATAACTCTTTGGGAAGCGAAAACGCAAGTAATCAGATGTGCCACAATCTTCTTTTTTAAACCAGCTTACTTAATTTCACTGTATTTTTACGTACGTCATACGATCTGATATTCCACCTAGTTTTAATAAGAAATGTCAACTTTGCACCAGTATCTTACATCTTCTCTCTGGACTCCCGACACATGCTCGCTATACACTTCCGACGCACCTCATTGCTGCACACTCAACAAGAATTTTAACAACAAGCTTTACTACATCGTTCTCATATGTGTGAATTTAAGTTTTTTTCATCAACAGGTTTTGAATGTTTGTACTTGGAACAATCTGGAACATCCTCGCTATTTTGATTGACGTGTTCGACAACCGATCTACTTTATTGTGTTTGTTCTGTCCTTGTCCTTTTTTAAGCTTTTTCTTGAATATCTTACGGCTGATGATGTCTACAAGTTAGACGAAACATGTCCCGTATTATTTAATAATGTTGTTTAAATAAATAAGCAAGAAACTTATGGTATTGTAAAGGTGGAATATTGACTTAACCTTAAAGTATACGTACGACAATATGGACTTAACAATGAAATTTATTTTATGTAATTTCAAGTATTTAGGATGTGCGTTCTCCCAGAATGGTAATATAATAAGCGAGATTCATTAAGATGGAATAAAGCTAATGCAGTGAGCTCGCAGTTGCGATCAAAAGTATTGTGTAAGAAGGGAGTCATCTTCCGGACGAAACTATCTTTACATCGGTCTCTTTTCAGACCAAGTTTGCTTTACGGGAGCGAAAGCTGTGTGGACTCAGGATATCTTATTCATAAGTTAGAAGTAACAGAAATGAAAGTAGTGAGACAATTGCAGGAGGGTATTCGGAATGAGGAGATAAAGATAAGTTAGGAATGAACTCGGTGGATGGAACTGTACACATATAACTTTTTCGATGTTGGGGCCATGTGAGGCGAATGAAGGAACTGAGGAGAATAATGGCGTCAGTTATGGAGGGTAAGAGAAGTAGAGGGAGACCACGACGACGATAGTTACTTAGGATAAGAGGTAAACGAGGCCACAGATCTAGGAGTGTTGCCACGCTTAGTAAATTCACAGAGGCCTAACAGTTTACAGTGGAGATGTATATGAAGTGTGACATGCCACCTTAGGCTCTGTTCTGGAAGCAGGGACGAGAGCATTCATTACAACTTGTTATCTATCTGTGCCAGGAAATTGCCTTCACGTTCTTGGAAATCTTTCTACTTTCGTCTGGCTCCTCACTCCGGTCTTCTCCTGACATACAGTGCGGCGGGAACTCACACTATTAAGATTCAATTGTCAGGAACAAATTGAAGTGTTTGACACGACAGATGTACATCCAATATTGAAACGAAAAAGACTAGATGTTCAAAGAAATCTAATTAGTGTGCATTACTTTTGGACCTATTAATTTTCTGACGGATTGAATTTATATTACAAATTATTTATGGATTAGTAGGCCCGTGGATGTGAGCTTGCATCCGGGAGATAGTGGGTTCGAATCGCACTGTCGGCAACCCTCAAGATGGTTTTCCGTGGTTTCCCATTTTCACGCCAAGCAAATGTACCTTAATTAAGGCCACGGCCGCTTCCTTCCAACTCCTAGGCTTTGCCTATCTCATCGTCGCCATAAGACCTATCTGTGTCGGTGCGACGTAAAGCCAGTAGCAAAAAAAGAAAAGAAAAAGAAGATGTATATTTTACAACGTCGGGATTTTTACTGTTATTTTGACGAAAATATTAGTGATAGAAATTCATGGATGAACGGCCTTATGAAGAAGTAAGGAGAGCAGCAGGTAACAGAATGTTTGAAGAATTCTGTTCATAGCAACAATTTATACGAATTTCTCGAGCAGTTTTCTGTGGGTCTGCACATCGCTGCAGGTACATTTGAGTGGACAACGTAGGATAGAGACGTAACCACTGTCTCCTGTCATACGCCAGCAATTTCAAATCGCTAGAATTCATTTCTATTTTCATGCCATTCGGCTCCGACAACCTTGATTTTTGTCAGCCATTGGGCTAATCTGTGATGGTATTCAACATGGAAGCCTGACGGAGCTGCCATCTGGTACAGATACTCTCTTATGAAGTGAAAACAATTTGTAGCTAATATTATCTTTGTAAAAGCACAGAAATGTCCTTCTGTGTTTTGAAAGCCAGTAGAAACTGACTGGCAGGCTGTGTAAATGGCCTCTACCATTTCACACTAATTTGAGCAAGATTTTCGTAAATTATTTTGTAAACTGGGAATATTCCAGTGAAGTCTTGGCACTCGCAGTTGAACCCGGAAGACAGCTATCAACCTACACCAAGTCCTACCCACCTGAACCACCTCTCATCTTGCCCCTGACTATAAATGGACCGGTGACTGAAGACGAGTTACACCTTCAAGAGGCCCAGTAACATTCTGTTACAGCCCCGTGGTCTCTTAACTGACCAATATGCACATTCAACGCAATGTTCAGCTAAAGTTGTCAAAATAGACAGTACATTTGGAGAATGAACGTATTGGAGAGAATGGCTTCAGGAAAGGAACATTCACTCAAAACATCTTGAGAAAAATTGACTCATACCGCCTCGCTGCTACTGAAAAATCCGTCGAAGAGCTGGTAAAGGATAAAAGAAAAAGGAAGAAGCCAGAAATGAACCAGTTCTGGGTCCTTCCTAACAGGCGCCATGAGGAGAAACCATTCTTTAATTTTATTTTATATTCCATTTCCCGAAAATTCAACTTTTAAATATGTACGTACCTTATTGTCAGGACAGGAAACTTTGCAAAATTATAAACACACTTAACTTTTTCACAAAAGAAAATTTTAAAATTCGAAGTGTAAACTGAGATATGGGCCTGATATGGATAACATTTTACATTTAGACAATTACTGGCTGATATACCCGCGCTTCGCTACGGGATTCTCAGAAAGACTAACTTTGTGGTTTTCCTAACTGAAGTCAACACAAACGTCAGTAGGAAAGCAATGTTATCATATAAAATACTCGATCAAATCAACTTTCTCACTTTTAACGACCAAAGTTCCAGAGCTGGTATGACCAGGCTGCAGACAGACACAGATTTCTGCTCTAAATATACACACTGCTCATTCCAATCAGTGCCTCGGAGTAGGGATTAAACAGCTCGAATGCTATAATGAACCAGTTTGTTACGTACCAGTAGTATCAGAAAATGTATGAATTATGAACGCTAAAGAACTCCCCAGCTATTTCCAGCCAATATTCAGGCTGTTACACTACGCACGACCGGGCGAGAGGCACGCAGCTGTGAGCTTGCATCCGGGAGGTAGTGGATTCGAGCCCCATTGTCGGCAGCCCTGAAGATGGTATTCCGTGGTTTCCCATTTTCACACCAGGCAAATGCTGGGGTTGTACCTTAATTAAAGCCAAGGCCGCTTCCATCACACTCCTAGCCCTTTCCTATCCCACAGTTGCCATAAGACCTATCTGTGTCGGTGTGACGAAAGGCAAATTAAAAGAAATACTCAGTTCGCAGCAGTAATCCTATCAGAGCTGAGTACAACAGATGACACAAAGCACATCATAGCAAACAATGGTCAATGTAGTGTTACTGTTGATCAATTTTATAAACTTTGTATATTGTAGGCCTTCACATTTAGTTTTCTTTCGACTCTGTGATATTAGGGCGTCTTATAAATATATTTATAGCGTAGACTGTAGTTTTTTATTCAACGACTTTACATACCGATTTTCATGAAGTTCTGTTTACCCATTTTCTCGTGACTCGACTCTGCTCCGGACTAAGTAACATGAATACCTCTGTGATCTGTGATATCTCTGTGTATAAGACATAAATGATCGGAAATTTAATACTATAAAACTTTAGATATGTAGTATTTATTGATAGGACTACCAATAACATAAATATTTGAGAATTAGATTTGGGCCCTTCCCGAAACTACAATTTTTCTCAGCGTGAATACTATTATTTATGGCCTAGATTGTAGCGACTTATTCCCCGACCTTGCATACCGATTTTCATTAAATCCTCTTCAGCCGTTTTCTCGTGATGCGTGCACATACAGACAGAGAGACAGAAATTACGGAAAATAAAAGTGCATTTCCTTGTTACTGTGGGCACGACTCATACAGGAATACCATCCTGAGCAATGTACACACAAAACACTTATTATATACATATGCATAGATAGATTAAAAATGATTACAATTATCATGAATATGGAGATTACACACCGTTAAATAGTTCATGAGAAAAGGGTACATTTATGATTTAAAAATATTAAGATAGAATGAAATATTATAAAATTACCCATACATCCTGACGACTTTAATGAGCGTGTATTAATATAATGTCTAGCACGGTACAACATGTAATTTCTCTATCTTAAAAGTTGTCACGTTGGTTATTCAGTTAGCCTCGACAGTTTTTCGGTAAACCGAGCCTAAACAAATGATGTATAACACGGAGGAACTTACCACAATAAAAATCTTTTCCGTTTGGCTATAGTCACCAACGATTTCGGATCCTTCCAAGGATGAGAAGCGTGAGAAGAGATCACAGCCCCTCTCTACTGCGTATGTGATGGTAAACATCACTACAAGTTGTTTAACGTCGCACCGACACAGATAGGTCTTATGGGTATCATTGTAAGTATCTGGGTGTTAATAAAAAGAAAGACCTTCATTGGGGTAATCACATAAATGGGATTGTAAATAAAGGATACAGATCTCTGCACATGGTTATGAGGGTGTTGCTTAACGTTGCACAGACACAGATAGGTCTCATAGCGACGTAAACATCACTACAAGTTGCTTATTCATACCGACAGAGATAGGGTTTTATATCGATATTATTATTATTATTATTATTATTATTATTATTATTATTATTATTATTATTATTATTATTATTATTATTTTCGTTTCAGCCATATATGGGCTGCGATTACGCAACTTTCATTGCTTTCTCAAGTTCTTTCTCCTTCCTCTTTCGCCAGTATTCCTTCATCCGTTGGCTTGCTCGTGCTCGTTCTCTATCCTGTAGTGTTCTGTGTGATCTGTGCTTAAAGCAGACAGCACAGTCTACAGAAGTTTTAAAGTAACAAGCCCCTAGCCAGTTGTCCTCTATCCTGTAGTGTTCTGTGTGATCTGTACTTAAAGCAGACAGCACAGTCTACAGAAGTTTTAAAGTAGCAAGCCCCTAGCCAGTTGTCCTCTATCATGTAGTGTTCTGTGTGATCTGTGCTTAAAGCAGACAGCACAGTCTACAGAAGTTTTAAAGTAACAAGCCCCTAGCCAGTTGTCCTCTATCCTGTAGTGTTCTGTGTGATCTGTGCTTAAAGCAGACAGCACAGTCCACACAAGTTTTAAAGTAACAAGCCCCTAGCCAGTTGTCCTCTATCATGTAGTGTTCTGTGTGAACTCTGTTTAATGCAGACAGCACAGTCCAAACAAGTTTTAAAGTAGCAAGCCCCTAGCCAGTTGTCCTCTATCCTGTAGTGTTCTGTGTGAACTCTGTTTAATGCAGACACCACAGTCTACAGAAGTCTTAAAGTAACAAGCCCCTAGCCAGTTGTCCTCTATCATGTAGTGTTCTGTGTGAACTCTGTTTAATGCAGACACCACAGTCTACACAAGTATTAAAGTAGCAAGCCCCTAGCCAGTTGTCCTCTATCATGTAGTGTTCTGTGTGAACTCTGTTTAATGCAGACACCACAGTCTACACAAGTATTAAAGTAGCAAGCCCCTAGCCAGTTGTCCTCTATCATGTAGTGTTCTGTGTGAACTCTGTTTAATGCAGACACCACAGTCTACACAAGTATTAAAGTAGCAAGCCCCTAGCCAGTTGTCCTCTATCCTGTAGTGTTCTGTGTGATCTGTGCTTAAAGCAGACACCACAGTCTACAAAAGTTTTTAAGTAACCAGTGCCTAGCGAGTTTGCAGTCCTCGATCCTGTCAAGAACAAGGGTACCGTATCTTATTCTGCGTTGTGCAGTAGTGCAGTGAGGAGTGATTTAGTTTCCCGTTGATTTCCGCACCAAGTCAGCGCTCACAGTACACTGAGTCTCGCTGCTATTACCGCACAGTATGTGGTGATAGCTGTATATAACTGACATTCTGGTGACCAAGAGGCGGTCGTTCACCACATGTATACGAAATAACGTTAACGTTTTTTAAAATTTATGTTTCTTCTTTTTGGTGGGGGCGGGAGATGCTTTCGAAATATGTTTTACAGTGTTCATTTCTTTGTTCAACAAACCTTCAGTTTCAGAGTTTAAAGTGAAGGCACGAAGATATCAAATATTAGAACAAGATAATGCTGGAATCTCACGGCTGTCAGAAGCTCTTCACGAGTCTACTTCCTCGAGAACTTTACGGAAACAACATCCAGTGGTGTATGAAGTTTCAATAAAAAAAGTAGTTGCTTTCTATATTTATGCATAGATTTTCTATTTCTTAACTGAATGTAGCTCCTACTTGCTGTCGATCACACGCCTAGAACAAGTGTTTTACGTGCAGCTAGGAGTATCCACTCCACTTACATTGATAAACTAATTCAAATTTTTTCGCTCCTTTGAACGAAAATAAGTGATTATTTTTTATCCGACCCTGCTGAATACAAGTTTCACCTACTGTTTTTCCGGGATTTTTATTTTATTGTTTTTAATAACATTTGAATTTCCTTTGTAATACCGTATATCGAAATTTCGAATTACATTTGTTTGTTTGATCATGAAAGAAGATTTCAATATTCAAGAGTATAACTACCAAATATAACGAAATATAAAATAAACATAGGATCGATCTTGACTCTTCTATGAAGAAATTTCATGCAAGGAAAGATAAAAAAACCACATTTTTACTCACATTTTCAAAATTTCTGTCTTGAACTCTTCCGTTTGTAACTGCCTCTTTCTTGAGGTTCCAACAGTAGTCTACATATCGTTTCTCTATGACTGAAATATCCTGGTGAAATCGTCACTAACTGCGCTCAAGTTAAGGGGAAGAAGTCCAAATGCGAATTTTCAAGGACATAACATTCCAACAAATAAGTTCCTTGTAGTTGCCAGCTTGCTTGTCTGAAAGCTAATCATGCGCATTTCACTTTTCCCGTTAGCAATTCCACAAAGTCGTCATCATGAATGATCTCGCGGATTCACGGCACAATAAATATGCCTTCTTTTAATTTACTATCACTGAACTTAGGAAATGTTCTTCTCAAGTACCCGAAACCCTGATCGTGTTTACCCAAAGACTTGATGCAACAACGTTAACAGAATCAGTAGAGCGTGATTCTCCCCAGGAATCAAGTTTCTTCGTGTCGCACACCCGGACTGCATATCTGCCGTAATTTATCACTTATAATGTAGTATCCATGAAAGAGTAGGCTCGAAATACTGCAACAATGCTACTTTTAAACTATTAATAGAATAATCTAAAAAGTCTCCGCTCGTTCGGGTTGTGACTCCTTCCAAGTTCATAGGCCCTTCTACATCATTGCAGTAAGTTAACGCATTACTGACCGACTCGTTGGCTGAACGGTCAGCGTACTGGCCTTCGGTTCAGAGGGTCCCGGGTTCGATTCCCTGCCGGGTCGGGGATTTTAACCTTAATTGGTTAATTCCAATGGCACGGGGGCTGTGTGTATGTGTTGTCTTCTTCATCATTTCATCCTCATAATGACGCCCAGGTCGCCTACGGGCGTCAGATAGAAAGACCTGCATCTGGCGAGCCGAACCCGTCCTGGGATATCCCGGCACTAAAAGCCATACGACATTTCATTTCAACGCATTACTAACAAAAGAAATGTGTCAGTGATTGTTGGCGTTTCCGATATGACACGTTGACACCATCCTGTAATAAGTTACACCGTTGGAGACGAGAATCTAATAATTCCGCTTGAACTTTAGAAAGGTTCGGATTGGGAACTAAAGTAAGGTATATTTGGATCAGGAAAATTTGGACCGGTGTTTGAATATCTGGAGAACCACTACTTGGTTCATCCCCGACCCGGCCGGGAATCGAACCCGGGACCCTCTGAACCGAAGGCCATTACGCTGACCGTTCAGCCAACGACTCGGACGGTTCATCCACTGTCCATTCTTTATGAGGCTTAGGAATTGTTATAAAATGATAACTCATAGGTTTCTCAGGACGGAACTATATCCAACTATGTTTGTTAAAGAGAAGTAACAATCCGTAGTATGATCCTTTTCTTCTGTCCGTATCACAGTGTTTTGAAAGTGCGATCAATATTACAACAAATTTAACCAGGTGCCCAGCTTTTTTGCTCGTCTACTTAACTTCCATAATACAACTCACTATAGAAGTAATGGTATTTGCTGTGACTTTTTCCCCCGGTCTAGTTTACTTTCAGAATCATCCAGTCAGAGTTTCGAGCATGCGAAATAGTGTTAATTACAATGATGATGTTCGTTAATTATGGAACATGTAGCAGGGTCAGCGACTCGGCTGTTGGGGAAAGTGGGTAAGCAGCATCTTTCCAAGGCTGCATCTCGTCTCTTACTTCGTCGTGCTTATAACAGGAACCAGCTTATGGTTCTTAACTCTCTACTTGTATTTCTATCATGTTAGAGTGGTGTGCCACTCTGTCCACAGCCCATTACGACGTCTTCTTGGAAGAGTGATCAAACTGCATCTAACATTGATATAAGTGTAGCTTAACGCAGACTAAATTTTACATTCTTAACGAATGTGCTAATATACCTGAAATGTCTTGACTTCATAAATGAATAATCCATTAATTACCACTGATCCGCATTTAGGGCAGTTACCAAAGTGGCAGGTCCCATATCTGCTGTTCGCGTAATCTTGTCTTAAATAATTGCAAAGGATTTGTAAATTTATTGAACATTTACCTTGGTCAATTATTCCAATTCCTAACTGTTCTTCCTATGAACGGATATTTGCCCCAATTTGTCCTCTTGAATTCCAACTTTGTCTTCATATTCGTCTACTGATATCATTCCACGCCATATTAACATACCACT
Source organism: Anabrus simplex (assembly GCF_040414725.1). Classification (NCBI taxonomy): domain Eukaryota; kingdom Metazoa; phylum Arthropoda; class Insecta; order Orthoptera; family Tettigoniidae; genus Anabrus; species Anabrus simplex. The sequence goes on along the minus strand of NC_090272.1, from coordinate 18,839,281 downwards.
TAGCAAGTCTCGGATGTCATTGATTCAGTAGGTATACTTTTTCGAGTGCTCAGTCGTATATTTAGCACCTGTTAACTTCGCTCATGGGTACGTTATCTTATGGAAAATTCTGTTGACAACATTTTAATTTAATGATTATTGAAATATAGCTGAGGAGCTGAGGAGCTCACATATTCCACTCATTGCTTGAAGTATTTACCAGAACGTGTCAGAGAAAGTTGTGACCAACCAGATCTGAGGATATGACCCTGTTACATGTACTGGGATAGTGCAACAGACTTTTCAGATTAATATCACGGTAGACACTAACTAAGCCTGACAGCAATGATAAGTTTTGAAAAGTGTGGTTCATGTATGCTTGTGTGAGAAAACGGTGTTTTGAGTTTCAAATTCAGAGAGAAATTTGTATTGATGAGCGGGAACAAGGAACGTACTCAATGTACCCAACGTTTGCACGTTATTTGCGGTACATCTTTGCACAAATAGGAAGAGGAACGGCTTTGCAGCCTTTCTCAAGCAATGAAATTAGTCTAAATTGATACGAAACATTTCTTTGTCAGTAACATTTGAACACAATGTCAATATTTGTAAATAACTGTTTGTGAAAATATCTCAAAATGTAAATCATTTCAGATCTATAGGAATGTTCGGCTTACATTTTACTGTAATCCTCCCAAGATAAGCAACGCTTGAAAGCAAACGTCTCGGTTTTCGGGAGTCTGTCACCAACCAAATTTTTAAGTACATCCCCAATATGACCTAAACTCTTCCTAATCAGACGGTTGTTACTGTCTCTTCTTTGGCTCAATGACAACTCCCATGTTTCTCTTCCCGTGAATCGCGACATACAGCGCACTAGGTATCCCTTCTCTCCGCTCTGTCATAAACATTTTACTTCATTTACTCCTTCGTCTCGGTACTGTCGATAGTCATACGGTATTCCTTCTCGATGAAAACCACCCCAATCGGCAGTTATCAGCATTGAACAGGGTACTTCCATGTTGCCAAGTATCGACACTTTGCTCTGCTGTCATAGGCGGTACAATAAACCTGTGTAAAATATAAACGCCAGGAAATTGCATTCTCAGTAACTTCTGTTATCGATAGAACCATTAGTAACAATTAAACTTTATAACTTCCCCCAAAAGTATCATTTCACTCAGCATGGAAAAAGTGTAGTGGTTCTCATTCCGACTTTACGTACCTTGTTTACAGACAGACAGACAGACAGACAGACAGACAGACAGACAGACAGACAGACAGACAGACAGACAGACAGACAGACAGACAGACAGACAGACAGACAGACAGACAGACAGACAGACAGACAGACAGACAGACAGACAGACAGACAGACAGACAGACAGACAGACAGACTTCTGAGACTAGGTCGTCTCCAAAAATAGTAAAAGTGGCCAACGGGACGTAAATGCCGAGTCATGTAGTAACAAGAGATGTGACAGGATGTTGTGGGATCAGATTTCGGGCAGAGGGCCAGCTGGAGCTTTGTTTATAACGAACACCAATCAGACGAGGTGGTGATTAGTGCAACAGTACAGAGGGAAAACGTGAGAGAAGCGTTCATCCCGGGAGGTCACAAGGAGAGGAGCACTTCGAGAAGTGAACCACGTTGAGGAGACGTGCCTGGCCTAACAGTGCGAGTGCAGAGCACAAAGGCCTTTCAGTTGACATGTAATAACCTCGCTTTGTTGGCAAGATGAGCTCATTTCAGCATTGCCAACATTCATTAGTCACCAGTCGTTAAGTTGTGAATCATTTTCTTCAGGCTATTATATTTGAATGAAGAAGAACTGTCTTTTCGCTTTTACCACAAAATGTCGCTTTATAGTTTTAGATCACTGTACAGGGATTTGGAGACTAGGTTTGTCGAAAACAGTTGCAGCGATTATCATTGGAAACCACACAGGAGGGATATGTTGGGTCTAGAAATCCATCTGTCTGGGTTTCATTTTTAAGAACATTCATTTTGAGGCATATACGTGCGGTCTCTTACAGCGCGATACCGACGTCCATTTGAACTAGGAACGTTGCGATATTATCGATATGAGTAAATATCGATACTATTCCCCCGAAATTTGATATTTTCTTTCCATACTTTTGTGGTATCGATATTGTTCTGTATTATTTTATCGATATCGAAATTATTATTAAATATTAAGAAATAGTGGTATTAATCGAACAACGGGTACAAAATTATACTGAGGAATACATTTCATGAGTAGTCTAATGGCCTAATAGGAAAATACGAAGTATTTTAACAGGGTAAAAAGGCAGTGACCGGTAACGAGGATATTCGCTATCCATTGTGCGTGTCTCTTGCGTTGGTACTGTTGACCTGTTGACATTTTGTACTTGGCGAATAAATATGAACTTTTAATCGCACGTAACGTTTCTGCATTGGTGGTTTTCCCGTGAAAGTTGTGAAGATGGCTCCACCGTCCAGTACAGTGTGGATGTACTTTAAAGTGTCACAATGGAAACAATGTTCTATACACGTAAAATTCGGTGGAAATATGACAAACATGTTTTAGCACCTAGCATTGGCAAGTGCAGCATTGTACTTCAAACAAAGTCAAAAGAACCTTCGTTATCTTTATCACCATCCACTTCAACTCCACGATCACCCAAGCATTTGAAAAAGCATCTCATTGTTCTGCATGCTGCAATAGGAAGTCACATACTTTATTTTATCTGTAAAGTTAATCGCCTTTTGCTGTTATTGAGGGAAAGGGGTTCAAACGAATGATGAAACTTTTGGCTCCTTCATTCAAAGTGGCGTGTGTTTCTTATGTCAAAAAGCAATTAAATTTGAAACATGAACTTCTCTCCAACAATTCCAAGTTAAGGATCGCAGCGGCCCCTAATCTTGTGACTTGTGGACAGAAACCATGGCCGAGTTAAGTTTTCTTGGTGTTACTGTGCATTTTTTAGAGGGTACTCAGGTTCTCTCCATTGATATTTCAATACAACACATGCAGTGACCGCAAACCGCTGTGTTGAAGGACTGGGGTGTTGTGTCAGACAGCGGTTCTAATATGAGTCGTTCGAACATCGTCGGCTTCCATGTTTTGGTCATAACTTAATTTGGTTACAGAAGTGGCTACATCCATGACGTTCATTAGTGAGCCGGTATCCAAAGGAACAGTGTAAACGTCTCTGAGCGGTTCAGCAGTGTCCAAGGTACCTTGAGTAGTGTCCAAAGCGACAACAACGTCGCAGAACGTGACCTGAGATGTTCATACTATATTTCGATCGTTATATCTTAATTAATTAGGCTTATTTTTCCTGAATAGTGCAATGAAGTTTTTGTTTTTTGCATGCTAAATATCCACTTATATTTATTAATCAGGATGAAAACTTAACCTCAGTGTGCTATTTGATTTGATTTTTATCATGATTTTCATACCAAATTTTGATCGCTTTATCTGATTATATAAAATATTCTGTATTTTTCGAACTCCTGTGATCCCAAACTTAACGTAGGCTACTTTATAATATAAAATGCTTATTTGTTTTGAAAAATATATCAATTAATATCGAGAGGTATCGACATTTTCTTTTGGTAATATCGGTATATCGATAACATTTAATATCGGTGTTTCAGTATACCGAAGCGTCCCTTCAGCTAGACTGTAGTACCGAGCAGTTCACACAGAACTAATGCCACTACTGACGATGCGGTCTGAGCTACTCAGCGAGGCCACAATTGCTGTTTACTGTAATCACTCAGCTCAGTGTGAATGACGTCCCTGACCCCGTTTAAAGCATTTTCATGTTTCATATAAATGTATATTTCGGGCATTTTAATTGTTTCGGTGATATTTTAATCATTTTCGTGATATAAGGTCATATTTGGTTAAAATTTCAGCATTTTTGTTTACATCGAGGCGTCGTTGACTCGGTACGTGTTACCTGCGCCGAGGATTTCCAAATAGTAACGGTTACTTCTTTCTTTTCCCGGAACTGACCGGTAGCCCCGATTCCAAGGAGCTTCTCTTCGTGTGAACACGTGTAACGTGACGACAGTAGATATATTTAGCTCAGAAGCAATTAGCAAACAAGTTACAATTCCCTTCCCCTTTCACTATCAACTTGTGTGAACCCCATCATGCCGAAAGTCAAGGTGTAAAGTGTGAGAGAGATCCTTCAGTTGGTGGAAAAGCACCAGCACTTCTGGACAGAGCAGGTAGGCTCTTTTGTTTGATACAGTGAAATCTTTGTCTACCAAACTTCCCGATTTCTCTGAAGTTCAATATTCCGCTTAATAAAGTGAACAACGAGCACAACGCATTCCATCCCGGACGAGGCCTCCTATTATGAAGACGCACTTAGAAAAAATTGAATAGCGTCTGGGTATTCGTTGATGAAACAACGGAAGTTTGTGAGAGGGATGTTACAAATGTTATAATTGGCACGTTTCACCCGGATCGTCATTACTCCATTCAGAGATTCTAGATGCACAATTCCACAATTGTAGTACTTTCTGACAATGCCATCAAGGCTTTTGTGGGATGGCGAAGTTAAGCGAGAACGAATCTTGTTGTTAGTGACCTACGGTGAAAGCAGCAATGGTCCATTTAACGTGGGTCGCAGATTTTTCCTAATGTTGACAAGTTAGTATGAAATGGCATGTCACGAGTTCGGCTCCTCAGCTAATGCTGGTGAGAGTTACAGTGTCAAAGCGTAGCAGCTTCTCCCAGTACTGGGCAACCTCCTGACAGTCTGGTCGTAATGTGCAATTCTGGCAGAAAACATAATGATAGGCAGCGTCTTCTAACTCACCATTATGTTCTTTTTTATTTTTTTAAGGAAAACTCTTTATTTATTTATTTATTTATTTATTCAGGATCAGCAACAGCATAACGCCGAATTACAACGATCTGAGCTATGTACAACAGATATGAATCTAAAATGAAAGATATATAAATACTTACAAAGGACACGAATATACACAATAAAAACTGTACAATCATATATAATACATATTTACATAAACAACGTTATTAAAGAAGAAAAATACATTTACAGTAAATACAGGAGCAGAACGGGAAAGAACAAGAAGGAAAATTAAGTTATATGATAAATATCATGACAGAAGGAAGGAAACGTTACGAAGAGATCTAGGTTGTTGTTGATAGATAATGTATTAAACATTGCTGGAATACGTACCGAAAGGGACCTTTGGGCGAGAGAAAGCCGGGAGTAAGGAGTATGGAATAGGGTCTTCATTCTGGTATTACGGGATGGGACGTGGAGGGGAAATAAGGAAGCTAAATCTGGAGACCTAAACAGACCATTAACTGCTTTGTATAGCAGCTTTAGGTCGGCTACTTTCCTCCGAGCAGAAAGAGTCTTGAGGTTCAGTTTCCCAAGCACTTGGATAGTGCTTAGATTGCGACATGCAGGGACCCTGGCTCTGACGATAGCACAGAAAAAAGATTGTACACGGTCAAGGTGGCAGAGGTTTGAAGAAGCAGAAATGGACCAGACTGGAGAGGCGTATTCAACAATAGGTAAGATACAGGAAACGTAGAATGCTCGGAGGGCATTCACATCTGTGATGTCAGAAAACCTGTACAGTAAACCAAGGAGTGACATAGCACGTGAGGTAACCCTGTTTATGTGCGAGACAAACAACAATTTACTGTCAAAATGCACTCCTAAGTCTTTTTGATTGTCAACAAGAGCAATCGGTTGCTTCAGTAGGTGATATTGTTGTAGAACGGGGGATTTACGAAGTGTGAACGAAATGGTGGAACACTTGGAGGGATGAGGTTTAAGACGCCATGTAGTACACCAACCTGATAGCGAATCAAGTGCATTTTGCAATTGGATCGTATCTGTAGGAGAATCGATCTGCTTGAAGATTTTACAATCATCAGCAAAGAGCAGTATTTCACATGAATGGTGGGAAACAGTATCGATAAGGTCATCAATAAACAGGGCAAAAAGAAGTGGACCAAGGACACTACCCTGCGGGACACCAGAGAGGGTGGTGGTGAGAGAAGAACTGCATCCATCAAGAACAACACGCTGTAGTCTTTCGCTCAGAAAGCTATTAATTAGAGCTAGGAGTCTCCCATGCACGTTAAACCGTTCAGAAAGTTTGTGCACAAGAAGGGTGTGATCCATGGTATCAAAGGCCTTCGCGATGTCGATATAGCATACATCAAGTTGAGAGCCCGCGTGGATGGCAGACGTGGCATGATGGAGGAGGATAGCCAAGTTAGTTACGCAGGAGCTTCCAGGAAGGAAACCATGCTGCTGAGGGGATATATAGGGATTTGTAAACGCAAGCAAATGCTGATGGATGATCCTTTCACAAATGATTGATAAAGCAGGTAATATAGAGACCGGGCGATAATTTGCAATATCCGACCTCTGTCCACCTTTAAGAACTGGTGTGATATACGCAAGTTTCCAGGAGCTCGGAAAGTAGCCGACTGAGAAGCACCGATTGAATATCACACTAATAGGGTATGAAAGACTTACTGCTGTATTCCTAAGGAAGATAGGACTGAGACCATCAGGACCAGTGGGTTTATTTTCTGACAAAGACGAAAGTAGGGAGTACACTTCAGATTCAGTGGTAGAAATATTACTGAGGCTATGGGAAGTAACAGGTTTACATTTAGGAAACTCAACATATTGCACAGGTTTAACAAAATTAGAGGTAAAATATTCATTAAATAATTCAGATCTATCTGCTCCACTGGCTACAGACTGGTCCCAGGTTACTACTTCCGGTATTCGTTTATTGTCTCTTCTGTTATTTATAAGTGACCAGAACCTTTTACTGTTGTGTTTTACTTCAATGCAGGCTCCGTTAATATAGTCAGAGTAATCCCGCCTTAATAAGTACTTGTGGTGTTTGCGAAGGTCCGAGAATATTTTATAATTACTCTCGGAAGGTGCATTCTTCCATTGTCTCCAGGCTACCGATTTTTGTAGTTCAGCACTTTTTGTATCACTCTTCTTCCATGGAGGGAATTTTCTGGACATCGAACGAGTAGGAATGAGGTCCCGAATCACAGCAAGCGTCCAATCATAAAATAAGTCCACCGCATCTTGAACTTCACCCACATGCAACAAATGCCATGGTAACAGGGACAGGGTACGATTCACAGTCTGCCAGTCAACTTTACGCCACACAGGCACAGAGCTCCTAAGGACAGGTCGATGACATCTCGGAGCACGCGGAGGGGTGAGAGTGAAAGTTGCTTCAAAGGACTTGTGGTTGGATTTAAAAATATTTCGTCCCACAGAAACAGATGAGGGCTCGTTATAGGAAAGCAGGTAGTCAAGAAGACTATTTCCGCAGGTGTTTTCCAAGACATGCTGTTTGAAGTTCAGTCCAGTAATATAGTGGTCCATATACCATTTGTCAAGGCTACTAGAAGGCTGACCTAATGAAGGGGAAATCCAGGAGACAGACAGATTAAAGTCTCCTAGTATGACAATGTTATCTTTGGAATGAACGGCTTTAAGCACAGAGGAAAGAAAAGCTTCAGAATAGCTGAGATAAGAACGAGGTGGTCTATAGAAACATGCAAAAAGATATTTTATGTTATGAAATGTAACTTCAACCCAAACAGCTTCACAGTCATTCATCAGGTCGGAGCGTAGGGTCGCATGCCATTTAGATTTGACAGCGATTAAAACACCCCCTTCCCGGGATCCTGTTCTACGATCGGCCCTGAATAACGAAAACTCTTTTGAGAGTGGGATTTCAGAGTCTAACACAAAATCCGTCAACCAAGTTTCACTTAAGGCGATAACGTCGAAAGCAGCTAATTCTTGAACATGAAGTTCACAGTCTGTAATCTTATTTTTTATGGACCTGATATTTTGACAGTACACGGAGAACTCATTATTCATTGTCGGCCCAGGATTAATTTGCACATCACCAGACAGTAGTAACAGTGTTAGTAAGAAACTTAACGGGGAACGGCGCGCATGACAGCGTAATTTCAACGAATCGTGGGTCGATGTTGGGACCTTAAGAAAACAAGACAGGTTAGCCGTCGGTAAGGAAGGAAAATAAAACTTACGATCCGAAGTTAACCAGACTCCTGCCTGTGAGAGAGCGAAGGAAGTTTCCACGTTCCATTGTGTACCTGCAGGCCCTGCTGGCGGATCACTCGCAGCAGTTGAGGACGCCGGCCCCGTAGTGTGCGTAAGCTTGTCACACCCCGACCACGTGGCGCACAAACACAATCTCATTGTTTTCACCATTATATCGTCACACATCGCACACTCACTACACTCCACATCATCACTAAATTCCTCGGAAGAAATTCCAACACAATTCGAGACAGCAAATCCTTGATTAACCACACATATTACTAAAGTAGCACAGAGGATACCCACACTGAGATATTCGCTCGCCGCCATCTTAACTCAGCGAGAACTGCACCTCAAGGCTGATGTATTATGCCTGATCGCTACTTGCTTCCTATCCCTAAAATTCATGTCATATCTTTTCGTTTTTAGGTCATATATTAGTGATTTTTAGGCCATATTTAGCTATTTTTAGGGCATATTTGCACTTCCGAGCCCTAGCAATTACCGAAGTGGTATCGAGCACTGCACACACCATTTACATGGAATAGGAGTCATAATCTGATTCTTGTAGATGGATTATTGAACTTAAGCTATAGGTCAAGTCAACTATTCAACTATTTTTTGCGATAAAACACTCATGTAATTGTGTTAGGTTGATGTATCAGCTCAGGCAAGACCGACTACTATGTCTCAGACCGTAATATCGAAACCAAAATGGGGGAAACTCAGGCCGTCATCTAACTAACTTCATTTCGATGCTAAAATCCCGCATATTAGCTTACTTTCATCCAGAAACTCCAAGATTAATGTCAGAACCTGTACTTCGTAGATAATTAAAATGATTCAAAATAAGGAAGAAGCATCGCTTATGATGTGAATAACACAACACCGACATAACGAAACATGTAAATAAAAACAGCTTTGCGTAAATGAACAGTTACATCTAGACCACACAGGCACATCTCCATTAATACTATATGTAGATATTGGATAGTGCCCTTAGAAATAACAGTAGCCTTATTAAGGAACATCTCTAATGCCACAAGGATTTTATGATAAAAATGCTAATAGCTAGAGCAACTTTCTGTCTCTAGACAGCTGGTCAAATTGATAGCAAACTTTTTAATAACATTCTAAGGAATCTATTCTATGTATGGTGACACTGTAGCGAATAAGGTGAAAATGAGAAAACAAATATTTTCCTACTCTCACTATCAGGAATCGTCTGAAGTATTCACTATCGGAGTTGGAAAGATGACCCACCAAATTGTCCAGCTTATCCCAGCTTTCGGTTGGCACACACATTGTTTATCAATCACCTTCCCAAAATAGGCTAATGTAGACGAAATCGAATTTGTAGTACAAGGACGAGACAAAGCTCATTTTAAGCCCCTTGACGCAAAGAACAAAACTCGATGAAAACCATGCTTTAAGGCCCTAAAACCAACGTTATGGAGATATTGACACCACACTACCCCTGCTCTAGGAATCGGATAAAGAAATAAACTGCCGTAACCATGGCAACGTCAGCTCCAGGATTCTACAGCAGCGGAATTATCTACAATATGTCACAAAAACCTAACATGTTACAGCCATGAAAATTGGTATTAGGAATGTCCTTTAAAACTAAAAGAACACAGATTTTTGTTTTCAGAAAATCCACTTAAGGTTTGAAGGGAGGTGAAAAGAAGTGAGGAAGGAGTTATATGAGGATTCAGATATCTCAGAAACTGAAGGTGTTACAGACGTTAAAACTGGTACTTGGAATCCCCTTTAAAAATGAATGAACACACTTTTTTCGGAAAATATACTTAAGAGGGTGAAATAATAAAAAAGCGGGTGAATTTTTTAAAATGAGTATCTTCTTCTTCTACCGCTTTTCCCACACCTGTGGGGTCGCGGGTGCAAACTGTGTCGCACATGTGGATTTGACCCTGTTTTACGACTGACGTCCACCCAGTGTGTAGGGATGTAATTACCATTGCGTGTTCCTGTTGTAATGTGGTGTGTTGAGTGAATATGAAGAGGAGAGTGTTAGGACAAACACAAACAACCTGTCCCCGAGCCAGATGAATTAATCACACGCGATTAAAAATCTCCGACCCAGCCCGCAATCGAACCCGGAACACTGTGAACCGAAGGCCTCAACGCTGACCACTCAGCCAAGAAGTGGGGCGGTTTTTAAAATGAGTGTATCTACAGTATAGGTCATAAACTTAACATGTTAATGCGTACTTGTAACCTCCTTTAAAAATAAAGAAACACGTACTTAAGCTGGAGATCGAAAATAAGTGAAGGAGGAGTTGAATTCTCTTTATGAGGATATTTATATCTCAAAAATTAAGATGTTATAGACGTGAAAATTGGTATTCGGAATGTCCTTTAGAAATAATGAAACTCTTTTTTACGGCATAAAAGAGGACTGTTTCTCACATGTAGAGTTCCGTGTTGCGGATTTAGCTCTGCCAGTAGCCTGGTCATCTTAGCCCCAAAATGTGGTTTACAAAGAGGCCCTGGGGTAAATGAAATGCAATTTTTCGTTGAGTTTTTATACTTTAGGGGTTTACAGATAATGCCTTAGTGCAGTATCGAGGAACAACTTGTCAACTTACCAAATCCTCGCGAGCGAAGCCGTGGGTAACACCGAGTACTTTATATAGGGATGGCAGTGCCCTCTGCGGTCGTGAGAATGGTTTCCAAATTTTCCACTTCCAGGTAAATGTCGGGACATTCACAGGTCACAGATGATCCCTTCCACCTCCTTAACCAATTGCATTCACCATCATTAACCTCCTCAGCTGCCGTTAGCATCCGGCCATATCACCACAAGCTCGAAATCCAGGACCAGTCAAGGAAGAGCTCTACAATTCGAAGACGGCCACAAAGATACGTCTAGCATTTTATGGACACGTCTACGGGATGCATCCTGGCAAACGTCACCAGGATCAAGGAAGAGAGGGGAAGGAACAACACACTGGGCAACATTTGAAAGAAGAAAAATAAAACAGGAAGTGGCTGTGTGGTTTGGGCCACGGACATAGTGGGTTCGAACCCAGTCGGCAGCCCTGAAGATGGTTTTCACACTTTCGCCACGGTCGCCTCCTTCCCACTCCTAGCTCATTCCCTCCCCATCAAAATACTACTACCACCACTACTACTACTACTACTACTACTACTACTACTACTACTACTACTACTAATAATAATAATAATAATAATAATAATAATGGTCCGTGGTGTGCGTTACTGTAGTCGCGTCCTAGTTTGTGAACTATGGGCAACGGCAGAGTGGCCTAGTAAGTGGTCCTGAGAGTCGGGATATCAGCTGCTATGGAATGGGAGTGGGCATCTCGGACATATTCTGAGTCATGGCCCTCCTCGTGCTCAGGCAGTTAGGGCTATACAATCCACCGGGGGTCCCTAACCCGTTAGAGGAGAGATCTTCACTTGGACTATGTGTAAGTAGGGCAGCATCCTTCTTCATGAATTTACCGAGGTCAGAACATTTTAAGCAAGAATCGGATCTATGGCAGTAATGGAGTCCCACTTTCATTTGACAGACGAGGAACTCTTGGAAACAACTTGGCGAACGAAATGGTATTTATGGGGTTTATGGAAGAAAGAAAGTAGAATTGGCGGATCAGCAAAGAGAATGCATCTGGTTGTGCTAGGAGTAAATGATATTCGGGTAAGGCGAGATAACGAGGAAGAGATAGCAGACTATAAAGTGTACTTGACGTGTGTTAGAAAGGGAAGGGTACAGCTGTTTATCAGGAATACTACTGCATACAACATAGTTTCTGTTAGGCACGTAAATGAGCGAATGGTGTGGGTAGATTTGGCACATGGAGGAATGAGGACGAGAATTGGCTCTGTGTATTCACCACGTGCTGGTGGAAATGAGGAAAAAGTTGACAAGTTTTATGAAGCATTGGATGACATCGTAGTCGGGGTCAACAGCAAGTATAGGATATTGCTTGAACAGGAGGTACGCCCGCCCCCGCCTTGGAGAATGCCATCTAAAATATCAAACTTGCAACACCTAGTGCGAGAAATTTGAACATTTCTCAACAGATATCGCTACTGTAAACTTATGTTATGCCCTCTAGTGTGAAGATGAACTATTAAAATTCTAGAGTAATTTTGTATTTAAAGGTTTCCTAAACTGAAATGTTTATTCTTTGTTTTCGATGTGCTAAAGTTTTCAACACTGCTCTCTCTTCCCGCCAACTTAAGATGTTGGCCAGTGAACATTATTGTACATTTATATATTCACCAATGAGAAAATGTTGATATTTATTTGATTATCCAATGAGCATTGGGGTTGTGTCAGGGCCCTCGCCCAGAGTTTCCTGGAACTTACCCGAAATCAGGATATAGAGAGTGAGATTCCCTCTCGCATTCCTTCTCTACTTGATTCTGAGGTGAGTATGACTTTGTAACATTTTCTATCTGCAACTTAAATAGTTTTCTCCATCTAGTCATCTCTGTAGTATAGGTTTAGCCTCTGTAACGTGGGGCCACAAGGAGTGTAAGTATCCGCCTCCTCCCCATTTTGACTTTTGGGCCAGTAACTTTAGGCCTTGTAGAATTGGTACTCGCTACCCGTGTTAAATTCTACTTCATTCTTTTCATGGTAAAGGTATCACTCAAAGACAGTGAATACTGTTTGATTTTGTAAAATGTAGTTTGAGCATTTGATAGGCCTGGAAATTTTTGGAAATGGATTCCTAAATGTAAACTGATAGAGCAATAACGCTCTTCATGTTGATGGGAGAGCCGTCTCCTTGTTAATGGGAGCTCAAGCTTGCTAATTTGTTATTAGTTGATTGTTCTGATTTTCTAAAAGTTGTTACCTAGCTTGTAAGCAAAATTTTGGTACCTGAATTTGTTAAGTCTAACTTTTGAAAAAAAGAAAAAGAAATATAGTTGTAATTTTAAAGACTGACTTACATCCAGCACAATGTGCTAATGGCAGAGAACTGGGTGATTGCTGGACTTGTGTGTGCTAGTATAGAATTATAACACATTATACATATGGGAGGGTAGGGGTACAAGATCCATAATATACTATTTCGTAACCGGTTTTGAATTCAGCAAATCTGTTCAGAATATGTGGGTTTTTCGTGGATTGTTCGATGATACGGACCTCTACCTGATCTGTTGTGATATAAACATCTTCAGGCTTAGGATAGAAAAAGTGGAATCTCTCTGCAGACGAATAAGTGTAGAAACACTCTAGGATGAGGTAATTAGACAGGAGCACATGGATATGATTAGTGAGAAGTTCCGAAAAGTGGACCGTAAGCAGGTTCAGGATATAGAAAGTGAATGAGTGGCATACAGGGATGCTGTAGTAGAAACAGCAAGGGAATGCCTAGGAACAACTGTGTGTAAAGATGGGAAAAAGCGAAGATCTTGGTGGAATGATGAAGTGAGAGCAGCTTGTATACGTAAAAAGAAGGCTTATCAGAAATGGCTCCAATCAAGGGCTGATTCAGACAGGGAATTGTACATAGATGACAGAAACAAAGCGAAACAAATAGTTGTTGAATCCAAAAAGAAATCATGGAAAGATATTCGTAATAGCCTAAAAAATCTAGTTACACCTTTCTGGACAGTAATACAGATTCTTAATAGGGGGGAAGGGGGGGGGGAATGAACAGTGTTTTGGGTAATTCAGGTGAACTCGTAATAGATCCCAGGAAATCACTGGACAGGTGGAGGGAATATTTTGAAAATCTTCTCAACGTAAAACGAAATCTTCATGCTGGTGTTGCAAACAACGGAGCTCATGGGGAGGAGGAAAATGATGTTGGTGAAATTACGCTTGAGGAAGTGGAAAGGATGGTAAATAACCACCAGGAATAGATTAAATTGGACCCAAAATGGTGAAATATAGTGGAAAGGCAGTGATGTAACAGGTTCATAGAGTAATAAGTTTACCATGGATTATCAGTAATGAACCTTCGGACTGAACGAAAGCGGTAATTGCACCTATCTACAAGCAAGGGAACAGCAAAGACTGCACCAACTATCGAGGTATCTTGGTGATCAGTACAGCAGGGAAGGTATTCACTGGGATTTTGGAAGGGAAGGGGCGATCAGTGGTTGAGAAGAACTTGGAAGAAAACCAGTGTGGTTTCAGACCACAGAGGGACGGTCAGGTTTTCCGGTATGCGACAGGTAACTGAAACATGCTACTAGAGGAACAGACAATTGAGCTTATGCTTCGTAGATCTAGAGAAGGTATATGACAGAGTACCGAGGGAAAAGACTGCAGGATTAAGGGTAGCTGACTAAAATCGATTAGCATTTATGTTGACAATTGGGCTGCAGTGAGAATTGATGGTAAAGTTAGTTCATGGTTCCAGGCACTTGCAGGCTGTAATCTTACAGCTTTGTTTTTCATAGTTTACATGGAAAAGTATTGATTCAGTCAGGTGAAATTGTAGTAAGCACTATGCTGATGACTGGGTCTTAATGGCAGATTGTGAGGACCTTGAAAATAGGTGCTATCAGTATTTTGGTATAACAATTAGCCTTTGCAAGACCGAATTAATGTCGGCAGGTAAAAAATCTACGAGAACTGAATGTCGGACTGGGGATTCAAATGTGGAACAGGTCGATAATTTCAAGTACTTAGGACGTGTGCTCTCCAGGATGGTAATACAGTAAGTGAGATTGAATCAAGGTGTAGTAAAGCTCGCAGTTCGGATCAACTGAATTCTGTAAGAAGGAAGTCAGCTTCAGGACGAAACTATCTTTGCATCGGTCTGTTTTCAGATCAACTTTGCTTTACGGGAGCGAAAGCTGGGTGGACTCAGGATATCTTATTCATAAGTTAGAAGTAACAGACATGAAAATAGCGAGAATGATTGCTGGTACAAACAGGCGGGAACAATGGCAGGAGGGTACTCGGAATGAGGAGCTAAAGGCTAAGTTAGGAATGAAATCGATGGATGAAGCTGTACGCATAAACCGGTTTCGGTGGTGGGTCATGTGAGGCGAATGGAGGGGGACAGAGAATAATGGTCTTTGTTATGGTGGTTTAGATAGTAGAGGAAGACGACGATAATTAGACTCAGTTTCGAATGATTTAGGACGTACAGAACTAAACGAGGCCACTGTGATGTATACAACAGTAATTCTTCCAGAAGCAACCCATGCAGCCGAAACAATGGTGATCGACGGTCATTCTAAAATCAAGGACATAGAAAAACAGGAACGAAATTTTTTTCGGAAGATTTATGGGGCAGTGGAGACAAATGGCATCTGGATGAAAAGACCACAGGATAAACGCCATAAGACGCCGAGCAAATAAGAACGGCAAAGAAACTACTCAAGGTACGGGGACCTACACCGCAAGGAGTGTCCAAATAACATCGAGTCGAGAATATGACAAGCTGCGAAAAAGTGGACAGAGGAGCGAAAGAGAGGATCAATCGCTCTCCTTACAATCGTGTAAATACAAATAGTAATAGAAGGCTGCTAGGTCATTCTGTCAGTACGGCGTCATGAGGTCGGTGTGGGAGTTGGCAGACGTTAGCGGAGTTCAGCACTCCCTCGCCAAGAAACACGGCTTTGTATTCAGGTCGGTCTCTGCTAGCTGACAGCACTTTGGTAGTAGGCAATATGTTAGCAAGCAGGCGAGTGGAAACTCCAACATGTATAAAACGGTATTCGAATCGCGGACGCCTTGGTGGAGGGTGCCCCAAGTATTTGTAAAATGACATTGAACTGAAATACAGTGAGTACATTTGGATTTCTTTCTTTCACCTCAGGCTGCTTCTCAAACGTAGTAAACAAATATAGTCCTAAGTGTTCTGCAGTCACTCCACTTGGCGCGCTGATTGCCGTAACGGACCAACCGTCAATCCGCTAGGAGGCCGCCCTGACCTAACCCACGTGCGCCAAACCCAATAACTGTGAAAATGTCTCTCGGAATTCGGCTTTCCTGTTACCTCCTGCCCGCAGCAAAGCCAGACCAGCACCAGAAGTTCTGCAACTTACAGCTGAGCAACTTGTGAACTCCAGTCGCAATGACACTTTCACATAACATCCAAGAATTACAGTAAGGACGGTGCTCGGGGGCCACAGTCTGCCACGTGACGTCACGTCCAACTGACTATCTTTTACGGCTTTCGGGGAATATGAGGTGTCAGAATGTTGTCTTCTAGGAGTTCTTTTGCATAAAGACACGAAGCTGGCTTCAAACCCCACTGGATTGAGCCGAGTAGCGGTGATAAGGGGGGGGGGGAGCAGTCGCCCCTCCCCACTTTGTGGAGAAAATAATACATTTTTACTCCATTCTAGCCGGATGAAAGACCTATTGTCTTGTCACCTAATTCTTTCCTTTAATTATTAACAAAATTATTTCCGGAATTACACAGTGCAGGGTCACACTGGCAGTGTGTAGTCAAATCACGCCGTGCTTCTATTGCATCTGTAATATTGTTTCTTTGGTGAAAGTTTCTATGGTATGGTACTGAATCAAAATCTCAAAAAACTACTATTATCGGAGTGTAGTTGGTCGAAATTCGCTCAAAAAGCAAATAAAATACCAATCTCTAGTTTTGTGCGATCAAACGCCACTCTTCAGGTTGGACAACTTTCACACCAGGCTGGGACAGTTTAACGTCGGAGGAATGCGGAAGCTGGTGTGAGAATGGGAAACCATCCTGAGGACTGCTGACCGTGGGATTCAAACCCCTGACCTCCCGAATGGAAACTCGCTCCGTAGGCCACGTACTTGTTAGTGATCCGAACACAGCTGGACTGCCCTAAAATACTCACTTTGAGCTTCTTATATCGGATAAAAGTAATCAGAGAACCACTGCTGACACAAGAGAGCTCCACTTGCCACTTACACTGCCCGTCGCGGTTTATCTGCGTCTGCACCATAGAGTACTGGAGTCTTCCATACCACATTATTCCTACTTATGCGGTCTAAAACAACCCTGATCCCTCCCCATGTGAACTTCAGGTATCCAGCAACCTGTTTACTCTTCAAATGGAAAACACAAGTTTGAGTATTTGCGTGATTTGGCTTCAGTGGATTATTCCCGTAGTACGCGGTAAGATATTTCAAAGTGAGAGTTAAAGCCATTTCAATCTCTTCAAAACTGTCAGCTTGAGCAGTGAGAGCAAGGTCGTCAGCATCCTTTGGGTAATGGTTGATCATTTGTGTAGATGTTAAAAAGCGCTGGTGCAAGTACACTATCTGCATTTCCCACCTGCTTCTCTTTCCCTGGAATTCCAAAAAGAACCTTCCGTTTTGTAGGACGTCATGCGCTTTACCACAAGGAGAGAAATCGATAAAATCAGCACCTGTAATTTTCCGCATTTCAAATTCATCTTCTATTTATTGAGACCTGTACCTTCTCTGTTCAGGAATGACACAAGGTTCCATTTTGTCCATCATTCTTTCAAGGATGAATATTTCAAGTGGTGGTGGTTATTGTTTAAGAGGAAGTCAACTAGAGAACTGGGGGAACTAGGGACACCAATCAGAGAAAAAAATTGAAGGAGTCCGACACTTAGAAAAATGAAGGAATTGGCCAAAGAAAGACAAGGACCACGAAGGGCGCGAAAATAAAAGACTCCCTAGGATTCCCAAACCTAATACCGCCGGGGTCGGAAAAGAACAAGTCTTGACCAAGAGAGGTCGGATAGGACAGATGGAATTGAGGATCCTGGCACAGCTGAGGGCCCCGTGGTCGCCAACCCACGCTCCCGAGTTGAGCCACTTTCAGTCGCCTCTTAAGACAGGCACGAAATGCCATGGGTTTTATTCTATCACCCCCAACCACAGGGGGATGAGTCTTGAGCAGCTTATAGAGATGACATGGATCTATAGGCCATCGGGTCATCCTGGCTTAAGGATGGCAATAACCTTAGCTTTTCTCCATATCTTGGGTGACTGTTAACAAAGCTTCGTAATAGGACCTAACTTCAACTCGTATGTCATCGAGACCATCTGTCTTGCCATTTCTGTACTTATTCAAAGCCTTTTCGAGTTTAAGAAGAGTAAAAGGTTGGGAAAGATTCTTACTCTCCAGCTCACGTTGGCATATCAATGGCTTATTTCTTATGTTCGCTAATTAACCATTTAGTAGCAACTGATGTGCAGTTTGATACTGGCTTGCGTGTTTGACTGGGTTAGCTCCTCTGCATTGCTTCCTCCTTGCTGTCTACTCCACGACTACGGTTTATAGTATTCATGTAGTATGTTGGATGTTATTCCTGGGATGTATTTCGTTCTGCAGCCTCTAGGAACAGCTTTTCACTAAATCAAGAAAGTAGTCGTAATTCTCAGGTATTGGATCCACACTTCGTACTGTACAATTACGCTATCCCTAAAGTGGAAATATTAAGGAGATCGGAATAAATACAATGGCCGACGGTGACATCAAACAGAATAAATAGGCATACAATGTCATAGATACCCTGATTAGCATAATAGCACAATACATAGAATCGTATTGGCCGTGTAAAAGACAAGGAAATGGCATCTGGATTATTGAAACAAGACGGCAGTACAAAATCATAATAGGTTCTTTCCAACACGCAGTTTGCTGTCAGTACATGGACGCATCCATATACCGCTCTATACGCATGCGCTGATTTCGTATTGGTTCCGGGATTGATACACGATTGGGTTGTGTTGGAATGGATTCTCGGTCATGAACTCCAAGGAATAGGAGTAACGCAATTACTGTACTAACTTGGTGTAATGCCGATATTTTCCCATATTGCCCGTAATGTCTTTTATGATGCTCACTTCTTTCATATCGATTTGTAATATCTTGAGCAACTCCTTGGCTAATGCGGAAATGCTCGAAAAACCCATTTTCATTATACTGAGGAACAGTTTCTTCTGAAAAATACTTCGTATTTCAATTATATTTTGTTTCACCTGGTACCTTTTGTGCCTTCATAAACTATAGGCCTAACGTAACACAATACATAAATAACTAAAGAAAGATGTTTAATTACCGTCACCTAAATAATTTTCATTTATTTTTATTTTTGCGAAAAATAGTACCTCCTCTTCTTCACTGGATGAAGAGTGTAAAAAATCGTCGTCAATATCTATCCTAACCTCATTAACCAAACAGCTGATTAATTTATTAATTGGAGAAGAGCACGCAATGTGCATAAAAACAGCTGATTAAACAACTCCAAAGAAATCAGGGTACCGAGCTCGATAGCTGCAGTCGCTTAAGGTCGGCCAGTATCCAGTAATCGGGAGCCCTGAAAATGGTTTTCCATGGTTTCCCATTTTCACACCAGGCAAATGTTGTACCTTAATTAAGACCACGGCAGATTCCTTCCCATTCCTAGGCCATTCCTATCCCATCGTAGCCATAAGACCTATCTGTGTCGGTGCGACTTAAAGCAAAAAAAAAAAAAAAAAGAAGTATAAATCAGCGTACAGCAGGAGGCAATGATACAGTGTTTCTGCGCATGTCACGGAAATGTACGGCTCAGTACATGCTTTAGACTGCGGACTAGTTCCGACCGCCAGGGATCGATGAGAAGATTTAATTGGAACGCAGTACACGGACGAATACATGAACGCAATTTGGCTGTGTTAGAAAGGACTTTTCGTACTGCGCATGCGCATGGAGACCATGTACTGGTACAGGGACTAAGAACCTAGTGACTCTCTTATCGGCAATCCAAGTATTCAGACGCATTTTGAGCCAAGAAGATAAAATTATACTACAAAACGGCGGAGAAGAAAAGGAAATACTGACCTAGAAGTATATAAAGGATTGTAACCTGCCAAATTAGCGATATCTCCTCATACACAAGAAAAGAGAATAAGCAATTTCATGAAAAGTGCAACTGAAAATTGGGAGAAGAGTAGAGCATTATACGCCTATACAATCGTTCCGCACGGAGAAGAATTGCATATTACATTACATATTTCATTAAATCACGGAACTAGTTGAGGAAATAATTATTTAAAGGAAATTCGAGACCTAAGCAAACTGTACAGGGGCTAACATTTAATCAATTGAAAGATTGCTAGAGGAAACTTTATCACCATCTGACACAATTCAACTGTTACCATTACATGAACGAGCTTGATGTTAACAAGATGAGGGAAACGGACTACTCAGAGCTGCCCGATCCAACCTGCCGAGATCCCAGATGACAACAGCCGTGCTGGCAGTAGTCGAGCAGACCAGACCATCCTCAAATTGAGATGAGTTTCTTTTTATTTTAAAATATTTATGTAGTTTAATAGAATATAATAATACGCTGTTTGCAAATGAAAAATAATCACTGTGCCTGATGTAATCGTCGAAATCAACTTCTTTGATATACCAACCTCTCGCAATTAACTTGCGTGCCAATCCATGCACATTGAAGTGAGAAGTGACCGTAGTATCTGAGTCTTACCAATAATAATAGTCAAGATTAATGTAGATGTCAGTGAAAGAATATCGTAGAGGTACATTTAGTAACATTGTTTATGGAAGAGTAACGTTGTTAGACAAGGTAAAAGCTATAGGAGTATAAGGAGAAATGGATCCTATATTTATTATGAGGGAAAATAAAAGCACGTAATTCGTCGAGGGAAGGTATTCCTGTAATGAAGTGTGGATATTGAGACGAGATGTGTTATGAAATGCAGCAATGATAAGGTGGAAAAGTTGATTGAAGAGCAATATGCAGTATGAAGCACATGGAGATACACGTTGTCAAAATAACGAAGAAATGGAATATGTTAGGATCATATTTGCCCATGAGTGGATAAAATGTCATTGTCTTTGAGAATAGGTATACTACCATAGTTTCAAGCCGAGATAAGAATTAAGATGTTGGAGTACAGTCACCTGATAACCTCACTAGTATGAACGAAGGATATAATATTAGGTTATGATATTGGTTCCGAGGCGGTAACTGCGTATTCGGTTCTCCCGGAAGGACGTGGGTTCGAATCCCCGCCAGGAAGTCGTAAAATTTAAGAAACGAGATTTCCACTTCCGGAGGTGCATATGGCCCTGAGGTTCATTTTCAGCCTACAACAAAAATGAGTACCAGGTTAATTCCACTCTACCTCATCACGTGCCGAGGTTAACAATGGTGGAAGCCTTTAACATCCACTCCTCCAAGGGCCTTCATGGCCTGTACGGAGGTGACTTTGCTTTGCTTTGGTATTGGTTAGTCACCATATAAATAGTCAATACGCCCAAGATGAAATTCAGATTAAAAAGAAAAGATACTTAAAATTTAGGTCTTTGCAAAGGACTAATTTAATAATGTGATCGATATTGGAAGATTAAAGATTATAATTCAGTGTAATTATGGTAGGAAAATATTTCTATTTTCAGTTAGAGGATGCATTTTAAAGAGTAAGTTGTACTTAAAGATACTCATTTGTGAAATATATAGAGAGTAAAGAGCCTAATTCAATTAGCCATGAATGAAAGATGAAAGCAAGCAAAATGACGTTATTGTTGAGCAGCACATTTAGTAATCGTAATGGAAACCTTATCGTTATTTTTCTCTTGAGATTTTCTATTCATTTCTTACTATATTTTACTTGTCTATGAATAATGCTAGTTTAAGAAAACTTACTGGAGAGTATCATGTTAGAATAATAAGTTTTTCGTCAGTTGAAATGTCACTGCTGATGAGTCGGATGGAGCTAAAAGGAATTAAAGACGCACGAGGTTGA